>NC_081180.1:172838094-174105571 GCF_029867415.1 Vicia villosa
ATATCCGTAGAGTTCGGGCTTCATGTGCTATTAGTTTAAATCCTGGTTCTCTGAAGTTATTTGCTTGGACAAAAGATTTCAATCCCTCTCTGCAAAGTAATACTTCGGCACATGTATGGGTACGGTTCTTCGGGCTATCTCAAGAATATTGGCGAATCTAAATTCTCTTTGCAATTGCCAGTTGTGTTGGCACACCTATATTCATTGATGATGCGTCATCCAAATCAAGAATTGACCGCACCTTTGGGCAATATGTTTGTGTTCTTATCGATATGGATTTAACCAAACCTCTGAATTACAATGTGTTGGTTGAAAGAACAGGGTTTGCTTTTTTTGCAGATATCGAATATGAAAACATTCCTCAATTCTGCGACCATTGCAGGAAGTTAGGTCATGCCAGACAAGAATGCAAGTTACTCGAGAAGGAGTCTGCTCCGCCTGCTCCTAGAACCAAAACCACATACGTTAAGAAACCAATATCTAAGCCTATTGAGACTGTGGCAGATACAAACAATAATACTGAAATGGAGGCTCAACCAATTTCGTCTGATCCCATCATTATCCCCAATCCATTAAACTTCATATCTCAACCACCGGAGGATTCAGGATCTCAACCTTCTGTTTTTGTGGACTCAACTCAAGTCAATGAGGTTCATATGGATAATTTTCTTCAAAACTCATGGGCGGATCTAGCTGATTTGGAGGAGGAACCGATAGATAAAGACGGGGATTTTACCAATGCGGTTTCTATACTTAAAAAGAAACAGGCAGCAAGAAACAAAGCGAAACGGCCCACAAGGTCTCAAGCAGGACCTGCTTTGACGTTCTCATGAAGTGCCTTTATTGGAACGTGAGAGGTATTGCTAACTCTCCCACAAAATTAGCTCTCAAAAGACTCATTCTTGTAAATAAACCAGATTTTGTGTTCATCTCAGAACCGTGGATGGAGGTGAAGAATTTTCCTTTTCGTTGGCTCCATAGATTAGGTCTTAAGCTTTTTGCTGTGAATGTTATGGATGGCTTAGATCGTATTCTCTGGTGCTGCTGCCTCATAGATATTGAGCCTCATGTGGTTGCTTTTGATAGTCAACAGGTCTCTTTTATCCTTAAGAACCAAGACAAAACCTTCGGTATCTCAGCCGTTTATGCCTTTGGCAAAGCCTTTCTATGTTACAAACTCAGTTAAATATCCCTTGGGCTTTCATTGGAGACTTTACCTGTATTTTGGGAGCTCATGAACATTGTGGTTCTAGGCCTCCTGCTAGATCTCCCATAAACGATTTCAACAATTGGACGAATCTAAATTCGCTTCTGCATCTTCCCACCTCTGGGGCTTTATTCACCTGGAAAAATGGTAGAAAAGTCAGTCTGCATATCGAAAGGCGTTTGGACAGAACCATTTAAAATCAGGATTGGCTAAATCTTTGGTCTAATAACTCTTGCAGAACCTTATCGAGAAACATGTCCGATCACTATCCTATTTTGTTTGAGTTCTTCTCGTGTGATTCTAAGGTTGTCTCTAGCTTTAAATTCTTGAGTATGCGGGCTTCCCATCTTAGCTGTGAAGATATAATTTCTGAAACTTGGAAGACTTTAGTGGTGGGTTGTCCTATGTTTATTCTACAAAGGAAGCTTCATATTCTCAAAGCTAGGCTTAAAGTTTGGAATAAAACCACTTTTGGGAATGTTCAGGATAATGTTAAGATAGCAGAGGATAATCTCAATTGTATTCAAAACAAGATTGTGGAGGAGGGTTCGTCGGATTCTCTCGAGACCCTTGAAAGAAATGCCCAGGTGCAACTTGACCTAGCTCTTCAACGTGAGGAAAGTTTTTGGAAGGAAAAAGCTAATGTCAAATGGAAATCTGAAGGCGACAGAAATACACGATTTTTTCATAGAATGGCTAAAATCAAACAAAGTACCAAGAGAATTGCTTGTCTGAGAGTGGATGGGAACCTTATCACGGATAGGGAGCATATTGTTGATCATGTGGTCACCTATTACACTAACCTTTTTAATAATTTTTCTGTGTTGCAGGATGCAAGTCTCATTGATGAAGTTATCCCTCCTCTGATGACGGATGATTACAACACGGCTCTTACCAAACTGCCGTCTATGGGGGAGGTTCATAATGCGGTCATGAGTTTGGACAAGGAGAGTGCACCGGGACCGGACGGTTTCAGCGGCTTTTTCTATCAAAATTACTGGAGAATCATAAAAGAAGATGTGTTTGGTGCGGTTTTACAGTTCTTTAAAGAAGGATGGATTATGCCAAACTATAACACCAACACCTTGGTGCTGATCCCTAAAGTTCCTAACGCTGAGTCTATTGAGCAGTTTAGACCGGTAGCCCTCGCCAACTTCAAACACAAAATCATCACCAAGATTCTCGCTGACAGATTATCATTGATCATGCCTTTTATCGTTTCTAAGGAACAAAGAGCTTTCATCAAAAGTAGGAATATTAAAGACTGCGTTTGTGTCACTTCTGAAGCAATCAATCTCCTGCCAAACAGAAGCAAGAATGGTAACCTTGCCATCAAAGTTGACATCTCCAAGGCATTCGACACGCTCACTTGGGAATTCTTAATTAAAGTCCTCAAAGCTTTTGGTTTTGATGGTAAATTCTGCAGCTGGATTAAAGAGATTCTGCATTCTGCGGTAATGTCTGTTTCAATCAATGGAATGCAAGCTGGTTTTTTTACTTGCACGAGTGTGGTGCGTTAAGGAGATCTGCTATCGCCATTGTTATTTTGCTTAGCAGAAGACATTTTAAGTAGGGGGCTGACTAAGTTGGTAGAGAACAAATCTGTAAATCTGATTAAGGCTGCTCGAAACTCTTTTGTTCCCTTACGCTGATGATATCATGGTATTTTGTAAAGGCGACAAGGGCTCTATTAAGGCAATTACATCTCTGTTCCGCAGGTATGCTTGTGCGTCTGGTCAAAAAGTTAATCCCTCGAAATCTGTCATTTACGCAGGGTCTATTTCAAGTAAAAGGCACAACCATATTGCTTCTTGTCTTGGCTTCAAAACAGGACAGGTTCCTTTATTTTACTTGGGAGCGCCTATTTTTAGGGGAAGGCCGAAGCCTATTCATTTTCAAGGCATTGCGGATAGAGTTCGCAATTAACTTTTGGCTTGGAAAGCTAGCTTATTATCTATCGCGGGCAGATTGGTTCTTGTTAAGTCGGTGATACAAAGCATGATGATTCACACTATGTTGATCTATTCTTGGCCTGCTTCAGTTCTGAAGAACATCCATAAATGGGCTAGAAACTTTATTTGGAGTGGTGAAATAGACACTCGGAAGATGGTCACAGTTGCCTGGGATAAATGTTGTCGGCCTTATACGGAGGGAGGTCTGGGGATTAAATCCTTGATTACTTTAAACGAGGCTGCTAATATGAAACAGTGTTGGGATTTATTCAACTCAAATGATCAGTGGGCTTGCTTACTTAGAGCTAGAGTTTTGCGGGATAATCAACAGATTTTGTATCATATTTATTCGTCTCTGTGGAGCAGTATGAAATCTTCTTTGGAGGAAGTGAGAAGCAATTCTAGCTGGCTGATAGGAAATGGGAAGAAAATTAATTTTTGGACTGATTGTTGGAACGGTTCAAACGTGATTGATTCTCTTAATTCAAGTGGCGCAGCCCATCGTTTCCTAAAAGATAAAGCTGCGGACTATATTCAGAATCGTAAATGGTGCATTCCAAGAGACCTTCGGGTCATGTTTCCTACTCTTGAGAACATCCTGTCTAAGGTTCAGCTCTCTGTATTAGAGAAAGGGGATGTTTTTGTTTGGAATAAGGCAACAGACGGTATCCTTACTCTCAAGGCAACTTACGACTTTAAATCTCGTAATTGTAATAGTATTGAAGAAAAATAATTTGGAATGCGCACATCCCAACCTCGTACTCTTTACTTTTTTGGAGAATGATGCATAATAAAGTTCCGACAGATGACAATTTGGCTATGTGAGGGCTCCATCTCCCTTCTGTTTGTAATCTTTGTGGTGTTAAAGAGGAAACGACGGATCACTTGTTTTTCTCTTGTTCTTTCTCAACCAAGTTCTGGAACTTTTTATCTCTGTCTATGTCGCACAACTTTTATTCAATTGATGTTGTATGGTCTGCTTACAGGAAGTTTACCTCTGCACAGAGCAAGTTGGTGTTTCTAGCTGCGGCAATCAGTATTGTTAACATGATTTGGAAAGCTCGTAATTTACGCAGGTTTGAGAATAAGAACATCAATTGGACTTCCTTTCTTAACTCGGTCAAGGTAGATGTCGCTTATGCCGGAAATGCTAGCCCGAAAGCCGGTTCAAATTCAGTCCTGGACTTCCAATTTCTCAAGAGCTTCATTATAAAAGTTAATCCTCCAAAAGCTTGTATAGTTAAAGAGTTCCTGTGGCATCCTCCTATTCTTCATTGGATAAAATGCAATACAAATGGCGTGTCTTCAGGAATGCCCATTCGTGCGGCTTGCGGTGGTATATACAGAGATCACACGGGAAAGCATCTGGGTAGTTTCTCCAAATCTCTTGGCGCAGGTAATGCTTTCATGGCTGAGATATTTGGTGCGATTATTGCTATTGAAATTGCAAGGCAGAAAAATTGGGTTAATTTATGGCTTGAAACGGACTCAAAGCTTGTGGTTCTTGCTTTCTCCAAGCCTCACGTTGTCCCTTGGGCTTTACGGAACAGATGGGAAAATGCTATTCAGCATACTAAATCTATTAATTTTTTGGTCACTTATATCTTTAGAGAAGGAAATCATTGCGCGGATAGGCTCGCTAACTTAGGATTTTATGTACATGATTTTACTTGGTGGAATGTTATTCATAGGGAGATTCTAATGGAGTTTGCTAAAAACTCTATTGGTCTTCCTTGTTATAGAGTAACTCACTAAGGAGTTTTGGTGTAATCTCCGCTTTAATTTCTTTCTCAGTAACCTCTTTTTTTATCTTATATATATTTTGTGGTGGACTCAGTCCACCTTCAGCTTAAAAAAAAAATAAAGGGTTAATGAACTTTTTCATCCCTTTAAATATTTCAAATTTCGTTTTTAGTTCCTCCAAAATTTTCCTTCAAGAAATCGTCCCTTCAAAATTTTTCTTCCGAACTATTGGTCCCTAACGTCAAATTTCGTAGCTAATTGGTGGCTAAAGTCGTAGCTAATTTCTAGCAAATTTGACGTTAGGGACCAATAGTTTAGACGAAAAATTTTGAAGGGATGATTTCCTAAAGGAAATTTTTGGAGGGACTAAAAACGAAGTCTGCAATATTTAGAGGACCAAAAAATTCATTAACCCAAAAATAAAAATTGCAGCTAGCGCCTAGCGCGCAGTAGCCAATGAACTACTAAACTACGACAATAGCTTAATTTTCTCCTACAATCATCACTCGGAGTAAACGACGACAATAGCTTAATTTTCTTCTAAAAACCACTAAACTACCACCCCTCTTTGTCTTCTTCTTTAAATCTAAAAATCTCAAAAACACAAAAAAGAAATACAACAGTTAAAAAACAAATCAATCAATCCATCCAACCAAAATTTTAATATGAGCTATAATAAAGCTTTAACTCCATCACAATTTTTTAACCATCTAAAGACGTGGGACATGCATCCATATTTTAGTTTTTAAATTTAATTAATTAACACTTTTGTTTGTGATATTTAATGAGAATGTGAGTATTTAGTGGGATATTTAAGGAGGTAATGAGAAGGTGAGTACCTAATGAGTGAATTATTTTGAATCGAATAATTTTATCACGTGGGTTATATAAATTTCTTTTTTTAAATGGGAAGTTATAAAAGAATTTAATACAGTGGTTAGTTATTAAAATTTAGTGGTAATTTTTTTATTGATTATAATAATTAAATAAATAAATAATAAATAATAAAATATTGATAAATAAAATTACTCAAATAACTTTAATTTTAACTCCAAAATATCTTAACAATTTTAATTAATAAGATTAATTAGTTTATTTGCGATAGACACTTACTATTCTATTAATCAATCTACTTCCATATTAATAAATGCTACTTTCATATTAATAAATGTATAGTTGTTTTCCTACTTCTAAAATCATAAATGATAATTCAAGATATTTTTTATATAACACTTGTTCAACACCCAAATACTAGTAATAAATAAATAAAAATTCTAGATAATTTTTATATAACACTTGTTCAACACCCAAATACTAATGCTTAGAGAACTTCTAGCATAGAATCATCTGTAATAAAAAAATATTAAATCAAAACCTTAGTTATTCTACTTTCAAAATCATCTTTAAACACTTCTAAATAAATAAGTGTCGGTACATATCCTTAATTTTAGAAAATTTCTTTAGCCACCTCCCTATGAGGGTCACCCCCAGCGAAAATCCCAAAATACCCTTGCTTCGGAAATGAATTTTTGAAGCGTTTTTTTTTTAAAAAAATTTCCATAATTCGGAAGTTCATCTCCGAAAACACCTCATGGGGGGTGTCTTCGGAGATGAACTTCCGAAAACACCTCATGGGGGGTGAATTCGGAAGTTTATTTCCGAATTATGCAGAAACTGTGTTTTTTTTATGTTATTTCTTAAACAGTCTCGCATTTTAATTAAACGCAAACGCCAACTAAAATAAGCAACAGATAAACAGAAAATACTAATACGATAAATAAAATCCAAATAATATATACAAGCCGAACCAAATAGTAATAGTGTGCGCAATATACAATCCGAAAACAAAAAATAAATAAACCCGACCACTACTGGGTGTGCCTAACCCTCTCACCCTGAGCCCTCCTCTGCCGCCTGTACCCCGCCGCACGGCCCGCATCAGTGACGATCGCCTCCATCACGGCGACTGCATCTGGACCGCCCTGAAGAACGACACCCCGATACAAGGCGTCCCGCCCAAGCATCTCTATCCGCTGGCAGATCGGCAGGAGATCAATGGCGTGGTCATCCTCTGCCTGCTAGTTCTCCAGGATCTCCTCATGTGCTGGCCTAGGAGCGCCGGGAACGCCGGGTCTCAGTAGAGGATGGGACACCCGGTAGAACCATGTGACGTACCCCTCCTCACTGTGCCAGTCCTGTGTGACCCGAGTGAGACGGTACTCCTGCGGTACCACATGATGCTGCCAGTCCTCCCATATGGCAGTGAGCTGCACTCGGGTCACTGTGTCGGGAGCTGCCTCAAAGGGTGACCTGGGTATCCGCTGCACGAATCCGAACTGACGCATGCACCGCTCAGGGAGATACCGGACCATGATGCCGGTCCCGCATGCCAACCAGCCTGAATATAGAGCAATGCCGTCAAAGGGGACAATCTGAGCGTAGTCGACGAACGGCCTCCAGGTGACGTCGTCGTGCATCGTGCGGTCCAAGTACAGACGGTATGGTCCCACCCTATCGTTCCCCCTCTGGAGAGCGTATCTGGCGGCCCTGGGCATGGCGTCCACGTACGCAGGATCGATGTGAAAGCCGTGGATGCGGGAGAAGTAGGAGATGATCCAGCTCTGAAACAGAAACACGATAATGTATTAAAAATAAATACGAAACATAAATAAATAAATAAATACGATAATATGTTAAAATAAAACGTACCGTAAGCAGTGTGCAGGATCCGACCAACTGCCTCGTCCTCCAGTTGGAGGCCTCATTCAGCTTCTGGTAGAGGTATGCCAGAGTAGCTGTCCCCCAGTTCCACTGGTGAACGGTATCCAGGTCCATGAAGTAGCGGAGGTAGGTCACGTCGACGTACCTGGCACTCTTGTCCACAAAGCATGCAGCGCCTACCACATGCATGTACCAGCACCGGAGAGCGCAGCCGCGGTGATACTCTGTGAACAGCTAGTTACCCTCACCCTCAGCATCGGCAGCCGCGTCCAGATGGTGGTCAAAATAAGTGCTCAGTGTGGTGAACCGGACATGAGGCCCAGAAGTCGTGACGCACTCATAGTGAGCAACCTCGTGCTCCATGCCCAAGTAGAGCATCATCCACTCAATGGCCTCCACCCTCTGGATCTTGGAGTGGGTCAACAGCGGCCCCCTAATCGGCAGGTGGAGAAGACACTGCACGTCGTGCAAGGTGATCGTCATCTCCCCAACCGGCAAGTGGAAAGAGGACGTCTCCTTGTGCCAGCGCTCCACAAATGCCCCCTGCATGCCGGTGCTGATCGTGGTGTACCCCGTCATGCAGAGCCCACTGAGCCCTGAACCTCGCACATGGTCGTTAAACCACTCAGCTGCTGGTTTAAACAGACCGAAAATCTTGCGGGCGTGGTTGACCATTTTCAGCGGCTCTCTCTCCTGTTACAAAAAAAAAACAAATAAGTGACATATATTAAATAAGCGGACATATATTAAATAAGCGACAAATAAACGGCTAGATTATAAAAAATGGTGACAAATAAACGGTTAAATTAAAAAAATACCTCTCCCTCCCAGATCCGCCGAGCGACGTGATCGTGGTAGTGAATCAGCACGGAAGTGTCAAAGGGCCCTCCCGGATAGCCATCCTCCTGCTCATCCTCCTCCCCGGCTGGAGGGTCAACATCCGGTACACCCTCCGACTCGTGGTATGGCACTGGCACCTCCTCCTCCTCCTCCTCCTCCTCCTCTCGCTGGCGGGAAGAAGATGCCCGAGCCAGCCGACTCCTAGATCCTGAAGCAGATGTACCCTCTCCCACGTCCACGGGAACTCGCACACGGCGTCCCCGGCCCTGCCCCCGTCCCTGGGTCGACGCCAGCTGCGCCGCCGCCCGCTCGCGTCTAGCCGACGCAGTCTGAGACTCTCTCCCCTGCCTGATGCGTGCTGGTTGGTTGCCTGACATGTTCCTGTAAACAATTGAAATCGATTAATATGCGAGACAAAAGAAGAAACAAAAATAATTGAAATTCTGATACAGTTTGGAAGTTCATTTCCGAAAACTGGGATGGAGGTGTTTTCGGAAATGAACTTCCGAAACACCCCTGCGATGGAGTTTCTACAACTCCCATGGCAGACCCCAAAACCAAACATCAAACCTATGTCTACACATTCTAAACATCCTAAATATCAGTATAAACCTAACCTAATACATTTTTTGCTATTTGTAAACACCCTAATATACATTTTAATCATAGATCTTAAAATCAAAATGCTTACCGATTGAATGGATTTGAGGACTTTTGAATGTAATAGAGCAAGTAGTTGGAGCCTTTGAGGTAGCTTGGAACTAGTTTGCACAAAAATCTCTTGGGGTGTGAGTTTGGAAGAAGATTAGGGTAAATGATTAGGGGGAGGGGGCTGTTTTGCTTAATCTGCAAAACGCGCAGTATTTCGGAAATGAACTTCCGAAATGGTATTTTCGGAAGTGCATTTCCGAAATAAGTCAATTTTTTTTAAAAAAAAGGCGCTTTCGGAGATGCATCTCCGAAAACACCTTTTTCTTGCATTTCGGAAGTTCATTTCCGAAGTCAGGGGTATTCTGGGTTTTTCACCAGAGGTGACCAAGAAGGTTAGGAGGTGGGTAAAGAAATTTCCTAATTTTACTATCATACTAGTATATCTCTTATATTTAAATAATTATTTTTGGATATACAAATATTGAAATTTTTTTTTTAAATAACCATGTATCAAAAAAAATTATGCAATAATCATGTTTCGAAAAAAAATTACGCAAATAACCAGTTTTCAGAAAACCTTGACACCAAGACGCCATATGAGATGGCGCCACCATTGTACCAGATGAAGGGAGGCGCCATTTGAGATGGCTCCTATGTGCAGCTTTTCTGCAATAAGCCATCTCAGATGGCGCCTTGATGTATTTATAGAAGACAAATATACAAGGAGGAGCCATATGAGATGGCTCCTCCTCCTAAAAGTTGAAGGGAGGCGCCATTTGACATGACTTATTGGACTGAGTGTGCCATGTCAGATGGCGCCTAGAGCTAAAAAAAAGGAATAAGCCATGTGAGATGGTGCCTTGGTGATAAGGGTTTCAGAAACCTGGTTATTTGCGTAATTTTATCCGAAACGTAGTTATTTGTATAATTTTTTTAATACATGGTTATTTAAAAAAAAATCACAAATATTAATATATTAATAATTTTATTTTCAGTGTCTCATCTCTCTAGCATGGCTGCCACATATTTCCACCCACCGACCCTCTCCTCCAATTAGGGATGGCAACGGGTCGGGTCGGATGCGGGTTTCACACTACCCAAATCGGCACCTGAAATCGACACCCGAACCCAAATACTGTTCGGATGACAAAACAACACCCCGCCCACACCCGCTGGGTTTCGGGTTTTTTCACCAAAACCCGTAACAAAATACACAAAATACATTTTTCCTACAACTTTCCACAATATTATATATACATATATATATAAAGTAAACTAAAGTTTGTTGATGTACCACCTGCTTTGAATAACTTGTTTCACATGTAATGCGTGTTATCTGCAATTCTTGGAAAGCGTGTCTGCGGGGTGCATATAACCTGACAACGTTTTGGAGGTGAAAACCACCTGGTAATGTTGCGGGGTGCATATCCCTTTGTAAAAAGTTGTGATTAACGTTTTTGCAGGGTGATTATACCTAGGGGTGTTCAAAAATCAAACCGGCCCAATACAAAATCGTAAAACCGAACTAAACCAAATCAAAATCGAAAAAAACCGCATTTGGTTCGAATGTGTTTGGGCCATTTTTTAACAAAACCGCACAGTTCAGTTCAGTTTGCGGTTTGTAATTTACAAACCAAACCAAACCAAACTAAGCTACATTACGCTACAACCAACATTCATTTAACCCACATCCATCCCAAAGTCAAACCTATTATGCCTTTGTCTTACGATTACAAATGATTTTCCCTTCCTTACACGTAAAGTTTTAATTTAAGTTTTGTCAAATCTCGCCTAGCGATATCACGGCTTCTTCTCATCTTCTTTTCCAAGTACATATCACCTCTTCTTCTCTAGTCTCTCATCTCTTTAGCTCTTTATTTTTCATCTTATTATTTTTATTCTACTATTCTCTCTTCCAATTAGGTTTTTAATGTTCCTCTTATTCTCTAATCTCATCTCTTTTGCTCTTTCTTTTCCATCTTCTCTAATCTTGCACTCCTCGTTTTTTCTATTTCATTATAATGTTTTTGATATTGTTTTATACTACTATTTTATATTTTTTATTCCACTTTTATCTAATTTTATTTCTGTATATTAAATGAAAAGTTGTTGTCCAAATATGATAGATTTTGTTGTTATTTGATAACACATAAACGACTAAATACAAAGTTATGTTGTCATCTATATGTATGATTCAATAATTGTTTTTTAAAAAAACGAACCAATCCAAACCGCATTGGTTTGGTTTGATTTGGTCCGGTTTTATTTCTAAAAGCCAACTGAACCGCACGCTTTTTCTCTTGCGCTTCAGATGATTTTTTACGTCAAAACCGCTCAAACCACACCGCGAACACCCCATATTATACCACCGCGCAATTGTTGCGTTGTAGAGTGATATTTATATTGACGGGGTGATTTTCACCATAAAAATTTGAGTTTTTTTATAATGAATGTGGCATCTGCTGAGGTATAGAAACGATTTGTAAAAGAAAAGTATCGTTGTTATACCTTTTAGATACGAGAGTAACCAAAAAAACACATTTGATAACACAAACAAGATTTTATAATCGAATAGAAAAAGTTCCTCATCTACTGGATTTCAAGGATCTAAAAATGACCAGTATTATTGAAGTATGCAAATGAAGATGATAAAGATAGAAAGGAAGGTGCCATATACAATAAAACAACACACTAACTGTTTATGTTATTTTCAGTTAGTAGTTACTCTAGGGTTTTATAGCATGCACCATAAGCACACCTTCTTATGGTGCAACTCATAACTTGTATAAATGCACATTGTGCTCACCCTAAATAAGTAATAAGAATCACATTTATTCACCTTATGTTCATATTGATGATTCTTAATATCATATCAGTTTTACATCCATGAACAAACTCTCACTCTTCTTCTCAAATTCTCATTCTTCTCCTCCTTCGATCGCTTTGTTTCATTGATTCACCATTTCATCAATTATGTTTGCGATCTTGCTCATGTCTTTGGATTTCTTTTTGCATTGTGATTTTGCAAAGATCTCTTCGTTCTTCTGTTACGATCTTCATTGTTGAAGATCTTCATCTTCTTCCTTCTGCCACTTCTTGTTGCAGTTTTTTGTTGTTTTCCCATCGATCCAATCATGCCGCCGCGCGTAGCTCCTAATCATCAACTTGATCTTGATTATATCTACTATATTCATCCAAGTGAAGGTCCTAATTCCGTAAACATCAGTACCAAGCTTGGTGGCTCCAATTATCTTTCTTGGAGCAAATCCATGCAACGTGCTTTGGGAGCTAAGCACAAGGGAAAGTTTGTTGATGGATCCATTTAGATTCCTCCTGATGATGATCTTAACTATCCACAATGGGAACGATGTAATCACCTCATACTCTCCTGAATTATCAACTCGGTTAGTCATCAGATTGCCTCCACAAATATTTATCATGATTATGCATTAACTGCTTGGAATGATTTACGTGAGCGTTTTTCTAAAGCTGATCGTATTCGCATTTTAACATTACGATCCAAGATTAACAATTTGAAGCAAGACACTAAAACTGTTATGGAGTATTTTCTTGAGCTGAAAGCATTGTGGGAAGAGCTTTATTCTCATAGGCCATTACCTATATGCACATGCTCTCTTCGATGCGAATGTAATGCTGTGAGGAAAGCCCAAGAAAACAAACTTGAGGAGCAAGCCATACAGTTTCTTACGGGCTTGAATGATTATTTTTCTGTTGTTAAGACTCAGGTCTTGCTTATAGATCCTCTTCCTTCCATCAATCGTATCTACTCTCTTGTTGTTCAAGAAGAAAGTCATCAAAAGAAGTTAGATGTTGTGGATGACAATTTTATCTTAGTTAATGCTGCACATAAAGATTCCAGATACAAAAATGGATACAACAACAAGAATGCAACTAGAGTTTGCACATTCTGCAATCGATTCGGCGATACAGTTGATTTTTGCTATCAGAAGCATGACCACCCCAATTTCAATAAGAACAAATCTTCTGTTAATGCCACTCAATCTGATTCTTCCTCCTCATCTCAACTGCCTGATGAATCAGCAGTTGCCCATAACTCAAGCACAATATGATCAACTCATTAGCCTTTTGCTGCAATCCAACATTTCTTCTATTGCTCCTACTTCCACTACCAATCGGGTTTCATCCAGTTCACTGCATGATTCCTCAGGTAGCACTTGTAATGTTGCTATACAAAAATATTTCCCTTTGTGGATTTTAGATTCAGGTGCTAATGATCATGTGTGTGCATCTTTAGAGTTGTTTAACTCATATTATAAAATTCAACCTGTCAGAATTACCCTACCTAATGGCAATTGCATTATGGTTCAGTATGCTGGCAATATTAGTTTCTCTCCTATACTCTATCTCAATCATGTTCTATATGCTTCTGATTTCAATTTGAACCTTATTTCAATTTCCAAACTTTGTCATGACTTGAAATGCTCAGCTATTTTTTCTGCTGATCATTGTATTTTGCAGGAATTGAATACCAAGAGGATGATTGGTTTGGGTAGCAAAGAGAATGGCTTATATAACTTGCATCTAAAGGCACCTTACCTTGAAGACAAAGCCTTCCCTCATTCATCATTACCTCAGCACATCATTTCATCCATAGCCAATAATTATCTTGCTGACAAGCCTCAAAACATTGTCATTCCCAAACTTGCCTTATGGCACTTTAGATTAGGACATGTCTCTTCTAGTAGAATAACCCTCATGTCAAAATTGTACTCTTCTGTTGAATATGATAATGATGCTACTTGTGATATATGCCACTTGTCCAAACAAAGGAAATTACCTTACCATTTGAGTTCTTCTATTGCTTCACATGAATTTGAACTTTTACACTTTGATATTTGGGGCCCTATAGCCACACCATCCATCCATAACCATAAATATTTCCTAACTTTTTTAGATGATCATACTAGATTTGTATGGATCATCCTCATGAAATATAAATCTGAAGCGTCATCCCAAGTCCAAAATTTCATTACTATGGTTCATAACCAGTTTCACCTCAAACCTAAAATTGTTAGAACTGATAATGGCCTAGAATTTTTACTCCACCAGTTCTATGCTTCTAAAGGAATCATTCATCAAATATCCTGTGTTGAGAATCCTCATCAGAATGGAAGAGTCGAAAGGAAACACCAACACTTGTTAAATATTGGCCATGCCATTCTCTATCAGTCTAAACCCCCTAAAGTATTCTGGTCATATGCTCTTTAGTTTGCAACCTTCATTATAAATAGAGTCCCTACTCTCATCCTCAAAAATTAGTCTCCTTATCAAGTCCTTCATGGTCAGCTTCCTGATCTTTCTTCCTTCAAAGTTTTTGGATCCTTATGCTATGCATCTACCCTTCAAGCCCATAGAACCAAACTTGATCCAAAAGCTAGAAAATCTATGTTCCTTGGATACAAACCTGGTATGAAAGGTTATTCCTCCTTGATTACCATTCCAATGACATCTTTGTCTCTAGAAATGTCACCTTCCATGAGCATATCCTTCCTTACACATCCACTACTCCTATGTCATCTACTTTTTGGTCTTACTTTCCTTCTCTCAAAGACAAAACTCCCAAACATACTACACCAACCTCACTCCCAAATTCCACTGACCTCACTTCTCTTATCAACCCTCCTGCATCCATCCCAACTACTGACCCTCCTGCATCCATCCTAACTACTGACCCCCCACCTACATCTATTGCCATCCCTCATATATCCAACAATCTCCCTGAATCCACCACTTATGACTCTTACCACTCCATTCAAACTATTCAACCAGAACCTCTTCAAGAGTGAGTCATCAACCCTCTTATTTGCAAGATTATATTTTCAATTCTCTGGCTACTTTAAATCACTCCTCCAAAGGTACTCTCTATCCTATCTCTAATTTCATTTCACATAAATACTTATCACCTTCTCAATCTCACTATGCATTGTCCTTAGTCACTAATCCTGAACCTAAGACTTATGCTGAAGCTTCTAGGTATGAGTGTTGGAAACAGGTTATGCAACTTGAATTGTCAGCCCTTGAGAAAACAGGCACATGGAAAATTGTAGACTTACCTCCTGGCATCACACCCATTGACTGTAGATGGGTATACAAAATCAAGTACTTGGCTAATGGCTCAATCGAAACATTTAAAGCTAGACTGGTTACCAAGGGCTACAATCAAATTGAGGGCCTTGACTACTTTGATACCTACTCACCAGTTGCTAAACTCACAACTGTCAGAACTGTCATTGCCCTAGTTGCCTGCAAGCATTGTTTTTTTACATTAACTTGATTTAAATAATGCCTTCTTACATGGCAACATTTAAGAAGATTTTTATATGGTCATCCCACCTGGTGTGCGTACATCCAAACCTAATCAGGTATGCAAGCTTGTTAAGTCCCTTTATGGCCTTAAACAAGCTAGTACAAGATGGTATGAGAGGCTTACATCTTTCCTTCTTGCACATCAATACACTCAGGCTACTTCAGATCACTCATTATTTGTGAAATGCACATCATCTACCATTATTATCTTAATAGTTTATGTTGATGATGTCGTTCTAGCTGGCAATGACATGAAGGAGTTTAACTCCATCAAACTGGCTCTAGACAATACCTTCAAAATCAAAGACTTAGGTACTTTGAAATACTTCCTTGGAATTGAGGTAGCTTAATCCAAAGTAGGTATTGTTCTCAACCAACGAAAGTATTGTTTGGATTTATTGGAAGATTCTGGATTTCTTGAGTCCAAACCGGTTGCCACTCCATCAGATCCTGCAGTCAAATTTCACCAAGATTCAAGTCTACCATATCATAACATACCTTCCTTTCGAAGACTTGTAGGACGACTATTATACCTCAATGCTACTCGACCAGACATCACCTTCTTCACACAACAACTTAGGAAATTCCTTGCTACTCCTACAGTTATACACTTTAATGCAGCATGCAGAATTTTGCGGTACCTCAAAACATGTCTGGCTCGAGGCATTTTCTTTCCACGTGATTCAAGCCTTTAGTTGAATGGATATTATGATGCTGACTGGGCAGGTTGCTTGGATACTAGAAGATATGTATCAGGACAGTATTTCTTCCTTGGTAGATCCCTCATCTCTTGGCGCACTAGGAAACAACTCACAGTTTCCCGTTCTTCTTCAGAGGCAGAATATCGAGCTCTTGCTGCAGCCACATGTGAACTTCAATGGCTCCTCTACCTCATGAAGGATCTTCACATCACATGTTCTAGGACACCTGTGATTTACTGTGACAACAACAGTGCTATCCAGATTGCGTTCAACCCGGTCTTTCATGAAAGAACAAAACACTTGGAGATAGATTGTCACATCGTTCGGGAAAAACAAAGCAAGGGAATTTTAAAGTTGCTGCCTGTCGAATCCAAAGAACAATTTGCTAACTTGTTCACCAAGTCACTGGATTCACAACCTTTCAATGAACTATTGCTCAAGTTAAAGATATTAGACATTTACCATCCTTCAACTTGTGGGGGGATATTGAAGTATGCAAATGAAGATGATAAAGATAGAAAGGAAAGTGCCATAAACAATAAAACAACACACTAATTGTTTCTGTTATTTTCAGTTAGTAGTTACTCTAGAGTTTTATAGCACGCAACATAAGCACACCTTCTTATGGTGCAACTCATAACTTGTATAAATACACATTGTGCTCACCCTAAATGAGTAATGAGAATC
The DNA here is from genome assembly GCF_029867415.1 of Vicia villosa. Taxonomy (NCBI): domain Eukaryota; kingdom Viridiplantae; phylum Streptophyta; class Magnoliopsida; order Fabales; family Fabaceae; genus Vicia; species Vicia villosa. Next base: position 172,854,945 of record NC_081180.1, read on the forward strand.
ACATTTCTTCACCTTATGTTCATGTTAATAATTCTTAATAAATATACTCATCATAGACATATGCCAATTGCAAAACACATTTTATCATAATTAATTAGTTTATTTGCGATAGACACTTACTATTCTATTAATCGATCTACTTCCATATATTAATAAATATAAAAGTTGTTTTCCTACTTCTAAAATCATAAAAGATAATTCAAGATATTTTTTATATAACACTTGTTCAACACCCAAATACTAGTATTAAACAAATGATAATTCAAGATATTTTTTATATAATAACACTTGTTCAACACCAAAATACTAATGCTAGAACTTCTAGCTTAGAATCATTTGTAATAAAAAAAATAAAAATAAAAAATCAAAACCTAAGTTATTCTACTTTCAAAATCATCTTTATACACTTATAAATAAATAAGTGTCGGTACATATCCTTAATTTTACTATCATACTAGTATATCGGGTTCTGTTCGGTTACGCGCATTTGGATACATCATTTATTTTAAATAAAATGTTAAAAATAAAAAAAATTAGATAAACAATTAATTATTTTGTATATGAAATATTTAAATCAATAATATATTTTTTCCCATATACCATTTTTGGATCAAAAATATTTGATCATTAATACTATTTCTCCTATATAAAAATATTTAGATCAATAATAGATTTTTTCCAATATTTAGATCAATAGTAGATTTTTTTCCCGTATACCATTTTTGAATAAAAAATATTTGCATCATAAATAACATTTTTCATAAATAAAAGATTTTTTCCCATATACAAATATTATTTTTTTTGGGTATCATTTACAAAAATATTTGGATCAATATTAAATTTTCGTATACAAAAGTATTTAAATCAATAATAGATTTTTTTCCGTATACCATTTTTGGATAAAAAATATTTGATCATAAATAACATTTCTCATATATAAAAAAATTTAGACCAATAATAGAGTGTTTTTTCCGTATACAGACTTCATTTTTGTTTAGGTATCATTTACAAAAATATTTGGATCAATAGTAAATTTCGTATATAAAAATATTTAGATCAATAGTACATTTTTTCCTGTATATCATTTTTGAATAAAAAATATTTGGATCATAAATACTATTTTTCATAAATAATATAATTTTTTCCGTATACAAATATTATTTTTGTTTGGGTATCAATTACAAAAATATTTGGATCAATATTAAATTTTTCGTATACAAAAATATTTAGATCAATAATATATTTTTTTCCGTATACCATTTTTGTATCAAAAATATTTGATCATAAATAATATTTCTCGTATATAAAAAAAATTTAGATCAATAATAGAGTTTTTTCCCGTATACGGACTTCATTTTTGTTTAGGTATCATTTACAAAAATATTTGGATCAATAGTAAATTTCATATATAAAAATATTTAGATCAATAGTAGATTTTTTCCCATATACCATTTTTGAATAAAAATATTTTGATCATAAATACAATTTTTCGTAAATAATAGATTTTTTCGTATATAAATATTAGTTTTGTTTAGGTATCATATACAAAAATATTTGGATCAATATAAAATTTTCGTATCTAAAAATGTTTAGATCAATAATAGATTTTTTTCCCGTATACCATATTTGGATAAAAATATTTAATCATAAATATCATTTCTCCTATATAGAAATATTTATATCAATAATAAATTTTTTTCCCGTATACAGACTTCGTTTTTGTTTAGGTATCATTTGCAAAAATATTTGGATTAATAGTAAATTGCATATATAAAAATATTTAGATCAATAGTAGATTTTTTTCCCGTATACCATTTTTGAATAAAATTATTTGGATCATAAATACCATTTTTCGTAAATAATAGATTTTTTTCGTATATAAATAATATTTTTGTTTAGGTATTATTTACAATAATATTTGGATCAATATTAAATTTTCGTATATAAAAATATTTAGATCAATAATAAATTTTTTCTTTGTATACCATATTTGTATAAAAAATATTCAATCATAAATACCATGTCTCGTATATAAAAATATTTATATCAATAATAGATTTTTTTCCCGTATACCGACTTAATTTTTGTTTATGTATCCTTTGCAAAAATATTTGGATCAATAATAAATTTCGTATATAAAAATATTTAGATCAATAGTAGATTTTTTTCCCGTATACCATTTTTGAATAAAAGTATTTGGATCATAAATACCATTTTCGTAAATAATAGATTTTTTCCGTATAAAAATATTATTTTTGTTTAGGTATCATTTACAAAAATATTTGGATCAATATTAAGTTTTCGTATATAAAAATATTTAGATCAATAATAGAATTTTTTTCCCGTATACCATTTTCGAATAAAAAAATATTTGGATCATAAATAACATTTTTCGCATATAAAAATATTTATATCAATAGTAAATTTTTTCCCATATACAAACTTCATTTTTGTTTAGGTATCATTTACAAAAATATTTGGATCAATAGTAAATTTTGTATATAAAAATATTTAGATCAATTGTAAATTTTTTCCCGTATACCATTTTTGAATAAAAAAAATTTTGTATCATAAATATCATTTATCATAAATAATAGATTTTTTCCCTTATACAAATATTATTTTTATTTAGGTATCATTTACAAAATATTTGGATCAATAATAAATTTTCGTATATAAAAATATTTAAATCAATAATAGTTTTTTTTTAATAAATTTTTCTTGTATAGAATTTTTGAGTAAAAAATATTTCTATCATAAATACCATTTTTTCGTACATAAAAATATATATATTAATAATAGATTTTTTTTGGGAAGAAAGAAGTGAGAAAGTGAAAAAAAAATAGAGAATGGAGAGAAATTTGATAAATTTGATAAGATATCAAGGTTGTATTATTTTAATAATAAAATTAAAAACTTTTTTGTGCAAAGATCAAATAACCACAATTTTAATGTGGTGGCAAGAAATCAAATAAAGGTATTGTTGACTTTTCCACAAATCATTATTTTTCTTATATTATAAATAATTATTTTTGGACATACAAATATTAATATATTAATAATATTATTTTCAGTGTCTCATCTCTCTAGCATGGCTGCCACATATTGCCACCCACCGATTCTCTCCTCCAATTCATCATTCATATAATTTCAAATATCTATAAAATAAGAAAATACAAGTACCTGGTTAAGACATACTTGCCCTTTGGTTAAAAAATGCCACCTCTCATTTTGAGGGTTAAAATGAGTCCAAATATTACTTTTTGGGACTAAATTCTGACTTTGGCTATCATCTAACTATTAGTTTCTTATGCAGCTCTCTCTATTGGTCAACTAATGTACTATTTGTCCTTTGGTTGCATATCACGGTTTCCCATGCTGGCTCTGCTCCTCCTTTCTTATGCGTATCGTTTACACTTTCTCATACCTACTTCTAATATCACATAACAACTGTCTTTTTGATATCACCTCTCTCATCTCTCTCATCTCTTTCCTCACCGTTTTCAGCTTATTTCGTCTTTCCTTCGCTATTTAGATTTACAAAACACCGACGATGATGTTGTTGATATTTCGTTGTTGTTGCAGATTTCGAGAAATTGGATTCAGTTGATCTAAACTATTTCATCAACAAGTTGTTGAGAAGCTACATGGGTAGGTTACACCGTAACAATCCGGCGATGATGTTGTTGATATTTTTTGTTTTTGAAGGTTTCGAGAAATTGGATCCGGTTGATCTATACCGTTTTATCAACGAGTTGTTGAGAAGCTAAATGGGTGGGTTACACGTAACAACATTGTTTTGGGTTTTTGTTTTGTTTGTGTTTGTGTGTTCTTGGCTTATGATTATTTGAGAAGTTAGATCTATAGTTTGATTATGTGAATATAAGTTTTTGTTCTTATTTTGCAGCAAGTATGTCTGAAATTCGAAGATGGAAAATACTGGAAAGTTATGTGAGTCTATAACTTTCATATACTACAAGTTTTTGTGTGTTTGTCTGATTTATTATCCCCACTAGCTGTTTGATGAAATGCTTATCTTTTGTTTGAATAAATAATAAATTGTTTTAGTGTTGGAACTAATATTTTGGTTACAAGCAGGTTCAAGTTTAAGTAGCTGCTTGATGGACAGAATATTGTAGAGTTATTTTTTGAACAAAAGAGAAATACATTAGTTTCGTAACATAAGTTATTATCGGGAGCTGCAAGGAAGTTTGTGCGTAACAAAAGCTTTGAATGTAGGTCCTTCATGAAGATTTGAATCGTGTTAAATGTAAGCCTTATGTTGAAGCCGAGGATGGAGATGGCCGGCCAGATGAAGCAGTTGTTGATGAATATTGACATTATCATCTGGATTGCAATGATTTAGTCGTTGTTGATGTGTTCCAAGTATGTATTCATCTCATTTTATGCAATTATTTACTTCACCATGGCACATACATGATGTGAGGATCTTCTTTAGATCTGGAGTTTTTTGTTGTTACTAAGTGGTGATGAAGAGGGTTTTGATGTTCTCATTTTTTTTTCCAGATCCAACGCTTCCATGGCTTAAGGTTTGCACTGAGGATGTTTCTTTTACAAATCATCTATCTCCTGAAAAAGATGGAGTTGGCTCAAGTAAAAACAAGCACTGGGTATGTATTGATTTGTCTGAGTTATGCTAATTTTTTGTTTTCAATATATTGATGATACTACGGACGGTATCGGTATCATCACCCAGGTCATTATATAGATGGACATGAATTTTTTAGTAATTTGTTAAATATATATTAAAATATTAGTTTCTGGTTTTGATAGGCTTTCAAGAACTGTTGTTGAGGGAGGATGACGATGTTGGATGGTTTGAGGTTGAGAAACAGTTTGAGATTCTTACGAATTCGAGGGAGGATGGTTTGCTTCATCGTTCTCTCTTTTATGACAGGACACCGTGTTTGATCCAGTTTCTCTAACTTGTGGTCATATATTCTGTTACATCTGTGCTTGCTCGGCTGCATCGGTATCTGTTGTCGATGGACTTAAGGCCGCGAATCCTAAAGAAAAATGTCCTCTGTGCCGCGAGGTAATATTAACTAAGCTACATGGCAAATAATTAATTTGAATATTATGATAACAAGTTAATTTGAATCTTATAATAACAAATTAATTTGAATTCTATTCAGGTGGAGATTATGATATTTTAGCTGAAAGTGTGGAAGATGGTAGACTTTTTTTTGTTGGAGAAGCAACCAATAGGCGTTATCCTGCTACTATGCACGAGGCTTTTCTAAGTGGTCTACGAGAAGCAGGAAATATGGCCCACCATGCTAATAAATAATAATTGATCAATGAATGTGAAGGTTGAAAAGTCTCCTTCAAATGCTCATACTTGTGCTTCCCTTCTTGCATATTTATTTAAATGAGATTGAATCACCTTTGCGAAAAGCTAAGAGTGAAGCTGGTGGGAACAAAAGGATTGGGGCTGAATGCTGATTCTTTCATTGCTTTTGTTAAAGCCGAGAGGGGCAATCGTGAACCTGTTTCAACTTCTATGTCTCTTAAACTAGGTAAGTTATGTATCCTTCATTTTATTCTTTGTCTTCAGTTTATGTCTGTACATAATAAGAAATAATGTTAAGTTGTATGGTCTGTCATGTCATGTTATATTTTTTTTCTGTTGAAGAGAACATATGCAAAGCTGATTTCTAAACGGTTATTTAAGAATACCAAACATGTTAGAATCGGTTTTAAAGCTACTGATCTTTAGATAGTATCACTGCTTATTGAAACCGACACAGATACTCCATCATCACTTCAGAAAAGCCTGTCGAAGCGATAATCTATTTGCACCCATAAGAGTCATATGAATGCGAGTGTTTTAAATTTTTTAATCTCTTCTTCCTGTTAAAAGTGAATTTATTTGATTGAAGGGTATAGACAACCAAAATAGATTGTCTCCTGTGAAATGTTCGTCTATTAAAATACTATACTCCTACTGTGAAAAATCATATTGTCTTGACATAATTGCTATCTATAAATTTGAAGGTGAAGAGAACTGATATAATGGGGGCGTCATGATTTAGGCGTGTGCGTTTCGTCGGCATTGGAGCTTCGCATGGAGGACGAAGATTGTGTCCGCAATGGTGTCATGAGCTATTTCGGCCAATGCAGAGGAAGAAAAAGGTCTTCACTGCAGCAGTCTTGGCCCTCTCTTTTTCTCCTTCTATTTCACTTTTATTTTATCTATTTTTGTGTGTTGTGATTCTCTACTTTCATAGGTTCTAAGTGTTGTTGTTACGTTGCTTATCTTGAGGTTAGTTATGAGAAAAGTGAAGGTTTGAATGATGGTGATGTTGAAGGTTTGAATGATGTGGATGTTTAAGATTAAGTTATGGGAGGAGAGTTTGATTGGAAGAGAATGGTTTTATGGTGATGTTGTAATATGGTTTGAGCAGAACTTCAGTAGATTCTAAAATACTCATGAATATGTAGTCTTAAAGAATATAGTTTTCATTATCAATTTATAATTGTTAATTTAAGTAAGGTGTGTATGTGTTTCTGTTAAGCTCTGTCTATTGTGTTGATATGTTAACTATTTCAAATTACATGTAAAATGTAAAAGTTAATGAATGTAAGTGTAAATGTTGCCTTTTGCATTTGGTAGTTTCATAATTCAACTCTTGCATCGCCTCTATGAGTTTTTTTGAAGAGTTTATAAATTATAACATTGCAAAAGTGAAACTTATATATGTAAATGAATAATTAGTAATAAGGAGAACTTTTAAGTAACGTAGCTGGACAAATTTTTTTGGAAAAACTTTATTATTAACGTTCATGTGGTAGATTTTACAGATTAGGGCCTAATAATTTGTTTGCACCATGGTTTTTTTACTAATAAAAATATTAAATATTAACGAAATATGAAGTTATTGATAAAAATATTGAATATTAAAGAAAATATAAAGTTACTATATTTTTTACGAATCCACGAGTTAGTACAGTTTTTTTGAAAAATTAAAAATAATAAAAATATTTTAAAAATATACGAATTCAACGAGAAAAATTTATTGTTTTTTAACTATTCATAAAAATATTGAATAATAAAATAACAACTTTAATTTTGATTTAAATATTTTTGACAATAATTCGAAAACAAAAATAATATATATATATATATATATAATATATATATATATATATATATATATATATTATTGATTCAAATATTTTTTATATATTAAAAGAATTATAGGCACTAATTTATTACATTTTTTAAAAAAATCTCATTTTATTTTTATTATATTTTTTAAAACAAACGAGTGTATGTACCTGTGTCAATGCACGAGTATCCCGTTAATATTCAAAATATTGAAAATTAACGGGAGCATAGAATTATTGATTAAAATATTAAATATTAACGGGAACACGAAGTTACTGATCAAAATAATAAATAGCATTTATAATTTTAACCCAAATTTAATATTTTATTAATACATTTTATTTTGCTCATTCCAAATGCGCGAAACCAACAGGTACCCGGAGGTGACCCCAACTTAATTTGTGTCTCCATGTCTAAAATCCGTGTGAACGCACACACAGATAGCACACCAGTACCGTGTGAACGCATGGGTAATCATATTAAAATTCATGCGAACATACAGGTAACACACCAATACCGTGTGAAGGCACGGTAATCTTATCAAAATCCGTGTGAACGAACGTGCAACTCACCAGTACCGCTTTTAATATTCCTAATTTAATCTATTATTTTTAATATTTCAATATTTCATTATGTGTCTTCAATTTTTATAACTTTCTGTTGATTTATTAGTAAAACATTTTTTTAAAATACAATATATATAATATATGAATAATTGAAATATATATTATTTATGTTTTTTTTTTTAAAAATAAATAAAAAATTGATAGAATTTTTTTCGGATTTTAAAAGTACGTCTTTCTTTTAAAAAGGCTAAACTACTTTGGTAAAACTATTTTGTATTTTTTTTAATTACACTATTTGATACGGTATTTCGATTTTTTTTATACTTAATACTACATGTATCTCTGATAAATCCGGTCCAACCCACACCAGAACCCGTGCGGACGCACGGGTTTCCCACTAGTTTATATAAACTCTACATCTACACCAAACTTGAAAAACAACCTCATCTCATTCTTGTTAGAAAACAAACAAAAACAAAAGCTTCATTCTGCTTTGCATTAAACCTAAAATTCATCAATGGCTTCCAATCAACCAAGACATGTTGAAGAAATTCACAAAACAATAGAGACTGATCTAAGTCCTAATGCAACTCAACAACAGCATGATGAGGAGAAACCTGGTGTGAATATTGGTTCCGTGGTGAATTATTTCAATTATAATAATTTTATTAATTTAATTTCTGTTTTGGTTTCAGATTTTGAATGAAATTGAGGTTGTGATGAAACATTTTAGAAAGTTGAAATTTAGGGTGGACCACATTTTATATTATCATTAACTTATAAATAAATAATATTAAGAGGGGTTATATTGTCTTTTAATTCGATAAGCGAACAGTAAAAGTGCAGATCCTTTCTCTAAGAATTTTACTTTCCTTGTCAATGGAGTAAAGTGCGTAAGTACAGCCTAGTTGTGAGATTAAAACTTTAGTAGTGAAGAAGATATGGATAAATCCAATTAAAGTTGAGGCGTAAGATTTTTTTTAAGCATATTTACTTATCTTGTTCATAAGGTAAAGAATAAAGATATGAATGAACATAAGAAATCGTAAAGGTTATTCATAAGTAACACACACCCTAGGGCAGAGACAGACATTATATTTATATATATATATTCACTTTGCAAGACCATTTTATCATATTATATGCATGATGGCATCCCAGACTACTCTTGAAAAGAAATTTCAGGAGTTTGAAGAAGCAAGGGAAGCTCCCCAAAGCTCACGCCCCAAGATCCAAAAGGTTGTTAAGCATCTCCGAAATAGAAACGATTTTGAGAAGCATTTCTCACCCAAGTATGTGTCAATAGGACCAATCCATCATGACAATCAAAATCTCAGGTTAGGACAGAGCTATAAGCTTACCTGGGCAGCAAATTACTTCCAACACATCCTACAAACTCCAGAATTTTTACACCGAAAGATTGCCGATAACATTTATGAACTCATGAGTCATTATACCGATGATGTTTTAGCCGATACCGCAGTGTCTCTACAAGGCTTCTCCAGCCTTGAAGAAAAGCTGTCATGGGTGTTGTTCGTGGATGGATGTTTTTTGCTGAATATTTTGAGGAGTATAGACCCTAATCGTCTTAATAATGAAAATGAAGTGAATATGAAGGTTGATCAACTTGTTCTTGTGATGAAGGATGTGCTTTTGTTGGAGAATCAACTTCCTTATCTAGTACTGAAGCTGTTGTGGCATAATGACAGCGAGGAAGAATTGATAGATACTATGATAAATTTTCTCAGTTGTTATCGTTGGACCTCACCGGTTAATAAGAGGACATGGTGGTCGTCAGGCTTTCATGAGATATTACTGAATGCGCCACCAACTCATCTTCTTGATTTTCAGCGTAAAATGATCCTCACTAAATCGAATCCCAAGGTAAAATTTAGTTTTGTTATTTTATTATGAGAAATGCTAGCAACACTCTCTTTTCAACACTCTCTCCAACACTCACTTTCTTATTGGTTCAAACATGTGTGGGTCCTACCATTTTATGTGGGATCCATTTCCAAAGTGAAGGACCAACATATGTTCTAACCAATAAGAAAGTGAGTGTTGGAGAGAGTATTGAAAAGAGAGTGTTGCTAGCACTCCTCTTTTATTATATATGATAAGTAAAATGATGAATCCATTTGTTATGTACTTAGATGGAAGCCAATAATGAAGATATGCACTGGAGGGAGGAATTTTTTTATATAGAAAGCAAGATGATGACACACAGGAACATACAAGATCTAACAGCAGGAGGAATAAAACTTAAATCAAGCGGGACACGAAGGACAACAGACGTAGGTTTCTCGGAGGGTCCGTTTGCTGCGGAATTGACTCTTCCTGAGATTATTGTGGATGATTCCACAGCTACTTCTTTCCTGAACCTGATAGCGTACGAGATGTGTCCAGATTTTGAGAACGACTTCGGAATATGTTCATTTATGGTTTTCATGGACTCGCTCATTGACAGTGGGGAAGATGTGAGGATATTGAGATCACATGGTATTTTGTCGAATTTACTTGGGAAAGATGAGCAGGTTGCTGATCTTTTCAACACCATAAGTACTGACTTGGTATATAACACTACAACATATTTTGAAGTTAGAGATAAAATACACAAGCATCGCTTTAATAAATATAAGATGTGGTTAGTGCTGGGTTATCAAAAATATTTCAGCAATCCTTGGGCTGTCATTGGTTTCATTGCTGGGTCTGTTGCACTTGTTCTCACATTCGCTCAAACATGGTTTACCATTTTCCCGCGCTAGCTTCCTCAAAAATGGTTTGATGTGGAACTTTTTTCAATCACTTATCGAGTCTTCACTATTATTATCTCACAAATAAACAGTGTCTTTTGCATTGCATTGTGTGTGACTTTTTTTAAGAGGTGTGTGGTAAAATTTAAATATGTAATTTTCATAATTCAAGATTTTTTAATCAAGTTGTATTGAGAAAGAACAAATGTTCAAAATACGATTATAAAAGATGGTCGAAACGCAAACCACAAAAAAGGAAAATTACACATCAAATAGATTATAAGATAAGTATAAGTATAGCAAAGGGTTTTTGCTAAAATCATAGAAATTGCAACTGGAATGGGTAATTTTCCCTATATAAGACCACCTCCAAAGCAAAGCTTTGCAATTCCAAGAAACATCTCTAGCATTCCACTCATCATCCTTGAAAAAGATATCGTTCCTAAAAATCCATAGAGACCATAAAACGGCTAGCCAAACACTTCCCTCCTTGCCTCTTTTGAATTTCAAATGTCGACACGAAGAGCACCACATAAGAAAACTTTCTTTAAACCCCACATTATTGGCATGAGGAAAACCCAACCAACCGGCAATATCCTTCCAAATCCCTTCCACTTTTTGACAATCCAAGAACGAGTGACAAGGAATTCGGGATGAACATTAAAAAAAGCACAAAGAAGGTTGGAAGAAGATGGAAGAATACCTCTATTATTGAGCATATCCTTAGTAGGAATCCTATTCCAAAAGCATCTCCAACCGAAAGCACAGACTTTCAAAGGAACATCGTTCTTCCAAACTAGAGAGAAGACTAAATCATGACGATTTGCCAGACCAAACGGAATATATTTCTTGCAACTAGCCTTGTAACAAGATGACACGGAAAACATGTGATCATCGGAGAGCTTCCAAACCACTCTGTCCTAACCAAACCGAAGCGGGAAAGCGGCTGGCAGGCACCGGGACAGCAGCCCCCTGTCCGTGGCAGAATTGCTGGCAGCGGCAGTGGGGATGCCCAAATCGTTCTAGCCCCAAGAACCATTGCTCCAGCCGCCCAAGCTAGCTATAGACGCGTCCTGCAAAAGAGAAACATCAAACAAAAGAGGGAACCGGTCTTTAAGGAGCCCCCTTCAATCCAATGAGACTTCCAAAAAGAAGTAGTGAAACCTTCTCCCATGAAAAAAACAGTTTTTCGCAAAAATATCTTCTGAATCCCTACAACCTAACGAACATAAATCCGTCCACCAAACCGAGCACGATTCTTTCTTATCAATCTTTGTTCCTCCGTTCACCGCTCTTAAATTAATGTCCACGTATCTAGCCTTCAACATTCGAACCCAAAGAGAATCTGAGTCTTCTAAGATTCTCCCTCTCCATTTATAAAGTAAAGCATTGTTAAATTCTTCCATCCTTCTTAACCCAAGACCTCCATTCTCGATCGGGAGGCAAACATCACTCCAACTTATCCAATGCATTTTTCTCAACTCTTTCGAACCTCCCCACGAGAAATTGCTTTGGATACTAGTGATCTCTCTAATAATCTTCTTAGGAGCTTTGTAGAAAGAAAGCGTAAAAATAGCTAAACTACTAAGGACCGATTTTAAGAGAACAATTCTCCCACCAAAACTCACCCATCTACCCTTCCAAGAAAACCACCTCCTCTTGATTTTGTCCACCAAAGGTCTCCAAGTATTAATCCTCCTTAGATTGGCACCTATCATAATTCCAAGAAATTTGAACACTTTCTCTTCTTTCCAACAAGCGAGGAAGGTAGTATCTACTTCTAAAAAACGAGGGTTAATATTGTAACCAATAAGTTTACTTTTGTGGTAATTGATACCAAGCCCCGGTACCATCTCAAAACCCTTCAACACCGTTTTAATAGCCCAAAGGTGATTCCAACTACCATCGCCTACCATCAAAGTATCGTCCGCAAATTGTAAGACGTCCACGAAGCATCTCCCATTAACATTACAACCCACATAATCTCCATTAGTCACGGCTTTATTCACCATAAGCTTTAAACCTTCCGCAACAATAACAAACAAAAAAGGAGAAATAGGATCTCCTTGCTGCAAACCTCTTTCTACCACAAATTCCTTTGTAGGACTTCCGTTAACCAAAACCGACATCTTGCTAGAAAAAATCAATGCTTCCATCCATTTCATCCAAGTTTCACCAAATCCCATTTTTCTCATCAAGTGTCTTAGAAAATTCCAACTAACTTTTTCGTAAGCCTTTTCAAAGTCTACCTTGAACAAGAGACAATCCCTCCCTTCCTTCGTGACGTAATCTACTAACTCATTAGCAATTAGGACTCCATCAATCATTTGTTTTCCCAGGACAAAGGCACTTTGGCTATCGGAAATAATAGAAGACAAGACTTTTTTAATCTTACTAGCCAACACATTAGAAATGATTTGGTAAATGCTTCCAACAAGACATATAGGCCTATAATCATCTAAACCCAACGGATGATCCGACTTTGGAATTAGAGTGAGAAAAGAAGAAATTATAGCCTTAGATAAAAACGCACCAGAATGAAATTCATTAAGGAAAGCAATAACATCTTTTTGAATAAAAGACCAACATCTTTTAATAAAAAGAAAAGACATACCATCCAGTCCCGGACTCTTGGATCCATCACAATTCCACACCGTCGTCCTTATTTCATCAACCGTAAAAGGGGCTTCCAAGGAGAGAGATTCCTCCGATGACAAGGAGTTGAAAGCAATTCCTTCAAGAATAGGTCTATCAAAACATTCTTCCGCAAATTTGGATTTAAAGTGCACCTCAACCGCTTCTTTCACTTCTATAACCGAATCTACAATACCATTGTTAGTGACAATTGAACTAATATGATTCCTTCTCCTCCTCTCCTTCATGACTCTATGGAAGAATTTGCTATTGGAATCTCCATCATTCAACCAATTAAGTATAGATTTTTGGATAAGCATGTTCTCCTTGATTTTGAGATTCAACCATATTCTTTTGTTAGCATCCTTTTTCAAAGACAACTTCTCCGCATCCAACACCTCAATATCATCGGAGTCATTCAAATCCCTAACCCCTTCCTCTACTTCCAAATCATATTTACCAAATACTGTTTTATCCCACCATCTCAATATTTATTTAATGTGTCTAAATTTTTCTTTTAAGACAAAATCCCCCCCCCCCTCACTTCCATCTTCGCCCATTCCTTTTCAACAAAAGAAAAGAACTCCTTATGCGAGAACCACTCGTTATTAAACTTAAAAGGCTTTGGACCCCAATCAAGTTTATCCACCTCCAACCAAATAGGACAATGGTCCGACACATCCCTATCACCAATAACTTGCCCCACTACTCCCCACTTGGAAACCACTTTATCGGCCACAAGAAAACTATCAATTCTGCTTCTAGAATTTCCGTCTCCGCTAAACCAACTGTATTTTTTTCCTTTACAAGGAACATCTATAAGCCCAATATCATTAATAAAATCAGAAAACTCTCTCATATCCAAAGAATTGCAAACCAGCGAGCGACCAACTCTCTCATTTCTACTCAAAACAGCATTAAAATCTCCACCGAAAATCCACTCTCCATCAGAGAATTTGTGTTTCACATCCAACAGGTTCTTCCATAGAGCTTTCTTCAAAATATAGAACAAGGAGAATAAATATTCACTATGTAATAAATTATGTCCTTCCAACTAACCTTCGAACCTAAATAACCCCTGCCGTTGAAACTGGAGATAACAGAAACCGTAGAGGGATTCCACACCGACAACAATCCTCCTGCCATTCCCTCCGAAGCCAGATAAGAATAATCACAAGAATCCGATCCCCAAATTCTTTTGAAAATATCAATCGACACCACCTCCATCTTGGTTTCCTGAAGAAGAAAAAAATCAGCCCTCCCTCTTTTAATAATACTACTACAAATTCTCTTTCTTTTGATGTGACTACCGCCGCCCCTAATGTTGAAACTTCCAATAATCATTGAAACTTAGTTGTGACCACCTCCCTTCCTTCATGATTCCTAACAGGAATCTGATTCAAATTTGCAACCTTGCAGACGCTACTAGTTACGACTCCCAGCTTCTCAATTGCTTTTCCTAGCTTAAATTCTGAGAAAGGTTTGAAGTTTTCCCATCCCCTATCATTACACTGCTATATGTCCGACTCATCAGGTAAGTAACCGGATTCGTGATGAATATAGTGTTCCCAACGAGAAGGATCAGAAGAATAGATAGAAGCAGAACCAGACAATTGAGGCAATAAAAGGGCATCTCCCAAATCGATTTTATTTTTTGTTACTTTCTTCTTGGGCCGTTTTTTCAGGAATTTATTGGGCCATTTTAAAGTGGGGCAAGAGGAAGGAGGCCCACTTAACCCTGCCAGCTTCTTGAAAACCATTTTCTTCTTTTTATATTTGGCTGCCAGCACATCATCTATTGTCGTCTCTGCCTTTTCCTCTTCACCTGCTTCAGACTGTGGGACCAAAGGTAAAACCGGTGTTTCTTTGACTAAGGTATCTCTAGGAGAAGAAGTAGATATAGGATCAGAGATAAAGTCATCCGCTTCCATGTCTTTCTTGTGTAACCTGCTCTTTGTTTCCACAACTTTCAAAATATCTGCATCGAGTGAAGAGATATTTCTGCTACTGTTCATACTTTTTCCTCTGCTATCTTCTGCACCTTCTGTACCTTTCCCATCCAAATATTTTTCAATCATTAAAGGTACTTCCATCGCATCTGTCCCGTTCTCCTTCCTTCCCCCACTGTTTGCACTTTTGTCATCGGAAAAGTAGTTTCCTTCCCCGATGCTATCTTCTTCCCCACCTGGACTGTCTTCATTGAAGGACCATGAGTCTTACGAACTAGATGTGGGAACTTTGTTACTCAAAGAGTTGACCTGTTTGTATACGATTCGAACCGTTCCAAAAGAATCCTCCCTTAGCGGCAAAACAAAAGCTTCATCATCAATAAGAACCTTGAAATGATCTTTCAGACTGAATTCCATTGGAACTCTAATAAGAACCCTAGCAATATCCATGTTACTCCCAACTGAAGTGTTTTCGTCCACGCAGATAAAGGTACCAAGCAAATTAGCAATAGAAACGAAAAAATCAACGCTCCAAATATTACAGGGAACGTCGTGGATCCTCACCCACATCACTCTCTCCGTATCTACATCACCTTTCTGCCATGGTCTAAGAAGCTTGAACCAACGTTTCCACCACGAGCACCCATCACTTAGCATTTCACGAATAAAACCTTCATTTAATTCCTCCACCAAGCATAGATTTTCCCCCAAAGGAGTAATCTTAAGAGAGAAAACTCCTTCCATCTCAAAATGGTTTTGAATATTGTATGATTCTCCTAGATGTACCACCTCCCCGATGAAAGCCTTGCTCCATCTAGCTTTCCCTTCAGAATCAGAATTGATTATCAGATCATGAGAATCCTTCTGAACACTAACCTTCTTACCTTCCACCACCACTGTTGCAAAATATTTTTTACCAACCATCCTACTTATGTTTTCTCCATTCGTGATACCCTTCTGATGATGCTCCGCCCCAATAACGCGCTGATTCGTAAAAAAGACCTTCCTCGCATTGTTTGCAGGATAACGTTCCCCACCCTCTCCATACACCTCCCTTCTGTTGAACCTCGGTTGATTAGCATGAATCTTCTTGCCATCAATAGATATATTATCTAGTTTAACCCCCAGCATTCTGATATCTTCCACCCCTTTAAATCTAGCAAATCCGAAACGCCTCCCCCATTTGTCCTCCGAGGAGAGATAATGACTTCAACAACATTCCCCATGCAACCAAATAACTTGAAGATATCAATAGCCCTAATCCTATCAGGAAAATATGAGAAGAAAAAAGAAGAAACTTCCTCCCTTGAACTTCCTTGCATCCCACCGATCGGAAAAACGTCCTACTTTTCTACGAAATTCCTAAAAGCCTTCTTACGTACCTGTTGCCACACCATGACGGAAGCCGGAGACCGGAGAGACAGAGAACTCCGCCCTAGAGAAGAAGCACAAAGAGCAACGTGCTTCTAGAGAGAGGAGAAAGCTTTCTCTCTCATATTTTGTTACGTTGTTTATTCAAATTATTGTAATGATTGATACTTTAGGTGTTTCTATATTATGGTGATAATTTAATCATCTATTCATATATATATATATATATATATATATATATATATATATATATATATATATATATATATATATATTAATAAGTTAATAGAACAAATCTATTCAATTGACCATATCTCATATGAGAGCGAATCTAAAAATTTATATCAATCTATATATACTTATAAAGTAAAGTAAAATTTGTTGATGTGCCATTCTATAAATGTCTCTCATTTTTTTTTTAATTTTTACCGATTTTATAAAAAAACTAGTAGGAAACCCGTGTGTAACACGGTGGGAGAACTGACTTTTTAAAAAATGTTGCGGATAGCAAGAGTCGCCACCGACTTTTATTTTATCCAATTGGAAAGGAAAAAGGAACAGGAAGGACCTTTGAAAGATTTTGATTTTGGGGGGTAGGTTATACAAAGGGAAGGTGTAAGCACCCTTTATATCCATGGTTATCCATGGGCTCTTAATTGCTTAGCTCACTTTTTGTTTGTTTGAAAAGTATCGTGTGTGATTAGAAAAGATTTGAATAAGGACTTTAGCTTGTAAATAAGCATAGCCTTTTGAATTGGTTTTGAAAGAGGTGTATCAAAAGTAATTTGAAAGTTTGAATGTGGAGCAAGCATTTAATAGCACTTACCCTAAGATTGTCTTTCTTGTTCTTTAAGTTTTCGTTTGAAAGGGCTATCCATACCATAAAGAGGGCAGGTAGTCCTTTCATTGGATGTGCGGGTCATCGAGGGTTATCGTTCGCCATAAGACTGTCCCTACCATAAAGAGGGCAGGTAGTCTCAGGGAAGGATATAATAGTCATTTAGGCAACAGATAGGATACCTTAGTAATCGAAGGGACTATCACCATTTAATCGAGGGACGAGATCATATTTATCGTAGGCAACTCGAAGGGACTATGATCTTTTATCGGAAGGACATGGTGATTTTGAATCAAAGGCAGCAGGCTAAGGTATCCCTACGCTCGAAGGGACTTGACTATTTGATCGAAAAGGCAACATAAGAGTGGTTACCTTAAAGGTGTGTGTGTGTAGCAATCACGTGATTGTATTCAAATATTTATCTTGAATTAGTGAGCTACGTTCAATTATTAGTTGTCACTCCCTATTTACTAACCACGCAGTTAATATCATGCAGAAAAATAAAGTACGGAAATGTAAATGTCCTACGCTATTACAAGGCTTCGGGGAGGGAGATTACAATACCAAAACGGGGGATGCGGAAAGTAAAATGCAGAAAATAAAAGGTCCTAATTACTATTACATAAAAAGACTTGCAACCTATACATAATTTCTAATATTTAAATGAAATAAATTTTAAAATTGAGAAATAAATAAAACATGAAATTTAAACAATCATGCGTCAATCAAAAGAGTTTGGAGATGAGAAGAGAATCGGGAGAAAATCAAAGTTGGAAAATGTAATATGATGAACTGACTATATTTGAAATGTTGCGGATATCATGAGTCGCCACCGACTTTTATTTTATCCAAATTATCAGAAAGGCTAAAAGAACAGGAAAAACCTTTTAAAAGAAAACTGAGTTCGGGGATAATTTATGCAAAGGGAAGGTGTAAGGCACCCTTTGCATCCATGGTTATCCATGGGCTCTTAATTGCTGAGCTCACTTTGTTTTCAAAATGTTTGAATTGTTTGAAAAGGTGGGGTGTGAATAGAAATTTGAATAAGAACTTTAGCTTGTAAATAAGCGTAGTCTTTTTGAAAAGTATTTGAAAATTAGTGGGAAAAAGAATTTGAATTTAGAGCAAGCAATTAGTAGCAACTACCCTAAGTTTTAGAATTGTTCTTTTAGCTTTTCAGGGCGAAAGGGTCTATCCATACCATGAGAGGGAAGGAAGTCTTTCATTTGGATGTTTAAGGATCATCGAGAATAATCGTTCGCCACAAGACTGTCTCATGCCATAAAGAGGGCAGGTATAGTCTAAGGGAAGGATATAATAGTCATTAAATTTTTTAGGCATCATGCGAGGATACCTTAGAAATTGGGACAATCATTATATTTTATAAGGAAACCTCGAGGGAGTTTCAATAACTTTAAAGGCAACATTGCTTTAGGTATCCTCGGAGTCGAGAGACTTGACTATTTAGTATACTTAGAGGCAACAAGGCAACAGTAATAAGACAACAAGGCAACCAGAGGGATTACCCTAAAGGTGTGTGGGTGCACAATCATGTGGTTAACTTCGATGATATTTATCTTGTAAAAATTAGTGATTCTACGTTCAGTTCATGGTTTATCACTCCCTAGGATTATTAACCACGCAGTTTAAAAATGCAGAAATTAAAGGCGAAAAAATAAAAGTTCCTACGCTATTACAATAAACACCCACGGGGATGGGGAATTAAAGCAAAGAATAAGAGAGATGAATAATTAATTTAATTATCTTTATCTTGAGCCTTGATCTTCCTCGAACCTTCGATTGACTCTGAACATTTGAGAATTAAACGAACAATAATAGGGGTGAGTGTAGGAGGAATTCCTTGGCATTGAAAATAAACCCTAATTTAACCTATAAGGCAAAAATTAAAAGATAAAATAACATCTAAATAAGAAAAGGTTTAGAACTTAGCTTTTTGATTGGCATGGCGCGTGACTGAAAGATTTTGATTAACCCTGAAAATTAGCCACGAAGAAGAAAAATGTTAGTGCATTAAAGATCTCAACAATTATAACGTGGCAGATCAAAAATTAAAATAATAATAATTTAGGCAAACAAATGAAAAATAAAAAAGTCTAAACCCCAAATGGGGAGCAAGTTAACCACAGTTAATAGAATAAATAAGGCAAGGCAAATGACATAAGGCAAACAAAATTTTTGGAGAGAGGGTAACCCTGATTATTTTTAATAACCAAACAAACCTAAATTAAATTAATCATAATTATAAAGAAAACTAAAATTAATTTAACTTAACAATAGAAGTTAATTTTATTAAAAATAAGTTGTTGTTATATAAAAAATAATTTTTAAAAAGAATTAATAAAAGTGTTGTTTTTAGAAAGGAATAAAGAAAATAAAAAAAATAAGAGGAGAGAAAAAAAGAAACTCAGCTCTGGATTCTGTGTGGCTGCTCCATGAGGGTGCATGATGAGAAAGTGGCCAGCAAAGTTGTTTAGCCAAAACAAGGTTAATGGCCAAATGAAGTACCTTGATTTGGCCAACTACCAAAAGGTTTTTGGCCAAAAAAGCAATTGGGGTACCATCCACTTAGTCAATCCATAGAAAACCTGTTCATAAACCAACGCAATGTTACGGTTAAGAAAACAAATGGGAAAATAGAAAAGTGATTAAAATAAAATCAAAAAAATATAAAAACCTGATTATAAATCAATTAAAATAAGAATAAGAAACTACAATTTTTTTTAGATTTTTTAAAAAATATGAAAATAGAAATTAAATCGAAAAAAATAGAAAAAAGAGGAATTTGCGATTTTAACCTACGATTTTTTTCTGAACTTCTGGAAAAAATTCGAAGCAAATCGAAACAGTAGTTTCAGAATTCGACTGATAGGCTGGAAAATTTATTACTGTGCTGCAACCGGAATTGCAACCCTGAAGAAGGAGAAGTAGGAGAAAATATTTTTTTGTGTTTGTGGGAAGAGAGAGAGAGTGAGTGAGAATAAAGGTTAGAATTGTTAGTTTTTTTTTTAAAAGTGTAGAACCTAGTGCTATTTATACATAAAAGGCTTAATTGCACTTTTAGTCCCCCTATTATGCATTTGTTAACTTTTTGGTCCCTCTATTTTAGAATCCGGAAATTTAGTCCCTCAATTTTGATTTTTGGAGGATTTAAGTCCCTCAAAAAATAAAAAATGAGGGACTAAATTTCCGGATTCTAAAATAGAGGGACCAAAAAGTTAACAAATGCATAATAGGGGGACTAAAAGTGCAATTAAGCCTACATAAAAATTAGGTTAACAAAAATATTAAAATAATCAATTAATTAATTAATAAATCATAACTCTAAATCAAATATAATTTGATTTTGATTTTTGAAATATTTAACTAATTATGTTGATTCTTTCCTAAACTATACAATTATACAATATTTAGAAATATGAACAAAATCTTTGTAAATCTTTTTTTTTTCATGATTTTTGGACTAAAAATACAAAAAATAAAGATTTTAATGAAAAAATAATATTTTAAAAATGCGTAATAAATAAATACGAAAATAATAATTAAATGATGAAAAAAAAACTATTTTTGATTTTTTTTAATATTATATGAATTTTGGTGACTTTTTGACTAAAAAATACATAAAAGTGAAAATTGACCATTTTAAAAAATGCCTATTTAATTAGTACGAAAATTAAAATTAAAATGATAAAAAATGCAATTTTTGTGATTTTTGAATAAATGGAAATAAAGTTAGAACTAAAATTAAAAAGAAAGTAAAAGGGAAAATGTTAGAAGTGGGATTTGAACTCGGGACCTCGCGCTAATGAAGCTTTCACGCTCAAATTCTTACCAATTGTGCCAATTTATTTATTCAAAATAAAATGGCGTTCGTAAGTATATGAGGGCAAATTTTGGGGTATGACAGAAAAAATCATAGTTAAAGGAGATTGATTGGAAACCTACATTAATTCAAGTATTATATTAATCCTAATCATAAATTAATTAATTAAATTATTGACTAAAATAACCAACCTAATTAACAAACTAATTTAATTAAAATCAATAACAAAAATAAAATTAAGGTTAATTATACTAAACCTAATTTCTAAATTAATGCTCTATTAGTGTGTTAATTTTAATCGCAATTTGGTAATCAAAATTAGTTAATAAAAAAACAAACTCAAAAAGAAATAATAAGAACAAATAAAAGAAATTAAAGAACCCGGAGGGTACAACAATTGGCAGGAGGTGAAGAATTAAAACCCAAGGAGGCCCAGCCCATTTGCCATAGCCAACTCAGCGCTCGAAATCCTGTGTGGGAGTATCTTGGGGGTCCATAGTGGAGCTTCAATTTCCAGGACGTAGGATTTGGCGCTTGATTGATCTAAAGGCTGAAACCTGAGCGTGCATGATGAGCGCATTTGGAACGCATGCGCTGGATAATGATCAAACAAATAGTGAAAATAAAATTATCACGCATGGGGATCGAGCCCTGGTTTCAAAGGCTGAGAAAACTACACCAAAGCCAACTTTGCTGCCTGCATGACTTGTTAGAGCTTAACCAAAAAATAATAAATATAAAAAATATAGTATAGATGGGGAGATTCAAAGATGAAGTCAGCCTGGCCCACCATTATCTGGTTTCGTCCAATCAAGAAGAGAGAGAGACCTTTGAAACTTTGACTAACCAATTGCAATTGGAGAGAGAGAGAAGCCACGTTTGACCAGCAAGTGGCAAATGCACGCGTGTCTCAAGTGGGGGCACCCGTACTGTTCATCGTCCCTGACCTCTTCTCCAGCAGAATTTATTACGGATTTTGGTGCGGATTTACCTGCGGATTTTTCCGCAGGTTCTTCGTCTTCATCCCTGCAAAATTCAAACACACAAGGAACGACCCAAGCACTAGTTTCAAATTCCCAAATCACTTAAACAAACCCCTTAGATCATGATGGCACCCTTTATTTGGACGGACACGGCCTGCATATGTGAGTTTCAAAGAAAAAGCTTCTAAGCCCTAAGAATGGCGTTGCTTCGTTCTTGCGTTAAAACTTACGGAGAATGGCCCTGATTCACTCCATATATCATTCAGAACTCAAAGAAATAGTTAGCTTTGATTAAAACGTGATGACATATGTTTAAAAAACAATCAAAACGTGAATAACATGAGTATAATATGACCTGCGTTCTGGGCATCATGGTCTCTATTTATCAGTGTGTTCATACCATATATCACTTGAAAAATCAACTGGAATGGATTAAAGGCCTTGAACGTGGCTGCATGAGAGTCTCACGGTTGCCCTAGTTTTGTGAGGTCTTTTGAACGTGTAACCCTAGGCTTCTCCTCCCTTTTTTCGTCCCCTAATGGCTGAGTTTGTTGTCCTTATATAATGAATGAAATTAGGGTTGAAAGTTTGGATCAAATCTCCTTGAATCATAGATTGGAAATTTGATGAAATATGGTTTGTAATCTTTCCAATTTTGCTCAATCTCAATCCAATCTCACCAAGGTTATTGTGAACGAAATTAGAGAGAATATATGATGTTTAAATGATTGAGTTTGATTGGAAATCAAAGCAAATCAAATCTCCTTGTATTTTTCTTCATTTATTTGATTTAAATCACCTTTTAAATGAATAAAAATTCAAATAAAATCAAATATTCATCACAAATTCGTGGCTTTAGGATTGAATATCTTTGATGACTTTGGGAACAAGATTGGACCATAAAAACTTATGCCCATTTTCAAGGAAATCCATTTTGAACATCATTTGCTTCACATTTTCCTCCTAAAATTTCCCAACTTTAACAAGGCATATTTCTCTCAATTTTTAAGATATGGAAGAGTTATAGGACTTTTTGGAAAGCTCAAGATGTCCTATACAAGCCACTTTGGAACCTTTTTTCCATATGAAGATTTTATCTTGATGATATGGACTTTGACAAAAAACTGCTTTTGGTTGACTTTCAAAAAGGATCTATAATATTTTGGATCATATCTCTTAAATGGAGCATTTTTGGACTTGGCATGTGAGAGACAAAATTGTAGAGAATTCAATTTCCTTTAAAATTAGCTTTGGATGGGAAATTTATGATGTTCCATGTGAAATTTATGGCTGGTCAAAGTTCAGTCGACTTTTAGGTCAAAAACCCTAATTTAGAAACTTTGAGTTTTGTTGATTTCTGAACTTTCCTTGATGAATCATGATCAACCCTTGATCAAATGATTTATGATACTTCAAAATGAGGATGTTGACCAAAAATCAGGAATTTTGATTGTACTTTGACCACAATTGACTTTTTAGGTCAAACTAGTCAACATTTGATTATCTGAGCAATTGACTGAGCAATCTTTGGAATTGAGGCTTGAATTTTGTCATAGGGATAGTTTAAGACATCATAATTCATATGAAACCCTTTGGAGGCCTTGATTCATCAATTTCCTTCAGAGAATGCAAAACCCTAATTCAGGAAGTCTCTGCTTAGGAGAGTGTGCCTTAGGTCAGACGTTTGAGTCTTGAACCTTGGTCTGAGTTTGAAAGTAAAATGAGATGGGAAAATTTTGGGGTATGGCAGCTACCCCCGTTCAATTTTCTTAAACCTGAGTGTCATACCCCAATTTTTGACCCTAAGATCCTATATCATTCATATCCCAATCACTAATCAAGAGCTTCACTTGGAAG
Organism: Vicia villosa; assembly: GCF_029867415.1. Classification (NCBI taxonomy): domain Eukaryota; kingdom Viridiplantae; phylum Streptophyta; class Magnoliopsida; order Fabales; family Fabaceae; genus Vicia; species Vicia villosa. Next base: position 172,878,869 of record NC_081180.1, read on the forward strand.
TTTTGTTTATGGTGTTGCACTCACCTCATCAATAAGAGGGACCATCAAGCACCAATGATTGTTTATCTTGTATGCATATTATACTAACTCAAATACCAAAAACATTGCTTTGTTTCTTTGTAGGCTTTTGTTTTGTAGGTACCAAGCCAAGACATGCAATAAACAAGGCATTTTTCACATTTTTGACTGATGAAATCGATTTCCCTACTGGGTAAATCGATTTCCCTGCAGCAATCTTCAACAAAATCACATTCTGGATAGCATGAAATCGATTTCCCTCCTGGGTAAATCGATTTCCCTAGTGTATTTTGCGCCAATTTCTCTTCTGGAACAGAGTGAAATCGATTTCACTCATGGGGAAATCGATTTCCTTCAGGCGAAATTCAAAAAAAATAGAGAGGGAAGTTTGATTTGATTTTGGCACCTACTTTCTTTGACCATTTTTGTCATTGTACCATTTTTCCACCTCATCAAAATGATTCTCTTCATTAAACCCACTTAAACCCCATTTTACCACTTTTTACCATTTAATTGCCACTTTAATCACCAATTAAACACAAGCTAATTACCAAATGCAAAAAGACCAAACTACCACTACTCTTGCTCAAATGCTATAAATAGAGGCCACTACTCTCTCATTTCTCAAGCTTGGAGAGCCAAAAAATTGCTTGCAAATTCATTTCTCACCCTTTCCAAAACCCTCACTCAAAGTTCATTTTCATAAGATTAGTGAGATTCACATTGAATCTTGCTAATTTTGAACTAAACCTCCTACATTTCACTCTTTTCTTTGTTTGATCATCTCCAAGTTTGAAGGATCTACACACCTTGTGCTTGCTCTTGAAGCTACTCCAAAATCTTTGTTCAAGAAGTGGTAATTTGCTAGATCCATGATGTAGATCTTTATTGCTTGTGTTCAATGCATCTTTGATGCTATATTGATGATATTTGCTGGTTTTGTGATGGAAATTTCGTGCTCAAGTTGATGTGTGATCATAAGGTGTTTGTATATTTGTTCAAATCAAGTTTCATGCCTTTAAATGCTGTTTTTGCTGAAATTTACACTAAGGAAATCGATTTCCTTAAGGCTGAAATCGATTTCCTGCTGAACGTAACTTGTTTTTTTTGAAAACTGCACTATGGAAATCGATTTCCCCCTGCATGAAATCGATTTCCAGCAGGCAGAATGTGGTTTTTTGCCTTTTTTATGCTTGTTTGGGTTTCCTACTTCCTCCACTTCATTAATATCATTGGATCTTGGGTGTTGATAGGTTTGAAATGACCTAATCCATCAAGATGGATGAATGATATTAATGATAGTGTGAGTTGATTATCTTTATGCATTTTATCTTCTTCTTCTCCTTTTTTTCTTTTGATCGATGAAAGTCTTAATACTTTGAGAATTCTTATGGATTCTTAGTAAAGACTAGATCGTTACCTATTTTCTTTTCGTGCGGTATTGCTTTCGGAAGGCGATCTATATATCGTTCTTCTCGCATGCATTAGCACATAAAGTTTTGACCGGCCTCGTTGTAGGGTGATTTCTACATAAATCACTTGGCGATATTTCGTGTCCCGAATAAAAAGATCCAACATGGAAGAGAATTGTATGCGGTTGATTTATGACTTATGGAAATTTATCGTGTAGTCGCTATGATTTTATCAAGCTTCTGATAAGTTTCTATTGAATTTAAATCCGAGTACATCCTTCACTCACCATAGATCTTCCTACTAACTTTGATAACATACTTGACAAGTTTCAAGATGGTTATCTTTAACATCTAACAACTAACTTTAATTTCCGCACTTTATTATATTGCTCTTTATATTTCTCGCTTTATCGCTTTATTTTATCATTTCATCATATTTACATTCCGCCATTTTCTCTTTGTCCATTTGGACGTTTATAATTCCGCTATTTTCTCTTTGTCCGCTTGGACATATGTTTATGCTTCTGCTATTTTCCTTTTGTCCACTTGGACCATACTTTACTTTTATGCTAAAACACTAATAAACAACCAAAATCTAAAAAACACATAAGGCTCTCTTTTGGACTATTGGTTACTATCCCTAGCATTTTGGAGATTCGGACTTATGGACTTAGGACCTCTGGACTCTCATTCTGTTATTACTCTGTGATTGTTTTGTCTGTCTGGTATTAGATTGTTGTCTGTTTATGTGTGCAGGTATTTCCTTGAAAGCCCTTGATGGTTAATTCCAAGGCATTGAGATAAGGATTTTACCTAAAAAACAGCCGTTACTCTGCCCGATTTTCGTCAGAATTTTAATGTGCTTAATGCAAAGTGGTGCTAAGACAATAAGTTCATCTGGATCCCCCAAGTGTTAATGAGTTGGTATTGATATTCCAAAGGATGGGAAATCTACCTTGACTCATAATGTCAAGTGTTGGCTTCTTCTTCGGTTAGACTGTTTCTTTCCTTAGCTTTTATTTTACGCAATAGGATAGCCTCTTCATCCCCTCCCACTTCTTAAATTTTCAAAATCTTCTCCCTTTTTCAAAAACCTTCTTATGTTTGCAAACCTTTCAAAACGTTTTTCTTTAAAAATATCTTTCGCCCTTAGTGGCCTTTTCCTCTTTTCTTCAAAAGTTTAGACACTGTTAATTGTCGGAACGAGTGGTTATACCCCACGATTTTGAAATTGATTGATATAATGAGATCTTTTCCGCGTGAGAGAGCTAGTGGCATACTCGTCGATTTTATCCGAGTTGGAGCCCTTCTTTCATTAGCGATGCAAAGAACTCGTTTGTTCTCATACTCAAGATCAATGGCTGAGTATTTCTCTCCAACGACGATAAAGTGTTTATTCGTTTTAAAAATGTTTTCCCTTTAAGCGGAACTACATTAGCTCTGACTTCTCCATTGCACCGAGGAGGTATGTAGGCCCAAAGCTTAACGCTTTGCCGAGCTTATTTTAAAAATAAAATAAACCGTTTTTTAGCACACACGACACAGATTTTCAAAAAGGTTCCTGTGGAATACCACAGATATGAGGGGTGCTTTAAACCTTCCCCTCATATAATCAACACCCGAACCTGAGTTCTCTTTCTTGTTTTAAAAACAAAACTTTGGGTTTTACGTTCTTTTCCCTTTTCCTTTGAAAAAATAAAGCGCGGTGGCGATTTCAAACGAAATATTGATTCGAGTCAATCCCATGGCTTCGATATCAGATTTTCCCCGCTACAGAAAAATGGCGACTTCACTGGGGACCCAGTTTTAAGTGTGTTAAGCCTATTTTTGTTTATCTGTGTGTTTTTATTTGTATATATTGTTGTGTGCTTTGTTTGTTTATCTTCTTTTTTTTTTCTTTTTGGTGCTCGATGGTTCCTCTGTGATGAGATAAAGTTCTAACCCGAACTTTGGTGAGTAACTTGAGATAGGAGGTGGTAAGACCAATAGTCGCATATCAGGAGCAATCCTTACCATGAGCGTCATATGGTGGAACCCCAATCAGTGGAGGCCTCATGGAAGGTAGTAGAGGTTGTTACGAACCATCGTGATAACGCTATTACTTTCAATAGTGAGTGTCCGTAGAAGCTGAATGGCCTAGAACCTTTTTAACCAATCTAAGCCTTTTTAGGATGTAGTGCAGAAACAAGATCAAGTACCAATTTGAGCTTGTTGTCATGCGATACTACGCTCAGACGAGGTCTTTTTAGGCATATTATTGGCGCCCATGAGCAATTGTGCGTGCCGGTAATATCCGATAGAAGATTGAAAACTCTGGGAACCTTTGTAGAACCCGATTGGCAGGTACAAAATTCCCTAGAACACACCTTGTGGGATGGGTAGACCCATGGCTCCATGCTCGTGACGTCGAACCTAAGAACCTGGACTGTGTGATTTTGTGTGATTTGATGCGATCTTGTGTGCTCTTGATTGTGATTGATGCATAAACCATGCATCCATGCATTCATAAAAATAACATTCACAAATGGTTTTCAAGGAACTTAGAGACATTTTTTGTAAACATCACAGGTACCATGGATCAAAAGAGAAGCATCAAGAAGTACACTTTCAGAAATTCAAGTGCAAAGGAATTGAAAGAGCTAGCAACTTTGGTCCCTAATCTTGACAACTTCAAAAATCTTTATGGGAAATTGATCTCTATCTTGAAGACTAAAGTGGAAAAAGGGATTCTTGAGACTCTTGTGCAGTTTTATGACCCGGTTTATCATTGTTTTACCTTTCCTGATTATCAGCTTATGCCCACTTTGGAGGAGTATTCTTATTGGATTGGTTTTCCAGTTACGAATGATATACCGTTTAGTGGTCTGGAGAAAAAGCCTCAGGTTGATGAGATAGCAGAGCTTTTTCATTTGAAAATATCAGATGTGAAAGCAAACATGACTAAAAAGGGAGGAATTTGGGGGTTGACTTCCAAGTTCTTGATTGGAAAGGCTTCTATGTTGGCTAGTAAAGGAAGTATGATTGCTTTTGAGACATTTCTGGCCTTGCTCATCTATGGTTTGATACTCTTTCCCAACATTGACAACTTTGTCGATGTTAATGCTATTCGGATTTTCATGATTGGGAATCCTGTGCCTACTTTGCTTGGGGATACTTATCATTCCATTCACCATAGGAATGATAAGAAAGGTGGACTTATCAACTGTTGCACTCCGTTGCTCTATAAGTGGTTTATTTCACACTTACCTCAAGCTAAGAGTTTCTTGAACAATCCTGATGGTCTCTCATGGTCTCAGAAGATCATGCCTCTTACTAATGGGAATATCCATTGGTACAATCCTGCTTATGACATTGGTGAGATTATTGATAGTTGTGGAGAATTCCCTAATGTACCTCTTCTTGGTATACAAGGAGGAATTACCTACAACCCCATTCTTGCAAGGCGTCAATTTTGCTACCCCATGAAGGAGAGACCCGCTAATATTCTTGTGTCAGGAATCTTCTATCTTAATCAAGATGGAAATTCGGATATGAGGAATCGGTTTGTGCGTGCTTGGCACCATGTTGATAGGAAGAGACATTTGGGAACGAAACAATGTGTTGCTCTCAAAGACTACACTGATTGGGTTCAAGCTAGAGCTCATACTTTTCAGATGCCTTATTTACTTGAGGAGCCTTCTCTACTCGTTATTCCACCATTGTCTTCCACTACTCCTGTTGAAGGTAGTGAAGAACATCTAGAGCTCGTGGCTAAGTTGAGAGCGGAAAGAGATGCTTTGGAGTTTGAGAACAAAGAGTTGAAGATACACTTGAAAGAAAAGGATGAAATGCTTGATATCCAAGATGGTTGGTTGATGGAAAAGGATGATCAGATTCGTCATCAAGAAGAGTTGCTTCAACAACATGGTGAAAAGCGAAAGAGACAACAAGAAGATTCAGTGGCATGGAAAGAAGTTGTTGATAAGCTGATGGTCGAGAATGCTCATTTGAAGGCCTTTTATGAAGATGAATTGGAGAAGCTCCGTAGGAAGCTGCAGAGAGGAGATGGATCTTCGTTAGAAGTGTTCCCTTCTAGTTTTTAGCTTTTCCTTTGTTTTGTAATTTTGGATCTTTGAATCCTTTTGTATGCTTTCCCATTACTAATGAAAGAATATTGTTATGTTTTATGATGTTTTTTGCTAATGTTTACAATTAATGTCTTAAAAGCTCCTTGAAAACCAAAAATAAAAATCATTTGCATTGCATTTCATGCATCATTCTGCATTTTAGTCTTGTTTCCGAGAGTATTCCCGAGGTCTTATTCAGTGTTCTTCATACAGAATCAAGCTGTCTCACCGGTATAACACTCGAGCTAACTGCAAGAAGAAGATGGAAGGTCTTGAACAAGAGAATTGTGAGCTACGTGAAGAGGTTGTTACTTTGAGATCTGGTGTGGATTGTCTCACTGCTCTGGTTGAGACATTGATGGCTGCTCAGAATCAGAATCAGAATCAGGTTCCTCCTCCCAATGCCCAAGCTCAGGGTCAGACCACTGTGATTTCTGAAATTGCTGCTACAACTATTCCTGCTATTCCTGTTGGTGCTACTCAGCAACGTATGCCTAATGGATATCCCTGGGGCATGCCTGAAGGTTATTTGTCTGTTCCTGAGATGACTCGTCCGTTGACTCCTGTTATGGTCAACACATCTCCTATTGTTCATACTGGTCCTTTTGTCCCAGAGCCCATTTATGATGCCGCTCCAAGTGAAATTCATGACAGAATGGATGGTTTCCAAGATCAGTTTGAAGAATTGCAGAAAGAAATGAAAGCCTTGCGTGGGAAAGAACTGTTTGGAAAGAATGTGCATGATCTCTGCCTTGTTCCTAATGTGAAAGTACCTGCTAAGTTCAAACTACCTGAATTTGAGAAGTATAAGGGAAATTCCTGTCCTCAGGCACACCTGGTGATGTATGTGAGAAAGATGTCTACTCACACTGATGATCAATGTCTGTTGATTCACTATTTCCAAGACAGTTTGACTGGAGCTGCTTCTAAGTGGTATATGGGCCTTGATAGCACCCATATTCGCACTTTCAATGACTTAGCTGAGGCGTTCGTGAAACAATACAAGTATAATGTGGACATGGCTCCTGATAGGGATCAATTGCGAGCTATGATGCAGAAAGAGAAAGAATCCTTCAAGGAATATGCTCAGAGATGGCGTGAGGTTGCCGCCCAAGTGATTCCTCCGATGGAAGAGAAAGAGATGACTAAGATTTTTCTGAAGACTCTTGGTCCGTTTTACTATAAAAAGATGATTGCAAGTGCTCCTGTAGACTTCACTGAAATGGTGGGTATGGGTGTCAGATTGGAAGAAGTTGTGCGAGAAGGTCGTTTGGTTCGAAATGACAATTCATCTGGTGGTGCGAAGAAGTATGGTTCTTCACTCCAGAAGAAGACAGAATCAGATGCTAATGCTGTTTCTCATGGGAGGAATAGTCGATTCAGAAATCAATCTCAACAAGTGGCGTCAGTAATTCCTGTCGTGAATTCAGTGCCTGTAGCTCCTGTTAATCAACAACCAGCAAGGCGAAATCCGTATCCTCGGGTTAATATTGATCCTATCCCTATGACGTACACTGAACTGTATCCTGCTCTAATTCATAAGAAGTTGGTTCAACCAAGGTCACCACCTCCTGTGCCAGAGAAACTCCCTTGGTGGTATAAGGCTGATGCCACTTGTGCTTATCATCAGAATGCTTCTGGGCATGATTTGGAAAACTGTTGGGCCCTGAAGAATGAAGTCCAGAGATTGGTTCGTTCTGGTATGCTCTCTTTGCGTGATATTGGTCCAAATGTGCAGAACAATCCATGGCCAACTCATGAAGCGTCTGCTGTGAATATGGTATCTGGTTGCCCTGGGAAGTATAAGATTTATTGTGTGGAACACATCAGAGGATCATTGGTAGAGACGCATGCCACTCTGTGTGAGTACAGTCATTATGAGCATAATCATGCTGCTTGTAGGATTTGTTCAGTCAATCCTCGAGGATGTTACATTGTGAGAAGAGATTTACAAGAGATGATAGATCAAAGGCTCATTGAGATTCTGAGGGATAAAGATGAAGATGATGTCAATGTGATTGAACCATGCTTTGAAATCCCGGAATGTGTAGAGATTGGTTATTATGGCAAAGCTGCTATGGAACCTCTTGTGATATGTTTGCCTGGATCTGTACCTTATAGTTCTGATAAGGCTGTACCTTACAGATACAATGCCACCATGATGGAAGCTGGAAAATAAGTTGAGATTAAGCCTCTGTCTTCTGTTGAGAATATAGCAGATGTTAGTAGAGTGACTAGAAGCGGACGAGTTTTTACTCAGCCCCAAACAGTTGTGGATGTCCAGAGGAATCCAACTCAAGTGCCTGTGAACAATAATGATGCGACAAAAGTGAATGCTGAGTCATCTTCAGGAAAGGAGATCGATGAGATTTTGAAGCTTATCAAGATGAGTGATTATAAGATTGTGGATCAATTGCATCGCACTCCATACAAGATCTCTATAATGGAGCTGCTGACGAGTTCTCCTGCTCATAGGGATTCTTTGATGAAAATACTTGATCAAGCCTTTGTGGATCATGACGTGACGCTAGATCAGTTTAATGGGGTTGTGAGTAATATCACTGCATGTAACAATTTGAGCTTCAGTGACGAAGATTTGCCTGAGGAAGGAAGAAATCATAATTTGGCTTTGCACATCTCTGTCAGTTGCAAAGAGGATTCAATGTCCAATGTGTTGATTGATACTGGTTCATCGCTGAATGTCATGCCAAAATCCACTCTTGCTAAGCTGTCTTATGGTGGCACACCAATGAGATTTAGCAATGTGATCGTCAAGGCTTTTGATGGATCGAAGAAATCAGTGGTCAGAGAGGTTGATTTGCCTATTGGTATTGGACCATTTGTCTTCAAGACTACTTTTCAAGTGATGGACATTTTCCCTGCATACAGTTGCTTATTGGGACGCCCATGGATCCATGAGGCTGGGGCAGTTACGTCAACTCTTCACCAAAAGTTGAAATTTGTGAAAGATGGAAAGATGGTTGTTGTGAATGGAGAACAAGCTTTGCTGATTAGTCATCTCTCTTCGTTCCGTACCATAAAAGCTGATGAGGTAGTCATTGGAACTGCATTCCAAGCCCTGTCTGTTAATGATGAAATCAAAAAGGATGAAGCTTCCATTGCCTCTTTCAAAGACGCTCAGCTGGTGGTTCAGAATGGACATTCAGGAGTCTGGGGACAAGTGGTGAGTCTACAAGAGAACAAGAATAGAGCTGGTCTGGGATTTTCTGCCTTAGACAAGTCTATGATGAAGTCTGAATCTGCTTTTCGTCCCTATCAAGAGATGTTTCATAGTGCTGGGTTTCTACATCCGACTCTTCCAGAGGTGGACGCTATTGTTGAAGATGAATCAGAGCCAGAAGTGCCAAACTTTGTGACCCATGGAAAGATGATTAAGAACTGGATCACCATTGACATTCCTGAGTGTACTCATGTCTCAAAGTAATTTGCTTTTATGTTTTTCAAAATCCTTTCATTTTGCCCAAGATGAAAGTGAAGTTGTTGGGGCTGTTTTCTGTTTGTTTTAAACATTAAAATCATCAATAAAATCATTTTGTTTCTGCATATACATGCTTTTTATCTTTTTGCTTTTTTCTGGAAAGTGGTAACACAAAAAACCTTGAAAAATGCTTTCATTTTTTCCATAATCTGCACGATTACATGTTTGCATATATCTTTCCTTTTCCTGAAATAATAATCATTTGTGCAGATTAATCAATAAAACCGTTGAAAGTAATGACCCTGCGCCCTCTCCTAACTTCGAGTGTCCTGTGTATGAGGCGGAAGAAGAGAGTGATGAATGTATTCCTGATGAGGTTTCCCGACTGCTTGAGCATGAGGAAGACACCATTCAGCCATATAAAGAGCCATTAGAAGTCATCAACTTGGGTTCTGAAGAAGATAAAAAAGAAGTCAAGATTGGGGCACTGCTTGGTCAAGATGTTAAGAAGAGGATGGTAGAGCTTCTTAAAGAGTATGTTGACATTTTTGCGTGGTCCTACCAAGATATGCCTGGGTTGGACACAGATATTGTGGAGCATCGTTTGCCGTTGAAACCAGAATGTCCTCCTGTCAAGCAAAAGTTAAGAAGGAGTCATCCTGATATGGCAGAAAAGATTAAGAATGAGGTCTTGAAGCAGATTGACGCAGGTTTCCTTGTCACTTCTGTATATCCTCAATGGATTGCCAATATTGTGCCTGTTCCGAAGAAAGACGGAAAAGTTCGCATGTGTGTGGATTATAGAGATTTGAACAAAGCCAGTCCGAAAGATGATTTTCCTCTACCTCACATTGATATGTTGGTAGATAGCACGGCCAAGTTTGAGGTTTTCTCCTTTATGGATGGTTTTTCAGGATACAACCAGATTAAGATGGCACCTGAAGACATGGAAAAGACAACCTTTATCACACCCTGGGGGACATTCTGTTACAAAGTGATGCCATTTGGGTTAAAGAATGCTGGTGCGACATATTAGAGGGCCATGACTACTCTTTTCCATGATATGATGCACAAAGAAATTGAGGTTTATGTGGATGATATGATTGCCAAGTCCCAGTCAGAGGAAGGGCACATGGAGGATCTTTTAAAGTTGTTTCAGCGTTTGAGAAAGTATCGTCTCCGCTTAAATCCAAACAAATGCACTTTTGGTGTCCGTTCCGGAAAATTATTAGGTTTCGTTGTCAGTCAGAGAGGAATTGAAGTGGATCCTGATAAAGTTAAAGCAATTCAGGAAATGCCAGCACCTAAGACTGAGAAACAAGTGAGAGGTTTCCTCGGACGTTTGAATTATATCTCCAGGTTCATTTCCAATATGACTGCTACCTGTGAGCCAATCTTCAAGTTGTTAAAGAAAGATCAGGGATGTGTGTGGAATGAAGATTGTCAGAAAGCTTTTGACAACATCAAAGAATATCTGCTTGAACCTCCCATTTTGCTCCCTCCGGCTGAGGGAAGGCCTTTGATTATGTACCTCACAGTACTTGAAAATTCAATGGGATGTGTGTTGGGTCAGCATGACGAGTCTGGTCGAAAAGAGTATGCAATATACTACCTTAGCAAAAAGTTTACCGAGTGCGAAACAAGATACTCGCTGCTTGAGAAAACTTGCTGTGCTTTGGTGTGGGCTGCTCGCCGACTGAGACAGTATATGTTGAACCACACCACCCTATTGATTTCCAAAATGGATCCAATTAAGTATGTATTTGAGAAACCTGCATTAACTGGAAGGATTGCTCGCTGGCAAATGTTATTATCAGAATATGATATTGAATATCGAGCTTAGAAAGCTGTGAAAGGAAGTGTGTTGGCAGAGTACCTCGCTCACCAACCAATTGATGATCATCAATCTATCAGAATGGACTTCCCAGATGAAGATATAATGTATTTGAGATCTCAAGATTGGGATGAACCATTGCCAGAAGAAGGGCCAGATCCTGAATCCAAGTGGGGTTTAATTTTTGATGGAGCTTCTAATGTTCATGGCCATGGAATTGGCGCCATTATTCTCACTCCGCATGGATCACATGTACCTTTCACTGCAAGGATATGTTTTGACTGCACAAACAATATTGCTGAGTATGAAGCTTGCATCATGGGACTTGAAGAGGCCATTAATCTGAGAATTAAGATTCTTGATGTTTATGGAGATTCTGCGCTTGTGATTAATCAGATTAAAGGAGAATGGGAAACTCGTCATCCTGGTTTAATTCCTTATAAAGATTACGCCAGAAGACTATTGACATTCTTCAACAAAGTTGAATTCCACCACATCCCTCGAGATGAGAATCAGATGGCTGATGCATTAGCCACATTGTCTTCCATGTACAAAGTGAATTTCCATAATGAGGAACCTCAGATAACAATCAGGCGTCTTGATAGACCTGCTCATGTATTTACAGTTGAGAAAGCAATAGATGAAAAGCCTTGGTATTTCGATATTAAGCACTTCCTTCAGACCCAAGAGTACCCACTTGGGGCATCAAATAAAGATAAGAAAACTTTGAGGAGATTGGCTGGCAGTTTCTTCATCAATGCTGATGTTTTGTATAAAAGGAATTATGACATGGTTTTGCTCAGATGCGTGGATAGACACGAAGCAGACATGTTGATGCATGAAATCCATGAAGGTTCTTTTGGTACCCATTCCAATGGACATTCGATGGCTAAAAAGATGCTTAGAGCAGGTTACTATTGGCTGACAATGGAATCTGATTGCTATAAATTTGTAAAGAAGTGTCACAAGTGTCAGGTGTATGCTGACAAGATTCATGTGCCTCCGACACTTCTCAATGTTATTTCTTCCCCATGGCCTTTCTCTATGTGGGGTATTGATATGATTGGCATGATTGAACCCAAGGCTTCGAACGGACATCGATTCATCCTGGTAGCAATCGATTACTTTACCAAGTGGGTAGAAGCTGCTTCATATGCTAATGTGACAAAGCAAGTTGTGGTTAGATTTATCAAGAACAACATCATTTGCAGATATGGTGTATCGAGCAAGATCATCACTGATAATGGCTCGAACCTGAATAACAACATGATGAGAGAACTGTGTGAAAGCTTCAAGATTGAACATCACAACTCTTCGCCTTATAGGCCAAAGATGAATGGAGTTGTTGAAGCAGCAAATAAGAATATTAAGAAGATTGTGCAAAAGATGGTTGTTACGTACAAGGACTGGCATGAGATGCTCCCATTTGCTTTGCATGGGTACCGTACATCTGTTTGTACTTCAACAGGGGCAACTCCCTTTTCTTTTATTTATGGTATGGAAGCAGTGCTCCCTATTGAGGTTGAGATTCCATCATTGAGAGTTTTAATGGAAACCAAGTTATCTGAGGCTGAGTGGTGTCAAAGCAGGTTTGATCAATTGAATTTGATAGAAGAAAAGAGGATGACGGCTCTATGCCATGGTCAGTTGTACCAGAAAAGAATGAAGAAAGCGTTCGATAAGAAGGTTCGACCTCGTGTATTTAGAGAAGGCGACCTCGTGCTCAAAAGAATCTTGTCTTTTACCTCCGATTCAAGGGGCAAATGGACTCCTAATTTTGAAGGACCATATGTTGTTAAGAAAGCCTTCTCTGGCGGTGCATTAATTCTTACAACTATGGATGGAGAGGAGCTCCCCTGTCCCGTGAATGCTGATGTAGTCAAGAAATACTTTGCCTAAAAAATAATAAAAGAACAGCTCGCTAAGTTGAAAACCCGAAAGGGCGGCTTAGGCAAAAAAGAGCGTCTCGGTGGATTGAAAACCCGAAAGGGCGGTCCAGGCAAAAATTAGAGACATAAACAGAATAAAATACCCGGTGGACTGAAAACCCGAAAGGGCGGTCCAGGCAAAAGTTAGGGATTCATGGCAAGTAACTACATCAGACAAGACTTGATCATCAGCAGTCATCTGTTTATCATGAAGAAGTTCAACACATTTCAACGGAAGCCTTTGCTTAGGAATTCCAAGTTGAGAGAAAGGACGGGGTCATTACATTTCAATGTACCTTTTCCACAAAATTACCACTTTCCAAACTTTGTAATAATCCATGGAGTCTTGCCTTTTGCAGGCTACCATTCTATTAAAAAAGTTTGAGCCTTTACCCTTTATTGGCAATCTTATTTCTTTCATATCTCTCAAAATGTCATTTATTGTTGATAGTAATTTTTGAAACAAAAAGAAAATTGATTTCAACAAAATCCTTTTGAAAATTATAAAAGAAGTTTTACTTTGATTCATGAGTGCATTACAAGGAATGGATATGTTGATGTATTCCTAATGCAAAAGAAGAAGAATGTTCCTCTCAATGCACCTTTGGCCTGGTTCAAATATGGTGTAGAACTCAACTACTGTGTTCTCTTAGCTCTGATATTCCCTAATGTTGGGCAGCATTTATTCTAAAAGCCATCAAAAGATTGTTATAGCAGTTTTGCTCTGATGTTCAGCTTGAGACATGCTTGATTATGTTATCTTCGCACTCCATCGATTGAGTTAATTCTTGTGCTAAGTTTTGGCAGCATATGCATCATTAACATACATCAAAAACAGTCATGCATTTCACATTTGCTATCATAAAGTTTACTGTCAAACAGATCGCTCTTTCATTTAGAGTGTCTTAAGCAGAAAAAACTCACTTTCCTTGAAAATCCCCACTGAATTTGTTTCTAGGTGGATAATATGTTTCAGCTTTTCTGTTCAGATGACTACGAACAGAAGACCAGTGAGTTTCTCCCACACATGGTCCAGTCTTTTTGGCAGCTTCTTTCCATTTTGGTCATGGATTGAATTTTTGTCACTGGATGATGAATATTGAGACTAGGCATTTATGTATGCATCCTCAAATCATTGAAAAAGTATTATTGATTGCTCTTCACCATCATTGGTACAAAGGGGCAGCTCTTCATGCCTTCAGTGGAACGTTGGTATGTGTTATCGTCAGTGGTACGGCGGTACATCTCTTTCATCGTCAGTGGTACGTCGATGATTTGTCCCTTTTATATCATCAGTGGTACGGTGATATACCTCTTCATGCCTTCAGTGGAACGTTGGTATGTGTTATCGTCAGTGGTACGGCGGTACATCTCTTTCATCGTCAGTGGTACGTCGATGATTTATCCCTTTTATATCATCAGTGGTACGGTGATATACCTCTTCATACCTTCAGTGGAACGTTGGTATGTGTTATCGTCAGTGGTACGGCGGTACATCTCTTTCATCGTCAGTGGTACGTCGATGATTTATCCCTTTTATATCATCAGTGGTACGGTGGTATATCTCTTTCATGCCTTCAGTGGAACGTTGGTATGTGTTATCGTCAGTGGTACGGCGGTACATCTCTTTCATCGTCAGTGGTACGTCGATGAATCATCTCTTATTTTATCATCAGTGGTACGATGATATACCTCTTCATACCTTCAGTGGAACGTTGGTATGTGTTATTGTTGGAACATTATGAATATATTCCAATATAGGGAGATGAATTGAAAAAGTTAAAGTCCCACATTGATGAATTGAAAAAATTATAGTCCCACATGGTATGTTAGTTGAAAAAACTCTTTAGTCCCACATTGCTTAGATTAGAAATCTTGGCTAGTTTACTTCATTATATAAGGAAGTCACTTGTTTCATTTCAAAATACCCCAAAAACTTATTTTGAGTTTTTCCTTCCTCATTCTCATAACTCCGCGTCTTTCGAATTGTCGAAGCGCCAACTTCTCCCCCTTTCTTTCTACTCGTTGAATTTTCCGAGTACCTTCTTGAATTCTCCTTAGAGAATAATGTTAATTTCTCCTCGTTTGAGTTGAGAAATTATAAGTATAATTTTTTCTTGGATTCTCTTTAGAGAATTATTGAAATTTCTCTTGGTTTGAGAAATTACTACGACTGTTCTTTATACCATATACTAAGATGGTATTCATACCATATTTGAATGGTCCTAGTACCATCTGAGGGTGTATTTCTAGACCGATTATCTACCGTGCAAGTAGTAATCGTATAGTATAGAACTGGGCTGTTTTATCCTGGAGGCGGCGTGGTTATTAAGAGCTGCTTTGCATAATTTTAGGCAGTACCGCGAAACGTCTTAAAGAGAGCGACCTAGTCCGCGACTCGACCCGGTAATTTCTTCGGTGGCAAACTTTTTAGAACCGTGATCCAACAATTTTAAGACGTTTCGAATTGCCATGGCTATTGAAGAAATTATTGGTACTTCTGCGGATACTTTCTTTGACAAATTGTTCATGTTTGAAAGATGTCATTTTAAATGTTGGCAATAAATGATGATTTTTCTTCTTAATGTTGAAAAAGATAGCTAACATTTTGACTGAGGACATCTTGTTGCTCCTTTTGGATCAACCGAACAAACTAACGATAAGAAATCTGAGGATTCAAAAGAAACATGTAATAGTGTTGAAGTTGAATCTGTTGCACAGATTAAAGTGAACAATTTACAACATAGGAAAGAAATCACCTTATAAAAAGAATGATAATAACATTCTAAATGGAATCGCAAATTATCTGTATGACTATTACAATAACTGCGTTACTTTCAAATATGTTTAAGAGGCTCTGAAAAACAAGTATGACATTGAAGAAGTTGGAGAAAGAAGAATGATTTTAGCGGCTACATGAAGTATCAGATGGTAGATGAAAGGTCAGTGGAAACCCAAAGTCGCGAGCTTCAAAAATTGCTCATGAGATAATCACTAAAGGTATGTATTTATATGAACAATTTGAATTTCTCTTATTATTGATAAACTGCTCCTAGTTTGAAAGTTTTTATGAATTATGCTTTGTTAGAAAATAAAATAATTTTTATTTAGAGACTGATTATTCTCATTAAAGAAGAATATGAGACATGATTAAATAGAAAAGTCTTGGTTGTTTTAAACAACAAAAATAAATTCGGTGTGGTTCTAAAGTCATATGGCAAATTATTATGGAATTAGAGCTGCAATATTGTGAACCGAATTAAGAATGGGAACCCTTTTATGGCCCCAATTGCTCCAACTAGACAACAACCACCACCTAAAAGAAATGACATTGTTTTCTTTTTGTTTCAACTGTGGAAAACTAAGTCATATGGCTAAGAGATGTAGCATGTAATGCTTGAACTTGGTGTAGTCGTAATGCACGAGTTAACCTGGCTAATGGAAAATTTATTCATATGATCATTGAAATCAACATGGTTGATGGATCTGATGGTTGGTGGATAAACACAAGCGTCTCTCGTCGTGTTTCCTATGATCGTGTTACGTTTAAAACATACACGAATACTAAAGATAAGAAAGTGTTGTTGGAAGATGTCCACACCACTAATGTTGTCGATATTGGAGAAGTGGAACAAGGTCCACCTATGAAAAGACTTTAATCTTGAAGAATGTCATGTATACTTCTGATATTATAAAGAATCATGTTTGTGTTTTTTCTTCTTCTTATAAATACGGAAAGATTTAGTCAATTTATTGGGGTAGATTTGTACACCATCATCACAAAGAATGATATTTTTGTGAATGAAATTGATAAGTTTAAAAACTTTGTAAAGAAGTTGAAAATGATTTAGTAAGAATTTGCAGTGATAGGTAATATGTATGATTCTAGTTTATTTAATAATTTTTATAAACTACATGAAATTGTACGTGAAACGACTGCTCCATATTCCCCTGAAATGAATGGTAAAGCAGAAACAGAGAATAGAACTTCTACTGAATTTTTTGTTGCAATTATGATGAATTCTGGTGCTGCACCTCACTAGTGGGGGAAATTTTATTGATGGTTTGTTATGTCCTGAATAGAGTTCCCAAGTCAAAGAGTAATATCTCTCCTTATGAGATATTAAAGAAAAGACAACAAAACTTGTCTTATTTGAGAACTTGGGAATGTCTGGCTTATGGCAGAATTCTGGATCCAAAATGAGTTAAACTCGCAAGTAGAGCATATGAATGTGTACTCATTGGATATGCAGCAAACAGTAAGGCATATAGGTTTTATGACCTAAATGCAAAAGTGATCATAGAATCAAAGGATGATGATTTCTAAGAATACGAATTTCCCTTCAAATCGAGAAATAGTGGGGGCACTCAATCGAGTCACATTCTTGTGATAAGAAGCACAGAAAGCAGCAACAATGTAGAAACAGAACTTCGAAGAAGTAAAAGAATGATAGTTTCTAAAGATTATGGGCCTGATTATGCAGCCTATAATATAGAAGAAGATCTAATAAATCTTCAAGAAGCACTGTCATCTATGGATGCATATTTATGGCAAGAAGCTATAAACAATGAGATAGAATCTAATAAAACTGGCACTTAGTATACTTGCGTTCTAGTTGCAAACCAATCGGTTGTAAATGAGTTTTGAAAAAGAAACTAAAACCTGATGGAACTATTGATAAATACAAGGCTCGCCTTGTAGCCAAGGGTTTTAGACAACGAGAAAATGTAGATTTTTGCGATACCTTTTCTCCAGTCACTAGAATAACATCCATTAGGGTACTTATTTCAATTGCTGCTATTTATAATTTAATAGTATACCAAATGGATGTTAAAACTGCTTTTTTAAACAGTGACTTAGAAGAAGAAATCTATATGGAACAACCAGAAGGGTTTGTGATCCATGGACAAGAAAACAAGGTCTGTAAGTTAGATAAGTCTCTGTATGGACTAAAGAAAGCTCCTAAGCAATGGCATAAAAAGTTTGATAACTTAATGGTATCGAATGGATACAAAGTGAATGAAAGTGACAAATGCGTTTATTATAAATCTGAGAATCGCATATGCACTATCATATGTCTATATATAGACGATCTGCTCATATTTAGATCAAACATTCGTGCCGTTAATGCTATGAAATCATTATTGTGCAACAATTTTGATATGAAAGACCTCGGAAAAACAAGTGTGATTCTTGGATCAAGATCACGAGATCCGAGCTAGGAATTTCTTTAGATCAATTATACTATGTGGAGAAGATCTTAAAGAAATATAAATACTTTGATTGTAAACTTGTGTGCACACCATATGATCCAAGTGTGAAATTGTTTAAGAACACTTGTGCAAGTGTAAGACAAACAGAGTATGCGAGCATCATTGGCAGCCTTAGATATGCCACTGATTGTATTAGACCCGATATTGTATATGTCGTAAGATTGTTATGCATATTTACGAGTAGACCGAGTAACGAGCACTGACAAGCTATTGAGCGATTCATGAGGTACCTTAAAAGGACCATAGATCTCGGCCTACATTATCAGAAAGTTCCTGTTGTACTTGAAGGATACAGTGATGCAGATTAGAATACCTTGTCAGGTGATTCTAAAGCTATTAGTGGCTATGTATTCAACATAGTTGGAGGAGTTGTATCTTGGAAATAAAAAACAGACTATCCTGGCTCAGTCCATGATAGAGTTTGAAATGATAACATTAGCAAATGCTAGTGAAGAAGCAATTTGGTTAAGATGCTTGCTAGCTGAGATTCTCTTATGGGAAAAACCTATGCCAGTTGTGTTGATCCACTGCAATAGTACCGCGGCTATTGCAAAATTTGAGAACCGTTATTATAATGGTAAAAGACGTCAAATAAGAAGAAAGAACAACACTCTTAGAGATTGTATCTCTAAAGGGGTTGTAAGAATGGATCATGTACACACTGATGAAAACTTAGCAGATCCTTTGACGAAAGGATTAGCTAGAGAGAAAGTCCATAATACATCTAAAAAGACGGGACTAATGCTTATACAGAAATGAGTTGCTCATGATGGTAACCCGACCTAAATGATTGGAGATCCCAAGAAATAGGTTCAATGGGTAATAACAAGTTGTGAGTAATATGAAGCGATCATGCTAGAGTAAATAAAAGAAGCATGAATCCTGAAGTAATAAGAGGATGAGATAATAGAAACTCTTAATGAGATCTATACTTTGTATGAGGGAGTACCTAGGCTACAGGAGTACTCTTGATAGACTCACCTATGTGATTGTGGAACTGAGGCCGGTTCCTATGGAATTTCGAGGCAGAATTCCTAGAGCCTTCACTAAACCGGGATACACGTGCAGGGCCATTAAAAGCACGGGCTATTAAGAATACACCTTAAGAAAAGGTTGTGTGCGGGTCTGATGTCTGAGATAGAGTTCAATACAATAGTGTCACTCTTGTTGAATCGGAATCCTACTTGCTACGCAAAGGTTCAAGTCGTAGACACCTTTGCTTATGCACAATCTTAGAAACGTTTGACGTTACTTCTGAAACACTTTTTTTAAATTCAAGTGGGGGATTGTTGGAACATTATGAATATATTCCAATATAGGGAGATGAATTGAAAAAGTTAAAGTCCCACATTGATGAATTGAAAAAATTATAGTCCCACATTGTATGTTAGTTGAAAAAACTCTTTAGTCCCACATTGCTTAGATTAGAAATCTTGGCTAGTTTACTTCATTATATAAGGAAGTCACTTGTTTCATTTCAAAATACCCCAAAAACGTATTTTGAGTTTTTCCTTCCTCATTCTCATAACTCCGCGTCTTTCGAATTGTCGAAGCGCCAACTTCTCCCCCTTTCTTTCTACTCGTTGAATTTTCCGAGTACCTTCTTGAATTCTCCTTAGAGAATAATGTTAATTTCTCCTCGTTTGAGTTGAGAAATTATAAGTATAATTTTTTCTTGGATTCTCTTTAGAGAATTATTGAAATTTCTCTTGGTTTGAGAAATTACTATGACTGGTCTTTATACCATATACTAAGATGGTATTCATACCATATTTGAATGGTCCTAGTACCATCTGAGGGTGTATTTCTAGACCGATTATCTACCGTGCAAGTAGTAATCGTATAGTATAGAACTGGGCTGTTTTATCCTGGAGGCGGCGTGGTTATTAAGAGCTGCTTTGCATAATTTTAGGCAGTACCGCGAAACGTCTTAAAGAGAGCGACCTAGTCCGCGACTCGACCCGGTAATTTCTTCGGTGGCAATCTTTTTAGAACCGTGATCCAACAGTTATCGTCAGTGGTACGGCGGTATATCCCTTTCATCGTCAGTGGTACATCGATGAATCATCTCTTATTTTATCATCAGTGGTACGGTGGTATACCTCTTCATGCCTTCAGTGGAACGTTGGTATGTGTTATCGTCAGTGGTACGGCGGTACATCTCTTTCATCGTCAGTGGTACGTCGATGATTCATCTCTTATTTTATCATCAGTGGTACGGTGATATACCTCTTCATGCCTTCAGTGGAACGTTGGTATGTGTTATCGTCAGTGGTACGGCGGTACATCTCTTCATATCATCAGTGGTACGATGATGTGATTTCTGTTAACAGAAGATTGGCATTCTGATTCAGGATGCATACTTTCTCATCCCCAGTGAAAGAGGATGTTCCCCTTTTCTCATCCCCAGTGAAAGAGGATTCTATAACCTCTCTGACGCGAAGTGTTTTCCCCAGAGAAATTTCTTTCCCTACCAAAGTTTCATCTCTCCAACAAAGTCTTGCCTTCCCCAGCGGAGATTTGCCAGCAAGACATTTATTTTCCCTAGTGGAGTACCTTTTACTCCCCAGTGTTGTCATGCTTTATTATCATCATATGCATTCATTAAACATTGCATTGCATCTTAGGATCAAAAATTGTGTTTTACATATTTAAGTCTCTTCGATTTTATCAAAACGAAGATTTCCAATCATCATATCTCCAAATCGAAGAAACTTAAATAGGGGCATCTGTCATACCCCAATTTTTGACCCTAAGATCCTATATCATTCATATCCCAATCACTAATCAAGAGTTTCACTTGGAAGTTTTGTTTATGGTGTTGCACTCACCTCATCAATAAGAGGGACCATCAAGCACCAATGATTGTTTATCTTGTATGCATATTATACTAACCCAAATACCAAAAACATTGCTTTGTTTCTTTGTAGGCTTTTGTTTTGTAGGTACCAAGCCAAGACATGCAATAAACAAGGCATTTTTCACATTTTTGACTGATGAAATCGATTTCCCTACTGGGTAAATCGATTTCCCTGCAGCAATCTTCAACAAAATCACATTCTGGACAGCATGAAATCAATTTCCCTCCTGGGTAAATCGATTTCCCTAGTGTATTTTGCGCCAAATTCTCTTCTGGAACAGAGTGAAATCGATTTCACTCCTGGGGAAATCGATTTCCTTCAGGCGAAATTCAAAAAAAATAGAGAGGGAAGCTTGATTTGATTTTGGCACCTACTTTCTTTGACCATTTTTGTCATTGTACCATTTTTCCACCTCATCAAAATAATTCTCTTCATTAAACCCACTTAAACCCCATTTTACCACTTTTTACCATTTAATTGCCACTTTAATCACCAATTAAACACAAGCTAATTACCAAATGCAAAAAGACCAAACTACCACTACTCTTGCTCAAATGCTATAAATAGAGGCCACTACTCTCTCATTTCTCAAGCTTGGAGAGCCAAAAAATTGCTTGCAAATTCATTTCTCACCCTTTCCAAAACCCTCACTCAAAGTTCATTTTCATAAGATTAGTGAGATTCACATTGAATCTTGCTAATTTTGAACTAAACCTCCTACATTTCACTCTTTTCTTTGTTTGATCATCTCCAAGTTTGAAGGATCTACACACCTTGTGCTTGCTCTTGAAGCTACTCCAAAATCTTTGTTCAAGAAGTGGTAATTTGCTAGATCCATGATGTAGATCTTTATTGCTTGTGTTCAATGCATCTTTGATGCTATATTGATGATATTTGCTGGTTTTGTGATGGAAATTTCGTGCTCAAGTTGATGTGTGATCATAAGGTGTTTGTATATTTGTTCAAATCAAGTTTCATGCCTTTAAATGCTGTTTTTGCTGAAATTTACACTGAGGAAATCGATTTCCTTAAGGCTGAAATCGATTTCCTGCTGAACGTAACTTGTTTTTTTTTGAAAACTGCACTATGGAAATCGATTTCCCCCTGCATGAAATCGATTTCCAGCAGGCAGAATGTGGTTTTTTGCCTTTTTTATGCTTGTTTGGGTTTCCTACTTCCTCCACTTCATTAATATCATTGGATCTTGGGTGTTGATAGGTTTGAAATGACCTAATCCATCAAGATGGATGAATGATATTAATGATAGTGTGAGTTGATTATCTTTATGCATTTTATCTTCTTCTTCTCCTTTTTTTCTTTTGATCGATGAAAGTCTTAATACTTTGAGAATTCTTATGGATTCTTAGTAAAGACTAGATCGTTACCTATTTTCTTTTCGTGCGGTATTGCTTTCGGAAGGCGATCTATATATCATTCTTATCGCATGCATTAGCACATAAAGTTTTGACCGGCCTCATTGTAGGGTGATTTCTACATAAATCACTTGGCGATCTACTTAACATAGCGCAATATTTCGTGTCCCGAATAAAAAGATCCAACATGGAAGAGAATTGTATGCGGTTGATTTATGACTTATGGAAATTTATCGTGTAGTCGCTATGATTTTATCAAGCTTCTGATAAGTTTCTATTGAATTTAAATCCGAGTACATCCTTCACTCACCATAGATCTTCCTACTAACTTTGATAACATACTTGACAAGTTTCAAGATGGTTATCTTTAACATCTAACAACTAACTTTAATTTCCGCACTTTATTATATTGCTCTTTATATTTCTCGCTTTATCGCTTTATTTTATCATTTCATCATATTTACATTCCGCCATTTTCTCTTTGTCCATTTGGACGTTTATAATTCCGCTATTTTCTCTTTGTCCGCTTGGACATATGTTTATGCTTCTGCTATTTTCCTTTTGTCCACTTGGACCATACTTTACTTTTATGCTAAAACACTAATAAACAACCAAAATCTAAAAAACACATAAGGCTCTCTTTTGGACTATTGGTTACTATCCCTAGCATTTTGGAGATTCGGACTTATGGACTTAGGACCTCTGGACTCTCATTCTGTTATTACTCTGTGATTGTTTTGTCTGTCTGGTATTGGATTGTTGTCTGTTTATGTGTGCAGGTATTTCCTTGAAAGCCCTTGATGGTTAATTCCAAGGCATTGAGATAAGGATTTTACCTAAAAAACAGCCGTTACTCTGCCTGATTTTCGTCTGAATTTTAATGTGCTTAATGCAAAGTGGTGCTAAGACAATAAGTTCATCTGGATCCCCCAAGTGTTAATGTGTTGGTATTGATATTCCAAAGGATGGGAAATCTACCTTGACTCATAATGTCAAGTGTTGGCTTCTTCTTCGGTTAGACCGTTTCTTTCCTTAGCTTTTATTTTACGCAATAGGATAGCCTCTTCATCCCCTCCCACTTCTTAAATTTTCAAAATCTTCTCCCTTTTTCAAAAACCTTCTTATGTTTGCAAACCTTTCAAAACGTTTTTCTTTAAAAATATCTTTCGCCCTTAGTGGCCTTTTCCTCTTTTCTTCAAAAGTTTAGACACTGTTAATTGTCGGAACGAGTGGTTATACCCCACGATTTTGAAATTGATTGATACAATGAGATCTTTTCCGCGTGAGAGAGCTAGTGGCATACTCGTCGATTTTATCCGAGTTGGAGCCCTTCTTTCATTAGCGATGCAAAGAACTCGTTTGTTCTCATGCTCAAGATCAATGGCTGAGTATTTCTCTCCAACGACGATAAAGTGTTTATTCGTTTTAAAAATGTTTTCCCTTTAAGCGGAACTACATTAGCTCTGACTTCTCCATTGCACCGAGGAGGTATGTAGGCCCAAAGCTTAACGCTTTGCCGAGCTTATTTTAAAAATAAAATAAACCGTTTTTTAGCACACACGACACAGATTTTCAAAAAGGTTCCTGTGGAATACCACAGATATGAGGGGTGCTTTAAACCTTCCCCTCATATAATCAACACCCGAACCTGAGTTCTCTTTCTTGTTTTAAAAACAAAACTTTGGGTTTTACGTTCTTTTCCCTTTTCCTTTGAAAAAATAAAGCGCGGTGGCGATTTCAAACGAAATATTGATTCGAGTCAATCCCATGGCTTCGATATCAGATTTTCCCCTCTACACTAAGGATGTAGATTGGCTTGTATGCCATTCGGAATCTGAAGGTGGAAGAGGATTGAACACTAGAATATCCAGAAATTTTCCCTTGATGATGCAGGGACTTTTTGCCGGAGATGGGCTTAAAGATGCCATCTAGCTTGATAGTCTTGAGATTCAAGATACGTCGTACGTTAGACTGTATCTGAAGGATATACTTAGGATGAGTCGTACGTTAGATTGAATCCACTGTATTGATAAGTGTCAAAGTAAGCCGTACGTTAGGCTATACTTTTAGGACGAGTCATACGCTAGACTGGGTCCAGTTTTCATTTTTAAATGTCTGGAAAGCCGTACGTTAGGCTGAAGGATGGGTCATACGTTAGACCAGGTCCCCTGTGTTGATAGTTGTCAGAATACACCATACGTCAAGTTGTATCCTAGGATGAGTCGTATGTTAGACTGGATCCTTTATGTTGAGAAGTATTTGTTGGAGATTGATCGTTTTAGCAACATTCGTAGTAACTGAATTAGATCTTGGAAGGATGATCGTGTCTAGACCATTCGTGATGATAGAATTAGATCTTCGAATGTTGATCGTGTCAGCACCGTTCGTAGTAACTAAATTAGATCTTGGAAGGATGAACGTGTCTACACCGTTCGTGATGATAGAATTAGATCTTCGAATGTTGATCGTGTCAGCACTATTCGTAGTAACTGAATTAGACCTTAAGAAAATGATTGTCTCTACCGTTGTGAGGATAGATTTAGATCTTGGATCGTCGATCGTCTCAGTACCGTGTATAGTAACTGATTTAGATCTCAGAATATCGATCGTCTCAGCACCTTGTGGCGTAACCAATTTAGATCTTGATCGTCTCATCACCTTGTGGGGTAACCAACTTAGATCTTGTAATGTCGATCGTCTCAGCACCTTGTGGGGTAACAAATTTAGATCTTGGAATGATCGTCTCCACCGTTTGTATTGATGAATTTAGATCTTTGTAATGTCGATCGTCTCGGCACCTTGTGAGGTAACCAATTTAGATCCTGGGATGATCGTCTCCCCCATTTGTGTTGATGAATTTAGATCTTGGATTGTTGATCGTCTCGGCACCTTATGGGGTAACCAATTTAGATCTTGGAATGATCGCCTCCGCCGTTTGTATTGATGAATTTAGATCTTTGTAATATCGATCGTCTCGACACCTTGTGAGGTAACCAATTTAGATCCTGGGATGATCGTCTCCACCATCTGTGTTGATGAATTTAGATCTTGGATTGTTGATCGTCTCGGCACCTTGTGGGGTAACCAATTTAGATCTTGGAATGATCGTCTCCACCGTTTGTATTGATGAATTTAGATCTTTGAGGATTGTTGATTTTGTTTATCTGCTTGTACCTGTATTCTGAAAAAGGTAAAGTTAGTCTTTATGCAATGTCATGATGCATGTATTATGTGACGAGTCTCTTAAAATAAATGAGAAACTTGTATGTTTATTATGAAGTAATGTATACAATGTATGAATATGTTTATGCTATCTGGAGTATATTAGTAATGTTTCTTGATTGAGAAAATAAATCTCTATATCATTGTGATTTTGATGTCTGATCTTGTTTTGAAGATACTCAAGTGGGGATTTATGATTTCTGCTTGGAGATGAGAGCCATTTGAATGATTGATTTTGATGTACCCTAATTGGGGATAAGAGAGATGAATAACCCTGTTTGGAGAAAAGAAAAGTATCGGAGAACCGACAGTGTCAAAGATGTAAACTCCGTTGGGGAACAGAATCTCTGTTGGGAAGAGAACATTTGAAGATATCTTCTCAAGGATTACCTTGTGGGATATGATCCTGTGAAACCGACACTGTGGGAAACCATAGATGCCTTAGATATTTCCCCCAGTGATTATAGTACTTGCCATTCCTGGACTCGCATTGATTGGGACCTGCCGATGAGTATTGATTGAGGTGTCAAATGGGCCTTACATAGTTTTGCCCCAGCTAGTAGAGAATTTGAAGAGAACCGCCTCGTGAAGACCTTATGAGATGTGTACTATGGGTGACATGCCCCTTAATACGCATAAAATTAGTATGATGCCCCTAACTGATCGGGAAGTAGTTTTAGACGCACTTGGGTGTATGCCCCTGATTGTTGGGCCTTCTTGAAAGATTCTTTGAATCTTGACGTGGTTGCCCCAGATCGATTGGCATTTTTGAGAGATTCTCGAAATCTTGACCTGATTGCCCCAAATTTATTGGCATTCTTGAGAGATTCTCTGAATCTTGACCTGATTTCCCCAGATTGATTGGACAAAACATGTCATGCCCCTTGTATATGTAGGAGACATTGTTTCTGAAGTGATTTTGTTTGTCGGGATAACTTTTGGTCATTAATTGTACCCTGTGCAAATTCTTTCTGATGCTAACATTTGAAATTATGTAGCAGAATATGTTTAATAATGAAATCATGAGATGCAATGCATATGTCTGTCTTGAGTTTTTTTGAAAAACATTAAAACAGGAGATGTAAAAGCGTGATATTTGTAAAAACGTGATGTTTGTAAAAATGAAATATCAACTCAGCATTTTGGTAAACCTTAAGGAGTCAGGATACCTTTTTTGATAACAGTGTGCTTTCGAACTAATCATGCTTCAGTTAGGACTTTCAAGGGTTGTAACGTGGCTTGGTTCACAGTTTAAGAAACAAAGGATAATGGCTCAAGGTTTATTTGTACCCATCCCAATCTTCATGATGTTCATCGATCCTATGCTCAGTTAACTTTGCGTTTAAGTCCCAGTGGAGCTTGAAGTCGTAACATTGACATTTGATGATTGTTGAAGCACCAAAAGTTTATTTGAACAGGCAGTCATCCTTCTTTTTGTAATTTTTTCTTTTGTCAAGAATTCGTAGTGGCCTCTTTTTTGACTTTGTTATCCCTTAACTTTTGCCTGAACTGTTTATTTTGAGATTACTGTCAGCGGGATGTTTCGATTTTTGATAAGTCTCCTTCATAGATTTTGACTTAACAACTTTTTCTTTTTGGTGGATATTGACTTCCTGACTTAATGGTTGCGGGAACCCATCATTATTTGTGTAAAAAAACAGCTAGTATAACTGAGTTAACTGAGTAACTACCCTGCCCCAGGTTATGATTAAGGGTTTTAATTTGCACGTGAAAGAAAACTCCTACACCTTAGGCTCAAAGGGGTTGACGAGGGATTAACATCCTTATATCTCCACTGTTTAGGAATTGAAACAACGCTTGTACATCGTCAGCATAGTCTGTTCAAAAGCATCACTGTATGAGGTCGCGATATCATTTTCGTCATCCTCCCTCAAAAGGCTTACATTTTAGCACGATTTGAATATCACAAAACATATGCAATGTAAAGACACAATATAAGATGAGTGATAACGAAGTAATTTATTCAAGACAAACATATGCAATGCACTGATGATGATTATTAAAACAGATAATGTCTATCATAAGTCGAATGTCTAACCAAACAGGATAGAAATTGCAAATGAAAGTAAAGCTAATGAGCCAACAGTCCATCCTTCTAGACATTAATCAGCCTTGTCATGATTAGGCATGGGAGCAGTGATCACCATAGGGGTCTTAGGAGGATTGAACTCAACTTCACCAGCATCGATCATGTCTTGGATCTTGATCTTTAATGCCCAACATTTATTAGTATCGTGCCCGGGACTATTGGAATGGTAGGCACATCGCACGTTTGGATTGTGTTTAGCAGAGGAGGTGTTAATGTGTTGAGGAGGATCCCTCACAGTAACCATTCCTGCCTTCAAAAGAAGTTGCAATGCCTGATCTAATGACATGTCAATTTTGGTGAATTGACGCTTAGGTGCATCTGGTTTACGTTGTTGTTGTGGAACTGGTGTAGAGATCAGAACTGCCCCAATAGATTGGTTGTGTTCATTACGACCTTTCTGGTTGTGCACAACATCAGCTATATCAGGTTCCTCAGGTGAATTGAAATCCATGATCTTGTCATCGATTAAGTTTTGAATCATATGCTTACAATTCTTTGTATCATGATCAGGACTATTCGAATGATAAGAACATCTTGCATTATGATTGTATCCGGGAGCAGGATTTGCTGGAGCAGAGTATGAAGGCAATAGAGTTATCAGACTCCGATTGAGCAGGTGTTGCAAAGCTCGAGACAATGGCATGTACCGTGGAGCCATTGACCTTTTGGGTTTGGACTTCCAAGTACGTTGGCCACCCTATTTCCTATGCTGATCTTTCTGCTTCTTGGTTAACAAGGTTCTTAGCTCGTCTTGCCCCTTGGACAAATTCAGAATCAAGGTTTGGGAACTGGGCATTCTGAGCCTGAAAATTTCTGACTGATTGCTCGAGATTCATTTGTGCTAAAATAAACAGCGAGAGAAGATGAGAGACCTGTTATGGAAACATGTTATGAATGCAAATGCAATGTTTTCAAGGATCTTTAGGAAATTTAGTTTGCGACATTTAGACATTGAATCAGTCACAGCTTCGTCTGAAGAATCTTGGCATTCGTCCTTGAACGTCCTTCTTTGAGAATCAAGCTCACCATATCGAGTGGGTCATCGCCTCTGATTCGGGATACCTCTGAATTTGAAAGTATATGGCTAGAGGAAAATAAATCCTCTTGCCCCTTGATAGGTATTGTGTCTTTGAGTTGGAAGATATATGGCCAGAGGAAAATAAATCCTCTTGCCCCTTGATAGGGATTTGGTCCTTGATAATGGTACCTGCAATTGTGCTCCCTAAATCCCTAAGATCCTTGAAAGGGTTAGTTAATATGCTATGTTATGATGTTATGATGTTATTTAGTGCATAAGGTAGCAAGGACGAATGAGTCCTACAAACAAATCCTGCAAGGAAATAGAAGGGTTGGTAGCACACACAAGCAAGTCACACAAATGTCCTTATGTTTAAAGGCTTGCGTGGAGTCTGACCAGGTAACTACCCTTCCCCAAAGGTACTTCTATGGATAAAGATATTTCACCAACAGGGTTCTACCAGTTACTCAGAATTGTCAGCCCCTCTAAAGCACCCTCGAACATGGTACATGCATACCACGCAATGATACTTTAAGAAGAAACCTATCTGAGTTGTAGTATCGGGTCGCGACCATAACTTGACATGCATCAAGAATAGCCTTCCCACTACGTTCCTAAAAGTCAAGATGGGTTAAAGGTGACTAAAGGTCCTTGAGCTCCGACGCACCCAAAGGTACATACGTAAACCTCTCTCATGCAAAAGAGCTACATAATAACCAGTGGAGGCCTAACTCAAGCGTGAACTCTCATATTGACCAATCCAAAGCATGCACAAGGGAGGTCTCCATGACTATGCCGCTCCTATCTCAAGTGTAATTGAATCCGGGTATAGGATTCATCCTTCATTTAATTTCCAAGCAACCTTTAAAATAAAGCAAGCAAAACAAACAATTGAAAACATTTAAGTGATCCTAAACTTTAAGGTAACCCCTCTTTTTATTCGAAGTCCCCAGCAGAGTCGCAAGTTCTGTAACACGGTGGGAGAACTGACTTTTTAAAAAATGTTGCGGATAGCAAGAGTCGCCACCGACTTTTATTTTATCCAATTGGAAAGGCAAAAAGAACAGGAAGGACCTCTGAAACATTTTGAGTTCGGGGGGTAGGTTATACAAAGGGAAGGTGTAAGCACCCTTTATATCCATGGTTATCCATGGGCTCTTAATTTCTTAGCTCACTTTTTATTCGTTTAAAACGAGTCGTGTGTGATTAGAAAAGATTTGAATAAGGACTTTAGCTTGTAAATAAGCGTAGCCTTTTGAATTTATTTTGAAAGAGGTGTATGAAAAGTAATTTGAAAGTTTGAATGTGGAGCAAGCATTTAATAGCACTTACCCTAAGATTGTCTTTCTTGTTCTTTAAGTTTTCGTTTGAAATGGCTATCCATATCATAAAGAGGGCAGGTAGTCCTTTCATTGGATGTGCGGGTCATCGAGGGTTATCGTTCGCCATAAGACTATCGCTACCATAAAGAGGGCAGGTAGTCTCGGGGAAGGATATAATATTCATTTAGGCAATAGTAAGGATACCTTAGCAATCGAAGGGACTGTCACCATTTAATCGAGGGACGAGATCATATTTATCGTAGGCAACTCGAAGGGACTATGATCTTTTATCGGAGGAACATGGTGATTTTGAATCGAAGGCAGCAGGCTAAGGTATCCCTACGCTCGAAGGGACTTGACTATTTGATCGAAAAGGCAGCATAAGAGTGGTTACCTTAAAGGTGTGTGTGTGTAGCAATCACGTGATTGTATTCAGATATTTATCTTGAATTAGTGAGCTACGTTCAATTATTAGTCGTCACTCCCTAATTACTAACCACGCAGTTAATATCATGCAGAAAAATAAAGTACGGAAATGTAAATGTCCTACGCTATTACAAGGCTTCGGGGAGGGGGATTACAATACCAAAACGGGGGATGCGGAAAGTAAAATGCAGAAAATAAAAGGTCCTAATTACCATTACATAAAAAAACTTGCAACCTATACATAATTTCTAATATTTAAATGAAATAAATTTTAAAATTGAGAAATAAATAAAACACGAAATTTAAACAATCATGCGTCAATCAAAAGAGTTTGGAGATGAGAAGAGAATCAGGAGAAAATCAAAGTTGGAAAAAAATCATAGTTAAAGGAGATTGATTGGAAACCTACATTAATTCAAGTATTATATTAATCCTAATCATAAATTAATTAATTAAATTATTGACTAAAATAACCAACCTAATTAACAAACTAATTTAATTAAAATCAATAACAAAAATAAAATTAAGGTTAATTATACTAAACCTAATTTCTAAATTAATGCTCTATTAGTGTGTTAATTTTAATTGCAATTTGGTAATCAAAATTAGTCAATAAAAAAACAAACTCAAAAAGAAATAATAAGAACAAATAAAAGAAATTAAAGAACCCGGGGGGTACAACAATTGGCAGGAGGTGAAGAATTAAACCCCAAGGAGGCCCAGCCCATTTGCCAAAGCCAACTCAGCGCTCGAAATCCTGTGTGGGAGTATCTTGGGGGTCCATAGTGGAGCTTCAATTTCCAGGACGTAGGATTTGGCGCTTGATTGATCTAAAGGTTGAAACCTGAGCGTGCATGATGAGCGTATTTGGAACGCGTGCGCTGGATAATGATCAAACAAATAGTGAAAATAAAATTGTCACGCATGAGGACCGAGCCCTGGTTTCAAAGGCTGAGAAAACTACACCAAAGCCAACTTTGTTGCCTGCATGACTTGTTAGAGCTTAACCAAAATATAATATATATATAAAAAATATAGTATAGATGGGGAGATTCGAAGATGAAGTCAGCTTGGCCCACCATTATCTGGTTTCGTCCAATCAAGAGGAGAGAGAGAAACCTTTGAAACTTTGACTAACCAATTGCAATTGGAGAGAGAGAAGCCACGTTTGACCAGCAGGTGGCAAATGCACGTGTGTCTCAAGTGGGGGCACCCATACTGTTCATCGTCCCTGAGCTCTTCTCCTGCGGAATTTATTACGGATTTTGGTGCGGATTTACCTGCGGATTTTTCCACAGGTTCTTCGTCTTCATCCCTGCAAAATTCAAACACACAAAGAACGATCCAAGCACTAGTTTCAAATTCCCAGATCACCTAAACAAACCCCTTAGATCATGATGGCACCCTTTATTTCGACGGACACAGCCTGTATATGTGAGTTTCAAAGAAAAAGCTTCTAAGCCCTAAGAATGGTGTTGCTTCGTTCTTGCGTTAAAACTTACGGAGAATGGCCCTGATTCACTCCATATATCATTCAGAACTCAAAGAAATAGTTATCTTTGATTAAAACGTGATGACACATGTTTAAAAAAAATCAAAATGTGAATAACATGAGTATCATATTGTCATACCCCAATTTTTGACCTAAGATTCCACCTCATATCATTGCATATACATCATTTGCATCACTAACAAATTACATAGCTTGTGTTTGTTATTTGTGACTCAGCAGGATTTAAACAAGAAATCACTCATCAGTACATGTAACAATCAATTAGAGTTTTGTTCTCCCTTCATCTCAAAGGAACTATCTTCATCAACAATCAACATTTGGTCCTCAAAAATCCATTTCAACAAGCTCAGAGACTTTGAATCAACCAGATTAGGGTTTTGACTGAAAATAGCATACTCCTGACTTTTGCTCAGGATTTGACCTAATGACTTGGGACATGACCTCAAGACCCCAAGTGCATCATTTTGACTTAATCCATTGGCTCAGAACATCTCCTACACAAGGATTGATCAACAGTGCAAGTTCAAATCATCAGATTAGGGTTTTGAATTCTCAGGGACTGAAATCAGGGATCACATTTGGGAAACCCTAAAAATCCCCAGGAAGTCAATCAAAGGTTTCAGTCATCTTCAAATAATCCCTATGGCAATATCCAATGGAAATTACATCTTAATTCAAGATCCACAGTCATCAATCTCATCAGGTCGACAATTAGGGTTTTTGACCTAATTCACCTGAACCATTGACTTTTTAATCAGAACATGGTGCCACAACTTAAACAATGTCTCAAGGTCCTCCAATACCTCAATATGATCCATTCATACCACTCATTTGATGAGGATAACTTGATTCATTTGAAATCTCCAGAAACGCGATTCGTCTGAAAAAGTCAACTGTACAAGATCCCCATTGACTTTTGGGGAATTTTGGTCAACCATGACTTTTGAAGTTTTGAATCATCAATATATGATATATGAAGTCATTTGATCAAAGAAAATCAATCAAGAATCAAAAAGTCAAAGTTTGACTTTTATACTTAGAAAAATTTTCTAAGTGTTTTTCAATGGTTTTTTTCCAAACTTTGGAAGGGAATAACTCAAAATTTCACCTACAAACTGAAAAAAACTTCCATCATGAAAGTTGTAGATTTTGATCCAATAAACAACTTTGTCACATAAAATGATTTTCCAAAAGATCAACCATTTAAGAGATATGGAGCTTCAAAGTTGGTATCTTTTGAAAAATTCACTTAAAATCTCATTTTCTTCAAAGTTCATGGATCTTTTTCACCCATTTCCCTAAAGGTCTTGAAGAAACTTTCAACTAGGGTTTTGAAGTGTGTAATATGAGCTTTCCAAAATGTCCAAGAGCATGAAAAAATATGGAGTGTAGCCATGGTTTTGAATTTTGTCATTAGAGGTCATTATGCATGAAATTTCAAGCCATTTTCACAAAGTTCTTACACTACATGACCTATAATCCAAGTAATGATGCATAGAAGCAATAATTGAAAGACATTTTCTGATTTGAAGATCAGAATGGAAGAGGATAAGAAGCTTGAGATTTAACCATGGTTTAGTCACTTTTAACCATTTGCATTTAATGTGAAAGATTCCATTTTATCTCTTAAGCCAAATCATCATTCTTGGATCAACTTGCAAAGGCTTTGAGTTCAGAATCCTTGGCCTATAAATAGAGGTTCAAATCACTTCCAAAATCACACCAAAACCTCACAATTATAGGTTTTCTCTCTTCTTTCTTGAATTGCAAGTTTCATAGTTTTCAAAGAGGTAGAAAACTCAACCTCCAAATCCTTGAAGTTATGGCCAAAGTGCTGGTTCTAACAACTTCTAAACATCATATGTGATGTGTTTGACCCATCCACATACCCCAAAAACACCCAAAACTCAGAATCACTCTTCAACCTCCAAACTTGCACAAAGTGAGCCATATCATGCTAATTTTCGTTCTAGCTCATTTTAGTCCAAGTTAATCATCCAAACACCATCCATGTACCATATATGAACTATCCCAATAATCATCCCTGACCTGTAACTCCAAAATCACCAAGTTTGATCCTCACTTGAGCCCTACTGCAGATCGAGTACCACAAACTGATCAAGAGGTTTTCAATCCACTCCAAGCGTCCAAACATGTTCCATAAGGTCCACTGAAGGTGTTCAGATCAAGAAACAACATCTGGAACCCCTCATTTGCAGAATTCGATTCTCAGTTGTGCCGTTTTTAAGGTAAGTGCTCATGAACTTCAAACTCTATCATACATGCATCATAAATGAAAAATTGAGTTACCATCTTGTTTCTGCACCATCACTGAATAATAACCCTCAATCAATTGCATCATATCATGATAATACACGATTTCACAATGATTTGTCATATTAGGGTTCTTCATGTTCATGCGAAAATTAACCATCTTAGAACAAAAATAAATGAAATTAAAGATCACCATCATGTTCCTTGTGAAAAATCGAGCAAGATAGGCTATTCACTTGATCCAAACAATTCAGTTTTCAGAATTTTCAAATTCAAGTTAGGGTTGTGTTCTTGGCGCCAGATTTTTGAAACTGAAATTAGAAATTGATTCAAAAATATAATTGATTCGTTGCAAATGTTAAACAGACCACGCGCGTGGTCCAGTTGGCAATGTTTTTGAATGGTAAACACAAGGGCGTGGGTTCAAGCCCTTTGGAAGAAAAAACCTAATTTTTTAACACTATTTTTCTTATTTTTCTTCACAACTTCATCAATTATTTTAACCTATCAAATTAACTCATTTTTTATTCATTTTTTACACACTTCTTATTTTATATATGTATTTTATGAATATAAAAAAAAATCACAAAAAAATATTTATTTAATACATTTTTAATTAAGTTTAAAATGACATATTTTTAAGTGTTTTAAATACTTTAAATATTGTTTTTCATGTGATTTTTCAAACTTAATCATTTGTAAATATTTTGTGATCAAACCCTAATCATTTAGGTGTTAATTAAGTATAATCTTTGTGTTTATCTTAATTAATTTGATTTCTTTCAAAATTTCAAACCGTTTCAAAACAAACGATCACAGTTTTTTCAAAACGATAAACCTTTTCTTTTTTTGGTTTTCTTTTCAAAAGAAACTATTGATTAAATCTTTTTGGATTGATCAATTGATTTTCAAACATGGGCCTCTCGAATATTAGAGAGTATAAGTCCCTTTCCTTTTCTTTGTACAGTTTTTCTTTAAACAGAAAACTTCTTTCAAAACAAAAACTTTCAAACAGTTTTCAAACGACGAAACCTCGCGTTTTTAACAAAATAATCAACCATGTTTTATAAAATAAAACAGGGGCCTCCACATAGGTATAAGTCCCATTCCTGTACATGAAATTAGGTATTTCATTGTACACACACCTCTTTGTATATATCTCGTTCAATTTGATTTTTAACCTTGAATAACAAATCAAAAATGAAGGTTTTCCTTAAATCTTCCCAAAAATACCATGGGCCTCCATGTAGGTATAAGTCCCAACCTCCCTTGTAAATATTTGTTTGCATAGCTTCTGAATAAGCTCAATGGGCCTCTCCCCGAGTATAAGTCCCGAGCCCCGTGTATACAAATGGATCATGCTTACAGGTATATTTCCTTCATAAACTCCATTATATACACACACTTTGACATATATATGTAATTGTTCATACTTGTTCATGTTTGTCCATGTTTGTTCATACTTGTTCATGTGATGTATACTTGTTCAACTTAGTACAACACTAGGTTCCCCATAGCCTCCTATTGGGCTTCGTGCAAAGAATCTCCCTAGTTTAGGTTAGGACATAGAGTATGGTTTCCCGGTGCAATCGCTCTAAGAGCTCAAACCAACTATACCACGCCTCCTCTTGGGCTTTGTACAAACGACTTGTCCCTCCCATAGCCTCCTCTTGGGCTTACAATGCAAGGACCCTCGATTGTCCCTCCCATAGCCTCCTCTTGGGCTTACAATGCAAGGACCCTCGGATAGCCTCCTCTTGGGCTTCGTACAAGGACCCACGGGCTTCTTATAAGCATCCCCAATATCCAAAAACAAATACCCTAGGAGATTAGACATTTATCATCTCTATGATAGGAGTATCTCTTCTATATCATCACAAACAATCAATCAATCAATCAATCAACTTAACTTTTTTGCCACAAGGCTGGCTAATCAATCAAACTTTTTTTGCCACCATACTGGCTGATTAATCAAAGTTTTTGTCACAAGGCTGACTTCATTGAAACTTTTGCCACAAGGCTGGCTGATTAATCAAAACTTTTTGTCACAAGGCTGACTTCATTGAAAGTTTTTGCCACAAGGCTGGCTAAAGAACATCTTTATCATTCTAAGCACCATAAGTGGCATGGCCCAGGGCTTATAATGAAAAGATTTTCAAACAAAATCAAACAGATGTATGTGATGATATAGATTAGATACATCGAACATTTAGATGACATTTGTCTCTTATCCTTTGCTTCCACTAGCATAAGTGGGAACTACGATTGCTCTGACTTTCTCAACATCCCTTTGAGAATACGTAGGCACAAGGTCGTATCCTTGGCGAGCAAAACTTCTCCCTCAAACCACTCAAACCTTAGCACCCGCAGACCTCGAGCTACAGATGCTCTGATTCCCTCTAAGGGATATGTATGCAGAGGATCGCGATGATCTTTGCGAGCATAATCAAACAAACACCTTAGGTCCCACCTATATCAACAGAACCTCTCAATAACATGGAATGAAAACATAACAAAGAAACCTATAGAGTACTATAGATACGTTGGGTGCTAATACCTTCCCTTCGTATAACCAACACTCTTACCCAAAAGATATCTCCCCCCACTTTTAGGTTATTGCAGCTTTTTTCCTTTTCCTACTTTGGAAATAATAAAAAGTTTGGTCGAAACAAAAGAAAAATCATTTTTTGAGCACTCGAGCCCAAAGAAGGCATCAGGTGTCTCATCCCGAAAAAAGATACGATTTTTCCCCGCGACAGAAAAATGGCGACTTCACTGGGGACCATCTTTTTATTGTTTCCAAAGAAAGGGTTATTTCTAATTGTTGTTTTTCATTTTAATTCCTGTTACATGTGTGGTTCTGTTACAAGTGATACATTATGGACAAATCCTAACCCGGATTAAGTACACATAAGAATTAGGTGGAGGGTATAGTCATGTACAGGCGTACGTGAGAATCCTTCCGCTCAGTG
Source organism: Vicia villosa (assembly GCF_029867415.1). Lineage (NCBI taxonomy): Eukaryota > Viridiplantae > Streptophyta > Magnoliopsida > Fabales > Fabaceae > Vicia > Vicia villosa. The sequence continues at coordinate 172,915,971 of NC_081180.1, forward strand.
GAGGTTCCTTGTTGGTAATATATATTTAGCATGTTTCGTAGCAAAAACATTATTGCTGCATTGAACTGTAGAAGCTGAGTTGGCCGTAGAACCCCAACCCATCCTGGCCTTATTAGGTTGTGGCGCAGAAATAATTCAGGTGAAGACTTGGATAGTTGTCATGCGGAGAGCCACACTCAGACGAGTTTTTCTTGAGAATATTTCTGGCTCACAAGTTCAGTCGTGCAAGCCGGTAATATCCGAAAGAAGAATGTAGACTCTGACGTATCAGTAGAACATGTTGTGCAGGTGATTAACTAGAACTATCCCATTTTTGGTTCTCTGACCTCATGCTCGTGACGCTGGACCTTTGAACCTGTGTGTACCATGTTTGTGTACCATGTTTGTATTACCATGTTTTACCATGTTCGTGTTACCATGTTTGTTTTACCATGTTTGAATATGTGGCATCCATGCATTCATACATTCATTAAAAAATCATCTTTTTCCATAAAAACATGATTTCTCCAAAGATTTAGAGGATTTTCTTTGCAAACATTATAGGATTAGGTTATGGAAGGGGTAAAAAGGTATACCAAAAAGTACGGTTTCAAAGCGCCTGATGTGGAAAAACTGAGAGAGTTGGCATCTTTTGTACAAGATCCTTCCGATTTTAGGAAAAGTTATGGAAAGCTTTTGCCTATCCTGAACACTCATGTTGATGAAGGACTTCTCAAAACTCTGGTTCAGTTTTATGATCCCGTCTACCGGTGTTTTACCTTTCCAGACTACCAGTTGGTATCGACCTTGGAAGAATATGCCAATCTTTTGGGTATTCCTGTGTCTGACAAAATACCCTTCAATGGTTTGGAAGCCATTCCTAAGTCACACGTCATTGCAGCAAGTATCCACTTGAAGAAGTCTGAAGTAGAGAGTAATTGGACTACCAAAGGAAACCTCCCGGGTTTAACTTCACACTTCCTAATAAAGAAAGCCTTTGATTTCATCGAAACTGGTAGCATGATAGCTTTTGAAGCTATACTAGCCTTGCTCATCTATGGGTTGGTTCTGTTTCCCAACGTCAACGACTTTGTTGATATCAACGCCATAAAGATCTTTCTGATTGGAAATCCTGTTCCGACTTTGCTTGGTGACATGTATTTCTCTGTTCATCATAGGAATCGCCAAGGCGGTGGAGTCATTGTATGTTGTGCACCATTGTTGTTCAAATGGATTGTTTCACACTTACCTGAGTCTCCTATTTTCACGGAAAACCGAAAAGGCTTACGTTGGCCTCGAAGACTTATGTCTCTTACTAATAATGATATTCATTGGTATACCTTGGCTCGCTGTGGTACAGAAACCATTGAAAGTTGTGGAGAGTTCGCCAACGTACCCCTCATTGGTACACAAGGAGGAATTAACTACAATCCGGTCCTAGCCCGACGACAACTCGGGTATGCAAATTCAGCTAAACCCATTGGTCTCGCAGTGGAATGCTACTTTTACCGAGAAGGGGATGATCCTCAAAGGTTGAAAACAAGAATGGTGAGAGCTTGGTACGACGTCCGATGGAAAGAAAAAGGTGAGGCAAGAAATTGAATTGCCATGGACGCCTACACCTGCTGGGTAAAGAAAAGAGCAAAGGAGTTCCAAATGCCTTATGCTTATGAAAAACCCATGTTTCCAGTAGTATCTCAACGGCCCAACATTCCCACTATGGAGGAATACCAAGACACTTTAGCCAAGATGAGGTTAGAGAAAGATGCTTGGGAAGATAAGTTTCGTAAGACTGATGTGGAAAATAGAAAGTTGAAGAAAAGAGTGAAAGATCACGAAGAATCTCTCTATTATCAAGATGGATGGCTCATGAGCAAAGATGAGAAGATTCGTCAGAAAGACGCTGAAATCAAGAGGTACATCAAAGAAAGCAAGAAAAATCTTGAAGGTTCAACAAGCAACGCTCCAACTCCTGACGATTGGAAGAATGTTGTTAACAAGCTAAGGACCGAAAAGGCCGAATTGAAAGCTCACTATGGGAAAGAGATCCTGAAGCTCAAGCTGCACAACGCATTTGGTTCTTCGTCTGATGAAGATGCTTAGGATTGGTTAGCTTTCTATTTATCATTTGCTTCTGTAAGGAGCTATGCTCCAATGTTGTAATATTTCCCATTATTTCAATAAAAGAATAGTTTGTGTTCAAATGTTTGCAAGGAAATAATCTTTAAAATATTTGGAAAAAATCATAAATTTCTTTTTGCATACATCATTCTGCATATCGAGTCCGTTGTATAGAGTCTCATCTTTTGGATCTTTCTCCAATAGATCGTCAAGCTGTCGCGTCTCAAAGTTTCTCGACCGTGCTTGCAATCAGATCACAGATACAATACTCGTTCAAGCAGAAGAAGAGTAATGGAACACTCTGAACAAGAGAATATTGAGCTCCGTGGTACAGTGACCACCCTTCAAGAAAAGTTGGAAAGTCTCACTACTCTGGTTGACTCCCTAATGGCCGCACATAATCAGCAGCCGCCACCCAACAGTCAAGCAACAGTGACATCTGAAGTCACTACTCCAGTCTCTACAGTTGCATTCAACATTCCATCTTTCTCCATGCCAGAAGGTTGGGGCACGCCTTTCAGCTTTGGTGCAGGTTTCCGCCATAATTTCTCTAGGGTTCAAACATCCACAACTGAAGCGCCTGCTGCACAAAGTTCAGTGTTCACTCCAAATCAGGGGGTAACCTTTTCTCAAATCACTATGGCACTCTCTCAACCCACTATGACAGTTCCGACCCCTACGGTTCACACTGTTCCTTATGATGGCAATGAGATTTATCATGATCAGGATGATAGCATAAATCAGCGTAATCTTGTGGGAGATCTCCAAGAGCAGTTTAACAAGATGCAGCTAGAAGTTAAAGCTATTCGTGGCAAAGATTTGTTTGGGAAGAATGCTCAGGAGCTATGTTTGGTTCCCAGTGTACAAATACCAGCTAAATCCAAGGTTCCAGACTTTGATAAGTACAAAGATAGTTCTTGTCCACAAAGCCATCTCGTAATGTATGCCAGGAAGATGTCTACTTATGCAGATAATCATCAGTTGCTCATCCATTACTTTCAAGACAGTTTGACTGGTGCCGCACTGAAGTGGTACACAGGATTGGATAGCACTAATATTCGGACTTTCAACGACCTAGGTGAGGCCTTTGTCCGACAATACAAATACAACTCGGATATGGCTCCAGACAGAGATGAGCTTCGATCCATGGCTCAGAAAGACCATGAAGCTTTCAAAGAGTATGCCCAACGATGGAGAGAAACTGCTGCTCAGATTAATCCACCGTTAAAAGAGAAAGAGATGACAAAGATCTTCTTGAATACTCTTGGCCCGTTTTATTATGAACGCATGATTGCTAGTGTAGCAACCTGCCTAAAAAATTCAGCTTTAGAGTCGCCACCTATTCTGAAGGGCGAATAGGAAACCCTACGCAGTATAGAGATCAGGGTAAGATACTATATTCAGGTCGAGGGAAGGTGTTAGGCACCCTCAACCCTTTCCTATGGCTTTGAATCTAAGGTAAAGGTTTGTGGCTAAAATTATTGAGGTTTATAGCTAAGGAAGTGAATAGGGGGAAAATTGAGATTTTGAGGAAGGGGACTCGCCTTGTTGCCAAGTGCCTACGTATCTCCTTATGGAGAATCAGAGTCAACGTAGTTCGGGAAAGAGTTGTACGCCCTTAAAATTGAATTATGAAGTGTATTTGAATTTGTTTTGAAGGCTTTTTGAATGGCCTTGTCGTAGTTTTTGAAATGCAAATGTTCGAAGGTATTTTGAATTACCTTATCGTAGTTGTGAACATCGCAGTGTTTGAAGGGGGTGAATTTCTGTAGTGTCGTGGTTTAGTATGTTTTAAGATTTGGGCGTACAACCCTGATTTTAATTTGTTACCATTAGTCACAATAATCAATAGGTTTGATTACCATGGCTAACGGATTAAAGGGAGGATTGCTAACCACTATAATCGATAGATTCGATTATCACGAATAGCAAATGTGCGTATTTTAATTATCGTTACTCCTCATAATCGATAGATTCGATTACAAATAATAATGAATTTTATAAAGGGGAAATGCTAATCATCGTAACCAATAGCTTTGGTTAAAACCATTTAGCAAAAATAAATTGTTATTTTAATTATTTTTGGAAATTGAATTATTTTATTATTAACTATGTAGTTTAAAAAGATTAATCATTTTTAAGACGCAGGGTGTGTATCTTTATATTATTAGTTTTTTTTATTAATTTTATGAAATTATTTACAAATTTAATTAATCTATGAAAGATCCTAAAAAAACTATACACAAATTAATAATTTACCTTTAAAAAAAACTAGTATAAAATAAAACATATTTTTTAGATTTTTTATTATTATTTAATGATGAATAGATTAAAAAAGGAAAAATATGAGAAATTAAGGGGGGACGCCCCACTTTTCTTTCATCAAAAGTCATGTGATGTTAGAATTAGTTACAAAGTTAATATAAAAAATATAAATAAAAAATAAATAAATAAAAAAATTAAAAAGGAATGGGAAAGAAACATCGTGGAATTCAAATTCCACTTTTCCCAATTTATTTTAGATTTTCAAACCAACAACATGTGTCCCTTTTTTTTAATAAGAACAGAAAGAAACATAATAACAAGAGCATAGCAAATATATAGTAACAGTAAGTAAAAACATCTTCACCCAGAAAAATAAAACACGCTATCTCTTTTCTCACTAGTTCCCATCTCTTTTCCTTTCAATCTCAAACTAATGTCAAATGAAATATCAATTAAATTATACAAAGCCAGATAACAATTAATCATCAAAAGGAATATAATGGAAGTAAGAAGGAAACAAAAGCAAGAACAAAGGATTACCAGATCTGGAAGTGACGGTGGTGCGAGGTCGCTCGCGGTGGCTGGGAGCAGCGGTTTTGGAGGTGGTCCTGCTGTTGGCGGTGACGCGCGATGGTTCTTGCAGTGTGATTGAATGCGGATCTGTCGGACCTGGCAGAGTGCGGTGCTATGGGAACGGTGACGTTGCGCTGCAGTTATTGCTCTCTCTCGGCCTTCTCATGCTTTTCAGTTTTTTTCAAATCTGGAAGTGACGGTGGTTCAAGCCAAAACCATTGGCTTTTGTTTTACATGTAGAAGATTGCCACTTTTGAGTTGTTTTAAACTATCGAATAAAACTGATAACAATATTATATTAATTCATGGAATAGAGAAAGAAAAGTGAGTTTGTGATGTGGAGATTGGTGTCAGAATTGTAAGGAGTGTGTGAGTGTTTAGAGGGAGAGTTTTGCGACTGGAAAAAAAAATAAGGGGTTTAGTTGTGGGTTTGTATGTGTAAAGCAGGTTTTTTGTGAGGGAGCGGAGGAAATAAGGTTCTGTACAGTCTCAATTGGCCCCCCTCAAATAGGGTTGTTAGTTGTGTATTTATAGTAAAAATTAGGGTAAGAAATGGGCTTGGATCTATTATATTTTCCCTATTTTAAATCTAATAAAACTATAAATCTAATAAATTTACAAAATAAATACAACTAGAACTAATATTAATATAAAACTTAAAAAATAAAAATATAGGGAACCATATTTTTTGTGATTTTTTAAATAAATAAATAAATGAAAAGAGGTTAGAAACAAACATTATAAAAAAGAAAAGTTAGAAGTGGGGTTCGAACCCGGGACCTCTCGATCGCATAGTCTTATCCTCAAATTCTTACCGACTGCACCATATCAATTATTCGAAAAGATGACATCGACAATTATAGGAGGGCAAATTTTGGGGTATGACAGCTGCCCCTGTTCAATCTTCTTGAACCTGAAGAATCAGATAGGCACGTCTGCCTATCGTGATCTAAAGGTAGAAGATGATTGGACACTGAAATGCCCTAAAATTTGCATTTATCGAGAAGGACTTCTGAGGGAGATGGGCTTACAGATGCCACCCAGGGAAAATGTTCCTCCTTCTTCCTTCTCTCCTTTTTTTGTGGGACAAATGCTCTCTTCTTTTTTCCTCTTTTTTTGTAGGAGCTACGCATTCAGATCGTAGCGTGGCCTAAAAAGGCAACTTTGACTTTATGCAATGTTTATGATGCATGCGATGCATGATGCAGTGCGCTTCTCAAAATAAATGAGAGTGATGCATGTATATGCATTATGTATGAATGAGGTTAGTTAGTTGAAATGATGCATGATTGTTAGTTACGTTAATCGAAGTATGTTAGTAATTCTGAAAAGAAAAATAACACCTCTGATTGTTGTTGACGGAGAAGATCACTGCCGAGGGACTAACGTGATAAACCCAGTTGAGGAATCATTTGAAAAACCTTGTGTGCCTGGAAAAGCTCCTAGAAAGGATGTAATACGTCTTGAAGAAGACTTCGTGGAAAGGTTCCTGAAAAGGAATAGCGAGGACCTTCTGTTGGTTGTGTAATTGGCTTGCTATGGTCAGCAAGCTTCCGCAGTTTGTGAACCCCCACTTACTATAGTTCTAGTAAGTTTCCGCAGTTTGTGGACCCCTACTTACTATAGTTCTGGTAAGTTTTCGCAGTTTGAACCCCTACTTACCATAGTGCTAGTAAGTTTTTCGCAGTTTGAACCCCTACTTACCATAGTGCTAGTAAGTTTTCGTAGATTATGAACCCCTCACTTACTATAGTTCTGGTAAGTTATCGCAGTTTGAACCCCTACTTACCATAGTTCTGGTAAGCTACTCGCAGTTTGTGAACTTCTCACTTACCATAGTGCTGGCAAGCTACATCGCAGTTTGTACCTCTCACTTACCATAGTTCTGGCAAGTTACATCGCAGTTTGTACCTCTCACTTACCATAGTTCTGGCAAGTTACATCGCAATTTGGACCCCAATAGGATTGCTTGCTATAATTCTAGCAAGTTCACCTGCACCGACAGGGTTATCGGCGAATATCATCGCAGAATTTACCTGTTTCACCAGGGTTATCTGCGAGTGTTATCGCAGAATTTACCTGTACCACCAATAGGGTTATTCCCGAGTGTTGTCGCGAAATTTACCTATGTCACCAGGGTTATCTGCGAGTGTTATCGCAGAATTTACCTGTACCACCAATAGGGTTATTCGCGAGTGTTGTCGCGAAATTTACCTATGTTACCAGGGTTATCTGCGAGTGTTGTCGCAGAATTTACCTGTACCACCAATAGGGTTATTCGCGAGTGTTGTCGCGAAATTTACCTATGTTACCAGGGTTATCTGCGAGTGTTGTCGCAGAATTTACCTGTACCACCAATAGGGTTATTCGCGAGTGTTGTCGCGAAATTTACCTATGTTATCAGGGTTATCTGCAAGTGTTGTCGCAGAATTTACCTGTACCACCCATAGGGTTATTCGCGAGTGTTGTCGCGAGATTTACCTATGTTATCAGGGTTATCTACGAGTGTTGTCGCAGAATTTACCTGTACCACCAATAGGGTTATTCGCGAGTGTTGTCGCGAAATTTACCTATGTAGAATTTTGTTTTGTAAATGCGTATGCATCATGCTTATGCGTTATGCACATGCCCCTGTTTGTTTGTATAATGCGTATGTGTGAATGCTTACACATGTATATGTTGTATGTATACTGATGAAACGGTCAGACGAGGACTGACTACCAGACGGGAACTGGACTTTGTAATGGTTTGGATTGCCAATAAAAATTGGGCTTTTGTGATATGTATATGCTAATGCTAATGCGTATGCATGTATGCTAATGCTGATGCAATCTCATGGTTTTATCTCCTCAAACCCTTTGAACTTGTTTATTCCATGCTTGCACTTATACCCTGACTATGCTTATGCTGGCTTTGTAATGTTTATGTATGTTTATGCATATGCGTATGCTTGGTTGACGTAATGAGTGGAACGAAGTAATGTCTTCTGTAAGTTTACCCGAAAAAGGTCTTTTGAATGGATGTGAATGTTTGTCTTGAAGAAGACCACATACAGAGTTACGGTGTAATGTATCAACCAATGTATGTAATGCGTGATTTGTATGTATTTGTGTGATGCTCCAACGGTAGGTTATTAATAACCAAAGCGTATATAGTTCGCTGGAGTTGCAGGTCTGTTTGCTAGGATGGGGTGTGATGCTAGCGCGATTTCCCAATACCTGTCTTGTTTGAGCTCGGAAGATCATAGTTAGGAGAAAGAATTTGTTCGATGATGTAAAGTGCGAGAACGCCTTTTTCCTTTTGTTGTGTGTCTTGCGGATTTGATATCCATTGCCCCAGTATTTTCATGGAGAAAGATGCTTATGAAGGAAGTGCCCCAGGGAATAGCCTTGTCATATGCTTCGATGTTTAGATTGAAGGGTGTGCCCCTGATCTCCAGGTCATGGAAGGTTATCCATAGTGTTCTATCCTCTGAATTTGAATTCTTCCCATGTCTGACATGCCCCTGTTTGAGATTGCTTTGAGATGTGCCCCAAGTAGATTGAACCTTAGGAAGACTGCCCCTAGTTAATAGGATGTTCGATTGTATGCCCCTGTGATCTTTGAAATTTTTACCCCTGTTTAGGAGAACCCTCTAGATGTGGTTCCCCCGACTCCAGGGTCTTTATTAGGAATGATCACCTTTGATTGAACCAAGTTTCGAGATTTCCTCGATGCTAAGTGTATATTCGTAGACGGTGTTGTACTTTTTGAGAAGTAGCTCCAATGGAATGCGTATGCAAGTTTTAAAATCGAAGTCCGTTATGAATTAGGACTGGATGGTTTTGAAAAGAGTGCTTGAAGAAGCATAGTGATTAGAAGTAGTTTTAACAAACATAGGAGTCAGTATAACAAATTCCTGCTTAATATGCTTTCGTAGTTAGCCTTGCCTCAATTAGGACTTTTAAATGTTGTAACTTGGCCTGGTTCATGTTTTAAGAAACAATGGATATAAGGCTCAAAATTTTATTTATCCCACCCCTTTCTCCTTGATGTTCTCCAGATCCTAAAAATTCTACTAATCCAATGGATGTGCTTTGTTTGCAAGAGAATTGTTTTGGTTTTGATGTTGAGCAGAAGCCCTAGTAGAGATCCAAGCACTGATGAAAAATGTTGTAAAGATCCAAGCATTGATGTGAAGCTTTTGATGGTTTAGCAGTCACAAGATCATCCTTTGTAGTTCACCTTTGTTTTCCCCTTATTTTTGCATGAACCAACTCCTTGAGTTTGATCCATCGGGATGCCCCAATTTTGCCTAAGTCTTTTTGTTTCCTTTTATGGAATTTTCATTTTGACTTAGCGGGCGTTTTTTATTCTTGAAAGCTCCTTTTGAGATTGATTCTTGGATATTGCATGTTGTGACTGCTATGTTGATTTTGATTTGTAAGCTTCGCCTTTGATACTTCCTCGATCTTGAATGATGTAATGAGGAAGAAGGTGTTGTAAATGTTACCTCCATTGCTTCCTCAATCTTGGATGAATGCGAGGAAGAAGATATGCTTGAACCTTATTGCTTGGATTGATTGATTCTCTTGGCAACCAAAATACATCATTGAATTAGTTGACATCTACCCTGCCCCCGGTTAAAATCAAGGTTCTTTTGAAAAGTAGAAACAAACTCCAACTCCTGGCTTCGAGGGGGTAACGAGGGATTAACATCCTTATATCTCCACTGTTTGGGAATTGAAACAATGCCTGTACATCCTCGGTTCGGTTTTACCTTGAAAGCATATGTTTAGCGAGACTTAGTTATTTGTATTCGTCATTCTCCCTCAAGTTTGTTAACACCCTTAGATTTGAAATTTAAAACAGAGTAGAAGCGTGCGAGTGGAAAGTCGTAGTAGTGAGCGAATGAATCGACTCCAAAACCTGCATGGTCATCCCATTAGAATTGTTAATTCGAAGGTACAACTTTTATCTTGAGTGACACTTAGCGATCGTAGAGGTTGAAGTTTTGAGCATGATAGACACATATTGACCCTAGGGATAATCTCCTTTGTAGACCCATCGACTTGGTTTTACTCCTTAGTTAATGAACTTGTAGAAGTGAGGGTAATCTCGGATTCTCCTCGGACATATCAAACCTGTCGGGAATGAACTGTTAGCGGTGGGTTTTCGTCGTACCGGAACTTCATGAGTCTCCTTTGACTGAACCTCTTTTGCTTTTCATAAGGATAGTATCACACCATTCGTAACCTTTAGAATTTGTAGATTCATAAGGAGGACCTATGACTTTTTCGCCCCTTGGTGTGGGGTTAACACACGTCGCCTTCTCTCCATCGTATTCACGCATCTTTGTTCAGGATTTTGCCCCAGTTGGACTGATCCTTGCCCCTAGGTTATCGTGGAGCGTCCTTGAAAGTTTGATATGTTCTAAGATGAACCCCTTATGACTAGATACCCCTTGAGTGTATCTATGAGGGAACTTCTTTGTTGAACTAATCCTTGCTCGATGATAACCTTTATTGTATTTATGATCCTGTTATGACAAGGCATGGACATGCGGAAGGCGTGGTGAAAGACATCCTCTCTTTCCTTTGTAGGACCAAGATCATTCTCAATTCTTTCCTTTCTCCATAGTCTATGATCCTTTTGATTTTTTTTGGCGAGTTTCGGGAAACCGGCTAGCATGGTAAGCTTGGGTGCGGGCGAGGATGCGAATTGCAAATGTGAATGTAGATGCAAATGTATGTCAATGCAAATGCATGCGTAAGCGAGAGACTCCTTGTATTGTAACTCCGTGTGTGCAATGCAGACGTGTAACATATGATCCTAGGGATAGCCTTAAAGGCAACACTTAGACCCTCCTGGAATCTTTGCAGGATAAATGTTATGACACGCTAAGGGAAATCCCTTGGATTCGAGAGTATGCAGAAGATAGCGGCTAGTGACCGTTCAAGACAGTCACTAAATCTCATGGCCATCGAGAGGCCAATCAATGTGTACCAATGAATTTGTCCCTCGTAGGAAGGTTCTCTATGCGGAACACAACCTATCTAAGGACGATATGGACGAAGAGCAATCCCTACAGGCTAGGGATGTGATGTGTAAATGGAGATCCAAACCCTACAAGTTAGAGGGTGCGCGGGAATAAGCATGGAGTGACCGTTCAGGACAGTCACTAGATTTCATAGCCATCGAGAGGCCAATCGAACGCATGCTAATGAAGTTGTCCTTCGGGGAAGGACGCGTCATTGTGAAAACACGTGGATGTAACAGAAAATCCCTATATGCTAGGGAGTACGTAGTAGCAAGCACGGGGTGACCGTTCGAGACAGTCACTAGATCGCATGGCCATCGAGAGGCCAATTGACGTGCGTTAATGGAAATGTCCTTCGTGGGAAGGACGCGTAGTTGTAAGAATACAAGGATATAAAAATAAAATCCCCACAGGCTAGGGGATGCATAGATGGTGATGTCCTTCGTGGGAAAGACGTGGTCTTAGAAATTTGAGTCCCTACAGGCTAGGGACCACGTAGGGATACCTGCAAAATTGAAACGTATAGACATTCGAAGTATATAAATTGCAAACATATAATGAGCACAAAAGCACAAAAGTCCTAAGTTCATAGGTTCGACGTAGGGGGCTCTAGGGAGCCAACCTTTTTATGGGGGGTTCTAGAAGGTCTCATGGGGTCGTTCGTAGCCTCCGAGACTTTTTGTCTCTTTGGGTTTTAGAACAACTCATTTTATCCATGAGGTTCGAATTTTTGGGGTAGGTTCCCGGAGAGATCAGCCAAGTATCCAGTCCTGCCCTCAACAAAGTCAAGCCTCGTTTTGGACATTTCCGAATACTCAACCCACTCCGAGTGGAGTTATCAATGAGACTCGTAGGAGATTCATACTCCCCTATTGATCTCAAAGTTAACTCCCACACTTAGGGTTTAAACAAATAATTTATAATATCCCGACAATATAAAAAGCAGCAATTGTATATAAGCAACCAAAGCAGTATTTATTTAAATTATAATAAAATAAATAAATAAAATTACTGTAAATAGATGTAGATAAATAAACAAATGAATTTAAATTTGAATATTTAAAAACAAACAAACCTCGAAGTCCCGCCGCTTATAATTTGACAATATAGTATGACAGTAATTAAATAAAAATTTAAATTACTGTAGTTTAAGGCTGTAAATAAATAGATAAATTTAAATTTAAATATTTAAAAACTAACCTTAGAATCCGGCCGCTTATAACAATGCAGTAGAACAAATATTTAAATAAAATATTAATTTAAATTGAGGTAAAATAAATGTATTTATAAATAAATAAATAAAAGTTTAAAAATAAACCCTAAAATTGGCGAGTTAGCCAAACCCTAAAAATGGCAAATTAGCCAAACCCTAAAAGTTTGCCAAACCTAAACCCTGCCAAAACCTATAGGAGCATAGTAATCACCATTAAGTAGTCCCCAGCAGAGTTGCCAGCTGTAGCAACCTGCCTAAAAAATTCAGCTTTAGAGTCGCCACCTATTCTGAAGGGCGAATAGGAAACCCTACGCAGTATAGAGATCAGGGTAAGATACTATATTCAGGTCGAGGGAAGGTGTTAGGCACCCTCAACCCTTTCCTATGGCTTTGAATCTAAGGTAAAGGTTTGTGGCTAAAATTATTGAGGTTTATAGCTAAGGAAGTGAATAGGGGAAAATTGAGATTTTGAGGAAGGGGACTCGCCTTGTTGCCAAGTGCCTACGTATCTCCTTATGGAGAATCAGAGTCAACGTAGTTCGAGGAAGAGTTGTACGCCCTTAAAATTGAATTATGAAGTGTATTTGAATTTGTTTTGAAGGCTTTTTGAATGGCCTTGTCGTAGTTTTTGAAATGCAAATGTTCGAAGGTATTTTGAATTACCTTATCGTAGTTGTGAACATCGCAGTGTTTGAAGGGGGTGAATTTCTGTAGTGTCGTGGTTTAGTATGTTTTAAGATTTGGGCGTACAACCCTGATTTTAATTTGTTACCATTAGTCACAATAATCAATAGGTTTGATTACCATGGCTAACGGATTAAAGGGAGGATTGCTAACCACTATAATCGATAGATTCGATTATCACGAATAGCAAATGTGCGTATTTTAATTATCGTTACTCCTCATAATCGATAGATTCGATTACAAATAATAACGAATTTTATAAAGGGGAAATGCTAATCATCGTAACCAATAGCTTTGGTTAAAACCATTTAGCAAAAATAAATTGTTATTTTAATTATTTTTGGAAATTGAATTATTTTATTATTAACTATGTAGTTTAAAAAGATTAATCATTTTTAAGACGCAGGGTGTGTATCTTTATATTATTAGTATTTTTTATTAATTTTATGAAATTATTTACAAATTTAATTAATCTATGAAAGATCCTAAAAAAACTATACACAAATTAATAATTTACCTTTAAAAAAAACTAGTATAAAATAAAACATATTTTTTAGATTTTTTATTATTATTTAATGATGAATAGATTAAAAAAGGAAAAATATGAGAAATTAAGGGGGGACGCCCCACTTTTCTTTCATCAAAAGTCATGTGATGTTAGAATTAGTTACAAAGTTAATATAAAAAATATAAATAAAAAATAAATAAAAAAAAAAATTAAAAAGGAATGGGAAAGAAACATCGTGGAATTCAAATTCCACTTTTCCCAATTTATTTTAGATTTTCAAACCAACAACATGTGTCCCTTTTTTTTAATAAGAACAGAAAGAAACATAATAACAAGAGCATAGCAAATATATAGTAACAGTAAGTAAAAACATCTTCACCCAGAAAAATAAAACACGCTATCTCTTTTCTCACTAGTTCCCATCTCTTTTCCTTTCAATCTCAAACTAATGTCAAATGAAATATCAATTAAATTATACAAAGCCAGATAACAATTAATCATCAAAAGGAATATAATGGAAGTAAGAAGGAAACAAAAGCAAGAACAAAGGATTACCAGATCTGGAAGTGACGGTGGTGCGAGGTCGCTCGCGGTGGCTGGGAGCAGCGGTTTTGGAGGTGGTCCTGCTGTTGGCGGTGACGCGCGATGGTTCTTGCAGTGTGATTGAATGCGGATCTGTCGGACCTGGCAGAGTGCGGTGCTATGGGAACGGTGACGTTGCGCTGCAGTTATTGCTCTCTCTCGGCCTTCTCATGCTTTTCAGTTTTTTTCAAATCTGGAAGTGACGGTGGTTCAAGCCAAAACCATTGGCTTTTGTTTTACATGTAGAAGATTGCCACTTTTGAGTTGCTTTAAACTATCGAATAAAACTGATAACAATATTATATTAATTCATGGAATAGAGAAAGAAAAGTGAGTTTGTGATGTGGAGATTGGTGTCAGAATTGTAAGGAGTGTGTGAGTGTTTAGAGGGAGAGTTTTCCGACTGGAAAAAAAAATAAGGGGTTTAGTTGTGGGTTTGTATGTGTAAAGCAGGTTTTTTGTGAGGGAGCGGAGGAAATAAGGTTCTGTACAGTCTCAATTGGCCCCCCTCAAATAGGGTTGTTAGTTGTGTATTTATAGTAAAAATTAGGGTAAAAAATGGGCTTGGATCTATTATATTTTCCCTATTTTAAATCTAATAAAACTATAAATCTAATAAATTTACAAAAATAAATACAACTAGAACTAATATTAATATAAAACTTAAAAAATAAAAATATAGGGAACCATATTTTTTGTGATTTTTTAAATAAATAAATAAATGAAAAGAGGTTAGAAACAAACATTATAAAAAAGAAAAGTTAGAAGTGGGGTTCGAACCCGGGACCTCTCGATCGCATACTCTTATCCTCAAATTCTTACCGACTGCACCATATCAATTATTCGAAAAGATGACATCGACAATTATAGGAGGGCAAATTTTGGGGTATGACAGCTAGTGCTCCAAGTGATTTCACCGAAATGGTAAACATGGGGATGCGTCTAGAAGAAGGAGTCCGAACCGGACGTCTAACTAAAGAAGGTGGACCTTCAAGCGGAACCAAAAAGTTCGGAAGTGGTTTCCCAAAGAAGAAGGAACAAAGTGTTGACATGGTATCCCAAGGGAGGCCAAGAGGAAATGTCAATCGTCAACGAGAGGTTGCTGCTATCACACCAGCCGTTAATACAGCACCGAATCCGGGATTTACCCCGCAGTTTCAACAACAACAGCCTCGACAACAGGCTCAGCAGTTCAACAATAATCAGAATCGTGTGCAAAGAGCTCCACAGTTTGATCCGATTCCAATGACCTACACAGAGTTGTACCCTGCTTTGATTGAAAGAGGTCTTGTTCAAACTAAAGCACCACCACCAGTACCTGAGAAACTTCCATGGTGGTACAAAGCAGAGGTCTCATGCCCTTATCATCAAGGAGCACCTGGTCATGATCTTGAGCATTGCATAGCTTTGAAATATGAAGTTCAGAGGTTGGTTAGATCTAATCTCCTCTCTTTCAGAAATTTGAATCCAAATGTGCAAGCAAATCCGCTGCCCAATCATGGAGGGCATGTTGTAAACATGGTGTACGGATGTCCTGGTCCATACCGAGTCTATAATATCAATTTCTCAAGAGCAGATTTGGTACAAATGCACGCTACTCTCTGTCGAGAGTAGAATTTTCGCCAACATCACTACGGTTCCTGTAGCATATGTTGTGTAGATCCTCATGGATGTTCGATTGTGAGAAGAGATCTTCAAGTTTTGCTAGATAATGGTACTATTCAGATCTACAGAAATAGGAATGAAGATGAAGTTAACATGATAGGATGTTATCCGCATGAGCTTTTAGTCTCAGATATCAACTCGGAAATGCCTAAAGTTAACGTCATCGTTCCTCATTTCAACATGCCTGAGCGCATAGAAGTTACCTACAACAAGCCAAAGGTTCCTATTGCTCCTCTGATCATTTGTCTACCTGGACCTGTTCCTTATGACTCTGACAAGGCAGTTCCATACAACTACAATGCAACAATGATAAAGAATGGACAAGAAGTTCCTTTACCTACTCTTTCATCTGTCGTGAACATCGCTGATGTAAGTCGAGTAACAAGAAGTGGACGTGTATATACTCCACTACCTTCAAAGCAGCCTGTTGCTCCTGCAACCGGGCAAAATCCTGTTGATACACCAGTGGGGAATCCTGTGGAAACTCCTGTCAGTAATACGAATACTGATGTTGGCCAATCCAGTGGAGCCAATGTTAATCCTGACTTTGATGAAATTTTGAAGCTTATCAAAAGAAGTGAATACAAGATTGTGGATCAGCTTATGCAGACTCCTTCAAAGATCTCAATACTTTCATTGCTGTTGAACTCTGAAGCCCATAGGGAAGCCCTGATGAGAGTATTAGATCAAGCTTTTGTAGATCATAATGTGACTGTTGACCATTTTGATGGGATAATAGCCAACATAACAGCTTGCAACAATTTAAGCTTCTGTGATGAAGAACTCCCCGAGGAGGGCAGAAATCACAATCTTGCTTTGCACATTTCTATGAATTGTCAGTCAGATTCTTTGTCTAATGTATTGGTGGACACCGGATCTTCCTTGAATGTGATGCCAAAGACGACTCTTGCTCGTTTATCTTACCAAGGAATGCCTATGAAGTTCAGTGGTGTAGTAGTCAAAGCATTTGATGGATCGCGAAAATCTGTTATCGGCGAAGTCAACCTTCCCATGACAATTGGTCCACATACATTTCAAATCACCTTCCAGGTAATGGACATTCAAGTTGCTTATAGCTGTCTATTAGGACGACCATGGATCCACGAAGCAGGGGCAGTGACTTCTACGCTCCATCAAAAGTTAAAATTTGTAACAAATGGAAAATTGGTAACAATAAGTGGAGAACAAGCCTTGATGGTGAGCCATTTATCCAATTTCTCTTTCATAAGTGCTGATAATGAGGAAGGAACACAGTTCCAAGGTCTCTCTTTAGAAGAAGAATCTTCCAAAAAGAAAGCATCAATCTCTTCATACAAAGAGGCAGTAAAAGTAGTGAACGATGGAACTACCACTGGCTGGGGGCAAGTTGTGATCCCGACCAAGAATGAAACTAGAACAGGACTCGGATGTTCACCAACGTTCTCAAACTGCACCAAGAAGGATGAAACCCTTCGTCCGATCAAAGAAACATTCATTAGTGGAGGGTTCCTTAACCCGATTCCTCAAGAGGTTAATGTCCTTATCGAAGAATGCATCGAAGAAGGTCTGCCCGATACTGAAGAAGAATGGAAATGTTATCTCAATGACTCGGGATACATATCTCAGGAAGAACCGTATGCGCCATTCTATCCTCCTTCAGAGAAAACAAGTGCCAACGAAATTCCGCCTATTCCTGCAGAGGTTTGGGACACCTTGGGACAACCAAGTGGAAAATTTGATTATATGGTGAAATATATTGCACCTGAAAGTTCAAAGATTGCGATTGAAGATATCCAACCAACTGGATGGGGAGATCCCTTTGAATATAACAGTCAACCAGAAGAGGCTTATCAGCCCTGTCAATTTTCTCAGCAGCCTGAAATTACTGAAGATTTCGGCTTCAATGCATCTGCCAAGGTTTATAATCCTGAAGATGGTTATTATCACATAAATGCCATTTTTGAAGATGAAGGGGAAGATGGCCCCGCAGTTGACTCGGAAAGTGTCTCTGACAATGAGTCTCTTCATCCTAAGGACTGGGAATTACATCCTGAAAATTCTGAAGATTGTGACTCATCTTATGCTCTTCAAGAAGTAGAAGAAGACCGTTTCAATTCTACAAAGAACAAGGTTGACAAACCAGGACCTTCAAATCCTGCTCGACCAGCGGTCAATGTCAATACTGAAGATAATTCTGAGGAGAATTTTCCTGAATACATAATACACAAAGGAGTTCGTTGCTACTGGAAAGCTGTCGACGTTCCGAATGTTGTTCGCCGCTCAAAGTAATCACCTCGCTGTTATTTTGACCTCCTGCCCGACCCAAAGCAGAGAGATGTTTTATAGGGCTTTGCTTTTAAATGTTTTGCCCAAATAACTTTGTGTATAGGGCTTTGTTTTAAAAGTTTCCCTCTTTGGCCTGCCCAAGACAAATGAGTTTGTGTTTAGGGCTTTGTTTCAAAAATGAATCATAAATAAAGTGTCATTTTGAATTCCCTACGCTATGTGTTTTATTTTTTGCTTTTTTTGGAAATGGTAATCCTAAAGAACCAAAATAAAAAAAAAACTTTTTCAAAAAAATCTGCATACACTCTCGCATTCATAAATTTTCTGAAATAAATATAAATCATATGTGCAGATTTACTATTGATAAACCCATTGAATGCAATAACCCTATGACCTCTCCCAACTTTGAGTTTCCTGTGTTCGAAGCCGAAGAAGAGGAAGAAGAGGAGATTCCGGACGAGATCTCTCGATTACTTAAGCACGAGGAAAGAGCCATTCTGCCTCACAAAGAGCCTTTAGAAAAGATCAACTTGGGTTCTGAAGAAGACAAAAAAGAAGTGACCATTGGATCGCTGCTTGATGCTGATATCAAGAGTAAGTTGACAGACCTTCTCAAAGAATATGTTGACGTGTTTGCCTGGTCCTATCAAGACATGCCTGGGTTGGATACCAATATTGTTCAGCATTTCTTGCCATTGAAGCCAGAATGTCCGCCAGTTAAGCAGAAATTGTGAAGGACTCACCCTGATATGGCTAACAAGATCAAAAAAGAAGTTCAAAAACAGCTCGACGCAGGTTTTCTAGTCACCTCTGAGTATCCTCAATGGTTGGCCAACATAGTGCCAGTTCCGAAGAAATATGGAAAAGTCAGAATGTGTGTTGACTACCGTGACTTGAACAAGGCCAGTCCAAAAGATGACTTTCCATTACCACATATTGACATGCTGGTTGATAACACCGCTAAGTTCAACGTCTTTTCCTTCATGGACGGGTTCTCCGGTTATAATCAGATCAAGATGGCTCCTGAAGACATGGAGAAGACATCTTTCATCACCCCATGGGGTACCTTTTGCTACAAAGTGATGCCGTTTGGATTAAAGAATGCAGGCGCAACTTACCAAAGGGCAATGACTACTCTCTTTCATGACATGATGCATAAAGAAATTGAAGTTTATGTGGACGACATGATAGCCAAGTCCAGCACAGAAGAAGAACATATTGAATACCTTTTGAAGTTGTTTCAACGACTAAGGAAATATCAGCTTCGCTTGAATCCTAACAAATGTACTTTTGGGGTTAGATCTGGAAAACTCTTGGGTTTCATTGTCAGCCAAAGAGGTATTGAAGTAGATCCTGACAAAGTCAGAGCTATTCAAGAGATGCCTGCACCAAAAACTGAAAAGCAAGTAAGAGGATTTCTCGGACGATTGAACTATATCTCCAGGTTTATCTCTCAAATGACTGTTACTTGTGGGCCAATTTTCAAGCTTCTCCGCAAAGATCAAGGGGTTGTATGGACTGAAGATTGCCAGAAGGAGTTCGACAGTATCAAGGAATACCTGTTAGAACCACCAATATTGATTCCTCCAGTTGAAGGAAGACCATTAATCATGTACCTTACCGTATTGGAAGAATCCATGGGTTGTATGCTTGGACAACAAGATGAAACCGGTAAGAAGGAGCATGCCATCTATTACCTGAGTAAGAAATTCACAGATTGTGAGTCTCATTACTCCATGCTCGAAAAAACATGTTGTGCTTTGGCTTGGGCTTCAAAACGTCTCCGCCAATACATGATCAATAATACTACTTGGTTGATTTCCAAAATGGATCCGATCAAATATGTCTTTGAAAAGCCTGCATTAACAGGAAGGATTGCACGATGGCAAATGCTGTTATCTGAGTATGACATTGAGTACCGTGCTCAAAAAGCGGTCAAAGGAAGCATTCTCGCCGATCACTTGGCGCATCAACCAATTAATGAATATCAATCTCTCAAGTTTGACTTTCCTGACGAAGATGTCATGTACTTAGATGAAAGATTGTGACGAACCATTACCTGAAGAAGGTCCTGATCCTGGATCAAGATGGGGCCTAATTTTTGATGGAGCAGTAAACGCTTTTGGCAATGGAATTGGGGCAATCATCATCACTCCCAAGGGTACTCATATCCCGTTCTCTTCCAGATTGCTATTTGATTATACCAACAACATCGCAGAATATGAAGCTTGTATCATGGGTCTCGAAGAAGCCATTGACTTAAGGATCAAGATCCTAGACATATATGGAGATTCAGCCCTTGTGATCAACCAAATCAAAGACAAGTGGGAAACTTACCACCCTGGTCTGATTCCTTACAGAGATTATGCAAGACGTCTGTTGACTTTCTTCAACAAGGTTGAATTGCATCATATACCTCGAGATCAGAATCGAATGGCAGACGCCTTGGCTACTCTATCTTCCATGTTCAAAGTCAATCATTGGAACGATATGCCTACAGTCAGAATTACGCGCCTTGAAAGGCACACCTATGTGTTTGCAACCGAAGCAGTCATCGATGATAAACCGTGGTTTCACGACATCAAACGCTTCCTTCAAACTCAAGAATACCCACTTGGGGCATCAAACAAAGATAAGAAAACTCTAAGGAGGCTTTCTGGCAGTTTCTTCCTGAACGGAGATGTGCTATACAAAAGAAATTTCGACATGGTTTTGCTCAGATGCGTGGATAGACACGAAGCAGACATGTTAATGCATGAAGTGCATGAAGGGTCCTTTGGAACTCATTCAAATGGGCATGCAATGTCCAAAAAGATCTTAAGAGCAGGATACTATTGGTTGACAATGGAATCTGACTGTTATAAACACGTGAAGAGATGTCACAAGTGCCAGATCTACGCAGATAAGATCCATGTGCCACCGACTCTACTCAACGTTCTATCATCTCCATGGCCTTTCTCCATGTGGGGTATCGACATGATTGGGATGATCGAACCAAAAGCTTCAAATGGTCATCGTTTCATCTTAGTGGCAATTGATTACTTCACCAAATGGGTCGAAGCAGCATCTTACGCCAATGTTACAAGACAAGTGGTTGTGAGGTTTTTCAAGAATAACATCATTTGCCGATATGGTGTTCCCAGCAAGATCATTACTGACAATGGTTCGAACTTGAACAACAAGATGATGAAAGAATTATGTGAGGAATTCAAGATTGAGCATCATAACTCTTCTCCTTACAGACCAAAAATGAACGGCGCCCTGGAAGCTGCTAACAAGAACATTAAGAAGATTGTCCAGAAAATGGTCGTCACTTACAAAGACTGGCACGAAATGCTGCCATTTGCTTTACATGGGTACCGTACTTCAGTGCGTACTTCAACAGGGGCAACCCCTTTCTCTCTAGTATACGGCATGGAAGTTGTGCTCCCCGTAGAAGTTGAAATCCCATCAATGAGAGTCCTCATGGAGACTAAGTTATCAGAGGCTGAATGGTGCCAAAGCAGATATGATCAGTTGAACTTAATCGAAGAGAAACGTATGACTGCTCTATGCCATGGACAGTTATACCAAGCAAGGATGAAACAAGCCTTCAACAAAAAGGTTCGACCTCGTGAATTTCGAGAAGGCGACCTCGTGCTTAAAAAGATCTTGTCTTTTCAACCAGATTCTAGGGTCAAATGGTCTCCTACTTACGAAGGCCCGTATGTTGTCAAAAGAACATTTTCTGGCGGCGCCATGACTCTTGCAACCATGGATGGTGATGAACTCCCATATCCTGTGAATGCTGATGCAGTCAAGAAATACTTTGTCTAAAATATAAAATAAAAAAAACAGCTCGGTAAGTTGAAAACCCGCAAAGGGCGACTTAGGCAAAAATGAGCGTCTCGGTGGACTGAAAACCCGAAAGGGCGGTCCAGGCAAAAATTAGAGACAATAAACAGAAAAAAATCATCCTGGTAGATTGAAAACCTGAAAGGGAAATCTAGGCAAAAATTAAGGATTTATGACAAAGTAACTGCATCAGCCCATACTTCGTCACCTGAAGAGTCTTTTTCATCAAAGGATCTTCGATCAAATCATCACCAATCTGAAGCGACAAGCACAGTTGGAACTCAAAGTTGTTAGGGGGAATAGTGGTTATTGCTTTCAATGTAGCCTTTTCCGCATAATTACCATTTCCAACTTTTGTAAATACTCTATGGAATCACGCCTTTAGCTGATTACCATCCTATTAAATAAATTTGAGCCTAGTGCCCACTTGTTTGCAATCTCTAATTTCTTTTAGCTTGCAAAATGACGCTTTAATTGTGTTATTCACTTTTGAAAGAAAAATAAAAAAGAAGTTTTAAATGAATTTACTTTTCTTTTTCAAAATAAAAGCGAAATTTTCCTTTGAGTTGTGAACAACAGAAGGAACATCGACAGCTATCTCCATAGGATGAATCAAAGATTATGATAGGAAAAGCTCTTCTATCCCCAGTGAAGAAGGTCTTTTATCCCCAGTGACGAAGATTTTCTATCTCCAGTGAAGAAGTTCTGTCATCTCAATAAGAAAAGATGCTTGTCTTCCCCAGAGAAGTTTAAAGCACGCAGCATCATTCATCACCTGTGTCATCTACACCGTGTTGAAGAACATTTACCAAGTATCTGGTTGTATTGCGACGTCGGTCCATCTCCAGTACATACTTCATTGTCTTTCAATTTCGTCAGTATGCATGCTACATTCATGACATTCATCATTCATACATATTTGCATCATTTATGCATTCTTGCATTTTTCAATGTTTGCTTTAAAATCACTTGTTTAGGATATATCTATCCTCAAAAAAAAAAAGAGAAGAAAAGGAAAAAAGAAGAAAAGAAACAGGTATGGGCGTGTCATCTCTCCAAGTAGGTTGTCACCCATAAGCAGAAAGAACATCTTCTTTCTCCAGTTCCCCACTGAGATCATTCCTCGTGGAAGAAGGTTGCTTTAGTTTTCTCCTCTCAAAACAAAGGAGAAAATCCCCAGTTGAGTTCATTCCTCATTGGGTACAAAGTCTTGTTTGACTGTTTCTTTCCAATTCATTCATGGATTGAACCTTGTCTTTACCAGAGATTCAAATTCTGATTCCCCAAATAGAGTCGTGAAAAACAGACAATAAGCAATAGCCTTATCGTCTGAGCAGCTTATGTCTCTTCCAAAAGATTTCTCCTCTCAAGGAAATCAATCATGAAGACCATTTGACAATCAGGGCCTTATTACTGTTCACAAGGCTGAATAACCAGTAATTTCCCTAACAAAGTCTCTAGAATCATTTTATCACTCGGCTGGTAATTGATCATGTCTTCAAAACCGCTATCACGAGGCTGGTAGTTGGTAACCTTTTGTTCTGGTTATATTATTTAAACATGTCTGTCACCATGCTGATAGTCGGTAATATTAACCAAACCTTTGAAACTCTTTTTACCATGTCAAGTCTATCACCATGCTGATAGTCGGTAATATAGTTTCATACCTTTCACCTTCGCATTATTAAACAAGTCTATCCCCATGCTGATAGTCGATAATGTCGATAGGTAAGCTTTTCTTACAAAGCTATCATTCCCCGGTGAAGCATACACTTGCTTTCCCGAAAAGGAAAAAAACAAATCCTCTTCCTAAAACGGATTGAGGAATCCTTCCCGATCTCTTGTCCCCGGTGGAGTCAGTTCTTGATATCCCCTCGGTAAAGATATCCTTGCATCATTCGCAATTTTGGTATCTTAGGTCCAAAATTCGCGTCTTCTGATATTTAAGTCTCTTCCACCCTATCAAAACGAAGATTTTCAATCTTCATATCTCAGGTTGAAGAAACTTAAATAGGGGCATCTGTCATACCCCAATTTTTGACCTAAGATACCACCTCATATCATTGCATATACATCATTTGCATCACTAACAAATTACATAGCTTGTGTTTGTTATTTGTGACTCAGCAGGATTTAAACAAGAAATCACTCATCAGTACAAGTAACAATCAATTAGAGTTTTGTTCTCCCTTCATCTCAAAGGAACTATCTTCATCAACAATCAACATTTGGTCCTCAAAAATCCATTTCAACAAGCTCAGAGACTTTGAATCAACCAGATTAGGGTTTTGACTGAAGATAGCATACTCCTGACTTTTGCTCAGGATTTGACCTAATGACTTGGGACATGACCTCAAGACCCCAAGTGCATCATTTTGACTTAATCCATTGGCTCAGAACATCTCCTACACAAGGATTGATCAACAGTGCAAGTTCAAATCATCAGATTAGGGTTTTGAATTCTCAGGGACTGAAATCAGGGATCACATTTGGGAAACCCTAAAAATCCCCAGGAAGTCCATCAAAGGTTTCAATCATCTTCAAATAATCCCTATGGCAATATCCAATGGAAATTACATCTTAATTCAAGATCCACAGTCATCAATCTCATCAGGTCGACAATTAGGGTTTTTGACCTAATTCACCTGAACCATTGACTTTTTAATCAGAACGTGGTGCCACAACTTAAACAATGGCTCAAGGTCCTCCAGTACCTCAATATGATCCATTCATACCACTCATTTGATGAGGATAGCTTGATTCATTTGAAATCTCCAGAAACGCGATTCGTCTGAAAAAGTCAACTGTACAAGATCCCCCTTGACTTTTGGGGAATTTGTGTCAACCATGACTTTTGAAGTTATGAATAATCAATATATGATATATGAAGTCATTTGATCAAAGAAAATCAAGAAAATCAATCAAGAATCAAAAAGTCAAAGTTTGACTTTTATACTTAGAAAAATTTTCTAAGTGTTTTTCAATGGTTTTTTTCCAAACTTTGGAAGGGAATAACTCAAAATTTCACCTACAAACTGAAAAAAACTTCCAACATGAAAGTTGTAGATTTTGATCCAATAAACAACTTTGTCACATAAAATGATTTTCCAAAAGATCAACCATTTAAGAGATATGGAGCTTCAAAGTTGGTATCTTTTGAAAAATTCACTTAAAATCTCATTTTCTTCAAAGTTCATGGATCTTTTTCACCCATTTCCCTAAAGGTCTTGAAGAAACTTTCAACTAGGGTTTTGAAGTGTGTAATATGAGCTTTCCAAAATGTCCAAGAGCATGAAAAAATATGGAGTGTAGCCATGGTTTTGAATTTTGTCATTAGAGGTCATTATGCATGAAATTTCAAGCCATTTTCACAAAGTTCTTACACTACATGACCTATAATCCAAGTAATGATGCATAGAAGCAATAATTGAAAGATATTTTTTGATTTGAAGATCAGAATGGAAGAGGATAAGAAGCTTGAGATTTAACCATGGTTTAGTCACTTTTAACCATTTGCATTTAATGTGAAAGATTCCATTTTATCTCTTAAGCCAAATCATCATTCTTGGATCAACTTGCAAAGGCTTTGAGTTCATAATCCTTGGCCTATAAATAGAGGTTCAAATCACTTCCAAAATCACACCAAAACCTCACAATTATAGGTTTTCTCTCTTCTTTCTTGAATTGCAAGTTTCATAGTTTTCAAAGAGGTAGAAAACTCAACCTCCAAATCCTTGAAGTTATGGCCAAAGTGATGGTTCTAACAACTTCTAAACATCATATGTGATGTGTTTGACCCATCCATATACCCCAAAAACACCCAAAACTCAGAATCACTCTTCAACCTCCAAACTTGCACAAAGTGAGCCTTATCATGCTAATTTTCGTTCTAGCTCATTTCAGTCCAAGTTAATCATCCAAACACCATCCATGTACCATATATGAATTATCCCAATCATCATCCCTGACCTGTAACTCCAAAATCACCAAGTTTGATCCTCACTTGATCCCTACTGCAGATCGAGTACCACAAACTGATCAAGAGGTTTTCAATCCACTCCAAGCGTCCAAACATGTTCCATAAGGTCCACTGAAGGTGTTCAGATCAAGAAACAACATCTGGAACCCCTCATTTGCAGAATTCGATTCTCAGTTGTGCCGTTTTTAAGGTAAGTGCTCATAAACTTCAAACTCTATCATACATGCATCATAAATGAAAAATTGAGTTACCATCTTGTTTCTGCACCATCACTGAATAATAACCCTCAATCAATTGCATCATATCATGATCATACACGATTTCACAATGATTTGTCATATTAGGGTTCTTCATGTTCATGCGAAAATTAACCATCTTAGAACAAAAATAAATGAAATTAAAGATCACCATCATGTTCCTTGTGAAAAATCGAGCAAGATAGGCTATTCACTTGATCCAAACAATTCAGTTTTCAGAATTTTCAAATTCAAGTTAGGGTTGTGTTCTTGGCGCCAGATTTTTGAAACTGAAATTAGAAATTGATTCAAAAATATAATTGATTCGTTGCAAACGTTAAACAGACCACGCGCGTGGTCCAGTTGGCAATGTTTTTGAATGGTAAACACAAGGGCGTGGGTTCAAGCCCTTTGGAAGACAAAACCTAATTTTTTAACACTATTTTTCTTATTTTTCTTCACAACTTCATCAATTATTTTAACCTATCAAATTAACTCATTTTTTATTCATTTTTTACACACTTTTTATTTTATATATGTATTTTATGAATATCAAAAAAATCACAAAAAAATATTTATTTAATACATTTTTAATTAAGTTTAAAATGACATATTTTTAAGTGTTTTTAAATACTTTAAATATTGTTTTTCATGTGATTTTTCAAACTTAATCATTTGTAAATATTTTGTGATCAAACCCTAATCATTTAGGTGTTAATTAAGTATAATCTTTGTGTTTATCTTAAATAATTTGATTTCTTTCAAAATTTCAAACCGTTTCAAAACAAACGATCACAGTTTTTTCAAAACGATAAACCTTTTCTTTTTTTGGTTTTCTTTTCAAAAGAAACTATTGATTAAATCTTTTTGGATTGATCAATTGATTTTCAAACATGGGCCTCTCGAATATTAGAGAGTATAAGTCCATTTCCTTTTCTTTGTACAGTTTTTCTTTAAACAGAAAACTTCTTTCAAAACAAAAACTTTCAAACAGTTTTCAAACGACGAAACCTCGCGTTTTTAACAAAATAATCAACCATGTTTTATAAAATAAAACAGGGGCCTCCACATAGGTATAAGTCCCATTCCTGTACATGAAATTAGGTATTTCATTGTACACACACCTCTTTGTATATATCTCGTTCAATTTGATTTTTAACCTTGAATAACAAATCAAAAATGAAGGTTTTCCTTAAATCTTCCCAAAAATACCATGGGCCTCCATGTAGGTATAAGTCCCAACCTCCCTTGTAAATATTTGTTTGCATAGCTTCTGAATAAGCTCAATGGGCCTCTCCCCGAGTATAAGTCCCGAGCCCCGTGTATACAAATGGATCATGCTTACAGGTATATTTCCTTCATAAACTCCATTATATACACACGCTTTGACATATATATGTAATTGTTCATACTTGTTCATGTTTGTCCATGTTTGTTCATACTTGTTCATGTGATGTATACTTGTTCAACTTAGTACAACACTAGGTTCCCCATAGCCTCCTATTGGGCTTCGTGCAAAGAATCTCCCTAGTTTAGGTTAGGACATAGAGTATGGTTTCCCGGTGAAATCGCTCTAAGAGCTCAAACCAACTATACCACGCCTCCTCTTGGGCTTTGTACAAACGACTTGTCCCTCCCATAGCCTCCTCTTGGGCTTACAATGCAAGGACCCTCGATTGTCCCTCCCATAGCCTCCTCTTGGGCTTACAATGCAAGGACCCTCGGATAGCCTCCTCTTGGGCTTCGTACAAGGACCCACGGGCTTCTTATAAGCATCCCCAATATCCAAAAACAAATACCCTAGGAGATTAGACATTTATCATCTCTATGATAGGAGTATCTCTTCTATATCATCACAAACAATCAATCAATCAATCAATCAATCAACTTAACTTTTTTGCCACAAGGCTGGCTAATCAATCAAACTTTTTTTGCCACCATACTGGCTGATTAATCAAAGTTTTTGTCACAAGGCTGACTTCATTGAAACTTTTGCCACAAGGCTGGCTGATTAATCAAAACTTTTTGTCACAAGGCTGACTTCATTGAAAGTTTTTGCCACAAGGCTGGCTAAAAAACATCTTTATCATTCTAAGCACTATAAGTGGCATGGCCCAGGGCTTATAATGAAAATATTTTCAAACAAAATCAAACAGATTTATGTGATGATATAGATTAGATACATCGAACATTTAGATGACATTTGTCTCTTATCCTTTGCTTCCACTAGCATAAGTGGGAACTACGATTGCTCTGACTTTCTCAACATCCCTTTGAGAATACGTAGGCACAAGGTCGTATCCTTGGCGAGCAAAACTTCTCCCTCAAACCACTCAAACCTTAGCACCCATAGACCTCGAGCTACTGATGCTCTGATTCCCTCTAAGGGATATGTATGCAGAGGATCGCGATGATCTTTGCGAGCATAATCAAACAAACACCTTAGGTCCCACCTATTTCAACAGAACCTCTCAATAACATGGAATGAAAAACATAACAAAGAAACCTATAGAGTGCTATAGATACGTTGGGTGCTAATACCTTCCCTTCGTATAACCAACCCTCTTACCCAAAAGATCTCTCCCCCCACTTTTAGGTTATTGCAGCTTTTTTCCTTTTCCTACTTTGGAAATAATAAAAAGTTTGGTCGAAACAAAAGAAAAATCATTTTTTGAGCACTCAAGCCCAAAGAAGGCATCAGGTGTCTCATCCCGAAAAAAGATACGATTTTTCCCCGCGACGCATATGACCTGCGTTCTGGGCATCATGGTCTCTATTTATCAGTGTGTTCATACCATATATCACTTGAAAAATCAATTGGAATGGATTAAAGGCCTTGAACGTGGCTGCATGAGAGTCTCACGGTTGCCCTAGTTTTGTGAGGTATTTTGAACGTGTAACCCTAGGCTTCTCCTCCCTTTTTTCGTCCCCTAATGGCTGAGTTTGTTGTCCTTATATAATGAATGAAATTAGGGTTGAAAGTTTGGATCAAATCTCCTTGAATCATAGATTGGAAATTTGATGAAATTTGGTTTGTAATCTTTCCAATTTTGCTCAATCTCAATCCAATCTCACCAAGGTTATTATGCACGAAATTAGAGAGAATATATGATGTTTAATTGATTGAGTTTGATTGGAAATCAAAGCAAATCAAATCTCCTTGTATTTTTCATCATTTATTTGATTTAAATCACCTTTTAAATAAATAAAAATTCAAATAAAATCAAATATTCATCACAAATTCGTGGCTTTAGGATTTAATATCTTTGATGACTTGGGGAACAAGATTGGACCATAAAAACTTAGGCCCATTTGCAAGGAAATCCATTTTGAACATCATTTGCTTCACATTTTCCTCCTAAAATTTCCCAACTTTAACAAGGCATATTTCTCTCAATTTTTAAGATATGGAAGATTTATATGACTTTTTGGAAAGCTCAAGATATCCTCTACAAGCCACTTTGGAACCTTTTTTCCATTTGAATATTTTATCTTGATGATATGGGCTTTGACAATAAACTGCTTTTGGTTGACTTTCAAAAAGGACCTATAATCTTTTGGATCATATCTCTTAAATGGAGCATTTTTGGACTTGGCATGTGAGAGACAAAATTGTAGAGAATTCAATTTCCTTCAAAATGAGATTTGGATGGAAAATTTCTTATGTTCCATGTGAAATTTATGGCTGGTCAAAGTTCAGTCGACTTTTAGGTCAAAAACCCTAATTTAGAAACTTTGAGTTTTGTTGATTTCTGAACTTTCCTTGATGAATCATGATAAACCCTTGATCAAATGATGAATAATACTTAAAAATGATGATGTTGTCCAAAAATCAGGAATTTTGACTGTACTTTGACCACAGTTGACATTTTAGGTCTAACTAGTCAACTGTTGATTATCTGAGCAATTGACTGGGCAATCTTTGGAATTGAGGCTTGAATTTTGTCATAGGGATAGTTTGAGACATCATAAGTCATATGAAACCTTTTGGAGGCCTTGATTCATCAATTTCCTTCAGAGAATACAAAACCCTAATTCAGGAAGTCTCTGCTTAGGAGAGTGTGCCTTAGGTCAGACCTTTGAGTCTTGAATCTTGGTCTGAGTTTGAAAGTAAAATGAGATGGGTAAATTTTGGGGTATGACACCGTGCTATTGCACGGGTCTGGCGGGACTTCACATTACATGTACCTAATTATGACTTGAAAAGTTCCTTTATATATATCAAACATATATATTTAACTAAAATGCAACCCAAACTTAGTCATGTTAATCCCAAAAACTTAATAGTTAACAACAAAAGTGCTAATAATACATCTAAACTTTTAGCTCTTTAAATAAAGCAATAAAACATATAGATGTTATAATCTTCAAATGTTATATTCTTAAATTATCAGAACCAATCAGTAACAAAGCCTGCATCATATACCTGCAGACAGTAGGGTTCAATAAATGAAGCTTCAGTCTCAATGTTAGAGGCCAGATAGAATGCCACTGTGCTCGACACTGATATGGATGAATAATACTGCTTCAAAACAACTTATAGAATATTTTTTATGGTTTTGCAGGTGCTGGCTTTATAAGTGTTGATTTTGTTGGTGCTATTGGCGCTGCAGCTGGTGATTGAGCTAAACTGGTGGTTGAAAAGATGGAGGAAAGTACTAGAAATAAGAGCAAGAAAATTTCCTTCATTTTCTTTTCTTAATGGTAATTGAAGGCCTTAAAATTTAGATTTCTTTGTAGCTTATGAAAAATGTAAAGGAATTGGTGCTTTTATATGTTAGGTAGGTAGAAAGGTTTAGTTATGTAAAATAAGGTATAGTTGTATTCTGTGAGGGGATATTTTATCTTCAGGAAGATTAAGGTGATGTGTCAAAGTTGATTGAAATGTGGATTTGGCTACTTATGGCATTGTAAGGTGATAAATGATACCAGATTAATACAGAAAAGGAAGAACCTCTCTAATCATTCAGGTAAGATGGATGTGAAATCAAATCAATCACTGTTAAGAAAGTTGTAGCAGTGTTCATATGGTTAAACAATTCCTCTAGACAGCTAGATATCAAAACTAAGTTGAAGTTCTTCTGATTATTTTCAAATGGAATTTGTACCTTTCAAAGTTACTTGCTGTCTAAAATCATAACATTTTCTCAATTCAATTGATTTTACAAATATGCTAGATCCAACACCCCAAGAATGATGATGATTGAATTATCATTCGTAATTTGAGCTTATTGAACTGAATGCCTCATAACAAATGGAAATTACTGATTAATTTTGATACATGGAATATCTTCCAAACTTATAACCTAATGGTGCATCTTTTTTGGTATAGAACTCCAAAAGAGAAACGTGATGTCATGCTTGATTAATGAACAAAAGAGAAACGTACTGTCATGCTTGATTAATGCTACTACTCCTATATCTTCTGCAATATTAATTGTGAAATATTATTCATTCCCCTTCCATTCCAATATTCCATTACATGATTTTCATACACTGCTCAATATAAAATTATTGCAATTTGTAAGTTACAATCATACACTACTTTACTTCACATCAGTCAATATTTTAAGGAGAATTCAAACCCTCTTTTGTCCTAATCTTATCTTATAATATCTTTCAAGTATTTAATTTTGCATGATGATTAGGTTTTCATAATAGTTATCTTTAATGATAGAACTCTTAAGTGCTTAAAGGATAAAGTGGTTTTCAAACTATACCACGATCAAACAATGCATCCTTAGATACATCTTTAGATGTATTAATCAATCTAAAACAATACAAATTTTATTTTCTCAATTCCTTTTTATTTTCAATATTCAATTTCTTTAATATTAGTATTTTTATAAATTTTACCATTTTAACCCAAATTTAATCTTTTACTAATACATTTTATTTTCCTCAATCACAATACGCAAAAACGACGGGTACCCGTGCGAACGCACGTGTAAGACACTAGTTAATAAATAATAGACCAATAATAATTTATTCTAGCACTAATGATTAAATGATATGATACTTTAAAATTTATAAGTATTTTATTTTAATATTTCTATATTTTAAATAAAATAATAACTCCAATGATATTAAAATATTAAGTCTTTCAATATTTATTAAATCTTAAGTGCATAATTATATTTTTAATTTTGAAATTACTAAATTATTATAGATTTTAAAGAAAAAAATTA
This sequence comes from Vicia villosa, assembly GCF_029867415.1. NCBI lineage: Eukaryota > Viridiplantae > Streptophyta > Magnoliopsida > Fabales > Fabaceae > Vicia > Vicia villosa. The sequence continues at coordinate 172,948,082 of NC_081180.1, forward strand.
ATAGAATAGCAGTCAATTGAAATTAATAAATTATTTAAATCTGATGGAAAATGAGAAAAATAAATAGTAGACATAATAAAAGGCTAAAGAATTGGAGTAAATAAAATTTTCAACAAAAAACAAAATTTTCAAGCCATCATGAAGGAACATCCAAGTGAAGATGCAAACACGCTCCGGAACCTGCAAACGCCAAGTGATTTTTCAATAGTTATTATAATCTGTTTGATTATTCAAGTCGTGCCATAGGTTGTAAGCAAAAGCAATAGGGAAGTCCCAACTTTGAGTCCCCCCATCTGCAGTTATCTCTTCCATGCTCACTTTTGGGGGGAGGAATAACTGCGATTTTATTGATGATGTCTCGATAAAAGTGATGTTTGATGATCTCTTCCATGTTTCAGTAAAATTTATCCAGAATGTTGATCTTGGAAAACTCCTTGAGCCTTACATCCTTGACAAACCAGCAGTCATTCCAAGCATTTTCTTCCTCCCCATTGGCTATGGTCCAAAAAAGGTTGCTTTCCACATCTTTCCAGCTTTTAACCATGTTCTTCCTTAAACTAGAATCAAGATTCTTCACTTCCCCAATGTCATTCTCAACGCCCTATCTACCATATTTTCCTTCAAGGACTTTACACCACAGAGCTTTATCACCTATGTAGTATTTTCATACCAACTTAGCCAAGCAAGCATTATTCATCAACTCATGTTTCCTCAGCCCCAGACCCTCGTAGATTTTATTCTTAACAATGTTGTCCCACTTGATGGTGTGGAGTTTCTTGTTCTCCAAATCTCTGAATGTGAGAAAAATACACAAGAAGAGGGATTGAATTGTGTATTGTGACTTCTTTTTTTGTTCTTGAAAAATAACTTTAGAAACTAAATAAATCCAAAGTCTAAGCTTAGAGTAGTTAGCAAGAAAAATAAGTAAAGTTCATAAGCAATAAGTAACAGCACACACAGAATTACCCTGGTTCCTCTACAAATGAGAGCAGTCTAGTCCCCTTGTCGCACAAGAGATTTTTCATTATAATCAAAACCTGATTACAAACTGCTCAAGTAAACCAGCATGAGACTTCATTTACTCAATCAACCTAGAATGAGACTTCTGATCAAGTAACCTATAAATATACTTCCTTTTCTCAATCTTCCTAGCAAGAGACTTCATTTGCTCAAGCAGCCTAGCAAGAGAGTTCAACTATACTTCTAAATAAACAGTTTAGTTGAATAGACAATAAGATGTACTTGATATACAATCAGTGGTGCACAAAGAATAACAACACAAACAAAGACTTTAACACTTGAGATTTCTAAGATATACAAAGATAATAAATCTCAAGACTATGTGCAATACAACAAATATATATATATATATATATATATACATGAAAGCTTATTCGAAAGTTTCTAGTTCTTGTTGTTGTTGTAATATCTTATTATTCTCTTTCTTCAAATCTTCAGCTCCTTATATAGAGGCAACAGAAGAGTCAATGGAAGATAACTTGTACAAGTGTCTTTGTTGAGAAGCGGTTTCCAAGAGAGAGACGTTGGAGGTTGGTACTGTGAAGATCTTCATTTTTTGAGTAAAATCTTTATCCATGGTGTCTTTCTCAAACATGCCAACCACAAGAATGTTGGGGAAGATGAAAGAGGTCGTGTCAAAATACCTTGAGCCTTGCACTAGGAAACCCTAGTTGACTTTCTCCATGATCTAGCTTTTGACAACATAGAACTACTTTGCACACAGAGTATGGACCAGAGACGCAATACTATGTTTCCCAGGTCATCATAATCTTAGTTATCATTAAAAGTTGAGATTCTAAGTGTCGAGTCATTAGATTCGGATCCCTTAGAACCTGAGTCATTTGCTTCTCTTTAATAGGTTCAGAACCATGTTAACTTAAAGCTTATGATGCTACACACTTGAATAAATGTTAGTATACCAAATTTTTCTTTAAGTACTTTGTTATCATCAAATCTCAAGGAGTATAAACAAATTTTGTTTCAACAATCTCCCCCTTTTTGAAGATAATAAACAAATGTATTTAAGAATAATGGTTGGTCAGTTTAACTAACTTGGCAAAATTAGAGTATAAGGTTTGTCAGCTCCCCATAAGTCTAATAGTCCAAAGGTTGAGTTTTGTAAGATTCCTCTAAGTCCTATCCAAGTTATTTAAACTTATTTTTATTAAAAAATAATCAAAAGATTTAAGCATATAAAAAGTACCTTTTATGGGTTCATGTGTACATAAAAACATTCAAGAATATTCTTATCCTCTTTAAATACTCTCGTTTCTCCCTCTTTTGTCATCAACAAATTTAATTGAAAAGATAGAGAGAGAAAAAGATACTGAAAGAAAAGATAATATAATTAAAGAATAAAACTAGTTTAGAGTTTAAAACAACATATAAAAGAAAATAAGGTTCTAGATCCTAATCCTAGGGTTTCTTCAAAATCTCCAGAATAGTCTTCAAATCATAACCTATTTCCTCTTGCTTAGCAGCCTGATCGGTCACCAATTTCACTTATACTCCGCAAATTATTTGGTAAAAATCGGTCATTTCGGTAACACTGTGAATGGTTTGTTCTTTGTTTTAAGTAGTTATTTCATGTTTTGTTAATCTAATTGTTAGTGGTAAGTTTTAGTAGAATAGTTACTTTTAATCACTTTGTTGGTAGTTATTGGTTATTTCAGGTATAAGGAAGAATCGCCGAAAAATGGGACGAGAACAGAAGAAAACAAAGCCAAAAATGCAAAGAAAGTAGCTGACGCGGGCGCCAGTGTCGTGGGACATGGCCATGTCAGCCAGAAAGAAGGAAAAAGAGTGCTGTTGGAAGAAGGCAGAGGCTGACACGGGCGCCAGTGTCGTGGGACACGGCCGTGTTAGCTGGTACATGGAAAATAGGCTTTTTGAAGAGAAAACAGAGGCTGACACGGGCGCCAGTGTCGTGGGACACGGCCGTGTCAGCTGATGCGGCCAGAAATTGTTTTTTTTAGCTGTTTCATTATTTCAAGTCTCATTAAGGGCGTTCTCGACTTTTTACATGAATGGAATGTAACCTAACACTACTTAGACCTAGTTTGAGAGTTTTTTGGATCATCTTGGATCATATTGAAGAATTCTACGGTGAAGAAGAGAAGCTAACAAGGGTTTAGGAGAACGGAGATTTTCAACGGCAATCGCAATTGAAGATCAAAGCTTTCCCCAATTTTTGTAATGTCTATCATCTTTATCTTTAGCTCTTTGAATATTACTATGAGTAGCTAAACCCCCCAATGCTAGGGGGATGTCCCTGAATTGCCATTGTTATGAACCAAATTTCTATCAATTTATGTTATTCAAGTTTTAATGAGTTTATCTTTATTGTGCAAAGTTTTTAATGCCTTGTCTATCGGACAAATAGTTTTCGGATTTACGGTTGAGGTTTAGGTCGGACAAACCACTCAACGCATTTTGCACAATAATACTTCGGTAAAAATTGCTTAGGAATGAGGATTTAACCGTAGTAACCGTTTAATTCTTGATATTCATCATTATCGCACTTGTTGTTATCGTTAATAGCTAAGGAATTAGGATTAAAGATAAACACCAAAGGTTTTCCGTTAAGGAATTAAGGAAAACAACTCTTGAGATTCGGTAGTAGCTCATTATAACTATATTTCATAAATTGGGGAATAAAGTTCATTGCGCGGCAATTTATACACCTAACCTAGCATGCTTTCTTATATTTTCAAGAACCGTTATTTTACTTTTGTTTTAATTAGTTATAATTTATATAATTTCTCTACAAACCAACAAACCCCATGATATTTTGTTCAATTGAATAATTGCAAAACTTGTATTTCCTACGCAGTCCGCGAGTTCGATACTGGGTGTAAACCTCTATTTGAAACTACATCAGTGAAAAATAGTACACTTGCTAATTTTCCGATCAAGTTTTTGGCGCCGTTGCCGGGGACTGCCAAAATATAAGTTTAATAATAATTAAATTGGATTTTTTTTGCTCTGTAACTAAAATTTTAATTTTCTGTTATTTTATTTGCTCACTACTAGTAATTGTCTAATCTTTGTATGCGAGGTAAGGCCTCAGCAGAATTTCTTTTTGACGCAGAGCCAGAACGATCGTTGCGAGCTAGACTTCGAAAAGCAAGACAAGAAAGACCGGAAACATCAAAAGCAACACTGACAGTTTCTGAATCTGAAGAAGAGGAAGTAATTTCGGTTCATTCCGAACATTCAGACACCGAGTCTGAAACCATGGCTGCAGATCCACCTCCAGTGGAGAGACTTCTCGGTGACTATGGAGGATCAAATGCTCCAACTGGACGTTTGACAATAGTAAATCAACCGGTCAATGTTGCTCATTTTCAGTTGCACCCTTCAACGATCCAGCAACTCGAAAAGAGACCTTTTTCGGGAAAAATCAATGAAGATGCAAATAAGCATTTACAGAGATTTCTCACGATGACCACGTCGTTAAAAATTGAAGGACACTCTGAGGAAGTGAAAAAGTTGGTAATGTTTCCCTTTACCCTTTCAGAAGATGCTGAAGAGTGGTTCTACTCTTTACCTGCTGGGAGCATTACAACTTGGCAACAGATGGAGACGACATTTCTCAACGAGTATTTTCCTGCTTCTGTGTATATCCGTAAGAGGTATGACATAGTAAATTTTAAACAGAAGGAAGGAGAATCACTTGGAGATGCGTACAAGAGGTTTAAACGATTATTAGTTGCATCTCCTACTCACAATATGGATGCAACTGAACAGATGCAGAACTTTGTGAATGGCCTCAAGATGAAGACTAAGCAACTCATTGACACAGTTGCCGGTGGCTCATCTAATTTTACAACAGCCACTAGTATCAAGAAGATCATTGAAGCCATTGCTGCGAATGAGCATTTGGAATTATATGACCGTAGTGTAAGCCAGCCGGAAGGGATGATTGATTTAAAGTTGGCTAATCAAGTTGTGAAAATGGAAGACCAAATTGCAGCTGAAGTCGAGAGAAGACTCAAGAAAATGACTGTTGAGACTCAAACTGTGGCTCAAGTTCAACCGGCTCAAACAGTCAGTTGTGAGATTTGTAATGGCCCTCACCAAACTGTGTATTGTTTTGCAACTCCTCAACAAATTGAAGAGATCAAGTTCTTGAAGCAGAACAATCCTTATTCTAACACCTATAATCCGGGATGGAAGAATCGTCCAAACTTCTCATGGAAAGATCAACAACAAGTTCCTCAGAAGGCAGAATGGGAAGTAGCTATTGAGAGACTGCCCGGACAATGTTCTCAGTTTCAAGAAGAGACAAGAAATAACCATAGGAACACAACAGCTTCAATCAAAAATCTGGAAGTTCAAGTGGGTCAGATAGCACAACATCTCACTCTACAAGCACAAGGCACTCTTCCAAGCTCAACTGTGGCAAATCCAAAAAACCAAGAGAAAATTAATGTTGTCTCAACAAGAAGTCAGAAAGCGCCAGAGCCTGAAGAAGAAGAGGAAATAAATGACAATTTAGTCATAGAGGTAGATCTGGAAGTGAGAGAAAATCCGAAAGAACCCGAAGTAGTGGTACCACCGGTTAAGCCACTTGAAGAGAAAAATAAGAAAGAAACTAAACCGGCGATCAAGCTACCTTTCCCCTCCAGAGTGACAAAGAAAGATTCAAAAGAGAAAGACTTTGAGAAGTTTATTTCAATGTTCAAAAAGTTGGAGATCAACTTACCTTTCTTTGAAGCACTTGAAAATGTGCCTGCATACAAGAAATTCATGAAAGAGGTAATTTCGAAAAAAAGGTTAGTGGGAGATGAAACAGAAATTGTGACTGAAAAATGTGGTAGAGTCTCGCCAGCAAGGAAGATCCCCATTAAGAAGAAAGACCCTGGAGTGGTGGCAATACCGTGCACCATCAATGGCAAAGTGTTCAAGAAGGTGTTAATTGATTCTGGTTCTAGTGTGAGTTTGATGCCATTGTCCATCTTCACAAAGCTGGAGATTGGAAAAATAAGCGAGAGTGAAACAAAGTTGAAATTTGCTGATCACACTATTAAGAAGTCATATGGGATAGCTGAAGATGTAATGGTAGAGATTGACAAGTCTGTCTACCCAGTTGATTTCCACATCATGGACATTCCTGAGGATGAAGAGACTCCAATCCTTCTTGGGCGACCATTTCTGCTTACTAGTCGCTGCAATTTGGATATTGAAAAAGGGGAACTCGTAGTTAAATCATTTGATGAGGAGGTAACACTGAAGGTGTTAGAAGTAAAAAAACAAGCTGCTGGTGGAAATAATCAATCTAAAGTTGGTATGATCAAAAGTGAGGGAGCCAGCAAAAGTCCACATCATCCCGAAAAAGTTTCAAGTATCATCTCTAAGGTGGCCTCAGCTCTTACACCTATAAAAATTCCTGCAGTAATTCAAGAAATCAAGAAGAAGAAAACAGTGGAAAGCAAAGGTGAGACGATTAAAGTGGGTAGTAACTTGAAGAGAAAAGTGGTCCATACTTCTCTACTTCATAAGTTTGTCGTTGCGGAAGTGACAAGCAACCAAGTTTGGAGGAGGAAGTACCCTCCTTAATAAAGGGTATTGGACCGTCGAGCCATGCGACGTTAAACGAAGCGCTTCGTGGGAGGCAACCCACAGTTTTAATAATGCGGTTTACTTTTTGTTTTGTTTTCAGAAGAAAAAAAAGGTGGGTCTCTCCGGTGAAAGCTAGGAAGCGGCAGCTGGAGTCGCAATACCCTATGTGAGTTCACCCTCACTATCTTGAATTTAAACATTGAGGTCAATGTTTGGTTCAAGTGTGGGGGGGTTTTATTGCTTTTAGTTGTTAATTTCAGTTATTCTTGTTTGTTTTAGTTATTTCTGTTTAAAGTTGACCTTCCAGTGTTATAGATTGATGTGCTTTATTGGATGATTGATGGAGTAGTAAGGAAAGGATGAACGAGACAACCCAATCTTGCACCAAAAGGCATCCCTGAAAGTTGATACAACCGAAAGAAGTAGTTGGACGCAGCTTGATGACACCGGACTGAGATTGAAAGTTGGTACATACGAACCGGAAAAGAAGCGACATTACACAATAAGTACTCTGGATCATGTAAGCTATGCCCAACATGGTGAGATCATAAAAAGCCAGAAATTTATCATCATGAGAGAGTAGTCAGGTATGATTTTATCACTTTGAATTTGCGTAAGTTCTACTCATATGACACTGCATAATAACACACACTGAGGCACGTTTTTTCTGTTTCCCCTTGAGCCTTTCTAGCCGTCCCTTATTTATTTTTACCCATTGCAAACCCCTTTGAGCCTGTATCCCTTGTTTGTTTTTTTTTTTTTTTAAAAAAACCGCATATATTACCCCTTGGCCAAAAAGAAAAAAATAAATATTCCCTTTTACCTGTGCTCGGCATAAACGTTGTGGATGTAGAAATTGTGCAAAATTCTAAGTTTGGGGTGGTGAACCTTATACAAAAAGGGCAAGTGTGAAAAAAAAAATGTGGAGACTCGTAAATGCTCCGGAAAAAAAAGAGAGAGAAAAAAATATATAGAACTCATAAAAACACACTTGTCCCGACTAAATGACTTGGTTACATTTGAAACACTCGAATAATTGAGTGAAGTTAAAGAGTCAATGTTAAACCCCATCGTATTAAAATAAGCACAATGACAAGAAAGACAACATGAGTGTCGAGCCCCCAAAACTTTTGTGTATCCGTTTCCTTGTTTATCCCACCTGTCCTAAGCCCCGTTACAACCCAAAGACCTCAAAAAGTGTGTGCAAAGTGTTTGTGTATGAAAGTAGAATTTGTTCAAATTTAAAAGTTGATATTGCATATCGTGACTTATGAGTGAATTGCTTTTAACCGTGAGAGACTTGGTGAGAAGTGTGAAAAAGCTTACAGGTGAAGGAGAATTTTAATGTGAAAATGGAGCGGAAAATTCGGGGAGTAAAAGCTAGCACGATTGACCGTAAGGGTGGAAGTCGAGTTGTGAAAAACACGGTTGTATTGTGGAAGCATAAATTTAGGGGTGACCTTTGTTTGATGTCTCAGGCATTGCTTGAGGACAAGCAACGAGCTAAGTTTGGGGTTGTGATCGGTCACCAATTTCACTTATACTCCGCAAATTATTTGGTAAAAATCGGTCATTTCGGTAACACTGTGAATGGTTTGTTCTTTGTTTTAAGTAGCTATTTCATGTTTTGTTAATCTAATTGTTAGTGGTAAATTTTAGTAGAATAGTTACTTTTAATCACTTTGTTGGTAGTTATTGGTTATTTCAGGTATAAGGAAGAATCGCCGAAAAATGGGACGAGAACAGAAGAAAACAAAGCCAAAAATGCAAAGAAAGTAGCTGACGCGGGCGCCAGTGTCGTGGGACATGGCCATGTCAGCCAGAAAGAAGGAAAAAGAGTGCTGTTGGAAGAAGGCAGAGGCTGACACGGACGCCAGTGTCGTGGGACACGGCCGTGTGAGCTGGTACATGGAAAATAGGCTTTTTGAAGAGAAAACAGAGGCTGACACGGGCGCCAGTGTCGTGGGACACGGCCGTGTCAGCTGATGCGGCCAGAAATTGTTTTTTTAGCTGTTTCATTATTTCAAGTCTCATTAAAGGCGTTCTCGACTTTTTACATGAATGGAATGTAACCTAACACTACTTAGACCTAGTTTGAGAGTTTTTTGGATCATCTTGGATCATATTGAAGAATTCTACGGTGAAGAAGAGAAGCTAACAAGGGTTTCGGAGAACGGAGATTTTCAACGGCAATCGCAATTGAAGATCAAAGCTTTCCCCAATTTTTGTAATGTCTATCATCTTTATCTTTAGCTCTTTGAATATTACTATGAGTAGCTAAACCCCCCAATGCTAGGGGGTGTCCCTGAATTGCCATTGTTATGAACCAAATTTCTATCAATTTATGTTATTCAAGTTTTAATGAGTTTATCTTTATTGTGCAAAGTTTTTAATGCCTTGTCTATCGGACAAATAGTTTTCGGATTTACGGTTGAGGTTTAGGTCGGACAAACCACTCAACGCATTTTGCACAATAATACTTCGGTAAAAATTGCTTAGGAATGAGGATTTAACCGTAGTAACCGTTTAATTCTTGATATTCATCATTATCGCACTTGTTGTTATCGTTAATAGCTAAGGAATTAGGATTAAAGATAAACACCAAAGGTTTTCCGTTAAGGAATTAAGGAAAACAACTCTTGAGATTCGGTAGTAGCTCATTATAACTATATTTCATAAATTGGGGAATAAAGTTCATTGCGCGGCAATTTATACACCTAACCTAGCATGCTTTCTTATATTTTCAAGAACCGTTATTTTACTTTTGTTTTAATTAGTTATAATTTATATAATTTCTCTACAAACCAACAAACCCCATGATATTTTGTTCAATTGAATAATTGCAAAACTTGTATTTCCTACGCAGTCCGCGAGTTCGATACTGGGTGTAAACCTCTATTTGAAACTACATCGGTGAAAAATAGTACACTTGCTAATTTTCCGATCACAGCCATAAAATTGAGCTGAGCATCAACTGTATCTTGATGGTCTGAAAGATTGGATATCTGAGATCTCATATGTTGAATATGAGTACCCATGTGAATTTGAGAATTTTCCCCAGAAGCTAACCTAGTCTCAAGATGAATCCTCCTCTAACTTACTGAAGCAAAAAATTCTGATGACAAACTTTTTAAATTCTGTATGATAGACTCAACAAAGATTTTGAAAACATCTCACCTTGTAGCATATGCTACACTATCTAAGGTACCAAGTCTATCAAAGATGTGCCATTTGAACTTGTTATAGAATTCATCTCTAAACTGTTCCATTTGAGAAAGGATATAGCGAAGCTAACCTAGTCTCAAGATGAATCCTCCTCTAACTTACTGAAGCAAAAAATTCTGATGAGAAACTTTTTAAATTCTGTATGATAGACTCAACAAAGATTTTGAAAACATCTCACCTTGCAGCATATGCTACAGTATCTAAGGTACCAAGTCTATCAAAGATGTGCCATTTGAACTTGTTATAGAATTCATCTCTAAACTGTTCCATTTGAGAAAGGATATAGGGAGCGGTAGATTGATTTATGTTATCCACGTGTGAGGTAGATGGAAGTTTAGGGGCATCAACTATATGAGTAGGGTCATTTACAGTTCCAGAGAGCTGTTATGTGCCAGCTTGTGCCACAGAAGTATTTTCTCTAATTTGAAATAGAGGGAGAGGTTCAAAAAATGGATCAGATTTTGGTTGATTTTCTGGTTGAGGTTCAGGTTGAGTTTCATCAGACACAAACCATTCAGGTTCACTAATATGATGACTTTGAGTCTGCTCTGATGAAGAACTAAAGGTTTTGGAATCAAAAAAGGTGGATCAGAAGAGAAAAAATTATGGGTGTAACTAGGAGGTGTGGTAAGTTGGTTTGGCCAGAAGGTAATTCTCTTGCTAGATGCTCTGAAGAAGCTTCCAGCATAGTGAAAGGTTCAAATGTTTTTTGAAACTGTGTAAGATCAATAGTTTCAAGTGAGGGTGAAGGTTGAGTGGAAAGAAATGATGGTTGATAGGTTATTATAGCTAGGTTATTGGATGATGAAGGGAGAGATGCATGGTCTGCGTCAGAAGATGTAGGGGTTGAATATTTTCTCATTAATGGAGAGGAGTTCATATTTGAATCAAACATAGGGTTTAAGGAAATACCTGATGAAACACCATTAAGCAGACGCTCGTCTACAGTGAAAGCTTCTTCCACAGCATGATCTTAAAGATCCAAGTCTTCAACACAAACCTCAGCCATTGGAAAGTCACTGAAGCAACCATGCTAGAATAAATATCCCTAGTACCTTTAGGAGAATTGTTCTCAACTCCAACAATAAACTCTTAGACCAGTTGAAAAACCTCAGCAGATGTAGTCACATATTCAAAACTTGTTCCCAATTTCTCCCTTAGAGCCTTAACAATACTCTGGTTAATTTCATCGGCATGATATGTAGAGGCAGATGCAATAATTTTGGCATCTGCCAAGATAGTAGATGACATAATACTATCCATCAATTGTCTAGCTTTCCTTACCAGAAGATCTTCAGTTTCTTCTTCTTCTTCAGGAAGATTCATTAACCTTGGTTTCTTCTGCTTGGGATCAAGAACAGAGCCCTTCTTCTTTTCCGAAGTTTTACCAATACTTCCACTCCTAATTTTAGTAGGCAGAACCAAAGTTGTGTCAGCCACTTCCTTTCGCATGGCCTTCTTAGCATCACTCAGAAGCTTCTTTTTAGCAGGATTCTGAGCTCTTACTTCTTCTGAGGTAGTTAGTTTTCTCTTCCATTTTCTAATGGTCACTTCAGAAAGTCTATCTAGAATGTTTTGCATTGATAGAGTAACTCCAATATCTCTTTTAACCATCTTTAAGAACTCTCTGATAGCTTCAGGATTTTTTCTTTAGTAATTAATGGAAAATCATCAATGTAAGCTCTATTTTCACATCTTCTGATTGTGATAGGATCAAGAAGCATTACCATATCCTGCGGAACCTGTTTTGCAGGTAATAGGTTTTCTTTTGATGATGACAACTACAAAGTAAAATACTAAGGAAACTTCATCATGATAAGAGTACAACAAAGGATAAGTCAAAGAGCCTTTAAGCAGTTAAAGATGCAAACCATAAATATAAAGGTTTGATGAACTTGACTAATCAAAGAAGAAGGAAAACCAAAAGAAATTATCCAAAGCCTCAAGAGATCTCAATAAGTTTCAACACAGAAGATGATATCTGGAAAAAAGCTTGTAGAAGGAGTTAAACTCCAAATTTAGTAAGTGGGTGAAATTTTGTAAAAGCAAAGTTCTTTTTCGTAAAACTATATGGCTATAAGAACACACACATTAAAACCTTTTTTAAAAAATGTTTTTCAAAAGAAAACACTTTGAGAAATATATAGAAATTACTTAGAACAGAATGGGAGCATTCAAAAAGCCATAAAATGATTTTTGACAATACTTAATCGATTAGAGAAATTGATTAGATTAGCGCGTTTTTAAGACGTGAGGCAAATCGAATGCACTCATATTCTATGCAACGACTATATATCATTTATATCCTTTTTGGGAACTTATAATCGCTGGCTTTGAAATGGTTATTTTTGCTTAAACTCTATTTCCTTTTTTAGGGAATCTCAAGCCTATAAATAGAGGTCTCATTTCTTATTTCATTTCATCTAGAACTCAATTTGTGTATTGACACTTACTCTCTCTCTCTCTCTCTCTAAGTTTTATTTTTCACTTTCTCTCATTAGTTCTTATAGTCAAATGCTTTTGTAAGGAGAGTTCCATTTGCGAATGAGCTTTTCATTGTAATTCTGGAAGGTTAGCGTTGTATACTTTTACCAAGGATTTTATTCATGCGCCTTGGATGAATATTTTCCAATTAGGGGTCATATATGTAGTTCGAAGCTAAACTCGTTAAAAGATTATGGTTAGGTATTGTGTGATCAGTTCCTACTAGTATATATATATATATATATATATATATATATATATATATATATATATATATATTGAAGATCATCTAGCTTTGAAGATCTTACCATTGGTTCATGGTTATCCCAGTTAGAGCCATGATAGGTTTTGAGATCAACTCGGTTAAAATCTCAAGAGCTTATTTGGTAATCCTGTTAAATGAATTGAGCTCAGATATATTTGGAACTTGAAGACTAACCGCTTCAATCTACAGTTGGGAAGGAAGCTTGGCCATTTTAACCTCGACAATTTATTGGAAAAGACGCAAACGCCCATATCTATTATCTTGTATTATTATGGATGTAAGACAACCACCATTTCCTAGTATAAGGGGGTTCGTTATTCTTACCTACTAAAAGCTCTCAAGTATTATTGAAAAATCTAAAGACCAAGTCTTAGGGAGAGGTATATGTCTTTTTTATTTTTGACCGGACCTCTATAATTCTTAGTATCTTTCCTTTTCCTTTAACTTTTAATTTATATACTTTAAATATTTTATTTCCGCTGCTTAGACTTATAAAATAATTTCAATCTCTGATTAAATTGCAAAAATATTTCAAAACCCCTCCAAATACCGACTGATCCCACAAACCAACACGAGTCATTTTAGCATGCTTTGTTCTCATTCACATCCTTTCTTGGAAACTTCTTAGAAGGTCATCCATCCAAATACTACTCTAAGACAAGCCTTCTTAACTTTGGAGTTCTTATAAGTTAGGCTACCAAGAAGAATATGCATCTTATCGGTATAGGTAGTACAATCATTCCTTCAACCATGTAGTCCCATACCTGCACACCCTCAGGATCTCTCTCATTCCGATGTGAATTCCGATGGCCACTCTCTTCCCTCTTCAGCCTCAGGTATTACATGTGAACACTTTCCTCCCTCTTCGGCCTCGAGGGTTACATCAATCACCCATGATGATACTCATGCCTTCTACATCTTCCGATTAGGGGAAGATTGCTAAGCTGTTCCCGGATCGGAAAACCCGAGGCACCTAAATTGATGGTAAGCTTATTGGAAGCTAACTCAGGTGAGGCCCAAGAGGAGCTTTATGCCACGAGAGGTTCTTATACCCTATTTTCATACCTGGCTGACATGTACAAATCTAACATGTTTGCGACAGTGGAGGACAAAGGTGATGATAAGCAAGTTCTATTCCACATACAATGTACATTAAAGTCATACTTCACCGATTTAGAGCGGATCCATGAGTACAATTGGGGAATCGTGTTTGGTTTATCTGTACTCCAAAATAGGTGAAGCTAGTCTATGGAAGAAAAAATAGATGATTGGAAGCTGCACACTATTTAGGGTAATTTATTTTTAACATTTACCGTTACTAATATTTTTTACAACGCGTTTGTTACACTTGTGACTAATATTTTATTTGATCATTTCTCACTTTCTTTGCATATTCGGGTGGAAACCTGAGATGGAGTACAACGAGTGTAACACCCTAATTCTATACCAAGCATTTATGCGGAAAATATCAGAGTATAAAGATTCTCAACACAATCAGGATGTCACATATTCAACATAAACATAAATCTGTCATGCTTTTTAAACCAATACATAACACTTTCAGGATTGGAATGAACATAACTCATAAACACATACTTCATAACATAAATCTCAACTTCTGAATAAACATAGTATTCATAGCATATTCCAAACTTAGATTCAACATGCAGCAGATTCACAATAATTCACCAAATAGACATAGCATATAATCATAAAATAGCAACATTACAAACAAACTCCTCAAATAACTCATAAGGCTCAATAAACAAATAACAACGTAAAGTAAGTGTTCATCCCCCCCCCCCCCGAGTGCTACATAACAGAGCAATGACATCCAAAACTCGACTATAAGCGGAAATAGCTACTCATCTGGATTACCTGCACGTTACCCACGTGGAGGAAACATTCAAACAGAAAAGGTGAGATATCAAACTATATAAATAAGATCATGATAAATTATATATTATGTAAAGAATATAAATGAATCACCACTTCACACAACATCAACATAAACAACACAAAGAATATCATCAATGAATAGTCATAATATCAACACATAAGTATCTTCAACAAGTCAACATATAAGCATCACAATACATAAACAACAACTCCAACCAGCAACAACTGACAACGACTCAAATGTGACTCAATTATGCATATGCATGTGGTACCATTAGAGTAACACTCCCAACTTAGAACATTGCCAGTAATTCTGAGGCATAAGGCAAAGCCTTCAACTTAGAACGTGCCAATCCAGGTAAACTTTAATGAGCATTAGCTCCAACTTAGAACATTGCCAATCCAGGCCAACATTATGTTATGATATGCTATGCGATAACATACAATGACCATAACTCAACAACGAGACAACGACATAACAACAACGGTCACATATCAACGATCACACCTTTCGACTTTAGCCAAAGGCTCACAACACAACTTAACAACGCGATTATCAATTTCATAGCAACATATTTGCAATATCAAGATTCTCTAGGATTCATACCATAAGGCTACCCACAGAACAATGCATAATAATAATAATATTGGCAATCACAACATTATTCTCGACAAAGGCATCCAAACCAAACCCATAATTTTTGGTCAATTCGCAAAATAATCACAATATGTCAATTTATCGAGTAAACCAAATCGACTTCGAATCATCATCTGAATCAATTAGAAATAATTCTAATTACCAAAACAACATCATTGGCATAGCAATATATTATCCTCAACATAAATATTCAACCAAAAACACAATTACGGTCAAATTCTCAAAATACCGTAATTTACCAATAAACTGAATAATTGATCAAAGTTCAAGTATTTTCCAATCACATAGACTTATTGAAATCAATTCAACTATTAGTTTAATCAACCAATTAATATCACACCAAATTAATTTCAATTCGATTATTTCCTTTCTAGAATCCTACAGTTAACAAGACATTTTAGTCTACTAATGCTATTGTTCATAATGTATTAATCTTACTGTTTCCAACTCTATTCCATTTCATAATTACAGTTTTCATTTCCAATGCGTATCATACCAATATTCATTGGTATATTAAGTAACAACATGGAAACAATAAATATAATAGGGCAATATGTGAAACAATAGGAAGTAAAGTCACATCACATGAATAGTGAGGGAGGCACCCACCCCATGGGAAGAGGCCCTCACCTCAAGCTTCTATTTCATTTCTATTACACCATTATATATAAATATATATATATATATATATATATATATATATATATATATATATTAAGTAATGGTATGCACACAATGAAATAGAACAAGGCACATGTTGGAAACGACACAGAAGAAAATAAACATAAAGAACTAATGCCATCACACAATTGAAACGTAAAGAAAACAATCTCAAGAAAGCATAAAACGAAAATGGCATGGATTAAATGGGGGTGCCGACCGCCGCTTGTGGTTAGTGCCGGTCGTCCTAGGCCCCACAGTGCCATAGCTACACGTTGCACACTATTTCTTATTTTGCTCCGTTTTCTTCCATTTCCAGTACGCCTAGCATTGCAACATTATTCTAATTTCAATAAATAGCAATATGAACATAACAATTTCATTTATTCAAATAGCGACCGAAATCAAAGTTAACACAACACAGTGACAAATCTATACCCTAAACCCACATACAATTCATCATATTCCCATTTAGGTAGGAAAAATCCCCCTTACCTTGGATTGAATGCGGCTCTAAGAAAAATCAATGGAAAATTTTGGGCAAATGACACTTGAGAGCAACACACTTGTGAGATTATCACGCACTTGCACATCGTCCATCTAAATCACATGAGACGGATCGGGAACATACCTTCGGAGTTGTGACACATGAAACACATCGTGCAAATTAGCAAGATTTGGCGGTAACGCCACACGGTAAGCAACTTTCCCAACTCGATCTGATATCTGATACGGACCAATAAAGCGAGGAGTGAGCTTCTTAGACTTCAGAGCTCGCTCAACACCAGTCACAGGTGTGACTCTCAAAAATACATGATCACCAGCTTGGAATTCCAAATCTTTCCTTCTCTTGTCATGGTAACTTTTCTGCCTACTTTGAGAAGCTTTCATCTTCTCCCAAATAAGCTTCACTTTCTCAGTAGTCTCCTTAACAATCTCGGGTCCAAGTACCACACTCTCACCCGATTCATGCCAACACAACAGAGTCCTACACCTCCGACCATACAACGCTTCAAAAGGTGCCATCCTAATACTAGAATGGTAAATATTATTGTAAGTGAACTCAATCAACGGAAGATAAGTATCCAACAAATCTCCCTGCTCAAGAACACATGCTCTCAACAAATCCTCCAATGACTGACCATCCGTCTGTGGATTATACTCCGTACTCAACCTCAACTTAGAACGCAACGCCTCTTGCAAACTTTTCTTGAAATCAGAAGTAAACCTCGGATCTCGATCTGACACAATACACAAAGGAACACCGTGCAACTTCACAATCACCCGGACATATATCTCTGCTAACTTCACAGTCGGAAATGTGATGTTAATAGGTATAAAATGTGTCGACTTTGTAAGCCTATCAACAATCACCCAAATTGAATCATATCCTCTCAAGGTATTAGGTAATCATGTTACAAAGTCCATTGAAATGCTATCCCATTTCCATTCTGGAACTTTTAATGGTTGCATCAACCCTGCAGGCTTCTGATGTTTAATCTCTGACTTCTAGCAAGTCAAATAAGCATACACAAACTGTGCCACATCACGTTTCATACCAGGCCACCAAAAAAAACTCTTCAAGTCTTGATATATCTTTGTAGCTCCTGAATGAATACTCAAACTGCTTCTATGACTCTCTTTAAGAATCACTTTCTTAATCTCTTCATCATCAGGAATGCAAATACGATATCGGAATCTCAACACACCACGCGCATCTAACTTGAAATCATCATTCTTGAGTCGATCGGTTCCTACAATCAAATCCACCAACTTCAAATCTAGCTTCTGAGCCTCTATGATAATGTCGAGAAAGTCATTGTTAATCTTTAACATTCCTAACATAACACTATGCAGTGTCACTTCACAAACCAAACTCAAATCTCGAAACTGCTCAATCAAATCCAACTCCTTAACCATCATAGTTGACATATGCAAAGTCTTTCGGCTTAAAACATTGGCCACAACATTAGCTTTTCCGGGATGATAGTTCAAACCGAAATCATAATCCTTCAACAATTCTAACCACCTTCGCTGCCTCATATTCAACTCTTTCGGATCAAAAAGGTACTTCAAACTCTTATGGTCACTAAACACTTCAAATCTAGAACCATAAAGATAATGCCTCCATATTTTCAACACAAAAACCACTGCAGCCAACTCTAAATCATGTGTAGAATAATTCTTTTCATGAGTTCTCAATTTTCTAGACGCATAAGCAACCATTTTACTATTCTGCATAAGCACACCACCTAACCCCAGCAGTCAAGCATCACAATACACAACAAAAGGCTCTCCTGGATTAGGAAAAGTCAAAACTGGAGCCAACGTCAACCTCTTATTCAACTCATTGAAACTTTCTTCACATCGAATATCCCACACGAAAGCTTTTCCCTTGCAAGTCAACCTTGTCAACAGAAGTGCCCACTTAGAAAATCCTTCGTTAAACCGTCTATAGTAACCGGCTAAACCCAAGAAGCTTCTAATCTCAGTAACTGACTTTGGAGCTTCCCATTGCAACACAACATCAACTTTATAAGGATCCACGACAATGCCACTACCATAAATGACATGACCAAGGAAACTAACTCATGCAACAAGAATTCACACTTAGACAACTTTGCATACAACTTCTTCACCTTCAGAACTTGCAACACAACTTTCAGATGATCTTCATGTTCTTCTTCAGATTTAGATTAAATCATAATGTCATCAATGAATACCACCACAAGCCGATCCAAGCAAGTATGAAAATACGGTTGATGTACTCCATGAATACTCCCGGTGCATTAGTAACACCGAAAGGCATCACCGAATACTTATAGTGTCCATACCGAGTCCTGAACGCGGTCTTCTAAATATCATCTTCTTTCACTCTAATCTGTTGATATCCGGACCTCAAATCAATCTTAGAAAACACACTAGCACCCACCAATTGATCCATCAAGTCATCAATTCTTGGAAGCGGATACTTGTTCTTAATCGTCACTTTATTCAACTGTCGATAATCAACACAAAGTCTCATACTTCAATCTTTCTTCTTTACTAACAACACAGGAGATCCCCGCGACGATACACTTGGTATTACAAACTTTTTATCAAGCAACTCTTCTAATTGCTTCTTCAATTCAGACAACTCAGATGTAGACATCCAGTACGGTGCCATAGAAACAGGTCTGGTACCAGGTACAAGATCAATCGCAAACTCAACTTCTCTTTCTGGTGGTACATCAAGAATTTCATCAAGAAACACAGCAGGAAATTCTCGCACCACCTTTAACTCATCAATTCTAAATTGATTCTCAAAAGACAATGACGCCATCAACAAGAACATTTGTGCTTCGTCTTGCATCAATTGCCTCAACTGCTTACCAGTAAACAAACCAACTCCTTCTTCTTTGAGAGAAGAAAACCTCAAAGACTTGTTAAAACAGTTGATATGAATATAGTTATACTCTAACCAATTCATACCCAAGATTACATCTAATCCACTCAACAAAAAAACAAATCAAGTCAACAACAAAGTCTTTGGCAAAGATCGACAAAGGACACATTGGTGTGTCCTAATCAATACAAGTCCAGGAATGACAGTTACTAAGCCACTGGGGAAAATGTTCAAGGCATCCATGTCTTCCCACATAGCCGGTTTCACAAAATCATATCCCCTCAAAGGTTTATTCATCTCTCTTATCCCTAGTCAGGGTACATCAAGATCAATCATTCAAATTGCTCTCATCCCCAAGCTGAAGTCAAAGATCTCCAATTGAATATCTTTGAGCATGAAGCGAGAGTTCCTAGACTTGTACTCCGTATTCTCTACAAATGTCAGGGATTTATTTTCCCCGCCAGACGCTACTATGATCTGCTGTCGTCATTAACAACATTTTGCATTCATATATCATATACATATCCATACATTGAATACAAGTTTCTCATTTATTTTGAGAAACTCATCACGTAATACATGCATCATGATATTGCATAGAGACTAACTCTACCTTTTTCAGGATACAAGTACAAGAAAATAAATAATATCTCTAATTTTCAAAGATCTAATTCTGCCACCTCGGACGGTGCTGACACGATCGACCTTCAAAGATCTAATTCTGCCACCTCAGACGGTGCTGACACGGTCAACCTTCAAGATCTAATTTTGCCACCTCAGACGGTGCTGACACGATCGACCTCAAAGATCCAATTTTGCCACCTCAGACAGTGCTGACATGATCAACCTTCAAGATCTAATTCTATCACCTCGGACGGTGCTGACACGATCAATGTTCAAAGATCTGATTCTGCCGCCTCGGACGGTGTGGACACGATCAAAGAAAGAGATAGCCTAATGTATGGCTCGCCTAATGTACGGCCTCTTCTAATATAGCCTAATGTATGGCTCGCCTAATGTACGGTCTCTTCAATATAGCCTAATATATGGTCCGCCTAATGTATGGTCCCTTCTGAGATAGCCTAATGTAGGGCTCGCCTAATGTATGATACTCTATAATATAGCCTAATGTATGGCTCGCCTAATGTATGGCCTCTCCTGATATAGCCTAATGGATGGCTCACCCTGATATAGCCTAATGGATGGCTCACTTTGATATAGCCTAATGGATGTCTCACTTTGATATAGCCTAATGGATAGCTCACTTTGATATATCCTAATGGATGGCTCACTTTGTTATAGCCTAATGGATGGCACACTTTGATATAGCCTAATAGATAGCTCGCTCTGATGCAGCCTAATGGATGTCTCATTCTAATACAGTCTAATGGATGGTACTCTCTAATATATCCTAATGGACGGCTCGTTCTTAGACTCTTCAACATGCACATGACCTAGTGTATGGCTCATCCTAACACCTCTCAGTACATCAAGCTCAGATACAGTCTAATGAACGACTCATTCTTACTTTCATATTATCAAAACCAGATGGCATCTTTAAGCCCATCTCCGACAATATTTCGTCTGGATGGCATCTTTAAGCCCATCTCCGAAAAAGTCCCTGCATCATCAAGGGCAAATTTCTTGGTATTCTAGTGTTCAATCCTCTTCCACCTTCAGATTCCGATAGGCACACAAGCCAATCTACATCCTCAAGTTTAAGAAGATTGAACAGGGGCATATTTCATACCCCAAAATTTGCCCATCATATTTTGGCTCACATGACTTTCAACTGCTCAAGGCTATACAAGAATTGGGCACACTTACTTGTCTCCTAAGCAATAAGCCCCCAACTAGGGTTTTGTTTCTTTTTAGGGAAATGAGACTTCTGACACCTCAAGTGGAATTCATGGCTTCTTATATTTCGCAAAGTATCCTCGTGCCAAGTTTCAAGCTCTGATTCACAAATTTGTTCAGTCAATGATTCAAATGATCAACAGTCGACTAGTTTGACCTAAAAGTCAACTATAGTCAAATTACAGTTAAAACTCCTTATTTTTGGTCAACATCAACATTTTGAAGTCACATTCATCATTTGATAAAGGTTTGATCATGATTCATCAAGAAAAGCTCCAAAGTTGACAAAACTCAAGAGTTTCTAATTTAGGGTTTTGAACTAAAAGTCAATCCAACTTTGACTAATCATAACTTTCACATGGTTTATCATAAATTTCCCAACAAAATCTCATTTTAAAGGAAATTGAATTCTCTACAACTTTGTCGCTCTAAAGCCATAGCCAAAAATGCTCCATTTGAGAGATACGAGTCAAAACATTACAGGTCCTTCTAGAAGTCCATAAAAAGCTGTTTTTTGTCAAAGCCAATATCATCAAGATAAAATCCTCAAATGAAAAAAAATTCCAAAGTGGCTTGTAGAGGACATCTTGGGCTTTCCAAAAAGTCCTAGAACATCTCTATAGGATAAATATTGAGTGAGTTATGATTGGTGCAAGTTGGTAAAAGAGATCAAAGAGATCAAGAGAGGCCCATTAGTCATATAAATTTTATTTCATGATTTTATTTATATTTGATTTTATTCATTTAAATTCAAATTAAATCAAAATAAAATCACACTTAAATGAAATAAATTTTTATGATGGATTCTCCAAATATTTTCATCAATCCAAAAAAATCTTAGAGGCCAAGAAAAATGTGAAAAATATTGCAAGCAAGAATGATCCAAATTTGGAAGATTTTTATGCAAAAAACTCCAATCAAATTTCCTCATTAAAGGCCATATATTTCCTCACAATTCTTAACCTAATAGACTCCTTATATATTCACCACAGGAAGGTGCTAAAGACACGAAACCCTAGTCCTAAAAACTATTCCAAGATTTTTCCAAAGAAAGCTTAAGCTAGGGCATGAGAAAGAAAATATTTTAGAAAGTTTCAAGACCAACAAACCCTTCCACTATGTTCCTGAGGTATTAACAAGTATGTTGGGATCATTCACCATGCCAAAGCGCATCTGAAGCATCGCACACCTTGAGCACTTTCTTCTTTCTTTTCCATGGTTTTGTATTTTTATTGTTGTTGTGTTCTAACAAAAAAATAACATTCTTAATGTGTTCATGATGTTGATTAGCATAAATTAGAACTGTTTGGTGCAAGGTTTAACGTCCAAAGCATGAGACACCATGGCTAGGGCTCACGAAAGCATGGCTTCCGTTTTCATAGCTACGGTTGGATTCAAGCCAAACCACGGGTATATTTGAAATCATGAGACGATTTTAGGTTGATCTGGACTGCTCTTGTTTTCCTCCATTGTGTTTTTTACAAGTTTTTAATTGCCCAGGTTTTTTCGCAAGAAAATCCGCAGCTACGTCCATGAAAAAATCTGTAGGTGCATGGGAGGAAGAAGATGAACAGTGGTTTGGATGTTGACTTCATGCGTGGCTGGTTCCTATTAGCTGGTCAAAACTTCAACGACCTCTCTCTCCTCGCGCGATTCGTCAGTCAACTTTCTAAAGGGTCCACGTTGGATTTCCACCATTCATTATTATTTTCACTTATTATGATTTATTTGTGAATCATTAACGAATTAATATTGCAGTCTGGATGGCCACGCAGAAAACCTATAACTGAGAGGGGGCGGGATCGATTCCCAGCGTCCCACGTTTATTTTATTTCTCTGTTTTGTGTGTGTTTCTCCACAGATCCCATGTTGCAGCCTCACACGCAGCCATCCCGCACCCTCACGTATCAACCGCCTGATCATCATCCAGGCTGATCTAACGCATGAGAATATGCAATTCCATCATGGACCTTTTGGAGTTCGCTACACTGAATCAGGCACTGTTTGTTCTAAAAAAAATTTATTTGCTTTTCTACATAGTTTTGTTAACCTTTTCTTTTTTTAATTTATTTATAAATAATTCATTTAATTAGGTTAGTTTGTTTTATTAGATAATTAATTTAGAAAATTAAGATTAATATTTTTAATACTTAATTTAGTTGATAACTATGTTAAATAATTAGGCTTATTTTTTTTAATTTAATATTAATTAATTAAGTAATTAGAATTTAGGATTTTGATTAACTATTTTTTTAGTAATTTAATAATTAGGGATAATTAGGATTTTAATCAAACTACTTATTAGGTATTTTAGTTGACTAATTAATTAGGTATTTAATTTAGAATTAAGATTAGTATAATAATTAAATTAATTTAGGTTTTATTTAAATATCCTTAAAACGTTTTTCTTCCGATTCTCTTCTCATCTCCCAAACTCCATTGATTGTCGCATGTGTGCATATTTACTGTTTTTGTTATCCATTTTAAAATTCTAGAAATTGTGTATAGGATTGCCAATTTTTTTATGTAATAGTAATTAGGGCTTTATTCTTTCTGCACTTTACTTTCTGCATCCCCCAGTTTTGATTTTGTAATCCCCTAATCCCGAAGCCTTGTAATAGTGTAGGACATTTACGTTTCCGCACTTTATTTTTCTGCAAATATTACTGCTTAGATGTATGCTAATTAGGATATGTATGGAAAGATAACTTATTCAACACTAGCTAACTTAACTCAAGATTAAAAAATCGAATCTAACACACATGATTGCTGCACACACCCACCTTTAGGATAACTCCTCTACCGTTGCCTTTCGATTAAATAGTCAAGTCTGTAACACCCCAATTCTACCCAAGCATTTAGGCAAGAAAATATCAGAGTATTAAAATTTCATACAACACAATTAGGATGTTACACCAAGTAACCAAGAAACACCTAGAAAACAAACGGCCATCAACGATGCCAAAAGCATACAACACCTGCCTATAAAACGATACATAACACACGGAAGATATGAACATAAAAATGTACGTATAGCTCTCACTCTCAAAGAGGAGTTTTCCAAAATAAAGTGTTTACAATACACATCCACACATTATCACATATACATGTTCAAAGAGTCATATACAAATAAATAACAACAGACTCCCGACTACCCGGTGTTACGTATCAGAGCGACCGACAAGACCAACTGGAGAACTACCTCTTCCAAAAGACTCCCAAAGCGGCTAATCTGCAGGATGCCACTCACGCATCAAATCAGCAGAAGGGTAAGAATATAATTTATAATGAAGAAGCATGATAAATATAGTAATTCCAACAAGTATCATCAAGATTCATACAACAACGTAATCCACTAAGTCAACGGCAATCAATATATAAATAATGTGACACATGAATGATAACATAAATTATAAAGACAGACAATGATGAATGAGACTCGACTATGCATATGCATGTGGTACCAAATCCGGAGTAAACTCCTCCTTGTCATTATGACAAATACACCTTTGCCGAGCATTATGTTGGGACTTCTTTCCCTCAGGAAAATACACCTTTGTCGAGAAGTAAGCTACGACTAACCGTCATCGAGCATTTCGCCCCCATTGATGACCTCTTGCCACTCGGGAAAATACAACTTTTTACCGAGCATTAAGCTCCCACTAGTAATAATTGCCAATTCAGGCCACCTGTTAATAGCATTCCGCCATTAACGTATTGAAATGTTATGCCGTGCAAATATATGACTCTATTACATGACAACAACATCATCAACAATATAACACGGTCACATACTCACGTTACACCGTTTATATTCTATCCAAAAGGATACATCACCAATTAATAACATCGTTATCAATTATATCACACCATAATTACCACACAGACATTAATAAGCACACAGCACACATTCACCGTCAAAACATACTGGCCACATTGGCATAAATGATCGCATGATTGCATCACATCAAATTAATATTGGCCATCGGCCCACAACTTTATCAATACATCATCAACAAGTTGTAATAACAACAATTCAACAATGATAATACATCATTCTCATAACAACAATTACTTGCCATAAGGCCACACATCATGTTAACAACAAACAACCAAACATCGTCATATATCAAGAATGAACATTCATTAATACATAACCTATACGAACATGATCTCATGTTATCGACAATTAATCACATACCTCGTATCAATACGATAACATTCACACAACACATCATCATGATTTATCATGCACTAGTTCACAAAACCATTTACGAAAATCAACCAGCTACTACTACATACTACATCATCATATAGAGCATGGAAATAGCTTCCAAACGTTTCAAACGACACATAAAACGAACACCCGAGTTAAAAGATACGACTTTTCAAAGTTTGGGAAACATAAACATACTTCATAAGTTAACCCTACTTAGTTCTATCACTAAATCCTAATAAAAATAATAGGAGACTACATCCTATTAATCATTTCATTAAATATTAGTGTAGATTATTGTGTTAGCTTTCCAACGCTTCCAACGACGACAAAATCGGAGTTACGGTTCAGGAGTTACGAAGTTTCAAAGTTTTGGAAAAACAGAAAATGTTGTTGGCCGCTTGAGCTCCGCTTAGCGGACCCTTCCAGCAGCGAGCCAACAAAAACTCCGCTCAGCGGACCCCCCTCTGCTCAGCGGACCTGCGAAAACCCAGAAAAAACCAACACGAACCAGGACTATTCTAAACCCCTTATACCCACCAAAACCACTCTAAAACATCATTATAACACCAATACAACACATACATACTATAGAAACAACCTAACATCAAACTTTTCATGGTTGATTCATCAATCTTTCTCAAAACCTAAAATTTTCTTCAAACTCAATCAAGCCATGGAAATGGAAAAGAAAGCATGATCAATCATCATAACACAACAAGGATATCATTTAATCATCATACAATCATTCTCAAACAAACTTAGATCAAACAAAGACCACACAAGGAAGTTATGGAAATTGGAACAAGAAGAACAAGAACAAGAACAAGAACAAACTATAAGAATCATACATCCAAGATAAATTAGATTCACCCCCTTACCTTGGTTTGATTCTTCATCTTCTCCAAAACCCCCTTCTTCACTTTCTCTCCATCTTTGCTCTTTTTCTTTCTCTCTTCCTTTCTTTCTCTTATTTCTTTCCTTTTTCTTTCCATCCTTTTTCCTTTCTCATAAATATCTCTTTCTTATAAAGAAAATATCTACCCCGCGTAAATGACCAAAATGCCCCTACGCTTAAATATCGTTCAAATGCCCCCAAAACGCGTTACAAAACAAACAGCAATAGAATACACCATTTAATATTATTTACAAATAAAATAATATTAAAACACAACTAATCGACAAAACTCGATTAAATAGTAACGGACCGAAAATCGGGGCGTTACAACCCTCCCCCACTTAGAACATTTCCGTCCTCGGAAATATCCCAAACGCAAACAAACCTGGATACGCTCTCGCATCCGACTAACCAACTATCAAGCCACGAAAACAACGATACCATCAGCGCCAAACAACGAATCACCCTAGCTAAAAGCAAAACAACCAAAGCACAACAACGACAACGAGATGCAATGCCCATACAATGCACTCACCGACCAAACCGCAACCAGATTGTTATCATCATCAAAGGCAACACACCCCTAATCCCCCCATCAAAGGAATTAGCTACATGCACTCGAACCATCACCATGGAAACGAGACACCATCCTAGATAAGGACATAAAGTTCCACGACATATACAACTTCTGAACACCCTTAACAAACTAGAATACCAACATCCCGATCGCACAACATCCAAACAACCATGCCAAGACATAGCAGTCAAACATGTAACCAAAACATATGGTGGTCTTATCATTCCTACCATGTCCACTGTCCAAAATTTGAACTCTAACAATTCATACACACACATACGAACCGCGTCATTTCACGCTTCCGATGTGCACTCTGATTTCCCACAACAACCAGACTTACCAATTTCATATCCAACTTCCAACTCTTTCTAGTATTCACTAGAAACTCATTGTCCTCTCTTAACATACTCAACCTCTTAATCTGTTGTGTCAGCTCGCACACCAGACAAAAGTCTTTGTATTATCCAATCAAAGGCAAAAAGCTAATCCAAACACATCCTTGTTTTACAGCACAAGCCCTCATAGATCCTTAAGTGATCAAATCGTCCTCTCAGCCTGACCATCCGTTTGAGGATGAGACGCCAATCTCAACACAACTTCGTACCCAAAGTACTTTGTGAACCTTCTCCAAATTTCAGAAATAAACCTCGGATCTCAATCTGAACATTACCTTATGAAACGTCATGCAAACAAACAACCTGACCAATATACAACTTGCAAGTACTTCCATCGGTTAATCCATTCTTATCTGAATAAAGTGAGCGTATTTCGTCAATATATCCACAATAACCCAAATCACCTCACAATTACTCGAGGTCCTCGGCAACCCAGAGACAAAATCCATAGAAATGTTATTCCGCTTCCACTCAGGAATGGATGACAGTTACATCAAACTAGACGACTTCTGACAAGTCAAACACAAATAAACAAATCCCTTCATATCCTTCTTCATTACCTTGCCACAAAAAATGACCTTCTCAAATCTTGATACATCTTAGTAGCATCAGGATGAATACTCAAATCACTACGACGCACTTCATCCAAAGTCCTCTTTTCAAATCCGAACATTAGGAATACAAACTTGGTCATGACATCCTATGACATTGTTCTTATCAATCCGAAGATCACTATCTTTATCTTTGACTAATCAATGTCATCTTATTAACCCATTCAAATCCGATTTCTGACCTTTTTTAATCTCATCAAGAATACCATAAGTAAGTTTCACATATAAAGCTCAACACCTGAAGAAGTCGCTTTACAAACCAAACTCAAATCTCACAACTGTTTCAACAATCACAATACTCGAATCATCGACATAGACGCATGCAATAGTTTCTCATATTCAATTCGTTCTGATCAAACGAATACTTCAAACTCTTGTAGTCACTTACACACACAAATCTAGATCCGAATAATTAGTGCCTTCAAATTTCCCAAACAGAAATAACAATTGCCAACTCTAAATCTTGTGACAGATAAATCCTTTCAAAAATCTTAACTCGCATAAAAGCATAAACCTCCACTTACCCCTTGAACATTCACTTCACTCAACCAAAAACTCACACAAGGAAACTTAGCAAACAACTTCTTCTTCCCAACACGGACAAAACAATTCTCAAGTACTTAGCATGATCATCTTCACACTGATGATACCTATACCTCAAATCAAACTTGCAAAACAAACAAGCTCAAACCAACTTGATCCATCAAAATATCAATCCTCGAAAGTGGATACTTTTCCTTAATTGTCACTTTTCTCAATTGTCTAAAATCGACACCAAGCCTCATAGAACCTTCCTTCTTAACCAACAAAACACATGCACCCTACGGCGACACACTCGAACGAACAAACCTCTTCTCAAGAAATTCCTTAAGTTGACTCCTCAACTCTTTCAACTCAGAAGTTGGCATCCGATACGGAACCCTCGACGCCACAATAGCTCTAGGAACTAAATCCGTCAAAACAGAACTCCCAGACGAAATTCCCCTTTTCGATGATGAATCACTTAAACCTTCAAGAAACACTTATACAAATGCGCAACTATCAGCAATTCCCACAATCGCTCTTTCTCAAGAACATCCAAAGTCGTCGACAACATAAACAACGTCGTACCACCTTGCATCGACTCAATTTCTCTTCCAATATTATCAAACTAGCCAGATAAGCCTATCACGTCCAATACAATCCCGTCTACTATCAATAAGAGATTAAGGGTGATCAAGTCCTCAATTTGTCAATAGGTAGCCGACAATCATAATAGAGTATAAACTATCAGAACCAACATTAATAATAATCTTTTCCAACTTTTGCTCATAGCACAGAAGCACTATGATTCCATAATTCACAACTCTCCCAAGATTACCTGAGCCAGCTAACACCGACGTCCGGTAGCTACGTACCAAAATACTTCTAACAATATCTCAAAACAAAATACCTGAGATCCTACTCATCTCTTCATATTCCTAATTCTTACTCGAGTTTCAGAACATTTCCAACAACGTCAATAACTCCTACCACCGTCTCAATTACTTACCAAAAATCCTACAACCAGGTCTACCACAATACTTTCCTAAATCACTGATCCAACAACGACACCTCACACAAGGCTACTCAAACAACAACTTCACAGTCCATCAGTAGCGTTAGAGCATCACAACTTTCTAAATTCCATTCTTTAGAAATAACCAAAATCTACTCCGAGACACTCCAACTTGATTAACAATCAAAGTCTTAAGTCCAAGTCACCTTCACTTCAGAAAACAACCAATTCCAACAACACTAGTACTGCTGCCCTCAGTAGCATACTAACATCTTGCAACTGAAACATATCCGAGAAGCATATCTTCTCCCCCACTAAGCTT
Source organism: Vicia villosa (assembly GCF_029867415.1). Taxonomy (NCBI): domain Eukaryota; kingdom Viridiplantae; phylum Streptophyta; class Magnoliopsida; order Fabales; family Fabaceae; genus Vicia; species Vicia villosa. The sequence continues at coordinate 172,977,656 of NC_081180.1, forward strand.
CAAACCACACCTGCATACAACCGAGTAGAGGCACAACAAGTACTGACAGTGCTCCACACACTTATCACGTACTGAGGAATTAAACAACATTAGACAGCACTGGCCGAACAGACCAACCTGCTCTGATACCACTAATGTAACACCCCAATTCTACCCAAGCATTTAGGCAAGAAAATATCAGAGTATTAAAATTTCATACAACACAATTAGGATGTTACACCAAGTAACAAAGAAACACCTAGAAAACAAACGTCCATCAGTGATGCCAAAAGCATACAACACCTGCCTATAAAACGATACATAACACACGGAAGATATGAACATAAAAATGTACGTATAGCTCTCACTCTCAAAGAGGAGTTTTCCAAAATAAAGTGTTTACAATACACATCCGCACATTATCACATATACATGTTCAAAGAGTCATATACAAATAAATAACAACAGACTCCCGACTACCTGGTGTTACGTATCAGAGCAACCGACAAGACCAACTGGAGAACTACCTCTTCCAAAAGACTCCCAAAGCGGCTAATCTGCAGGATGCCACTCAAGCATCAAATCAGCAGAAGGGTGAGAATATAATTTATAATGAAGAAGCATGATAAATATAGTAATGCCAACAAGTATCATCAAGATTCATACAACAACGTAATCCACTAAGTCAACCATAATCAATATATAAATAATGCGACACATGAATGATAACATAAATTATAAAGACAGACAATGATGAATGAGACTCGACTATGCATATGCATGTGGTACCAAATCCGGAGTAAACTCCTCCTTGTCATTATGACAAATACACCTTTGCTGAGCATTATGCTGGGACTTCTTTCCCTCAGGAAAATACACCTTTGTCGAGAAGTAAGCTACGACTAACCGTCATCGAGCATTTCGCCCCCATTGATGACCTCTTGCCACTCGGGAAAATACATCTTTTTACCGAGCATTAAGCTCCCACTAGTAATAATTGCCAATTCAGGCCACCAAATAATAGCATTCCGCCATTAACGTATTGAAATGTTATGCCGTGCAAATATATGACTCTATTACATGACAACAACATCATCAACAATATAACACGGTCACATACTCACGTTACACCGTTTATATTCTATCCAAAAGGATACATCACCAATTAATAACATCGTTATCAATTATATCACACCATAATTACAACACAGACATTAATAAGCACACAACACACATTCACCGTCAAAACATACTGGCCACATTGGCATAAATGATCGCATGATTGCATCACATCAAATTAATATTGGCCATCGGCCCACAACTTCATCAATACATCATCAACAAGTTGTAATAACAACAATTCAACAATGATAATACATCATTCTCATAACAACAATTACTTGCCATAAGGCCACACATCATGTTAACAACAAACAACCAATCATCCTCACATATTAAGAATGAACATTCATTAATACATAACCTATACGAACATGATCTCATGTTATCAACAATTAATCACATACCTCGGATCAATACGATAACATTCACACAACACATCATCATGATTTATCATGCACTAGTTCACAAAACCATTTACGAAAATCAACCAACCACTACTACATCCTACATCATCATATAGAGCATGGAAATAGCTTCCAAACGTTTCAAACGACACATAAAACGAACACCCGAGTTAAAAGATACGACTTTTCAAAGTTTGGGAAACATAAACACACTTCATAAGTTAACCCTACTTAGTTCTATCACTAAATCCTAATAAAAATAATAGGAGACTACATCCTATTAATCATTTCATTAAATATTAGTGAGATTATTGTGTTAGCTTTCCAACGCTTCCAACGACGACAAAATCGGAGTTACGGTTCAGGAGTTACGAAGTTTAAAAGTTTTGGAAAAACAGAAAATGCTGTTGGCCGCTTGAGCTCCGCTTAGCGGACCCTTCCAGCAGCGAGCCAACGAAAACTCCGCTAAGCGGACCCCCCTCCCCCCGCTCAGCGGACCTGCGAAAACCCATAGAAAACCAGCACGAACCAGAACTGTTCTAAACCCCTTATACCCACCAAAACCACTCTAAAACATCATTATAGCACCAATACAACACATACATACTATAGAAACAACCTAACATCAAACTTTTCATGGTTGATTCATCAATATTTCTCAAAACCTAACATTTTCTTCAAACTCAATCAAGCCATGGAAATGGAAAAGAAAGCATGATCAATCATCATAACACAACAAGGATATCATTTAATCATCATACAATCATTCTCAAACAAACTTAGATCAAACAAAGACCACACAAGGAAGTTATGGAAATTGGAACAAGAAGAACAAGAACAAGAACAAGAACAAGAACAAACTATAAGAATCATACATCCAAGATAAATTAGATTCACCCCCTTACCTTGGTTTAATTCTTCATCTTCTCCAAAACCCCCTTCTTCACTTTCGCTCCATCTTTGCTCTTTTTCTTTCTCTCTTCCTTTCTTTCTCTTCTTTCTTTCCTTTTTCTTTCCATCCTTTTTCCTTTCTCACAAATATCTCTTTCTTATAAAGAAAATATCTATCTTGCGGAAATGACCAAAATACCCATACGCTTAAATATCGGTCAAACGCCCCCAAAACGCGTTACAAAACAAACAATGATAGAATACACCATTTAATATTATTTACCAATAAAATAATATTAAAACACAACTAATCGACAAAACTCGATTAAATAGTAACAGACCAAAAATCGGGGCGTTTCAAAGTCCCTCGAGCGTAGGGATACCTTAGCACCTGTTGTCGTCGATTCTAAATCATTATAGTCCCTCCGATAAAAGATCATAGTCCATTCGAGTTGTCTAAGATTAAAATGATTTTGTCCCTCGACGTTTCCTTCGACTAAATGATGATCGTCCCTTCGATTGCTAAGGTATCTTTACTGGTTTCCTAAAAATGACTATTCCCATCCTTTCCTAAGACTTCTTGCCTTCCTTATGGTTTGGATAACCCTATGGCAATACGATGACCCTCTATGTTCCGAATACATCCAATGATAGGACTACCTGCCTAACAATTGGTATGGATAGCCCCTTCAAATGAAAGACTTAAAGAACAAGAAGGACGAACTTAGGGTAGGTAGTTCTTAAATTGCTTGCTCAACACTTCAAATGCTTTACACACCTCCTTTTCAAAATGATTTCAAAGGCTACACTTATTTACAAGTTAAAGTCCTTTTTCAAAATCTTTTTCTAAACACACATGACACTTTTCAAACAAATCAAACAAAACACGTGAGCTAAGCAATTAAGAGCCCATGGATAACCATGGATACAAAGGGTGCTTACACCTTCCCTTTGTATAACCTACCCCACGAACTCAAAATCTTTTAAAGGTCTTTCCTGTTTTTTTTTGCCTTTCCTAATAGGATAAAATGAAAGTCGGTGGCGACTCTTGCTATTCGCAACATTTTTAAAAGTCAGTTCTCCCACCGTATTACAACTGGCTACCAATGTGCCCCTCTTCGCCACAGTTGAAACATATCATGTCCTTATGCTTGCAATCAGACATTGTATGTCCCATCTTACCACATCTGAAACACTTCTTCACATCAGCAGTACAAACATTGCTCTTATAGCCAGCCTTGCCACACTTGAAGAACATAATACTAGCGGGTGCATCCCCCCCACTAGTTCTCTTGCCCTCATAAGCTTTATGCTTCCCTTTTCCAAGTGAAGCATCATAAGGCTTGCCACGGCCTTGTTGACTCTTACCCCGCTTCTCACTAATAACCTGATAATGAGCATTGTTGTCTTCCTCATAAATTCGACAACTATCAACCAAATCCACAAACACACGAATCTTCTAGTAACTAATCGCCTTCTTGATTTCCGGGCGCAACCCATTCTCAAACTTGATACACTTAGAAATTTCACCATCTGGTCCATCATAATTTTGGTAAAACTTAGCCAACTCTCCAAATTTAGCAGCATACTCCACAACCGACTTATTCTCTTGCCTCAACTCAAAGAACTTGATTTCCTTCTTTCCACGGACATCCTCCGAAAAGTACTTCCTCAAGAACTCCCTATGGAACACAACCCAAATGATCTCCTCACCTACAACCTCCAACCTTTGACGAGTCTCTAGACACCAGACATCAGCCTCAACTACTAGCATATGAGTCTCATAACGAACCTTCTGATCTGGAGTACAATCTATCACACGGAAGATTCTCTCAATCTCCTTTAGCCATGTCAATACTCCATCAAGATCACGAGTTCCCTTGAAAACAGGTGGATTCTCTCTTTGGAAGGTAGCCAAATTGCGTGACGCAACATTCTCACTAACATTCGGCTGATGTTCCAAAGCTTGAGCCATTGCTTCCAAAGCAGTAGTAATCACAACATCACTCCTTCCATCCATCTCAACTCCCCACTACAACACAAAAGCAATCAGCACAAAATAACAATACACGATTTTTAGACCACACTACGACTCGACACTTGGCCGGACAGACCGAACTGCTCTGATACCACTAATATAACACCCCAATTCTATCCCAAGCATTTATGCGGAAAATATCAGAGTATAAAGATTCTCAACACAATCAGGATGTCACATATTCAACATAAACATACATCTGTCATGCTTTTTAAACCAATACATAGCACTTTTAGGATTGGAATGAACTAACATGTTTGTGACAGTGGAGGACAAAGGTGATGTAAGCAGGTTCTATTCCACATACAATGTGCATTGAAGTCATACTTCACCGATTTAGAGCGGATCCATGAGTACAATTGGGGGATCGTGTTTGGTTTATTTGTACTCCAAAATAGGTGAAGCTAGTCTATGGAAGAAAAAACAGATGATTGAAAGCTGCACACTATTTAGGGTAATTTATTTTTAACATTTACCGTTACTAATATTTTTTACAATGCGTTGGTTACACTTGTGATTAATATTTTATTTGATCATTTCTCACTTTCTTTGCATATTCGGGTGGCAACCTGAGATGGAGTACAACGAGTGTAACACCCCAATTCTATCCCAAGCATTTATGCAGAAAATATCAGAGTATAAAGATTCTCAACACAATCAGGATGTCACATATTCAACATAAACATACATCTGTCATGCTTTTTAAACCAATACATAACACTTTAGGGATTGGAATGAACATAACTCATAAACACATACTTCATAACATAAATCTCGACTTCTGAATAAACATAGTATTCATAGCATATTCCAAACTTAGATTCAACATGCAGCAGATTCACAATGATTCACCAAATAGACATAGCATCTTGAATCATAAAATAGTAACAATACAAACAAACTCCTCAGATACATCATAAGGTTCAATAAACAAATAACAACGTAAAGTAAGTGTTCTCCCCCCCCCCCCCCCCCGAGTGCTACGTATCAGAGCAATGACACCCAAAACTCGACTATAAGCGAAAACAGCTACTCATCTGGATTACCTACACGTTACCCACGTGGAGGCAACACTCAAACAGAAAGGGTGAGATAACAATAATATATTAGGTAAAGAATATAAATGAATCACCGCTTCACACAACATCAACATAAACAACACAAAGAACATCATCAATGAATAGTCCTGATATCAACACATAAGTATCTTCAACAAGTCAACATATAAGCATCACAATGCATAAACAACAACTCCAACCATCAACAACAGACAACGAATCAAATGCGACTCAACTGTTCATATGCATGTGGTACCATTGGAGTAAAACTCCCAACTTAGAACATTGCCAGTAATTCCGAGGCATAAGGCAAAGCCTTCAACTTAGAACGTGCCAATCCAGACCAACTTTAATGACAATTAGCTCCAACTTAGAACATTGTCAATCCAGACCAACTTTATGTTATGCTATGCGACAACTTACAACAACCACAACTCGAGAACGAGACAACGATATAACAACAACACAACAACAACCACATATCAACGATCACACCTTTCGACTTTAGCCAAAGGCTCACAACACAACTTAACAACAAGATTATCAACTTCATAGCAACATATTTGCAATATCAAGATTCGCTAGGATTCATACCATAAGGATACCCACAGAAAAATGCATAATAATAATATCGGTTATCACAACATTATTCTCGACAAAGGCATCCAAACCAAATCTATAATTTTCAGTTAATTTGCAAAATAATCACAATATGCCAATATATCAAGTAAACCAAATCGACTTTGAATCATCATCTAACTCAATTATAAATAATGTTAATTACCAAAACAACATCATTGGCATAATAATATATTATCCTCAACATAAATATTCAAACAAATACACAATTACGGTCAAATTCTCAAAATACCGTAATTTACTGATAAACCGAATAATTGATCCGAGTCCAAGTATTTTCCAATCACATAGATTTATTGAAATCAATTCAACTATTAGTTTAATTAACCAATTAATGTCACATCAAATTAATTTTAATTCAATTATTATTTCCTTTCTAGCATCCTACTGTTAACAAGGCATTTTAGTCTACTGATGCTATTGTTCACAATATATTAATCTTACTGTTTCCAACTCTATTCCATTTCATAATTACAGTTTTCATTTCCAATGTGTATCATACCAATATTCATTGGTATATTAAGTAACAACATAGAAACAATAAATATAACAGGGCAATATGTGAAACGGTAGGAAGTAAAGTCACAACACATGAATAGTGAGGGAGGCGCCCACCCTCATGGGAAGAGGCCCGCACCTCAAGCTTCTATTTCATTTCTATTACACCATTATATATATATATATATATATATATATATATATATATATATATACACACACACACATTAAGTAATGGTATGCACACAATGAAATAGAACAAGGCACATGTTGGAAACGACACAAAAGAAAATTAAAAGAAAGAACAAATGTCAGCACACAATTGAAACGAAATGAAAACAATCTCACGAAAGCATAAAACGAAAAATGGCATGGATTAAATGGGAGTGCCGACCGCCCCTTGTGGTTAGTGTCGGTCATCCCAGGCCCCACTGTGCCATAGCTACACGTTGCACACTATTTCTTATTTTCCTCCGTTTTCTTCCATTTCCAGTACGCATAGCATTGCAACATTATTCCAATTTCAATGAACAACAATATGAACATAACAATTTCATTTATTCAAACAGCGACATAAATCAAAGTTAACACAACACAGTGACAAATCTATACCCTAAACCCACATACAATTCATCATATTCCCATTTAGGTAGAAAGAACCCCCTTACCTTGGATTGAGTGCAGCTCTAAGGAAAATCAATGGAAAGTTTTGGGCAAGTGGCACTTGAGAGCAACATACTAGGTCTCCTTCTTCTCCTTTTCACAAACCCCACTTTTCTCCTCTTTTGCTTTTTCTGATAACTCTACTTCTTCTCACCTTCTATTTTCAAAATAAGACTACTCTTAGTCACTTAACACACAAATGGCCTAATAAAATATACCCCTTATTACCCAATGTTTCTTATTTCTGGTCTAATTTTGATTACTCGGAAAATTCTCAAAACGCTAAATATTAACTCATTAATATTTCTAATACTAAAAATATTAAAATATTCGATTAAATATCGATCCGCTATCCCGAACTAATACCGACTAAATCGTCCCAAAACACGAACTAATCCCGAACTAATATTAAAATTTTAATAAACTTCACAAATGACTAAATTAAGCAAATAATTATTTTTCCGGATGTTACAAAGAGGATTAGCCCCGTGCTTACGCCTTTTCCACGTACAAAGGGAATTAGGGGATAGATTCGTACATGGTGTTTATTGATCAAACTATTACATATGACATATGTTTCTTCCCATACGATGGCCACCGTCAGAAGCGTCCCTTGGACGACATAGCTTTCTACTTAGGATATGTTTGGCTTGTTTGCCACACCTTATGTATCCACATCTGCCTAAACGGGTCATACGCCAGTTTGGGTATCAACAAATGATTCCAAGAAATTCCTCTGTGTCTTCTCCTCCGACAATCCTCCGCTCCGCAGAGATCTTAGTGCCTTGCTCGATGATTTCTATCGTCATCCAACACTAGATGAGGCACATAGTGTGCGAGTGGGTGAAACATAGTCTTATGAACTAGGATACATTCAATGGTTTTATCGAGGGTCACATCCTTACATGACACCTGATGTCGCGAGAGCACCATCTAGATCTTCTCATCAAGAGATATTGGAATAGGAGCAGACTAGGAATGACCACGCAGCGGACCTATTGTCGGTTTGTCGGTGTATTACACAGGTTGCGAGAGATGTCAATAAGAGATCGGAGACATTATGGAAGGCAGTTCTGGTATGGCCGCCTGCAAACCATCTTACTCGAGGCACATAATGCTTTGGAGTATAGGCGGCGATAGAGGAGAAGTAAGGGGTTAGAAATACCAATAGTTTATTTTTATTTGTATTTTGATAACAGTTGGTTCATGGTATTATTTGAATTATTTATCGTAGTAACATTTGAATTTATATTATTGTTTGAATTTACATCAGACATCCTTGAATTGTATTAGTATAATTAACATGGTGTTAATATATCATTAGTATAATCATCATTGGATAATCATCATTAATACAATCATTATTGGACTAAAAAATATCAATTAAGAATACTTATTTTGCCTATGCAAAATTGTCAAATGTTTTTAGGGATTATTTCGAAAATGCATCTTCAGAATCACCCTTAAAAATTTATAGAGATGCATGTTTGGTACATATTTTGAGAAATTTGAGGTGAATGGTTTAGTTGTGGAGCGTTGTATATTTTAAGAGTGTCTGGAGATATATACCTAAAATACGGAATGACATATTCAAATTTTCAATTTATTGAGTCTAAACCCATCTATGAAAGTAATACCATTTACCTCTTATGAATAGACACTATTTCGAGAGCCCATAAATGTCTTTGAATTGCTTCCTCTTATAACTCACTAGAAGAAATTCACCATCTTCTCAAATGTGGCAATATAAATTAAATTGAGAAAGATGCTCATCTCATGTGCCAATATAAATTACAAAATAGTATATTTTATCACAATTAATTTTGTTTATTAGCGAAAGACACTCACTATTCTATTAATTGATCTTTTTCCATACCATATTTTTAACAAATAAAAAGGTTGTTTTCCTACTTATAACCACCCTAAATAATAATTCAAGGTATTTTTTACACAACATGGTTGAACACACAATATTAATGATTAGAGAACTTGAAGCTTAGAATCATCTCTAATGATTTTAAAAAAAACAAATTAAAGCCTAAGAAATTCTACCCTCAAAATCACATCTTTAAACACTTATAAATAAATAAGTATTTGTACTTATCCTTAATAATCTTAATGATTTTATCATACTATATCTCCAACCTTTAAATAATAATTTTTGGATAGACAAATATTAATAATATTATTTTCAGTGATACAAATGTCATCCATATAAGAGAGCCAAATATCACCTACCAAGCATCTCATGCTAACGTGTCTCACCTCTCTAGCATGGCTGCCACATTTCCACCCACCGACCCTTCACGCCAGGTGGTGCTTCTTCTATACTCACGTGTCCCTCACCTCTTCAATTCATCATCACATAATTCCAAACATTCCAAATATTTATATAAACTCTACATGTACAACAAACTTGAAAAACACAACCTGATTTCATTCTTGTTATAGAAAACAAAAACAAAAGCTACATTCTTCTTCTACGTACATTATACCTGAAATTCATCAATGGCTTCAAACAAACCAAGACATGTTGAAGAAATTCACAAAACTATAGAGACTGATCTAAGTCCTAATGCAACTCAACAACAGCGTGATGAGGAGAAACCTGGTGTCATTGGTTCCGTGGTGCAGTCCGTGAAAAACACTTTTGAGAATGCAAAAGAAGCTGTGATTGGCAAGGGAAGCCCTACAGATTCCCACCCTACAACACAAGAAGTCCGTGTTTACGACGACGACAAAGATTTAGTCTCTGGTGAAGTTAGGGACATATCAGCCAACAAGTCCCGGGGTATCTATGATTCTGCTTATGACAAAGCCAAGGAGTGCAAGGACACAACAGGTTCCAAAGCTGGTGAGTACACAGATGCTGCAGCTCAAAAAGCAAAGGAAACAAAAGATGCTGCAGCACAAAAAGCAAAGGAAACAAAAGATGCAACCAAGGAAAAGACTAACGAGTATGCAGATTATGCAGCACAGAAGGCCAAGGAAACAAAGGACGCAACGAAGGAAAAGACTAATGAGTATGCAGATTCTGCAGCTCAAAAAGCAAAGGAAACAAAGGATGCAACGAAGGAAAAGACTAATGAGTATGCAGATTATGCAGGAGAGAAAGCGAAGGAAGCTAAGGATAAAGCTGTGGAGTACAAAGACTATGCTGCTGAGAAGGCGAAGGAAGGGAAAGATGCTACATTGAATAAGCTGGGCGAGTATAAGGACTATGCAGCTGAGAAAGCGAAAGAAGGGAAAGACACGGCTGCTGATGCAGCCAAAAATGCTGTGGATTACTTGGGTGACAAGAAAGAGGCTGCTAAGCAGAAAACGGCAGAGACTGCTGAAGCTGCTAAGCAAAAAACAGCTGAAACTGCTGAGGCTGCTAAGCAGAAAACTGCAGAGACTACAGAAGCTGCTAAACAGAAAACATCTGAGGCAAAAGACAAGACCAAGGTATAATTTACTATCTTCATTTTACATTTTTATATTATGTTTTTAATGTTGAATATGAATGAAGTCAATGAACTAATGTTTGTGGTATTTGGACATGGATGATGAATGTAGGAGAAACTGAATGAAGCAGATGAAGAGGCAAGGAGGAAAACGGAAGGGGGGAATGTTGGAGATAAAGGTTTCAGAGAGGAAACATGGAGGCGTGGGAATGAGGGTGTGATCAGAACTGAAGACACCAGAACAGGAGCGGTGGCGGAGAGGCTGAAAGCGGCGGATCAGATGACCGGACAGACATTCAATGATGTTGGAGCCATGGATGATGAAGGAGTTACTCGTGTGGGTCTTCTTGATATTAAAAAGAAGTGAACAGATAGTAAATCCTGATATATGAATGATGTTATGTAATGATATGCAGACAAAATACTATTATGTTTTCTTTTATCTTCAAATATGTATCTAGTGTTTTGATATGAAGTGTATGAAATATGTACAAAAATAAATTGTGTGTTTGGAATATGAATAGAAGTATTATATAATTGAAGGTTTTTTATACTTAATGTCATATGTTTTGATATTTTAACATTAACATTACTGAAAATTAAAAGTTAAAATCTTTCAGTGAAAGCAACAAACAAATCAAGTAGAGAAACTATTCTTTCAAAAGACCAAGTGTGAGCCTTAGAACACCTACTATCAGGTCTACATATATAACAGTTCGTGAAAAAATCCAACTGAATATAAATTATAAATCAATTTCACATTCATATTTCTTCAAAAATGTTCATTACGGTAAAGTTCACAAACATCATAATCCATGATGCAGGTTCTCTAGAAGGTTTGTTTTTGGATTAATGAAAATTACACCCAAAAAACTAAATTAAAATGAAGAAGCTATGAATGAATAGAGGATTCAAGCTAAGAAGAACATTGCAATTTTTTATTCAATTTTTTGAAAAAAGTTGTCAGAAAAACGTCAAATCAAATAGATACATATTACATTTGTGAGGGGACTATCACGCCGCAAAGTGAGAAAATTCACGTCGCAAATGTTGTTCGAAAATACAGAGTTAGCTTTTATAAATTCCAATTTTCCTTACTTGTTTGTTTTCTTCTTCTCACTCACTTTTCTCCTCCTCTTCCGGCCGCCGCCTTCTCTCGCTCCGCTCTGGCGACAGTTTCTCCGGTAGTAAGAGAGGTTAGTAATATCTTTTATTTAATTTTTTAAGTAATGTTTCTATTTTTATTATTATTTTAGGTTATGTTACTTTTTTTTTTTAATTAGAAAAAGAAAATGGTAATTGTTGATTATATTTGATTGATTGCAAAGTAAGGTTTTGTTAAGAAAACAAAAAAGTTCGGTTAATGTAATCAATGGAATGATTCCAAAGAAAAGACTTAGAAAATGTTGAGAAAACAAGTGATGAAATTGGGTATGAAGACAATATAGGGTGAATGAGATGAGGAGAAAGGGTTTCTCTTTAAATAAAACACATGACTTAGTAAACAAAATAATTTTATTATTGGTGGATATGTAATTTTATTGATGTATATGTTATTTTATATTTATCCATTTGAACTTATTAGTATTGTTTTGCTGAAAGTTCATTGTCATTGTAATGTACAACAGATAGTCATGACAGGAGAAACTAACTATACAGTAACACCAACCTCCATGTACACATACTCAACCAATGTATATCCAGAATATATGTATTCACAGCCTGTTTATGCACCATCCAAATGCATAACATCTATATATCCGACACCCTATGCACAATCGGCATATGTACCACCACCTACTGGCGGATCTTCCCACAAACATTCGTCATCCAAAGATAAATGGAAGACCGTAAGTAGTTCTCCGTCTCCATCTCCTCATATCTATAATCCGCCTCCACCTTCTAGTTTTCAGTCTCCATCTATCCAGTTTCCGTTACCTATTTATGCACAACACGCGAATGCATCGTCTACATATGCACCATTTGCCTATTCACAGCCGACATATGCACCACAGACCTTTCCACCACCGATATATACACCATTCGCCTATTCACAGCCGCCATATGCACCACTGACTTATCCACCACCGATATATCCATTATCAGGTGAACTTTCACACAAGCTACCACAACTTTGTGCCATGCCCAACCCGGGATCCCAAGGTCATCCTAAGCCGTCTCAACCGGAGCCTTTTCAGGCTAATGAGAATGGCATTCGTGATGTAAAGCATTTGAACGAACCTGATGTGAAGTTGGATTCTAAGGAGGCTGAGGTGTTTGATGATGAACGGCACAATATCAAACCGTCGACTAAAGGGTAAGAATCACATTCATGATGCGGAGTGCTAATTATATTGTTTATTAATATTTATTAACATTATTGCTCAGGTTTTTGCCTGCAAAATCCACTATGAAGAGCAAATCATCAATTATACAATCTCAAAATGAAAAACCATGGACAAAATATGGGGACTTAAAAGAGGCTGACAGATCAATTTTTTTCAAGGCTTTTAGTGTAAGTTGAGACAGTTATCTTTGTTATGCGTAATTTTTTATATACTTGTTTGGGGTATATTGTAGCCTGTTATATTTTATACTGTATAAAAATTACAGAATTGTGTGTGGCATCCTCGATACAATGATCTGATTGAGAGTGACTTTAATTCAAGGGCCTCGCATAGCTTATCTAATATGCTGAAGGAAGCTCGTCTTAAGGGTCAGTGCCCACATTGGATAGACAACACTATATGGCAGCGTTTGCTGGAGCACTGGAATCCTGCTGGTTTTCAGTTGACTTCTGTCAAAGAAAAGAAACACATAGCATTAGAGAAAGATGGATGCCTACAGACAAGAGGTTCCATCGGCACAGCGCAGCAGGCGGCTCGAGAAGAGGTTCCATCATCAGCCAGTAGTGGTAGGGAGCTGGCATCTAATATGGTTGAGGTGCTGTTACAGAGAATGGTGATTTCTAGTGAGGAGACTAATAGGAAACTAAATGAGATGATGAAGTTGCAGCAGGAATCACGGAGGATAATTGAGGAGAGGCAAGAAAAACAAGAAGAGCTTATACGAAAACTGGACCAGGAGCGTGAGGGCCGCCACTAACTACCTTAGCATAGTTGCAAACAAGATGTTGTTGATGTTGGTGCTGATGATGAATGATGATGCTTTTAGACGTTGTTAATTTGTTTTGTTTATGTTACTTTTTGGAACAATGTGTTTGTGTTTTTGGGTTTCAGGCCTTTATCATGTATGAACTGTTATCGTTAAAATGTTTGCAACCAACTAGTTTTCTATGGAAGAAATATGTCATCCAACTTTTGTCATTATCATACACTTGTAAACTCTCACATCTTAAACCATTTCAGGTTTCAAATTGGCAGATTGAAGTATGACAATGCTGTCACTTGCAATTCCTCATAATATGATATTATCATGCAAGTCAACCTCTATACTTGAAAGGGTGATTACCTATCACTGAAATAGTCTTGGTTGAAATAAAATTCTAAATGAAAAACTAAGTGTTAACTGTTAATGAATACTAAATTTTCAATAATTTATCATTAGGATCATCCATAACATTTTAATTCAATAATAGTTTCAGAAGTGAAGTTGTGAAAGTGAATAAGAATTAATTTGTTTCTAGAACAAGGGTTTGTTCCTAGAATAAAGGAAACAAATCAAAAATTGATTTGTTTTCATAAAATGTAATTATTTTGTGTAATTACCGATTTAGCCATGTAACTTCTATATATACAAGAAATAATAATGAGAAAGACATCAAGCCAAGAATTATTGACATGGTATCAGTCTCGTCGATCAAACCTATGATTTTCTGTTTCTGATAGTTTTTTTCTTTTCTGTCTGGGACAATTGTTGGGTTTGGGTTCCCTTCTTAAGTGGAGAAAGTCCAAATATGAATAGCTCATTTGTCTCATTTATTTAAGTGGAGAGTGTCAATTTAGGGTTAAGAGAGATAGAGAAAAAATAAGGATTCAAAAGAGAGAAAAGAGGAGAGAAACTCATTCCCATTTTTTCCGCATCAATCTCACCAAATCGACGATTCCCGATTCGTTTACTGTCGAATCGAGCTAAAATTTTGTGGGCGTGTTTGCAACTCATATATCTAACTTTTGACCGTTCAAAATTTGAAAACAAGGTCTGAGCTAAGAGATATGTGCATCGCATTGGAGCTGCAGATTTGGGTTATTTTTCAGTTTTTTATTCTTATTTGTAAGTTAGTTTTGCTTTGTGATTTGTGGTTGGTAGAACTTGTTTGTGAATCACTTTAAGACTCTCTTGTATCCTAAATTGATTATAGAGGAGCTATTTCTTTGGTCTGGACGACTCGTGGTTTTTACTCTCAAATTGAGGGGTTTTCCACGTTAAAAATATCAATGTTCTTTTTTGCATTTATTTTGACGTCTTATATTTATTGTTGATCCTCAAGGTTCCTACAAGTGTGGAGAATTTTATATCCGCTGCGTATTGGTTTATTATTGTGTCTTTATTTCCCTTCAAAAATATCATGATCGCTCCAGTTTTGTTGTTCATCGTGTCTGGGTTCTGATTGATCACTGCAGAATTTGTTTCGTACAGATGCCATTCTGATTCAGGGGTTAGGGCTTCGGTTTGTTTTGCGATTCCTTCACGACTCGTGATTCTGGGTCGTGTTTGGTTTATTTTTTCGATTGCAATTTTGATTTTTTTTGTTCTTGGATGTTCTTGGTTTGAGATTTTGGATCATGATTATCTTAACCTTCCAAATCGCGGTTGCACTGTTTGTGGCTTATGGATTTTACTGTTCATGGATTATCTTGAATTATCTTAGTTCTCTTGGTTTGGTTGTTGTTGCACTGTTTGTGGATTGTAAAGTGTATTGTTCGTGGATTTTTCTGAAGGATAGAAAAACACTTAGAAAGGGGGGGTTTGAATAAGTGTAGTCTTAAAAACTTGAACGATAAAAATAAATTGCACAATTATTTTTATCCTGGTTCGTTGTTAACTAAACTACTCCAGTCCACCCCCACGGAGTGATTTACCTCACCTGAGGATTTAATCCACTAATCGCAACAGATTACAATGGTTTTCCACTTAGCCCACGACTAAGTCTTCTAGAGTTTCCTGATCACAACCTGATCACTCTAGGAACAAATGCTTAGACACAAGCTAAGACTTTCTTAGAGTATCCTGACCACCACGTGATCACTCTAATTACAACTGCTTAGACACAAGCTAAGACTTTCTAGAGTATCCTGATCAACACTTGATCACTCTAGTTACTTACAAATTAATGTAATCAATTCTAAGAGTATTACAAATGCTTCTTAAAAGCGATAATCACAAACTGTGATATTTCTCTTAACGTTTAAGCTTAATCTCACTAATATATTACAACAGCAATGTAGTGAGCTTTGATGAAGATGAAGTTTCTGAGCTTTGAGTTGAACAGCGTTTCAGCAAGTTTTTCAGAATAAGTTCTTTCAAAAATCGTTAACCTTGCTTCTCATCAGAACTTCATATTTATAGGCACTTTGAGAAGATGACCGTTGGGAGCATTTAATGCTTTGCGTATTCCGTACAGCATTGCATTTAATGTTTCACGCTTTTGTCAACTACCTCGAGCCTTGTTCACGCTGTGTCTACTGACGTTGCCTTTAATAGCTTCCAACGTTCCTTTTGTCAGTCAGCGTAGCCTGCCACCTGTACTTTCTTCTGATCTGATGTTTGTGTATACAACGTTTGAATATCATCAGAGTCAAACAGCTTGGTGCATAGCATCTTCTTGTCTTCTGACCTTGAAGTGCTTCTGAGCGTGATACCATGAGAACTTCAGTGCTTCTGCTTCTGATCTCAAGTTCTTCTGATGCTTCCATAGACCCATGTTCTGATTCTGCCTTGACCATCTTCTGATGTCTTGCCAGACCATGTTCTGATGTTGCATGCTGAACCTTCTGAGACAAAGCTTCTGAGCGCTGATTTGTGCATACTCTTTATATATTTCCTGAAAGGGAAATTTCAATGTATTAGAGTACCACATTATCTCACACAAAATTCATATCCTTGTTATCATCAAAACTAAGAATATTGATCAGAACAAATCTTGTTCTAACATTTTCTTGGGTACCTTGGTTTGTTTGTTGTTGATAAAGATGGATTGTTATTATTATAATAATCTATTAATTAGTGAGGTTGAATTTTGTTGCATAATAATTCAGATGGCTTCTGAAAAAGAAAGAGATAATTTTTGTGTTCGTTTTACTGACAAAAATTATTTTGCATGGGAATTTCAGTTCAAGATGCATGTTAAAGAAAAGGGATTATGGAGCCACTTAGATGATGTTTCTAAGGCTCCGACAGATAATACTTCTTTAGATGCATGGGAAACTCAAGATACTCAAATCATCACTTGGACTCTCAACAGTATTGATCCTCGGATGATAAATAATTTGTGCTCATTTTTAATTGCTCGAGAAATATGGAATTATCTGAAGCGCATTTACAACCAGGACAATTCGGAAAAAAATTCAGTTGGAGCTAGACATAGCCAACTACAAACAAGGTGATTTGTCTATTCAATAATACTATTATGGCTTTTTGAATCTCTGGACAGAATACTCTGCTATTACACATGCTAATGTTCCTAAAACCTCTCTCGCGGTTGTTCAAGAGGTCTACAACACAAGTAGGTGAGATCAATTTCTCATGAAACTCCATCCAGAATTTGAGGTTGTCAGAGGTATTTTGCTCAATAGGAATCCTATTCCTTCTTTAGATACTTGTGTCGGTGAACTTGTCGGTGAATAATCTCCCCCTGAAATTAATACTAGAAGAATCTTATAAATAAAAGACTTCCCTGAGTATTTCAGTAGAGACGTTCACAGTGCTTGATCTTCAGAACATTCATGACTTCTGATTTCTGCTTCCATAGGACAGCTTCAGAACATATAATTTCTTTAGATCCTCAGAACATTCACAGCTTCTGATTCCTGCTTCCATCGGACAGCTTCAGAGCTTGAATTTCTTCTTACATCACTTCATGCTAGATTGTATCAGAACATTGTTGAATGTACCAGAGCATCATCAGAGCATCTCTACATCCTGAAATGTTACAGAACAACGCTAAACGACAAAAGTCAGCATGAATGAGTCAGAACATAGAATATGTTTCAGAACACATAATATGTATCAGAGCCATATAGAATGTGTCAGAACAAATAGACATAATGTTTCAGATCATATTCTATCATCAGAATATCTGAACATTCTTCCTTCTTGCTTCTGATTCTGAAGCTTCATAGCACTCAGCTTGCTTCAAGAATCCAAGAAATTGATTCTCTAAAGAGTTGCTTTTCATCATCTTGTTGCTTCTTATGTTGATCTTCAGTTCCTGCAACAACACAACTTAAAGCATAGAACTTTGCAAGTTCTGTTAGTAATGTGGGGCCTTTTTACCCGGTGACTGATAATATTTAATCAAATCATTTATCATATATTTTCTCCCCCTTTTTGTCATAACATCAAAAAGAATATAAAAGATTCAGATGTATAAAACGACAGAGGAAAGAAACAGAATCAAACTTTTCATTGATTAAGCAAACAGAATTACAAAAGATGTATGCTGAATAAGCAGATGCAATCAAGGAAAGAAAACTACAAAGACCAAAGACTAAGACCCTAGCTTAGACAAAATCTGCGCCAGAATGTCATGAACCCCGTCAGTGCTTGCAGTTTGCCTTGCCATGAAGGAGCGAAACTCAGCATTGGCTGCTTCTTGCGCGTCCAAACGAGAAGCCAACATAGCTTGATTCTGATGCAGAGCCTCCAAGGTCTTCATCAGAGCTGAGGGTTCACCAGAAGAAGAAACACCAGAACTTCTGCCAACAGGGACAGCAATCTCAGCAGGACGATCTTCTGGAAGGTCTTCAGCTTCTGTACCTTCCATCTCAACATCTGAGTCTAACTCAGGAACAGCCTCAGCATATTCTGGTTCAGGCAACTCAGAAGCTCCAACTTCCAACGCCTGAAGAATAGCTGCTAGGTTTGTTGGAGGAGTAGGACCAGCAACTTCAGCAGGATAAACCACTTCTGGAAAGACCATGTGAGGAGCACTTTCAGAAGGGTTCATTCTGAACCAATCAAACAGCCACTGAAAATCTCCAGTCAGCACAGGGTACCATGGTCTCCAAACCACGATGTCTCTGCAGAGATTTTCTTCTTCCATCTCATCTGCATGTATCCTCTCTTCAAGAACTCTTCTGTTCCTGATGAGATGGTGATAGCTGCTTTCACCAACTTCCAAGAGACGACCACGAGCCCCAGGTGCTTCAGTCATGATCATTCTCTGGACATCCGTAGCCCTAACCAGAAAGTCCCGGCGAAAGGCTTCCCAGAGGTTGCAGGTAGCATACTCATCCATATGATTAAGGTGAGAAGCACCCAGAATCTCCAACCAGCTATTTACATCTGAGTGTAAAAGCTCTAGATAAGCATGAGTGGTAGGTGTAGGAGGGTTGACTGTGAATCTGGAGTCAGGAAACACAAAACTGTAGGGGTTAGGTGTTCTGGTGGGAAAAGGGTGAGAGAGAGATGAGGAGATATCTGTGGGATGGGTTGCAGGGGAAAGGATATCAGATGGTGATGATGGTGGTTCCAGAGAGGTGAAAGAAGAGGAAGAGGTGGTGGAAGTCTGTGAAGAGGGAGGTGATTGAGGGATACCATCAAGGGGTTGATACACACGTCTAGAGTAGTTTCCAGACATCATAGCTTCAAAGGGATTCACCTTGAGAGGGTCATAGGTGATCCTTACTCTTTTTGGTTTGTTTTCTGGTTCATCAGTTGCCTTTCTCTTTTGTTTACGATCAGTTTCTTGATTTGCAGAACTTGACGAGGGATTCATGATGAAGTTGCAGATAGTGAAAACTGCTAGGGTTTATGATATGAGTGCAAAGAGAGAGAGAGAGCGAAAAGGAAACTGAATGCAAGAGAGAGAAATATAAGAGGGAAAAGAAACGTTTGAAGAGTATTAAAAGAAAAAGAAATAAAAGGAAATGATGGATAGCATTTAATGTTACATGACGTGAGGAGAGATAATAATGACAAAAGAAGTGATTTGCACACTTACCTAAGTAGGCGTCCCCTCAACTGCATGCACGCTTGTCCAGAAATAGTGAACACGTGTTTACCATCTGGATAGCCAGTTACAGCTGTTTTACTTTAAAAGAGATTCTGAATCAACTTAGACAATGAAACATTAGTAATAACAGAATCACTACTTCTAATTGATTACAATCAGAACTTCTTATAAAAAAAAACTAATCACATTTCAGAAGATACTCATACATAAGATTTTCTCATCTTCTCATTCTGGGCACAAATCCATACTGATATTCTTCAGAATGAACTTAAACCTATCTTCAGCAAGGGGTTTTGTAAAGATATCAGCCCATTGATGGTCTGTATCCACAAAGTTTAAAGATATAACGCCCTTCTGAACATAGTCCCTTATGAAATGATGTTTAATCTCAATATGTTTAGCTTTTGAATGTAAGATAGGATTCTTAGATAAACATATAGCAGAAGTATTATCACAGAAAATAGGAATGTTACTCTCAAATATTTGATAATCTTCTAACTGACTTTTCATCCAGAGCATTTGTGTGCTACAACCAGCAGCAGCAACATATTCTGCTTCTGTTGTTGAGAGGGAAATTGTAGCTTGCTTCTTGCTGTACCATGAGATCAGATGACTTCCAAGAAATTGACAACTTCCAGAAGTGCTCTTCCTTTCAATTTTATCTCCAGCATAGTCAGCATCACAGAATCCTACTAAGTTGTAATCTTTGGATCTTCTGCAAACTAAGCCAACATTAGTAGTACCTTTCAGATACCTCAGAATTCTCTTAACCGCGGTTAAATGAGATTCTCTCGGATCTGATTGGAATCTAGCACACAAACAAACACTGAAGAGAATGTCAGGTCTAGAAGCAGTCAGGTATAGAAGAGACCCAATCATACCTCTGTACAACTTCTGATCTACCTTCTTACTTACCTCATCCTTACCTAGGACACATGTTGGATGCATAGGAGTTTTGGCTTCTTTGCTTTCAGAAAGATTAAACTTCTTCAGAAGTTCTTTCACATACTTCATTTGATGAACATAGGTTCCATCAGAAGTTTGGTTGATTTGAATCCCAAGGAAATACTTGAGTTCTCCCATCATGCTCATTTCAAATTCAGCCTTGTGGTGTCGTTTTCTTTTACCTCCCCGTTTCACTTGGGAGGACGGCACGCTAAACCCTTCACGCGAAATTTGGAAGGAGAATGCGCCCGTGGTGGGATGAATTTTATTTCAGTTCTTCCTACGATATCACACGAACTTTCTTATTTGTCCTACGAGTAGGAAAGGGGAAAAAAGATCTCAACTAAACCCTAGGAGTTTGCTAAGTGTGGGGATTTCACCTAGACTAGAAATTCTGGAGTCCGGGAGGTCGGTTATACATAGGGAAGTGTTTAAACACCCTACATATCTGTAGTACTCTACAGGAACCTTCTCTGTGTCATTGTGATTGTGTTTATTGCTATGATTGGGAAAGTTTCTCCTTTGTGTTAGGAGAAGGAATTGAATTGATTTGAAAAGACAGACAGACAGACAAACTGACTATTTTTGGTATTTTATTAGCTCGCTGAGATTCCTTGTGAACCTCATGCCTACATATCCCTAGTGGAAGTCAGAGCTTAATGTAGTTCGGGGAACTAACTAGGAAAATTAATTATTTTTGGTGCCTTGCTTGAAGCTCAAGGTTGAAGCTTGGAATTAAATCTCTGTTTACAGTAAAGAGACATGAAATTATCTCTACAGAGAGGTATTTGTACTATTCTACCACAAACATTTAAAGGAGTGACAGAATAACTGAATTCATTTCATTCAAGAGGGGGACCTTACTTGTGTATGTGCAAGTATACCAGTCAAATGCCTCTTAAATGAAAGAAAGATGCTCATCCAAATTAGGGAAAGTTACCACATGTCTGGGTTTTACTGCCAGCTCATGCCTTTCAAAATCCTAAATGGGAGACTTGATTAAAATTGAAATTGAAATGTTTGTTTGATTGTGGTAGAGTAGTAAAAATATCTCTCTATAGAGATAAGCTATGTCTATCTACTGTATAAAAGATTTGACTTTAGCTGGCTTGTATGAGGCCCAAGCTTGAGGCTTTTTGATTGATTAATTAATATTATTGACTCTGGGAGATGACTCCACTGGGGATTAATTACATGATATTTTTGTGTTCTGTACAAAGCCCAGAATTGAGGCTGACTCTACTTAGGGAGACTCTATTTATGTGCCTTGTACAAAGCCCAAGGTTGTGGCTAACTGTTGAGGATAATTGAATGAATGACTCTATTTTATGTGCCTTGTACAAAGCCCAAGGTTGTGGCTGACTCTAGCTAGGGAAAACATTATTTTCTGCCTTGTACAAAGCCCAAGGTTGTGGCGGACTCTTAAATAAACTGAGTATGGATGACTATATGGGGAAAGATCCTAAGTGTTAGGAATCTTTGACACATGAAAGATATGGTTTATCTGCCTTGTACAAAGCCCAAGGTTGTGGCTACTGAGTGATGAAGGACTCACTGGGGAGACTCTATTATCTGCCTTGTACAATGCCCAAGGTTGAGGCTGACTCTTGACAGGGGAGTTTTATTGTTTGGGTGCCTTGTATGAAGCCCAAGGTTGAGGCTAACTGTTTTTGTTGGTTTTGACTCTATTGAGGAGATTTTATCTATTAAAAGACTATTTTTCTTTGGAAGCTAACCCTTTCCAGGGATTTTGACTCAGCTGGTGAATTTGTCTGTTAAAAGACTGACTTTTATCATGTTTTTTGGAGGCTGACCCTTTCCAGGGATTTTGACTCTTTTGGGGAAATTATCTCCTAAGAGAATGAAATCTATTTATTTTTTTTTTTGACATTTATTAATTGACTTTGGAGGCTAACCCTTTCCAGGGGTTTTTATTAAAATGAAGGAATGATTTTAATTGACTTTGGAGGCTAACCCTTTCCAGGGATATTTATTGAAATGAAAAGTGGATGGCAGAAAGATTATCTAGTGGAGACTCTTTGTTTAAAGCCCAAGATGAAGGCTGACTCAATGCTGAGGATGACCAAAACATAGATCCTAGACTCTACTAAGGAGGATTGATGAAGATAAGGGTGACAGAGACTGTCCATGTCTCTCATTCCAAAAATGTACTCAATGTGAAATTGAGACAAACTTAGCTTGTTTTAAGTCTGGTTTAAATTGGAAGAAACTCACCAGGGTAGGCTAAAAGGTGACTAAAGACCTGTTCCTATGTTTATAAGAAACCTGATGGGTCCTTGTATACAAGCTCAAGAGGAAGCTGGAAATGCTTTTAAGAAGCCTGTGGGTCCTTGTACAAAGCCCAAGAGGAGGCTAATCGAGGGTCCTTGTTATAGCACAAGAGAAAGCTTATGTAGTTTTGAACTTATTTTGGCTCTAAGCAAATGGGTAAGAGGTTTCACCGGGAATAATTCCTCTTTGGGTGGATGTGTCCTATTACTTTTGGATTCTAAGGTTTTTGCCAAGATGTTTCACCGGGAATAATTCATCTTGGGGGTTTGAACTACAGATCTCTAATTAGGAAAGAGCCTTCACCGGGAAGACATTCTCAATCCTAGGTCATATTCCTATAATATATATATAGTTTAACTGTCCTAAGGTTTATACTCAAACGTAGCTCTAAACTAATATATGCACAGTTTATATTTGACAGTAATTTAAATAAAGACTGTAAATTGAAAGCTTGTAAAGCCTAACCTGGATGGAGTGGAGGCCATTGAAGAAGTATGTACAGAGCCTCAACAGTAATTTTTGTTGTTTTGTTGATAACAGTTGAATGTATATGATAAACAGTTAATGGTTTTTGAAAAACAGAAGAAGTGAAGATGGACAAAGGTCACATAGGTATCTGAAGAGTTTCACCGGGAATAATGCCCTTCAAATACCAGAAGAATGTTTTTGAAAACAGAAAGAAGATTTTGAAAATACAGTTTTGAAAACAAGCTAAGAAGAGAAGGTTTTTGGGACTTACACTCTATTAGAGGCCCACTTAAAAATGATTTACTGTTTATGAAAACAGTTGAAGAAAAGATTGAAATGATATAAGGTTTTGTTGTTTGAAAACCTTAATCATCTGTTTAATCAGAGATTGAAAACAATTTTTGTAGATTGACAAAAGTCAACTTAATTAAGGCAAAGATGAAATCTATACCTAATTAAGACCTAAATAAATAGGGTTTTTATCAT
Organism: Vicia villosa; assembly: GCF_029867415.1. Lineage (NCBI taxonomy): Eukaryota > Viridiplantae > Streptophyta > Magnoliopsida > Fabales > Fabaceae > Vicia > Vicia villosa. The sequence goes on from NC_081180.1 coordinate 173,001,721, forward strand.
AACATTATTCACAAAGTAATTAGGTTAAAACAAAATGAATATATATATTTTAAAGTATTTAAGAAAACATTTAAAACATACTATTTTAAACCTAATTAAAATACATGAAATAAATAATATTTTTATGATTTTTTGATTATTTATAAAATATATATATTAATCAACAAGTGTTTAAAAAATGAAGTCAAAATGAATTAATTTGATAAGTTAAATAATTGGTTAAAGTTGTGAAGGAATTAAGTTAGAAAAGTGATAAAAAATAGGTTTTGGTCCTAGCAAGGCTTGAACTCACGCCCTTGAGGTTACCAGTCCAAAACAACACCACTGAGCCAACGCGCGCTCAGTGTTAGTGACTTGCCTCCATTTGGTCATGTTTCAAAACAAGTTGTAAATCCTTAAAAAAATAAAAGAATCAAAAAGTCTGGGGCGAGGGGGATTCGAACCCCAGACTTGTGGCATGATGATACTAAGGGCGCATGTGTGGCCACTAGGGCAAGTTGTTTAGTCATTAATAAAACGCATATCACTCAAAATAAAATAAACTCTGCCCTGAGATTTGAATTTTGCGCGCCACCACCATCTTCGTCTTCAACCTCAAGCTCTATGAATTTGAATTTCTGAACTTACTCATTTCTCAATCATTTGCCATGATGTAAACACGAAACTTGCTCTAATTTCACTCACGATTCTAAATATGTAACTAACATGAACTAATATTAACTACATCTAACTAATTTACCAGAAATCGTGAAGAACCCTAAAATTTCAAAATCAAATTAAATGACTATACTGAAAGATAAATGGATGATGATAGAGGGTTTTCAATCCTCTGATGATGCTGAACAAGATAGAATCGAGCTATTTCACAAAGAGTACTTAAATTAGAGAGGTGAAGTTCAGAAACTTACCTCTGAAAATGGAGGTCGTGAGGATGATTGAGAGCACCTGGGCTTGAATGAATGATCTCAATAGCTTCCCTGAGACTCAATGATGCTAACTGGATGCTTATTGTAGCCTGAATCCTTCTGAATTGTTCTATGGACCTCCCTCGATTTGAGCTTCAAGTGGACATGGAGGTTGTTGAATCCTGAGTTACAGATGAGCTGCAGCCATCTGGTTAGCTTCACTATGACCTGAGGAGTGTGTCTGGATGATTGGCTTGCCTTGAAACCTTCGGAATCACTCCATGGACCTCCAACTGCAAGTGCTCCAAAGTGAGAGCAACAATGGTGTTCCTCCACCTACAGAAGTGATCCAGGTGCTTGGATCACCTCAAATGACCTCCCTTGAGATGTTAGAATGCTCACTTCCCAAAAGATAAGCTTTGGTTTGAAGAAATCGATTCTTCTTGCCAAAGAACTTTGAAAAACAATGAACAAGAGGAGAGAAAGAGAAAGCAAGTAATATGGTTGCTTTGGTGTGTTTTTTTGAATGAGAATGAGGCCTCTATTTATAGGCAAATGTCTCAGTACTGATTGGGAGAGTGAGCTTGCTTAGTGAAGTAAGTTTGGTTTCTTAGCCATGAAGAAATTTCAAAGAATATCCAAATGTGATCATTGCATTTTCGAGCCACCTCCCCTATCCATTGATTCTATCTGATCTTAGGGGACAATTCAGATGCAAAGTGAGCTCTAATTGGTTGGTGAGAAGATTCCTTGGGTGATTCATCAATTTGCCATAAATTCTCAAATGTAATCATTACATAATCACATGTTCTTGTTTTAGGAATCTTCTTCAATTATCATGGCATGGTGAAAATGAATGCATGGCATGTTTGCAGATGTATTATGGGTCATGTAGCATCTGTATTTGAGGTCATGTGCACAAAATTTCAAAGTTCCAAAATGATGCATGACCTATAATTTTACTTCATGAGGCCAACTTTGAACAAGCATAACTCCTAGCTCAAATTGAATTTGGAGAAGGTTGAACACAATTTGGAAAGCCCTAAACATCTACTTCAAATCATTAGTTTATGTCTTCTTCAGAATCATTTAGGAAATTTGTGAAAAATGAGCCTAAAGTTGGAAGAAAACTAGGTTAAAACACTTAGAAAAATTTCTAAGTGTTTATGACCTAAACTTCAAAATTTCCAAAACTTCATAAATGGTTGATCTTTTGAAAAAAGTTCCTTTGTAAGATGTTGTTTTATTTTGCAAGATCTACAACTTTCATGTTGGAAGTTTTTTGAGTTGTGTAGGTGAAATTTTGAGATCTCACCATGCCTTCAAAAACCCTAATTCCCGACTTTTCGCTCCTTGATGAATTTCTTTGAATTTCTTTGGCCAAATGACTTTGACATCCATATATTGATGATATTGATCTTTGAAAGTCATTTTTTGACCAAAAACCTTAAAAGTCAATGATGATCCTTCACAGTTGACTTTTTCCTGACAAAGTGAATTTTTGGGCTTTTGTGTAGAAATAAGATCTTCTCCACAAATGGATGATATAAATGGATTATATGGAGGTAGTAGAGATCCTTGAATCATGTCTTGAGTTTTGGATTCATGCCCTGATTCAGAAGTCAACTATCTTGGTGAATTAGGTCAAAACCCTAATTTGTCGACCATGTGAAAGTAATGACTGTAGACTTTGAATTGAAGTGTGATGTCCAATAGACCTTGTAATATGAGTTATTTGAAGATGATTGATGTCTTTGAATGACCCTCTGAGGTTTTTTAGGGTTTCCCAAATGTGATCCCTGATTTCAGTCCTTGATAGGCTCAGAACCCTAGTCTGGCGACCTGAGTAAACCTGTACTCATATGACTGGATGTCTAATCAATCATAGATGAGAAAAGTGAAGTCTTTGAGCCTCATGATTGTATTAGGGACTAATCCTTGTATTGATTGATCCTTTGCCTGAGCTTTCTTGTCTTTGAGCATCCTCGATTAGGTACCAGATGGAGAAATGACTGCTCTGGGTACTTGTCTTGACCTGATGAACAATCCTGAAGGTATGTCATCTCAGGGGGGTCAAAAATTAGGGTATGACAGATGCCCCTATTTAAGTTTCTTTTATCTGGAGGGAGAGAGATTGAGATCTCGACCTCTCCTGCGTAAAAGAGACTTAAATATCAAAGAATGCCCGAATTTTGGGCGCTCCTGAGATGTTGTAACTGACATAGTCTTTGCATGACTTGATCCCGTTGTCGCGCTTGGCGGGGGATGAGGAGACAAACTCCTGCAGAAATACTTGATGTGGATTCTGGTGAATGGATGGCAATGTTGGATGCGCAATCCATCTTCTTTAACTAAGTGTTGATACTTAGAAAAAGGTAAACAACCTCTCCTCGTTTCGGATGTCCGTATCTCGAAACTGGTCTCGGTTGTGTTTGGACAATATCTCAGATAAAGAGAAAATTTCCAACGGTTTGTTTCCTCATCAAACTTCTCATCAGCACTTGGAGACGAGACGCCATTTGATGGTAAATAAAGAAACTTCAAAGGTTTGTTTCCTCGTCAAACTTCTTATCAGCGCTTGGAGATAAGATGCCATTCGACGGCTGTAAAGAAACTTCAAAGGTTTGTTTCCTCGTCAAACTTCTTATCAGCGCTTGGAGATAAGATGCCATTCGACGGCTGTAAAGAAACTTCAAAGGTTTGTTTCCTCGTCAAACTTCTTATCAGCGCTTGGAGATAAGATGCCATTCGACGGCTGTAGAGAAACTTCACCATCTTCCCTTTTGACTTGACGTCTTTGAAAGATTGTCATATGGGCCCATGATCTTTTGAGGGGCTAATGACTTCGTTTGAAGGCGGACGAACTGTTTTCGGGGTGAAAACTGCCATTCGTCAACTGATGCCTAGGGAATCAATGAACTGTTTTCCTAAGAGGAAAACTGCCATTCATCGACTCTGTGGGGAGTTAAGCATCCCAGAAACAGACAAACCGTTTGAAGAAACTGCCATTTGTCGATCTCTTGAGTATTTAGCAGACAAACTGTCTTTTCTTGGGAAAAGACTGCCATTTGCCAATTGCTAGGGGAGCAAACTGTCTTCTACTGGGAGAGACTGCCATTCGTCGACCCTGTCATGAAAGAAAGTGAGCAAACTGTCTTCTGCTGAAAGAGACTGCCATTTGCTGACTTTGTTATGATAGAAAGTGAGCAAACTGTCTTCTGCTGAAAGAGACTGCCATTTACTGACTTTGTTGTGATAGAAAGTGAGCAAACTGTCTTCTGCTGAAAGAGACTGCCATTTGCTGACTTTGTTGGGGAATCTGAACTATCTTCTGGATGAAAACTATCATTTGCTGACTCCGCTGGGGAATCATTTGTAGATCTGCTGGGAGATTCTGAATTATTTTCTTTGACGAAAAAGAAGGTGGCATCTCTCGACCTTGCTGGGGAAATACCAGACCTGTAGGGAGTTCCGGAATGTGAAGCAGACTATCTTATCTGAAGAAGACTGTCGAATGTCGCTCTGTAGGAGATTCTCGGCTGAGGAATTCCAAAAGTGAACAAACTATCTCATTGAGGGAGACTACCATCTGTTGACTTGCTTGGTGAGATCCTTGTGTATGAACTGTTGTTTCGAAGGAAAAAGTTTCTCCGGAACTTGCAGGGGAAACTCGAGTTCATGCCTCAATGACTCAGGCATTCACAGGATCAAAGCCTGATTCGGCTATGCAATTATGATGTAATGTATGCATGCATATTATGACAATGATAAAATGTAAAGTGAATGTGAATAGAATTGTCGCGGATGTAAAATCCTAAGATACGACTTGAATTCTTGTTGATCAGAAGATGTCCTCTTCTTGGAGTTCGAACTCTGTTGGGAATATCTGGTTATCAGTTGTCCGCTGTCCGAAGTAAGTAATATGAATTGAAGTAAAGATCCGTCATCGGGAGATGTTCGCAAAGCGACCTCATGGGAAATATTGGTTCCCGGAGTCTCAACCGTTCTCGGAGCAACTGTTTGCATTCTTCCTATTGTTTGTAAACCTTAGAAAGAAATTTCACCTTTATTTTCGCAAGTAAATTCATTTTTATTTTATGAAAACATTTGTTTCAAGAAAATGACTGTTTAAACTTAAAATGCATTTCAAGAAACTGAATAAGACTAGATTGCAAAGGAAAAACACAAGGCTCAAATTATTATATATGGAATGGTAATCAGCCAAATGCTTGATTCCATGGAGTATTTACAAAGTTGGAAATTGGTAATTTTCGGGAAAAGGGCTACGATGAAACGTGACGACCGTTATCTTTCCCTTCCACTCCAAGTTGCGCTGTATTCGTGCTTCGTAGAAGATGACCTACTGCTGATGAATACTCCGCTATGGATTTTGAATGATCAAGTTTGTCCTGAACACAGTTACTTGCCATATATCCCTAACTTTTGCGTAAACTACCCCTTTCGGGTTTTAAGTTTACCGGGATTGATTATTTATTTTTTTATGTCTCTAACTTTTGCCTGAATCGCCCTTTCGGGTTTTCGATTCACCGAGACGCTCTTTTTTGCCTAAGTCGCTCTTTGCGAGTTTTCAACTTAGCGAGCTGTTCTTTTTGTTTATTTAGGCGAAGTATTTCTTGACTGCGTCGACGTTCACAGGACGGGTGAATTCTTCTCCATCCATAGTCGTGAGTATTAAGGCTCCTCCTGAGAAAGCTCTCTTGACCACGTAGGGGCCGTCATAATTGGGAGTCCATTTCCCTCTCGAGTCTGTGAGAAAAGATTGAATCTTTTTGAGTACAAGGTCGCCTTCTTTGATTGTGCGAGGTCGAACCTTTTTGTCGAAAGCTTTCTTCATTCTTTGTTGATATAGCTGTCCGTGGCATAAAGCTGTCATGCGCTTTTCTTCGATTAAGTTCAATTCATCGAATCTGCTTTGACACCACTCGGCTTCTGTTAATTTTGCTTCCATCAAGACTCTCATTGATGGAATCTCAACCTCTATTGGTAGGACTGCCTCCATGCCATATACAAGGGAGAAAGGAGTTGCTCCAGTCGAAGTACGTACTGATGTACGGTAACCATGAAGAGCATACGGGAGCATTTCATGCCAATCCTTGTAAGTGATGACCATCTTCTGAATGATTTTCTTGATGTTTTTGTTAGCTGCTTCTACAGCTCCATTCATCTTTGGCCTGTAAGGAGATGAGTTGTGATGTTCAATCTTGAATTCTTCACAAAGCTCCTTCATCATTTTGTTATTCAAATTTGACCCATTGTCAGTGATTATCTTGCTAGGAATGCCGTAGCGACAGATGATGTGATTCTTGATAAACCTGACGACAACTTGTCTTGTAACGTTTGCATATGAAGCTGCTTCAACCCATTTGGTAAAATAGTCTATGGCTCTTTGATATGTTGCCCCTGCGTTCTTTAGTCCAAAAGGCATAACACGGTAGCAGAACGTGCCCCAGGGGTGATGAAAGCTGTTTTCTCCATGTCTTCAGGTGCCATTTTGATTTGGTTGTATCCTGAAAATCCGTCCATGAATGAGAAAACTTTGGATTTTGCTGTACTGTCAACCAACATGTCAATATGTGGTAAAGGAAAATCATCCTTAGGGCTAGCTTTGTTCAAATCTCTGTAGTCGACGCACATGCGGACTTTTCCGTCTTTCTTAGGAACGGGAACAATGTTGGCTAACCACTGAGGGTATTCTGAAGTGACAAGGAAACCTGCGTTAATCTGCTTTTGAACTTCCTCTTTGATTTTCATGGCCATCTCCGGATGAGTTCTTCTCAATTTTTGCTTGACCGGAGGGCATTCTGCTTTTAATGGCAAGTGATGCTCCACTATACTGGTATCCAACCCTGGCATATCTTGATAAGACCAAGCGAAGACATCTGAGAATTCTTTGAGTAGCTGTATCAAACTCTCTCTGATCTCTGAACTGAGCGAAGCTCCAATCTTAACCTCTCTTCTGTTTCCATCGGAACCAAGGTTAATGATCTCTAGAGGCTCATTGTATGGCTGAATGGCCTCTTCCTTTTGTTGAAGTAACCGTGAAATTTCCTTTGATATTTCTTCGTCTTCTTCTTCCTCTGCCTCGAATACAGGAAACTCAAAGCTTGGAGAAGTCATACGGTCGCACGTTTCAACGGGGTATTTTATGATTAATCTGCATATGTGTGATAAGTTTTATTTAGACAACGAGGGAAGACTCGGTGTATGCAGTTAATGATTTTTTGATGTTTTTTAAGGGTGTTTTTTAGGATTACCAATTTCCGAAAAAAGAAAAGGAAAAACTAAACGAAGGAACAGAATGACATTTTTATTTATGGACAGTCATTTCTTGAAACAAAGACCCTATAAAACAAAACTCTATTGCTTTGGGCGAAGCAAAGAGGGACATTTAACTAAGAAATAGTAAAATGCAAAGCCCTATGAAACATCTCTTCACCCTGGGCTATGGTGAGAGGACAAAACAACGGTGAAAGTTCCTACTTAGGAGTGCGAACAACAGTTGAAACTTCAACAGCTGTCCAGTAGTGGCGAACCCCATTGTGCACTAAGTAATCTGGAACCTTAGGCTTAAGCTGGCCTGTGGTAGGTCTTGATTTACCAACCACTGTCTTTGCAACACTCAGACGATCTTCTTCTACTTCAGCAGACTGAGCAGTGTGAGCATACCCCTTTCCAAGTGAAGTATGTCGAACTTTCTTTTGAGGAAACTTCCAATCTTCTGAATGGAGAGACTCGTTGTCGGAGACACTTTCGAGATCATCCTCTTCTGTATTTTGGTCTTGCTCTTCTCCCAAGATGGCATTGACTAGATATGTGAACTCTAGATCTTTAGCCTCGGAAGGTGACTTGGGGATATAATCCTCAATGATGACTTCACTAGTAGGTGATGCTGAATAGCAAGGGTTATACATCTCTTTTGGCTGAGAGAGGTACTCAAAATCACTGTTCCATCCAGTTGGAACAATATCTTCCAGAGAGATTTTTGAACTTTCAGGAGCGGAGTATTTCACCATGTAGTCGAATTTTCCGCTTGGTTCTCCTAATGTATCCCAAGTCTCTTCGGGGATAGGAGGAATTTCTTCTGATGAACCATGACTTCTGGTGGTGAAGCTGTTAGTAACTTCTTCACTGCTTGGTTGAGTCTTACTTTCAGATTCTTCATTTGGATAACAGCAAAGTGGTTCAGACTCTGATAGGGCGATGTATCCTGATTTGTGAAGATAGGATAACCATTCCTCTTCATCGGTGCTTTCCGTATCGATGATATTGACTGTTTGTTGAACAGGTTGAAGAAAACCTCCACTGCAGAAAGTTTCTTGGATAGGGAGAACTACTTCAATCCCTGGGATAGCTTTTGATGATGTCGGAAAGAATCCAATTCCCGTTCTGTTCTTGTTGTTGGTAGGAATATTAATGTGCCCCCAACCACTGGTAGTGCCATCCTTTACAACTTGGATTGCATCTTTGTATGAAGAGATAGACGCTGCTTTCTCCTTTCCTTTGTCTAAGGAAAGTGCTTGGAATTTAGTTCCAACAACTTCTTTTGGTTCTATGTCGGAGAATGATGACAGGTTACTGACGATCAGAGCTCGTTCTCCACATACGGTTACCAATTTGTCATTCCTTATGAACTTCAGTTTCTGATGAAGTGTTGAAGTAATTGCCCCAGCCTCATGAATCCATGGGCGACCTAGCAAACAACTGTATTGTGCTGGAATATCCATAACTTGGAAAGTGATTTTGAACGTCTGAGGTCCAATAGTTATGGGAAGATCTACTTCTCCGAAAACTGACTTCCTTGATCCATCAAATGCTTTGACGATGACATGACTTTTTCTTAGAGGGTAATCTTCGAAGGATAATCTTGATAATGTTGATTTAGGCATGACGTTGAGAGAGGATCCATTGTCTATTAGGACTCCTGTGAGTGTATCACCCATGCAGCCAACTGAGATGTGAAGTGGAAGATTGTGGTCCACCCCTTCTTCAGGAAGATCTTCGTCACAGAAACTTAGGTTAGTTCCGGCGGAGATGTTGGCAACGATGTTGTTGAATTGGCTTATAGTAACATTTGGTTCTACGAAAGCTTGTTCCAAAACTTTCTGTAGAGCTTCCCTATGAGCTTCAGAACTCAATAGCAGGGAAAGAACAGAAATCCTAGACGGAGTATGTAGTAATTGATCTACAATGTTGTATTCACTCCTCTGGATTAACTTCAAGATCTCATCATTTTCTTTCGCTTGAACAGCATTGGTCGGAAGATTGTCTTGCTTATGTGGTACTTCCTCCGAAGGTTTCTCCACATTTTCTGTTGTTCTGTTGAAGACTCGTCCACTTCTGGTGACTCGACTAACATCAGCAATGTTGACAACAGACGGTAATGGTATTTCCTTACCATTTTCAATGAGTGTAGCATTGTACTTGTATGGTATAGCCTTGCTGGACTCATACGGTACAGGACCTGGTAAGTAGATGACTAACGGCGCAACTGCTGTCTTCCTGCTATCATACTTAACTTGCATAGGTTCAACTTGATTAATTTGAGGAGATACGGTAAAGACTTCATCATCTTCTCTGTTGGCAAGAACAGTAATGGTATTGTCATCCATCAGCTTTTGAATGTCGTTGCGAACACGCAAACATCCTTGTGAATCTCTTCGGCAGATTTTACATCTACTGTAGGCGTGGAAATCTGTTCCAAAGTAGGCAAGTCCATTTAAAGTTTTGTGGAACCTGACTACCGATCCTTCAAGGTCTTCAACTTTGTAGATTTTGTATTCTCCTGGACATCCTTGAACCATGTTGATGTCCTGTTCAGTTCTGACTCGGATATGTTGAATCCATCCTAAGTCCATTTGTTCTTGTAATGCAGCTTGAACTACGGCACATCCTTGATTATTCTTTGGACAAATTTCGCATGTGAAGTAGTTGTGAGGTGGTACATGACCGTACCCAGCTTGTTTAGCGTGCATCTTGACAAGATTTTCCCCTATCTGACGAATGTCGTAGATTTGAATGACGTTGGGGTGCTGGTCTATCAGATTTACTGAAGCTTCTTTGTGCTGCGGCAAAGGATTTGCTTGGACGTTTGGATTAGTATCTTTGAAAGATAGCATTCCGTTTTTCACTAATCGTTGGACGTCAATCTTGAAAGGGAAACAGTTCTCAATATTGTGACCTGGTGCCCCCTGATGATAGGGACAAGATTGGTCAGCCTTATACCATGGTGAGGAACTGTTTGTAGGATTTGGAGGACTCCTTGTCTGAATGAGTCCTTTTGCCAGTAATGTTGGAAACAATTCTGCATACGGCATTGGTACGGGGTCAAAGGCAGGATACCTTGGAGCCCGATTGTTGTAATTTGGAGGTCGAACCTGCTGCTGAGGTTGCTGCGACCTTTGTTGAGTTTGTTGTTGCGAAACCTGAGGTTGATAAGCTGGCGCTGAGTTAACAACCGGAGTTATTGTTGCAACTTGAGGTTGGAATTTCTTCTTGATTTTGTGCAAGACATTGCTGACATCTTGATCCTTTTTCTTCTGAAAAGAACTTCCATACTTCCTTGGACCAACAGAAGATTCTGGTTCTTTGTTCAAGCGTCCTTCTCGAACTGCTTCTTCTAAACGCACACCCATGTTCACCATCTCGGTAAAATCACTTGGTGCACTTGCAACCATTCGTCCGTAGTAAAATGGACTCAAAGTTTTGAGATAGATTTTTGTCATTTCTTTCTCTTCAAGTGGTGGACAAATTTGAGCAGCAACTTCACGCCATCTTTGAGCGTATTCCTTGAAGCTTTCTCTATCCTTTTGAGTCATGGCCCGGAGTTGATCTCTGTCGGGAGCCATATCCAGATTGTACTTATATTGTTTGACGAAGGCCTCTCCGAGGTCTCGAAAAGTACGAATCTCTGAACTGTCCAAGTTCATGTACCATTTGAGTGCAGCACCAGTTAGGCTGTCTTGAAAATAATGAATGAGCAATTGTTGATTATCAGTCTGAGTTGACATTCTTCGAGCGTACATCACAAGATGACTTTGTGGGCATGAATTCCCTTTGTACTTCTCGAATTCTGGTACTTTGAATTTGTGAGGAATCTTAACATTTGGAACCAGACAGAGGTCTGCAGCATTCTTTCCAAATAGATCTTGTCCTCGGAGAGTCTTGAGTTCCTTCTGCATTTGCAGAAACTGTTCTTGGAACTCGTCCAATCTTTCATACACGCCAGCATCCTCACTGGGAGCGCGATGATATACTTGTCCGCCTTGCGGGGGAAAAGTATGCATAATGGGCTGTGGAGAAGCCATGACAGCAGATCTTGGAATCTCAGCGTTCTGTTGTGCGAAACCCATTGACGTTGCTCTTGGAACTTCAATTTCCAGAGGTTTGTAACCCTCCGGTGGACGCATATCCATGGTGACTTTTGGAGCTTCAGAAGCTGGAGGTATGTACCCTTCTGGAGTAAAGTTATACGGCATGCCCCAAGGTCGATCAGGCGGCATGGCATACTGAGGAATAGGAGTAGAAACAATCTCGGAAACCACAGTCCTTTGCGGTTCTTCTGGCGTTGGTCGATTCTGTGCAACTACCAGGGCTTCTACCATACTATTGAGCCTTTCAACAGTACCTTTGAGAGTATTAATCTCTTCTCTGAGTTCTTCATTCTCTTGCTCAAAGTCTTCCATTCTTTTCTTGCGACTTGAACGAGTGTTGTATGGATGAGACAGCTTGAAAGTCTTGTTCACCTCCTTCTCCTCCTCTCTTTCTGGAGAAAGGAAAGTGACTATTAGATCCGCGACAATTCTCGTGTCAGTGCGTACAACTAAAGCGATGTATGATATGCAATTAAGTTAATATTTTTCAAGGAAACACCATAATTACGTTATGAAACCTCAAACTTTTATTAATTAAGCGAAAACGCCGTTTTTACACACTTTGAAAATGGAAATACAGAGAAACTGAGAGAAAGGACTCTAAAACTTTGATGATGAGCCGACTTCACGTTCTAATATCTTCTTCTATTTCTTGAGCTGAGCGTTCTCTGACGTGAGCTGATCGATGATCCAGGAAGCAGGAGGGATATGATGAGAAAGTGATGATTGTGTCACTTGTCGATCGAGTACTTCAAGTAACTCATCCTTCCTTCTTAGGATGTTTTGAATTTCAACATTTTCCGTGTTGACAATTCGATACTTGTTCCTCCAAGCATTCCTTTCTTGGCATACCTTGTTTAATGCCGCTTGCAGTTTTTCAACATCGGTGGAGAAAAGGTAAATTGGTTCCCTTAGGGGAATAGGTTCTTGATGTTGATATGGCATCCTGAGCTTGAATGCTCTGACGCGTACCCATTGAAGGTAAGGATCCAGGGAGATGCAAAGATGTTTTCCTAACAATCTTCTCCCTTTGCTGTGAACAAGACGCCAGGCTTGGACAATTTCCTTCTTCAGCATGTTGCCATGATCGTCGATGTTCTTGAAGAACAGACCCTCCAATTGGATGTTACTTGGTATATTTTCCATGGGATAGCCGTATTGACGACGGGCTAAAGCTGGATTGTAACTAATTCCTCCCTTAGTTCCAATAAGGGGTATGTTGGGGAAACTTCCGCAACTGAAGATGATCTTGGTTTCGTCGTTGTCAGGACTACACCAATCATTGTCTGTATGAGTGAGAGACATGATTTTCTGTGACCAGTAAAGGCCATCCCTCATGTTCCAGAAAGTGCTAGACTTTGGCAGGTGTGAAACGAACCATTCGTATAACAACGGTACGCAGCATGTGATTAATCCTCCTCGCTGCAGGTTTCTTGAATGCACAGAATGATAAGCATCCGCAAGCAAGGTTGGAACTGGATTTCCAATTAAGAAGATCTTAATTGCATTGATGTCGACGAAATCGTTAATGTTAGGGAACAAAAACAATCCGTAGATAAGCAAAGCCAAGATTTCATCAAAAGCGCTCATATCTTGGATGCTGACGAAGTACCGAGCTTGATCAAACAGGAATTTGGAGGGCAATCCTTGAATTCCTCCTCTACTCACCATATGAGTTCTGATGTCGACTACGTTCAAGGGAGTAGTTGCAGCAATGATAATGTCATCAGGATTCTTTTCCAAACCGGAGTACGTATCTTGCGCGTACACGGGTATTCCAATCAGACGAGAGTACTCCTCTAACGTAGGCATGAGCTGATAATCTGGAAAGGTGAAGCAGTGATACGTTGGATCGTAAAACTGTACCAAGGTGGGAAGGATCCCATCCACAATGTTAGTATTGAGCAAAGGCAGAAGTTTTCCATACTTCTCCTTGAAAGCCTGGGGGTTGACCACCAGTTTTCCGAGCTTTCCCAGTTCCTCGACCTGGGGAATCTTGAAGGTGTATTTCCTAGCTCTCTTTCTTCCATAATCCATGGTATAGATCCTTAAGTCCTTTCTCCGTTTCTCTCTTTCTCTGAAGTTCAAAACGTTCGTTATTTAGTTTCCTTGAAAAACGACTCGAAAAAGACTCCTTTTTTTTTAGTTGTTTATTAATGAATGATGCATGAATGCATGAATGCACACACAAGAGTTTTAAACAAACATGGCGTTGAAGGGTATAGTGGTCATGAAGTCAAAACGCAATCCCCGCCCCAATGGTAAACTAAGGTTAAGGATTTTTGTACCTGTAGAACGGGTTCTAGGGGTCTCAGAGTTTTTGCTCAACTTTAAAGATACGTTGATTGGTATCTATAAGAGAGTTTTTTTTCTGAGTGTAGTATCTGCGTGACAATTACTTCCGTAATCACCGCTCTACGTCCTAAAAAAGGCTTTAAGTGGGGTTAATGTGTTTCTAGGTCCTCCTGGTACAAACCAGTCTCGGAATGCAGTGGCGCAGTTAATCACAACCAGCCAGGCAAATCCCAAGAGTAGATTTGGAAACCAAGATTAGAGGGCCTTCACCGGGAAGACATCCTCCATCCTATCTTATGTTGCACTCAAATCCGGGTATAGGATTTCTCACCACAAGGGGGAATCAAGCCCTTTCCCGATACAGAATAAACAAAATAAACAAATATATATGCAACAAACACATGATATGACACAGAGGTTAGGCGGGACCTCTCTTGTTTGAGGGGGAATTTGGCATCCCTAATTCCTCATTGGGGCTGGACCAGCAACAGGTCAACCATTGGTTTGGATGAAAAACCAAGGTTTTTAACACTTATATCCCCAGCAGAGTCGCCATTTTTCTGTGGTGTCGTTTTCTTTTACCTCCCCGTTTCACTTGGGAGGACGGCACGCTAAACCCTTCACGCGAAATTTGGAAGGAGAATGCGCCCGTGGTGGGATGAATTTTATTTCAGTTCTTCCTACGATATCACACGAACTTTCTTATTTGTCCTACGAGTAGGAAAGGGGAAAAAAGATCTCAACTAAACCCTAGGAGTTTGCTAAGTGTGGGGATTTCACCTAGACTAGAAATTCTGGAGTCCGGGAGGTCGGTTATACATAGGGAAGTGTTTAAACACCCTACATATCTGTAGTACTCTACAGGAACCTTCTCTGTGTCATTGTGATTGTGTTTATTGCTATGATTGGGAAAGTTTCTCCTTTGTGTTAGGAGAAGGAATTGAATTGATTTGAAAAGACAGACAGACAGACAAACTGACTATTTTTGGTATTTTATTAGCTCGCTGAGATTCCTTGTGAACCTCATGCCTACATATCCCTAGTGGAAGTCAGAGCTTAATGTAGTTCGGGGAACTAACTAGGAAAATTAATTATTTTTGGTGCCTTGCTTGAAGCTCAAGGTTGAAGCTTGGAATTAAATCTCTGTTTACAGTAAAGAGACATGAAATTATCTCTACAGAGAGGTATTTGTACTATTCTACCACAAACATTTAAAGGAGTGACAGAATAACTGAATTCATTTCATTCAAGAGGGGGACCTTACTTGTGTATGTGCAAGTATACCAGTCAAATGCCTCTTAAATGAAAGAAAGATGCTCATCCAAATTAGGGAAAGTTACCACATGTCTGGGTTTTACTGCCAGCTCATGCCTTTCAAAATCCTAAATGGGAGACTTGATTAAAATTGAAATTGAAATGTTTGTTTGAATGTGGTAGAGTAGTAAAAATATCTCTCTATAGAGATAAGCTATGTCTATCTACTGTATAAAAGATTTGACTTTAGCTGGCTTGTATGAGGCCCAAGCTTGAGGCTTTTTGATTGATTAATTAATATTATTGACTCTGGGAGATGACTCCACTGGGGATTAATTACATGATATTTTTGTGTTCTGTACAAAGCCCAGAATTGAGGCTGACTCTACTTAGGGAGACTCTATTTATGTGCCTTGTACAAAGCCCAAGGTTGTGGCTAACTGTTGAGGATAATTGAATGAATGACTCTATTTTATGTGCCTTGTACAAAGCCCAAGGTTGTGGCTGACTCTAGCTAGGGAAAACATTATTTTCTGCCTTGTACAAAGCCCAAGGTTGTGGCGGACTCTTAAATAAACTGAGTATGGATGACTATATGGGGAAAGATCCTAAGTGTTAGGAATCTTTGACACATGAAAGATATGGTTTATCTGCCTTGTACAAAGCCCAAGGTTGTGGCTACTGAGTGATGAAGGACTCACTGGGGAGACTCTATTATCTGCCTTGTACAATGCCCAAGGTTGAGGCTGACTCTTGACAGGGGAGTTTTATTGTTTGGGTGCCTTGTATGAAGCCCAAGGTTGAGGCTAACTGTTTTTGTTGGTTTTGACTCTATTGAGGAGATTTTATCTATTAAAAGACTATTTTTCTTTGGAAGCTAACCCTTTCCAGGGATTTTGACTCAGCTGGTGAATTTGTCTGTTAAAAGACTGACTTTTATCATGTTTTTTGGAGGCTGACCCTTTCCAGGGATTTTGACTCTTTTGGGGAAATTATCTCCTAAGAGAATGAAATCTATTTATTTTTTTTTTTGACATTTATTAATTGACTTTGGAGGCTAACCCTTTCCAGGGGTTTTTATTAAAATGAAGGAATGATTTTAATTGACTTTGGAGGCTAACCCTTTCCAGGGATATTTATTGAAATGAAAAGTGGATGGCAGAAAGATTATCTAGTGGAGACTCTTTGTTTAAAGCCCAAGATGAAGGCTGACTCAATGCTGAGGATGACCAAAACATAGATCCTAGACTCTACTAAGGAGGATTAATGAAGATAAGGGTGACAGAGACTGTCCATGTCTCTCATTCCAAAAATGTACTCAATGTGAAATTGAGACAAACTTAGCTTGTTTTAAGTCTGGTTTAAATTGGAAGAAACTCACCAGGGTAGGCTAAAAGGTGACTAAAGACCTGTTCCTATGTTTATAAGAAACCTGATGGGTCCTTGTATACAAGCTCAAGAGGAAGCTGGAAATGCTTTTAAGAAGCCTGTGGGTCCTTGTACAAAGCCCAAGAGGAGGCTAATCGAGGGTCCTTGTTATAGCACAAGAGAAAGCTTATGTAGTTTTGAACTTATTTTGGCTCTAAGCAAATGGGTAAGAGGTTTCACCGGGAATAATTCCTCTTTGGGTGGATGTGTCCTATTACTTTTGGATTCTAAGGTTTTTGCCAAGATGTTTCACCGGGAATAATTCATCTTGGGGGTTTGAACTACAGATCTCTAATTAGGAAAGAGCCTTCACCGGGAAGACATTCTCAATCCTAGGTCATATTCCTATAATATATATATAGTTTAACTGTCCTAAGGTTTATACTCAAACGTAGCTCTAAACTAATATATGCACAGTTTATATTTGACAGTAATTTAAATAAAGACTGTAAATTGAAAGCTTGTAAAGCCTAACCTGGATGGAGTGGAGGCCATTGAAGAAGTATGTACAGAGCCTCAACAGTAATTTTTGTTGTTTTGTTGATAACAGTTGAATGTATATGATAAACAGTTAATGGTTTTTGAAAAACAGAAGAAGTGAAGATGGACAAAGGTCACATAGGTATCTGAAGAGTTTCACCGGGAATAATGCCCTTCAAATACCAGAAGAATGTTTTTGAAAACAGAAAGAAGATTTTGAAAATACAGTTTTGAAAACAAGCTAAGAAGAGAAGGTTTTTGGGACTTACACTCTATTAGAGGCCCACTTAAAAATGATTTACTGTTTATGAAAACAGTTGAAGAAAAGATTGAAATGATATAAGGTTTTGTTGTTTGAAAACCTTAATCATCTGTTTAATCAGAGATTGAAAACAATTTTTGTAGATTGACAAAAGTCAACTTAATTAAGGCAAAGATGAAATCTATACCTAATTAAGACCTAAATAAATAGGGTTTTTATCATAACATTATTCACAAAGTAATTAGGTTAAAACAAAATGAATATATATATTTTAAAGTATTTAAGAAAACATTTAAAACATACTATTTTAAACCTAATTAAAATACATGAAATAAATAATATTTTTATGATTTTTTGATTATTTATAAAATATATATATTAATCAACAAGTGTTTAAAAAATGAAGTCAAAATGAATTAATTTGATAAGTTAAATAATTGGTTAAAGTTGTGAAGGAATTAAGTTAGAAAAGTGATAAAAAATAGGTTTTGGTCCTAGCAAGGCTTGAACTCACGCCCTTGAGGTTACCAGTCCAAAACAACACCACTGAGCCAACGCGCGCTCAGTGTTAGTGACTTGCCTCCATTTGGTCATGTTTCAAAACAAGTTGTAAATCCTTAAAAAAATAAAAGAATCAAAAAGTCTGGGGCGAGGGGGATTCGAACCCCAGACTTGTGGCATGATGATACTAAGGGCGCATGTGTGGCCACTAGGGCAAGTTGTTTAGTCATTAATAAAACGCATATCACTCAAAATAAAATAAACTCTGCCCTGAGATTTGAATTTTGCGCGCCACCACCATCTTCGTCTTCAACCTCAAGCTCTATGAATTTGAATTTCTGAACTTACTCATTTCTCAATCATTTGCCATGATGTAAACACGAAACTTGCTCTAATTTCACTCACGATTCTAAATATGTAACTAACATGAACTAATATTAACTACATCTAACTAATTTACCAGAAATCGTGAAGAACCCTAAAATTTCAAAATCAAATTAAATGACTATACTGAAAGATAAATGGATGATGATAGAGGGTTTTCAATCCTCTGATGATGCTGAACAAGATAGAATCGAGCTATTTCACAAAGAGTACTTAAATTAGAGAGGTGAAGTTCAGAAACTTACCTCTGAAAATGGAGGTCGTGAGGATGATTGAGAGCACCTGGGCTTGAATGAATGATCTCAATAGCTTCCCTGAGACTCAATGATGCTAACTGGATGCTTATTGTAGCCTGAATCCTTCTGAATTGTTCTATGGACCTCCCTCGATTTGAGCTTCAAGTGGACATGGAGGTTGTTGAATCCTGAGTTACAGATGAGCTGCAGCCATCTGGTTAGCTTCACTATGACCTGAGGAGTGTGTCTGGATGATTGGCTTGCCTTGAAACCTTCTGAATCACTCCATGGACCTCCAACTGCAAGTGCTCCAAAGTGAGAGCAACAATGGTGTTCCTCCACCTACAGAAGTGATCCAGGTGCTTGGATCACCTCAAATGACCTCCCTTGAGATGTTAGAATGCTCACTTCCCAAAAGATAAGCTTTGGTTTGAAGAAATCGATTCTTCTTGCCAAAGAACTTTGAAAAACAATGAACAAGAGGAGAGAAAGAGAAAGCAAGTAATATGGTTGCTTTGGTGTGTTTTTTTGAATGAGAATGAGGCCTCTATTTATAGGCAAATGTCTCAGTACTGATTGGGAGAGTGAGCTTGCTTAGTGAAGTAAGTTTGGTTTCTTAGCCATGAAGAAATTTCAAAGAATATCCAAATGTGATCATTGCATTTTCGAGCCACCTCCCCTATCCATTGATTCTATCTGATCTTAGGGGACAATTCAGATGCAAAGTGAGCTCTAATTGGTTGGTGAGAAGATTCCTTGGGTGATTCATCAATTTGCCATAAATTCTCAAATGTAATCATTACATAATCACATGTTCTTGTTTTAGGAATCTTCTTCAATTATCATGGCATGGTGAAAATGAATGCATGGCATGTTTGCAGATGTATTATGGGTCATGTAGCATCTGTATTTGAGGTCATGTACACAAAATTTCAAAGTTCCAAAATGATGCATGACCTATAATTTTACTTCATGAGGCCAACTTTGAACAAGCATAACTCCTAGCTCAAATTGAATTTGGAGAAGGTTGAACACAATTTGGAAAGCCCTAAACATCTACTTCAAATCATTAGTTTATGTCTTCTTCAGAATCATTTAGGAAATTTGTGAAAAATGAGCCTAAAGTTGGAAGAAAACTAGGTTAAAACACTTAGAAAAATTTCTAAGTGTTTATGACCTAAACTTCAAAATTTCCAAAACTTCATAAATGGTTGATCTTTTGAAAAAAGTTCCTTTGTAAGATGTTGTTTTATTTTGCAAGATCTACAACTTTCATGTTGGAAGTTTTTTGAGTTGTGTAGGTGAAATTTTGAGATCTCACCATGCCTTCAAAAACCCTAATTCCCGACTTTTCGCTCCTTGATGAATTTCTTTGAATTTCTTTGGCCAAATGACTTTGACATCCATATATTGATGATATTGATCTTTGAAAGTCATTTTTTGACCAAAAACCTTAAAAGTCAATGATGATCCTTCACAGTTGACTTTTTCCTGACAAAGTGAATTTTTGGGCTTTTGTGTAGAAATAAGATCTTCTCCACAAATGGATGATATAAATGGATTATATGGAGGTAGTAGAGATCCTTGAATCATGTCTTGAGTTTTGGATTCATGCCCTGATTCAGAAGTCAACTATCTTGGTGAATTAGGTCAAAACCCTAATTTGTCGACCATGTGAAAGTAATGACTGTAGACTTTGAATTGAAGTGTGATGTCCAGTAGACCTTGTAATATGAGTTATTTGAAGATGATTGATGTCTTTGAATGACCCTCTGAGGTTTTTTAGGGTTTCCCAAATGTGATCCCTGATTTCAGTCCTTGATAGGCTCAGAACCCTAGTCTGGCGACCTGAGTAAACCTGTACTCATATGACTGGATGTCTAATCAATCATAGATGAGAAAAGTGAAGTCTTTGAGCCTCATGATTGTATTAGGGACTAATCCTTGTATTGATTGATCCTTTGCCTGAGCTTTCTTGTCTTTGAGCATCCTCGATTAGGTACCAGATGGAGAAATGACTGCTCTGGGTACTTGTCTTGACCTGATGAACAATCCTGAAGGTATGTCATCTCAGGGGGGTCAAAAATTAGGGTATGACAAGCCTGCATAGACTCAGCAAACTCCTTTCCAAGTGTAGCATTAGATGTTCCAAAAATGATATCATCAACATATATTTGACATATTAAAATATCCTTTTTAAAGGTTTTACAAAAAAGAGTAGTGTCCACTTTTCCTCTAGTGAAACCATTTTCCAAAAGGAAAGAACTTAAACGTTCATACCAAGCTCTAGGAGCTTGTTTCAATCCGTATAATGATTTCTTTAATTTAAAAACATGATTTGGAGACATGGAGTCTTCAAAACCAGGAGGTTGATGGGCATAAACTTCTTCATCTATGTAACCATTTAAGAAGGCACTCTTAACATCCATCTGATAAAGAGTGATGTTGTGTTGAGTGGCAAAAGAAATTAATAGACGAATAGATTCTAACCTGGCCACTGGTGCAAAGGTTTCTGTGTAGTCAATCCCTTCTTGCTGACTATAACCTTGAGCAACCAGTCTGGCTTTGTTTCTTACCACTTCTCCCTTCTCACTTAGCTTGTTTCTGAACACCCACTTAGTGCCGATGATGTTAAATCCTTTTGGTCTAGGAACCAAGTCCCATACATCATTCCTTGTAAACTGATTTAGTTCTTCTTGCATGGCAATTATCCAGTCTGGATCTTCTAGAGCTTGATCAACAGAAGTTGGCTCGATCAAAGAAACAAGACCTAATTGACATTCTGCATTGTTCTTAAGGAATGCCCTTGTTCTGATGGGATCATCTTTCTTTCCAAGGATCACATCTTCTGAATGAGCTGATGCAAGTCTAGGTGATCTTCTGACTGTTGGCTCTTCAGAAATCCTGAGATTCTCTAAAGATGCAGCAACTTGATCTTCTGATCCATTGCTTCTGAGACTGCCAGCTTCTGCATCTTTGCTTCTTGGTTCTACCGCTTCTGATATATCAATATCAAAATCTGCAAAATTCTCAAACTGCTTTGGTTTTTCAAGACCAAGCTTATCATCAAACCTGATATTGATTGATTCTTCTACAATCAATGTTTCAGTATTGTATACTCTGTAGCCTTTAGAGCGTTCAGAATATCCAAGAAGGAAACACTTTTGTGCTTTAGAATCAAACTTACCAAGATGATCTTTAGTATTCAGAATAAAACATACACATCCAAAAGGATGGAAATATGTAATGTTGGGCTTTCTGTTCTTCCACAATTCATAAGGAGTCTTATTTAGAATAAGTCTGATAGAGATTCTATTCTGAATATAACACGCAGTGTTTATTGCTTCTGCCCAGAAATGCTTAGCCATATTGGTTTCATTGATCATGGTTCTGGCCATTTCTTGCAGAGTCCTATTCTTTCGCTCTACAACTCCATTTTGCTATGGAGTTCTAGGACAAGAGAAATCATGGGCAATACCATTTTCTTTGAAGAACTCCTCAAAGAATCTGTTCTCAAATTCGCCACCATGATCACTTCTGACCTTTATGATTTTGCACTCTTTCTCAGATTGGATCTGAGTGCAGAATTCAAAGAACACTGAATGAGACTCATCCTTGTGTTTTAAGAACTTTACCCATGTCCAGCGGCTATAATCATCAACGATGACTAATCCATATTTCTTCCCTCTGACAGATGCTGTTTTGATTGGGCCAAACAGATCAATGTGCAAGAGTTCTAACGGCCTTGAGGAAGAAATAACATTCTTAGACTTGAATGCAGGTCTGGAGAACTTGCCCTTCTAACATGCTTCACAAAGAGCATCTGATTTGTATTCAGATTTGGGAGTCCTCTGACCAGATTTAGTTTGTTAATCTGAGAAATCTTTCTCAAACTAGCATGTCCTAATCTTCTGAGCCAGACCCATTGCTCTTCAGAAACAGACATAAGACAAGTCACCTTCTGCTTCTCAAGATCAGAAAGATCAATCTTATAAATGTTGTTCTTTCTCTTGCCTGTAAATAGGATTGAGCCATCCTTCTGACTTACAGCCTTGCAAGACTTTTTATTGAAGATTATATCATAACCATTGTCACTTAATTGACTTATGGACAATAAGTTATGCGTTAATCCTTCTACAAGAAGTACATTAGTTATGGAAGGAGAGTTACCAAGACTTATGGTTCCAGAGCCAATGATTTTGCCCTTCTGATCTCCTCCAAACTTGACTTCTCCACCTGGTTTAAGCACCAGGTCTTGGAATGTAGACCTTCTTCCCGTCATGTGTCGCGAGCACCCAGAGTCCAGGTACCATGACATTTTGCTTTTTGTCCTCTTTGCCGCCAAGGATATCTGCAACAGAAATTATCTTCTCCTTAGGTACCCACAATTTCTTGGGTCCTTTCTTGTTAGTTCTCCTCAAGTTCTAATTGAACTTGGGTTTAGCAAAATATTTAACAGGAGGAACAACATGATATTCTTTAGGTTTGTCAGCATGATATTTCTTAGGATGTGTCACAAGCTTCTTGGTATGAGCAGTGTTAAACTTCTGTGCATGTGAAGTGAGCCTAATATCATGTGCATGGCCATATTTGAACTGATCATACAATGGCTTGTATGTGATCTTCAGATCATCAACAGGTTCAAATTTATGTGAGGTATCACCCTCATAGCCAAAACCAAACCTTCTGTTTCCAGAAACACCATATATCATAGAAGCAAGATGACTTCTGCCAATACTTCTAGATAAGAACTTTCTGAAGCTCGAGTCATATTCTTTCAGAATATGATTCATGCTAGGAATGGATTTTTCTGTTTCAGAAGGAGATCCACTATCTTTGGATAGATTTAAAACTTTTTCCTTCAGTTCAGAATTTTCCAATTCCAGCTTCTTAGTTTCAAATTCAAACTGCTTTTTCAGCTTTTTGTATTTGATACTAAGATGAGCCTTGAGTTCCAGAAGTTCTGTTAAACTGGAAACTAACTCTTTTCTAGATAGTTCCGAAAATACCTCTTCAGAATCTGATTCTGATGTAGATTCTGATCCATCATCTTCTGTAGCCATCAGCGTGAAGTTGGTCTGCTCTCCTTCAGAGTCTGATTCTGATTCTGATTCAGAATCATCCCATGTTGCCATAAGACCTTTCTTCGTATGAAACTTCTTCTTGGGATTCTCCTTCTGAAGTTTTGGACACTCGTTCTTGTAATGTCCAGGCTCATTGCACTCATAGCAGACAACCTTCTTCTTGTCAGATCTTCTGTCACCAGAAGATTCTCCTCGTTCAAATCTCTTTGAACTTATGAAGCCTCTGAACTTCCTTTGCTTGCTCTTCCAGAGTTGGTTTACCCTTCTGGAGATCATGGACAGTTCATCTTCTTCTTCAGATTCTGATTCTTCAGGATCTTCTTCTCTAGCCTGAAAAGCGTTAGTGCATTTTTTAACATTAGATTTTAATGCAATAGAATTACCTTTCTTCTGAGGCTCGTTTGCATCCAGCTCTATTTCATGGCTTCTCAGGGCACTGATCAGCTCTTCCAAAGAAACTTCATTCAGATTCTTCGCAATCTTGAATGCAGTCACCATTGGGCCCCATCTTCTGGGCAAGCTTCTGATGATCTTCTTTACATGATCAGCCTTGGTGTAGCCTTTGTCCAGAACTCTTAATCCAGCAGTCAAAGTTTGAAATCTTGAAAACATCTTCTCAATGTCTTCATCATCCTCCATCTTGAAGGCTTCATATTTCTGGATTAGAGCAAGAGCTTTAGTCTCCTTGACTTGAGCATTTCCCTCATGGGTCATTTTCAATGACTCATATATATCATGGGCAGTTTCCCTGTTAGATATCTTCTCATACTCAGCATGAGAGATAGCATTCAGCAAAACAGTCCTACATTTATGATGATTCTTGAAAAGCTTCTTTTGATCATCATCCATTTTTTGCCTTGTAAGCCTTACGCCACTAGCTTTCACTGGATGTTTGTAACCATCCATCAGAAGATCCCATAGTTCACCATCTAGACCAAGAAAGTAACTTTCCAGTTTATCTTTCCAGTATTCAAAGTTTTCACCATCAAATACTGGTGGTCTAGTATAACCATTGTTACCGTTGTATTGCTCAGCAGAGCCAGATGTAGATGCAGTTGGATTTGTTTGAACTTCACTAGCCATCTTTTACTGAAGCGTTTTTCTCTTCCTGAATCTTTTCTAAACATGGTTAAGTGCGTGCACCTTAAAACCGGCGCTCTGATGCCAATTGAAGGATAGAAAAACACTTAGAAAGGGGGGGTTTGAATAAGTGTAGTCTTAAAAACTTGAACGATAAAAACAAATTGCACAGTTATTTTTATCCTGGTTCGTTGTTAACTAAACTACTCCAGTCCACCCCCACGGAGTGATTTACCTCACCTGAGGATTTAATCCACTAATCGCAACAGATTAGAATGGTTTTCCACTTAGCCCACGACTAAGTCTTCTAGAGTATCCTGATCACAACCTGATCACTCTAGGAACAAATGCTTAGACACAAGCTAAGACTTTCTTAGAGTATCCTGACCACCATGTGATCACTCTAATTACAACTGCTTAGACACAAGCTAAGACTTCCTAGAGTATCCTGATCAACACTTGATCACTCTAGTTACTTACAAATTAATGTAATCAATTCTAAGAGTATTACAAATGCTTCTGAAAAGCTATAATCACAACAGTGATATTTCTCTTAACGTTTAAGCTTAATCTCACTAATATATTACAACAGCAATGTAGTGAGCTTTGATGAAGATGAAGTTTCTGAGCTTTGAGTTGAACAGCGTTTCAGCAAGTTTTTCAGAATAAGTTCTTTCAAAAATCGTTAACCTTGCTTCTCATCAGAACTTCATATTTATAGGCACTTTGAGAAGATGACCGTTGGGAGCATTTAATGCTTTGCGTATTCCGTACAGCATTGCATTTAATGTTTCACGCTTTTGTCAACTACCTCGAGCCTTGTTCACGCTGTGTCTACTGACGTTGCCTTTAATAGCTTCCAATGTTCCTTTTGTCAGTCAGCGTAGCCTGCCACCTGTACTTTCTTCTGATCTGATGTTTGTGTATACAACGTTTGAATATCATCAGAGTCAAACAGCTTGGTGCATAGCATCTTCTTGTCTTCTGACTTTGAAGTGCTTCTGAGCGTGATACCATGAGAACTTCAGTGCTTCTGCTTCTGATCTCAAGTTCTTCTGATGCTTCCATAGACCCATGTTCTGATTCTGCCTTGACCATCTTCTGATGTCTTGCCAGACCATGTTCTGATGTTGCATGCTGAACCTTCTGAGACAAAGCTTCTGAGCGCTGATTTGTGCATACTCTTTATATATTTCCTGAAAGGGAAATTGCAATGTATTAGAGTACCACATTATCTCACACAAAATTCATATCCTTATTATCATCAAAACTAAGAATATTGATCAGAACAAATCTTGTTCTAACATTTTCTTGGGTACCTTGGTTTGTTTGTTGTTGATAAAGATGGATTGTTATTATTATAATAATCTATTAATTAGTGAGGTTGAATTTTGTTGCATAATAATTCAGATGGCTTCTGAAAAAGAAAGAGATAATTTTTGTGTTCGTTTTACCGGCAAAAATTATTTTGCATGGGAATTTCAGTTCAAGATGTATGTTAAAGAAAAAAAGGGATTATGGAGCCACTTAGATGATGTTTCTAAGGCTCCGACAGATAATACTTCTTTAGATGCATGGGAAACTCAAGATACTCAAATCATCACTTGGACTCTCAACAGTATTGATCCTCGGATGATAAATAATTTGTGCTCATTTTTAATTGCTCGAGAAATATGGAATTATCTGAAGCGCATTTACAACCAGGACAATTCGAAAAAAAATTCAGTTGGAGCTAGACATAGCCAACTACAAACAAGGTGATTTGTCTATTCAATAATACTATTATGGCTTTTTGAATCTCTGGACAGAATACTCTGCTATTACACATGCTAATGTTCCTAAAACCTCTCTCGCGGTTGTTCAAGAGGTCTACAACACAAGTAGGTGAGATCAATTTCTCATGAAACTCCATCCAGAATTTGAGGTTGTCAGAGGTATTTTGCTCAATAGGAATCCTATTCCTTCTTTAGATACTTGTGTCGGTGAACTTGTAAGGGAGGAACAACGTCTACTTACTCAAGGAATCATGTCTCATGATGTTGTCAGTTCCGAACCTGTGGCAATTGCATATGCTTCTTAAAGTAGAGGAAATGGCCGTGATATGCGACACGTCCAATGTTTTTCTTGCAAAAAATTTGGATATGTTGCTCGCAACTGCAGTAAGAAGTTTTGTAACTATTGCAAACAACAGGGTCATATCATCTCTGATTGTCCCACATGTCCTCCCCGACCTTCACAACATCCAACTCAAGCATTTCATGCCACTACCAACTCTGCAGTTGGTCCTCTCAGTACTGGTGCATCTATTGGTGGTGTTCTACAACCTGAAATGATTCAACAAATAGTATTTTCTACTCTTTCAGCCTTGGGAATTCAGGGTAAGTCTTCTAATGCTTCTCAACCATGGTTTCTTAATTTTGGTGCATCCAATCACATGACGGGTTACTCTGAATACTTGCAAAATTTACATTCTTATAATGGTAATCAACAAATTCAAATTGCTGATGATAATAAACTTTCTATCACCAATGTTGGTGACATGAACTCTAACTTTTTGTGATGTGCTTGTATCACCCGGACTTGCTTCCAACTTATTGTCAGTTGGTCAATTGGTGGATAACAATTGTAATGTTATTTTTTCTCATGTTGGTTGTCTTGTGCAGGAGCAGGTGTCGAGGAAGGTGATCTTGAAGGAGCCTAAATTCGGAAGACTGTTTCCGCTCCAATTTAGTTCTAGTCATTTATCTTTTGCGTGTAATACTGTTTTGAACTCTTATGAGAATTGGCATAGAAAATTGGGCCATCCAAATTCTGTTGTTTGTCTCATTTATTTAAAACGGGTTTGTTGGGAAATAAACATGATTGTCATGCTTCTATTTTATGTTTCGTTTGCAAATTGGCCAAAAGTAAAATACTTCCCTTTTCGTCAGGTTCTCATTGTGCTTCTACTTGTTTTAAGAAGATTCATAGTGATGTGTGGGGAATGTCTCCTGCAACATCTCATGTTCACTATACATATTTTGTCACATTTATTGATGATTACAGTTGCTTTACTTGGATATATTTTCTCAGATCTAAGTCTGAAGTGTTTTATATGTTTCAGAGGTTTTAGACATATATTGAAAATCAATTTCAAGCAAGTGTTAAAAAATTTCGATCTGACTCGGGAGGTGAGTATATGTCTCATGAATTTTAGGGATACCTACAACAAAAATGGATCTTGTCTCAACGGTCTTGTCCCAATACCCCCCAACAAAACAGGATGGAGGAGCGAAAGAATCGTCATTTGCTTGATGTAACGTGCACCTTACTTCTTCAAGCTTCTGCGCCATCCCGATTTTGGGTAGAGGCTCTTTCCACAGTTGTATTCTTGATCAATCCTCTTCCTTCTACAATTATTGATTTTGATTCTCCCTTCTTTTGTCTTTTTAAAATTCAGCCTAATTATAGTGATTTACATACTATTGGATGTGTGTGTTTAGTTCATTTACCTACGTTTGAACAAAATAAGCTTGGAGCACAATCTATTCAATGTGCATTCATGGGGTATAGAAACTCTCATAAAGGTTTTGTGTAATATGATGTTTCTAATCATTATTTTTTAGTTTTTCGGAATTTTACATTTTTTGATAATCAATATATGTTTTCTGGTATGCCTCGATCTATAGAATGTTACAAACCATGAATCACATGTGCCAGACAACGCAGAATGTAACACCCTTCTAAACCCCTGCGGCAATTATTAAAATAATCAGAGTAAAACATGAAAATAAGGGTGCCACAATTAAAATTAAAATCCAAACATAAGTCATTTGTCATGCTTTATTAGGAATGATTCATCAAGAAATAAAACTCATGTTTATCACAACGGAATAATCCAACATCGCCAAAAAAAAACATTAAGACATAATCCAACACCAATAAAAATATAGTACATTCATTAAACTCTAAGCCTAACGTTCCCAGTGTTACAAATCAGAGCATGACACTGACGCTAACTATCGGACTAGCCTGTAAGCTATCCTCACTAAATCAAGAGTCGGTACTCCTCAATCTGAAAAATATCAACATGTAAGGGTGAGTCTCATTCACAATTAATAAATATTATGCATTCGTAAGCAATAAAATGTCTTAAGCATATTATCCACCCAATAATAATATATTCAGATTTTCATACAATTATTCAGCAATCATCCCAACAATCACATCACCAAATATAATACTGAAACTCATTCAATCATGTTATATCAATATGCGTATGAATGTACTGACTCTATGCATGTGGTACCAAACGTCGTGGGATTAACCCATCCGACCGATCTAAACATCACTAAGATACAGTCTTACCGACACAAATTCCACATAATGGGAATTATGTCCACCATTGATCCAAACATCACCGGGATCCATCACCAAAATGATTTATGAATGAATGCACACATATAACATACTAATAAAATCACCGATTTGATGCACCGAATTGTCTCACCATAACTCACCATTTTCATCACCGATAAAGTATGCAAATGTCTTAGCAATTATTCAATCAATTCACACATATTTATATCAAACATATCATCCAACCATGATAATATTCACGATAATTCCATCACTGTATCAACACATTGTCACATCCAAAATTATATGCACACAATGTTAGATTTTCATCCATATAATTAAATCGAGATTTTAAAATAAAATCGGGCCACTGCCCATCTCACCATTTTATTATATAGAATATTTAATTAGCTTCGCAACGCCCAAAACGGCACTTAAAACGGATAAATGGTTTAAAAGATACGAATTTTAGAAAATTATTATTTTTCAAAAATACACAGCGGTAACCGGTTACCTCAAATGGAGTGACTGGTTTCTGCCTCACAGACAGAACCAAAAACGCAATTTCAAATAGCGGTAACCGATTACCCCAATTCAAGTAACCGGTTACTGCCTTCCAGACAGCACCAAGAACACAAAAATACACAGTGGTAACCGGTTACCTCATCTCATGTAACTGATTACTTCACAACGAATAGCACTTATTCGTATACGTAACCTCAGGTAATTGGTTACCACCCCTAGGTAATTGATTACCTCGTACCTACAGCCCCAAAAACTCAATTTTTACAGCATCTAACCATTTCCAATTCAACCAAATTCGTACCGAAACGATTCCTACACAAAAACATCATCAAATCACATGTTATAACACAACTCTATCATATTCTAGGCATCAATTAACAACATACATATTCATCATACTCCAATTTCATCAAAATCATACAAAATTCATAAATTTACTCAAAACCTAACAATCCCCAAAAGTCAATATATATCAATCGAATCAAACGATAGCCTAATCAATCTTACTACCCTTTAACACATAATAAAGCTTAACCGGAAGAGTCCCCTCTTACCTTAGAGCTTGGTTTGGTTCTTTCTCTTCCTATGCTCTTCAGCTCTTTCACGTTCTTCTCTTTTCTTCATATTTTGCTCTTTTTCTTCTATTTCCTCTTTTTCACAATCTTCTCTATTTTATGAAAAATAGTTAAATAATTATTAAGGCCTACTCAATTAGTACCTCCTTCTTACTAAACACAACATAAATGCCCATTTAGCATTCTTTCACTATTTCTCAAAATCCAATTAATTAACTAATTCCAAATAATTAATTTAATTTCCAATTAAATTAATTCATGAAATTATGGGGTGTTACACAGAAATAAGTTCCCAATGCTCCTCCCGACACATATCCACCACCTAATCCTGAACTGGTCGAACCACGACATTCTAGTCGAATATCTAAAGCACTAGATAGATGTTCACCAGACAGATATGATTCCTCACATACTTCTCTGACTGCCTCACGGTCTAGCACATCTATTCCTACTTGTTATGCACAGGCTGTTAAAGACTTGTGCTGGATAAAAACAATGAATGAGGAACTTCAGGTTGTTCAAGAGAATTTTACATGGGATATTGTCTCTTGTCTCCTTGATATCAAACCCATAGGTTGAAAATGAGTGAATTCTGTGAAATTGAATTCTGATGGATCTCTCAACCATTTCAAGGCTCGATTGGTTGCCTTAGGAAATAAGTAGGAATATGGAATTGGTTATGATGAGAAATTTGCACTAGTTTCCAAAATGACATTTGTTTGTACGCTACTCTCTATAGCAGCTTCTAATGGGCGGTCTCTTCATCAAATGGATGTGAAAAATGCATTTCTTCATGGTGATCTGACACAAGATATCTATATAACTCCTCCTTAAGGCTTATTCTCGTCATCTAAGGGTGTGTGCAAGCTCAAATGCTCCTTATATGGTTTGAAACAAGCGCCTTGAGCATGGTATGAAAAATTCCGCTCCACTCTACTTGGGTTCTACTTTACTCAGAGTCAGTATGTTTCTTCTCTATTTATTCATTGAACGTCTACTGGAATTGTCCTACTTCTTTTGTATGTTGATGATATGATTGTTACTGGTTCTGATAATGCTTCAATTCAAAGCCTTAAACAACAGTTACAAGCATCGTTTCATATGAAAGATCTTGGTAATTTGCATTATTTTATTGGTCTTGAGCTTCACTCTACATCCAAGGGTATATTCCTCCATCAACACAATTATGCCACAGATCTAATTTATATGGCTGGTCTCCAATCGGCTAATTCAGTGGATACTCCTCTAGAGGTTAATGTTAAATATCATCATGATGCCTCGTGGGTAGCCTTAATTACTTGACTATGACTCGTGGGTAGCCTTAATTACTTGACTATGACTCGCCCTGACATATTGTTTTCTATTCAACAAGTAAGTCAATTCATGCACTCTCCTGGCCACCTTCACTTGGCAGCAGTTCTTCGTATAATTTGTTACTTGAAGGGAAGCTCTCATCGTGGTTTATTGAGTGCTTGTAGTGATGTCGACTAGGAAGGGTGTCTTGATACTCGATGATATGTCACTGGTTGGTGTATGTTTCTTGGCTCTTCATTAATCTCATGGAAAAGTAAGAAACAAGAGAGAGTCTCTAAATCTTCTACTGAATCTGAGTATTATGCCATGTCTGCTGCTTGTTCTGAAATAATTTGGCTTCGTGGTCTTTTGGCTGAACTTGGATTTCCTCAATTAGAGTCAACTTCACTTTATGCTGACAATAAAAGTTCCATCCAAATTATTCTGAATCTTGTTTTTCATGAACATACCAAACATATTGAAGTTGATTGTCACTCGATCCATGACACTTATGATAACCGGATAATATCACTTCCTCGTGTCAGTACTCAGTTGCAGATTGCAGATATTCTTACCAAGGCTTTTTCGCGTCCACGCCATTAGTTTCTTTTTAGCAAATTAATACTCATTGACAAGCAGCATCAATTTGATAGGGTGTGTGAATAAGAATTGATTTGTTCCTAGAATAAGGGTTTGTTCCTAGAATAAGGGAAACAAATCATAAATTGATTTGTTCTCATTAAATGTAATTATTTAGTGTAAGTACCGGTATAACCCTGTAACCTCTATATATACAAGAAATAATAATGAGAAAGGCATCAAGCCAAGAATTATTGACAGTGAACAGTGATAAATCTACACAATTTGGTATGATACATTTGTGATGGAATCGAAATTGATCGTATAATTGATGATTACAGTGGACAATGGTGGACCTGAGCTTAAGATGTGGAGGAGGAGAGGCTAGCCAGCAAGGGTAGCACTCCAAGGCTCAAGTCAGTGTGAGAAGGAGAAGAGTGAATGAAATTTTAATTTGAAATTGGTTACATGAGATTCTTTATGCGTATCCTTTATATAATTGAATGGTTATGAATTTTTTTCCTGATGGGACATATGTCGTACACAATGTTAGAACAAGTAGCCCAACAAGTTAAACCAAGTTTAGCACACAGATGGATAATAATGCAGAGTCAATGTAAAGTAGTAAAGAACACCAGATATTGGTAACCCAATTCAGTGAAACCACACCTACGTCTGGAGGGCACTCTACCCAAGAAAGAAAATTCACTATTAGTAGCTTAGTACACTTAGTCTTCTATGAACAACAATCTCTTGTTGTTCAATGCCTCTTCCTAACATTTCCCAATGAACTTCAATTTAGGACTCCTACTAAATATGAGATCCCTTCTCACTTTCTCTTAATCACTAACCCCTATTGATCAACTTTAATAACAACTCTATTTATTGTTAAAATTACAAAACAACTAAGACAAACCAACAGCTATGCCAAATTACTGAAACATAGAAGGGTGCACACAAATATTTAACTCTAACCCTTATTATGGCATTAACATGAAATACAAGTTACAAAGACTCAAACCCTAACATAAATAAACTATTCTTTGTGCACAAAATCCATGTCTCAAGAATGAGACTTGAGTCTGATTATATAGTAATGTCTTATGGGATTTTCTCCTTTGGATATCTGATTTGATTGCCTCTAGAAAATAGCATAGTTCGTTAGATATGATTTGTTTCTAATTCTAAAATATATCCAACAATAAGATAAGCTTTGTTTCTAATTCAAATTTAAATCTCTTTTAAATCTGATTTGAACGTCTCCAACTGTCAAATAAATCAACTAAACCTTTGCTAAAATAAATGCAACAAATCTGATCAAATTCTAACCAGAATTGTGCACCAAGAAACATCCATATGACATGTTGTCAAGGCTAGATGTTGCACTGTAGACATGTTGAAGCATCGTATTCAACATGTTGCACCAATACATCCAAATAAAATTTTTAGCTTGAATCTGTAGATATTATTTGTAGAGTGAATCTTGGATAGAATACCTAAAAACCATAACTGCAATAACATTTGTCTATTGTAAAAGACAAGATGTTGTAGCACACATGTTGGAACATCAGGTTTCACATGTGTTCATCTATACCAGAACCAGCTTGAACAAACTCCATGTTATTTTGCATAATGAAGTCAATCCTAAAAGGAACTTCAATCTCCCCCTTTGATAAATTTCGGCAAAACAACTCTCCAAGCATAAAACACAGTTGAGTACCAGACAAACCATACTCATAACACACATCAGTAGCAACAAAATTCAAATCATCAGAGCATATCAAGAGCAACAGAAGTCAGCAGAAATTTTTATCACTGACAGAAAATCATGAGGTAGTTACACACGCATGAGTTTGCATGTCAGGGGTCATGAGGTAGTTACACACACATGAGAATGCAACACTATCATTATTAAGCTCCAACACAATCAGTCTTGCAATCATTCAAGAGGAGTTAGTCATGCATGAACACACATCAGTTAGTAGTTAGTAGTCAAATATTTGAAGCTACTACTAGCACACAACAAGGCCAACACACGCAGATTTAGGCCAGATGTTACAGCATGTGTGCTTTCCACAGAAAACCAGTTATTACATGTTGTATCAGATAGTTCTAACCATGTCATGTCTCATATCTCTTTAGAAACAGCTACAGACTTCAACGTTATCATCAGTCACAGCACAAAACAAGTCAGTATGTTAGATTAGTGAGAATCATACTATCCCTAATACTATTACTCCCCTTTTTGCCACAATTTGGCAAATAAACATCCAGAAGAATCAGTCAAGAGTCAATATGGATGTTAGTATGTCAGTGTAACACCCTAAATCCCACACTCAATTTATCTAGAATTTAATTATAAATGCAAACCACTCAGGGTTAAATCAGCACATTTAAAACCTGTCATTGCATACTCACCTTCACTTAGAGTATCATCATAGTGGAATCAACATCAAAAAATCGAATAAAACATTTCAATTTATGACATTTAGTCTCATAAACTTCAATTTTATAACATAAACAAGGAGTTGTATTATTCAACTCTTAACAACTTTGAAACCTCAACAAACACATAAATAGTTAACTTCAACAAAACAAAACAAAACAAGTGAAAGCAGCGTTCCCAGCCCGATGTTACATGATCAGAGCAAGACCCTACTAGTAAAATGACAAACTAACGAAAGTCACTTCAAGAGCTATCTTCCACTTACTTCAGCAAATGCTACTTCTGAGTATCTGCAAGTTGTTCATGGCGGACAATATTAAAGCAAAGGGGTGGGAATACACTTCAATAATTAATGGTGAAAGCAAGCGGAAGCAGAATATCACATAACAACAAATACACACATTTATGAAATCAACATCACATATTAAGTATTCTCATCCAACGCCACATCAACAACAATTGATACAATGTGACACTTATGCAAATGTACTAAACACCGAATCAACATGCATGTGGTACCAATCATGAACACTCAAGTTCATCTCTCTCCTTGATCCCCATAGGATCACATTCCCTCTTGGAACCAGAGCACACCAAAATAGCGACCATCACCATAGGCAACGCTTCACTGATTTCCACTAGAACCAGCTACTCGCACCCAATCCATCATCATAGGATCGAGGCTCACAAAAAAGAATCGAAGTTTCTACAACATGAATGCATGACTCTCAGCATGCAACGACAATACATACACATTGGCCCCTCATTTGGATGTGTATGCCACCAACAACATAATCACCATAAACATAACATGTACATATATAAAAACATGAAACATCATTATAAACAACACCACATCAAATAATTCATGCTTAATTAACCATTAGCCATAATATATAAGCATCTCCATCATAATACGACAACATCATTTAACAACATCATCAATAACACCATTAAAATAAAATAAAAAATTGATTAAACCAAGTTTAATCATCAAGACTCATAAATATAGCCCCTAACAGTACCTAGCAACACCTCAAATCAGTATTCGACAACAAGAAATACATAATCAAAACTCAAATCCTCGCAATAGAGCTCATTATGCTCATTCTGTGTGCATGATGCCTTGGGCGTCACGAACATGATGCATGTCATCAACCTCAAAACACCAAATCGTCACTAGCGGACATCTTACTCACTATGTGCAACCAGATTCCCCGACGGCCTACCTGTCAGCGCCTTAAAACGCATGACGGCCATTATTGATCTACCAAACGCATATTTGTCTTTCTACACAGAGTGCGATTCTGCACTCTAATCTCACATCTCAGACATCCATAATTAGTCCAAAACATTACATACATGTTATATAGTCCTTTATAACATCTAATTGCATCAAAAGAACACCTTAATCCATGGTTTTTATACATAATATATTATTCTCAAGAGCTTCAAAGTTGCAACAACGGGGAGCACACAAATTACTTCACAAAATCATCCAACAACAACAATCATGGCATCAAAATTCAGAATTAGAATTAGAACACACAATCCTAAGGAGGTTAAGGGTCCTTCAATCTACCCCTCGTGTTTTAACACCCATTAGAGAAGCACATTCCACCTTACCTCAATTCCCAACAATGAAAATTATGGTTTGTTGATGAGTTTCTCCTTCCCAAAGCTCTAAGCCATTTTTCTCTCTTTTGCCTCTTTTCACTTTTTCACCAAAACACGTACTTCCGATTCTCATCATTCTACACTCTTCTTCTTAATAAAAGAAAAACATAATTCCCTAATTAGGATATTCCCTTCCCACCCTCCATATTTTCCTTAATTCCAAACTTGCCCTCAATTTCTCTACACACTCTTATTTTCTTATTATTTTATTATTCTAGTATATTCACTTAATTAAATTAAATAAACTCCTATTATTTAAATATCAAAATAATTATAAATAACTCTAATTTATTCCAACTAACTTCTACTCCCCCTCAACGCTCCTACCTCAAATTCACACACATCCCTACTTCATATAATAATTTAACTACCATGGCCCATCAATCAAATAAAATACACAAAATCACAAATTATTCATAGATAAATCGATTAAAATAAACTATTTGAAAATGGGGTGTTACAGTTAGCACATAAACGGTCAATCCTGAGTAAAGAAACCACAACGATTTAGAGAACAAATTGTTGTACACGATGCTAGAGCATCATGACAATTATTGGTACTAACTCTTAAAGGCTAGCAAGTAATTACAAAACCAAAACAAGATACGCCCTAATACAGGGGCAAAACAAAAACACCTAGAATCAACACCCAGCAGACTTATTCATCTATCCAACCTCTGATGCTCATGCATGTAATCAAGTTTTCACCAGCTTGAATCGATCCCTTCTTCAAGGATTTCATCTTCTTCACAAATTTCTTCCCAGTCACAAATGCTTTAATCGATGTAAAGCAAACTTTGAACTCTGGATAAACCATTAATATTTCATAAGAATATT
Source organism: Vicia villosa (assembly GCF_029867415.1). NCBI lineage: Eukaryota > Viridiplantae > Streptophyta > Magnoliopsida > Fabales > Fabaceae > Vicia > Vicia villosa. The sequence goes on from NC_081180.1 coordinate 173,038,291, forward strand.
CTTCAAAAACTATCTAATAAAAGAATCATATTTAATTATTTACTTCTCAAATTTATAAAATTGAATGGGTCAATGTATTTTCCATTTTCCCATTTTTTTTCTTTTCTTTTATTATCAAAATTTTGATTATATAAATTTAATTATTTGATATTTTAAGAAAATTACACTGTTATCTAATAAAAATATATTAATAAAAATTCATTAATAAAAATTCATTAATCTGTTATGTAATTAACAAAATTTTAAAAGATATGCCTAATTTTACGAGATACTATAACATAGAGGAAAGAGAAAAAATAGAGAGCATAAATATGGAAAATTTTGATTGAGTATATAACATCGAGTCAATAATACTTTTGACCTCAAACGCACAAATTGAATTATTATCATTAATCCTCTTTTGAATTCTACGTTATTTCATTCCCTCTGCAACACACTCACAATATCCCAAACACAAACACAACACAAACAACCGTGTCTTGTTCTTCTGTTTCTCATTCTCACCCTAACAATGTCCTCAAAAACCTTCATCGTTTATATACTATCATCTTTCTCTATCGCTCTTCTCTCGTCACTATTTCTCATGCATAATAACCAAACTCCATTCTCATCAGTATCATTATCATCAACCTCTATCCGTTATGGTTCTGGACCAGATAGAATTTGGCCGGTAAATATTTCTAGCCTTTTTTCTTCATCTAATATTTCACGTGCGTCAATCTTGATTATTTGTGTTTTATATGTATAGGAATTGAAACCGAGTTGGAAACTTGCTTTGGCCACGGTTATCAGTTTCTTTGGTTCAGCATGTGGAACCGTTGGTGGTGTTGGTGGTGGCGGCATTTTTGTTCCCATGCTTAATCTTCTTCTCGGGTTCGATGCCAAATCCGCTGCTGCTCTTTCTAAATGTAATAACAAACCACAATGTTTTCATATCATAGTGGATACTCTAGTCTAGGGTTTACATTAACACTTGCATACAGTTACTCTAGAATTTTTGAGACTCATGAGTTTGAATTGTTGTGGAATTGGTTTAGGTATGATAATGGGGGCGTCTGCGTCTTCGGTTTGGTATAATTTGAGAGTGGCTCATCCGACGAAAGAGGTGCCGATATTAGACTATGATTTGGCTCTTTTGTTTCAGCCTATGCTTATGCTTGGGATTACTCTTGGTGTTACTCTCAGTGTTGTTTTCCCTTTCTGGCTTATTACTGTCCTCATTATCATTCTCTTCATAGGTTTGTGTCTCTTTCTTTTATCTATGAATCAATTCTTGAGCCAGAAGAGAACACTGTTTTATTTATCCATTCATTGATTTTGTTTTTGTACAGGAACTTCTTCAAGGTCGTTCTTCAAAGGAATTCAAATGTGGAGGGTTGAGACTATTCTTAAGGTAAAAATAAAATTGACTTAATGAATGTATATTCTTATTATAATTCAATAACTGTCAACTCAAGTTTTATATTTATTTTGTAGAATGAAACTGCTAAGCAAGCTGCTTTGGTTAATTCTCATGGAGAATATGAAGCAGGTATACAAATTTACAAGTCATATGCTTTATTATTGTTTTGAATGGATTGTGCTAGTGACTCGGTTTTCCTGAAATTTTGCAGTTCTAATCGACCCGAGATATGAGCCATTGATTCCTAAAGAACAGAAATCAACTATGGTATGTTTTCTTGCATATGAGAAAATTTTTCATTTTGCTGTTTTCAAGAGGAACTAAGTTTTTCTTGTATGAAATCCAGCAAATTCTCTGTTTTAACCTTAAATGGAAGAGGATTCTAGTGCTGTTGGCTGTGTGGATTTCTTTCCTCCTAATTCAAATCATCAAGGCAAGTTTCCTCTCACTCGCTCGCTCACTCGCACAGGTCTATTAAGTTTTGTCTTCTTCATTTTTTACAATAAGCAATTCATTGTTGATTTGCAGAATCATGTAGAGGTCTGTAGCGTATGGTATTGGGTGCTATTCGGCTTGCAGGTTCGATCACATATCCTCAACTCATTGATGAATCATAGTAACAGCCTTGGTCTCATCGTAAAGCTGTATATGCAATGTGGTTAGACTTTGGCTAATTGGCAATGCTTGTGTCTTTTTTCTGTTTCAGTTTCCAATTGCACTTTTGGTATTCGGCTTTGAAGCAGTCAAGTTGTACAAGGATCACAAAAAGAGGAAGGGCACAGGGAGCTTAGAATACATATGCGAGGCTTCGATAGAATGGAGTGTTACATCACTTGCGTTTTGTGCTATTTGTGGTATTGTAGGCGGAATTGTTGGAGGCCTACTTGGTTCTGGAGGAGGATTTATTTTGGGGCCTCTTTTACTCGAGATTGGTGTCATCCCCCAGGTACATTATGTGATCTCATTCAATTATGCATCCCAATGTTTTGACCTGTGTTATCAATTACACAAGTTAGTACAAAATATATTGTCACATTGTGCTGTAGTGTCGCCATAGCGTTATTGTGTAACAGAATTCGCGCAACACTAGCGTTGATGTATAAGAAACTTGACTTCTAACAGATGTTTTGATGATTTAAATTGTAGGTTGCTAGTGCAACAGCAACATTTGTGATGATGTTTTCATCATCTTTGTCTGTTTTTGAATTCTACATTCTCAAGAGGTTCCCTATTCCTTACGGTACATTTCATCAACTCTTCAACCTTTGATCCATTTTCAATATCTTATCAATACAAATGTAACAACTTTTGTCAACTTCATTGTATTTTTATGCAGCATTATATCTCATCGCAGTGTCCGTTTTGGCCGGCTTCTGGGGACAATTCTTTGTAAGAAAATTAGTTGCATTTCTCGGGAGAGCCTCACTCATTGTATTCATCCTCTCCGCTGTTATTTTCGCTAGCGCTCTCACCATGGGTAAATAATCGAAAACCAACCTCAATTTCTAATCTATGTACAAAGATTTTTGCACAAATGCTAATATTGATGTAATACATTTTTCTATTTCAGGTATTGTTGGCACTGAGAAGAGTATTCAAATGATACAGAACAATGAATTCATGGGATTCTTAGGATTTTGTACCTCTTAAGTGGTTTAGAGCAAAGTAGGAATAGCAAACAAAAGGAAAATCAAAGGGTTCTTTGATGTTGGTTAATGTCTGTTGACCAACATGAATGTGTATATGAATCTCTAGGTAATTTTTTTGTAATCAACAAAGATTAGAAAAAGTTAGTGCCTATGTTAGTTTTCAGGGTTTAATTATGGATACCATAGAATATACTTTTCTCATTTCCTCTAAATTTATAGTTTGGTTACAATATATATGGTGCAGAAGTGTTGGGATCTGATTACCACAAACAGATTTCATGATGATGGTGTCTTCAACCAAAAGAAACAAAAGGAAATATTATTGTCATAATCTCTGTCTTGTCTGTTGGATTTTGCCAACAAGTTGAATGAATTGAAATTTTTGTATTGATACAGATTATTCATTCTGTCGAAATTAATGTACTTTATGTTTTTTTCTTTTGTTTTGTTTCGGAAAAATGTCCCTTATGTGTATGTTGGAAACTTGGATTTTTGTTTCTTAGTGATGCTTAGAGTACTATAGATGTCGACATGTTAATAAATTTCCTCGCCTATAAGTTTCCTCACCTATAGCAATAGAATAAATAATTGAAATCATGTGATACATGCGCAAACTCAATTTATTTAAATTTACACAAATTTAGTTTGCATATGTACATATAATTCCAATATAGGTACAAGTAAAATTTGATATTAATGTTCACATATTATTCACAAACACATAAACACAAAATATATAATAATTTCTTTATCCACCCTCATGTTTAGCAAAAAATCCAAAATACTCCTAACTTCGGAAATGCATTTCCGAAACTTTTTTTTTTCAAAATTTGTCTTATTTCGAAAATGCACTTTCGAAAACACGAAAAAATGTGTTTTCGGAGATGCATTTCCGAAAACACCCTTTTTGAGGAGAGTGGTAATTTCCTAAACGATTTTAAAGTTAAAAATTATTTTACTAACTTATATAAATTAAAAAAAAATATAATTTCATAAGTAAATTTTGAATTATATAGAATTAAATATAAAATTTATTCATTAAAGAATAAAGAAATTTCCTAAATTTATTAACTTAGACAATATAATGTTAAGGCTCATGCAAACGAGTGCCTCGAGTTATTGGTTAAGGATTTCCAAATATAAAAAATATTCTAAAAATAAATTATTTATTTAAACTTGCAATATATTGAATACAAGTGTTTTAAAAAAATCATATCTTTTATTTCTTATAATAGTCAATTATTTTAATTTTCATTATATTTAATAAAAATATTTACTAAACAAAATATATCATTTCAAACTCTTAACCAATGTCGATGGGGCACTCGTTAGCATTGCCCTAATGTTAATGGAAGGTCTTTAACTCATTTTTAATCATTTAAAACTCCACACTTATAATCATCATTGATTTCAGCACCGAAGTTTCTGAAAGTACACCCCACCATCAATTCGTAGCAGAAGAATGTATCATAGTTCGTCGCTAGATCCTCATTCACCTCAAATATGTGAATTAGATATGTATCTCTCATATAATTTGACATCTACTATGGTGGCCAAACCTACAAGCATGCTTGAGGGTCAGACCTTCTATCCCTTTAGGCCTGAGTAGAGAGATATTATTCTAGTACACTAAAAAGTTCCACATTATTTGAAAATTGAAATCAAAGATAGTTTGTGTACAACAATTACAGTCTTCAATCCAATCAGACACATTTTCTAACATGAAGAGTTACAAAAGATGGTTGGTGGATAAATTAATATCACTATTTTTTAAGTCAAGGTGGAGGTTTTTGAAATATATTTTAAAAACACGAAAAGAAGGAAAATATATTTTGATATTACTGATTAGTCATTATTTTTATTAATTTATATCAACATATTTGTTCGCTTTCATAATTATTTATTGCTTTAAATAGTTAATTAAGTAGATTTTTTAAAAAAATCACAAATTAGGTCTTACATGATTTAATGAAATTTTCCTTGTAATAATCGGTTTGGAAATGTTTAATATGTTTGTAGGTCTTAGAAATCAAGAAAAGAACTAGAAGAGAGAAAAGAATTGTGTCCAAACACGTCTAAAACGGGTCGTGGACCGTTAGACAGGCCCACGCACCGGCCATAAAGTGGCGGGTTGGATTGGAATTTTGGACCCGCCGCTCACCAAAACCCGCCCTACCAAAACTCGTCGTTCGCCAATGCTTGTCAAAGTCCGCCTCGCCTATTCATTCAGCCTTTCCCGCCTTAAGTCCGCCTTTTTTTAGTTAATTCTAGTAATTTTAATTCTTAATGGTTTAATTTATACATTTAATTGTGAATATATGGACATTTTTTAAGTAAAATTTGTTAAAAAGATGTTTTTTAAAAAGTTGTTCTAAAAAATAAGTGAAAATTTCAATTGAAATGTAAAAAAAAGTTTATTAGTCTATTAAAAATTAAAAAAATAGGCAGAAAAGCCCGCCAATCCACCATTTTGGCGGGGCGGGCTTGATTTTGAGGCCCATCTCGACTTGTCGGGCATGTCCGTCCCATTCTTTTTTTGGCAGGCATAAGGCAGAGTGGGGCGGGAGGCCCGTTTTGCCACCCCTAAATAGAGCCAAATATCTGAACACCCAAGAAGGTGTACACAAGCAAAATTCATCTCAGGTCATATATGTATGCAAGCTATAATATGCGTATGGGGAACCTAAGGACAATAATTCAAGCAGTCTCCAAGCATTCATATTCCCAGCACACTCTGGTAAAGCATCTAGAGGCCCAAACCTAATACAGACGTGTACAAATCAATGTAGCATCCAAACATCTACCTAGGCGTATGCAGGTAAAAACAACATCTGACAAAAGGCGTTGAAATGTCTGAACACGAGCTTGTATACTCATTTACAACTATTTAATAAGTAAATTCTATTTTATCAGATTATCTTAGATATTGACAAAAAAAACTATTGAGTGAATCAAACACATTAGGAGCGACAAGGAGTATAGTTCAACGAAGTTTGAAGTTCTTCATATCTTATTTATGTGTTATTTCTATAATTCTGTAAATATCTTTTGTTAATATTATGAATAAATAAGCTCTAGTGTTAAGGATTGACAAAAGGTGTTGAAATGCCTGAACACGAGCTTGTATACTCATTTACAACTATTTAATAAGGAAATTCTATTTTATCATATTATCTTAGATATTGACAAAAAAAACTATTGAGTGAATCAAACAAACACATTAGGAGCGACAAGGAGTATAGTTCAACGAAGTTTGAAGTTCTTCATATCTTATTTATGTGTTATTTCTATAATTCTGTGAATATCTTTTGTTAATATTATGAATAAATAAGCTCTAGTGTTAAGGATTAGTTATTATCACTAGCAGATGCAAGCATGTAGGTTTGGGGGCACTAACCGCCACAAAGCAAATGAAATTAATGGTGTTCGCGGTACGATTTGGGCGGTTTTGACGAAAAAATCATTCGAACCGCAAGAAAAAAAATCGTGCGGTTTGGTTCAATTCGGTTGGCTTTCAGAAAAAAAATCGAACCAAACCAAACCAATGCGGTTTGGTTCGGTTTTTTACAAATATTTTATTGAGCCATACATAGACATATAGAAGACAACCTATCTTTGTATTTAGACATTACTATCAAATAACAACAAAAATCGTCATATTTTAACAACAACTTTCCATTTAATATGTAAAAATTAAATTAGACAAAAGTGGAATAATAAACATAAAATAATAATATAAAACAATATAAAAATTATTATAATGAAACAAAAAAATAGAAGAGACGAGAGATTAGTGAAGATGAAAAAGAAAAAACAAAAGAGTTGAGAGATTAGAGAAGAAGATGTGCGATAAAAACGAAACTGAAATACAGAACATTTGCATAAAAATGAGAAGGTGAAAAAGAAAGAATATAAGAGAGTAGAGATTAGAGAAGAAGACGGAAGATGGAAGATGTATGTGACAAATAAGGCGCGATAATGATATTAGAGATTTGAGAAAATTGGGACTGAAATCATATGTGTAAGGATAAGAAAATTGTTTGTAATCATAAGGTTAAGGTATAAAAGGTTTAAGTTTGGGTTGGATGTGAGTTAAGTAAAAGTTAGGTTGTAACATAATGTGGTTTCATTGGGTTTAGTTCGGTTTACAAAATACAAACCGCAAATCGAACCAAACCGTACAATTTTGTTAAAAGATGACTCAAACAAATCCGAACCAAATGCGGTCTTGTGTGGTTTTGGTTTAGTTTGATTTGCATTTTTTCATTGGGTTGGTTTGGTTTTTAACACCCCCTAAATGAAATTAATTGAAATTATGTTTAAATTTGTACTCTTCTATATAAAAGATAAGTTATTGCCACTTTAAATTAATACTTTTAATGAAATTAACACTGATTTAAATAATATATCCTTCTATTTTCACCACTTCTTTAATTCTAAGCACATAAAATTACACAAAATAAATTGTATTTTGAAAATGAAATATTGTCCTAAATATTATAGATTATTGTAAAAAAAAATTGTTTAAAATAATGTATCTCATAAAATTTTAGAACATTTATTTAAAAGAGTAACATAGGAATAACAAATCAAAGGGTTCGCATATATTGGTTAACCTCGGTTGACCAACAATCCAACATGGACATCTATATCTCTATATAATTTTTTGTAATCAATAAAGATTAGAAAGATAGTGGCAATGTTAGTTTTCAAGTTTAAATTTTGGATATCATACTTAAAACTTTTTCTTATTTCTCTTAGCTCATCAACTCAACTACTACCTAACACTTTAGTTTTTCTTCTCACATGTAAAAATAATTGTGGTTTAGCATTCTAGTGGCATACAAATACATTATTGTGATGTGCCATTTTTTTATTTGTTTTTTTATTGGGAGAATGAGATGATGAGACTTTATGTTGGAGGGGGATTCGTCATTCCTCCCTCCAGCTCTATTAATAGAAAATATATTATTTTAAAATTTATTCAATCAATGTATTAGATTTAATAATAATTCAGATATATTAATTATTTAATAAATTTAAAGAATAAATTATCTCTAATAAATAAGACGAGACCCGTGGGAGTAGGGGTGGTAAAATGGGTCGTGGCCTGTCGGGCCGGCCTGCGTATCCGCCAAAAAATAGTGGGTTGGATTGAGATTTTAGGCCCGCCCCGCCAAAACCCACCGCCCACCATATCCGCCCCACCAAAGCCTGCCCCTTCTCTAAAACTCGCTCTTTTTTAGTTAATTCTAATATTTGTAATTCTTGATGGTTTATTTTATATAGTTATTTATAAGTATATGTAATAGTTTTTTAAGTAAATTTGTTAAAAAGTTGTTTTTATAAAAAACTATTTTAAAAAATAAGTGAAAGTTTAATTAAAAGGTAAAAAAAAAAATTATTAATCTATTAAAAAAATATAAATATAAATAAAAATAGGAGGGTAAATTCGCCGCCCGCCAATCCGTCATCTTGGCGGGACGGGCATGACTTTTATACCTATTTTATTTCGCTGGCATGCCCGCCCTGCTTGTTTTTTGGAGGACATAAGACAAGACGGACGGGGCGAGCAGCCAATTTTGCCACTCTTACGTGGGAGTAAATTAATATTTTCAGCATATTTGAATGTTCCTAAAATAAAGATACCTGAGATATTCTTAAAAAATAAGTGGTCCCAAACTGAAAAATAGTATATGTTGTTCAATATACTTTTGTTCTAACATGGACCTTACAAATGAATTAAGAAATAAAAAGCTCATGATATTTTTCTCATTTCCACCAATTTTCTAGTTTGGCAACAATGTGGTGCAGAGCTGTTGGGATATGATTACCACAAACAGGTTTCATGATAATGGCCTCCAACCAAAAGATAAGAAGAGAAAAAAAAGAAAAAAAATATCAGTCATAGTCTTTGTCTATTCTTGTCTATTTGGATTTATTAAAAAAGTTCAATGAATTGAAATTTTGTATTGATAGAGATTATTCCTTGTGTGGACATTAAGGTACTTTATGGTTTTTTGTTTTGGAAATATGTCCATTGTTGTGATGTTGGAAATTTGGATTTTTGTTCCTTAATGGTGCTTAGAGTATAGGAAAAATGTCCCATGTCTACACATGTAGACATTGGTGGTGGTAGTACTATTTGGATTTGAACTTATTGATTATATGTTAATAAAATTTCTCACTATAGCTCAATAAAATGTGGTAAAGTGTTAGTATGAAATCATGTATAAAATATATATACATTCTAACTAGTAATAAAAAAAAATTAAAAAAAAAACTCTACAAGATTGTTTGAGTTTTGAGGAAAGAGGAAGGGAGAATTTTAAAAAGTGATCTTTTTTTTAAATATAGAAAATCCTTAATATTTTTTGAAAAAGCTTAAGAATTAAAATTTTTTTAAATACTTTTGAAATAGTTAATTTTTATAAATCATAAAAATATATATTTTTTAGGAATACTTATAGTATTGAAAATTAAAATATTTATTTTTAAAAAATATGTATTTTTTTATTTAAAATCTTTAGAGAGTCCAAACACTCGTTAAAAGCCCCAATAAAATGAAGTTCTTAATTGTCACAAGTTACATAAACATAATTAACTAGTGTCTTACCCGTGCGTTCGCACGGGTACCCGTCGTGTTTGCGCATTGTGGTTGAGGAAAATTAAAGATGATAGGGAAAATTAAATTTTGAGAGGATAGGTTAATATAATAATAAAATATGTTTGTAAAAGAAAAATATTTTTTGAACAGTTTGGGCCCAGGGTTAGGTTAAAATAAATAAGTTAATAAAGTGATATAATAGTTTGGGCCTAAGATGGTAAGCTCCATGTCCAAAAGAGAGTCGGTAACCTAATTTTATTCCTTCAGTTAATAGAGTAGGATTAATAGGCCTAAAAGGTATTAGTAAAAGACTAAATTTTGCTTAAAATGAGTAAAATTATAAAAATACTAATATTAAAAAATTGAATATTGAAAATAAAAAGTAATTAAGAAAATAAGTAAATATTGTTTTAGATTGAATAATACAATTAAGGATGCAATATTTCTTAAATATTAAGGTTCCATTGAAAAATAATTGGTTTTAAATAAAAGAATAATAAAATTGTTATTTTAATATTCAAAATTTTGATCACTAACTTCGTGCTCCCGTTAATATTCAATATTTTTATCAGTAACTTTATATTCCCGTTAATATTCAATATTTTGTGGGTGTTGTTATTGTTCCCTTTAAAATTAAATATTTTGATCATTTTCATGTTTCCGTTAATACTCAATCATTTGATCAGTAACATCATTTTCTTCAAATAGAAAATTGATCTAATTATATGAAAATGTTTTTTATATTCGATCTCTGCCTATAATTGAACTAATTAGTCTGAAATAATTATTAAATATATTTTATTCTTTTAATGAAAAACTATTGATACTCTATAATACTTCAACTAAAGTTTTTTTGAATTTCTTAAATAATTATTTATAAATCGACTAAAATGATTGAGTCTCCTACGGTTCATGATAAGATTTTTATAATAAAATAAAATTTAAATTCATATTAGTTAAGTTTTTCTAATAAAACTAATATAAAACAACATTCAATCAATTAATATCGCTACTATACAAACATGATAGTAAAGTCCAATGGATAAACATCAAACCAAACTACATGGTGGGTGAGATAGATGAAAATTTCATGCAAATGGGTTATGAGCAATTGAAAAGGTTACATAATTATCCAAATAAAAAATTATTTAAATCCTTTAAGAAAATGATTTGCTTAAAGAAATCCCAACCTTGTGTGCTTCATAAGTTTTACAATAAAAACTTACTATTAACTATTATGTAAAACAAAAATGTTCAACATCCAGACAAAGTTGAAATGATTATACTGAATTGTCAATCCCCTTAACAGAACCAACAGAATTATAACCAACTATAACCACCTTAATCCTCACCCTTCCAAATCCCTCTACATAAACCACTTCCAAGTAATTCCAAAGCAGCTCCCTAAATTGATTCAAAAACCATGCTTTTGCCTGGAAGTTAACAACATTGCAGCGGAAAACAGTGACTCATAATTGAATACTCTTTGAATAAAATGTTAATTCCACTCACATGAAGGAAAATTAGATACAGCTGGTTTAACAAAATGAAGAGATATCATATTAAACAATAGACACACTATAGATTATTACAAATAAGCGCGAGACGTTCCAGATAATTCTAATAAGCGTGAGACATCCCTTGCTTCACATCAGCCAATTTCTTCTCTATTATCTCGGAAGCAACTTGAGAATAAACCTGTACATATGATGATACTGACATTGTTATATTGATTTTTGCCGATTACCATGGTTCTAAATTGCAGTATGCAAACCAACGTAGTTGCATTCATCTGTACACGTTCACATTATGAAGAAACTATAATGTCAACCGTAACTGCATTTTAGATTTAAACCTATACAACCTTCTATGTTTGTGTATGTGAGCTTACCAGACCAATTGCAAAGAGGTTTCAGAAGAACAAAGATGACGACCAGTCCAAGGATCCAAGTTGGCACCAAAGAAGGTCCTTCAAATTATGCAGATGGGGCTGAATCATAATGAGCATCAATTCAAGGAGAGAAAACCAAGACCTGCAAAGGACCCAGCCAAAAAAATTTATCTGATTAGATAAGTACCTGTCAATGCTGATTCCAATTGCTCAAACTAACTAACTCGAGCACTTATAGAGACAATGGAGTGTATGTTTGGAATCACGCTGAGTTTGACGAAATCATAGTAGCAGTGTGAGTTTGTCGAAGCTTTAAAATGTAGCTTTTTCCAAAATCAGCGGCACATTGATACTGCTAAACTCGCTATCAATCCAATCATGCATTGACTGACTAAAGATAGGAAAATAATTGCTCACATGATGTATGACCGCTTGGGAAACTCTTATGTACTTCTTTTATATCACTAAACTTTCCATGAAAAATCACACCTCCCAATGCATCATACACCTATAAGTTTAATCAAACAAAGGGTTAATGACCACTTTCCTCAAAACATAAGCTCGCATCCTCATCATAAACAAAACTATCAAGACAATGACAACAATAAACAATAAGAAAAAAACACAAACCAATCAAGTTAATTAATGACAACAAATGATATGATACTTGCATAATTCCTATTACCTGTATTCCATCAGGAAAGCAACGCCAAAAGAAGTCGGGCCGTGGCCTGCCAACAACGTCTTTAATTGAATCAGTCAACACTTCAGTTATCAGAACAGCAAACAGAAGGCCTGTAATGTAACAATGAAACATTAACAGCCATATTTTTACCAATTCTATATATTCACCAATTCTTCAACATAATCTGTCACTTAATGTATATAACAATCCATGACTGCAAAATTTACCGAGAACACTGGTGCAAATCATAAACATCTCTCCTACGCATATAAGTTAAATTAGGATTTACACATGAATAGTGTGTAATAATCATTTCAAAGAGTGTAATAATCATTTCAAAGACTGTAATGATAATTTTATAAATAAACAAACACTAAACAAAACAAATCAAAGAAAAATTGTTGATTAAACACTAAAAAATTAAACATATGCATGCATGATTACAGAAAGCTTGAGAATAATAACCTACATGTGCAATAAGTCTGACATAGTAACCATAACTTTCTTATGAAATAAGTATGAACATAGTTACCTAATTATTAATTATACATCCCCCTGCAATCTATGGCAGTCTTTACAAAAGTTACAACTTCACCAAAACCGTGTAAAACCTGTCATGCATAACCCAATTCAAAAGTAGTCTTTCGATAATTTAAAGTAATGGATGAGAAACACTTATCTTTCGATGGTGGCATCGACATAGTTCCAGCGTCGTGATTCTGATTTGCAGCAGCGAATTTCCACGAAAGCCCTCTTTGTTCCTCGAAATTAGTTTTTACAAAATTCTTGTTCTGCAATGTTTTACCGGGTTATCTACAGTTTTCATCATTTTAATATGTTGTCGAGTTTTGCGTCGGGGACGATCATGTTCGTAAATCCAGGTTTGATGGGTGTCGATCTCATGAAAAATCTCCTGATTCTAATGCTCCTAATATAATTACATCAACCGTATAAAACAAATGTTTTAAATAATGGCATATAAAATCCAAGAGTCATAGAACTTAAGGCAAATGAGGCCCAAAGAATTTGCAACAACCTGTGATCATTCTGGCTGTCTCAATAACTGAACTTGGTAATCCTGCCTCTTCTGCTAAGAGAAGCCCATAATGGGGGATATGCTTTGGTCCTTCCTTAAGTTGAAACAAATTAAAGAAAAATATTAGTTTGAAGATAGTAATCTGATGCAAGAGGAAAAGGATAGAGAATTAGAGATACCACCTTGAACTCCAAATGGTTGTTTTTTAATTCAACATGAAAGTGATGAATTTTCACGTTAGGATAGATTGTTGCTAATTCCGATATATTCTCCATATGAGTGGCAAATATGGTATACCTGAAGGAAGATGATAAATATGGCTAAGAAGGCCGGAAGGTTAATCATATAAATATGTTCCTTTGACCATTCAAGCATTCAACATCGTAAAACACACGCCCAATCACAGATTAGAATCATATCATATTCATACCGTAATATCAAGATGAGTCTTCACCGATGCTTGCTCTTTCACCAATTTCTCTACAAATGAAGAAACCAAATCTATATAACTTTACACATGCACCTTCACACCTACACAAAATCAAACTAACAGTAAATATCCCCCAAAGTAGGAAGAATTGAGTGAAATAAATAGGAAGAATTGAGTGCATTTCAAGGCTAACTATCCTTTTCCACCATTTTTCTGTCAAATGATGTTTCTTAAAAAAACAACATAAAGTTCCCTCTTGAACCCTGGGAAAAATCAAAAGCATGCACAGATGAGAAGGATTAAAAAGATTAAGGACCTATGAACAAACTATATCCTGTGCAGTGACTTTCTTAACAATACCCATTATATACCTTGGAACAACATACTCGTTACAAAACTGCAAAACCAAACAGAAACTTCATCAGATTCAATAACCCTAAACAATAAATGTTGAGTACATAAGAAAAACATGACATAAAAGTAACTGGTAAAAACATGCCTTGTACATATTTAAATCATGGTTTGCACACGTTTAAATGCAAAAGAAAAAAATATAAAATCATTTTCCAGCAGTGACTTTCTTAACAATACCCATTATATACCTTGGAACAACATACTCGTTACAAAACTGCAAAACCAAACAGAAACTTCATCAGATTCAACAACCCTAAACAATAAATGTTGAGTACATAAGAAAAACATGACATAAAAGTAACTGGTAAAAACATGCCTTGTACATATTTAAATCATGGTTTGCACACGTTTAAATGCAAAAGAAAAAAATATAAAATCATTTTCCAGCAATTTCAATATTTTGGAGATCAATATGATTTGCCTTCTCTACAGATGTAACCGCATTCTCAAACCTGCAATACACCAATAATTGATTATTCACACTGCAACATAAACCATTGACACCTTAGAATTTTCCAATGAAGGTTAGTAATACTTATAGTATCGTGTCTAAACTCACCTTCCGAATGCGATCTGAATCTGTGTTCTGACATAGAAGGAATAAGCTTCAGCAAACATCCCAAAATATATTGCTTCAAAAGGTGAATGATTAATTTGTGGATCCGATTTCGGAGCATGTGACAAAATTAATTCTGCATCATCAATTTGATGAAGTTTCAAAAGGGCTTCTGCTCTACACATAAAGAGTTGTACATTCAATTTCCAACAGATCAAAATAGAGAGTCAAAAATTAAAAAACTAAAATGGCCATAACTGCAATTAATAGGTCCAATGAAAATCTCTTATCATACCTAGAACAATTGGATATACCATTCGATTCGTCATTCCTCAATAATTCTTCATCATTGCCATTGGATTCAAAGATAGGAAGAGGTCGCCCTCCTGGTTCTGGTTCCAGATCTAAGAAGAGAAGAACATACAATCCCATACGCTCCCCGACCAATCGGCTTAAACGGCACATATTTAGTGTCGATCTCAAATAGCATATGCCACATGGAATAATAATGCTTCCCTTCCGCTCTTATCCTGTTTGGAAGCTCAATTGGAGTCGCCATTTCCTACCAATCATCAACGACAACAACATCATCAACAAATAACAATCGTGATTATAAACAATTCAATACAGAGTGAAAAGAATTAGTTTGGTAAATAGTTAATATTGATTATTATTACTAAAAACCCAAATCCTTCTAGAGTTGCAACACGGAGCACAGCTTGAATGAAAATTAAACAGAAGCTAAACCTTAAACTCCAATGGTTCCTCCAAATTGGAGAACCGTTAGCTTAATCGGAGAAACCCAAATTGAAACGAATCGCCATCTGAAATTCAAAGCATAAACAAAATCAAAATTATGTACATGTTGCTCTTCTTATCTTCTTTGCTGCCAAGAGAAGTTTGCTCATATCACCAGACAGAGCTGCAAATACAATGTAACAAATTTCACAAAGATAGTAATTTAGAGACTAATCAACCCTTCTAAACGAAAATACTCGTTCACACATGTTTATCTTAACCAAAAGATCGTAAATTCACTTCTAAATCGTCTAAAAGACATCATTCCAAATGAGTATAAATGTCTAAATATGAACCATTTATAAATGTCTAACCTGATTTTCAATGTCTCAACCATCAGAGCAATACTCCCTGATCCCATATCAACAAAACCAGTTATCCGAGTCTCCAATTCTTGCAGCAACAATCTTCCTGAAGTAGAAAAACAAAACTACTTCAACAAACACTCACTTGAACTCAGAATTCTCATTCAGTTCAAATCAAAGAACCACAAACAAATCACCGATCAATCAATGATGGTCACAATTCAGATAAGGAATCAATCTAAATGCACAACAATCAACCACAATCTTAAAAACCAAATCTTTAAAAAAACAAAAGCAGAGCAAAATCGATCATAAAATGCACATGAAAAGAATCTATCTAATCTGCATCAAAAAACAAACCTTATCTGAAAATTCAAACAAAACCCAATAATTGCTTCGATCAGGGTGCAAATGGAAGCTTGTTGACGGATCCGCAACACCGGAAACACCAATTGTTGTACAGTTTCCATATCAGTTTTCGTATCAGTTTCAAGTCAGATGCAATTTCAGACCAAAATTCAGCAGGATCCTCAATGGATCTCTTATACATCTGCAGATACTAACAAATTCCAAAACAAACATACACTAAACAAAACTCAAAAATTTTAATGAAAAAAATTAAAAAAAATTAACATCAAAATCCATAAAAACTATTGATGAAAAGAACCTGTTCCGGTCATCGAACATGTGCTTTGGAAGCGAATTCTTCGCTGGGAAGAACATAATCTTCTTCTTCGTTAGCAATATTTTCACCGAGAATTACAACATTCAAATGAGGAATTTTATCAGCACCAGATGGAAGAATCTTCATCGATTCCAAATGGCTTTAAGTAATTGTTAGTTCAATGGTTCGAAGCCATCAAATTCGTTCTTCCATTTCCACAATTAATGTTACAGAGAAGAGAAGCAGAAGAAGAACAAAATCACAATAGGGATCGATTGAAGAAGAAAAGGGTTAGAATTTGGGGAAATTTTGTTACCCGTGCGAGAGAGAAAGGATGAGAGAAAGGATGAGAAAGGATGGTTGGATATGAAGATTGAAACGTTTCGTGATTGTAACCGCTGATGAATGGTTGTGAACGATAAAATTGGATTGAATGAAATAAAGGAAATAGAAAATTGGAAGAAGAAACACTGTAACTGTCAAAGGCTGATGTGGATTATTGTGGGAAGAGATGCTGATGTGGATAGCCTAAGAAAGTCCCAAATGGTAGACTTTTCTTATATGATAGATTTAAGTTTACTCAAATTTTACTTCTTGTCGGAGTATCTTAACGGGGAAAGTCACTACTAAGAGATAAAAACTAATTTAATTGATGCATGTGCAAGTAACATCTGGTTTTTAGTTATAGCAAAATTTACTTTATTACTCTTAATTTTTATAGTTTTATTACTCATCGATCTTATAACAAGTTTATTAGAATTAATATATTTTTTAGAAAATATAAATTAAAGGCAAAATACTCTTTTTAGTCCTGTAAGTTAACCTCGGGGTTCATTTTGGTCCCTTAACTTCAAAAAGTTTCAAATTGGTCCCTTAACTCTTCAAAAGGTGTCATTTTAGTCCTTTTTGTCATATTAGCGACGGAAAAACTCAAAAATCGGTCGCTAAATCCGTCGCTAATATGCCAGAAAGGACTAAAATGACACCTTTTGATGAGTTAAGGGAGCAATATGAAACTTTTTGAAGTTAAGGGACCAAAATGAACCCCGAGGTTAACATACGGGACCAAAAAGGGTATTTTGCCTAAATTAAATGAAAATAATCAAGTATTATGATTATTATTAAAATGATCAAGTATTTAGTTTAATTATTAGGTTTTTGTTACTATGAAAAACAATAGGGTTAATAGTAGTTCACCCCCCTGTAATGTTAGCGAATTTTGCTTTTCCCCCCTCCCTACCTTTTGGCAACGGTTTTTTCAAAAAAACCGTTGCCAAAACCTGCCTTTGGCAACAGTAGGGGGGTAAACCAAAACACGCTCATATTACAGGGGGGTAAACTACTATTAACCCAAAACAATATGCATTTTTAAGAAAAAGTTATAATTCATGCGAGTGGATGCGGAGCGGGGAAATTCATTCCCCATTTGGGGTGAGTGGTCAATTGTTACCTTCAGTTAGGTTTGGAGGCGGGGACATGAGTGGTACAGGGAGGCGGGGGCGATGTAGGTAATGCTTAAACTTGTCTCTGCCCCCGATTTGTTGTCATGCCTAACCTCTTAATACCTTATAGTGTCTCTAAGTATCTTAGAGTATATTCTAAATACCTTGGACTTGTACGATTCATATATAGAGAATTGGAGAGATTGAAAAATACTTTGGTAGAAGAGTTTGGTCTTGTTTGGGTGACCACGACCGGCCTTGGGCCCAAGCAACCAGGCCCACGGCCTAGGGCCTCCAAAAAATAGGAGCCTTAAAATGGTTTCTTATAAATTATAAATCTAAATAAATATATAATGAAGAAATCAAAATATTCCTTAAACCCCTTGTTATTCTTTATCCTAAGAAAAGCGTCGTCACCGACATCCCGGGAGCCAATAAATTGACTCAAAATGATCAAATGTTTGTTTCAAAACAATTCAAGGCAGAAGTTGATGAAATGGTATTGGGGTCCTGGAGTGGAAAAGATCTCCGACATCTTAGCAAGGGGTTGGACCCATCCAAAGAGGCCATAGTTCATAAATAGATTGAAGAAGAAGACTCGAAAAATCGTCGTATCATCTTTGACGAGCATGATGACCTCAACCAATGGGTAGATAAAGGTCAATGAAACATGAACCAAGCACGAGAAGTTACCTCAAACGCCGATGATCATTTGGATATTTTCATTTGTAATTTCTTTAATTGTTAAGTACTTGGTTGCTTATAACTTTGTTGTTCTTTTAATGGTACGATAAATGAATTGATCATGCATCTTTTGAATTGATCATGCATCTTTTGAATTAATCATTTCATGTTCACTCGTTTTCTCTTTCCCTTTTATTGCAAAAAAAATAATATCAACATTTCTCCACCTCACACAAAGGTTTTGGAAGATATTGGATCAAACTCTAGTGGGTCGAAGAGTAGTTTCGGGTTCGACATAGGTTAACTTGCAGTTGAAGGTTGCTCACATGCTGGTGTCGAAGACATACATACTATAGTCGAAGTGTGTTTTAGTATGTGTGGGTCAAAATTCTAGGGGTGTTAGTATTTCGAACTGGGCATGTTTCTTATGTCTAATTGTTTAAGTTAGCTTGTACTCTAAGTTAGCTTGTAATAGGTATTTGTGAAAAAGCTCATTAGTTTAGTATGTTAGGTTTATTATAAATAACATACTAGTCTATCATCATTGCATACAAAAAATCCTAATTTAGGGTGAGAGAGTTATTTATTATTCTTGTAACACTTGTAATCTTGATTTAAAGAGAAAGTAAAGAATAGCCGTTATAACTAATTCCTTGTTGTTCTTCTTGCTTCCCATTGTGTTCCCTATTATACTCTGTTCTTGGCATCATTTTCATAATAAATTGGTTCTGTGAGCATGGAAAAGATACCATTAACAAAGTATGAGATTGAAAAGATCACCGGAGTGAATGATTTCAGTCTATGGCGCTTGAAGGTGAAATCCCTACTGGCCCAATAGGGTTGTTTGGAAGCCATGAAAGGAGCGGAAGCTATGGATGTTGCGTTAACGAAAAAAGAAAAGAATGCCATGATAGAGAAAGCCCAAAATAAAATATTGTTGAGCCTTGGTAATAAGGTTCTTCAAAAGGTATCAAAGGAGACGGCGACATCAGGGTTATGGGTGAAACTTGAAAGTTTGTACATGACCAAATCGTTAGTTAATCGACTCTACCTCAAGCAAGCTTTGTATTCATTCAAGACGATTGAAGACAAAGTGTTGGATGAGCATTTGGATATGTTCAACAAGCAGATTCTTGATCTTGAAAATATTGATGTGAAGATCGATGATGAAGATCAAGCGTTGTTGTTTTGCACTTTGCCTAGAACACATGCTCACTTCAAAGAAACTCTCTTGTATGGAAGGGAGTCCCTGAAATTCAAAGAAGTTCAATCAGCCTTGTATTCTTAGAGCTTGATCGAACATAAGGAGCATAAACCTTCGACGGTTGGTGAAGATTTAGCCGTTAACAGAAAATTCTTGCGAAAGGATGGTAAGTTCGACAAGAAGAAAGGTAAAAGTCAGTAGAAGTCTTACAGTGGCAAAGCATATGGTATTCGATGTTATCATTGTAAGAAGGAGGGTCACACAAGAAAGGTGTGCCCTGAACGCCTAAAGATCATGGAGGTAAGGATAATGGAAATGCAACCATTATTCAAGATGATTTTGAATCATCTGATGTTCTTGTGGTTTCAAGCAGTGACCTAAGCTAAGGAGTGGATTATGGATTCAGGTTGCACTTGGCGTATGAATCCAAACAAAGACTTGTTCTAGGAATTATGTGATCAAGATGGTGGATCTGTATTACTGAGAAGCAAAAAAGCTTGCAAGATTGTAGGTGTTGGATCTGTGAGATTCAAGCTCCATGATGAGTCAATAAGGTTGTTGACTGAAGTCAGATATGCTCCTGATTTGAAGAGAAATTTGATTTCTCTTGGTGAATTCTACAAGAAAGGATATGTTTTTCAAGGAGATAAAAGTATCCTAAGAGTCATGAAGGGGTCGAAGGAAGTCTTGAGAGGCGTGAAGAAACAAGGCTTGTATACCCTTGAGGCTAAAGTTGCAAGTGGTTTGACAAATGTTGCATCCACGAAACCTTTGTCGAAGGTAGATATTTAGCATATGAGATTGGGCCATGTCAGTAAAAGGGGTCTGGTCGAGTTGGGAAAATAAAATTTGCTTGGTGGAGACAAAGTCGAAAAGCTGAAGTTTTGTGAACCGTGTGTACTTGGAAAATCTTGCAAAATGAAGTTCAACAAAGGCAAAAAAAGAACACATGGATCCCTTCATTACATCCATGCTTATCTTTGGGGGCCTGCAAGGTGTCCATCGCATTCAGGAGCGAGGTATTTTCTATCCATATTAGATAATTATTCCAGAAAATTATGGGTATTCATCGAGAAGACTAAAGATGAAACTTTTGAGAATTTCAAAAGTTGGAAGTCTCTGGTCGAAAATCTGACTGGCAGAAAGATTAAGATTTTAAGAACCGATAATGGCCATGAATTTTTCAATGAGGCATTTGTCAGCTTTTGTTCTGCCTCTTGTATTGTAAGGCACAAAACTACTGCAAGTACTCCAAAGCAAAATGGTTTGGCTAAAAGGTTTAATTGAACTATTTTTGAGAGAGTTAGATGCATGTTGACTAGTGTTAGGTTAAAGAAGGGGTTTGGGGCTGAGGCTGTTTCGAATGAAACATATTTAATGAATAGATGTCCTTCCAATGCGTTTGATATGAAGACACCTGAAGAAGTTTGGTCGGGACATCCATTAGATCTCGATAAATTGAGAGTATTTGGCTATGTAGCCTATGCTCACATTAGACGAGACAAGGTCAAACCTAGAGCTCTGAATGCACGTTCATGGGATACCCTAAAGGATTCAAAGCGTATAGGCTATGGTGCCTTGATCCAAGTCACAAGAGGTGTATCCCTAGTCAAGATGTAGTTTTCAATGAAGCTGAAATGGCTTTTAAGAAAACTAGTGATTTTGGTCAAAGTGCAGGCAGAAATATCTTATGAAGAGCTGGAACAGGTAGAGATTCCGGTTGAGGTGGAGCATTATGATGTTAAATTGCATATCCCAAATGAACTCGAAGAAGAAGTAGAATATGCTGAGGAAATTGAGGAAACTATCGATGACTACCTATTGTCATGAGATAGGTCGAGAAGAGTCATCAAGCCACCTCAGAGACTTGGGTATGCAGATCTTATAACTTATGCCTTAATCTATATAAGATAGGTTCTAGATGAAGAACCTAGAGACTATAAGGAATTTATGAGGAGTCGAGATAAGACTGAATGGTTGAAGGTCATGAATAATGAGATGAAATCTCTTCATGATAATCACACTTGGGAACTGATCAAGAAACCTGCTGCAGCAAGGTTAGTCAGATGTAAATGGATTTTCAAAGTTAAGGAAGAAATCGAATGAGTGGAGTCGAAGAGATACAAGGCAAGGTTGGTCGCAAGGGGCTTCACTCAGAAAAAAGGTGTCAACTTCAATGATGTATTCTCTCATGATGGCACAGTTCGATCTTGAACTGGAACAGATGGATGTGAAGACTGTGTTTTTGTATGGTGATCTAGATGAAATAATCTTGATGAGGAAACCAAAAGGGTATGTAGAAAAGGGGAAGGAAGAATATGTGTGCAAGTTGAACAGATCTTTATATGGACTGAAACAATCTCCTCAACAGTGGAATAGGAGATTCAACAAGTTCATGGCACACATAAGTTTTACTAGAAGCCAGTTCGACCACTATATTTACTTTAGATTTTAACCTGGTAATTCATTTGTTATTTTGTTGATTTATGTGGATGATATTCTCATAACAAGCAACAATGTCGAAGATGTGATGATAGTGAAGGTTGAATTCAATAAGGAGTTTTATATGAAGGATCTGGGAGCTGCATCCAGGATTCTTGGGATTGACATATGAAGAGATAGAAAGTAGTCAAAATTATGCTTATCTCAAGAGGCATACCTATGAAAGATTATCAAAAAGTTTGGTATGTCGAATTCAAAGTATGTTATGAGTCCGACAAACCCTCAATTCAAGCTAAGTGTAGATCAGTGTCCCAGTAGTGATGTCGAAAGAGCTTATATGAATAGAATTTCATATTCTAATATAGTAGGTTCTTTGATGTATGCTATGTTTGTACTAGACCTGACATGGCATAGTCAGTAAGTCTTGTAAGCAGGTACATGGCGAATCCTAGAAAGGTTCACTGGCAAGCATTGAAGTGGATTTTAAGGTACATAAATGGGTCTCGAAGTAGAGTCCTAATTTATGGTGGATCCTTGGGTGAATGTAGTAAAGCAGTAATCGTAGGATATGTCAACTCTGACTATGTAGGTTGTATGAATTCCATAAAATCTATTTCTGGATATGTTTTCACTATGTTTGGCACAACAACTAGTTGGAAATCCACACTTCAGAAGGTTGTCGCTTTATCAACCATTGAGGTGGATTATATTGGTCTAACTAAAGTTTTGAAAGAAGCATTGTGGCTTGAAGGTTTTGCTAAGTATCTGAAACTTCAAGGTCGAGGTATCACTGTTTAATGTGATAGTCAAATTGATATACACCTATCAAAGAAATCAGCATATCATGATCGAACCAAACATATTGACGTGAGGTTGCACTTTGTCAGAGGAGTAATTGAGCATGGATAAGTCCAAGTGCTGAAGGTTTTGATAGATCACAATGTTGCTGATATGATCACTAAGACATTGTCGAGTTATAATTTTTTCCAGTGTGTGTAATTGATAAAGCTGCATGATAAAAGCTAGTTTGTTCCTTGATATTAGAGTTTGTTCTAAGATGGAGATTTGTGAGATATTGGATCAAACTCTAGTGGGTCGAAGAGTGGCTTCAGGTTCGGTAGAGGTTAGCATGCAGTCGAAGGTTGCTCACATGCTGGTGTCGAAGACCTACATATTGTAGTCGAAGTGTGTTCTAGTATATGGTGGTCGAAATGCTAGGGGTGTTAGTATTTCGAATTAGGCATGTTTGTTACGCCCAGATGTTTAAGTTAGCTTTTACCCTAAGTTAGCTTGTAATGGGTGTTTGTAAAAAGCCCATTAGTTTAGTATGTTAGGTTTATTATAAATAGCATACTAGCCTCTCATCATTGCATATGACAAATCCTAATTTGGGGTGAGAGGGTTATTTGTTATTCTTGTAACACTTGTAATCTTGATTTAAAGAGAAAGTAAGGAGTAGCAATTATAACCAATTCCTTATTGTTCTTATTGCTTCCCATTGTGTTCTCTATTATACTCTATTCTTGGCATCGTTTTCACAACACTTTTGTTTTAGCAAAGATCGGATGAAGGATGATGCAAACAAAGTATCCAAAATTGATAAGGTATGATTTTTAATAAAACCAAGATGATCATGTAAGGCATTGTTTCAATTCTCAAACACTAAGGATTTAAGGAGATTTAATCCCTAGTCAACCACTTTGAGCCTAGAAGTTGATTTTTCTTTCTAAATCACAAACTCTTAAGTTTAATCAGGGGCGGGGTAGTTTTTCAGTTAATTTGACTATGCATTTAAATTTCAAGAGGATCATTTCAACTATACACTTGCTAATAAGAGGTTCAACCACATTTTCTTCTTTGCACACATCATGAATTGTCAAAGAAGTCGTGAAAATGATGTAGGCCAAGATATCCATAAAAGCTCAAAATATTTTATAATGGAACTCTTAAGAAGAAATTCTTGGGGAGAGGATGCGGGCCAAATGGTTAGGTCAAACCTCAACAAGTCCTAATGCAATACCTTTATCCATATCTCTTTTATTTATATTTATATATTTTCTTTCCTCTCTATTTCCTTCTCTTTATTTTTCCCTGCTTTCATCTTTGTGCTAGCATAAATTGTTTTTAAAGTAAAATATATTTTTAAATTAATCGCGAATTGTGTACTTCACAATTCACTCTCTCTCTCTCTCTCTCTCTCTCTCTCTCTCTCTCTCTCTCTCTCTCTCTCTCTCTATCTATCTATCTATCTATCTCTCTCTCTCTATCTATCTTTCTCTCTATCTCTTTTGTGTTTAGAGACATTTGTTCGGCAAAAGGAAATGATCCATGAGTCAAATAAATTATTTAATCGATTAAATCATGTTTTAATCAATTAAAATACTTCAAAAAGTAGTAACCTTAATCCAAAAAAGGAAACTCTAAAATGACTATATGAATTAATTGAAAATGGATTTTCTAATTTATTATAAGGTATTTCTCCTTGCTTTAATCGATAAAACCATGTCCTTTATCGATTCGGCTTGAATTTATCTCTTAACTGATTAGAAACAATTTTAATCAATTCCATACATGCCTTGATAGGTTTTAATAATTTTAATATAATCATGTAGGGATTGAAAAAAAAAATTGTGTGTGTGTGTGTGCCTTTTACCATTTAAAATTGATCACTCTAAAATGCTAAGCGGAGGCCCTTGATAACTTTCACACTTTCTCACTTTCATACTTTAAGTTTCTCTACATGATTCTACAATTGATTAACACTAAATTTTGAACCTGAATCACCAGACTGATGAGGCTTGTGATGTTATCTTCTTGATCAGATACCATCATCCTGAATTACTAAAGAAGTGATATCAACTTCCCTTTGACAGTTTTCATAAGGAACTCTTGAAAAGAGCTATCAACACCACAAGTCATTTAACTTGTGAAGATATCATGTTAAAAAATTGTTAGACAATTATCATTAGTTGTCATCATCAAAATCAACTGACACTTATATCTGCACAAAACATAGATCCAAAAACCTCCTTGGACTTTATTTAATTGCTTGTTTTCTTGGTTTTTGGGGTAACATTTATTCTACTAAAATTAGTTATAAACACGGCATTTCCTTTCAATCTCATGCAAACAATTTTTTGAATACTCAAAGGATTTTCACTATCTCCTATTTTAATTCTTCATCGAGTAAATAACTTACATGAGTAAGTTTAGTTTTGTCAACTTATTCTGGTTAGTTTTTTTCTTCAATTGAATCTTAGGCCTCTAGTTTGCCTACTTCATCATAGCAGTCATTCTCTAAACTAAAGAGTGTGTCATAAAAAGGTTGCAACGATCTTAAATAGGTTGCAACATGATTTCTTTATTTGGAGAAGGTGTGTCGTTAATACCATGTTTATAACACTTCTCTATAGGAGATTATTTACAGTTAACTATAGTTATCACTTCTTGTTGTTTAACTCCATGTGTTATGATACAATCATCTTTAGCCTTGAGGACCATATACAATTCACGTTCGCCCTTAAAGACTGTATTTAATTTTGTTTATGTTACATAATCTTTAATTCAAATAATAAATCCCATATTGGTCATTTTGAAATTATTTGATGGCTAAATTTTGATCATGATCACCATATTCTTCAATGGCGTGCACTTTAAAACTAGCTTGGGGTTTGAAGGTAATCTTTAGATTCTTTATTTGGAGAAGGTGTGTCGTTAATACCATGTTTATAACACTTCTCTATAGGAGATTATTTACAGTTAACTATAGTTATCACTTCTTGTTGTTTAACTCCATGTGTTATGATACAATCATCTTTGGCCTTGAGGACCATATACAATTCACTTTCGCCCTTAAAGACTGTACTTAATTTTGTTTATGTTACATAATCTTTAATTCAAATAATAAATCCCATATTGGTCATTTTGAAATTATTTGATGGCTAAATTTTGATCATGATCACCATATTCTTCAATGGCGTGCACTTTAAAACTAGCTTGGGGTTTGAAGTAATCTTTAGATTCTTTCCATCTAGATTGAAACATTTATACCATTACTTTAAAGTCTTTATTCAGTAAGGATCAATATCTCTTAATATTTTCTCAGTATTTAGGATTCCTACATTTCCAATCTTGAAGGCGGCGTCATCTGCTTCTAGATACTCCAAATTCTTCATATAGTCTCATATAATCAACATTTTATGAACAGTTTAAGGAATGACACATGCAACATGAATCCATTCTCATACCGACAACAAGTTGTAGTTTGCATTCAAAGGCACTACAATGAACATATTTATGTTATGTTAGCTGCAAAAGTAAGTTTAGCAATTATCGTATTCAGAGACCCAGTGATTTTAAATACATGGTAACAATGGTTTATTATCTTAAGCAAGAAAACGGTTTTATGTTTTTTGTGATGCGGAAATGTAAATACCATAATATAAATAACAGAAAGTAAAGTTGAAGATTTCAGTATTAACAATAAGAATGCTTATTGGGGGTGGATTTCATCGTTATGTATCTACCATGCAAATCCATATGGCAGTAATATGCTCCACTACTCAACTTATAATACTACCACATGTTACCCCCCCCCCCCTTCGTATCTCATTTCGATCTCCACGCTATGAGATCATTGTATTATCCAATATAATGATATATGTTACTATTAACTAACACAGAGCATTAAGTCCCAATAGTCACAAAGGAGCAAGACTCCACACCAATCCCCCTACATTGTGTGTGGATATTTAGCCTATACATATGTTTAGGCTTAGTATTCAATAGATTATTATCTTCGATCTAGTAATGAAAAATATCTTTTGATGTCATGTCACACCATGAAAACAAGTTTTAGGTTGCAAAGCTAAAACAATCATTAAGATTAAAGAGTCACCAATATTACAACATGAGTAGATTTACATAAACCTTCATGACCTATTTAGTACATGAATATAATGACTACATCTAATCCCAACAATATAAGTTTTAGATATGCTTATACATGGTTAGCGTAACAGTCGGTCTTTCCAGAGACGTCGACTTCGAAAATGGGATATGCTTTGTCATCTGAGTCGTGTTTTTGCCTTCAGACTTCCTTTCTTATCCTCTGTTGTAGATCAGAGTGAACTTACTCCAATTCTATACTCCTCAGGTCCACTAAAACTCTCTTTGCACTGAACTTAAAACTTTTATTTATAGACACAATTTTGAGCCTCACACTGGGCGCATTGTCCTCTCGTCCAGCGTGCCTACCCTAATTTGACACTCATGGTTTTCTAGTCATTTTCACCCGTTTTTGATAAATGCTTACAAGAAAAGTCTAAATAGATGTTTTACTTTTTATAGATAAATCGGAAAATTTTGTGATGATTTCTTGAAAAATAAACAGACAAGTGTCGGCGTATTTAACATAAATAGGACACTTATCAAGTTGGAAGGTTTATTGATCCAACTTTCAAGTTTAAAGAAATAATACCCTTCAACTGTAATTTTTTTCTATTAAGATCAATGATGATCATATTATGAGTAGCCAAGTGTTTTTCCATTTTGTTGAGTCTCCTGGAGCAGAAATTTTGACATTTAGATTCACACCTACATCACCATAAATCAACATTTTATTTATTTTCATGTTATCTACTTTAATTTGAACAAGAAATTTTTTTAAATGACTTCTCATTTGGTCATTAGATTTGTCAAAGAAACATAGTTTGACATAGATTTATGTATTTCTCTAAGAACATATGCTCTCTTGCAAGGACCTTCTTCAAATTGCAAGCTTTAACGATGTTTCTCTAACTCTTCGAGCCCAAAATAATTGTGGTTTAGTATTCTAAGCTAGTAGTGTACACATACCTTATTGTAGTGTGACATTTACTTGTATTAGTTTTCTTTTGTTGGGAATGAGTTGGTTGCTTAGTAACTTTTTGTTATAGAGAAACTAATTGAATTGATATCAAGTTAGCTTTATGTATATTTCATATTTGGATGCTATATAGATGAAGACATGTGAGATACCATAAAAGTGGGTGGTCCCAAGCTGAAAATAAGATTATTCGATATACTTTTGGACTAATATGGACCTTACAAGTTACAAATGAATTAAGAAATGAAAAAATGAGGAGCTTAAGAATATACTTTTCTCACTTCCTCCAATTTTCTAGTTTGGCAACAATGTGGTGCAGAACTGTTGGGATTTGATTACCACATACAGATTTCGTGATGATGGCCTTCAACAAAAATGAAACAAAAGGGAATATCATTGTCATAGTCTTTGTCTGTACTTGTTTATTTGGTTTTTTACAACAAGTTGAATGAATTGAAGTTTTTGTAATGGGATAACTAATAAAAGTGTTGTTAATATGATAAGGGTTTAATTAAATAAATAAACAAATAAATATCACTGTCCTACTATATTTGTCTATTTGGATTCTGTGAACAAAACGAATGAATCCATATGTATTGAGGTTTGGTTTGCTAGGTCACAAGGTTTATATACCTACCTCAAGGGTTATGCTAAAAGATCACCTTCTTGACAAATAACCTATATATGACTTTTGAATGAGTTGTCTCAAGCAGGATCACAAATATAGTTGGTGTCCACCACGAAGCCCTAGTAAAACATATATGGATCGTACATTATTAAGAGTTTTGTTAACTAAGTCTTTGTTTCATAATGGTGACCACGCGTGTAACATCCATTTCTAAGAATTAGAAAGGCTGAATGGAGATGGAAGTCACTATGGATGTATGGATGAATTGTGCATCAAGAACCAAATCCTACAAGCCAATGTCCTTACCATCCAGAAACAACAATGACATGGAGACATACTATAGGATGGAATAAAGGTGGAAAACCATTATCCTCTCTTTTCCAAAATCCGAGAAGCCCTCGTCCCGAAAAAAATTCAAGTCGTCCTTTTGGCAGCTATATTTTTTCCTATATGAAGGATACTTCTCCTCATTTCAAATCACACTAGAATTCATATTTCTACTATCCTTTTCTAATTTTCTCTGTTCTCTTCTCTTATATTTTTCACTAAAAATTATCTTAATGTCTTGTGAGTGAAAAGTAATTCAGAGAGGTTTTTGGTTGTACTGGTGTTCGTACTTATTTGTTTTCTCATCAAGAGTGTGATACTCGTATTTAATAAATTTGGTTTTTGAGATCGTCAATGTAAAATCTCTTTTTGGTTCTTGAGATTAGTTGATAAAATCTCTGTTTGGTTTGTGAGCTTAGCCGTAGCATTGTTTGATTTGGGAGATCATCCTATATAAAATCTCTCGTATTTGTAGTAAGGGTTGTTAGTATATCCATATTAGCTAAAAAAATATTTTATAATGGAACTCTCAAGAAGAAATTTTTGGTGAGAGGATGTAGGCCACGTGGTTATGCTAAACCTCCATAAATCCTAATGCAATACCTTTATCCATATCTCTTTTATTTATATTGATCTATTTTATTTCCTCTCTATTTCCTTCTTTCTATTCTTCATGGCTTTCATCTATGTGCTAGCATAAATTATTTTCAAAGTAAAAAAGATTTTTAAATTAATCACGAATTGTACACTACACAAAAATTCACCCCTCCCTCTTGTGTTTATAGTCACTTGTTCGACAAAAGGAAATGATTCATGGGTCAAATAAATTATTTAATCCGAAAAAGGAAACCCTAAATTGACTATATGAATTAATTGAAAAATGGTTTTTCTAATTTATTATAAGGTATTTCCCCTGCTTTATTCGATTGAACAATGTCCTTTATCGATAATGCTTCAAGTAAGCTTTCTTAACTGATTAGAAACATTTTTTAATCAATTATATGCATGCCTTGATTGGTTTTAAGAATTTTAATAAAATCATATAGGGTTTGAAAAAAGTTCCCGTATGTGTGTGTGTGTTTGCATTTTACAATTTAAATTGATCACTCTAAAATGCTAAGCGTAGGTGCATTAGATTCACTAAAGTGAAAGTTTCTCCCGGGAACCACAAAGGACGTGGACTTACATTGGTACATGAATCTTCCTTGATTGTTAGTAACCAGTTATCAAGACCTATTCTAGAAACTTATCCACCGGTTCTCGGCCAATATACACCCCAAGGTGTCCACCAAAAGCCTCTTTAACAAGCATTAGGGACACTCTGATTCACTGCGACAGTGTTTGGCATGTTTCAACGAAGACGTCATCAAAGTGGTGAACTCTAATCAGGAGATGTCTGTATGAGATTTTCATAATGGACTCAAAATCAGTCACTTCAGCAAAAGATGCACAAAAGGTGGTGAAAATAGTTATCCAAGGAAGAGGGTGGCAAGGTTGTACGCTACACGCTCAATACTATTGTAGGAGGATTTGCTGGGGATGGAGAGACCATTTTTGTTTGATGAAGATATGATCGCGAGATATTAACTATAGAGGACCTCCCCGCAAATCCAAAGGAAGGCGAGACCAATGCAGCAAAGATCGAGATCACTTTTTCAGGAAAAAAATGCAGCAGGTATACATCTCCATAATGACGACCCCGTGTCCATCACCGTGAGATGCGATGATTGGAAAATTAAAAAAGAGTCTTAGTAGGTAAAGGAAGCTATGCGGATATCCTTTATTAGGATGCATTTGAGAGGCTTCGCCTCGACACAGATGACCTAAAAACTTTCAAAGGGTCATTGTTTGGTTTTTCTATGGAGCAAGTACAAGTAAAAGGTTACATAAAGCTCAAAACCCCCTTTTGAGCAGGAGAACAGGCCAGGAAGATCAAAGTCAGGTATCATGTTTAAAAAGCCTCATTTTCTTCTAATATGATCATAGAGCGACCAACTTTTAGTCCGTTAGGTGTTGCCCTGTCTATCATTTATTTATGCATGAAATACTCACTCTCTAATAGACAGGTTAGAGTCATCCAAGGAGACCAAGAAGTCGCCAAAAAATGTTACGTGGTAAGTCTAAAGCTGAAAAGAGTTTGAACTCCATGTGTGAACACCAAAAGCTTGGGCCAGAGAGTCAAACCACCAGAAATGGCTCTGAAAGATAAAGAGGTTTCTCCTTATAAGGGCGAGAATATAGGAGAATGAAGCCTCAACGGGAAGCTCCATAAGTACTCTCTTTTTTATCGTTGTTTGCTTTGCTTAATATTATTTCTGTTTTAGGCTAATATTATACCTCTGTCATTTATAAGGACAAACTATCTTTATAGGGAAACACTCTTTTTCCTTGCTCCTCGTGTAGGGAAAAAAGTTTTAATGAGGCTCCTCATTTTATTATTTTTAATTATTTGCATTATCGTCTCCCCCTTGTTTGCAAGAAACTTGAGGATATCACCCTTTGAGGCGATAATAAAAAGATGGATCTTCATGGAAGACTCCTTATCACCCTCCGAGACAACAAGAAACATTGGATTCCTACGAGGGATCCTTTCCGCCCTTGAAGACAATCAAACATGTTGGATCCTTATGGAGTAATCCTTATCGCCCTCCGAGGCGATAAAAAATGTTATATTCCTTCAAAGAATCCTTCATGCCCTCCAAGGCGATAAGAAACGCTAAATCCTCAATGAAACGTTGGATCCCAGAGAGAGGGAAATTTGCAATATATATAAAAAAAATTAAAAAAAAAATAAAAAACCTTGGCTATAATAAAATCCAAGACCCACATTAAAAGAAATAAGACTTTTAGAAAAAAGTTATAAAGAATGGCCCCTCTCATTTTTGTGTTTTCAACCTTTCTTGTTTCTACAAGACTAATATTTAAAAATGAGTTGATGAAATGAAGAATGCCTCTGAGGCGCAGGTCAGCAATGTTTTCATATATCAGGAATATCATTCCGCACAAGAGTACATACATCATAAGTCATGACAATGAGCAACTGTTAACAAACAAGTCAATGGGAACATGGAACAAAGGCCATCATCTTTGACATGAGAAACAAGGTACATGATATATAGCTCACGGAGTATCCTTGTGGTGTTGTATGGCAGACTTGAAGGGACTAGCTAGCACCAAGCCTGGCAGCTAGTTTCAAACAAGTGCAACTCCGTCCAAATCCAGCAGTTCAGAAAACATGCCCCCAAAACAATTCACACAGACATCATTGGGCATGCGCAGACAATAAATACAATTACACGGGAAATAGCTCTTTCATGATGAACTACTTGCTGCTGCCTTGAGAGGCTTTTTATTTGATGGTGAATGCATTAGTGGCTTACAATCTGAATTGATAGCAATATTTCCCATTCCAGCCTCCATGGCCTCCCTCTCATCTTTGTCCTTATTCTTCTGGTCAGAAGTAGCAGTTTCAGCAGCAGGGTTGTGATTAGAAGAAGGCACTGATGGTTCCAAAGTACGCGGACCTGCATTCATCCATGGATGTAGCAGGCATTGACCAGCTGTAGGTCGTTTCTCAGGAACAAAGTCAAGGATAGAAACCAAAAAGTCACTCATGTCACTTGCATCTTTCTCATTAAAATCATACTTCTCCGTGAGCACTTTAGTTAACGGCCAGAATCGTAACCGACGGATATGTCTCAAATCACCATATCTATTGAAGAAATCCCGGGAATAACGCCCCCCTAGTGCAATCTGAAAATTGTTATCCACAGACTCAAGTTAAGTGTAAACTAATGATCATAACTGCAAAGAAATGAGTGGAAAAACTTATTACCTTACGCGGCATCATTCCAAGAAGTTCCATCATTAATGCCAAGTGGTCCTGAGATATAAGATAAAGCACAATTACGTCATGTGTTAATACCAGAACCAAATCACAAATTCAAGTTTAAGTTTTTTTAAATGTCAGTATGAAAGATTGTAATATAACAAAAGAATCAACTAGGTCACTCCACCGCAAAGCAAGTTATTACGCTGAAACTGGAATGCATAAGCACATCCAATAGTCTTATCTTTAGAGAGCACGCAAACCAAACCAATTCCTCAACAGGAACACAATCTTCCTGAAGAGAATGGTGGGAAGTCATTTTAGGGGGAGGCTGGTTTAGTTTTAGCTGATTGCTCTGAAATATGAAATTGCAGGTAAAAAGTTCTGATGAGCGTAGGAGTATCATCCACCATTTCGACTCCCTCAAAGGGTAGCTGGCAGATGACATTGTGAATTGTGAAATTCTGGTGACACTGTTCCAAGTATCAGAGCAAACCCAGACCAACAATCATTAAATGCATAACTAAACTAAAACCTGCATCATTCATCATCTATCCATTTTGTATCACTATCCATTCCCCTTTAAATTCAGTTCATGGATATCGAGTTTCTTAATGCTCATTATAGTATCAGTACCATTTTTTATAGAATACATACTACTACTGTCAACAAGGGAAAAGGACGTTGAGGGTACTTTCAGATTGCGTAAATTAACATGTTTTTCACCAATCACCATGCCATCAACCCAATTCAAAAGGAAAATCTTACTGCCACTGAAGCAGAATAAGAAAGTGCTTAACCTTGTGTGCTTCTTATCATGACCTGACATCTTACACACACATAAAAACTTGAAAACTATAATACATAGACAAAATAATCTATAAATCACAAACATTCAACCAATTTAATTAATAACTCATAATCATCATTCCATAACTAAACAAGTTCAAAAGATATATAAATATTCAAAAGACATAATGAGGATGATGAAGCTTGAAAGTTGTAGAGGAAGTTAACGTGAAAGAGGCGAGGCAGTATTGTGTTTTAGGGTTAGGAGGGAGTTAATGTGTTTGAAATAATAAGAACCAGGTTTTTCACTTAAAAATCCCGACCCAGTAAGCCAGGCCCCAAAAAAAGGCCCTGCACGTTTTTTTACGATCTTGCTTCAAAAAGCTTGATCTTGACCATGCCGACGTTGAAAACGCTCTTTCTCTTATCGTAGCACTCTCAGGCAGCCTTAGCACGTACGATCTTACAATCCAGCACCCGATCTTGACTATTTTGCTTATAAGGATCAGCTTTCACAACAACAGTCTTTGCCATATAAACAAGAAAGCGTGAAAAAACCAACATTATGAATAAGACATAGGATGTAACATTAAAGTGAAAGTAACAGATATTTCATTCATTGAGCTCCATATAAGATTTTGATGCAGGCCTTAGCTCTAGGGTTAGTATTCCATGATATTTAGTCAGTTCCCATTTGATAAATAATTAAAATTACATTTTCCTGATTATTGTTTACACAAAAATTTGAATTCCTATCTACTTTAAGTACTGTTTGTGTTGTTTTATTAAAACCTTCAAGAACTTGGACTGGGAAAGTACGCACAAAGATAACCCTTTCCTGTTTCAATCAATGATGTGAACAGTTTTATAAAACACGGCAGTCGTAAAATTCATCAACTCCAGCAGCCAACTTGAGGCTGAACAAGCTTGGGCACATACTACAATACCTCCTCTTTTTAACCATATCAAAATCTGAATAACAATCAATGTCAGACTCTTGTAGATCTATGTCAGCCTATGTGAGGATGAAAAGGGAAGATACATCAACTCAAGAAACCTCATTAGTTGATTATCATAACAGCTAAGAATTGAAACCTAAAATATATTACTGAAAATATGTTGCAAAATCCACCTTCATTGCGGCATTTGAGTTGCAAATTCAAGAACCATAAAACCTAAATATTTCACTGTGCAGAGTTTGATGAGATAGAAGCATAGAACATATAAGTATGTAACACAAAAAATGCATACCTCATCCCTATCAAAGTTGTCGCCACTATGAGGATCAAATAACACGTCTCCAGTTGCAAGCTCAAAACATATGCAAGCAAACGACCAAAGATCTGCTGATGTAGAATATTTTGATCCAAGGATTACCTCTGGGCACCGATATTGCCTAGTCTGAATATCATTTGTAAACTGTTTAT
This sequence comes from Vicia villosa, assembly GCF_029867415.1. Classification (NCBI taxonomy): domain Eukaryota; kingdom Viridiplantae; phylum Streptophyta; class Magnoliopsida; order Fabales; family Fabaceae; genus Vicia; species Vicia villosa. Next base: position 173,073,366 of record NC_081180.1, read on the forward strand.
ATGTCCAGCAAGCATTACCGAAGTCAACTAACTTGCATTTGTTATCAACAGAGGCAAGCAGTTTCTGTCTGCTCCCTCTTCTGTTGCCCTGCTCTTTTGACTTCGCTTCATCAGCATCTGATATCTTACTAGTGCCAGCAGAATTAGAAGTTTGTTCTCTTGCAGAACTTGCATGGGGAGATGATTCTACAGCACCAGAGGTTTCAGGATTACCATCAACTCCTTCAGATGCTTCCTTCTCAGCACATCCATGAGCTGCTTGCTTAGCCTTTCTCTTAATATTTTTCTTATGATTCTTAAACAAATCTCCATTGGATGTTTTTGTGTCTCTTGAAACCGTCGACTCTAGCGTTTTGTCTTTACTGTTAGGAAGAATAAGAGGAGCGCCAGATTTTCTAGGATCCTTAGACGGATCTATCGCTGATAAAAGAAGGATATTTTCGGGCTTCAAGTCCGTATGTATGATAGAAAGCTGTCTATGTAAGTAATCCAATCCAACCAAAATATGATAGCATATCTCTTTAACCATGTTAATAGGCATTCCACGATAATCACTATACTTAATAAGAGTTAGGAGGTTATCCCCAAGATACTCAAAAACCATACAAACATGCTGTCCATTCGGACCAAAATGCTTGAAATGGTCCAAAAGCTTAACCACACATTTTTTATCATCCTTGTCTCCCTCCGCAATCTGCTGCAAAATAGTTATCTCATCTAGGGCAGCCTCGGTGTAATGCTGAGCACTTTTTTGAACTTTCAAAGCCACATATCTCTGCAGATCTCCACACACAAAAAAAGCAAAAACAAACTAATAATGTGAAAAAACATGTCAAAGCACTGCACTGTGGCCAACAACAAAAACAACTAAAAATTGTTCAATTTTTGTCAAAGAGTGTGATCAGTTCTGCGGTGAAAAAAATTGGTTCTGAATGAATCGATTCTATAAGATTGATTATGACTAAAAGTAAGTTGAATAGTAAATTTTAGTGTAAAAGTCATGTTAAGATTCCAAAGCTACAAATCTTCTAATTTCAAATAGAATTTATTCTAAAAGGCAGAATCAATTCTACTCGAGAGCAACCATACATGTCAGAATCAATTTTAAGTGCTCCAACCATGAAATAAACATACACTAAATGGTTGCTGAAACCCTAATATTGAAAGTACAATTTCCTTCCTATATTATAAATTAATTGCTCAATCCCTAAAATTCAAAAGTATTATTTTCTTCCTATATCATAAACCAAACCAAAGCTCTAAACGGTTGCTTAATCTCTAAAATTCAAAGTACTCCCTACTCAATCCTACAATCCCTAGCATGTAACTGAACTCAATTGCACTCAATTGCTCAAGCAAAAAGGTATAACAAAAAAAAAAAACTTAAAATCCTCAAAATCGGAAGATGAAACAGTGATTGGATACAAAAATGAAAAAGAGAAGATTATGAGAGAGGAAGAGGAACGAACAGAATGATGAGTATCCCAAGCGAGCCAGACAGTAGAGAAATGGCCCCACCCAAGCTTGCTCTGAACGACATACCGACCGGAGTTGAAAGTGTCGCCGATTCGGACGGCGTGGTAGCCGCCGCGTCGGTAATCTTCGGTGCCTTCGTCTTCGGAGGTGAAATCGCTGCTTTCGGTATTGGTGTCACCCATTTGACGGAACAATTTGAAGTGAGAGAGTGAAAGAAGAGAAAAAAAAATGAGGGGTTTTTGTTAATAAAATTTTGCAGAAACTTTGTACTTTTTCTTCAATTCGTTTTTCTTCGCGGCTAATTTAATTCGGTAAAGTGTTGTCCTCGTTCATAAATAAATAAAATAAACTCGTTTTCGTATGATTCTTCATCGTCATTATTGCGCACTCGCCACAGTTTATTATACAGACATTTTATGATTATTGATGGATTATTATATTATTATAATAATATCAATTATAACTTATATATAAATTATTTTCGTGAAAGTTTAATCAATCTCTTTCTCAAAAAATTAGCATGTCGGTCAAATTATTAAGTGAAGTGTGTTACGGTTCTATTGGATATTTACGGATAATTTTTATGGAATTGTTATATATAAGTATGAATTTAATTGTAAAATTATAAGTTAAATCCTCTTGCCCCTTGATAGGACTTTAGTCCTTGATAAGAGTACCTGGAATTGTGCGCCCTAAATCCCTAAGATCCTTGAAAGGGTTAATTAAATCATGTTATGCTTATGATATCATGATGTCATGATGTTATGCGAATGCAGTTCATTAGACTTGGTGCGAGATGGTAAGGACAAACAAATCCTTTCAACAAAGCGTGCGAGGAAATGAAGGTTAGTAGTAAACACAAACAAGTCACACAAGTCACACAATTTTTGGCTTAAGGCTTGCATGGAGTTTAGATCAGGTGTCCTTCCCAAGGGTATTTCTATGGATAAGGAGATTTCAGCAACGGGTTCTACCAAGTGACTCAGAATTGTCAGCCCCCTCTAAAGCACCCTCGAACATGGTACATGCATACCACGCAATGATACTTTAGGAAGAAACCTATCTGAGCTGTAGTATCGGGTAGCGACCATAACTTGGCATGCACCAAGAATAGCCCCCCACTACGTTCCTAAAAGTTAGGATGGGTTAAGGGTTACTAAAGGTCCTTGAGCTCCGACGCACCCAAAGATACATGCATAAACCTCTCTCATGCAAAAGAGGTACACAATAACCAGTGGAGGCCTAACTCAAGTGTGAACTTCATTTTGACCAACCCCAAGCATGCACAAGGGGGGTCTCCATGACTACGCCACTCCTAATCTTAGGTGTTCTTGAATCCGGGAATAGGATTCGTCCTTCAATTTTCCCAAAACGCCCCTGAAAAATAAAACAAACAAAGCAAACAATAGAAAACAATTATGTGATTCCTAAACTTTTAAGGTAACCCCTCTTTTATCGAAATATATCCCCAGCAGAGTCGCCAGTTCTGTAATACGGTGAACTGACTTTTTATCGATCGAAATGTCGCGGTAAGCCAGAGTCGCCAGCGACTTTTATTTTATCCAAACAAATTCGGAAAGGCAAAAAGAAACAGAAAAAAAACCTTTTTAAAGAAAATCTGAGTTCGGGGGGTAATTTATGCAAAGGGAAGGTGTAAGGCACCCTTTGCATCCATGGTTTTCCATGGGCTCTTAATTGCTTTGCTTGCTCGTTTGTTTAGAAAATGTAGATGAAAGAGATAGGGACTTTAGCTCGTGAATGAGCGTAGCCCTTTTGAAAAATTATGAGAAAGAATATAATGAAAGTTTGAGCATTGCAAGGCAATTAGGGGCAATTACCTTAAACTCAGATGATAGGTCTCTTTTTAGCCTTTCAGAATGAAAGGGTCTATCCTTGCCATAAGAGGGCAGGAAGCCTTTCGTTTGGAGGTTGAAGGGTCATCGAAGCATCCTTTGCCATAAGACTGTCCCATGCCATAGAAGGGCAGGTAGTCTAAGGCAAGGATCAGAATAAGCCATTTCGTAGGCAGCCAGAAGATACCTCAGCCTTTTTCCGTAGGCAACTTCCAAGGGTCGAGGTCATATTAGTGTATCGAAGGCAGCATCATTTAGGGTCGTATGACCTTTAGTTATCGAGGCAGCATGGCTGAGGTATCCTCGTATTCGAGGGACATGGCTTATTCTGCAAAAAAAAACACAAAGGCAACAGGCAACAGGCAACAAGGCAACAGAGGGGTTATCCCAAAAGGGTGCGTGTGTGCAACATTCACGTGGCTATGTTCAGATAATATTTATCTTGTAATTAGTGATTCTAATTGATTCAGAGTTGCACTCCCTAAATTACTAACCACGCAAATATAACAAAATACGGGGGCGGGAAATTGTAACCAGCGGATCCCTTAATCAGGGATCCCTTAATCAGGGTTTGACATAAGTAATAATAAAACAGGAAAACAAGGTTTAGGGTTACCAAACTTGTAGCTTTGGCGATCGACAAACCCTAAAAATGCAAACAGACAAAAATAGGGTGAGTGTATGGCTAGTTCAAAGGTGAACGGGATTGACCCTAAAATAAAGAATAAATAGGTATATATATAAAAATAATTAAATAAGTAAGGGCACTTAGCTCTGATTTGATCTGATATGGTTAATAGGGCGCCTTTAAGATTAACCCTGAAAAGAAACAAGGCAGAAAAAGATGAAGGCGAAACAAACCCTTATATTTAAAAAATAAACCAAAAAAGTTAAATTAAATTAAGCAGAATACTTAACTTTGGATTCTTGAATCAGGCGCGTAATCGGGAGAAATTATGTCGCTAACCCTGAAAAGAGAGAACAAAGAAATGTATTCAGTGTATGGAACGATCTATGAAAACCCTAATTAGGGTATAGATTCAATAAGAAAAAAAACAAAGAATAATTTAATTAATTAATGGTCTCACGACCTAATTAATTAAATCAGGACGGGAGAATAAAATCGAGCATAATAGATATTTTTTAGAAATTTTTTGGAATAAAACTAAGATAAATACGAATTACATAATTAAATATATAATTAAAATAAGAAAAGAAAATAAATATAATTTCATAAATACATGGGTAAAATAGATATATAAATACATAATATATATTTAAGGAAATAACATTGATATAAATAATATAAGACATAAATATAAATATGTATAGGAAATAAATATATAAAATAAATAAATAAATTAATTATATATAAAAAAGGTTTCATAAAATATTTTTAATTGTCTTATTATTAGAGAGAAAAGAAAAAGAAGTTAAATGAAATATATATACATATATATAAACAAAATTAAATATGTTATATAAAATAAAAAAAATAGGAAAACTTAGCTTTTTGATTCAGTGTGATGCGTGGCTGAAGGACTATGGTGCACTCGCATGCTTGGAGACGTTAGATCTGAGAATCCTCTGTTCTGATGGCTGAGATTGAAGACATATGGTGAACACGCACATGAGGTACGCATGGGATCAGACGGCATGTGTAATTGGTAAAAATTGAGGCTCGTCGCCGCTGGGTTTCGAACCCTTGCTCAGTGGAATGCCAACAACATTCTTTAACAGCTGCACTAGAATACCTAGTTGAAATAATAACAAAACGCGTGCAACATATATGAGTCGAGAAGTAAACTTTTTTTTTTTAAAAAAAAAGGAAAGGTCAGCGCCCAGGCATCTTCTTCTTCATGGAATGTTTCTGAAACAAAAGAAACACCTTTACCTACGGTTTATGTCCATAGCCATAAACCTTTAACACTAAAACCTGCAAATCACGCTGTATGGGTACCAAACGAAAATCCAGATTGATTAAATAATACCTCACGATAACGAAAACATGATCAATTGCAACTAATTTGGTCCCTAAACGCGTAGCCCCAAACCATGAACTCAAAACCCTAGCCATGGCATCTCATCCTACCGACCCCAAAACTCAAATTAAATGGTTCAAACATGTTCTAAACATTAACACAAACGTAAATATGCAAACAAATTTCGTTAAAATTCATGATTGAATGAAAAACGCTTTAGAGTTATGAACACCAAACCGTAAGCGCAGGGCGATGGTTCTGGATGCGTGGGACTTCTGAGAATGATTGGAATCGGATCAGAGGAACACGATGAAGCTATTTGAATCCTTGTAATGGCTTCAAAACCCACGAAATTCGATCTGCTAGTTGCTTTGCAGACCACGGTTTTTGAGACTCCGATAGGGGTTCTGCCGCTGATCCCAAAAAATCTCCCCCTCCGCCTCCAATTGTTAGCATATATATATATGAGAGTTATTTAGGTTTTCAAACTTGAATCATATCTTTGCAGTTTGCATCCTTGAGATTTGATTTGGCCATCATATCTAATCTTGCTGTTTTGGTTTCTGTTAATTCTCTATGAATCTTCACACGGGCCCTTGCTTCCAAAAAATTTTTATTTTTTCTTATAATTTAATTCTTTTTATTTCCTCATCACTCATTTTTTATTTTTATTATTATTATTATTTTCTTCTAGTTCATTTGGTATTCAAATAACACCAATAAAATAATAAATAAAAAATAACATAAATAAATGAAGTGATATCATAAGGTCATGGGCTTCTTTGAGGCATATGGGAGGTTATGAAGTCCACTTGAATTGTCAGAACTCGATTTTTCTTGAAGAGAAACAAAAAACCTAGTTTGAGGGTTGTTGTTTAGGAGAGTGTACAGTCAGTCGAGTCTTGAGCTTCTGATATTCAAATGAGCTTGAGTATGAAATATGGTGGGCAAATTTTGGGGTATGACAGCTGCCCCTGTTCAATTATCTTTAACCTGAAGATGTAGAGTGGTTTGTATGCCAGTCGGTATCTGAAGGTGGAAGATGATTGAACACTAGAATACCAAGAAATTTGCCCTAGCTGAAGTAGAGACTTTTGTCGGAGATGGGCTTGAAGATGCCATCCAGCAAATCATGCATTAGATTCGGTTTGGAGTGTTTGAGAAGTATTTGTTAGAGATCGATCGTGTTAGCGTTGTTCGTGATGAGAGAAACGGGTCATACATTTAGACCATATCTGTAGAGGAATGTCAGAACGAGTCGTACATTAGACCATATCTGAGGAGGGATATCAGAACGAGTTATTCATTAAACCATATCTGAAGGTGAATACCAGAACGAGTCATACATTAAACCATATCTGATGGATAATGCCAGAACGAGTCATACATTTAGACCATATCTGACTAAAAATACCGGAACGGGTCGTATATTAGACCATATCTGATGGATAATGCCATAACGAGTCATACATTTAGACCATATCTGACTAAAAATACCGGAACGGGTCGTATATTAGACCATATCTGATGGATAATGCCAGAACGAGTCATACATTTAGACCATATCTGACTAAAAATACCGGAACGGGTCGTATACTAGACCATATCTGATGGATAATGCCGGAACGGGTCATATATTAGACCATATCTGATAGAGAATGTTTGTTTGTTAGGGTTGATGAGTTATTTGACGAAGTTTTGGAATGTAAAAAGGCTTGTCAGAATGAATCTCCAGCTCGATTATATCTGAGAGGAATGATTGTCGAGGCGGAACCTGAAAACAAAGTATGCAATGTCATGATGCACGTAATGAATGAGATGGGATTCTCAAAATAAATGAGAAACTTGCATGAAGTGATGTATGCAATGTATGAATATGTTTATGACATATGATATGCGAATATGATTTATGTTGTCCTGATTGAGAAAATAAATCTCTATATCTTTGTGATTTTATTGTCGGATTTTGTCTTGAAGATGCTCAGTTGGTGATTTATGGTTTCTGCTTGGGGATGATTGGTAGTTTGATGTACCCTGATTTTGGAGATAAACCATGTTGGAGAAGAGCAACATATTGGATGACCGGTAATGCGGAAGATGTAAACTCTGTTGGGGAGTCATGTCTTTGTTGAGACGAATATGTTTGAAGATATCTTCTTGATGATTACTCTGCGGGGAGGTGGTTTTGTGAACCTGGCTCTGTGGGGAGACATGGGTGTCTTGAAAGTTGCCCCCAGTATCATAGTAACTTACTACTTGATTCAGGACACGCCACTGAGTATTGATCAAGATGTTGAATTTGGACTTGCATAGATTTGCCCCAGTTAGCAGGAACTTTTGGAAAGATTCGCCTCGCGAGGATTTTATGAGATGTTTACTATGGGCGATATGACAATGTCTCACGTTGATTGGGGAGTAGCTTTAGATATGCTTGGATGCATGCCCCCGATTGTTCGAGCATCCATGAGAGATTCTCAGAATCTTGACTTGATTGCCCCAGATTGATTGGACGAAACATGTCATGCCCCTTGTATACGTAAGAGACATGGCTTCCTTGGAGTAATTTTGTCTGTCGGGATAACTTTCAATCATTAGTTGTGCCCTGTGCAAATTCTTTCTGTTGCTAACATTTGAAATTATGTAGCAGAATATGCTTAATAATGTATTCATGAGATGCAATGCATACGTTTGTCTTGAGTTTTTGGAAACACATTAAAACAAGAGATGTAAAAGCGTGACATTTGTAAAAACATGATATTTGTAACAACGTGATGTTTGTAAAATGAAATATCAACTGAGCATTTTTGTAATCCTTAAGGAGTCAGGATACCCTTTTGGTGACAATATGCTTTTGAACTAATCATGCTTCAATTAGGACTTTCAAGGGTTGTAACGTGGCTTGGTTCACGGTTTAAGAAACAAAGGATAATGGCTCAAAGTTTATTTATACCCATCCCCTTCTTCGTGATGTTCTTCAGTCCTAAACTCCGTTAATTCAACTTATGCATTCAGGTTCCAAGAGACTTTTAGATTTGCACCTTTGATGATGATGGTTCACAAGCAGAGTGAACTTTTAAGATGGCAGTCACTTCTTCCTTGTGGTAGTCGCAACTTTGAGTTGTTCAAGAATTTATTGACTTCTTTTTTTTTCATCTTTTTGATATCCCTAACTTTTGCCTAAACTTGTCTCTTCGGAGCTTACAGTCAGCGGGACGCCTTGATTTTTGCCTAAGTCTTCTTTTTGATTTTTGACTTAGCAGGCTTTTCTTTGTATATATGTTTTTTCCATTTTTTTTTGAAAGATATTGACTGCCTTGTTTGATGATTGATGAACCGTCATTGTCTTTTGATTGACATTTCCGACACTTCTTTGATGTGTGCGGCCGAACGCTTGTGATTGAAACCTGTATTGAATGATTCTCTTAAAATAGAATGCACAGCTAAATTAACTGAGAACTACCCTGCCCCAGGTTATGATCAAGGGTTTTAATTAGTACAAGAAAGAAACTTCTACTTCTTAGGCTCAAAGGGGTTGACGAGGGATTAACATCCTTATATCTCCACTGTTTAGGAATTGAAACAATGCCTGTACATCATCAGCATAGTCTGTTCAAAAGCATATTGTATGAGGTCGCGGTATCTTTTTCGTCATCCTCCCTCAAAAGGCTTACAACTTAACAGGAGTTGACACAAAACATATGCAAAGTAAAACGCAATTTAAAATGAGTGATAACGAAATAATGTATTCAAGACAAACATAGGCAATGCACGGATGATAATTATTAAAACAGATAATGTCTGTCATAAGTCGAATGTTTTAAACAAACAGAATAGAAATTGCAACTGAAAGTAAATCTAATGATCTAAATAGTTCATCCTTCTAGCCATTCATAGTATTAACAAACTTGTTGTGATTGGGCATGGTTGCAGGAGGGTCGAACTCAATTTCTCTGGCGTCGATCATATCCTGGATCTTGTTCTTTAATGGCCAACAATCATTAGTGTCATGTCCAATACTATCAGAGTGATAAGTGCATCTTGCATTAGGATTATATTGATGAGATAAGGTGTTGGGCTTCAGAGGAGGATCCTTTAAAGTAATCAACCCTGCTTTAAGCAACTGTTGTAACGCTTCGGCCAAAGTTATGTTGATCTTTGTGAATTGCCTTTTAGATGCACCTTGTTTACGTTGGTTGCCCCTTTGTTGTGTCGGCACTTGATTGGAGGCTAGGACCGTCCCCACAGTATTAGATTCATTTCTCTCATTGTGCGCTTTCTTTGAGGTATTAGCATACGTAGCCACTTGAATTTTACCGCTTCGAATACCGCTTTCAACACGTTCCCCAGTCAGTATGAGGTCAGTGAATCCAGATGACGAACTTCCCAGCAAATGGCTGTAGAGAGGACCAGACAGTGTATTCATGAACATATCAACCAATTCTCTATCATTCAAGGAGGGTTTGACTCTTCCAGCTAGATCTCTCCATTTTTGAGCATACTCCTTGAAACTTTCCTTGGGTCCCATAGACATACTTTGTAGTTGTATGCGAGTAGGTGCGAGGTCAGCATTGTATTGGTATTGCTGGTAGAAAGCAACAACCAAATATTCCCAAGTACGGATGTTGGTATTTTCCAGTTGATAGTACCATTCGAGTTGAGTTCCAGATAAACTCTCTTGGAAGAAATGGATCCAGAGCCTCTTATCAGCAGTGTGGGGCTGAATCTTTCTTACATAAGACCTCAAGTGCATCTTTGGACAAGAGACTCCATCATACTTAGCAAAGGCGGGAGTTTTGAATTTTGGAGGAATAACTACCCCAGGAACGAGTCCTAGTTCTTCAAAATCCAGCCCAGGTACCTTCTGAATTTCCACGCTTCTCAGGCGCTCTTCTAGTAGTCTATACTTCTCATCAGCATAATCCTCATCTTGAGGATACTCATCTTCCTCTTCTTCTTCTTCCTGGCCATCAGAACCTACATGGCTTCCCTGATTGTTCTTGACACTGAGATCATCTCCTTCCTCTTCCTCTTCCTCATCTTTAGGAACTGTTTCTGCAGCCTTCTTGGGACGACCCTTGAATCTTCTTCCTAGGTTGATCACTCCTTTGGGCTTCTTGGTCTTTTTCTCCTTCTTAGTCAGAAGAGTTTTCAGCTCGTCTTGCCCCTTGGATAAGTTCAGGATCAGATCTTGAAATTGGGCATTCTGAGCTTGCAGGTCTTTAACTGATTGCTCGAGATTCATGATGCTGAAATAAACAGCGGGGAAGTAAGAAACCTGTGGCGGGAACCTGTGATGCAATGTTATGAATGCAGATGCAATATTTTCAAGGATCTCTAGAAATTTAGTTAGCGACGTCAAAAATGATTTGGTCGCTTCTTCGTTTGAAGAACTCTGATTTCTGGATGTCCTTTTAGGGGAATCAAGCTCACCATATCCAGTGGGTCATAGCCTCTGATTCGAGAACTTTCGATTTTGAAGGTACATGGCTAGAGGAAAATAAATCCTCTTGCCCCTTGATAGGTACAGTGTCTCTGAACTGGAAGGTATGTGGCCAGAGGAAAATAAATCCTCTTGCCCCTTGATAGGACTTTAGTCCTTGATAAGAGTACCTGGAATTGTGCGCCCTAAATCCCTAAGATCCTTGAAAGGGTTAATTAAATCATGTTATGCTTATGATATCATGATGTCATGATGTTATGCGAATGCAGTTCATTAGACTTGGTGCGAGATGGTAAGGACAAACAAATCCTTTCAACAAAGCGTGCGAGGAAATGAAGGTTAGTAGTAAACACAAACAAGTCACACAAGTCACACAATTTTTGGCTTAAGGCTTGCATGGAGTTTAGATCAGGTGTCCTTCCCAAGGGTATTTCTATGGATAAGGAGATTTCAGCAACGGGTTCTACCAAGTGACTCAGAATTGTCAGCCCCCTCTAAAGCACCCTCGAACATGGTACATGCATACCACGCAATGATACTTTAGGAAGAAACCTATCTGAGCTGTAGTATCGGGTAGCGACCATAACTTGGCATGCACCAAGAATAGCCCCCCACTACGTTCCTAAAAGTTAGGATGGGTTAAGGGTTACTAAAGGTCCTTGAGCTCCGACGCACCCAAAGATACATGCATAAACCTCTCTCATGCAAAAGAGGTACACAATAACCAGTGGAGGCCTAACTCAAGTGTGAACTTCATTTTGACCAACCCCAAGCATGCACAAGGGGGGTCTCCATGACTACGCCACTCCTAATCTTAGGTGTTCTTGAATCCGGGAATAGGATTCGTCCTTCAATTTTCCCAAAACGCCCCTGAAAAATAAAACAAACAAAGCAAACAATAGAAAACAATTATGTGATTCCTAAACTTTTAAGGTAACCCCTCTTTTATCGAAATATATCCCCAGCAGAGTCGCCAGTTCTGTAATACGGTGAACTGACTTTTTATCGATCGAAATGTCGCGGTAAGCCAGAGTCGCCACCGACTTTTATTTTATCCAAACAAATTCGGAAAGGCAAAAAGAAACAGAAAAAAACCTTTTTAAAGAAAATCTGAGTTCGGGGGGTAATTTATGCAAAGGGAAGGTGTAAGGCACCCTTTGCATCCATGGTTTTCCATGGGCTCTTAATTGCTTTGCTTGCTCGTTTGTTTAGAAAATGTAGATGAAAGAGATAGGGACTTTAGCTCGTGAATGAGCGTAGCCCTTTTGAAAAATTATGAGAAAGAATATAATGAAAGTTTGAGCATTGCAAGGCAATTAGGGGCAATTACCTTAAACTCAGATGATAGGTCTCTTTTTAGCCTTTCAGAATGAAAGGGTCTATCCTTGCATAAGAGGGCAGGAAGCCTTTCGTTTGGAGGTTGAAGGGTCATCGAAGCATCCTTTGCCATAAGACTGTCCCATGCCATAGAAGGGCAGGTAGTCTAAGGCAAGGATCAGAATAAGCCATTTCGTAGGCAGCCAGAAGATACCTCAGCCTTTTTCCGTAGGCAACTTCCAAGGGTCGAGGTCATATTAGTGTATCGAAGGCAGCATCATTTAGGGTCGTATGACCTTTAGTTATCGAGGCAGCATGGCTGAGGTATCCTCGTATTCGAGGGACATGGCTTATTCTGCAAAAAAAAAAAACACAAAGGCAACAGGCAACAGGCAACAAGGCAACAGAGGGGTTATCCCAAAAGGGTGCGTGTGTGCAACATTCACGTGGCTATGTTCAGATAATATTTATCTTGTAATTAGTGATTCTAATTGATTCAGAGTTGCACTCCCTAAATTACTAACCACGCAAATATAACAAAATACGGGGGCGGGAAATTGTAACCAGCGGATCCCTTAATCAGGGATCCCTTAATCAGGGTTTGACATAAGTAATAATAAAACAGGAAAACAAGGTTTAGGGTTACCAAACTTGTAGCTTTGGCGATCGACAAACCCTAAAAATGCAAACAGACAAAAATAGGGTGAGTGTATGGCTAGTTCAAAGGTGAACGGGATTGACCCTAAAATAAAGAATAAATAGGTATATATATAAAAATAATTAAATAAGTAAGGGCACTTAGCTCTGATTTGATCTGATATGGTTAATAGGGCGCCTTTAAGATTAACCCTGAAAAGAAACAAGGCAGAAAAAGATGAAGGCGAAACAAACCCTTATATTTAAAAAATAAACCAAAAAAGTTAAATTAAATTAAGCAGAATACTTAACTTTGGATTCTTGAATCAGGCGCGTAATCGGGAGAAATTATGTCGCTAACCCTGAAAAGAGAGAACAAAGAAATGTATTCAGTGTATGGAACGATCTATGAAAACCCTAATTAGGGTATAGATTCAATAAGAAAAAAAACAAAGAATAATTTAATTAATTAATGGTCTCACGACCTAATTAATTAAATCAGGACGGGAGAATAAAATCGAGCATAATAGATATTTTTTAGAAATTTTTTGGAATAAAACTAAGATAAATACGAATTACATAATTAAATATATAATTAAAATAAGAAAAGAAAATAAATATAATTTCATAAATACATGGGTAAAATAGATATATAAATACATAATATATATTTAAGGAAATAACATTGATATAAATAATATAAGACATAAATATAAATATGTATAGGAAATAAATATATAAAATAAATAAATAAATTAATTATATATAAAAAAGGTTTCATAAAATATTTTTAATTGTCTTATTATTAGAGAGAAAAGAAAAAGAAGTTAAATGAAATATATATACATATATATAAACAAAATTAAATATGTTATATAAAATAAAAAAAATAGGAAAACTTAGCTTTTTGATTCAGTGTGATGCGTGGCTGAAGGACTATGGTGCACTCGCATGCTTGGAGACGTTAGATCTGAGAATCCTCTGTTCTGATGGCTGAGATTGAAGACATATGGTGAACACGCACATGAGGTACGCATGGGATCAGACGGCATGTGTAATTGGTAAAAATTGAGGCTCGTCGCCGCTGGGTTTCGAACCCTTGCTCAGTGGAATGCCAACAACATTCTTTAACAGCTGCACTAGAATACCTAGTTGAAATAATAACAAAACGCGTGCAACATATATGAGTCGAGAAGTAAACTTTTTTTTTTTAAAAAAAAAGGAAAGGTCAGCGCCCAGGCATCTTCTTCTTCATGGAATGTTTCTGAAACAAAAGAAACACCTTTACCTACGGTTTATGTCCATAGCCATAAACCTTTAACACTAAAACCTGCAAATCACGCTGTATGGGTACCAAACGAAAATCCAGATTGATTAAATAATACCTCACGATAACGAAAACATGATCAATTGCAACTAATTTGGTCCCTAAACGCGTAGCCCCAAACCATGAACTCAAAACCCTAGCCATGGCATCTCATCCTACCGACCCCAAAACTCAAATTAAATGGTTCAAACATGTTCTAAACATTAACACAAACGTAAATATGCAAACAAATTTCGTTAAAATTCATGATTGAATGAAAAACGCTTTAGAGTTATGAACACCAAACCGTAAGCGCAGGGCGATGGTTCTGGATGCGTGGGACTTCTGAGAATGATTGGAATCGGATCAGAGGAACACGATGAAGCTATTTGAATCCTTGTAATGGCTTCAAAACCCACGAAATTCGATCTGCTAGTTGCTTTGCAGACCACGGTTTTTGAGACTCCGATAGGGGTTCTGCCGCTGATCCCAAAAAATCTCCCCCTCCGCCTCCAATTGTTAGCATATATATATATGAGAGTTATTTAGGTTTTCAAACTTGAATCATATCTTTGCAATTTGCATCCTTGAGATTTGATTTGGCCATCATATCTAATCTTGCTGTTTTGGTTTCTGTTAATTCTCTATGAATCTTCACACGGGCCCTTGCTTCCAAAAAATTTTTATTTTTTCTTATAATTTAATTCTTTTTATTTCCTCATCACTCATTTTTTATTTTTATTATTATTATTATTTTCTTCTAGTTCATTTGGTATTCAAATAACACCAATAAAATAATAAATAAAAAATAACATAAATAAATGAAGTGATATCATAAGGTCATGGGCTTCTTTGAGGCATATGGGAGGTTATGAAGTCCACTTGAATTGTCAGAACTCGATTTTTCTTGAAGAGAAACAAAAAACCTAGTTTGAGGGTTGTTGTTTAGGAGAGTGTACAGTCAGTCGAGTCTTGAGCTTCTGATATTCAAATGAGCTTGAGTATGAAATATGGTGGGCAAATTTTGGGGTATGACAGGTTAAAAAATACAGGTGTGTGTTACTCCTACAAAGGCAGAGAGACTCAGACCCCTTAGTAGGTATATTATGCTATATGGTTCTTAGGGTTTGCCCACGGTGGCAAGAAACCCTATACAAAAGTGTTTTATGCTGGTTTTAGGAGTCTTACTCACGTGAGGTAATAAGCTCTGCAAATGATTAGTGTGCTTATGTATAAGTGTATGTGGTATCGTCAGTACGCGTTATGACCTTGCTAATGAAGGATAGAAAAACACTTAGAAAGGGGGGGATTGAATAAGTGTGACTTTAAATCTTGGACGATAAAAATAAATTGCACAATTATTTTTATCCTGGTTCGCTGTTAACGAAGCTACTCCAGTCCACCCCCGCAGAGATGATTTACCTCAACTGAGGATTTAATCCACTAATCGCACGGATTACAATGGTTTTCCACTTAGTCCGCAACTAAGTCTTCCAGAGTCTTCTGATCACACACTGATCACTCCGGGAACAACTGCTTAGTTCACTCCTAAGACTTTTCTAGAGTCTACTGATCAACACGATCACTCTAGGCTTAGTTCACTCCTAAGACTTCCAAACTGCTCAGCCAACTGCTAAGACTTCCTAGAGTATACTGATCAACACGATCACTCTAGTTCCTTACAACTTAATGTAATCTATTCAAGAGTTTACAAATGCTTCTTAAAAGCGATAATCACAACTGTGATATTTCTCTTACAGTTTAAGCTTAATCTCACTAAGATATTACAACAGCAATGTAGTGAGTTGATGAAGATGAAGATTCTGAGTTTAGATTTGAACAGCGTTTCAGCAAGTTTGATATGAGTTGTTTTGGTGCAGAATCGTTAACCTTGCTTCTCATCAGAACTTCATATTTATAGGCGTTGAGAAGATGACCGTTGAATGCATTTAATGCTTTGCGTGTTCCGTACAGCTTCGCATTTAATGTTATACGCTTTTGTCAACTACCTCGAGCCTTGTTCACGCTGTGTCTACTGACGTAGCCTTTAGTAGCTTTAACGTTCCTTTTGTCAGTCAGCGTAGTCTGCCACGTGTACTTCCTTCTGATCTGATGTTTGTGAATACGACGTTTGAATATCATCAGAGTCAAACAGCTTGGTGCATAGCATCTTCTGATCTTCTGACCTTGAAGTGCTTCTGAGCGTGATACCATCTTCTGATCTTCAGTGCTTCTGATCTCATGTTCTTCTGATGCTTCCATAGACCCATGTTCTGATTCTGCTTCGACCATCTTCTGATGTCTTGCCAGACCATGTTTTGATGTTGCATGCTGAACCATTTGAGACACATCTTCTGAGCGCTGAATTATGCGTACTCTTTATATATTTCCTGAAAGGGAAATTGCATTGGATTAGAGTACCATATTATCTTAAGCAAAATTCATATTATTGTTATCATCAAAACTAAGATAATTGATAAGAACAAATCTTGTTCTAACAATCTCCCCCTTTTTGATGATGACAAAAACATATATAAATGATATGAATTTGCGATCAGAAAGAGTAGACGGCAAAAGACAAATTACACAGCTATAGCATAAGCATATGAATATGTCTCCCCCTGAGATTAACAATCTCCCCCTGAGATAAATAATCTCCCCCTGAAATAAATACTCGAAGAACTTTGATAAAAGACTTCCCTGATTATTTCGGTAGAGACGATCATATAAGCTTTTGTCTTCAGAGAATTCATAGCTTCTGACTTCTGCTTCCATTGGACAGCTTCAGAACTTGAATTTCTTTAGATCCTTAGAACACTCACAGCTTCTGCTTCCTGCTTCCATCGTGGACAGCTTCAGAACTTGAATTTCTTTGATCTTCAGAACATTCACAGCTTCTGACTTCTGCTTCCATTCAGGACAGCTTCAGAACTTGAATTTCTTTGATCTTCAGAACATTCACAGCTTCTGATTTCTGCTTCCATTCAGGACAGCTTCAGAACTTGAGTTTTCTGGATCTTTTAGAACATTCACATCTTCTGATTTCTGCTTCCCTCGGATAGCTTCAGAACTTTGAATGTCTACCAACATCACTTCATGCTAGATTTGTATCAGAACATTGTTGAATGTACCAGAGCATCATCTGAGCATCTCTACATCCTGAAATGTTACAGAACAAAAACTAAACGACAAAAGTCAGCATGAACGAGTTAGAACATAAAATGTATATTCAAATACATGATATGTATCAGAGCCAAATGTATCAGAGCATTTAGGCTAAAAACGTGTATCAGAGCAAATAATGTATCAGAGCCATAACATTATATGTATCAAAGCAAATAGAATTTTGTCAGAACAGGATAGACAATGATATTCAAATTCTATTATCAGTGCTTCTGATTCATTCTTCTTTCTTGCTTCTGATCTCTGAAGCTTGACAGCACTCAGCTTGCTTCAGTTTCCAAGAGCTTATTCCTTTTACAGAATAACGCTTCTTATGGTTTTGCTTCTGAAGATTTTCTTCACTTCTCTGTACCTGCAAAACACTTAAACCATATAGAACTTGCAGTTCTTGTTAGTGAATGTGTGGGAGCCTTTACCCAGCAACTGATGGATTTAATCAAATCATTTATCATTTATCTTTCTCCCCCTTTTTGTCATAACATCAAAAAGAATATTTCAAAAGATTCAGATGCATAAGACAAAAGAAAACATTTACTGGAATGTAAAACACAAAGAAACTTTTCATTGATAATCAGAAGATATTACAAAAGGTTCCTATGTTTAACAAGCAGAAGCAGCAAGGAAAAGAAAACTACAAAGTAGAATTTCCAAAGAGGAAATGACTACAAAAATTAAAAAAATACAACATTCGGTCAAGAAACTCAACATAGAAGTTGAGTATATCTTCCCACAACTCAAGAAAGTCTTCTGTCTTTGGATGAAAGTTGATAACAACATCAAAGAAGAGTCTGACTTGAGCGGTATTAGAAGAGCCATCCCGAGATGCACAGAGATCTGTCGCCTTTGAGACATGGAGCTTCAAAAGACTTAGGGTGAACGCTAGGTTTTGAGAGAAGAAATGAAAAACGAGAGAGAGAGAGAGAGAGAGAGAAAGAAAACTTTAAGAGGAAAACAAAGAGCTAGGAAACCAAAAACCATTTTGAAGAGTATTTAAAAGAAAATAAAGTGAAACGAATGATGAAAAGCATTTAATGTTACGTGACGTGAGGAGAGATAATAAAGACAAATGAGGTGACTAGCACAGTTACCTATGGTCGGCGTCCCTTCAACTGCACTCGCGCTTATCCATGACTAGTAACGACAGGTTTACCATCCCGAGATAAAACGTAACAGCTGTTTTGCTTTAAAAGAGGTTCTGAATCAACTTAGACAATGAAACGTTAGTAATAACCGAATCATAATTTCTAAAAGATTTCAATCAGAACTTCTGATTAAAAAAAATGTTCCACATTCATTTCAGAAGATACTCATACATGAGAACTTCTCATCTTCTCATTCTGGGCATAAATCCATACTGATGTTCTTCAGAATGAACTTAAACCTATCTTCAGCCAGGGGTTTTGTAAAGATATCAGCCCATTGATGGTCTGTATCCACAAAGTTTAAAGAAATAACACCCTTCTGAACATAGTCCCTTATGAAATGATGTTTAATCTCAATATGTTTAGCTTTTGAATGAAGAATAGGATTCTTAGATAAACATATAGCAGAAGTATTATCACAGAATATAGGAATGTTACTCTCAAATATCTGATAATCTTCTAACTGACTCTTCATCCAGAGCATCTGTGTACTACAACCAGCAGCTGCGACATATTCTGCTTCTGTTGTTGATAGAGCAATGGTTGCTTGCTTCTTGCTGTACCAGGAGATCAAATGACTTCCAAGAAATTGGCAACTTCCTGAAGTACTTTTTCTTTCAATTCTGTCTCCAGCATAATCAGCATCGCAGAATCCTACTAAGTTGTATTCTTTGGATTTTCTGTAAACTAAGCCAACATTAGTAGTACCTTTCAGATACCTTAGAATTCTCTTAACAGCAGTTAAATGAGATTCTCTAGGATCTGATTGGAATCTAGCACACAAACAAACACTGAACAGAATGTCAGGTCTAGAAGCAGTCAGATATAGAAGAGATCCAATCATACCTCTGTATAACTTCTGATCTACCTTCTTACTTACCTCATCCTTACCTAGGATGCATGTTGGATGCATAGGAGTTTTGGCTTCTTTGCAGTCTAGAAGATTAAACTTCTTCAGAAGTTCCTTCACATACTTGGTTTGGTGAACGTACGTTCCTTCTGATGTTTGATTTATTTGTATTCCAAGGAAGTACTTGAGTTCTCCCATCATGCTCATTTCAAACTCAGCCTGCATAGACTTAGCAAACTCCTTTCCAAGTGTAGCATTAGATGTTCCAAAAATAATATCATCTACATATATTTGACAAATTAAAATATCCTTTTCAAAGGTTTTACAAAAGAGAGTAGTGTCCACTTTTCCTCTAGTGAAACCATTATCCAGAAGGAAAGAACTTAAGCGTTCATACCAAGCTCTGGGAGCCTGTTTCAATCCATACAATGATTTCTTAAGTTTAAAAACATGATTAGGAGACATAGAGTCTTCAAAACCAGGAGGTTGATGGACATAAACTTCTTCATCTATATAACCATTTAAGAAGGCACTCTTAACATCCATTTGATAGAGAGTGATGTTATGTTGAGTGGCAAAAGAAATTAATAGACGAATAGATTCTAACCTGGCCACTGGTGCAAAGGTTTCTGTGTAGTCAATCCCTTCTTGCTGACTATAACCCTGAGCCACCAGTCTGGCTTTGTTCCTTACCACTTCGCCTTTCTCACTGAGCTTGTTTCTGAAGACCCATTTTGTACCAATTATATTGAATCCATCTGGTCTAGGAACAAGATCCCAAACATCATTCCTTGTAAACTGATTTAGTTCTTCTTGCATAGCAATTATCCAGTCTGGATCTTCTAGAGCATGATCAACAGAAGTTGGCTCGATCAAAGATACAAGACCTAATTGACAATCTGCATTGTTCTTAAGGAAAGCTCTTGTTCTGATTGGATCATCCTTCTTTCCAAGAATGACATCTTCTGAATGACCAGAGATGAGTCTGGATGATCTTCTGACAGATGGTTCTTCAGATATGCTTAGATCCTCCAGAGAAGCTGATACTTGGTCTTCAGATTCCTTGCTTCTGAGAAGCTCTGCTTCTGATGCGTTGCTTCTTGGCTCAACAACTTCTGATATGTCAATATCATAACCTGCAAAATTATCAAACTGCTTTGGTTTTTCAGAACCAAGCTTATCATCAAACCTGATATTGATTGATTCTTCTACAACCAATGTTTCAGTATTGTATACTCTGTAGCCTTTTGAGCGTTCAGAATATCCAAGAAGGAAACACTTTTGAGCTTTGGAATCAAACTTACCAAGATGATCTTTAGTGTTCAGAATAAAGCATACACATCCAAAAGGATGGAAATATGAAATGTTGGGCTTTCTATTCTTCCACAATTCATAAGGAGTCTTATTTAGAATAGGTCTGATAGAGATTCTATTCTGAATATAGCATGCAGTGTTTATTGCTTCTGCCCAGAAATGCTTAGCCATATTGGTTTCATTGATCATGGTTCTGGCCATTTCTTGAAGAGTCCTATTCTTTCGTTCTACAACCCCATTTTGCTGTGGAGTTCTAGGACAAGAGAAATCATGGGCAATACCATTTTCTTTGAAGAATTCTTCAAAGGATCTGTTCTCAAATTCACCACCATGATCACTTCTGACCTTTATGATTTTACACTCTTTTTCAGATTGAATCTGAATGCAGAAATCAAGAACACTGAATGAGTCTCATCCTTGTGTTTCAAGAATTTTACCCATGTCCAGCGACTATAATCATCTACGATGACTAATCCATATTTCTTTCCTCTGACAGATGCTGTTTTGACTGGGCCAAACAGATCAATGTGCAAGAGTTCTAATGGCCTTGAGGTAGAAACAACATTCTTAGACTTGAATGCAGGTTTGGAGAACTTGCCCTTCTGACATGCTTCACAAAGAGCATCTGATTGGAATTTCAGATTAGGGAGTCCTCTGACAAGATTCAGTTTGTTAATCTGAGAGATCTTTCTCAAACTAGCATGACCTAATCTCCTGTGCCAGACCCACTGCTCTTCAGAAACAGACATAAGACAAGTCACCTTCTGACTCATAAGATCTTGCAGATCTGTCTTATAAATGTTGTTCTTCCTCTTGCCTGTAAATAGGATTGAGCCATCCTTCTGATTTACAGCCTTGCAAGACTCTTGATTAAAGATTATATCATAACCGTTGTCACTTAATTGACTGATAGATAAGAGGTTATGAGTTAATCCTTCTACAAGAAGTACATTGGAGATGGAAGGAGAGTTACCAGACTTTATAGTTCCCGAGCCAATTATCTTGCCCTTCTGATCTCCTCCGAACTTGACTTCTCCTCCAGACTTAAGCACCAGGTCTTGGAACATAGACCTTCTTCCTGTCATGTGTCGCGAGCATCCAGAGTCCAGGTACCATGACATGTTGTGCCTTGTCCTTTTTGCAGTCAAGGATATCTGCAATAGGAATAATCTTATCCTTAGGTACCCACATCTTTTTGGGTCCTTTCTTGTTAGATTTTCTCAAGTTCTGATTGAACTTGGGTTTAACATTGTAAGCAATAGGAGGAACAGCATGATAATTCTTAATGTGAGTTTCATGATATTTCCTAGGTTGTGTCACATGCTTCTTGGTGTGTGTTATGTGAAAACTTTGTGCATGTGAGGTGTGCCTAATATCATGAGAGTGGCCATACTTGAACTGATCATACAATGGCTTGTATGTGATTTTCATCTCATCAACAGGTTCAAGTTTGTATGGGGTTTCACCCTCATAACCAATGCCAACTCTTTTGCTTCCAGACACAGCATATATCATAGAAGCTAGCTGACTTCTGCCAATACTTCTAGATAAGAACTTTCTGAAACTTAAATCATATTCTTTCAGAATATGGTTCAGACTAGGAGTGGATTTTTCTGAATCAGAAGGAGATCCAACATTATTGGATAATTTTAAAAGTTTTTCTTTTAATTCAGAATTCTCCAACTCAAGCTTCTTTGTTTCAAATTCAAATTGCTTTTTCAGCTTTTTGTATTTGAGACTAATCTGACACTTGAGTTCCAGAAGTTCAGTTAGACCGGAAACTAACTCATCTCTAGTAAGTTCAGAAAATACCTCTTCAGAATCTGATTCTGATGTAGATTCTGATCCGTCATCTTCTGTCGCCATCAGCGCACAGTTGACCTGCTCATCTTCTGAATCATCTTCTGACTCATCCCAGGTTGCCATAAGACCTTTCTTCTTATGAAACTTCTTCTTGGGACTTTCCTTCTGAAGATTTGGACATTCATTCTTGAAGTGTCCAGGCTCGTTGCATTCATAGCACATGACCTTCTTCTTGTCAAATCTTCTTTCATCAGAAGATTCTCCACGTTCAAATTTCCTTGAACTTCTGAAGCCTCTGAACTTCCTTTGCTTGGTCTTCCAGATTTGATTTAGCCTTCTGGAGATCAGGGACAGTTCATCTTCTTCTTCAGATTCTGATTCTTCAGGATCTTCTTCTCTGGCCTGAAAAGCGTTAGTGCATTTCTTGATATTTGATTTTAATGCAATAGACTTACCTTTCTTTTGAGGCTCATTTGCGTCCAGCTCTATTTCATGACTTCTCAAGGCGCTGATAAGCTCTTCCAGAGAAACTTCATTCAGATTCTTTGCAATCTTGAATGCAGTCACCATAGGACCCCATCTTCTGGGTAAGCTTCTGATGATCTTCTTCACATGATCAGCCTTGGTGTATCCTTTGTCAAGAACTCTCAATCCAGCAGTAAGAGTTTGAAATCTTGAAAACATCTTTTCAATGTCTTCATCATCCTCCATCTTGAAGGCTTCATACTTCTGGATTAACGCTAGAGCTTTGGTCTCCTTGACTTGAGCGTTTCCTTCATGAGTCATTTTCAAGGACTCATATATGTCATAGGCCGTTTCCCTGTTAGATATCTTCTCATACTCAGCATGAGAGATAGCATTCAGCAAAACAGTTCTACATTTATGATGATTCCTGAAAAGCTTCTTTTGATCATCATTCATTTCTTGCCTTGACAGCTTTACGCCTCTGGCATTCACAGGATGTTTGTAACCATCCATCAGAAGATCCCATAGATCACCATCTAGACCCAGAAAGTAACTTTCCAGTTTATCTTTCCAGTATTCAAAGTTTTCACCATCAAATACCGGCGGTCTAGTATAACCATTGTTACCGTTGTATTGCTCAGCAGAGCCAGATGTAGATGCAGGTGTAGGTGTAGTCCTTTCACTTTCATCAACCATCTTTTAAATGAAGCGTTTTTCTCTTCCTGAATCTTTTCTAAACACGGTTAAGTGCTTGCACCTTAGAACCGACGCTCTGATACCAATTGAAGTATAGAAAAACACTTAGAAAGGGGGGGATTGAATAAGTGTGACTTTAAATCTTGGACGATAAAAATAAATTGCACAATTATTTTTATCCTGGTTCGCTGTTAACGAAGCTACTCCAGTCCACCCCCGCAGAGATGATTTACCTCAACTGAGGATTTAATCCACTAATCGCACGGATTACAATGGTTTTCCACTTAGTCCGCAACTAAGTCTTCCAGAGTCTTCTGATCACACACTGATCACTCCGGGAACAACTGCTTAGTTCACTCCTAAGACTTTTCTAGAGTCTACTGATCAACACGATCACTCTAGGCTTAGTTCACTCCTAAGACTTCCAAACTGCTCAGCCAACTGCTAAGACTTCCTAGAGTATACTGATCAACACGATCACTCTAGTTCCTTACAACTTAATGTAATCTATTCAAGAGTTTACAAATGCTTCTTAAAAGCGATAATCACAACTGTGATATTTCTCTTACAGTTTAAGCTTAATCTCACTAAGATATTACAACAGCAATGTAGTGAGTTGATGAAGATGAAGATTCTGAGTTTAGATTTGAACAGCGTTTCAGCAAGTTTGATATGAGTTGTTTTGGTGCAGAATCGTTAACCTTGCTTCTCATCAGAACTTCATATTTATAGGCGTTGAGAAGATGACCGTTGAATGCATTTAATGCTTTGCGTGTTCCGTACAGCTTCGCATTTAATGTTATACGCTTTTGTCAACTACCTCGAGCCTTGTTCACGCTGTGTCTACTGACGTAGCCTTTAGTAGCTTTAACGTTCCTTTTGTCAGTCAGCGTAGTCTGCCACGTGTACTTCCTTCTGATCTGATGTTTGTGAATACGACGTTTGAATATCATCAGAGTCAAACAGCTTGGTGCATAGCATCTTCTGATCTTCTGACCTTGAAGTGCTTCTGAGCGTGATACCATCTTCTGATCTTCAGTGCTTCTGATCTCATGTTCTTCTGATGCTTCCATAGACCCATGTTCTGATTCTGCTTCGACCATCTTCTGATGTCTTGCCAGACCATGTTCTGATGTTGCATGCTGAACCATTTGAGACACATCTTCTGAGCGCTGAATTATGCGTACTCTTTATATATTTCCTGAAAGGGAAATTGCATTGGATTAGAGTACCATATTATCTTAAGCAAAATTCATATTATTGTTATCATCAAAACTAAGATAATTGATAAGAACAAATCTTGTTCTAACAGCTAAGTACTATGATTTAGGGTGTAATGATTCTTCCCTTCTTCCCATGGGGAAAGAGTAATTATAGAGGCCTTTCGGTCCTAGGTTTTGAGTAACCTTGAATAACGACAACCGCTTCCTTCTAATAAGGAGAAGTTATTGACCATTTATCCTCCAGGAGTTTGTGGAGGACTCCCACTCCTTTGAATAACGTCCTTACATGTCATCGTTACTCTTGGGTAAGTCTTAAAATTATTGCCTGGGCAATACGATTTTCGCGCGAGGGCACCCCAATTAGAACCTTCATAAATATAACACTACATAACCCCTCAAGCACGAGGGTTTTGTTATGGACGAAGTGTTTTTAAGTTCCTTTTTCATTTGAAGTGCGCCATTCGCCTTACCAGTGAGTCCTCGTGCTAAAGACGACTATACTTAAAGGGCGAGTCCCCTAGTTATGGGTGCGTCCCCTAATTATGGGTGAGTGTAACACCCCAATTCTACCCAAGCATTTAGGTACAAATATCAGAGTATAAAAATTAAATTCATATAAACAATTAGGGTATTACACTTAAGTAACCACATTACCAAACATAACGTACTCGCGAAAGATGTGTAACACAAATAATCAAAGAGGAAAGATTCTCATAAACACCTGACAGTATCACATATGTATATATATATATATATATATATATATATATATATATATATATATATATCGGTATACAGAATATCCACAGTAATCCTCCAAAATACAACGTATGAGAAAGTATCCAAAATACATAATATGAATACATCCAAAGGATCAATTATACATCAAAAAGTCCATATAAGCATCATCTACAAAATAAGTGTTCAATCCCCCCCTAGGTGTTACGTATCACGAGCGGACGACACCAAAACTGACGACTACTAAAAGAGCACCTACACTTGCGGATCACCTACATATTACCCACGAGTAGGTAACATTAAAGCAGACGGGTGAGAATATAATTTATAATGAAAAAACATGATAAATATAGTAATGCCAACAAGTATCATCAAGAATCATCCAACAAAGTAATCCACTAAGTCAACCACAATCAATATATGAACAATGCGATAAATGAGTGAGAACATAATGGTAAAGGCAGATGGTGATGAATGAGACTCGACTATGCATTTGCATGTGGTACCCAAATCCGAAGTAAACTCCTCCTTGTCATTATGACAAATACACCTTGCCGAGCATTATGTTGGGACTTCATTCCACTCAGGAGAGTACATCATTGTCGAGCAGTAAGCTATGACAAACCGTCATCGAGCATTTAGCCCCCACTGATGATCTCTTGCCACTCAGGCTAATGTACCGTTACCCAGCATTAAGCTCCCACTGGTAACCAATGCCACACGGGCCACCTGTTAACAGCATTCCGCCATTAACGTATTGAAATGTTATGTTGTGCACACAAACGACTCGATTACATAACGACAACAACAATAATATAACTCGGTCACATATCCACATCACACCGGTTATATTAATCCACACGGATACATCATAAATACCACTCAGGCTTTCATATTCACACAACACATATTTACCGCCAAAACACACCTGATTAACAAATATTATTTCACAAAATACATTTATGAAAACTCATACAACCACCAACACACTCTTCTTTATCATAAAGCATACTCAATAATTTCCATAACACTTCAAACGGCGCGTAGAAACGACCTACGGTTCAAAAGATATCACAAAACTAAGTTTGGAAAAACTATATCTTACACTGTCCGCTTGAGCTCCGCTTAGCGGGCCCAGACAGAAAATTAATAGTCAAAAATGCAGAAGCTCCGCTTAGCGGACCCTCACAGAGATTTTTCTGCAAAAGAACCTCCGCTTAGCGGACCTGCGAAAACCTAGAAAAAACAGTCTGGTAACAGGCCGTCCCAGCCCCCTCTAAACCATTCAAAACCCATCAAACCTTCATCCCAACACCAATACAACACAAACATGCTATATATACACCTAATCCATGATTAACACATGGTTGGATCATCACCTAACACCTTTGACTTATATTTCTTCACAAGCAAGAAAACATGGATAAATGAAAAACAAACATGATTAATGAAGATATCTATCATCATACTACACATACACACCACAAAATCATGTTTATAACTTCAAAACTCACAAAACTCACAATCCACCATTGTTGGTCAAGCATAGAAAATGAAAAAGAAAAAGAACAAGAACAAGACTATAAGAATCATACATCCAAGATAAATTAGATTCACCCCCTTACCTTGGTTAACCTTGATTCTAGCTTTGGTTTGATCTTCTCACAAAAATCTCCTCTTCTCTTTCTCTTTGTTTTTCTCCTCTTTCTCTTCTCACTCTTCTTTCTATTTCTTTCTTCTTTTCTTTTTCTAGTTTTTCTCTCTTATCTCTTTTCTTTCTTCCCCCCTACTTCCTATTCATCCATAAAAATATCTAACTAAAATATCTATTTTACGGTCTAAACTTAATTGCTCCGAAAACCCCCAAAACGCAAAGTAACACGTCATATATATTTCTACTACCGAAAACGTAAAAATCATCGATTAAATTATAATTTATTATACCGAACTATTACCGACTGACACGACTCAAAACGGTAAAATTTAGGGAAATACAACAAACATCACAACTAAACAGAAAAACACATTTACGGGCGTTACAACCCTCCCCCACTTAAAAGATTTTCGTCCTCGAAAATAAAAATTTACCTGCTACAAATTACTCAGGATAGGAGTCTCGCATCTTACTCTCCAACTCCCAGGTCAAACTCTCACCTGCCGCACTTGACCACACGACCTTCACCAAGGCGATCTCTTTGCCTCTTAGAATCTTAGTCTCACGATCCTCAATACGCACCGGCATCGTCTCAACCGTCAGGTTCTCACGCACTTGCACATCGTTCATCTGAATCACATGGGATGGATCTGCAATGTATCTCCTCAACTGAGACACATGGAATACATCGTGCAAATTAGCAAGACTTGGCGGTAACGCCACCCGATACGCAACTTTGCCAACTCGCTCCGATATCTGATAAGGACCAATAAAACGCGGAGTAAGCTTCCTCGATTTCAAAGCTCGTTCAACACCCGTCATAGGCGTAACTCTTAAGAATACATGATCACCAGCTTGGAATTCTAAATCTTTCCTTCGCTTGTCATGATAACTCTTTTCCCTACTTTGTGAACTTCTCATCTTCTCACGAATAAATTTCACCTTCTCCGTAGTCTCTCTTACCATCTCAGGTCCGAGTACCACACTCTCGCCCGATTCAAACCAATATAACGGAGTTCTACACTTACGACCATACAGCGCTTCAAAATGTACCATTCCGATACTAGAATAAAACTGTTGTTGTAAGTGAATTCTATCAACGAAAGATAGGTATCCCACGAACCTCCCTTCTCAAGAACACACGCCCTCAACAAGTCTTCTAACGATTGAATAGTCCTTTCGGTCTGACCGTCTGTCTGAGGATGATAAGTCGAACTCAACCTCAACTTAGAACCTAGAGCTTCTTGTAAACCTTTCCAAAAATCTGATGTGAACCTCAGATCTCTATCCGACACAATACTCAACGGTATACCATGTAGTTTCACAATCACCTTGATATAAATCTTAGCTAACTTCGCAACTGGAAAAGTGATGTTAATAGGAATAAAGTAAGCAGACTTTGTCAACCTATCAACAATCACCCAAACTGCATCAAAACCTCTCATAGTATTCGGTAAACTCGTCACAAAGTCCATAGAAATACTATCCCACTTCCACTTTGGAATATCCAACGGTTGCAACAACCCTGCAGGACGCTGATGTTCCACTTTTGACTTCTGACATACCAAACACGAATACACAAACTGAGCCACATCTCTTTTCAAACCAGACCACCAAAAGGTCTTCTTCAAATCCTGATACATCTTATTGGCTCCCGGATGAATACTCAAACTGCTCCTGTGACCTTCCTCTAAAATCATCTTCTTTAACTCGGAATCATCAGGTATCCAAATCCGACCACGGAATCTCAAAACACCCTGACCATCCACTCTGAAGTCGCCATCATCTCTTTGATTTGCCACCGTGAATAAATCAACAAGTTTCACATCCATCCTCTATCTCTCGCTAACGGTTGACAGAAAATCATTATTCAATTTCAACATACCCAACTTCACACTATTTGGTGTCAATTCACATACCAAACTAAGATCACGAAACTGCTCCAAAAGTTTCCACTCCTCCGCCATCATTGCGGACATATGCAAAGATTTCCGACTCAAAGCATCGGCAACCACATTAGCTTTACCAGGATGGTAATTCAAGCTAAAGTCATAGTCCTTCAGGAATTCCAACCACCTACGTTGTCTCGTGTTCAATTCTTTCTGATCAAATAAGTATTTCAAACTCTTATGATCACTAAAGACCTCAAACCTTGCACCGTAGAGATAATGCCTCCAAATCTTCAATATAAAAACAACCGCAGCTAACTCCAAATCATGAGTGGGATAATTCTTCTCATGAATCCTTAACTGCCTCGAAGCGTAAGCTACCACCTTACCTTCCTGCATCAAAACACCACCTAACCCCATATGTGATGCATCGCAATACACCACAAACGGTTCATTAGGATCAGGTAAAATCAAAATTGGATCTGAAGTCAACCTTCTCTTCAACTCTTCAAAATTCCTTTCACAAACTATGTCCCAAATAATCGCCTTACCCTTGCAAGTAAGCTGAGTTAACGGAAGTGCTAACTTCGAAAAGCCTTCTATAAATCTTCGGTAATAACCCGCCAAACCTAAGAAGCTTCTGATCTCAGTAACCGATCTCGAAACCTCCCATTGTAGCACTCCATCTACCTTGGATGGATCCACTGCAACCCCGTTACCTGAAATCACATGACCAAGAAAACTCACCTCTGATAACCAGAACTCGCACTTGGATAACTTAGCATACAACTGCTTCTCCTTCAAAACCTGTAGCACAACACGCAAATGCTCCTCATGCTCCTCCGGAGACTTAGAATAAATCAAGATGTCATCTATGAAGACCACAACAAACTTATCCAACTGATCATGGAATATGCGATTCATATACTCCATAAACACACCAGGTGCATTAGAGGCCCCGAACGGCATCACCAAAAACTCATAATGCCCGTACCGAGTCCTAAACGCAGTCTTCTGAAAATCCTCCTCCTTCACTCAAATCTGATGGTAACCAGATCTCAAATCAATCTTGCTAAACACACTGGCTCCCACCAACTGATCCATCAAGTCATCAATCCTAGGAAGCGGATACTTATTCTTAATTGTCACCTTGTTCAACTGGTGATAATCAATGCACAACCTCATGCTTCCATCCTTCTTCTTTACCAACAAAACTGGAGCTCCCCATGGTGAAACACTAGGCCTCACAAAATGTTTTGCTAGCAACTCTTCCAATTGTTTCTTCAATTCCACTAACTCTGATGCCGACATTCTATATGGCGCCATAGACACAGGCCTCGTACCAGGAACTAGATCTATGGAAAACTCCACCTCTCACTTCGGCGGCACATCAGAAAAGTCTTCAGGAAACGCTTCAGGAAATTCACGCACTACTGGAAAATCCCCAACTGCAACTCGACCCTCCACAGTCAACGATGCAAACAAACCAAACAACTGTGCCCCATCTGCTAACAGTCGATTCAACTCCTTGGTAGATAAGACACCAAATTCCGCATCCTTCTCAAGAAATGGAAATCTCACCAACTTATGATAACAATCAATGTGGACACGATTATTCATCAACCAATCCATTCCCATAACCACGTCTAACTCGTTCATCGGCAAATAAATCAAATCAACAGTAAAGTCCTTACTGAAGATTGATACCGGACAATTCTCACAAACTAAAGAAGTAGTCACCGACCCCATTGCTGGTAAATTGATAACCATCTCACCACCCAAATCAGACAAAACAAGACCTAATCTTTTAACACAATCAGCGGCTACAAAACAATGCGAAGCACCCGTATCAATAATAGCAATTAAAGAAATGCCATTAATAAAACAAGTACCTCTGATCAGTCGATCACCCTTATCCGTCTGAGTTCCAGCCAACGCAAACACCTTCCCACCAGCTTGAACCTTCTTCTTCGGACATTGACCGCTCATGTGTCCCTCTTCACCACAATTAAAACACACCACTCCCTTGGACGCACAGTCGGATGATATATGTCTTGCCCTTCCACACTTGTAACATTTTCTCGCGTCACTAATGCAGACATCACTTTTGTGACCCGGTTTACCACACTTAAAACATACAATCTTAGCAGGAGCATCTCCCCCACTAAACCTTTGTCCATAACTCATCTTTTGCTTACCTTTTCCTCCGTCATACGGCTTCCCACGATTCTGCGGACCCTTGTCACTCTTTTCATTAATCACCTTATGATGAGCATTGTTATCCTCATCATAAATAACACTAAGAGAAGTAAGCCCAAAGAGTAACACAAGAAAGGTTAGACCAAACGACACAACACTTGGTCAGACAAGACCGACCCGCTCTGATACCACTAATGTAACACCCCAATTCTACCCAAGCATTTAGGTACAAATATCAGAGTATAAAAATTAAATTCATATAAATAATTAGGGTATTACACTTAAGTAACCACATTACCAAACATAACGTACTCGCGAAAGATGCGTAACACAAATAATCAAAGAGGAAAGATTTTCATTAACACCTGACAGTATCACATATGTATATATATCGGTATACAGAATATCCACAGTAATCCTCCAAAATACAACGTATGAGAAGGTATCCAAAATACATAATATGAATACATCCAAAGGATCAATTATACATCAAAAAGACCCTATAAGCATAATCTACAAAATAAGTGTTCAATCCCCCCTAGGTGTTACGCATCACGAGCGGACGACACCAAAACTGACGACTACTAAAAGAGCACATACACTTGCGGATCACCTGCATATTACCCACAAGTAGGTAACATTAAAGCAGAAGGGTGAGAATATAATTTATAATGAAAAAGCATGATAAATATAGTAATGCCAACAAGTATCATCAAGAATCATCCAACAAAGTAATCCACTAAGTCAACGACAATCAATGTATGAACAATGCGATAAATGAGTGAGAACATAAGGGTAAAGGCAGATGGTGATGAATGAGACTCGACTATGCATTTGCATGTGGTACCCAAATCCGAAGTAAACTCCTCCTTGTCATTATGACAAATACACCTTGCCGAGCATTATGCTGGGACTTCATTCCACTCAAGAAAGTACATTGTTGTCGAGCAGTAAGCTACGAAAAACCGTCATCGAGCATTTAGTCCCCACTGATGATCTCTTGCCACTCAGGCTAATGTACCGTTACCGAGCATTAAGCTCCCACTGGTAACCAATGCCACACGGGCCACCTGTTAACAGCATTCCGCCATTAACGTATTGAAATGTTATGTTGTGCACACAAACGACTCGATTACATAACGACAACAACAATAATATAACTCAGTCACATATTGATCGTTCACCATTTTGTATTGTGTTTCATCAATCTCTTGGCATAAATCGCGTCAATTCGGTAATACAATTGTCCGTTTTCTTTAATTTTCTGTCTTGTTTTGAAAGTTTCATTTGAGTCTGGTATTTTATGTTGATGTTAAGATCTCATTGCTTTTCAAGATGCTTTGATGCTTGTTTTGGTAGTGATTCTATTTCAGGTTTATGCATCAAAGTCCGGAAGAAAAATGCAGAGCCAAACAAAGGAGAATCGAATAAGAAAATGGAAATTTAGTGCATGCAGTGGCCTGACACGGGTACCAGTGTCACAGGACACGGCCCGTGTCAGTAAATAAAGGAATCGCAAGAGGAAAGAAATCAGTGGCCTGACACGGGTGCCTGTGTCACAGGACACGGCCCGTGTCAGGAAGTCTGGGCAGAAAGCAAATTGAGGGCATTGGCAGAAGGCCAACACGGGTGCCCGTGTCACAGGACACGGCCCGTGTTGGCAGGCGCGAGCAGATTTCTCAACTTTATATTTTTAAAAGGCCCCAGCTTCATTAAGGGTAGTTCGGACTTTTTACATGTTCAGAATTTGAATGATCACTACTTAGACCTAATTCTGATGAGAGGAAGGCATATTGGATCATATTTTGAGAATTGAACGTAGGAGAAGAGAATCAAGGGTTTGGAAAGAGATATCTTCAAGAGCGGAAGCGATTGGAGATTGAAGCAATCCTCATCTCTTGTAATGTCTACACTTACTTTTGCAGTTTTCTTAATTATTATGAGTAGCTAAACATCTTTATGTTAGGGGGATGTCCTTGAATTGCTAGTATGTAATGAATTGAATTACCGTTATTTTATGATTTTGAAGTTTTATGATTTAAGTTTATATTCAAAGTGTCTAATGCTTTTTTCTATTGGGAAATAGATTCTTGATCTACGGTTAATGTTAGGTCGGACAAACCACGTTAATGCTTTTTGAATAATAACACTATCAGTAAATCGCTTAGGAATAAGGGTTTAACTATGGTGATCGTCTATTCTTGCTTACATGAATATGGTTCTTGATACAAAATTAGGTTGTTAAGGAATTAAAACATACTTTATGTATCATATGATTTTTCGCTAAGGAATTAGGGAAAATAACTATTGAGAATCGTTACTTAATCATACAAACGAATCTTTCATGAAATAACGGTTATATGAATTACAAGGCGGTTCATACATCTACCCTAGCATATTTTATCTCAATTTGTTACAAAGTCTAGTTTTAAATATTGCTTATTTCAACTCATTGTAATCTTTAACAAACATATCAAATCAACCCCATGTGCTTTTTGTTCAATTGAATTACTGTCATAACTTATATTACCACAGCAGTCCTCGTGATCGATACTTGGATAATCTCCACTTTAATAACTACATCGATAGAAAATAGTACACTTGCTATTTTGCCGATCAAGTTTTTGGCGCCGTTGAGGGGGACTGCCAAAATATAAGTTCAATAATAATTTAATTGGATTTTTGTTGCTCTGCAACTAAAATTTTAATTTTCTGTTATTTTATTTGCTAACTACTAATAATTGTCTAATCTTTTTATGCAAGGTAAGGCCTCAGCAGAATTTCTTTTTGACGCAGAGCCAGAACGATCGTTGCGAGCTAGACTTCGAAAAGCAAGACAAGAGAGACTAGAAGCAATAGAAGAAAATCTAATAGCTTCAGAATCTGATAACGAGGATAATTTTTCTGTTCATTCTGAGCACTCGGATTCGGAGGCTGAACCTATGGCAGCTCCTGTAGAAAGATTGTTAGGCGATTATGGTGGAGCAAATGCACCAACTGGCCGGATGACTATCGTCAATCAACCGGTCGATGTTGCACACTTCCAGTTGCACCCGGCAAAAATACGACAACTTGAGAAGAAACCTTTCTCTGGAAGAATTAATGAAGATGCCAACAAGCACTTACAAAGGTTTCTCACTATGACTACGTCGTTAAAAATAGAGGGACATTCTGAAGAGGCAAAGAAACTAGTGATGTTTCCGTTCACTTTGTCAGATGATGCTGAAGAGTGGTTTTACTCTTTACCTGCTGGAAGTATCACCACTTGGCAACAAATGGAGACAACATTTTTAAATGAGTATTTCCCTGTTTCTGTGTATATCCGAAAAAGATATGACATAGTTAATTTTAAACAGAAAGAAGGAGAATCACTCGGAGATGCATATAAGAGGTTCAAGCGGTTGTTGGTTGCATGTCCCACTCATAACATGGATGTGACTGAACAAATGCAGAATTTTGTGAATGGTCTTAAACTGAAGACAAAGCAACTTATTGACACAACTGCCGGTGGCTCAACAAATTTCAAAACAGCCACGGAGATCAGGAAGATCATTGATGCTATTGCGGCAAATGAACACTTAGAGTTATATGACCGCAGTGTTAATCAGCCTGAAGGGTTAGTCGATTTAAAATTGTCAAACCAAGTTGTTAAGATGGAAGACCAAATTGCGGCTGAAGTTGAACGAAGACTGAAACAAATGGCCCTCGAGAAGCAAACTGTAGCACAGGTTCAACCAGTTCAGCCAACTCAAACGGTAAATTGTGATATTTATGGAGGACCTCATTTTGCCATGCATTGTGTGGCAACAGCTCAACAAGTGGAGGAAATAAATTTTTTGAAGCAGAACAATCCTTACTCTAACACTTACAATCCGGGATGGAAGAATCATCTGAATTTCTCCTGGAAAGATCAACATGGGAATGTTCCTAAACAAGGAGTTGTGCCATATCAAAGTTCACAACAACAACAATATCGCCCACCGCAACAACCATATCAGCAACAACAACAACAA
Organism: Vicia villosa; assembly: GCF_029867415.1. Classification (NCBI taxonomy): domain Eukaryota; kingdom Viridiplantae; phylum Streptophyta; class Magnoliopsida; order Fabales; family Fabaceae; genus Vicia; species Vicia villosa. Next base: position 173,108,545 of record NC_081180.1, read on the forward strand.
TTTCAGCCACAGGGACCCAGAAAAGCAGACTGGGAGATCGCCATTGAAAAGATGGCCGCTCAAAGTTCCCAATTTCAAGAAGAAACAAGAAGTAATTTTCGAAACACCGGTGCATCGATTAAGAATCTTGAAATTCAGATGAGTCAAATTGCATAACAAATGGCAAACCCTCAGCAATCAGGTGCTCTACCTAGTGCCACGGTTACAAATCCTAAAGATCATACTAATGTGAGTGCTATAAGCACTAGGAGTAGTAAAGCCAAAGAAATTGTGGAGGAAAATGCAGAAGAAGAAGAGCCGTTGCTTGAAGTTGATGTGGAAATAAAGGAAAATGAGGTAGAAGCTGAGGATGTGGTTATATCAGAACCGGTGACGAAAGGGAAGATTATTGAGCCAAAACCGGCCGTTAAACTTCCTTTTCCCACTAGAAATAAAAAAGAAGGGGCAGCATGAGAAGAATTTTGAAAAATTCTTGGAGATGTTCAAGAAACTTGAACTGAATATTCCATTCCTAGAGGCGTTGGAACAAATGCCTACCTATGCCAAGTTCATGAAGGATATTATATCCAAGAAAAGGACCATCGATCGTGATTCTATTATTCTAACCGAAACTTGTAGTGCTATTTTGCAGGGTATGAAGATTCCGGTGAAGAAGAAGGATCGAGGTTCTGTGACTATTCCTTGTACCATTGGGGATCGATCTTTAAAAAAGCCCTTATTGATTTGGGAGCAAGTGTGAGTCTTATGCCGCTATCCATTTACAAGAGATTGGGGATAGGTAAAGTGCAAGATACAAGAATGACACTCCAATTTGCTGACCATTCTGTGAAGAGACCATACGGGATCGTAGAAGATGTTCTTGTTAAAATTGACAAATTTGTGTTCCCGGTGGACTTTGTTATTTTAGAGATGCCGGAAGATGAAGAGATCCCAATCATTTTGGGGAGACCATTTTTAGAGACCGGGAGATGTTTGATAGATATAGAAGAAGGCACAATGACTCTCAAGGTTTATGATGAAGAGTTGAAAATTGATGTGCGAAACACCATGAAATACAAAGATGATGTTGCCACTAGTCAACACATTGAGGTGATTGATCAAATATGTGCGAATGAAAAGTCCTTGGAAACACAACAATTACCTTTGGATAAAGTGTTGAGCCTCTCAATTTTTGATGAAGAGGATGCGGTTGATGAAAAAGAGATGGAAGTGGTAGCCATGATGGGAGCAACACCAACCTTTAAAAGTTCCCGACCAAACCGATGGGAAGATCTTAGGCAACCATTGGTGGAGGGAAAGAAAGATGAACCGAAGAAAGGGGCTGAATTGAAACAACTGCCGGAAAACCTGAAGTATGTCTTTTTAGACACCGAAAGTAGGTGCCCGGAGATCATAAGTTCCCGCCTTGAAAGTCTTCAAGAGAATAAGCTCGTGGAAGTGCTGAAAAAACATAAAGGTGCTATGGGATGGTCTGTTGAAGATTTAAAAGGTATTAGTCCTACGGTGTGCATGCATAAAATTCTTATGGAAGATGATCACAAACCGGTAGTTCAACCCCAAAGGCGGCTCAATCCAGCTATGAAAGAAGTAGTCAGAAAAGAAGTTGTTAAATTATTAGATGCAGGGATGATCTACCCCATATCTAATAGTGCTTGGGTGAGCCCGGTTCATGTGGTACCGAAGAAGGGAGGAACGACAGTGATTAAGAATGAGAAAAATGAGTTGATCCCTACACGAACAGTAACAGGATGGAGAGTTTGCATCGACTACAGAAGATTGAATTTAGCGACAAGAAAGGATCACTTCCCGCTACCTTTCATTGACCAGATGTTGGAAAGGTTAGAAGGGCGTGATTATTACTGTTTTCTCGATGGTTACTCAGGGTATAATCAGATTGCAGTTGCACCAGAAGATCAAGAGAAGACCGCCTTTACATGCCCGTTTGGTATTTTTGCCTACCGAAGGATGCCCTTCGGGTTATGTAATGCTCCAGCCACATTCCAGAGATGCATGCAAGCCATCTTCGATGATATGCTTGAAAAGCATATGGAGGTTTTCATGGACGACTTCTCGGTTTTCGGTAAGTCTTTTGATAACTGTTTGACTAACCTTGCTTTTGTTTTAGAAAGATGCCAACAGACAAATTTGATCCTCAATTGGGAGAAGTGTCACTTCATGGTGCGGGAAGGCATAGTTTTGGGTCACAAAATTTCTCACAAAGGGATAGAGGTAGATCAAGCGAAGATCGAGGTTATATCAAAGCTACCACCACCAATGAATGAAAAAGGTATCCGAAGTTTCTTGGGACATGCGGGATTTTACCGTAGGTTCATAAGAGATTTCTCTAAAATAGCAAAACCCTTAACCACTCTTTTGGTTAAGGATAAGGTTTTTAATTTTGATAATGAGTGTGCCGTAGGATTTGAAACTCTCAAGAAAAAATTAGTTTCGGCACCAATTGTTGTGGCTCCAGATTGGTCTCTACCTTTTGAGATCATGTGCGATGCAAGTGACATTGCAATAGGGGCAGTCTTAGGACAGCGGAGAGAGAAATTGTTGCATGTTATTTACTATGCTAGTCATGTTTTGAACCCTGCACATATGAACTATGCAACAACCGAAAAAGAGTTGCTAGCAGTTGTGTATGCCTTCGATAAATTCAGGCAATATTTGTTGGGTTCTAGAGTCATTGTTTATACTGACCATGCTGCTTTGAAGTATCTTTTTGCTAAACAGGACTCTAAGCCAAGACTTCTGAGATGGATCTTACTCCTTCAGGAATTTGATGTGGAGATTCGTGATAAGAAAGGGTGTGAAAACACTGTTGCCGATCACCTCTCTCGAATGTCACCCATAGAAGAGACAGAAGATACGCGTCCCATAAAGGATGAGTTCGCCGATGAACACATCCTCGCTGTTATTGGGGTGCCTTGGTTCGCCGACTATGCGAACTATTTGGTAGGTGGGGTAATCCCCGATGATTTTGATTCTAACAAGAGAAAAAAGTTTTTGCATGACTGCAGGTTCTACTTGTGGGACGACCCATTCTTGTACAAGAAAGGGGTTGATGGACTGATTAGAAGATGTGTTCCAGAGGAGGAACAAAATGATGTGCTAAAAGCGTGCCACGATTCCGACTATGGAGGACACTTTAGTGGTGATAGAACTGCCGCCAAAGTTCTCCAATCTGGATTATATTGGCCAACTCTGTTCAGAGATGCTCAACAAATAATTAAAGAGTGTGACAAATGTCAGAGAACGGGCCACATCTCAAAAAGGAATCAGATGCCTCAAAATGCTATGCTAGAAGTTGAACTCTTTGATGTATGGGGTATCGATTTCATGGGACCATTTCTCCCTCCTTCGGAAAGAATTATATCCTTGTAGCGGTAGATTATGTGTCCAAATGGGTTGAAGTTGTGGCTCTGCCTACAAATGATGCCAGAGTGGTAGTGCGATTCCTGAAAGAAAACATCTTTGCTAGATATGGGGTACCAAGAGCTCTAATAAGTGATGAAGGAACGCACTTCCTGAATCAACTCATGGAAAGGTTACTCCAAAAATACAATGTTAAGCATAAGGTCGCCACACCGTATCACCCTCAAACAAGTGATCAGGTAGAGGTATCGAATAGGCAACTTAAACAGATACTTGAAAAAACAGTGAGTGCTTCTCGGAAGGATTGGGCAATTAAACTTGATGATGCATTGTGGGCCTATCGAACGACTTTTAAAACGCCAATCGGTATGTCACCCTATCAATTAATCTATGGTAAGGCATGTCATTTGCCTTTAGAGTTAGAGCATAAGGCATTTTGGGCATCAAAGTTTCTCAACATGGATCTCTCTAAAGCGGCAAATTCTAGACTTCTCCAACTCCATGAGTTAGAAGAGTTCCGCAACAAAGCCTATGAAAATGCCAAGTTATACAAAGACCAGACAAAGAAATGGCATGATAATAAGATCGTGAGAAAAGAATTTTATGAAGGACAACTGGTACTCCTGTACAACTCAAGGTTGAAAGTATTCCCGGGAAAGCTGAGATCCAAATGGTCAGGACCTTTTGTTATTAACCAGGTGTTCCCTCATGGAGCGATTGAGTTGAAGAATTCGACTAATGGAGACACTTTCAAAGTGAACGGACAGAGATTGAAGCCGTATTTTCAAGGCCAATCAAAGGGGCGAGTTGATGTCATTCGTTTTAACGAATAAGACGAATGACCGTCGAGCCATGCGACGTTAAACGAAGCACTTCGTGGGAGGCAACCTACGTGTTTCTTTTAATCGTTTTTCTTTTTGTGTGTGTTACTTTTATGTTTCTATTTTATAGGTAATCATTGTGCGTGGTGGTGAAGATGAAACAAGAGAGAAGATGGCTTGTGAAAACCATGAAAAGAAATGAAAAAATTTAAGTTTTTGGTGAAAACAGGGGTCTGACACGGCCGCCAGTGTCACGGGACACGGCCCGTGTCAGACAGAAGAATGATGGCAAAATGATCTTAACAATTCACAAGTCCAGGGGCCTGACACGGCCACCCATGTCACGGGACACGGCCCGTGTCAGGAGTGCTGTTGGTGACAGAATTTTTTTTTTTTTAGAAGAGGCAGTGGCGCAACACGGCCGCCCGTGTCACGGGACACGGCCCGTGTTGTGCAGAACGTGATTTTTCCCCCTTTTTCTTCAAAGTAAAAACCCACTTAAGTGGGTGGGTCCCACCACTTACTCTCTTCTATTCCGATTTTTCTCTCTTTTACCCCACTTTTTCTTCTCTTTCTCCACCATACACTTCATCTTCTTCCTCTCTTTCACTCTAAAACCCTAAACCTCCATACTTTCTCTCTCACAAAGCTTCCATCTTTAACCTCTAAACTCTCTCTAAACAAATTCCCGCTTCACAAAAGTTGTTCCGTTTTCTGCCCTCTACGTGACTACGGTGTCTTTTTATCCTAATTCCATACTTTATTTTTTTTCAAAATTTTTGGTTGTGTTGTGTTGTGCAGGAACAATCATGCCTCCACGAAAAGTGATTCAAAGAGGTGATGTGGCTGAACCATCACGGCCAAGACAGCGTGCTCGTAGAGATGCAAACCCTCATGACATAATCTTCCTCAAACAAGAGCACCGACGCTGATATGCCGCTCACCTAAAGCGTAAGATTATCCCCACGAGGTATATATGTAATGATACTCTTGATATTTTGGGTTTGACAACTGAGGTGCACCGTATGTTTCATTCTGTGGGTATGCTAGAATTCATGCAATTCGAAGCGCCTACATTTGAGCGCATCACTCTAGAATTTTTGAGTACATTAGAATATACGCTGAAGCACAAATGGACAGGTACAGAACGAGAGTATTACGGTACTCTCACTTTTCGTTTGTTCAATAATGACCATGAGCTTACTGTGGCACAATTGGGAGCAATTCTGCATCTCCCAACTACTGGTCCTGGTGCTGTACCTGATACTTTTGCTGCAAGTGATTTTTGGAGAGCCATCACAGGTTTATCCCGTTATGTAGCCAAAGAAGCCAAATCGTCCAGGATTCATAATCCGTGTTTCCGATATGCCCAAAAGGGTTTGGCCTACACTCTTTTTGGCAGAGGAGATAGCAACGGTGTTGCTACACAACGAGAGCTGTTTATCTTGTACTGCATGGCTCACCAGCAACCGGTTAATTTGGCTGCGTTTGCGGCAAATTTCGTAGGGAGAGTTGGTCGTGCTAGCTCAGGTGGAATTTCAGTAGGGGTATGATTACTCAAATTGCTGATCATTTTAATTATTCCCGTGATTTGTTTGAAGCTGCTTTTGTTCCAGGAAAAACTAAGATTGATATGGAGGCTCTTGTGAATCAACTGATGATTCGGATTCACCATGACTATTACTCTGTAGTAATTCATGGTAGACATATCCTTACTTTACCTGCTCCTGATTCTATTTCCATTACTAACATGGCAAACTGGTTGTATGCTAACGTCGCCCCAGATAATGGGGACGACGAGGTGGAAAATGTGGATGCAGGTCTCGAAGGAGAAGATGAAGCCCAAGGAGAAGACCAAGGAGAAGAAGAGGACTACCCTCAACACTTTTACCCGACAAATGAGGGAAGCTCCCAGCTGCCTCCTAATCAATGGGAATGGGTGCACAATGAGATTGGGCACCTTCGCATAGAACAAGAGAGGCAGAGTGTGGAGCTGTTTCGGCAAGGGGAAGAGTTGCGAAGTTTTGGGACTGAGCAGACCCGCCAAGGGGCTGCCATTGATGACATGCATGCGATGATGCAACGCTTAATGTTGCATTATCCTTACCCTCCGCCTCCGCCTCAGTAAGCCGTAAGTCCCCCTCGTGCTTTGAGATTAAACATTGGAGACAATGTTTCGTTCCAGTGTGGGGGGGTTTCCCTCTATTTAGTTGTTTTATTTTATTTATGAGTATTTTCAATTTATTTGTCAAGTTTGCTTTTGGTTTTTAATTAGTTTTGTTTGAAGGAACATTGTGTTGCAGAAGGACGTGGATTATGTCAAAGAGAAGTGGACCATTACCGAGTGGATGAAAGATCTAACCCAAGTTGCACCCGAGGCACCCCTGAAAGTTGATACAACTGAAAGAAATAGTTGGACGCAATTTGATGACACCGGACTGAGATTAAAAGCTGGTACAGACGAACCGGAAGGAAGCGACACTACACAATAAGTACTTGGGATCCTGTAAGCTATGCCCAACATGGTGAGATCATAAAAAGCCAGAAATTTATCATCATGAGAGAGTAGTCAGGTATGATTTGATCACTTTGAATTTGCGTAAGTTCTACTCATATGACACTGCATCATAACACACACTGAGGCACGTTTTTTTTTTTGTTTCCCCTGAGCATTTCTAGCCGTCCTTTATCTATGTTTACCCTTTGCTAACCCTTTTGAGCCGGTATCCCTTGTTTGTTTTAAACCACATATATTACCCCTTATCCAAAAAGAAAATATATACATATATATATTCCCTTTCACCCGTGCTCGGCATAAAAGTTGTTGATGTAGAAATTGTGCAAGGTTCTAAGTTTGGGGTGATGAGCAGTATACGAAAAGGGCAAGTGTGAAAGAAAAAAAAAGGGAAGAGAAGAAAAATATTGTGGAGATTCTTGAATACTCCGAAAATATATATATATATATATATATATATATATATATATATATATATATATATAATAGAACTCACAAAAACACACTTGTCCCGAATATATGACTTGATTTCATGTAAAACACTCGAATAATCGAGTAAAGTAGAAAGTCAATGATAAACCCCATCGTACTAAGATAAGCACAATGACACCAAAGACAACATGATTGCTGAGCCACCAAACCTTTGTGTATCCGTTTTTTTTGTTTATCCCACATGTCCTAAGCCCCGCTACAACCTGAAGCCCTCAAAAAGTGTGTGCAAAATGTTTGTGTATGAAAGTAGAATCTGTTCAAATTTAAAAGTGACATTTCGTATCGTGATTTATGAGTGAATTTGCTTTTAACCTTGAGAGACTTGGTGAGAAGTGTGAAAAAGCTTACAGGTGAAAGAGAATTTTAAGGTGTACGTGAAGCGGAAAGTTTGGGGAGTAAAAGCGAGCAAAAATTGACCGGGAAGGTGGAAGTCGAGTTGTGAAAAACACAGTTGTATTGTGGAATCATAAATTTAGGGGTGACCTCGGTTTGATGTCTCAGGTATTGCTTGCGGACAAGCAACAAGCTAAGTTTGGGGTTGTGATCGGTCACCATTTTGTATTGTGTTTCATCAATCTCTTGGCATAAATCGCGTCAATTCGGTAATACAATTGTCCGTTTTCTTTAATTTTCTGTCTTGTTTTGAAAGTTTCATTTGAGTCTGGTATTTTATGTTGATGTTAAGATCTCATTGCTTTTCAAGATGCTTTGATGCTTGTTTTGGTAGTGATTCTATTTCAGGTTTATGCATCAAAGTCCGGAAGAAAAATGCAGAGCCAAACAAAGGAGAATCGAATAAGAAAATGGAAATTTAGTGCATGCAGTGGCCTGACACGGGTACCAGTGTCACAGGACACGGCCCGTGTCAGGAAACAAAGGAATCACAAGAGGAAAGAAATCAGTGGCCTGACACGGGTGCCCGTGTCACAGGACACGACCCGTGTCAGGAAGTCTGGGCAAAAAGCAAATTGAGGGCATTGGCAGAAGGCCAACACGGGTGCCCGTGTCACAGGACACGGCCCGTGTTGGCAGGCGCGTGCTGATTTTTCAACTTTATATTTTTAAAAGGCCCCAGCTTCATTAAGGGTAGTTCGGACTTTTTACATGTTCAGACTTTGAATGATCACTACTTAGACCTAATTCTGATGAGAGGAAGGCATCTTGGATCATATTTTGAGAATTGAACGTAGGAGAAGAGAATCAAGGGTTTGGAAAGAGATATCTTCAAGAGCGGAAGCGATTGGAGATTGAAGCAATCCTCATCTCTTGTAACGTCTGCACTTACTTGTGCAGTTTTCTTAACTATTATGAGTAGCTAAACATCTTTATGTTAGGGGGATGTCCCTGAATTGCTAGTATGTAATGAATTGAATTACCGTTATTTTATGATTTTGAAGTTTTATGATTTAAGTTTATATTCAAAGTGTCTAATGCTTTTTTCTATTGGGAAATAAATTCTTGATCTACGGTTAATGTTAGGTCGGACAAACCACGTTAATGCTTTTTGAATAATAACACTATCAGTAAATCGCTTAGGAATAAGGGTTTAACTATGGTGATCGTCTATTCTTGCTTACATGAATATGGTTCTTGATACAAAATTAAGTTGTTAGGGAATTAAAACATACTTTATGTATCATATGATTTTCCGCTAAGGAATTAGGGAAAATAACTATTGAGAATCGTTACTTAATCATACAAACGAATCTTTCATGAAATAACGGTTATATGAATTACAAGGCGGTTCATACATCTACCCTAGCATATTTTCTCTCAATTTGTTACAAAGTTTAGTTTTAAATATTGCTTATTTCAACTTGTAGCAACCTGCCCTAAAAATAAACTTTTAGAGTCGCCACCTATTCTGAAGGGCGAATAGGAAACCCTACGCAGTTTAGAGATCGGGGTAAGATACTATATTCAGGTCGAGGGAAGGTGTTAGGCACCCTCAACCCTTTCCTAAAGGCTAACATTCAAAGATAAAGGTTTATAAGGTTTATAAAGAAAGATGGCAAAAAGTAATAGGGCTAATTATGTTGACATGATTAGAGTTTTGAGAGAGGGGACTCGCCTTGTTGCCAAGTGCCTACGTATCTCCTTATGGAGAATCAGAGTCAACGTAGTTCGGGCACAGGATTGTACGCCTTAGAATTGAATTGAATGTGGTTTGAAGTTGTTTTGAAATGCGAACGTTCGAAGGTATTTTGAATTACCTTATCGTAGTTGTGAACATTGCAATGTTTGAAGGGATGAAAATCCGTAGTATTGTGGTTTAGTGTGTTTTAAGATTTGGGCGTACAACCCTGGTTTTAATTTGTTACCATTAGTCGCGATAATCAATAGGTTTGATTACCATGGCTAACGAATTAAAGGGAGGATTGCTAACCACTATAATCGATAGATTGATTATCACGAATAGCAAATGTGCGTATTTTAATTATCGTTACCCCTTATAATCGATAGATTCGATTACAAATAATAACGAATTTTATAAAGGGAAAATGCTAATCATCGTAACCAATAGATTTGGTTAAAACCATTTAGCAAAATAATTATCATTTCAATTTATAGGATTTGATTAATTAAATTAATCGATTATTAACCATTGCGACTAATAGATTTAGTCGGAACGAATAATAATTTGAATCCTAATGTTTTGACACTTCGGCCAAATGGGATGGAGCAAACCCTAATATCTTAATATATTTTTCTAGGGTTGTTGTGATTTATATAATTAAAATTAATTAAATAAATTAACTCGAAAAGTCGAGAAAAATAATCGGGAGAATAGTCGGGAACAATTATAGTCCTAATTCTAATTATATTATTATAATCCTAAACAAATTAAATTATATAATATTAACATATCTATAATTAAACAATTATATAAATAATAAATAAAAAAACAAAAGAAAACCTGACTTCAATCTGGTGTAGGGAGCCTTTGGGGATGCATGGTACACATACATTCCTGGACGTTAGATTAGGCATATAGGAGATCCAATGGTGATTCGTTGAAGGTGTATGGTGGGCTTTATGTATGTCACGCGCGCTGGAATATGAAGGAATATATGGCCAAAATAATGATACAGACCCAGGGATCGAATCCAGGTCTATATGGTGACATCAAGACCTCCCTTACCAGTCAGGCTGCGCATGTAAGTTGTCAAAGTAGCGTTTTGAATCAATAATAAAAGAAACAAATAAATTAAATAAGTAGTCAAACGGATTCCAACGTGGGGCCCAGGTCTTGTCTTGCGTGACCAATCGGAATGGAGAGAGAGTCTTTGGACCTTTGACTCTCCAATGAGATCCTCCCACGCGTGAGGAGAGAGGGCTGCGTTTTAACCAACAAGTAGAAAGTTGCCACGCTCGTGAGTCCAGTAGTCCCTGTACCACGTCATCATCTTCTTCGCGTGTCCCTGCAGAATTACCTGCGAAAACAGCTTCGATTTTACCTGCGGATTTTTCCGCAGGTTCTTCTTCCTCCATGGCTGCACTTTGAAGCCCAACAATGGCGCCATGAACACAAAGTAAAGCTGCCCAGATCGACTAAACACTGCCTTGCGAACACGATGGTGATGTCCTTTTGGCTTGAAAGCACCTGTAAACATGAAAACGAATGTATGCATACTCTATGCCCTAACAATGGTGGTTTATGATTTCAGTCCCCAAACTCGCATGTAAAGCATCATAACCATTCTAAATCAATCCAAAAACATGTTAATAGCATCAAATTCCGTTAAAACATCGTGATATATAGTATACGAAATTCAAAGATATGAACAAAAGTGACACACATGACACACGAATTCCACACGTGATTCAATGACACATACTACCTGGATCTATGCTATAGTGTATCAGGAGTGGAGTATGATGCGTTTTTGGTCTTGAGAATGGTTGGAGGGAGCCCCACGAGTTTGCCCTAGCTTTTGATAATTTGTAACTTTTCAAACCCTAATGCTCTCCTATTTTTCGTCCTCCCTCTCCTTATGAATATTTTAGAATATATATGGCATCACTTAGGGTTTAGTTTGGGCTTGGTCATTAGGTTTTTGGAGAAATACAAAATTGGTTCAAAATTATATGATTTCTTTCTATTTTTGCCTTTAATCTTTTCTCATCCTATTATCACTAATTTTTATCAAAAATAATAATGTTTGGATTATTGGATTTGATTACAAAATCAAATCCTTGATTTAAAACTAATTTCCCACATTCATAATAATTTATTTATATTTAAATGAATTAAAAATTCAAATAAATAAAACAAATATTATAAATACAAAGTAATTAATTAAAAGACAATTATAAGGTCCATGGTCATATTTGGGATCCAATTGAGGCCTTGAATATTCACAATCCTCTGATAATATGCAAAACCCTAGTTTTGAGACCCTCGATTAGGAGAGAGTAGCTTGAATAAACCTTTATACCTTGAGCCATTGACCTTTGATTAAATATAAGATGGCAAATTTTGGGGTATGACACAACTAATTGTAATCTTTAACAAACATATCAAATCAACCCCATGTGCTTTTTGTTCAATTGAATTACTGTCATAACTTATATTACCATAGCAGTCCTCGTGATCGATACTTGGATAATCTCCACTTTAATAACTACATCGGTAGAAAATAGTACACTTGCTATTTTGCCGATCATATATCCACATCACACCGGTTATATTAATCCACACGGATACATCATAAATACCACTCAGGCTTTCATATTCACACAACACACATTTACCGCCAAAACACACCTGATTAATAAATATTATTTCACAAAATACATTTATGAAAACTCATACAACCACCAACACACTATTCTTTATCATAAAGCATACTCAATAATTTCCATAAGACTTCAAACGGCGCGTAGAAACGACCTACGGTTCAAAAGATATCATAAAACTAAGTTTGGAAAAACTATATCTTACACTGTCCGCTTGAGCTCCACTTAGCGGGCCCAGATAGAAAATTAATAGTAAAAAATGCAGAAGCTCCGCTTAGCGGACCCTCACAGAGATTTTTCTGCAAAAGAACCTCCGCTTAGCGGACCCAGGGCCGCTTAGCGGACCTGCGAAAACCTAGAAAAAACCAGTCTGGTAACAGACCGTCCCAGCCCCCTCTAAACCATTCAAAACCCATTAAACCTTCATCCCAACACCAATACAACACAAACATGCTATATATATACACCTGATCCATGATTAACACATGGTTGGATCATCACCTCACACCTTTGACCTATATTTCTTCATAAGCAAGAAAACATGGAGAAATGAAAAACAAACATGATCAATGAAGATATTTATCATCATACTACACATACACACCACAAAATCATGTTTATAACTTCAAAACTCACAAAACTCACAATCCACCATTGTTGGTCAAGCATAGAAAATGAACAAGAACAAGAACAAGAACAAGACTATAAGAATCATACATCCAAGATAAATTAGATTCACCCCCTTACCTTGGTTAACCTTGATTCTAGCTTTGGTTTGATCTTCTCACAAAAATCTCTTCTTCTCTTTCTCTTTGTTTTTCTCCTCTTTCTCTTCTCACTTTTCTCTCTATTTCTTTCTTCTTTTCTTTTTCTGGTTTTTCTCTCTTATCTCTTTTCTTTCTTCCCCCCTACTTCCTATTCATCCATAAAAATATCTAACTAAAATATCTATTTTACGGTCTAAACTTAATTGCTCCGAAAACCCCCAAAACGCAAAGTAACACGTCATATATATTTCTACTACCGAAAACATAAAAATCTTTGATTAAATAATAATCTACTATACCGAACTATTTCCGACTGACATGATTCGAAACGGTAAAATTTAGGGAAATACAGCAAACATCACAACTAAACAGAAAAACACATTTACGGGCGTTACAGTGAGTCCCTATGCGGAAAGCACCTTACTAGAAGGCGAGTCCCTCAGTTATGAGGGAGTCCCTCAACTGAAGGTGAATCTATCTTTAAAGAGGTGAGTCCCTCAGCAGAAGGTGCCTTATTAAAGGACGAGTCCCACGCTATGGGCGAGTCTCTCGGCGAAAGGTGGTTTTTCTTTAACGAATGGACTACATGAGAATATGTCCTATTTATTTAGGTTAGGCCCTGAAACGTTAAAATGTCAATCACTTTTGAAAGTTTGAGTGTTTTGGTGGGAAAAAGAGCATGGATGTCCTTCGATGCACATCGTGGTGGCGTTTCTTAAGAAAGCCAACTTGTTATGTTTCTTACACGCGTCTTCCATGTGTAGAGACTTTCCCACTTCTTATGGCAGTTACCTAATTGGATGAACGTATGGCTTGTGCCATTGGGTTTCCCCTGTATTATTTTAGAAGACCCTTTTCTCCTTTTTTTCTTCTTATTTCTCTTTCTCCATAAACATTCCTGGGTGAAAACATCTCTTCTTCTACTCTCGTTCCCATCGATAATGCATCCCTGTATTGTACCGTGGACATGATTGATAAGTTTCATCATGGCATTAGATTTTCCAGTACATATACATATATATATATATATATATATATATATATATATATATATATATATATATATAGAGAGAGAGAGAGAGAGAGAGATGTGATTATGGAACCCTGTTCAAAGGAGGAGATGATGGATATGTATACTTTTGTCGAGCCATCCGCTCCCTATTTTTACACCCCTTCCTATTATTCATTTGCTGAGCATTGTTAATCCTTTTAATTATTTCGAAACAGAGTTTCTAACATTCGTCAATGTTTCCCCCTTTCAATTTACCCTAAATGTATATGTCATACTTAGAACTTTTCAGATAGTTTGTTGCAGCCTAGGCATACCTTCTGTTATCGAAGTGTTTCTTTGTTTCTTCATGATGAAAATCCTTCCCACCAATAGTTGGGTGAAGTTTCTCCCTTTACCTAGTGGGTGTCTGCTAAAACCATTTGCAAACCCTTACGAGGATTAGAAAGACACGTTTGTGTGGGAAAAAGGGCGAGATAGTGCTTCTCCAATTACTGCGGGGTGAGAGGGGTGAACCCCTTACAACCATTCTCCCTGAAATCACCTTTTCAGTAGGGGTCGGTGCTTGTTACCAAGCTAATCCAAAAGTTAGCCGCCTCCCTCAAGTTAAGAGAATCATTAAATATGTTAGCGGGACATGTGTCTATGGCATTTTGTATTTTCATGACACAACTACATTCTAGTTGGGTATTGTGATGTTAGTGGTGGATGTTTCTTTCTAAGAAACAATCTTATTTTATGGTTCAACAAGAAGCAAAATTATGTGTCCTTATCTACTACTAAAGTTGGGTATGTTGCCGCAGGAAGCAGTTGTACACAATTATTATGGATGAAATAAATGCTGAAAGAATGTAATGTCAAACAAGATTTTATGACATTATATTGTTACAAACACATTGACATACATCATCATTTCATTAGATAACTGGTTGAAGAAAAATTCATCACTTTAGATCATGTTGCAATGAAAAGTCAACTTGCTGACATTTTTACCAAGGATTTGGATGCTTCTCAATTTGAAAAATTAAGAAATGCCTAAGTCTATACATTTTTTATAATCTATAGCAATTAATGCTGAGATAACATGGGAATTGTGTGTCCAATTTCCCTCTCATGTACATCAATGACCTAGGTACATGCGCCTCAAATTATCCTAACTTTTGGTATTCTAAAAATAGTTGTTATTCAAAATAATATTCATTTGTACATTAAGTCCCTCAAGTGTTTTAGAAATTGTTTCATCTTCTCTGAACCTCTGTCAACTTCTTCCTCTCTAACCCTACGAATACTCGTTCACCTTCCACACAAAAATTCTACAAACATTATAGGAACCAGACAAGGAAGCAATACATCTAGAAAATTGAAGAAATCCACAAAAAAGTCGAAAAAGTCTTCAATGGAAACCTAGGAACCCAAACCTGTAGTTAACATGCATAGGGTCAAGATGAAATGGCTCGTTGTTGGATAGATTGTTGATAGTCAGGACGGAGGTCCCCCCCGGTGAATCTTCTAAAATAGGTGAAAAAGAAGAAGTTGAAGAAAACAGATGAACTATCCTCGAAGGTTCCTTTATCAATGACCAATCTCACTAGAAGAGGTAAGGACGGTGAGAAGAAAAATATTGAAGGCAATGATGTTCCTGATAATTAAGCCGAAACTACAAATCAACCCACCAATGAAGTTTTTGATGTTGCGCCAATTCAAATGGTTATATTGTACCAATTAATATTCGAGGTAATGATACTAAATCAAATCCTTCTAAAAAGACTATTGATAATATGGTTAATAATGCGTCGGATATAGCTCCCAAGGTTGCAAAATCAAAAGCTCAAGATGTTGATACTGAGAATCTTACTCAAACCTTATACTTTATCCATGCATGTGATGAGCCCTATAGGTAAAATAGTATTAAAAAATTCTTTAATGAGAATCCTGTTAGTGAGCCTGTTACAAATACATTCTTAAATGGTATTCTTAATGATTACCGTGAGGATACAAAGGACTTTATTGATAAAGATCCAGTGGCTAATCAGGTCGGCGATGAGAATGATGTTGTCAACAATGATGTTGAAATACCTGGTTTGGAGAAAGAAAAATATGAATATTCAAACCATGTCGTCGATAATCAAGAAGCTGATGGTGAAAGAGATCACATGGAGTAAAAGACGTAAAATGAAAATAAAGTTCCTATCGGGGACGAAGTCCTAAAGCCTGTTGATGATGAAACCCAACAAACTAGTTTGGGAAATCCTGATATTGATAAAGATATGTTAGACCACCAGTTCGACATGTTGGAGACAATCTCCAACTCAGAAGAATAATGATGTCGTGATTCATGAGAACACTATTGAACCTGAAGTTTAGAATATTGTTATCACCAACCTTGAATATAACGCTGGTAATTATGCAAATGACCATATAAATGAAGATGTTGAGACTCAAAGTTTTAAAGTTTCTGATGATCATGTTAACACCAAGAATAATAAGTTTGCAAAGAATACAGGCAAGAGGAAAACTAGTCTCAAACCTAAGAACACCCCTTCCAAGAAGGTATCCACTTCGTAAAAGGCCAAGAAAACAACCAAGAAGACGAAAACCTCTATGAAGAAAATGAAGAGCATTACAACTGCTGAAAAATCCGTAAACAAGCATAAATTAACCCTACAAAGAAAGGTTGCTCATGTAGTGGAGACTGTTGAAGATGGTACAGATGACATTTTGACTAACATTTTGGTTCGTCCTACTAAAAATAATAGGAAAATTGTTGGACGGAAGAAGATCCCTACCAATGTCCCTCTGGCCCTTATAGAAAATATTTATTTCCAATTGGAGGAAAGACATAAAGCGTAAATATGTTTATCATAGAAGGATAGCCCATGAAAGGGAGCTATCTAAAGAGGTGCTAAAGTGTGTAGAAATTGTCGAGTTGCTGCAAGATGCTCAAGTTATGAAAATTGTCACCAGTCTAAGTACATGTTATCCTCAAATGGTTAAGGAATTCATAGTGAATATACCAAAAGATTACAACATAGTTGAAGTAAAGACTATAGAAAAGTTCATGTTTGTGGATACTATATTGGGTTCTCTATAAAGATTGTTGCTCAAGAATTTACTGAAGGAACATATGAAGACTGGACTCACAAAGGATTGCTTCCTACTAAAAACATGACTGTAGAGTTTTTCATCCTGAACACAATTTGTGCATCATATAGAGAAGTGCTATATTGGTGTATCATAGAGATAAGTACTACATAATTCAATATCATTGAGAAAATCACAATTATATTTGAATCGTGAGGTGTAGTACAATATCATAAAGAGAAGTACTACATTGTGCAATATTATTGAGAGAAATACATTTATATTTGGATCATGGGGTGTAGTACAATAGCATAGAGAAAAGTACTACATTTTGTAGTATCATTGAGAGAAGCACGCTTATATTTGAATCATGAGGCGTAGTACAATATCATAGAGAGAAGTACTATATTGCGCAATATAACTTAGAGAAGCATACCCATATTTGAATCTTGAATATGTAGTACAATACTAACATAAAAGAGTACTTAAGAGTAGAAAAGTACTTAAGAAATAGAAAAAGTTTAGAATTTATAGACATTCATTGCATTGTGATGATTGTGTTGACACGATGTTCTGAATTAATGTTATAATTGACTAAATGATCATTATTAATTTTTGTATTGTATGATATTTACATTTCCTTCTCATTTGCTTTACGCTTTTACATGTTTTTAAAATCACCACTTTGTGTTTGTCTAGCTTGAACCTATGACTACGAATTGCAAGTTAATGCATAATGATGATTATTGAAACTTTGATGCATCGAGTCAAAAACTTTAACAATTCTCAACATGTTCCCCTTTATGCATGAAAACATTTCGAGTAATGTGTATAACGCCATATAATCATGTTAAATTAATAATTTTTTATTTGATAATCATTGGAACGTGTTAGTCAGAGATGTAGTATCCTTTTTCTTGAAAGTTTTGAAAACTAACAATTTTTATTAACTCTTAATGCTTTATATATATATATATATATATATATATATATATATATATATATATATATATATATATATATGTGTGTGTGTGTGTGTGTGTGTGTGTGTGTGTGTGTGTGTGTGTGTGTGTGTGTGTGTGTGTGTGTGTGTGCGCGCGCGCGTGTGAGAGAGAGAGAGAGATTTAGGATGTCACATCAATGGTATCATAGCAGGTCGGTCCAATTAGGCCATGTATGTTGTGTGTTTATTTTATGTTAGTTTAGGTATACTAAACTGAGTCCTCTTGCTCTATTCTTTATTTAGAATGATCAAAAGTTTAGTATATCATTTAATAAATATGTTAAATGCATGTGATTTATAGCATTGCATGATCTACATGTTTAAGTTGTTTATATAATATTGTATTTAAAAAAGGGTTAACTATGTTTAAAGTCCCTATAAAATTAGACATTTTCATTTTCCGTCCTTCTAAAAAATTTTGTTAAAAAATTGTCCCTCTAAAGTTGATTTATTTTTTAAAAACATATTCGGCTATATGTTTTTTTGGTTATCTTCCAATTTTAATAACTTCAAATATCTTAGTCGATGAAACAGATGAGAGAGTTTTGTACATAAGACAGAGTTTTGAAAACAGATAAGTATGTACAAAAACAAAATGGGTTGGGTCTTATACTTTTAAAAAAAATCAAGAGGCCCAATTGAATTTGAATGAAAAGATTGATCTTTGATTGAAGGATGTAGGGTTTTGTTGTTTGAAAACCCTAATTGTCTGTTTAATCGAAAGTTGAAAAAAACAATTTTAAATAATAAAAACAAACAAATTAAGGTAAGACACAATGTCTACACTTAATTAAGACCTAAGGGATTAGGGGTTGTTCACAAAATATTTATAAATGATTAGGTTTTGAAAATCAAAAGAGAAATCATATTTTAAAGTAAAAGAAAATGCTTAAAAATTCACCATTTTAAACCTAATAAAAATATATCAAATATATAATATTTTTTGTGATTTTTTTGGATATTCATAAAATATGTATGATAAATGAAGAGTGTGTGATAAATCAAGTGAAAATGATTAAATTTGATAGGCGAATGAATTAAGTGAAGTTGTGAAGAAAAATAGTGGCAAAAATATGGTTTTGGTCTCACCAAGGGTTGAACCCACACCCTTTTGGTTAACAATGCAAAAGATAGCCACTAAGCCACGCGCGTGGCTTGTTAACCAAACACTTCCATTTAATTATATTTTAAACTTCCCCAGGAAATTCAAATTGCGCGCCACCATCTTCATCTTCAACACCATCTTCATCTTCAACCTTAAGCTCATAAAATTTTGAATTTCTATCTTTCTTGTTTCTCAACCAATTTGAACGATCAAAACATGTTTTCACTCCATTTTTAACAAGGAACACAATGGTGCCCTCAGAATTCATTTATTCTAAGTATAATTTAAGAATTAACTGGATGAACGCTGAGAACCCTAATTCTTAAAAATAAAATTAAATGATGATGCTAATGAATAAGTGAATGATGATTAAGGGCTTTTGATCCTCTAATGATGCAAAACAGTCTGGTATCAGCTTTAATGAAATATGTACAAGAATAAGAGAGTTAGAGTTTAAAAATCTACCTCTGAAACTGAAGATCGATGGCTATGGTGGAGGATTCCTAACAATGATTTGATGATTGCAAAAGCTTCCCGGTACCTCAGTGATGCTAAAGGGATCTTTAATTCACCTTGAATCACCCTGAATTGATATGCTCGACTCCACTTTCTCAAGCTTCAATGGAAATGGAAGATGTTGATTCTGATGCTACAGATGTGTTGCAGGCACCTGGATATCTTCCTTACACCTTAAGGAAGATATTGATGCACTCCAATTGGATTGACACCCTCTGAATTCTTCAACTCGACTCCACTTGCTCAAGCTCCAAGTTGAAAGTGACCATGGTACTCCAGCTGCTACAGAGCTCCAATGAGGGCCTTGATCACTTCCACTCAACCTCCTTGAGATGTTAGAACAGTCACTTTCAATGATTAATCTCTGGTTTGAAGAAATGCCTATTCACTCCATGAACTTTTGAAAAATGAGTAGAAGAGAGAGATTTTGGAGAACACAAGTAGTGAAGTTGCTTTGGTGTGTTTTGAACTGAAAATGAACCCTCTATTTATAGGCAAGAGGTATGAGTTTTCAAAAGAATTAGGTGAGCTTGATGAGGTCATGTTTGAGAAACTTAAGCATGAAGAAATATGAAATATCTTTGAAATGCAATGATGGAATTTTTGATTCCATTTGATCAAGCCTCTATCCATTGATCTCTTTTGATCTTAGGGAACATTTCTGATGCATAGAAGCCTTCCAATTGGTCTCGAGAAGATTCCTTTGGTGAATCACCACTTGGCCATAAATTCTCATTCGTAATCATTACATAATCACATGTTTTTGATTTTTTTTGAATATTCTCCAATCTTGATGCAATGATGCAATTGATTACATCTCATCTCTTATGATATAATTGGAGTTTAAATGCACTAATTAGTAGAGGCACTTGCACAAAAATGACCAAATCCAAAGTTGGTCATGCCTTGAAATCCATCTTTGGACGCCTCACTTTGATCATGCATAACTCCTTGCTCAAATTGAATTAAGAGATGATCCAAGACTTTTTGGAAAGTTTAGATGATGTAATTCAATCCATTTTTTTTGTGTTTCCTCAAAAGCATTTGGGAAGTTGGTGAAAATTGGCCATGAAGTTTGAGAAAAATTAGGGTTTTTAACAGTGTTTTGCAGGAACTTTGGGCCCCCATATCTCTCAAATGGTTGATTTTTTGAAGAAATTTTATAAGTGCCAAAGTTTTTCATTGGATCAAAATTTACAACTCTCACGTTGGAAGTTTTCCACAGTTTGTACTTGAAATTTGAAGTAATTTGCTCATGAAGTTTGGACAAAAATGCTTGAAAACACTTTAAAAAATTCTAAGTCTTTGAAATTTCCAACTTTGACTTTTGTTGACTTTTTGATTCTTGATTGATTTTCTTTGATCAAATGACTTCAATAATCATATATTGATGATTTTGTTCCTTAAAATTCCATGGTTGACCATAAATTCAAAAAGTCAAAGGTGATCTTCAACAGTTGACTTTTTTCCAAATGAACTGTGTTCTTGGAGATTTCAAAAGAATCAAGCTTTCCTCCTTAAATGAATGATGTAAGTGTATTATATTGAAGCACTAGAGACCCTTGAATCATGTCTTGAGCTATGAAGCCATTTGGTCAAAAGTCAACTCTCTAGATGAATTAGGTCAAAAAACCCTAATTGTGGACTAGATGAAATTGGGAGTTGTTGAATTTAAATTGAAGCACATCTTGCATTTGACGTCAATGTAGGAATAATTTGAAGATGTTTGAGCTCTTTGAATCATGCTTCGAGGCTTTGTGAGTCTTCCCAAATGAAAGCCCTTATTGTGTTGAGGATCATTTTCAATTATTGATTGGTCCTTTGCTTGAATTCCCTGACTTGAAACCTTAAACTGAGTACTTGGTGAACAAGTGACTGCTCTGGGTGTTTTCTTTGAGTTTGATGAAGTAGTTGAGATGTGACATCTCAGGAGGGTAAAAAATTAGGGTATGACAATAGACAACAAATACAAATATGATTGTCCTTATGCCACCCGATTAAAGTAGTGGTCACAGTGTACTTTGTACTTTTATACTCACCATCTCATACAAGCCAGTCTTGATCTTTATCTTCTATTTCTTCAGAGGCTTCTGATGTATGTTGATTGAAGCATGTTGTAGAAGGATCAAAACTTGAGTCTTCTTAACCTAAGTCTTTGGAGTCTTCAGAACTTGTTCAGCAGAACCCTGTCTTCAGAGTCTTCAACACTTGATCTTCATAAGTGATGTCTTCATATCTTTATAACTTGTTTAGCATAACCTGTCTTCAGCATCTTCAGAACTTGGGACAACAAAAGCAAATCTTTAAAAGGCCTCTAAAGCTTCCTTGCAAAGTCACGATCAGAAACTCTTCTACTAACGTTCTTTAGAATCGTTGCATAAAAAGCATTACAAAATCTTGACTTAACTTTGTAGCACATCAAAGGTATTCTTTTAGAGTGTTGAGTTCAAAACCTGATGACGTCACACACCTTCTTACTAGAGTCAAAACCTGTTTAACAAAAGCTACACACTAGACAAAAACCATTATAGTTTACAATTAATCTCTTAGATACCATGTAAAGTTATCATCAAAACTCAAGGCCAAATGCAAAACCAATCTTATTCTTATACAAAAATAATGGAAGAACTAAGTATGAAAATTGGGAATGAAGAAAGAGGAATAAAGAGAGAACGAGGTTTTTGAAACCCTCTTCATCTTCGTCCATGTTTTGGAGAAAAATAAGGATGATAAAGCGAAAGTGGTTTCTAAAATCCTATTGATGTTTTTTGCGTTTTTGAGAGGGGAATGAAACCTCTCTTAATGAGAGAGAATGCGCTGAAGGGAGAATTTGAATTTGTGAAACATCCCGTCATCTTAGAAATGATAGATGAGTGTTATTGTTTTGAATATTTGTCAAATACTTATTTGTCATTTTTGTGGTGTAATAATTTTAAACAGGAAATAGTATTTTGGATTTAATGGAAATACACCGACAGTGTAAAACAACTTTACACTGTCAGTAAAATTATAACAGTTAATTTGTGTAAACGTTTGACTTTTTTTTAAAATCACATATATAATATTTCTTTTTAAAGGATTGTGATGTACTGACCGTATAAAATATTTTACACTGATAGTGCACTACCTTTAAGCTCGTAATATTTTAGTGAAAGTGATAATATGTTTCAATAATAAAATTAAAAATAAAATATTTGTAATATTATTTAACTATATATTAAAATCAAAAGTTATTTGAAAAAAAAAATTAGGTCTTTGTAAAGGACAAAATAGAGAATGCACATCGGAAAACCTAATGACTATATAAAGTTGTCAACCAACAGCTTAACCTAGAGTTTCTGGCACAAGAGAAGGCAGGCAACAGCGGAAGCATCAACAAAATGGTTCTCAAGTATGTTTTTCCTCATTTTTTAATTCCATTCATCTTTCAATGTTCTGTTTAATGACGTTTCTATCAAATTTTGCTATCGTTTATATGAATATGTTGTATTGCAAATGGATTAGTTTACCCTAAAACTTAGTTTAGATTCAAAACCTTGTTGAAGCATTTGATAGTTACGTTTTCTGTTTGTGTTAGCTGCATTCAACGTGTTTGTTAATATGTTCTTGATGTTGGTGTTGTTAGGACCGAGCTCTGCCGTTTTAGTGGTGCCAAGATCTATCCCGGGAGAGGAATCAGATTTATCCGTAGTGATTCACAGGTGATAAGAATTTGAATATGGCTGAGTTTGAAGTTTGTTATTGTGTTCTGAACTTCATTTTTATGTTGATTTGTAGCTTATTTAAAGGTTTCTGTTTGTTGATTTATTATTAGGTTTTCCTTTTCGTCAATTCGAAATGCAAAAGGTACTTCCATAACAAGTTGAAGCCGTCTAAGCTTACTTGGACTGCGATGTACCGGAAGCAACATAAGAAGGTGAATGTTAATATTTGAAATTAGGTTTTTTGGAATTTACATGTTATTGTGCCATTTTCCTATCTGTTAGTTTGATGCAATTTAAAGTCACGATGTGTTTTTATTATGTATGTGTTTTGATTGCGTATATGGTGATTTTTAATTGTTTACTTGTTGTGATGCGCAGGACATTGCACAAGAAGCTGCAAAGAAGAGGCGTAGAGCTACCAAGAAGCCTTACTCAAGGTCAATTGTTGGTGCAACTTTGGAAGTTATTCAGAAGAAGAGATCTGAGAAGCCGGAGGTTCGTGATGCTGCCAGAGAAGCTGCTCTTCGGTGTGTTTTCTCTTATAATGCTCATAGCACATCTCATTACTTGTACTATTGGTATTTGCATGTGAAAATGTTTACTATTTCTTACCAACTGAAGTCGTTATGTTTTTTTTACAGTGAAATTAAGGAGAGGGTGAAGAAAACTAAGGATGAGAAGAAAGCAAAGAAGGCGGAAAGTCAAGCTAAGGCACAAAAGGCTGTAGGAAAAGGGAATGTTACCAAGGGTGCATCAAAAGGTCCTAAGCTTGGTGGTGGAGGTGGAAAGCGCTAAACACTTGAGTGTATTGGATTTTTGGATAGCTCTTTAATAGAGTTTTGAAATTTTTGCTTTGATAATTTATTTGTTGGATCAATCCTGTATTTTACTGTCCTGTCAAAACTTATTTTGGAAGATTTTGCAGTTGCTTATTAGATTTTCCTGGGGATCAAATTTGAATTTGTATGAATTCTCTTCCATGCTTTCTGTTACTTAACTTTCTTTGGTTATGTGCTAGTTGCTTTAGTAATGTTCTCAACCCACTCACTGTTAAGTATTAGTGAAACCAGTGTTTCAAAACTTAGGCTGTGACCCAATAAGTGAGAGCTAATATGATCAGCTCTGCACAATCCCTTTTCTGCATTGATGGCTTTTAAAAATCAGGCCCCATCTGTGTGCCAAGTTGATATGGGCTCATAACATAAATGCTGTCCGCACCATTTAGAGAGAGGGTGCAGTGTTTGCCCCTTGCAATTTGTGAGGATGGTTTGGGAAATTTAATGAAATCAATCTTTTCAGATAGATGTTTGAATTGCAATAGATTGTTAGAAAATTTAAATGTTGTGAGCCTCTTTTAGGCCAGCAAGTGGAACTTCAAGTCCATTGTGGATGTTACATTTCGTCAAGGTTCTTGAATTATCATTCTGGATTGCTCTGCTTTGAGAGATTATAGAGATCGTTTTGTTCTGCCCTGTTCTCTTTAGGTTCACTAAGTTCCTCACTCCAAGACAGTATCTCCATGTTCTTTCATATAAATTTCATTCTTATAAATTCTAGAATATGCATACCATATATATGTATCTGTGCACAGGGTAGACATGTATACGCACCGGGTAGACAAACCGTATCCATGATACTTTTTTTAATTGGTCGATTTCAAGTAAAATTTGTTGCCTTATATACTACTACAATATATTGTAGGGTCATGCTAACCTTAATTACTTAAAGAGTGTTGTTGGAGCACTCGTTAGCATTTCTTTATATTATGAGTTCTTTTTTGTCTAACTTAACATGGTTTTTTATTTCGTAAACTTTTATTGGGAGCTTTATTTCAAATTGAAAACTTATTTTTTGAATGATATGTCTAATTATTATTTTTATTGTTATTGATGTATCCATATTTTATTTTTGTCCCATACAATGCCGTACCAATGCATAATAATTTTTAAAAATATTTTTGTAAGCTTTCTACACGATATATGGGTTTTACATTATTTTTTATAATTTAAAGGAGGGGCTAAGTCTTAAAGAAAATAATATTAGTAGTTGATCCCTACAATATTAGAGTAGCTAAGAAGAAAGAACCAAATGACAATGATCATATACGTGACGTGATTGAAATATCCTAATACACACGAGATCTCACTCATGAGATTACCTGTGCATCTCCCAAGGTTACTCCAAAGAGTTTTTTAATCTAAAATCACACATTTGGAACATACTTTCACAACATAACATACCCAGTTAAGAGCTCACTAACAAAGAGAAACACCCAGAAAACGCACACCAACAAAAGAAAACATAGAGGGTCCTAAAGAACTAAGCCAAATATACAACAAACCAGCACTACTAGGGCTGTATTTGGTCCATAGAATCCGAGAATCGGACCGGTGGAATCGGTTCATTGGACCAACCAAATGTTATTCGGTCCGGAAATGGGTAATTTTTTATCCGATATAAAAAATGGATACTATATTGAATATTTATTGGATACTTTTGTCGAATATATGAAGTAACGGTCCGGTTTCGGTCTAAAAAATTAGTCCATCACTATTTCGGTCCGGTCCGGATTTATCCGATACTATTTCGATCCGGCTCTCGGGATAGCAATACCCGTACCGGACCGATAACAACCCTAACCACTACTACTGAAAGACAAAATAAAACTTCAATCACAAAACATATTACCCCCATGAGCTAAAGAGGCATAAATCTCAATTAACTTGGTCTTTTGGATTGTCACAAAACTAAGGTTATTGACCGAAATAAAACTTCTCACATTGGCCTTTATAACAACTCCACTCAAACCACGAACATTGAATTAACCTATAGTTATTGGATATTTCCCTACTTAAAAAAAACACATTTAGCCTTAGTCGTGAAGACAATTTAACCCCGGTTATATAAGTGATATAAAATATTTACTTACTAGTTTTTCTATATCCCCTTTTGATGATCATGACGAATAGCATTCTCATCATTATCTGAATCATTTTCTTTAGATGAGAGACATACATGTGTTGCGAAAGAAGGAGTTTCAAAATTTAAATATTGATTTTCGTCACTATCAGGAATAAACAATTTACCATCTTGTGTCAAAAGGATGAGTAACATAAAAAAATTTGTTTTGCTTGAGATACCATGATGAATGGTTCGTTTATATAAGCCGCCTTTTCGAAGATCAATCAGTGTGAATCCTGATTCATCGATTTTTACACCAGTGTTAATATCAATCCACTTGCACTTAAATAAATACACTTTAAAAGTAACATAATCAATCTTCAAAATCTCCTCAATGACCCCAAAGTACGCTCTAGATGCTAGTACGATATTCTTATCTTTCAAACTAGATAAGTATATCTAGCTTCAACTATAACTCCACTATTTTGCACATTACTACGATCATCCTTTGCTTTTGTATAGAATGAATATTCAGTAATTTCGTATGCAATCCAAGTTATTACATTAAACTTAAGCATACGTAATATCCATTTAATTGTCTCTGATGAACTACTCTCTTTAGAAACCCTTTCAATAAACAAAGTTATGAAAGTTTTGTTATGCTCTATCAACAACATTTTTCATTCATCAGGGGAAAATTTTCCTTGATAAGACTTTTGTGAATGGTCAAGTAAGGCTGAACTTAACTAACGTTATTCATTGTATACAAATTTGCATGAAGAACTACATCTTGGTCAAATGTCTTAACATTTAAACCTTGAATACCCCCACCATCATATCTTCCATCATGACGAGACTCCAAAATTCCTATAGAGTTCAATTCTGACAAATAATTTGTGCAAAACTCAATAGTCTCTTCTATGATGTACCGTTCAACAATCAAAGCTTCTACGATGATGATTCGTTGTATACTCTTTAAAAATATTTATATATCACTATACTAGATACATCCATCATAAATAAACTAGACCACAAGTTCTAATCTCTTTTACTAGATGAATAATTAAGTGAACCATAATGTCAAAAATTGATGGAGGGAAACATATCTCTAATTGACATAAGATAATTGGAGCCTCATGTTCCAACTCATAAATTTCCAAGTTCAATGATTTTACTACATATAACATTGAAGAATAAACACAATTTGGTTATAGTTACCCTTACATTTTTTGGTAGAATGTCAGAGATAGCCACTGATAGAAGTTGTTGCATCAAGACATGATAATCATGAGATTTAAGCCCGCTAATCTGAGATCATCCAATAGCACAAGTTTCTTCATATTTAATGAGTACCCTTGGGGAACTTTGATACACTACAAACAATCACAAAACCTTTTTTTATTAGATAGAGTGTGACATGTTTGGAGCAAATATATTTTATTTCCTATATCTTTTGGGGATAACTATTGTCGTATACCCATCGCCACCATATCTTCATGATATTTCTCAGTATATTTTGTCTTGCCTTTAATGTTTAAAAGTGTTCCAATCAAACTATCACATACATTTTTCTCCACAAGACAATGCCTTACATAGAGACTAGACCAATATGTAAGATCAAATTATACCGATCTATTTTTCCAAATAATTTTCTCCACGTAATCTTTTCGTTTCTTACCAGATACAACATTAATATGTTGTTGTCTTTTATAAAATTCTTTCCCGATTAAGGGCTTTGTAGCAATATCAAACTCTTGCTTTCTATTAAAATTCTCCCGCAATATATGATATAGATGATTAGGCCTTAGAAATTTTTGATGCCCAAGGTAAACAATCTTT
This sequence comes from Vicia villosa, assembly GCF_029867415.1. Lineage (NCBI taxonomy): Eukaryota > Viridiplantae > Streptophyta > Magnoliopsida > Fabales > Fabaceae > Vicia > Vicia villosa. The sequence continues at coordinate 173,136,416 of NC_081180.1, forward strand.
TTTTATTTTCATTTTGTAATTGGTGGAAGCATTTATCATCTTGACGTTGTACCCAGACAAATTACTGTATGCAGGAAAGTCATTGATTCTGCAAAATAACTTAACACACATCTTAAAGTTTTCACCAGTATACACATCATCAACATCAATGCTTTCCTCCCAATAAATTCTTAAATCTTTGAAATAGTTTTGACGATAAAAAACACATAATTTTCAATAAGAACACATATGCACTCTAATTGTATAATCTAACTTGCAGAAGTTCTGAAGCATATTAAGAAGAACAAGGCTAAGAAAGTGATTTCTCAAGAGCAGAAGGTTGCATTGAGACAAGTTTACAAGAATAAGAAGTTCTAGAGATTGAAGGAAGTTTACAAAAACAAGAAGTTCTAGACATTGAGAGAAGTTTACAAGAACAAGAAATTCTGAAGATAAATGAGAAGTTCTCAAAACTCTAATACTGAAAACGCTTCAAGCATCAACAAGCAAAAGCTACAAAGAATACTCTAATGATCAGAAGATCAATAAAGTTACACTCTTTATTTCAAGATCAATCAGTAACGGTTGAAACATAATTACGGTAGAAATAATCTTCATTTTTGGAAATAGTATTAATCAACATTTCATCATCATTCCAAAACAAGAAAACATGTCGCTTAACGGATAAAAAAACTCACCCTATATAGAGAGGACATCATTGAAGAAAAAGAGAATTTCATACACGCTCGCACGAATTCAAAGAGCTCTCAATTTTTCATTATCATTTTCTTATTCCTAGCTGTATATTGTGCTAAATATTGTGTACACATCACAGTTGTGATACATCTTTTTTAGAAGCAATTAGTTAACACACATAAGTTATAAGTTTTAATTGTAGTACCTTGAGAAAACCGAATTATGGTTGTTCTAGAGAAGACTTAGACAGTTGTTTAAGTGTAAATTGTAATCAAAATTTGATTAGTGGATTAAGACCTCGTAAGACAGAGGCGAAATCACCTTAATAGGATGGACTGAAGTAGTTTGAGTTCAAACAAACCAAGATAATCGAACATGTCTTTTCTTGATTTAAGTTTTTAAAAACCCAATCCAACCCCCCTTATTGTTTTTTTCGTTACTTTAGTTCTTTGGTTATTTTGGAACCAAAATCATCATTGATAACATCATATATTTGCGCTTCAATGACAACCACTGAGATAAGTTGTAAATTATGAGAAGAACACACCATGAAGTATGATTAATACTCAAATTACCAAACGAGTTCATTCTTTTGGTGGCAAGACCAAGCCTAAGGTTTCTTGGATCAAGTACAAAATCTAGAAACAATGAACCAATTTTCTTCCATTACAATGAATCAACTACATGGCGGATTTTTCCATCACATACTCTTTTATTTTCATGCCATCTAATGTTCCTTGTATCATTTATAATAGCAAAAAGTCTCTTGAACCTTTGAATTATCGGTAGGTGCCACATCACCTTGGAAGGAACACCCTTTCTAGTTACACCATCACCATCTTCAACACCATTGTCCTTCTGATTTAATCGTTACTCCCACACCTCATTGTCTTCTTAGACTAAAAACCACGGTTCGACAATGTGTTACCTTATGAAAGCATTTTTTACAATAATTCAAGCAATTTAGTGAAGTTTCTATCTGTTTACCCACTTCTTGCCTTAATATTAAATAGTCTTAACACAACTGACAATCTTGTAAAATTTTGTATCCCAGATATAACGACTCTTCCACGTCTCTTTACAAAGTATCTTCTATATGAACTTTCTCTAAAAGCATCTACTGTAACATGAAGAATCATGTCTTCTAGAGTATCATTTATAAATTCATCAATTTCAACTCTATGTGACGTAGATTTTTTTTTGTCACTTCACCATGCCATATCCATGTCATGTAATTTTTGTCACTTGTTGGTGTCCTTGTAATCAAATGTGTAAATTTTTTGCCCAGACTTGTAAGTTTATTGAGTGCACCTATTGACTTCACAAGACTGTCTAAAATTCTTGACTCCGCCACTGTTTGACCTCGAATTTTTAATGGTTAGAATGAAAATTTTGTTGTAAAATATATTATTTGTGATAGTTCTATACTTTTAAGATAGTTTCTTACTATGTTTTGTAACCCCTAAAACACTCAATCTATTTAATTCACCTTTGACATTTTTTAAAAGTATACTCCAACTTTTTAACCATTTTTTATTTTTTATAGTCTTTTCACTGTTTAGAGTTCCCAAAGAGTCACACACACAGAGAATACCAACCGCATGATTGCATATATACACTTATCAAATCAATGAACATAATGCAAATATTTCCATTTATTTGTCAAACACAGATATTTCTAATCCATTTGGTTCTTCGCCTCAACCACATAATTGGGAAGCCATTATTCCTTGTCTTATATTTGTGGTTCTACTTAATTGTAAACATGAAGCATAAATATCCACTAGTTTGAAATAGTGGTATCAAACATCCATTATTTTGAAATACTAGCAACAAACAAGAAAATATTATAGAGATAAATGTAGTTTTGCTCTTGTCATTTGAGTGAGTTTTACTTTCCCCTTTCCTCTGTAAATTTTTTTTTTTTCGATTTCACCTTATAATATAAGACTTTTTAGTCTTGCATCTCATTATACATATTAGAATTTATCAAAATGACAAAAGATAAAAGCACAAATAGTCCAAGTCGAAGAGGACAATATCAATAATTTTATTTCCAGATGCCCACATAAGGAAAAAAATTTATAAAATTGAAATCGAAAAAAAACATCAAGAGAAAAAACAAAAACTCATCCAAATAGTCGGATATAACGCGCAACTATTAAATATTTCATGAAACTTAGAAGCTATTTCTTTCGTCTAATAATAAGCGTTCTATTCCTGGCTAACCATAATAGTCTCCGGCCGATTACTCAGAAAGAGATGCAGTTTGTCTAGAATCTTCTCAGCACATGAGCGCTGGTGGGTTGGCCACACAATGACCTTGGATCGGGTTTTCACTTAGGTAGAGGAAAGGGAACCAACTTTTGGTCGGAAACGGTCCCAAAGACGCCCAATAAACTTCGATAGAAGATCTCGTAAGTTTGCACGGTATCTAGAGCCCTGCACTCGGGATCATACAAACATATGTGAAACAAGAAAATATACTTCATTACTGTTGAAGTATGCCTTAAAACCTTCTTTGTTTATGAAGAGAAAGAAAACATGTTTCAAGATTGTCAAAAAATCAAGAAGTCGAAAAGCAGTCAGAATGTTTGGTTTGGGCGGTTTCCGGATATTGGATTTCGTTGGTTCGGTTTGTGGATCACTTTATTTAATGTTGAAATGTTGAATATATATTTTACATTAATTTAGAAATAGTTTAAATTAATATAAACAATATTATAAGATATTTATATTATTTTATTCTAATAATTAATGGATTGTGTTTTAGGCTTTGTTTATTGGGTTTTATCACTTATAAGTATGTATCTATTATGTTATTATACTATGACAATTTTATAGCTTTAGAGAAAAAGGGATAAATAAGGGTTTAGGGTTTAAGGGGAACCTTTTAGAGTTATTTAGAAAGGTCAGACAATACTTCTTGATATATTGGGTTTGAGTGATTCATATATTAAGAATTGTATAGGTATGGAAACACTTGGGGTGAAAAATAGGGGTTTGATTTTGGGAGCAATCAAGGTTTATTCTTGGAAATTCGGAAGGCGAATGCTATTTTCTTGTAACTCATTTGTAATCTCTTGTAACAACTTTCTGAGTATGGTGAATTGGAGACTTGTTATCTTCCAAGATGTAGATCTTTTGATCGAATTGGGTAAACAAACCTTTCACCTTTTCGCCTTATTTTATTATGTTATATTTTATATTTATTGCTTATTATTGCTGAAGGCCGTTTATTTTGGTTGCTAATGTTCTTTGTTCCCACATATCAAATTTCTTGGTGTGATTGGATCGCAAATAGTTTCTTCTGATTAATTATTCTATCAATTTCACAACAAGTGGCACCACCATGGGGCAAACGAGTATCGTTTACAAGCGAGCACCATTGGTAAATGGGAGATCGATATTTTTTTGAAAACAACGACTCTGGGTTGTGGATAGTTAAGGTGCAAGAAATTTTAATTCAAGAGAAGTGTATTGATGCTTGAAAGGGTAAAGCTTTGATGCTTGCAACGCTTACACAAGTACAGTAGGCCGAGATGATGGATAAGGCCAGGAGTGCCTCAAGGATAAAGTTCTAAGAGAAGTTTGCAAGGGGGTAACTGCAGTTGCAATGTGGGGAAAAACTTGAATCATTATATATGGCTATGTCTTTGGTTCATAGGTTGTGTCTAAGACAACAACTCTACTAATTCCAAATGGTGGAGAGCAAATCCATAGTGAAGGAATTGACAAAATTTCACAAGATAGTTGATGATCTTGAGAATATTGAAGTGAAGATTGATGACGAGGAAAATACTCTACTCTTGTTGATTTCATTACCCAGATCCTTTGAGCACTTTAAAGATGCTCTTCTTTATGGTAAGGAAGATACTATCACTTTGGATGAAGTCTAGACGGCGGTAAAATCCAAAGAATTTTTAAAGGAGAAAGATTTAAAGATTAAAAACAATGGTGAATGCTTGAGTGCCTCAAGAGGGGGAACTGAGCGTAGAGGGATGTCCAAATCAATTTTTTTTACAAGTCAAAGGTAAAATGTTTTTAATTGTTAGAAAATCAGCCACTTCAAGAAATATTTTCCTGAGAGAAAGGTCAATGATGATTATGTTCAAGTTGTGGTTGTCTTAGATGAAGATGGTTATGAGAATGTTGATGCACTAGTGGTATCTAGTTTGGAGACTCAAGATAGTTGGGTAATAGACTCATGTTGCTCTTATCACATTGTCCAAGAATAGAATACTTTGAGACTCTGAAGCTGGTGCAAGGTGGAGTAGTTTGTCTTGTTGATAATAAATTTTGCAAGGTTTATGGTATTTGTATGGTCATACTTAAAATGTTTGATGATCTTGAGTTTCTTATTCACAACGTGAGGTATGTTCCATAACTCAAGTGAAATTTGTTTTAAGTATGTTTAATGATCTAAGCTATCTCTCGTCACTTGCAGTGGAATGTTGAAGATTTCACATGAAGAAGTGATTATTGCTAAAGGGTCTAAAATATGTGGTTTATATATTTTAGAAGGTTCAAATGTTATTGTTCATTCATCATTACCTAGTGGATACTTTCATGAAAAGAAAAGCTATGAGATTTAGGTCAAGGAATTATGAATTCTTGGAGAGTGTCTTAGAAATTTATAATGAATTTTGCAGAATACAAGAGATAAAATACATATGACCGTTGAGTTGTTATTAAGTTTTTGTGGTAGGGCTGATGTCAAAGCCGCTTACTTGATAGGCAAAGAGTTTCTTCAGAGGAAGAAGAGTAAAAACCCAGGGATAAACCTTTTAGAAACTATGGAGTAGAAAACTTAATTTGAGGTGAAGTTTTCTACTATGGATGCTAATAGTTAGGCGTGGACAACAGGCTGGTTTGGGCAGGTTCGGGCCCAAATGGACCACCTAGCCCAAACCGTGGATGAAGATACTAAGCCCAATTCCGCCCAAATTTAAGAACAGGTTTGCCGATTGGGTTAATGCTGGTTTCAGGTAGTTTCGGATTGGTATTTCGCGTTATTGGGCTGATTGAATTTGTTGGCCCAATAACATTTTTAAGCATATTTTTAAAATCTTATTTTTACAATACATTTTGAACCAATTGAAAGACTTTTAGCCGTTTTTAATTTCACAAATTTAAATTATATCAATTTTTAATTTGGACATTATTTATTTTTGTACATTTTTAAAATAAACCAAATCAGCTTTTTAAGAGGACATTATAATTACAATTTACAACTATGTCCAATCAAAATATTCACAAATCATACTTAGTTAATTTCATACTTATCAATAAACCAGATCATTTTCTAGAGTGAAATATACCAAATCAAAACACAATTGGATTTTGTATCAAAATATTTACAATCTGATTATAAATGTTCAATCACTTCTTCAATATATATATATCATATGCAACAGCAACATATCTGGAATTTTAACAACTCTTTAATATATCATATATCATATGCAGCAACAACATATCTGGAATTTTAACAAGTTAGTAATAAAATGAACAATTATAATAATCTTACAAATGATAAAAAAATAGCAAAATGTCTTACATTGTTAAACACTTCTTAAATCATCCTTTAATATTTATTCTTAAAGACAGAATCTTCAAAATTCATTCCTAAAGATAATAAAAATCATTAAAAAAAACAAACAAAAATGTAAGAAAAAACAAATATATATTAAAAAAAAATCCAATAAAAATAACTTCTTCTAGATCTGGAAACAAGTATACTTCTAGATCTGGACATAACATTCATTCCTAAAGACAATAAAAGTCATTAAAAAAACAAACAAGTTAGAAAATATAAAATCGAAATTTAATCCAATAACATACCTTTTTCTAGATCAGGAAACAAGCATACATCTAGATCCGGAAAGAACATTCATTCCTAAAGACAATAAAAATCATTAAAAAAAACAAAATAAAAATGTTAGAGAAAACAAATAAATAGAAAATATAAATAGGAAATTGATCCAATAAAAATACCTTCTTCTAGATATGGAAATAAGCCTACTTCTAGATCTGAAAAGAAGCATATACTTTTAAATCTGAAAGCAAGCATACTTCTAGGTCTGAAACCAGCATATGAATATATGATATTAAATCACATCATAATAATAATAGAAAACAAATAAATCTTAAAACAGAGAAGACGAAAAATTAAAAATAAAAAACCTAATTTAAGTGAGTTTAGGATCTATCTTCTAATTTTTTGGTTGATACTGTTCTTTCTTTCCGCACATCAAATTTTTTGGTGTGATTGAACCGTGAATAGTTTCTTCTAATTAATTAATTTATAAATTTCACGCCAATTATAAATATACACACATGTATTTCTCTATTACAAATACACTTTACGCATATGATGTCAAAAAAAAAAGGGGGGAGGCTACCCCATTATAGAAACAACCTTTCCATCCTCGAACATCTTTTCCAGGCTACCCCAACAAGGAAATGACCTTCTCATCCTAGAGCATCTGGTCTGGACGAATCTTCTTCCTTGAAACACACATAGGATGGTGAAAATGTTCCACTTTATGAAAGGCATTCTCAAAAGGTTGCGAAATAGCCCCAAGGATGACGATCGTTGAACTAGTTAAGCGTTGAACCAAAGAAGTATTCTCGAGACGCAGAGGCTCTAGGTCTCCTTGGGCCGTTGAGAGAGACACTTGAGAAGAATTTAAACTAGCCCGCGCAAAAACTAAATATTTGTTTTTCACTATTACACCTTTTACCAAAAGAATCACCTGGCCGAAAAGAGAGTTAGGGAGATTAAGGGGGCGTAAAACATCACTTATCCTAGCGAGAGAAGTGAAATTTGTCTGTATTTCTTGGAGGTATGTATCCAGTAGTAGTGTCAGGTTACAAACATTTTCCTCTAGTTGATGCTTCTATTAGCGTTGCTGGTCAGACCAAAGAGCGTCCTAAGAACCAAATCCACCAAGTGCCAAAGTAGTAGATGCGCGTTGCGTGTAATGCGCCAAATTCGCCAATTCTTCCTCTAAGGCATGCCCACACAGGTTAGCTAAGGATGGACATTCCTTCCCCGAATGAAGGACCTGTCGTTCCTTAGAAGGGCGTCAACCCCACCAACGATATGAGGGGCGGAGGACCCGAAGTAGCAGCACCCCTGGGGGGCTCTGAAGTAGAAGAATGTCCAATTATAGTTCTCCCTGGCTAGATCACCCATCGTAAAAGACTGGGTGCTCCTTCATCGTTCATTGAATTTGCATGCAATCATTATCAAAATTAATACAGGATAATAAAGCAAGTTGAAGACGAAGAAACCAAGGGCTTTCAAGACTTGCTAAAAGTAATCTTGCTTTCTTCCCTGGTGCGAGCATCCATCATTAAGTGGATATCGATGAGGCATTTCAAGAATTTTTGGGAAGCTTCCTTTGGAGGAGTAACACCCTCGGGATAACCCAGATCTTTAGTGAAACTCATCAGCTGTTTCTTCATATATAACTCTTCTTGGTAAAGGTATCCCCCCTTTTAAACATACAACCCATTTCCTATCAGGAAATTACCTCATTCAAGTACTTAGGGAACAATTCAACACATCTTCCCCCGCTCCATCTCCGACAGCGTACTCCGCCACGCGAGCCTCTGGGTGGATGGGGTCACCAAGAAGAATCAATTTTCAAAGTGTTGAAAGCCCTATGAAAAATCCCCCGACGCACAGACGGTTGACACCAGAGAATTTAAGGCACAACCCCGCGCCCGAGTCACAGGACCATGGTGAACTATGAAGAGATGAAAGTAAAGGGTCAAAGAAGTCTTCCTATTCAAATACTCACACCAGTACTGAAATAATTTCACGTACGTCCAACTTAAAAGATGAAACTGCGAGATAGCCACTATCAGATGCTTAAGAACTTTCATCTCAAAGACATTGAGGTCTACTGGTCTAAGTCGATCATAAGGGACCCCGAATGAACATTCATAGAGAGATGTAATTTGTCTATGTTGGTTTGACTCATGGGTAATGTCAAATGGGCAAGGGGCGGGACCACATAATGGATTAGGGGTATTATTGTAATCTGGATCATTATTATCCTTATATATGCTTGTAACCCTGTAACTATAATTATGCGTAATTCAGAGCGAGTAATATGACAGAACTATAACTTCTCTATAGTTGCAGACGTAGGTAATGTGTCCGAACTGCGTGAAAAAAGATTTAGTGTGCTTCTCTTTATGTTGATCTATATCCGCATACCTATTCCAACACTCTAGAACCTCCTCAACATATGAGAGCTATCATGCACGCGAATATATGTGATTCATGTCCCAAATACATCCAATGGCTCCCTGTATTGCACGCATAGCAAATAACAAGTTGTTATGACCTCTCCATTATAAATAAAAAGCGCACCAATTTCAGGTACACCATTTCAAATTCAATTCACTCTTTTTTCTCACATACAGACTTAAGCGTTGGAGTGCTAATCTTGCAGGTCATCTCCCTCACACCATATCGAAAACTCCGATTCGCTGTATTTTGCTGCACTCCTTCATTTTTGGTTCTATAATAGAACAAATTCTTTTTATAATATTTTTTGTATCAAATTATTTATCTTTTTAAAATGTAATATTTATTAAAATTTTCATTAATATATCTAAATTTATGGTATTTCAACTTAATTAACTATTTCACTGAGTACAATTATATAATTAATAAGAATAAATTTGTAAATTAAACTTAATTTATCATTCTAATCGTCACAACTAATTAAATATATATGGTATAAGAAAATTATATCTTTTCTCAACTTTTGTTCTTGTTCCGCCATGTGGCACCCTGAGAAGAGAGTATCAGATTATCCCATTTTCTAATTTTCCTATTTCCTTCCCACGTGTGTTTTCCATCTCCTTCAACCAATCCTCTTCCAAATTCCAAAACCGTTTCTCCTCATTATTCTACGACCTTTCATCTTACTTTACCTTAATGACACTTTGTTTTCCCAAATTGTTTATCCACTTCAATGGCGGTTATGAAATTGAAACATCAAAACCACCCTCTCACAATCCACAATCCATTTTCTTTTCTCTTTCTCACTCGGGTATTTCCACCGTTATTGCCAAACCTAACGGCACCTTAGGTGATTTCCTTTCATCATCTCTTGGCCGTTGACAGAATTGAGGTTTCAATCCTGATCGTGGATTCACCCTTAATTTCAAAACAATTGGCACCATGTGTGAGAGGTTAGTTAGTTAGGGGTTCATACAAAAATATATGATTGAATACTGAACTGAACTCTTGTAGTTTGGTGTTTTTATTAATTGTAATGTGAAATTAGTTTCAATCTTATTACTTGATGAACTAGGCAATTATGAAATATGCTGACAAATTCGATTCAATTTCAAGTTTGGACTGGTTGGAACTCTCAAGGTATCATCTTTTGTTTTGGATTGTTATTTTCCCCTTCACATTCATTTACCATTATTATTTCACTGAGTGTGTATGCTTTTGTTTTTTAACTTTCAGTAATCATCTACATGTGGTTATGTCATATTTATTCATATTTCTTTCTTTCTTAGGAAGAAATACTAAGAAACTTACGATAACGACTTGAAGTCCCTTTTGATGGTTCTAAAACAGAGCACCAAATATGTATTTAATATTTTTCTTATCTAATCACATGAATGATTTTTCTTTCTATATTGTGTATGTCCATTCCTGTTGTCGTTTTCATATGCACCTCTTGATACCGTTTATAAATTGAGTATGCTTATATTTATAAATTGAGTTTCTTTACATGGATGAATTATCAAGTGGCCAAGAAAATTGCTCTACATGTCTATACATCACATATATCTAATTTATCCGTAGCATGATTTTGAGATTCTATAATACATTAGTTGAAAATAAATTTGTAATTCACATTTTATTTTATTTTGATAAAGGATTACATTTTCAAATCTCTTTTTCGTTGTTGTGCAGAAAGCTCTTTTACTATTATGGATATTGACTTATCCTGTCAGGGAGCTTACTTCACTTAAATCAGATCTTTGGAAGGAAATGGGATGGCAAGGTTCAAACCCATCAACAGATTTTAGGTGTGTGATCAAAATCTATATGTTTTGCTTTAACGAGATGGGGTAGGGGCGTGAATATGAATAGGGTTTTAGTTAGCTATAGATTATATACTCAAAATACTATAAGACTATTAAGTAAGGATTCATTGACTTAATAATGTGCGGCGACTTAAAATATTCTGATCCTTATTGGTTAGACATGCATCTACATGTTTTAATGGTTATATTTTTTTATTCATAAGGTTGCTTTTGTTGGATTATATCATGTCGAGTAGTTGTTGGTGTTTTCTAAAACGACGCACACATTTCCCGTATTCATTTATACGCCTAAGACATATTCTTTTTTCATAATTTCATCTCAAAATGGGGACCCTAGATCACCAACGTGGCTCTATACAGAACATCAAAATGTCTTGGCAGTAAGGAATTCTTTTACCTCACCAGTGATTAGCTTCTTTGTTGTCTGGTCATCCGCATGTTGCAATGGATCTTACAAACAAATGACAGGACATGAGTACATTGTTTTGTCAAACCAACTCCACCTACTGTAAGTAGTGTTTTTTTATGCCCGATTTCCTTTGTTCTTTTCAATTCTCAAGAATCATGATTTGACTTATGTGAGTTGCAATGATGCAGGAGACAATGTCTAATGAGCATGCTATGCGTTTTCCCTTTGTTGGGAGCGCAATGTTGTTATCACTTTTCTTTCTCTTCAAGTTTCTCTCGAAGGACTTGGTCAACACTGTCTTGACACTCTACTTCTTTGTACTGGGAATTGTTGCCTTGTCGTATGTCCTTTGCTTTGTACCATTGTTTTCCTTTTGTTATTATGTAGGCAATAGACAATACTTTTTAAGGAAGTTTTGTGTGCTATATGACACCTTTGTTCCCTGTCTTGGGACAGGGCAACATTACTACCATCTATCAAAAGATTTTTTTCCAAATCATTGGAATGAGGATCTCATAGACTGTTAACATGTGGATATTAAGTGTAATTTGGTGATAATCCTAATTTGTTATTGCAAGATGTGAGTGTACATTTGAATTAGGAGTGTCCTTTCCATCACCATCTTGTGCATTAAGGATAGGAGGTTTCAGATTGGTAACAGGAACTGTCATCTTATCGTACATCCCTGAGATCAATTTCATCCGCTGTGCCACCTTTCGATATTTCTTGAAGTTGCAGATAAATATATATTAATAATACATGAAAACAAAGGACAACTGAAGGAGAAATGAAGGAGAACTTGAATCGCTAGTTCGAGACAAAGAGTTCCATTCTCAATCATCTCACCAAAAGTCTCTATGAGGTATAACCCATGCAATAGAATGGATAGGAATCACAAGCACCATTGTGATTCATCAAAGAAGCATCCAGAGCGCCTAACTGAAAAGAATTAAAGCTGTTATTATCTAAATTTCTCGAAAAGGTGGAAAACCTAACGTCGAAGGGCAATTAACCTTAATTCTACACAATCAACGAAACCAGCTCCCAAGAATTAGCCTTTTAGCATTACCTTATCACCCACATACGAAATTTTGTTGGATTCATCATCAGTAATAGAAGACATCTGATGCATTACATCCTCATGTAAGTTTATTGAGTGCGCCTAAGAGGGGGTGAATTAGGACTTTGAAGATTTATCCGGGTTTTGAATACTTGTTGTTCTTATTTTTCTGGTTTGGTGCAGGAGTTTAGAAATGTGTTACTTTCTTTTCTGGTTATGATTTGTGAAAGCGGTAAATGTGGAAAAGTAAAGAACACAATGATGTATACCGGTTCCCCTCAAAATCTGAGAGTACTCCAGTCCCCTTTCAACATGAAAGAGATTTTACTATTGTTTGTGACTTACACAAGACACACCAAACACCAAGAACAATCCTCTTGGATTTTTACTAAGTACATTAAGAGAACAATCCGCCCTTAATGACTCACTTGTTTCCAACAATCCTGAACAACAAGATTTCAACCACCAAGAACAATCCTCTTGGATTTACTAACTTGATTATGAGAACAATCCTCTCACTAATAAAAAACACTTGCTTCCAACAATCCTAGATAGCAAGTCAATAATAACCAAATATATTTGAGTAGAAATGTTGATGAACATATACCAATCACTAGGGTTGATATTCCCTTTCAAGCAAGACAATTTACAATGATATAATAGTGCTCAAGAGTTTATGTATGAATGATAAAATTTTCTAACAATGTGCAGAAAAAGTTTCAATGAAAGTTCAAGTATGAAACACTTGTATGAAAATGTATGACAAAAAGGTGGAAAATTGTAATGAAAGAGGTGAGATTTAAATCAGAAGTGTATGGTATTTATATAGGTATTTACACCCTTTAGAAAGAGTATAAAATGATCAAACAATGTAATGTTTAAGGTTTGAAAATATATTTACATTCGAACATAAAGCAAAGTGAAACAAGGCACTGGTTCAGTAGGTAATCAGTTACCAAAAGCAGGGTAATCGGTTACCCACTCCCAACATTCACAATTTTTGAAATTTTTAACTCAGTAACCGATTAGTGAAACAAGGTTAATCAGTTACCCATAAAAAAACCAGTGGGAATACTTTTCATAGTTTCAGTATCCGGTTACATGAATGTTGGTAACCGATTACCTCAATATAAGGAGTGAAAATGCATGTTTTTGGTATATGGAAACTTACGCCATGCATATATAAGTTTGGGCATGCATATTTTTGAACGTTTATATGATTTTTGAGCACTAAGGAGTATCAATGTAAAATGATTTAGCTTGTACCATTATGACATGAAGATCAATTAATCAAAGCTAATCTCCATGAAGGTTGTAATCTTGATCCATAACTAATTTGATCTTTTTGCTCATCCTTTATTAATGTATACTCATGATAGTTGTCTTCATCAAAACATAGTGTTGTAGAGGATTGCCTTCACATTCTCCCCCTTTTTGATGATGACAACCTTTGAAATTTGAAGTGTAATGTTCTTATGTGAATGCTCCCCCTAACTTTGATAACCCCCCGTTGATTAAAGCTTTCCCTTGATTTATAGAGAATTTTACTTCTCTATGGCTGCAAATGTTAGAGACAAGCAAACATACACATATACACGAATATCTTCTCCCCCTTTGTCATTATCAAAAAGGATGGGAAAAAGATAAATTATTATAAAATATGAACAAACATTACTTCTTTACCTATGAGTTTTACCTCATCAGTGACTTCATCAAAACATTCATCTTTTGTGAATATGATTTTGAAGTCTTTGTCACAAAGTTGACTTTTGCTTTTTAGAAGAATTTGCTTTAGTCCTCAACATAAAGTACATCTCCAATGGATATGAAAGTTAGTGCTCCAACTTTGTCAATGCCAAGAATTCTTCCTATAAGGTATTCTCCATATGTGAAATCACCCTTGGACTTTAAACTAGATTTGAAAGTTAGTTTATATCTCCCATCAAATGCTTAGAACCCCCACTTATAAAAAACACCATAGATTTTAAGTGGAACTCAAGCAAACCTACAAAACAAATTAAGTTTGATTTGGTACCCAATGTGCTTTGGGTCCATCATAGTTAGTTCCTTTCTTAACCCACAAATAATGACCAATTGCCACACTAAAGTTTCTAACATAGCAAGCATCAAGTGTATGGCCAACAATACCACAATAAAAACATGTAGTAACAAAATTACTTTTATATCTAGGAACATAAGGTTTCCTTTTAGGAAATATTTTCTTAGGATGGTGATGAACCACTTTAGGCTTGCTAACTTTCTCTTGGGATGTTTGGTCACTAGCCTAAACAAAAATGGTTTTGTTAGTACTTGGTTTTGAGAATTTTGAATAACCTAGCCCACTTTTATCATTGAAATATCTTTGTTGCCTAAGGACACCCTCTAAACCAATTTGTCCTTTTTCATATCTTTCAAGGACTCTCTTTAATTGGACAATTTGAAAGGAAAGTGATTCACAATTATTACATGTAGACTTTTGTATTTCTTTATCAACAGTGTTTCTTTTCAACCTCGAAATATTTTTGCATAGTATCAATTTTATCTTCAAGAGACTTGATTTGTTTATCTTGTGTTGATATGGTTCTATATAATATTTTACATTCATTCAAGAGTTCATTTATGGCACCTTGTACATCATTACCATAAATGGAAAATTCATTACTAACCTCATCATTTTCAACATCAGAATGGTGCGAAGCCATGAATGCTAGATTTGCATATTCTTTGCTTTTAGAATCGGAAGATGAACTTACTTCATTGTCATCCCATGCTAAATATTCTTTATTTGGCCTTTTGTCTTTCTTTCTCTTAAAGTATTGATTCTTATTTTCAAGTGTAGGGCATTCACTTTTGACATATCCTTTTTCTCCACATTCAAAGCATTTAACCTTCCTTGTTGGTGCTTCCCATTTAATGATCTCCCTTTTCCTCTCTTTTCTTAGAATTTTTTAAACTTTTTGATAAACTCATTATCTTCTTTACTAGTGGATTCATCCTCTTGATTGCTATCATGATGTTTGACTTTTGTTTTTAAGACAATGTCTTTTGAATCTTTTACTTGAAATTCATGCTTCTCCAATCTCCCAAGTTCCGTTTCATATTCTTGAAGTTTACCGAACAATGTTGCCGAAGTCATTCTAGATAAATTCTTCTTCTCGGATTTTACCGTTACTTTCGGTTGCCATTCTCTGGTTAAAGATCTAAGCACCTTTAGATTTTGTTCCTCGATAGAAACTTTCTTGCCAAGAGCACTTAAATGATTTATTAGGTGAACAAATCTTTTTTATAATTCAAGGATGGATTCTCCGGGCTGCATTTTGAATAATTCATATTCTTGACTTAAAGTATTCAGTCGAGATCTCTTAACTTCAACGGTTCCTTCATGAGTTTCTACTAACGTATCCCATATTTGTTTAGCCGTTGTACATGCCGAAACACGAAAGAACTCGTCCATATTAAATGCTCCTTGAAGAATATTGGTAGCCCTTTTTCCAGCAAGAACTTTTCTCCTATCATCGTTATTACATGAGGCTTTAAGTTTATCTGATGCAACGCCAGCGACAACAGTCGTATGAACATGAGGACCATCTAGGACAGCCTCCCATACTTCTTCTCCTTGTGCTTCTAAGTGAGCCTTCATACGAATTTTCCAAAAGTCGAAGTATTGTCCATAGAACAATGGAGGTTTGTTGTTGCTACCACTGTCTCTAAAAACTGGATCTTGATTTGCAGAAGCCATCAAGATCTTTTAGGAACAGGTTACCTATAACCTTCTCTGATACCAATTGTAAGTTTATTGAGTGCACCTAAGAGGGGGGGGGGGGGGTGAATTAGGACTTTGAAGATTTATCCGGTTTTTGAATACTTGTTGTTCTTATTTTTCTGGTTTGGTGCAAGAGTTTAGAAATGTGTTACTTTCTTTTCTGGTTATGATTTGTGAAAGCGGTAAATGCGGAAAAGTAAAGAACACAATGATGCATACTGGTTCCCCACACAATCCGAGAATACTCCAGTCCCCTTTCAACATGAAAGAGATTTTACTATTGTTTGTGACTTACACAAGACACACCAAACACCAAGAACAATCCTCTTGGATTTTCACTAAGTGCATTAAGAGAACAATCCTCTCTTAATGACTCACTTGTTTCCGACAATCCTGGACAACAAGATTTCAACCATCAAGATCAATCCTCTTGGATTTACTAACTTGATTATGAGAATAATCCTCTCACTAATCAAAAACCCTTGCTTCCAACAATCCTGGATAGCAAGTCAATAATAACAAAATGTATTTGAGTAGAAATGTTGATGAACATATATCAATCACTAGGATTGATCTTCTCTTTCAAGCAAGACAATTTAGAATTATATAATAGTGCTCAAGTGTTTATGTATGAATGAGAAACTTTTCTAACAATGTGCAGAAAAAGTTTCAATGAAAGTTCAAGTATGAAACACTTGTATGAAAATGTATGACAAAAGGTGGTAAATTGTAATGAAAGAGGTGAGATTTAAATCAGAAGTTTATGGTATTTATATTGGTATTTACACCCTTTAGAAAGAGTATAAAATGATCAAACAATGCAATGTTTAAGGTTTGAAAAGATATTCACGTTTGAACATAAAGCAAAGTGAATCAAGACACTGGTTTAGTAGGTAATCGGTTACCAAAAGCAGGGTAATCGGTTACCTACTCCTAATGTTCACAGTTTTTGAAATTTTTAACTCAGTAATCGATTACTGAAATAAGGGTAGTCGGTTACCCGTACAAAAACCAGTGAGAATACTTTTCATAGTTTCAGTATCCGATTACCTGAATGTTGGTAACCGGTTACCTCAACATAAGGAGTGAAAATGCATGTTTTTGGTATATGGAAACTTATGCCATATATATATATATAAGTTTGGACATGCATATTTATGAAAGTTTATATGATTTTTGAGCACTAAGGAATATCAATGTAAAAAGATTTAGCTTGTACCATTATGACATGAAGATCAATCAATCAAAGCTAATCTCCATGAAGGTTGCAATCTTGATCCATAGCTGATTTGATCTTTTTGATCATCCTTTATTGATGTATACTCATGATAGTTGTCTTCATCAAAACATAGTGTTGTAGAGGCTTGCCTTCACAACTCATCCTCAAAATCATTCCACCCACAACCCGGACCATCCTCATACACCACTTCCCCATCATCCATCTGATGATGGTAGGATTACTGGGCACAACTATGTCTCTTATGGACCCATTCTACTTTTCTCAAGATGTCACGTCTTGACTTTTTCCTCATACGACTTCACTTGATCCTCAAAATCTGACAGATGCGAATACGATTCCACAGAGATTTGAACATAAAAAACTATGAATCAACAAAATTAAGAAATTACTACGAATACAAATAATTTACCAAAAGTGTAAGCATTCTAAGAATACCATTGAATTAATTCAAACACAAGATATAAAAAAATTGAAAGTTCCAAATTACAACCATTTTTAAAGTATATTTTTCTCGAATAAAAATAATATTCCTGATTCAAAGCATCCGAAGAATCTATCAAACCTTCTGTTTTCATAACATCGATAAGCGTCTTCATCTTCAAATTGCCAGCAAGTTCAACGATACCCTCACACATTGATAATGTTTTCATCTTCAAATATGCAGTAAATTAATGACTAAAATTAGTATAATCAAACGTAACCTAAAACAACAAACAGTAAATCAGAAGAAATCAGGAAAAATAGATGAAATTCCGCCATCTTAAATCTTGCCGCCCCATCTTCGATTCCTAGATTTTAAAGAGATGAAGATGGAAGAGAAAAAGAAAGACTCAAATTAGGAAAAGTTAAAGGAAGAGAAAGAGATAGAAGAAAAATTCTTCTTGAGAGAGAAACTGAGAGAAAGGAAGAGAGAATGAGAGAAAGGACAAGAGAGAAAGAAGAAAAGAAGAGAAAAGTAGTGTAACCGACAAAACCTGAAAGGTTGAGGGAAGTAAATCAGTAATTGATGGAAGGTGGAAGGGATAATGGACAAAAATGACGTGGGATAGCAAAATTAGTATTTGGAAAATCCAAAACTCTCTTCTCTCAAGATGCCACATGTCACATGTAGACCAATAATTGAGAAAAGATATACTTTTCTTATATTATAGATGTCATGTTGGTTTGATATTATATCTATTTTTTAAAATATTGGCACATTGATAGTGGCGGAGGGAGAGTATAATGAGGGGATTCAATTGAACCCCTGAACTTATAATAAATGCATCTATATACCTATGTAATTTACAATTTGAACCCCTGAAAAATTTATTTTGCACCCCTTAACTCCAGTGGCGGAGGGAGAATATAATGACGGGGTTATATTAAATGCACCTATATACCTATGTAATTTACAATTTGAACCCCTGGAGAATTTATTTTGCACCCCATAACTCAAGTGGCCAAAGTAATTTTATTTCATTCAGATTTCTTCATCTCTCCAAAACTCTCTCTATCTAACTCTAAACTTTCTCAACCAAAAAACTCACCAACGGTGCCTCCATCTTTGCTTACCGACGGCGCCTCCATCACTACAACTCGTTGAAGGTGGAGAAAAACACAAGAAAAGGGAGATTGAATTGTGTTCTTTATCAATTAAAATCCCTTTCTTTTTCTTTAACGTCTTTTCTTTCTTTTGTTTAATCATCTATTGAATTATGCTTTAATGTTGCGGAAGCATGTAGATGTAAAACTACATAACTAATGGGATGTTCATTTTAACCTCTAAAGAATATCAGAACTTCTGACTTGCTCAGTATAGTTCTGGAGATTAAAGCTTAGAAGTTATGAGTTAAAATGACATGTGCAAAAAGTAAAAGACACATTCACTTTTATCCTGGTTCACATTCTAAATAAGGCTACCTCCAGTCCACCTTCTTCAGGTGATTTGCCTCTGTCCAGAGGTCTTAATCCACTATAACCAAATCGTGATTACAATTGCACGAACCTCTGTCGTGACTAACCATCCTGCACAACCAACTGTTATGACTAACCATGCACAAGCTACCCGCGAGTGACTAACCCCTAGATGACTAACCCGTTCAGTGATCCCAACTGGATATAACATTCATCAATCTAGTAACCTGCACAATAACACGTTGTGACTAACTCCATGCACAACTACCTGCTGTGACTGACTCCAATAGACTGTTCAGTGATCTACACGAGATATAACATCCATTTACTCCTGGACTCATGACCTTCAATTGGTCTCCAAGAGATTTTTACAATGACCGCAACCAATTGTATTCTCAAGCTTCTGACCTTAACTGGTCGCTCAAGGCATCTTCTGGAGATTTACAGACGCGTTTCTTATTCAAGAAGATAGTCTCCTATTCTCAATACATATGTTTACGACTCACTGGCTAGAAGTCACTCCTGGAGCCTAAACAGTCTATCATAACTTTCTAAGATATAACACACTACGAGCAACAACTCTATGTGTTTTACATATTTATACAAGAACATAATATGTTGGAGTCTTCTTTTCTTCAACTTCTGGATGAGATCTTCATCTTCTGATAAGTAGATTAAGAGCAGCAACTCTTGTCTTGATTGCTTTTTCTGAATAGATCTTCATCTTATTCTTCTTGAATGCTGATCATGTAGCTAGTCATAGATGATAACATATTGATTAACATCAGTAATCATGAAACACTCTACGAGCAATAACTTAGTGTATTCAGTTTCCTCTGCTTTTCAACTAGATCGATTAATGCTTGATCAAGTATTCCTGGATGTCTTCATCTTCTCCAATAGAGTATTATGCAAAGCATGCAGGTTCATCTTCTTCATCCTTTGAGAGTTTCTTCATGGTAGGCATATGATATATATTTCAACATTTAATCATCATACACATAGTGTATGTTGCCTCTAATGGAGTAATTGAATTAGCTTGTCAGTTTTCACGTTCATGCTCTCCCTTTCCATCTTTACACAGGCATGTGTTTAGTGTGTAACAACATTGTGGATTGATCACATACACAATATGCATTTCCTCTTGTGTATCTTCTGATGTGTGTTAGCTTTCTCACACACATTCTCTCTTTTGTAAGGTACATGCATATGATAAGTGAATTTCAACACTGTTGCTTATCACATACAGAGTATGTGTTGCCTCTTGTATCTTCTGATGCATGTCTTCATATTTCTTCAGTTTGATGTACATGCTCAGCTGCTTCATCTACAAATGCACAAATGCATTCAGCAGATCCTTTCTTCTTTCTTTTGTGCAGAATATTTCTTTGGTTGCACACTTTCTTCTTATCTCCATGGATGATCCTCATTGTATATTTTCTAATTCTTTTCCGGATCCATTCAAGGGATGGATGATCACTCATTCTCCATTCTGGATAGATTGATTCTTCACTCAATGCAGGAAGTATGGATTTCATACATGGTGGTCACTCCATGCACATCAAGCTTGAAGATTGGTTCTATTTATAGCTTGATGAGTGGTTACCATTGAAATGTAGTCGTTACAATCTACTTGAGTATGGATTTGAATGCTTCGTATTGATTGGCTGCATGTGTTCATGACAAAACCTTATCTTGATGTCAGTTTGTGGCGTGCTACTCTGGTTTTTATTTTTTCAATGTGTTGCATGTAGCTTGCTTCTTCTTTTAACCTTGGAAGTTATTCCTTTTAAATGTTGTAACTGTTTTGCACGTGATGATGTTTCTAACGACTCTCCCTTTGATTTCCAGCTCTTTGTATTTTCTTCAATTCTGTATCATGAGCTGTAGGTTTTTCATTGGTTTGTATGTAACTTCTACTGATATTGTATTTTATATGTTACTGTATCGTAGTCTTCAGAGCTTGTAACTTCAGAACTTCTGATCTTTATAAGTGCGTGATCTTCTTATGTTGCAAAGCTTCTTGCAGCTTCTGATGTACTTTCTGATTGAGGCTTATTTGATATCTGATTCAGTTTTCGTGATTCTAATGCAACCTTTATAAGTATAATATAATATCTGCACACTAAATGAAACCATTAGTGATAAAATTGTTACTCACAAAATATATGCTAGTTACCATCAAAACTAGATTTTGAACATAGATTCTCAATCTTGTTCTAACACTCGTCTCATATGTCCTCTTCCTTCTCCCTTCTTGTCTCTCATGCCCTTCTCAAATAAAAATAGAAAGAGATAAATTTCATGTCCTTCTCCGCCCTCCTCTCTTCCTCCACCCTTCTTTGTTCAAAAGCTACTTGTAATACGGTGGGAGAACTGACTTTTGAGAAATATGCGGATAGCAAGAGTCACCACCGACTTTTATTTTATCCAATATGTAGAAAGGCTAAAAGAAAAGAAATTTTTTTTTTAAAAGACTTTGAGTTCGGGGGGTAAGTTATACAAAGGGAAGGTGTAAGCACCATTTGTATCCATGGTTATCCATGGGCTCTTAATTGCTTAGCTCACTTTTGTTTGAAGTGTAGTGTGTGAATAGAAAAAGAATTTGAATAAGAACTTTAGCTTGTAAATAAGCGTAGTCTTTTTGAAAAGATTATTTGAAAATAAGTGGGAAAAGATTTTGAAATTTGAATTTGAATTTGAATAGAGCAAGCAATCAGGAGCACCTACCCTAAGTTAGAAAAATTGTTCTTTTAGCTTTTCGATTTGAAAAGGCTATCCATACCATAAGAGGGTAGGAAGTCCTTTCATTGGATGTTGAAGGGTCATCGAGAAATATCGTTCGTCAAAAAGCTGTCCCTACCATATAGGGGGTAGGTAGTTTTTAGGGAAGGATAGAATAGTCATTTAGGCAACAGGCGAGGATACCTTAGCAATTGGGACAATCATCATTTACCGAGGCAGCTTCGAGGGGCAAGATCATTTACTGTTAAGGCAACTTCGAAGGGACTATGATCTTATAATGATGAACTGAAAGTAACATTTGTTTTGCTTAGGTATCATCGGAATCGAGGGACTTGACTATTTTAGAATCGTAATTAAAAGGCAACAGGCAACAAGAAGGGTTATCCTAAAGGTGTGTGTGTTGCACAATCAAGTGATTGAATTCAGATATTTATCTTGTAAGTAGTGAGTCTATTTTAATTCAAGGCTTGCACTCCCTAGGATTACTAACCATAGCAGTTAATATCATACAGAAATTAAAGGCAGAGAATATAAGTTCCTACGCTATTACAATAAACACCTATAAGGCAGAAAAATAAAGGCGAATATTAAAGGTAGGAAATAAAACCTACAACTATTACAAGAAAACTTATTACGACCTATACACATTTTCTAGAATTGAAATAAATAATAAAAGCGAAACTTAAAAAATATATAATTAAAGTTAAAGGCAAAAAATTAAATAAAGGCAAAAATTAAATAAATAAACAAGTTTTGCCCCAAGGCTGAGAATTAGCACAAACATACGACAATCATAGAATATGAGGTGACAAGAGAGTTCGCGAATAAAATATGAATTTAAGAAAAATACAAACCTAAAGATTAAAATCTAAGGGTTAAAAAACCTACAGTTAATAGACAACTCTTACATTATTGATAATTTTTAAGGTCTACTATGGTTTTATTGATTAAGGCTAAACTTAAAATCTATTTATAATTAACATAACCTAAAATTAAACCTAAATTATTAAATTATTTATCCTAATTAAAAAACTAAAATTAAATCCTAACTATTTTTAATTACCTAAATAATAGAAATTAATACTAAATTTAACCTAAATTAAATTTAATTAATTAAAGAATTAATCCTAATTAACTAAGTAAAAAAACTAAACCTAATTATTAATTTTAAAATAAACCTAATTAAAAAACTGAGACTAATTTTTTGGTTAATGGTGATTAATAATGATAAAAACACAAAATAAACATAAAAACAAAAGCTGAAAGAAAGAAAAACCTGAAGGCGCAGGATCCAGTGTGGCAGCCTCTTGGGGGTGCACCGTAGGCTTCGCGTTTCCTGGGCGTCTGATTTGCTGGTTGCTGGATCTAGTGGCGGATGATGTGGGTCTACGGCGTGCCTTTTATGAACTGCGTGCGTTGGATCTGCAATCAAAGAATAATACAAAATAATTGCAAAATCAGGGATCGAACCCCTGACCCAAGGGTTACTAATTTTACCATCCAGCCATGCACACTTTGATGTTAGTTAATCAAACAAGAAACAATAAAAAACGTGATTAAATATTAAATGGGAAAAGTAAAAAAAAACAAGTTCACGTGGGGCCCCTTGGTGCGCGTTAGCCAATTATGGTTAGAGAGAGGAAGCATAATTATTGACTGGCCAGTAGGAATGGGCCACGCGCGCAGAGAGAGTTGAAGGAATTTGGACCAGCGAATTAGGAAGCAAAGAAGTGCCACGCGTATGAGTCAAACGGTCAGGCTACTGTTCATCATCATCTTCCTTCTTTCCAGCGGATTTTGTTGCAGTTTCTTCCACGATTTTTGCTGCGGATCTTGCTACAAGTTCATCATCTCCCACCCCGCAAATTCGAAACGAAAAAGAAAACAACAATGCAAGGAATGTATCCACCCAAATCTGCTAATTGGACCCTTGTGAGTTCGTTGATGATGTTTGTTTGCTCTGAATGTGCCTGCAAACGTGTATACGAAAAACAAAGGAAGCTTTGCCCTAACAATGGCAAAGTGCTAACCCTGCGTTAAATCTCGAAGAAAACACGTTAAATCGACTCTAAACAACACCATATACATGTATGAATGCACAAACATAATTAATATTGAGTGAATTGAAGGTTTGAGATTTCAAACTTTTACCAAAACGGTGCAAGTTTGTAGCGACGATCCTGGGCATGCTCTGGCTTACATAAGGACTTGGAACGATCCTTGAGAGGTTTAGGAGTATGAATGGATGTTCAATATTGATCGTGGAGGGCTGCAACTTGAAGATAGATGATGCAAGCTTGTTGAACCTTTTTTCGTGAAAACCCTAGTGTAGTGGCTGCCCATCCTCACCTAATGATCTGAACTTCCTTAGTACATATAGGAGCCCGAATTAGGTTAAGGACAACTTTGGATATCATGTGGTTCATGGGCTTTGATATTTTATTTATATTTTTATCAAATCTTTTCCAAATATGCCCAATCTCTTGCCAATCATCTCCAATCATGTTTCAATCATATATTTGGTGATTTTGGAAGTATCTTGAGAATCAAATCTGACCCCATGCACCCTTGTGTGCTTATTTACTATTTTATTTAAATTATTTTGTATTTAAATGAATAAACACAAAATAAAAATAAACAAATAGCATGGCTTGATGTTAAGGATAATTATAGGTCATTAGAAACATGTTAGAAACCTAAAAATTATGTCTCATTGCTCAAAGGTTCAAGAATCATCAACTTGCTATTCTTGGCTTCAATCTTATTTATTTCTCTTTCCATGAGTTTATCTTGACTTAAACTGATAATGAATTTCAATATTTGATTGGAAACCAACCTCCAAACAAATCTTCCATATTTTTCTCATTTACTTAAATTAAATTGAATTTTTAATGAATAAAAATCCAATAAAATAAAAATAAAAATGATAAAAATGAAAGTATTAAATTTTGTGCTTCTAATGGGCTCACTATCATGTTTGTTTATCAAAACTTGAGCTAATAACTTAAAAAGTCCAATTTGCTCATTTGAGACTTCATGCATTTCTCAAATTTTGGCCAAGTTTAGCAATGCGTATCTCCCTCAATTTTAACCCTATGAAGGTGTTATCAATCATTTTGGAAAGCTTAGAGTGTCCTCTAAATGATACTTTCTGTTTCATCTCAATTAAGTCTTCCATGTTCATGTATGCTTCATTTGAAAAAGATGACTTTTAGTTAACCTTTAAAATGACCTATAATGTCTTGATCCCTATCTCTCAAATAATACAACTCTTGGACTTGGGACCAACATCAAAGTTGTAGAGAATTGAATTTTCTTGAAAAGGAGCTTTGGTTGGGAAAATTCTGATGTTCCATGTGAATGTTATGGCTGGTCAAAGTTCAGTTGACTTTTAGGTCAAAAACCCTAATTTAGAAACTTTGAGTTTTATTGATTTCTGAACTTTCCTCGATGAATCATGATCAACCCTTGATCAAATGATGAATGATACTTCAAAATAAGTATGTTGACTAGAAATCAGGAATTTTGACTGTACTTTGACCACAATTGACTTTTCGGTCAAACTAGTCGACTGTTGACTATCTGAGCAATTGACTGAGTAATCTTGGGAATTGAAGCTAGAATTTTGTCATAGAAACAGTTTGAAACCTAATAAGACATATGAAATCCATTGGAGACCTTGATTCATCAATTTTCTTAAAAGAATGCAAAACCCTAGTTCAGGAGGTCTTTGATTAGGAGAGTGAGCTTTAGATTAACCCTTAAGCCTTGAACCACTGTATGAGCTTTGAAGGTGAGATGAGATGGAAAATTTTTGGGGTATGACACTACTATCTAAATCACAAAGTTATTTTTGAAGCCTTCAACTTCATGCAAACAACAAACCACTGGTAGTCAATTTTATAAATTAATATTTTAGGGTTCTGTGAAAAAAATTCTTTTAATTTGTTTTACCTTTATCAAGTTCTATATATTCTCACACTTGTTTAGGGGTGTATGTGTGAAAAAACATATGTTTCTATAGGAGAAAGGCCAAGCATTCACCGCCTTATATTTGAAAGATTATGTTTCTATATATTCTTTCTTTTTTATTTCAATGATGTCATTTCATTGTAGTTGTTGATTTTATTGATTGTTGATTTGTTTAAATTAATCATTGTTATTTGCAGGGGTGTTCAAAACCAAACCAACCCAATAGAAAACCGCAAACCAAACTAAACCAAACTGAAATCGCAAAAAACCGCATTTGGTTCTGATTAGTTTAAGTCATTTTTTTAACAAAACCACACGGTTCGGTTCGATTTACAATTTGTATTTTGTAAACTGAACCAAACCGAATCAAACTGCATTATGTTACAACCTAAATTTTACTTAACTCACATCCAATCCAAACTTAAACCTATTATACATTAGCATTATGATTACGAATAATTTTCTCATCCTTACACATATAATTCCAGTCCCGATCTTCTCAAATCTCTAATAACATTATCGCACCTTCTTTGCCACATACATCTTCCCTCTTCTTCTATAATCTCTACTCTCTTATATTATTTCTTTTTCACATACTCATTTTTATGTAAATGTTCCGTATTTTAGTTTCGTTTTTATCGCACATCTTCTTCTCTAATCTCTCAACATTTTTTTTTCTTTTTCACCTTCACCAATCTTTCGTCTCTTCTATTTTTTGTTTCATTATAATAATTTTTATATTATTTTATGCTATTATTTTATGTTTAATATTCCACTTTTGTCTAATTTAATTTTTGCATATTAAATGAAAATTGTTGTAAAAAAATGACGAGTTTTGTTGTTATTTGATAGTGTATGAATGTCTAAATACAAAATTATGTTGTCATCTATATGTCTATGTATGGCTTGATCAGTGCATCTTGATGCATATTCTCCTATATTTTTATTTAGGCATTTCTTTACTTTATTTTGGTTATTCTTATGTTTTATTATGTTTTTTATATTTTACTTTATTTTTGCCTTAAATTGATTTTCGTACTTAATTTTCAGCTTTAGCAGCTTTCACGGAAATGATCATAACTGGAGTTTCAGAAATCCGATTGAGGCATTCTAGTAATCGCCGGAAAGCTAAGAGAGAGAGAGCGACGACTTTTGTGTTGGAGTCGAAGTCATATTTGGAGCCTATATTTTCCAGATTTGCGATTGAAGCTGCTGCATTATTTTTATTTTAGTTTTGGGTCGTTAGTTGGGCCTGGATTATGTTTTTGACCCAGTTGGGTTCTAATACCCTAGCAGCCGAAACACTGTTGATCATGTTACACTATTCACGAAATTTTTCTTACGTTTTGAAGAACTCATGGAGAACTAAGTCCTAGGGGTGATCTACTATTCATGTTCCACCGAATCTTTGAGGTTTTATAATTTTAATCCCAATTCTTTTCCCTTTCAATAATCTTCTATATGTGTTGCATGCTTAATTCAATTCATACATAATATTATTGATTTAATTCGATTGGTTTATGTTCCTTGATCTGTTTCGCGATTTAGCGTTGCTTTATCGTTAACTTGCGTATGCCAAATCATGTTTGCTTAATTCATGAGTGCTGAATCCGTTTGCTTTATTCGGGTAATAGGAATATAAACCGTATAGTACTAATTTCGCTTGTTTATTGTTGCTGTAATCGAATAAGGGATAGAATTCGCTTAGGGATTAGATTTATGATTACCAATGATAAGTGGGGAACCTGAACAGTAGAACATCTTATTTTATAATCACTTTTCGGAATCACTTAATTGCAATTTCTTTATTAATACAATCCTAAATCAACCCCCATTAATCGTTACTTTAATTAGTTAATAAGAATAATAATCCTTGTGAGAACGATAATCCGAGTTAATTTGCCGTTGTACTACGTTTTTTTGAAAAACTACTAGTTTTGATCCGCGCGCGACAGCGAATCGTGGCTCAATAAAATATTTGTATAAAACCGAACCGAACCAAACTGCATTAGTTTGATTTAATTTGATTTAGATTTTTTTTTAAAAGCCAACCGAATCAAACCGAACTATTTTTTCTCTTGCGGTTCACCCCAATTTGTTTGATTACTTGTTGAATTTCTTACCTTTCAACAAAAATTTTGGACTTTAAAATACTTGGAGTGACATTGTTTCAATAGGAATAGGAGATTTGAGGTATCTATTTATGTACAAATGACATAACAAGTTGATTGTATTTTGTTTCTTATTGGAGACGGAGTTGGAACGGGGTTGTAGGATGGTGTTGGAACAATGAATAAAACTTAGTGCAGAATTAGGGGCTTTGATTATAATTACCAATCCAATTGAACTCTTATTTTGAAAAAAAAATGGTACAAGAAAGTTTGTAATTGATAATCCTCTTTTTCATAATTATCTAGTATCTAGTGGACTTATATTTCACTTCACATTACTTACCATTGTCACCTAGTCATGATAAGAGGAACACGGGTCTACTTGGTTTATCAGCATGTAAATGAGAATGTTATACTTTGATACTAAACCAATTTAGCAATAAGCAACCACAATGAAATGTTAAAAAGCATGTGAAATGTAAAAGAACCAAATTGAAATTTTACCAATTTCATCTTAAGTTTTGTTGCTTTGTATTTGCGTTGACATGTTTGAAGATGTTTTGACAAAAGAAAATGTTTATTAGTAAAAAAATAGAAAAAGAAGAAACTTGTAAAATGTATATATATTTGGACCTCTTCCTCATTATTTTTTTTAATAAGGGTCCATCTTTGAGAAGTTACCTTGATGTGAATTTTAAAAGTATATGATTCTTAGGGGTAAATAAGGTGTGCAGTGAATATTATGTTACTAATATTAGTTTGTTTAGAGGACAATTACTTTTTGAGTTACTAATATTATGTTACTAATATTATGTTACTAATATGTATGTAAATTATTTTTGAGTATAATATGTTAATTTTTTTTAATATTTATATATTTATATTTATAAATAAGTATGTAAATTATTTTTGAGTATAATATATATGTTAATTTTTTTTAATATTTATATATTTATATTTATAAATAAATATAATTATTAATTGAAGTCAAATAGTGTGCACCTTCTAACCTAGGTTCCTGGCTCTGTCATGTACACACAGATCTTAACGTTGAGCTGGTTAAACCATATCCACTGTTTTTTTTAATTTATCCTATATTTTATATTTTTTATTATTCTTTAAGATCTATTTTTTTATATCAAAAATATGTTGAAAGCATATTAATATTTATCTAAAATATTACATTTCTTATGATTTATGATGAGATTCTATTTAAAAAAAATTAAAATTATTAAAACATATTTTAATAGTTGAATATTTAAATATTACTTGGATGTGTAGTTTCTTAAAAGGGTCTATAATGATATTAATTATTTATTTTATAGTTTCATAGGTTTGTAGATACTATTTTAGTTAAATTATTAACACACATCTTACTTGTAACCTACAATGGCATTAGATAAATTAAATTAATTTATATCATATGATAATAAAATAATAGTAAAGTTAATTAAATATTATTGATTTGAAATAATTTTTTTGTTAAATTTAAAATGTTCAAATCATTAATTGATATTATATAGGACTCATTGCTTTCGGTTTTATTTAAAAAAAAAAAGTAATTTTATAGTGTTATAAATTTTTGTTAAAAAATACACAATCTTTTATAAAAAATGTTTTTGAATAAAAAGTTGATTTAAATTTGTTCTTAAAAATATTATAATGAGTATTTCATCATTTTATTATAATTTTTTTATTATCAAAATTTTTAATAAAATCACTTAAAAAATAGTTTTGAGTTATTTTTCATGAAAATTAATTTTGAGATACATCTTTTATTTATATTATGTGATTATATATATATATATATGTGTGTGTGTGTGTGTGTGTGTGTGTGTGTGTTAATAGATGTCAATGTTAGTCCTTTAATTTATAAAAATTGAGTTTAAAAATTGTTTTAATAATTTTAAAAAAGTTTTAGAAATAAGCTTGTTTTAGAAGTGCGCAATTACTAGCAGATTGATATTGTCACTTAACAAATTAATTATATAAATCAATTGACAGAGAATAAATCACGAGATCAATGTATCTAGAGGGGGTGAATAGATCACCACTATAAAATATACCATATAAAATTCTAGTTTTTGAAAGTTAGTGTAAGCGGAAGATATCGCTATAGATCAAATGAATCATATATAGGAACCACACTATTGGAAGTCAGATGTTACTACTCCTTTGAGTTGTTTATCTCCAAAGATTTCACGCACGATTAATTGTACCTGATGCAACACAAGACTCCGAATTCAATCCTCCGTTCTCGCACTACTCCTTTGTGTTATTTATCTCCAAAGCTTTCACTAGGCTACGATTCCTTGTTGGACCGTCTTGCACGATGATGTTGGACATATTCAAAGTGGTTTTTTAGTGATTGATAAGACCTCTAAAGCAAAGGTGTCACACAAACTCAGAGATATCATTCGACATACAGAAACATTAGGTTTTCCTTAAGTTTTGACATCATACAAAACCTCTAATTGTGAAGTTGCACTCATACCACTTCCCTTCAATAATACATTCAACAATACATGTGATAAACAACAAAGATAATCAAATGATATAAGACACTCTTCCAAGAGACACAATCCACTCTTGCTTAAATGCTTATGAGTGATTGACAAATTACAACTCAAACTCTGTCCAACTCTAATATCAAGGTGATAATAGAGTGACTCACAATGAACGATGAACAAACTAAAACCCTGAAAACTCTTCAATTGCACGACTTAGTTACAACATTAGGTTTAGGTTGTTCTTTTAAATACACTTCCATAAGCATGGACTTTGGTTTCTTCATTGAAATATCCAAAACACAGTTGTAAATATTCTCCTTAAAATAAGGAACAAGCATCACTTGTTTCCTAAAATGTCTCAATAATTTATTTTAGTAAACAAGTTCACAACTTGAAAGAAACGGTTGTTCCAAAATAAATCTTTCTTGTACTGCAAAAATATGAAATAAAATAGAAAATAACC
Organism: Vicia villosa; assembly: GCF_029867415.1. Classification (NCBI taxonomy): domain Eukaryota; kingdom Viridiplantae; phylum Streptophyta; class Magnoliopsida; order Fabales; family Fabaceae; genus Vicia; species Vicia villosa. The sequence continues at coordinate 173,167,352 of NC_081180.1, forward strand.
TCTCATTAAATAAACCATATCTTCCCATAAGTAAAACCTAAACCTGCACTAATGTCTGGTACAACATGTCACGACATCGTACTTAACCTATGTCTGTAGTGATGTCTGACCAGTATGTCAAGCCATTTTGCACATCATGTTGCCGTGATACATGTTTTACCAAAATTGCTGCCAATCATAAAATCACATAACTAGCATTATTAAAATATTAAATAATGGATTATTTAGTTGAATTATTAAATAGTTAAATAATTTTATAATTTAATCATTAAAATATAAAACAATTTATTAAAAATTTAGTTACTGTATATTAAATAGTTATTTCATATTATTTTAACTATTGAAGTTATTATTTTAACTATTCAATATTTCAACTATTAATATTTTAAATATTTAATTTATTAAATACTAATAATTTATTTAATATTTCAATGATTAAATAGTTTAAATATTGACTCCAAAGTAAAATACAAGCAGTACAAACAAATAAATACAAAATAAAATATTTGCTGCAAATAAAATTCAAATGAAATATATATTAAAGTATTGCATATTTCTTCATATAAAATATATATTTTTGTTGCGAGATAACAAATGAATGATTTGCCTGGTCTATTGGAAAAACAATGCCTTGGATCGGTTGTGATGTTTATATCCGATTTTTAATTTAAATTCGGTTTTAATCATAAAAATTCACTTTTTAAAAATAAAATATTTATTTTTTACAATCGCTTGGAGGGTCTGATAAGTTATTTCAGTAAATATTTAGGGTTATTTCAAGAGATAAACTGTTAAAGTAACATGTTCGTTACATATAAAAAATTTCTTGAATGTGATTGAAAAACTATATAACAGCTAAAAGATTAGCATTTTGCAGTAACTATCCATTCTCCTTGCAATAAATATATTGTATGTTATTTATTTCAAAATAGAAACCAAGAACGACTTAATGCATTTGATAATCTTTGTTTTATCCGTAATAAAATCAAAAGTTTAAGTCATTATATAATTTGTGTTTTGTCTGTAATAAAAACATAATTAGTTTTCAAACAATGAATCCTCTAATTAGAATATTGACAAATCATAAATAATAACAAAATACGGAAAATGCAGACTGTTTTTATAAATTAACTAGTACAACATTGTATAAATTCTTAGAATATTGATATATCATATACAAGATATAAGATAATTATAAGTCTCATTTCTCTTCCATCCTTATCAAGAGCGACATAAGTATTATCTTCTTTAAATGCATTTGAAAAAAATGTTATGAAAAATAAGGTAGAAGTCTTAAAAATTCAATAGCTTGCATCCTAAAAAGTGAAATTAATTGATTAATTATTAGAGTATGTAACATACTTCATATGAATTTCAAAATGGATTGGTTGAAAAACCAAAATAAAATTAACCGATTTTTGATTATCAAATTTAGATATAGTTATGGATAATTCATCAAACCGGTTAATTTGATTATTTCTAAGGATAAAGACTATTTAAGTCTAAAATTTATTCGTAACCTACTATACTATAAGATAAATTAAATAAATAAATTTAATTTATATCATATGAAAATAAAATAATAGTAAAGTTATACCGATGATAATAATGATATCATCATGATTTGAAAGAATTTTTATGATAAAATAACAATTTTCAAATTATTAATTTATTTTATATAGGACCCATTGCTTTCAGTTTTTTTTTAAAAAGTAATTTTGATAGTGTTAAAAAATTTTATTAAAAAACTTCAAATGAAAAGTTGATTTAATTTTTTTTCTTAAATATTTTTTTTAAGTATTTCATCATTTTATTATAATTTTTTCATCATCTAATTTTCAAAAAAGTCACTTACATTTTAAGTTATTTTGAATTACTTTTCATAAAAATTAATTTTGAGATACATCTTTTAAAATAATTATGTGAGTTTGACTATGTTTCAAATTTTAATTATATATATTTTATGTTACTAGTTGTCAAAGTTAGTTTTTTAATTTATAAAAATCAATTTTAAAAACTATTTTAATAATATCAATTTTTTTTTATAAAAATTAATTTTGAAAATAAAGCTCAAAAAGTTATTATTTGAGAAGTGCACAATTACTGGCAGATTGATAGTGTCACTCAACCCTACAAGTGTTCAACAAAGCACAACAAATTGATTATATTGATCAATTGACAGAAATAAATTACGAGGTCAAATTTATTTGCGTGAGATAGTAATTTTTTTTCAAATAGGAATGAAGTTGGAGTGCATGTTTTTTTATAAACTATTACAATAATATGTGATATGCGGTTAAGATTTAAAGTAGTGTGATATGCTGTTAAGATTGTAATTTGTGTGTCTAACTGCATATTTATCTATAAGTGACATCTCATGTCAATATGGTGATGGATGTTTCTATTAAGTGGTTTGAAGTGTATGTGTCCGGTTGTCAATTGGTTACTTGTTTGAAAATTTCTTTACCCAGCTCCCTATGGGAGTCACTCCCAGCGAAATCTCAAAAATACCTCTGCTTCGGAGATGCATTTCCGAAGTTATTTTTTTTTTTGAATTTTTTTTGACTTCGGAAATGCATCTCCGAAAACACCAAAAAAGTGGTGTTTTCGGAGATGCATTTCCGAAGTAAAAAAAATTCAAAACCGTGAATATTTCGGAAGTTCATTTCCGAAAATATTGCTGCATATACAATTTTCCCTCCTTCACTATTTCATCATTTTTTCTCCAAAACTTCTCCAAACCCTCTCCAAAACTAAATCAATCTCCATCCATTTTTCGTCCTAAAATCAAGTTTCAAACCGTTGATCACGTTAAATGGAGCATAGAAAGCTACAATTTAAGGTAAACATCTCTCATTTCATCCCCTATTTCACTACATTGATTCAACAAATTTATGCTGAAACCTGCGATGGTTCGGAAGTTCATTTCCGAAATATATTACCTAACAAATTTCGGAAATGAACTTCCGAAATATGCCCTGGCAGTTAAAAAAAAACAGTTTTGGCCAATTTTGCTAATTTTTGCATTTGTTAGGTATGGTGCATCCGGACAACATTGTGCAAGACGGTTACGTAGTAGTTCCGGACGTTAATAACGATCCGGTTATCGATGTTAAATCTATGATCAATGCGGTTGATGTACGACAAGAGTTTACAAATGACCGGAGCTTCGGTAGTCGCGAACAATTGATTGATTGAGTTCGGAACGAAGCTAGTAAACATGGATTTGGAATTGTTATTTAAGGTCCGACAACGGAAATAGTAGGCGGAAAGCTTTCGTTGTTTTGAATTGCGAACGGGGTGGGAGTTATGTACAATCAAACCGGGTGCTAAAACACGACGACACGGGATCGAGAAAGTGCGGGTGTCCGTTTAAGTTGCGTGCTACTCGGAGGGTTGATGATTTGTGGCGTTTAAGCGTCATTTGTGGAGTTCATAATCATGCCTTGGATGCCAAGTTACACGGGCATCTGATGGCGTGTCGTTTGTCCCGCGAAGAGAAGAATGTGATTTCGGATTTAACGATAGTCAAAGTGGCGCCTCGCAACATACTTGCCGATTTGAAGCGTAAGAAACCGGATAGCGTTTCAAATATCAAGCAAGTTTACAATGAACGACACAATCTCAAAGTTTTGAAAATGGGCCCTCGGTCGGAAATGCAACAACTTTTGAAACTACTAGGCGATAACAAATATGTTTCAAGCTTCCGAACGTCCGATGACAAAGTTACGGTGCGTGATATAAGTATGTTTTATGTCATCATTGTCTAATTTATGTCTATTTTGAATTTCTTTTGTATTTTTTACACAAAACACTAAGCAATCAACAAAATACAAAATTTAGTTCTGTTTTCTGCATAATTCAGAAATGAACTTCCGAAATATACTAGTCTGCCTCCAATTTTCGGAAGTTCATTTCCGAAAAGTCCACTGAGCAGGATAAGGTTTGTTGGGCCATCATTGCTCCAATAAGTCTATAAATACAACACACTCTTCTTCATCCTCTTCACACCAGAAAACACAAATGACACAAACCTACCCCCACCTAGCATTCGTCTACTTCACCACCGGCTACCCGATGCCGTTCCAATTTTGCTTCTCGCGCGACACGCCGTTTGCGGAGTTGATAACGTCGCTCAACACGCTTTTGCACTATCCCGAAAATCGAAAGGTTGTCAAGCTCGAGTACCGCTCGCCATCGCTTAACGACGAGGGAGACATTAAGTTCACACCTTTTGAGATCAAGAACGACAAAGATTTAGCGGTTTTGTGGACAACGTTCGACCGATTTTCTTCGAAGGGCCCGATCGAGTTGGACGCGAAACTTCAAAGATCGGCGGACGACGTTATCAAAATGTTGACTCATCCCCACCTACCCGTGTTTAACAATATGTAACTTTAATCTTATGTAATGTGATCGATGTAATCTTCATCCGATTAAATAAAGCGAATCGTTCTTGTTTGTTATTTTTCTTCTGTCCAGACCTTATTTCGGAAGTACATTTCCGAATTCCTCCAAGGGGGGTGAATTCGGAGATGAACTTCCGAATCCACCAATTTTCTGAAAAACAACTTTATTTCGGAGATGCATCTCCGAAATTAATATTTTTCATTAAAAAAAACACCTTTTTGGAGATACATTTCCGAAAAGGTGTTTTTTTTTTCAATAAAAGTACGTTTTCGGAAATGAACTTTCGAAACAAGGGGTATTTTGGTAAATTCACCGGAGGTGACCAAGAAGGTTAGGAGGTGGGTAAAGAATTTCCACTTGTTTATGGATCCTCTCATGCTTTTTCTCTCATGTTTTTATCATGCTCCAATCTCATCCATTGATTTATCATTTTCTCTCTCTTATTTGTACCATAAATTTTTGTGTGTGTGACATTTAACCATTAGGTTGACAAAGGAGAGAGAGCATGACCAAAAGAACATGAGAGAATCCAAATCCGTTTATGTATGCATCACCAACATATTGATTAGTATGCAAATGAAAGATAATGAGTATGATCAAGGAAAACGAATTCATACCGTCACAAATTGCATTTTTTTTCTTAATAAGCAATGAAATTGATAAGAGTATAAGGGATACTTATCCCAAAACAACACGGAGAATTTCTACTACTCTATACAAGTGAGAGGTAGAATATTCCACACATGAAAATTACAAGAATCAACAATTTTATAAAAAGAAACTAACCACTTTCAAGAGTTGAAAACAATCTCCGTTATGCACTTTGTGAAACTAAACGACTCTCTTTTGAAAATATTCATGCAGTATAATTCGTAATTTTTGTAACGAGATCTATCTTGATTTTAAACTTAGAATTTTAGAATAATTAAAAAAAAAAATTGAATAGTTTAATATCCATTCAACTATCATTAATATTTTAAATGTGTGTATGTGCGCATGTATCTGCAAATTTCATTAATAAATATTTTTACTAAATGATATACTTATGTATACCTTAAATATTCAATAGTTACTAATTGCAAGTATTCATGTGTGGGAATTTAGTACATCTTCTGCTAAATCTGATCTCTTTTAATAAAAATCTTTTATTTTGTCATTGATTAAAATCATTAAACCAAAATTATTTTTTCATATAAGTAGTTTTAATTTTTTTTACAAGATCAAACTTAACTGATTTCATTAATTAAACAAAGCTCAATATAAAGAGGTACATTTTTAAAGAAATTACGCTTAGACCAAGAATTGGCCGCCTTAGCTAACGTATGGGCAACCGAATTCGCTTGACGTTTAATGAACTTTATCTCAAAGTTCGGAAACATAAACAACAAATTCTGAATATTCTTAATAATAAAGCTAAATTATGAATTACCAACATGAGCCGTATGAATAGCCTTAGTAACATATTGGCAATCACTTTCAAAAACGACGTGGGATAACTGGAGAAATATTGCATTTTGGATTGTTTCCTTCAAATCGGTAGCTTCAACTTCGATAACGGAAAGAAGACCCACATCCCAAGACACACCTGCGGAAATAAACATTCCCAAATGGTCCCTAAAGAACCACCCTCTATTTGTTGTACCACACACATTATTGAAACCTGCGTCAACATTACATTTCAGTTGATTAACCGTGTAAGAATTAGACTCTCAAACCTTTGAGTAATTCCTTATCGTTAAAGATGACAATGAAGAAAATAAGAACAAAAGTAGGATTATGGTTTGCGGAAATTTAAAGAGAAGAAGAAAGTATTTTCTGCAGAGTTTCTCTCTGCCCACAAACTGTGGAAATTCTGTCATTCACTTGCAACTTCAACTTCCGCGAATACAAGTTATTGACTTGATTTTTAAAATAATGAGGGTTACTCCCTATTTATAGATTTAGGTTAGCATTCTATCTAAGTCAAAGCCCAAAACTATAAAAGCCCAAAATACCTATTTTAGACCTAAAACAAATCTAATCGATTCTATGTGTAACAAACTGTTTCCACACTTTGATAGATTTATTTGATACACCTTGTGTTCGAGCAACAACCTGCTTCGACACAAGGAATTACAATTTAACATACCACCTAATTCATTGTGTCTAAACTATCTACATTCATCATAGCTCTTAGTCTTTTGAATATTTCGACCAGCACTCCCTTCGTCATGATATCTACAATCTGATTCTCAGTTCTGCAGTGTTCCAGATTCATTTTCCCTTTAGCTACCGGCTCTCGAAGATAATGGAACCTCATTTGGATGTGCTTGCTTCGACCATGTGCTATCGGATTCTTTGCCAGGTTGGTAGCTGACATGTTGTCGATCTTCATGGTAATTGCTCCATGATCTTTACCTGTTATCTCTTTGACCAAGTTTACCATCCATGTTTCTTGACATGCACAAAGAGAAGCAGCCATGTACTCTGCTTCGCACGATGATAGTGCCACTTTCGGTTCTTTTCTCGAAATCCAAGCTATTGGTGCACCACCTAGCATAAACACATAACCAACTGTGGATTTTCGATCCTCAACATTACTACACCAACTCGAGTTGGTGTAACCCACTAATTTGCATTATTTTCCCTCATCAGCTGCAGGAAACAGAATGCCATTATCGAGAGTTCCTTTCAGATACCTCAGTATCCTCTTCGCCGCTGCTAGGTGCGATACCTTTGGCTTCTGCATGAATCTACTTATCATATCTAAACTGTATGCTAAGTCAGGCCTTGTGTGACAAAGGTATCTTAATGACCCAATAAGTCTTCTGTATTGGGTTGGATCGACATCCTTTTCATCTGATTCCTTCGATAATTGCAGTCTTGGCTCTGCAGGTGTTGAAGTCGAATTGCATTCTTCCATATCAAACCTCTTGAGAATTTCACTAGCATATCTTCTTTGATGCATCATCAAGCCTCTACTACTCTTGTAGAATTCAATGCCAAGGAAGTATGAAATTTTGCCCAAATCCGACATTTCGAATTCCTTGTTGAGATCACCTTTGAAGTCTTCGATCTCTTTCTTGCAGCTACCTGTTATCAACAAGTCATCGACATAGAGACATAGTATAAGCAATTAACTTTTGCTTCTTCTTACATATACCCCATGTTCGGTTGTGCACTTCACAAACCCTTTCTCCCTTAGGAAACTGTCAATCTTCTTATTCCAAGCTCTTGGAGCCTGCTTCAGTCCATAAAGGGCTTTATACAATATGTACACTTTTCTCTGTTCACCATGTTTCACAAATCCAATTGGTCGTGCAACATAGACTTGTTCGTCTAAGGGTCCATTCAGGAATGCACATTTAACGTCCATCTCACACATGTTCCAATTGTTCATGTTTGCTAGACCAACAACCAATCTGATCGTTTCGATCCTGGCAACAGGTGCAAAACCTCATCGAAGTCAACTCCTTCCTTTTGAAGAAATCCTTTCGCCACAAGCCTTGCCTTGTGTCGAGTCACTTCACCTTTGGGATTACACTTCACCTTATATACCCACTTCACCTTGTTTCACCGTGGATGATCATGTCATGAGGACCATTTCTTCGTGCATATCCAAATTGGCGCAAAGCTAAAGAGGGATCGTAGGTGATGCCTCCCCTAATGCCAAGGAGCGGCACATTAGGGTACTCCCCACAATGGTCAATAAGAGTGATGTCTTCTTGAAAGAAGTTGTTCCACCGGATATCTGAATGAGATAAGGACATAATTCTGTGAGACCATTGCATCCTTTGCTCGTTTTTCAACACCGATCGGGGAAGGTGTGATGTAAACCATCTAGCCAGTAGTGGTACACAACACATAAGAGTCCCTCGCTTTTTCATGGTACGAGTGTATAGAGAATGTAGAATATCTCCCAGAAAAGTAGGTACCAGATTGCGGGTTAAGAAGATGTTGATAGCGTGCACGCCTATGAATTGGTCGGGATTAGGGAATAACACCAACCCATATATCAAAAGAGCCACAACTTCTTCAAAAGCTTGGTAATTCGTATCCTTCAGTAATGATCGAGCCTTTCCCATTAAGAACTTAGCAAGCAAACCCTCGACTCCACTATTTGTTTCCCAATTAGACTCGATTTCTAACTTCCGTAAATGTAAGGCAACAACAATGATTTCAGGCTTCGGAATCTTTTCTAAACCAGTGAAAGGTAATTGATTTTGAATAGGTAACCCAACCAGTTCAGAGAATTCCTCCAAGGTGGGTACTAGCTGGTAATCGGGAAATGTAAAACAATGATGTTCGGGATCAAAGAATTGGAACAGGACCCGTATCATGTCTTCTTCAAATTTTGAGGTAACCAAATGGAGTAGGTGACCATGCTTCTCGGTGAATTGAGCATTTCTGGGAAATTCTGATATTAATTCCTTAAGTTCAGATGGTACTGTTGAGATGTTAATCCAGATGTAATTTCTGGTAGCAGGAGCCATTACCTACAACAACAGAACAAAAGTAAACTCTTCGGTCCTTGAAATGATTAGTGAAAAATGATATGTTTATGATGTTTATGATGTTATGATGTCAAACATGTGGAAAACACAAACAAATCACACAATAGCCTTAGGTTTAAAGGCTTGCACGAGGTTCATAGGTGATACCCTCCCCACTGAAGTTTAGTTGGTTTAAACCTGCCTTAGAATGGTATTCGGGTTCTATGATCCTTGGAGACAACATCTCAATACGGCACTCGGACGGCCGATCAAAACATTCCTCGAGGATAACCAACTTCGATCAATTTCAAAGCTAGTCACTTAATAGGTCACAAGTCAAGTTCAACTAAAGGTTCTAAGGCAAATTAGTGCTTGATGACATTTCGGAAGCCTAACATACTCCTTGATTGTATTCAAGGGATATCAGTACAGACCAAAGTGTCACACTAACGGTGACTACCAGATCAACCATATCGGTACATGCCGTACAGTTTCCTTGGTCTATTGCCACATACTTAAGGTATCTCGAGATTCAGGCTAGAATATTTCACACAAGTAAATCCAATTCCCAAACAAACCTTTGAAAAATAGAGCAAACAAAACAAACAATTGAAAACATCGAAGTGATCTAAACTCTAAGGTAACCCCTCTTAAAAACATTTTGTTTTGAAGTCCCCAGCAGAGTCGCCAGTTCTGTCACCTTGGTTTTTTTGGCGAAAACTGACTCTTCTTTTTATTTTTTGAATTGCGAAAAGCAGAGAGTCGCCACCGACTTTTATTTTATCCAATTAAGGAAAGGTTTATAAAAGAAACAGAAAAAGACCTTAAAGAGATTTTGGGTTCGGGGGGTAGGTTATACAAAGGGAAGGTGTTAGCACCCTTTGTATCCATGGTTAACCATGGGCTCTTAATTGCTTATCTCACTTGTTTGAATCGTTTGATTTGCTTGAAATGCTTGTATGTGGTTTTAAACATTTTGCAAAAGAGTTAACTTTGTAATGATCCTTGTGCGGATGTATACAAAGTGTTTATCTTTGAAAGATGTTTTGATGGTTTGAAAAAAGATTTTTAACTTTGTAATAATCCTTGTTTGGATATATACAAAGTATAGTCTTTTGAAAGTTTGTTTTGGAAAAAACAGTGATGTGTGAAACATTTGTTGTTTTGTTTTGTTTGAGCAAGCAATTAGGAGGACTACCCTAAGTTCGCAAGATCCTTTCCTTGTTCTTTTAGAAAATTTGCCCTAACTGGATACAAACAGGAAAAACAGTATGATTGATTTGAAAAGAGTAACAGGGATTACCCTAAGAGGTGCAAGTGTGATTGTGTTTTGTTTTCAGATATTTTTGTCTTTGAGATTAGTGATCTAGCGCTTCAGTTTTATTCTTGTCATACACGCAGTTTTATATGTACAGGAATTAAAGTGCAGAAATATAAAATGCGAGAAAATAAATCTACACTATTACATCGATTGTGCGAGAAATGTAAACTACGCTATTTACATGAATTTTGCAACCTAATACACTTATCTAGGAATTGAAATTGCAATGAAATAAAGGTGTGTGTTTTTGATTTCTTTGATGGAAAGATTTGAAGTGGAATTGAAACAAAAGTTTGAAAATATTGATTGAAAACTAGGTTAAAACAATGTAAACCTAAGTCTAATATTAATTAATATGACCTAGCGTCTAATTAATTAAATAAACCCTAATTACTATGTGAAGTAATTGACTATGTCAAGTGAAAGGTAAAAGAAAAACCCTAGGTCTAATTTGTTTTTAGCCTAAATAAATTTTTTTGTTATTTTTTGATTATTTTATGATAATTAATCTCTAATCAAATTAATTGAACATGGTGATTAAATGACAAATAAAATCTAACCTAATAAGATTAAGCTAAAAATTATATCAAGAAAAAAAATTAATTGATTTTAGTTCAAAACCTAATTGATTAAGTGTTGAAAATTAATAAAACTAATTAAATAAGTCTATTTAATTAATTATACAAATATTAAAAAAAATTCTTTAATTTTTATCAAAAATTAAAGTGACATTTTTTGTTAATAAAAATGAAGGGAAAATGTTTTTGGGATTTTTTGATTGGTTGATTTTAATTTAAGTGCAAAATATTAGTTAGTTTTAATTAAATACGCAGGGGGGTGTATTTAGCAGTTTGAAAATTGAACTGAAATCAGTTGTTTTCTGCGTTTGGGCCTAAAACCAGGGGGTGTGAATAACAAACACGTACAGGCCCGTTCCAACTTTCTTTTGTTTTTTTTTTAATTAAGTCAGGTGGGTGCCATAACTTAAACCAGAGCCAATCATGTTATTTCGTTTTGCCACGCATGCTTTCAACACTTTGACCGGCCAATGAGAGAAAGGGAGAACGCCACGCAGGACGCTGACTGAGCTGGGGCTTTGACTGGACCGGAGAAGCGCCGGAAACCTAAGTCCGGTCATCTTCTCCGGCTAGGGCATCTTCTTTCCTGCAAAAATAAGTCAGATAGATACCAAAGGAGGACCCTACCCCCCTAAATCGAGGTCTGGGAATCCATTGGTGAAGTTAGTTTGGACTGAAAGTGGCTTATTCAAGCGATTCGAAGCTCACAACGAAACCACGGTTAAAAATGGTGTTTCAAGTATCAGGGACTTAAAGCTTCATGTAGCACGTCAAAGCTACTCTAAATCACTTTACAAACTCAAACAAAATGTTAGATATAATTTATATATGCATATGAATGAGATATGGATCATGATAAGTAAATGAAAACGGAGAGTGATGGAACTCGTGTCTCAGGTCCTTCTGAACTTGGCTATTGATCCAAACTTACCTAAATATGTCCCAGGAGATGATTTATGGACTTAGTTTGCTTTGAAACTAACTGCAAAATCAAATACGAAAATTAAAGTTTCTTGTGATTTTTTTTAGTTTTAGTGTGGATTTCTGGGCTATGATCTCGCGTCCTCTTCCTTGCTGAAGCTTGATATCTATTTATAGAGGAAGATAGAGTACTGAGTTTGCCTTTGGATCAAGTGTAGAATATTTTCCATTTTTTATTCCTTCCATGGATAAAACTTTGAATTTTATGGACATGGTGATCATTGCTTTCAACCACTCTTGCCCATAAGTCTTCTGTACTCTCTGCTCCTTTGAATCAATCTTGATTGGCAGCTCACACTAGAAACAAAGCCTTGGATAATATCTTTGATTATTTCTTTTTTAATTTAATTCTAAATGAATAAAATTAAATAAAAATGAAACAAAAATGTCATGGATCAAGGATAGGTCGTGGATGGTCCTAAGCATCTTAGAAACATGTTTGGATCATAAAATATTTGGCCCATTTGAAAAAAAATCAAGTTTGGCCAATGTTGATTTCATGTATTTTCCCAAAAAATGGTCAACTTCAACAAGGCATAACTCCCTCAATTTTGATCATATGAAGGAGTTCTTGTACTTTTTAGAATCCTCAAGATGTCCTCTACAAGCCACTTTAGAAGCTTTTTTGCATTTGGAGAAGTTATCTTGATGTTATGGGCTTTGACTAAAAACTGCTTTTTGTTGACTTTGAAAATGACCAGTAATGTCTTGGCTCATATCTCCCAAATGGTAAATCCAATGACCATGGGACCAATTTCATTTGAAATATAATTGAATTTCCTTCAAAATGAGCTTTGGTTGAAATTTTTCTGATGAACGAGGAGAGAGTTTTGGCCGGTCAAAGTTCAGTTGACTTTTTAGGTAAAAACCCTAATTTTGAAACTTGGAGTTTTGTCGATTTCTGAACTTTTCTTGATGAATTATGATCGACCATTGATCAAATGATGAATCTTTTGACAAAATACGGATGTTGACAAAAAATTGCATTTTTGACTGTCTGTTGACTTTTTGGTCAAACTGGTCGTCTGTTGACTGTTTGAGCTGTTGACTGTGCGTCTGAGCGAATCGAAGTTTGAAAATTTGTATGGTGGTACTTTGAGACATATGGAAATCCATGAAATCCATTTGAGGTCTCAAAAACTCGTTCTCCTGAAAAAAAACAAAAACCCTAGTTAGGGACTGTTTGTGTAGGAGACAGTTAAGCGTACCTGATTTTTGTGCAGTGTTGAGTCTCTGCTGATCATGTGATTATTAGAAGACTTCTAGAACAAAAATCTTGGAAATTTGAAGTGCGAAAGATTGATTTGACTGATGGTACAAACACGGAGAATTGCGCTGATAGCGGGTTTGACTGGTAACTGGCTGTCCGGGTACTGACGTGACAGTTAAAGTGAAAACTTAATAGTTAAAGTTAATTTTTATTTTTGTTTTTGTTGTGTTAATGGTGAAAAATTATTTACATGGTTTGTTAGAAAAACAAAATCATAATAAATAAAAATATATACTGTACGCGAATGAAATTATTGATAATAAAATTGAAAAGGATTTAATGCACAGAAAAATAAATATTTAACTAGCAATAAACACACATAATATTATATCGATAACTAAATGAAAGTACAACAGACAATACAATATTTAATACTGACAGTACAAATATTACATAACAGTAAATATAACGAACGATACGACAAATATAATGAACAGTACATTATTTGAAAGCGACAGATACGACAAACTTTAAGTATGACGATTACAGACCCACGCTATAAACAACAATATATAGATGCCCGGGAGTGTAAACATCTCAGGTCCGCATTTTTCAGGACTATGCAGACAGAAAAAGGACATGATCACCACAAAAACAGTGATGACCACAAGAAGAAACGTTTCCATCCACTTTTCCATTTTTTGCCGAGGAAGAAGAGAAAATGATTAGGAGATAGTATGATAGAAATTTGGGAGATGAGTGAAATTTGATGTGAGTAATTACGGAAAAAATGAGGAGTATCTATAGAGTGAAAAGAGAGAGATAGAGACGTTGGGGAATGGAGTGGTACCATAAAAAGGGAAAAATTTGAATAGTAGTAGGATTTGAAAAAAATATGGTAGGTTTTGAAAAGAAAGAGGTATAGAATAAAGTTAAGATTTGATTTGAAAGAAGGAGATTTGAAAAGAAAAGAAGATATTTGAAAAGAAAGAAAGAGATTTTGGAAAAATAATATAGTATAAAAATAAAAATTAGTGGGAAATAAAACCAATAATAATTTAGTTGTTACCAGTATAATCTGAAACCCCGGACTCTGCGCCTGAAAATTTTAATTATGTACCAACTGCGTCAGCATTATTTATCTGAAAATAAATCTCAAATAAACAGTGTATGAAGTGATAAACAGTATTTGGCGTTTATGTAAGAATAAATTCAACAGCGAACCAAAATACTGTATAAAAAAATTCTAAAAATTGAGTATTCATAAAATCAGGATATTTGTGAAATAAAAATCCAAGATTGTATAAAACTTCAAATTTTTAGACAGAAGTCTGTTGACTTCTCTTTGAAAAAAAACGCGGGCAAAATTTGGGGTATAACAGTTGCCCCTATTCAATCTTCTTAAACCTGAAGAGACCGATTGGAATCTGAAGGTAGAAGATGATTGAATATTTAGATGCCCTGAAAATTTGCACTTACCTCCACCAGAAGTGATGTTGGAAATTGTATTTGAGTGCGGCTTGAGAAATGCCGTTTGGCGGATCAAAACATTACATGAGATGGGCTTTCAGATGCCATCTAGTGGATGTGTTGATGGTTTGTTTATCAGAATGAATCCATTGATTATATCTTGAAGAAGGATTTAAACCTCTGTGTTGACCATTACGGAACCGTCCGAGGTTACCGCTTTTAGATTTTGAAAGTTGATCGTTATGGAACCGTCCGAGGTTACCGCTTTTAGATTTTGAAAGTTGATCGTTATGGAACCGTCTGAGGTTTCCGATTTTAGATTTTGAAAGTTGATCGTTATGGAACCGTCCGAGGTTTTCGCTTTAGATTTTGAATGTTGATCGTTACGGAACCGTCCGAGGTGTCCGCTTTAGATTTTGAATGTTGATCATTATGGAACCGTCTGAGGTTTCCGCTTTAAATCTTGAAGGTTGACCGTTACGGAACCGTCTAAGGTTTCCGCTTTAGATTTTGAAAAGTTGATTGTTTAAGGAACCGTCTGAGGTATCGACTTAAATCTGAAGGTAGATTGTTTAAGGAACCGTCCGAGGTATCGACTTAAATCTGAGGGTAGATTGTTTAAGGAACCGTCTGAGGTATCGACTTTAAATCTGAAGGTAGATCATTTAAGGAACCGTCTGAGGTATCGACTTAGATCTGAAGGGTTTGAAGTTGTTTATTTGACTGTGGGATAGCTTGGAAATGTCAGAATGAGTCACCATTGGACCACATCTGTTTGAAATGTCAGAACGAGTCGCCATTGGACCATATCTGTTAGAGATGTCAGAACGAGTCGCCATTGGACCATATCTGTTGGAGATGTCAGAACGAGTCACCATTAGACCATATCTGTTTTGCTTGTTTAGAGTTGATAAGTTGTTTGGAAAGAGAGAACTCTTCAGAATGAATCTTTGGTTCGATTATATCTGAGAGGAATGCTTGTCCGGACATAACCCGGGAGAATATTGCATGTGATTGAGAATAACTTGCTGAGGATATTCGTCCACCTGAAAAGCCAAGTAAGTGACATGCAATGTCATGATGCATGTAATGTATATGTTGAGATTCTCAAAATAAATGAGAACCTTGCATGTTATGTACGCATTTGTCGCGAAACATTATATGCTATGTATGAATACGCATATGACGTATGATGTATGGACATGACTTATGCAGTTTAGAGCGTATCAAACTTCTGGTTGGGAAAATAAGTCCCTGCTTGTTATTTTAGAAACGATGGCATTATGACCGTTGATGATCCTTGCTATCTTGTTCGAGTATACTCAGCTGGGGAAACTTCCTTACGGACCAGGATGCTCTGTTGAGTGATCTTTGACTACCGCTTGGGGATGAAGGTAACTTGAAGGTTCTGATTTTGATGCACCCTGACTGGGAATAAGAGAGATGGGTAATCCTCCGATGTACTATTTGATCAAGCCTTTGTGTGGAGGATCCAACCTTCTGGGGATAGTGATCTTGAACAGCCCTGCTGGGGGGGTGAAGGAGATGAACAATCCTTTGATGTAACATCTTGTCCGAGCTTAGGGATTAGGTCCCTTGAATAATGTTGTTTGGAGAAAAGAATCCTGTCGAGGTTCTTGCTGAGGAATGTATCTCTGTTGGAGAAGTACTTCCGTTGACAGATGAAACATATTAGAGGATTTATTTTGACAGTGTGATCATCGTGAATGTACACTACAAGCGTTGAAAGCTCGCTTATAATCTTCTGATGCTCGTACTCAGTGTCGGAGATGAAACACTTCGTTGGGGAATTAATTAGGCCCTACTTATCCGGAGCTGACCTCTTGAAGATTGCTTTGTGGGGGATATTCCCATGTTGCCAGTTTCGGGATAACGTCCGGATGATTTGGACATTACCTGAATGCTATTCCTGTTTTCATGTTTTTGATAAACATCAATCATATTTAAATGCATATGTTCATTCAAAATTATCATTGGGACGTTTACGCATTCAAAACAGAAAAAAGTGAAAACATTGATTTTGAGCATGAACTGTATTGATTTGAAAGAGAGCCGTAATAGGCTGATTAGTACAAGGAGACAAAAATCCTAGTAGTAGGAAGTTGTCATAAAACCTTTGAAAAGCATTTATAAAGGAAAATAGCTATGTGAAAACAATCCCGTCAAGTTTCAACTCTGCTATTGCCAATCTATCTTCGAGTATCTCATCCCTCACTTGTTGGAAGAAAATGATTGGACTGATTGGTGCCTTTCGTACCTTGATGTGTTGAACCTTGAATGTGAATAGGTAGCCAAACGGGACATAGTCGTATGCTTTATTCCCTAACTTTTGCCTAGGCCGCCTTTTCAGGTTTTCAGCCTACCGGGATAATTTTTATATATATATTTTTTTAGTCTCTAATTTTTGCCTGGATCGCCCTTTCAGGTTTTCAATCCACCGAGACGCCCATTTTTTGCCTAAGTCGCCCTTTCGGGTTTTCAGCTTAGCGAGCTTTTATTTCTTTAAGCGAAGTACCTTTTGACTATGTCCGCATTCACAGGGTGTGGGAAATCCTCGCCATCCATAGTGGTAAGCAACATGGCTCCGCCGGAGAATACTTTCTTGATTATAAATGGTCCCTCATAAGTGGGAGTCCACTTGCCCCTGGGATCACCCTGTGGTAAGATGATACGTTTGACAACCAAATCACCGGTTGGATATGCCTGACTTTTGACTTTTCTGTTGAAAGCTTTGATCATACGTTTCTGGTACAACTGACCAAGACAAATAGCCGTAAGCCTCTTCTCATCAATCAAGTTTATCTGGTCCAACCGAGTCTGAATCCAATCGTCTTCGTCTAGATCGACTTCTTTCATAATCCTTAGGGAAGGAATCTGAATTTCAATTGGAAGAACTGCCTCCATACCATAGACTAAGGAAAATGGAGTTGCCCCTGTTGAAGTACGTGCTGATGTGCAATAACCATGAAGAGCAAAAGGTAACATCTCATGCCAGTCTTTGTAGGTTACTGTCATCTTCTGTATGATCTTCTTGATGTTCTTGTTGGCAGCTTCCACGACACCATTCATCTTTGGTCGATATGGAGAGGAATTATGATGTTTAATCTTGAACGGCGTGCAGAGTTCGGTAATCATCTTGTTGTTTAAATTTGTGCCATTGTCTGTGATGATCCTTTCAGGGATGGCATACCGACAAATGAGATTGTGCTTGATAAACCGGGCCACAACATTCTTGGTGACAGAAGCAAACGAGGCTGCCTCTACCCATTTGGTGAAGTAATCAATAGCGACCAGGATAAAACGATGTCCGTTGGAAGCCGTAGGCTTGATTTCTCCAATAATATCGATGCCCCACATTACAAAAGGCCAAGGAGCCGTCAGAACGTTTAATGGGACTGGAGGTACATGTACTTTGTCGGTGTATATCTGGCATTTGTGACAAGTTTTGGAGTGATGATGGCAGTCTGTCTCCATGGTAGACCAGTAGTAACCTGCTCTCAAAATCTTTTTAGCCATTGTATGTCCACTTGAATGAGTACCAAAGATACCGTCGTGTATATCTTCCATAATCTGTTCCGCTTCCTTCTTGTTCACACAACGAAGCAGAGTCGAGTCATGATTGCGTTTGTACAGGGTTCCATTACTTAGAAAGAATTTGGCAGCAAATCTTCTTAGAAACTTTCTGTCATTAATGGATGCCCCTTCAAGATACTCCTGAGCTTCGAGATATCTTTTTACTTCATGGAACCATGGTTTTTCTTCCACTCCTTCGGTATTGATCTCGTTGCAATAGGCTGGTTCATCCTGTCTGTAAATGGTGATCATAGGCGCCTCATTGTCCCACCTGACTTTGAATATAGATGACATGGTAGCTAAAGCATCAGCCAGTTGATTTTCTTCGCGCGGGATATGCTCTAAAGTGATTTCTTCGAAGTAAGGAATCAAACTCAGCACATGTTCTTTGTAAGGAATTAAATTCGGGTGCTTTGTGTCCCGTTCTCCTTTAACTTTATAAATTACAAGGGCAGAGTCCCCGTATACCTCTAGGAACTTGATTCTCAGATCGATTGCAGCTCTGAGACCCAAAATACATGCTTCGTACTCGACTATATTGTTAGTGCAGTCGAAGCATAGTCTGGCAGTGAATGGTGTATGTCCTCCTGCAGGAGAAATGATTACAGCTCCGATGCCATTGCCAAGCGCATTAGAGGCTCCATCAAAAACCATAGTCCATCGGGACCCTGGCTTGGGTCCTTCCTCCGGTCGGGGTTGTTCGTAGTCAGTAACTAGCATAATGTCTTCATCTGGGAAGTCAAAGTTCAACGCTTGATAATCATCCACTGCTTGATGAGCCAGATGATCAGCTACCACACATCCTTTGATTGCCTTTTTCGAAGTGTACTGGATGTCATATTCTGTCAAGATCATTTGCCATCTTGCTATTCTTCCAGAGAGAGCAGGTTTTTCGAACACATATTTGATAGGATCCATTTTGGAGATCAGCAAAGTGGTATGGTTTAGCATATACTGTCTTAGTCGTCGAGCCGCCCATGCCAAGGCACAACAAGTTTTCTCGAGCAGTGAGTATCTTGTTTCACAATCGGTAAACTTTTTGCTAAGATAGTAGATTGCATGCTCTTTTCGGCTAGACTCGTCATGTTGCCCTAGTACTGTTAGGTACATTATCAGAGGTCTTCCTTCCACTGGTGGTAACAAGATTGGTTGTTTTTGAAGATATTCTTTGATCTTGTCAAAGGCTAATTGGCATTTGTCGTTCCATCTTTCCACTTGATCTTTCTTCAACAATTTGAAAATCGGCACACAAGTAGTAGTCATATGGGCAATAAATCTGGCGATGTAGTTCAAACGTCCCAAGAATCCTCTGACTTGTTTCTCGGTACGGGGTATGGGCATTTCTTGAATGGCTTTGATCTTGGCAGGATCAACTTCAATACCCTTGCTGCTGACAATGAAACCTAACAGTTTACCAGATCTCACCCCAAAGGTACACTTGTTCGGATTCAGTCGCAAGCTGTACTTCTTGAGTCTGTCAAACAGCTTGTGCAGATGACCCAGATGTTCTTCTTCGGTGTTGGACTTTGCAATCATATCATCCACATAGACTTCTATTTCCTGATGAATCATATCATGGAACAGAGCTACCATTGCACGCTGATACGTTGCTCCTGCATTCTTTAAACCAAAGGGCATCACTTTGTAATAAAAGGTTCCCCAGGGTGTTGTGAAGGTTGTCTTTTCCATATCTTCTGGCGCCATCTTGATCTGATTGTAACCGGAGAATCCGTCCATAAAGGAAAATACCTTGCATTGTGCAGTATTGTCAACCAGTACATCGATGTGAGGTAAAGGGAAATCATCCTTGAGGCTTGCCCGATTTAGATCTCTGTAATCTACACACATTCTGACTTTCCCGTCTTTTTTAGGTACGAACACGACGTTAGCTATCCATGGAGGATAACTCACAACTTTTAGAAAACCGGCATTGAATTGCTTCTCAACCTCGTCTTTGATCTTCTTGGACATGTCGGGCCTACTTCTCCGAAGCTTCTGCTTGACTAGAGTGCTACCTTCTTTGATCGGCAGGCGATGGACCACAATATCAGTGTCGAGACCAGGAATATCTTCATAAGACCAAGCAAATATTTCGACGTAGTTTTGTAACATTTGAATCAGTCTTTGCTTGACACTGTCTTCTAAATCAGCCCCTATCTTGACTTCTTTCTTTTCTTCGTCACTGCCCAGGTTGATAACCTTAATTGGCTCTTCATGCGGCTGTATAGTCCTTTCTTCTTGTTCTAACAGCCTTGCAAGTTCCCTAGGTACTTCACAATCTTCCTCACTTTCGTCCTCAGTTTGGTAAATCGGATTTTCAAAGTCATGACTGGCAATAGCAGAATCGTTATCAACAGGATCCAGAGTGAATGTGAATCTGCATTTATTATGTGGGTGTGTGTAAGAACACATAGCTATTTGAAAACGAATAAAAAAAAGAAACACAAAGGATCACAAAATTTGAATATGCTAACGTCCCATGATTTTATTGAATGAACATATGATCATGATATGACAAACCCTTATCAAAAGGACCAGTGTGCCCCGGGCAAGGCACCTGGCTTTAAAGTTCATGGTTCGATAGTACAGGAACCATTTTTATTTTTTGAACATATAAACAACGAAAACAGGAAATTGCATTTACTCCTGATCAAAGGAGATAACATCTTCGGCTTCCCAGTTGTTCAATCCATTGTTGTGAGTGGGGAATATCCAGTTGTCCCAGTTGCAGTTGTCTTCTTCGTCTTCCACAGCATTGACTTCTTTGGTGACGAGACGGGCTATTGATCCTTCAGGATGAGCAAAATGCTCTATTGGAGATGAGAGCCCAGGCTGAGGTACCTCTGTTGGCTGAGAGAGATACTCGATAATATCGTCCCATCCAGTTGGGATGATGTCTTTGATAGAGATTTGCGCACTCTGGGGAGCAGCGTACTTCATCAGAAAATCATACTTTCCACTTGGTTCTCCCAGTGTATCCCAGATTTCTTCAGGAGTGACGGGGCTTGTGATTATCTTATCGTCTTCGGAATGTTCATCCCATCCAGTTGGGACAATGCCTTCAATGGCGATTTTTGAGCTCAAGGGAGCGGAATACTTCACCATAAAGTCATACTTGCCACTTGGCTCTCCTAGTGTATCCCAGACTTCTTTTGGAATAGGTGGACTAGGTGAACTTTGGCATTGCTTAGCAACGGAACCTGTGATACTTTTGTCATCTTCGAACTGATCATTCGATCCAATTGGGACAATGTCTTCAATGGCAATCAGAGAACTCTGAGGAGCAGTGTACTTTACTAGAAAGTCGTACCTGCCGCTCGGTTCTCCCAAAGTATCCCAAACCTCTTTGGGAACGGGTGGAACTTCTTTTGGATGTTGCTTAGTAATAAGGTTTGAGATCACTTTGTCGTCTTCGATAGCATTTACTCCTGGCTGATGAAATGGGACATTAATCCTTCAGAACGAGGATGTTGATCATTTTTCTGAGTTCCATTAGCATAGCCCAGACCTAGCTTATCGAACTTGTAAGGCACATCAGGGAGTTGTCCCCATACTGTGCAACCACCCTCTTCGATCACAGCCTTAGCATCTTTGAGAGAAGCCATTGTTGGAGTTATTCTTGTAGCAGGAGCAGCAAAGATATGTTTGGCAGTAGAGACAGCCGGAGGGACCACCTCAAAAGCTTGGCAGGGGGTCTCGATGAATTCACCATCCATCTCAACATACTTGGAGTTACTTAGGTGGCTAACCACATATTCTTCTTCACCATAAACCGTGACGACCTTTCCTTTTATCGGATATTTTAACTTCTGATGCAGGGTAGAAGTTACAGCGCTTGCCCCATGTATCCAAGGGCATCCTAGTAAACAGGAGTACGTTGGATGAATGTCCATCACGTAAAAGGTAGAATCAAAGATCTGAGAGCTCACTCTGATTGGGAGCTTAACTTCTCCATCTACTGTTCTTGTTGACCCGTCGAAGGCTCTTACCACAACATCGCTTGGTTGTAACACAACTCCTTCGAAGTCAAGTTTCTCCAGTACTACTTTTGGTAACACATTTAACGAGGAACCATTGTCTACCAGCACATGAGACAAAGTGGTGCTGTAACACCCCAATTCTACCCACGAAATTTAAATAAAATCAGAGTATAAAAATTCACAAAATAAGCAATTGAGGTATCACATATTCATTCTCAAAGACAAATCACCTCGTCGCATAAAGCGGATACATAGCATTCATAAAAATATGGGAGAACCGACAACATCGAATGATAGTCTTTAACATAAAACAACTTCCATAGAAGTGCAACGGAAACTCAACAATTAGTTCAAAGATTTCATAGCATCTTAATTCAACAATTAACACAATTAAAGTGGCAATCTCAAATAAACAACTCAAGTATTTGCCAAAACATAATAAATCAATAGCAAGTAAATTAACGCGTTCGTCCCCCCGAGTGCTACGTATCAGAGCGACAACGACTCAAGACCAACTCGGCTAACCTCCTCTCAATGCGAATCACCTGCACGTTACCAATATAAAGGCAACGGAGAAACAAAGAAAGGGTGAGATATCAATTCATATAATCGAGCGCATGATAAATTATATATTAGAAATTAGACATATTCGTTTAATCACATTCACAAGTATTAATATAGTCATTCTATCATTAAGTCACAAAGTCACATCTTCACATAATCCCATCATTTAATAAGTCACAAAAATACGAATCACGACAAAGTCACAAACGTCACGCTATGAATCACATAGTAATATATGGGACATGACTCATGTATATACATGTGGTACCAATCGGAGCTTCAGCCCCCGTCACCAATTGCCCAATTCAGAGGCACAAGGCATAAGCCTTCGTCACTAATTTGCCAATCCAGGCCGTCACAATATATATGCAAATGTATGAGACTCGATGAACCGAACATCACACAACATCATCATCATCATTTACTTCACAAAATATTCGTCACAAGGCACACGCCCATATCACAATTATCACCGATTATTAAAAGTAATACACTTCACACATAGTACAACAACTTCGTACAACAACGGAACAATTCCCAGAACTCATCAAATCAACGGACGATACCATTAGTAAAAGAATCACAAAGATATTCACAACAATCACATTCACGGTCAAATTCACAAGATACCGTAATTTACCGCTAAACCGAATAGTTAATCTAAGTTCAATTTATTCTAATTAAATAGGCATATTTAAAAAATTAATTCAACTATTAATTTAATCGACCGATTAATGTCAAAATTTCGACAAAATAACACCACCACGTTAATGTACTAATTAAACTTAGCTACCACGTCAATTTTCATCAAATTCCGGGCAACTAATTATACCGCTTAATTCGGCTCTTTCGATCAAACGGGACTGTTTTATATTCTATTACAACTGCTACTGTTACCAACCAATAGTTCCATTCCTAACATGAACTACTGTAACACCTAACAATTCTAGTTATCATTTACTAATATATATATATATATATATATATATATATATATATATATATATATATATCCACTAAATTAAAGAAAATAATGTAATTACTGTCAAGAAGCTAACATTTGGTTATGGTGTGGGTCAATTTGTAGTAGTATGTACATACATTTATTAGAGTAGTATTTATCAACATCATCATCACGTATGCAAACCAGTACAATTTTGGTTTTGTTCTTAACATGTATACCGAAACAGTAACAACGACAACAAGTAATATCCAACAGCAATAACAAAATTTTCAAGTTTCGGTAACAAATTATCACAGCAAAATATTAACTTAAATCCCTAATTCCCAACATACAATTGCTCATATGCCCCATTATAGGAAAAGAACCTCACCCTTACCTTGGATTGAGTGCAGCTCTAATGGATTCTTGGAGAAAATTGGAGAAAATAGCTCTTGAATGGAATCCCCTTTGGCCTCCTTCTTCCCTCTAAAACCCTAGTTTTCTCCTCTTCCAATAAAATGACTACTATACTTTCGAATTTTTTTTTCTGGTTTTACTACCCAACAAAAACCTATTTTCCATTTAATTTCATATTGGGCTTAACATACTAACACCACATTTCTATTCCTCACTTAAAATAAAATAGGCCCAATATTCTCCTTAGCATAAAATAAATAAGTCAAATTACTACTTCTAATAATATTCCACTATTATTCCATAAAAAAATAATATCTGATTATTTAATATACCGGGTTAATACTCAATAACTCATATCTACGGTCTAATCTCAAATACTCAGAAAATTTCCAAAACGCTACATATTAGCTTATTAATATTTCTAATACTAAAAATATTAAAATTTCCGATTAAATGTCGATTCGCTATCCCAAACTAATACCGACTAAATCGCTTCAAAACGCAAAAATTCAATAAACATCACAAACATCTAAATTAAGCGAATAAATAAATTTCCGGGCGTTACAGGTGCCTTTACATTCAACAGAGATGTGCAGGGCTTTATTGTGATTTTTCCCGGCAGGGGTTAGATTAGCATTAGAGAAACCGAGACCGTTATCCACTGTTAGACTGGCAACACAATTTTCAAATTGGTCGACTGAGATCTCTTGTGGTACATGTGCAACTTTCAGGAATTTCATCAGGGCCTTGTGTTATACCCCAAAATTTGCCCACATCTTTTTTCAACAGACTTCTGTCTAAAAATTGGGAGTTTCATATAATCTTGGATTTTATTTCATAAATATCCTAATTTATGAACACTCGGTTTTTAGAATTTTTCTTATACGGTATTTTGGCTCGCTGTTGAATTTATTCTTACGCAAACGCCAATTACTGTTTATCATTTCACACACGCTGTTTATTTGAGATTTATTTGCAGATAAATAGTACTGACGCAATTGGTACAGAATTAAATCTTTTTGCAGGCGCAGAGTCCGGGGATTCAGACTGTACTGGTAACAAGAGAACAAGTTTTTGAGACTTCAAATGGATTTCATGGACCTCCATATATCTCAAAGTACCACCATACAAATTTTCAAAACTTCAATTCGCTCAGACGCACAGTCAGCAGCTCAAACAGCCAACAGACGACCAGTTTGACCGAAAAGTCAACAGACAGTCAAAAATGAATTTTTTTTGTCAACATCCATATTTTGTAAAAAGATTCATCATTTAATCATTGGTTGATCATAATTCATCAAGGAAAGATCAAAAATCAACAAAACCTTGAGTTTCAAAATTAGGGTTTTCTCCTAAAAAGTCAACTGAACTTTGACTGGTCATAACTCTCTCATCCTTCATCCAAAAAATTCCAATCAAAGCTCATTTTGAAGGAAATCCAATTATCTTTCAAATTCAATTGGTCCCATGGTCATTAGATTCACCATTTGGAAAATATGAACCAAGACATTACAGGTCATTTTCAAAGTCAACAAGAAATGGTTTTTTGTCAAAGGCCATAACATCAAGATAACTTCTCCAAATGAAAAAAAGTTTCCAAAGTGGCTTGTAGAGGACATCTTGAGGTTTCTAAAAAGTACAAGAACTCCTTCATATGATAAAAATTGAGGGATTTATGCCTTGTTGAAGTTGGCTATTTTTTGGGAAAATGCATGAAATCAACATTGATCAAAAATGTTTTTTTTCCAAAAGAGACCAAATTTCCATGATTCAAACATTCTTCCAACAATGCTAAGGGCCTCCCACGACCAACCTAAGGCCCATAACATTTTATTTCTTTTTTTTTTGGTTTAATTTTTTTACATTTAAGATTAAATTGAAAAAGAAATGGAAGGATAATGTTATGTAGCTTGGATCTTAAGCATGAGTCATCAAGAAACATTCAAAGTTCTGCCCCAAAGAGATGGTACAGCAGAAGATTGAAGAAAATTGAGCCATGGTTGCTTGAATTCAAATCTACATATTATTAAAAAAGTCAAAATTCAACAAAAGCACTTATTGCTTCTTAGCTTAGTTTTTAAGTGCTTCTCTGCCTATAAATGAAGTAGAACACTTCATCAATGAGGAGGACACGAAATCAGAATCTTACTCTTGCTTGTATCACTCATAAATCAAATTGAAATTTGCAAAGAAATTTGAAATTCGAATTTTTAGTTCAAGCCATTTTTAATCCAAACTAAACACTCAAATACAATCTCCAAGCATCACTGAATCTATTCAAATCAGTTTCAAGCTTTGAAACTCAAAGAATCGAGCACTATACCTCACGGTTTGCTCGAACTAAAACTTACAAAAATCTCATCATACATGCATGTTTAACAAGATGTAGACATATATTTGAGTTTAGTATGATGTTCTGATCATTTCTGGAAGTTTAATTGAAGTTTGGATGCGTGTACACGAAACCACCATTTTAGGGTTCTTCATCTCAAAATTAGGGCTTTTCAAATTAGGCAAAATTACAGGTTCAAATAGGTCCCATTGAATTCGTATGGACCAGACGAGCTCAACCATGGCATCGCGCCAAATTTATATTGTGTTTTGCTCGTATTCGCTATTTTTGCAGGTGTAATAGGTTGGAGCTTTTTACACCACCTGCAAATGAAAGGTGTAAAAGAGTGGTTCTGATGAAGAAGATGATGCGTGGCTCCTTCCCATTGGTTGGAGGGCGCGCGCGTGTTTTTTTAAAATAACTTTGGATTCAGTGTTTTGCAGGTTCTGTACATATCATGTTCCTCAAAATCTGAACCATCAGATCATGCCAGCTGCTCATCCAACGCACCAAGACACGCTAGTCCATGATATAGACTCTTGAGCCAACCACACATAATCATTTGTTTTATATTTTCTATTTTATTTTATTTTCTGTGCCAAATTAATTAAAAATAGTTCTAAAAATCAAAAAAATATAATAAAAATATTTTTAAGCTTATAAAATAATCTATTATTTTTTGACATAAAAATATTTTATTTTTCTTAATAATTAGAATATTTTGTTTAATTAATTAGTATATATTTATATATTGACTTTTTAATTATTTCAACCAATCAAAAAATCAGAAAAATTGTTCTTTTTTTATTAAATTTAGTTTATATATTATAGACTAATTTTGTACATATTTAGAATATTTTTCTCTTTAAGTTTTAATTATTTGTGTAATTATTTGCATAATTATATGATTATTTAACTTAATAGTTTTCAAAACAACTTCAAAAATTCCAAAAAAAATTAGTTTTATTTTAAAATTAATTGACAAACATTTTGAACATATTTTAAACTTAATTTTTAGGTTTAAATTTTATTTCTACTTTTTTTCTCATTTTAATTAAATTAATCATGCATTAATTCTAATTAAAATCAACCATACAAAAAATCCAAAAATATTTCTTTTATCTTATTGCAATTTAAATTCCTAGATAAGTGTATAGGTTGTCAAATTCATGTAAATAGCGTAGTTTACATTTCCCGCACAATCGATGTAATAGCGTAGATTTACTTTCCGCATTTTACATTCCCGCATTTTAATTCCAGTACATATAAAACTGCGTGTATGTCAAAAATAAAAAAACTGAAGCGTTAGGTCACTAACTGCAAAGATAAAATATCTGAATCAAAACACAATCACACTTGCACCTCTTAGGGTAATCCCTTTTTTACTCTTTTCAAAAATCAAAATCAAATTCTACTGTTTCAAATGCAAAAATCGAACTTTCGTTTACATCCGGTGAAAGGAGAATTTTCTAAAGGAAATAGGAAAAGACCTTATAACTTAGGGTAGACCTCCTAATTGCTTGCTCAAATCAAACAAACAAATGTCTCATATATCATTGTTTTTCAAAATAAAATTTTCAAAAAAAGACAATACTTGGTATATATCCAAACAAGGATCATTACGAAGTTAACGTTCTTTTTTTTCAAAATATCTTTCGAAAGATAAAACACTTTGTATACATCCGCACAAGGATCATTATAAAGTCAATTCACAAAATGAATTTTAAAACCACATACAAGCATTTCAAGGCAAGACAAATGATTTAAACAAGTGAGCTAAGCAATTAAGAGCCCATGGATAACCATGGATACAAAGGGTGCTAACACCTTCCCTTTGTATAACCTACCCCCTTACCCAAAATCTCTTAAAGGTCTTTTTCTGTTTCTTTTATAAACCTTTCCTTAATTGGATAAAATAAAAGTCGGTGGCGACTCTCTGATTTTCAAAAAAAAACACAAAAGCAAAAAAAGAAGAGTGTCAATTCGTATATCTCTCCACAAGAGGTATGGTAAAAAATCGAGGGCGACAGAACTGGCGACTCTGCTGGGGAATTCCAAAAACAAAATGTTTTCAAAAGGGGTTACCTTAGAGTTTAGATCACTTCGATGTTTTCAATTGCTTGACTTGATTGCTCTATTTTTCAAAGGTTTGTTTGGGTATTTGCTTGTGTGAAAGATTCTAACCCGAATCTCGAGATACCTTAAGTTTGTGACAATAGACCAAGGAAACTGTACAGCATGTACCGATACGGTTGATCTGGTAGTCACCGTTAGTGCGACATTTTGGTTTATACTGATATCCCTTGAAAACGATCAAGGAGTATGTTAGGCTTCCGAAATGTCATTAAACACTAATTTGTCTTAGAACCTTTTAGTTGAACTTGACTTGTGACCTATTAAGTGGCTAGCTTTGAAATTGATCGAAGTTAGTTATCCTCGAGGAATATTTTGATCGGCCGTCCGAGCGCTGTATTGAGATGTTATCTCCAAGGATCATAGAACCCGAATACTATTCTAGGACAGGTTTTAACCAACTCAACTTCAGTGGGGAGGGTATCACCTATGAACTTCATGCAAGCCTTTAAACCTAAGGCTATTGTCTGATTTGTTTGTGTGTGCCACATGTTTGACATCATGACATCATAAGCATATCATTTTTTTACTAATCATTTCAAGGATCGAAGAGTTTACCTTTGTTCTGTTATTGCAGGTAATGGCTCCCGCTACCAGAGATTACATCCAAATCAACATCTCAACAGTACCATCTGAACTTAAGGACTTAATATCAGAATTTCTCAGGAATGCTCATTTCATCGAAAAGCACGGTCACCTACTCCATTTGGTTACCTCAAAATTTGAAGAAGACATGATACGGGTCCTGTTCCAGTTCTTTGATCCCGAACATCATTGTTTTACATTTCCTGATTACCAGTTAGTACCCACCTTGGAAGAATTTTCTGAACTAATTGGATTACCGGTTCGAGATCAATTACCTTTCACTGGTTTAGAAAAGATTCCGAAACCTGAAATCATTGCTGCTGCCTTACATTTGCGAAAGTCAGAAATTGAGTCCAATTGGGAAACAAAGAGTGGAATCGAGGGTTTGCTTGCTAAGTTCTTAATGGAAAAGGCTCGATTACTACTAAAAAACAGAAGTTACCTAGATTTTGAGGAGGTTGTGGCTCTTTTGATCTATGGGTTGGTTTTATTCCCTAATCCCGACCAGTTCAGAAGTGTGCACATCATCAACATTTTCTTAACCCGTAACCCGGTACCTACCTTGCTGGGAGACATTCTACATTCTCTACACACTCGTACCATGAAGAAACGAGGAACTCTTATGTGCTGTGTACCACTACTGGCTAGATGGTTTACATTACACCTTCCCCGATCAGTGTTGAGAAATGAACAAAGGATGCAATGGTCTCGCAGGATTATGTCTTTGTCTCATTCAGATATCCGGTGGAACAACTTCTTTCAAAGAGACATTACTATCATTGACCATTGTGGAGAGTATCCTAATGTGCCACTCCTTGGTATCAAGGGAGGCATCACTTACAATCCCTCTTTAGCTTTACGCCAATTCGGATATCCACGGAGAAACGGTCCTCACGACATGATTATCCGTGGCATTGTGTTTGACTACGAAGATGATTCCCACAGACATCGACGAAGGTTTATACATGCGTGGGGCAGTATCTATAGAGTAGAAAGCAAAACTTTAGGGCAATGGAATTCTATTCCTATGGAACCATACCTGAGATGGGTGCGTGCTCATGCTCAGAAGTTCATCATGCCATATCCCGCTATTCTACCTGTGACTATTGAGCCAGAAGTCGAAGGAGACGAACCTCGAGTTATTCTACATTCGGACATGCCAACTGACCTGGAAGAGCTGCAGAAATCTTGGGTTCAACTAAGAGAGGAAAGAGACACCTTCAAAGCACACTGTCAAGACTATGAGAGGAAAGTGTTGGAGCTCACCAGACAACTCCAAGAAGAACAGCAGATCAACACTCTTGGGTGCAAAGAGAAAGCGTCCTTGGGAGACCTGAGGGATCCTTCATTTTCTTTATTTCTGTTTTGTAAGCCCGAAAGAGGCAAATAAAAAAAAAGAGAGAAAGAAAAAAAGGGAAATAATTTGTTTAACTAATAAATGTTTGTTTCTTTTTTGTTTTAAAAAATCTAAATTCCAAGATCCTTGAAAACATTGCATATGCATTTCATTCATAAACATTGCATAACAGGTTCACATGACAGGTTTCTCATCTCCTCGTTGTTTATTTCAGTTAGAAGAGATGGATTCCGAAACAAGCATCAAGAATCTCAAAACACAGAACGCCCAAGTTCAGGTAGCAATTCTGGAACTAGCAAAGGGGCAACAAGAACTGAAAGCCCTGATAATCAAGAAGAAAAAGAAGCCCAAAGGATTTGTAGGCTTAAGTCACCTTGCAAGGAAGGTCAAAATCCCAGTCAAGAGGTCCAAAAAGGCGCCGATCCCTGAAATAGTCGGTGAAGGTGATCGAGAAGACAATCACAGCAACCAGGGTTCTGCCAAACCCTCTCTTTCTTCTAACGAAGAAGATTATCATTCCGAAGACGAGCAGGGTGATGACAAATATCAGCAGTTGGAAGAACGCATGAAAGCTATGGAGATACAAAAAATACCTGGTTTAGACTTCAATGATCTTGGGCTCGTCTCAGATGTTGTCATTCCTCCAAAGTTCAAAGTTCCTGTCTTTGTAAAGTATGATGGAGTTTCATGCCCAAAACTACATCTGAGGTCCTATGTGAGGAAGATACTACCTCATGCGGCAGATAACAAATTATGGATTCATTTCTTTCAGGAAAGTCTGTCGGGTACTCAACTCGAGTGGTACTACCAACTGGAAAGTACAAAAGTTCATACCTGGGAAGATTTGGCTGCTGCTTTTTACAAACAGTATCAATACAATGCTGACCTTGCACCAACCCGTACTCAACTACGAGGCATGTCTATGGCACCAAAAGAAAGTTTCAAAGGGTATGCACAAAAGTGGAGAGATCTGGCTGGAAGGGTTCAACCACCCTTATCTGATCGCGAGCTGGTCGACATGTTCATGGGTACTTTAATTGGCCCTTTCTACAGTCATTTGCTGGGAAGCTCATCATCAGGTTTCACTGACCTGATATTAACTGGAGAGTGTGTCGAAAGCGGTATTCAAAGTGGAAAAATTCAAATAAGCTCTTCCTCTGGTACTACAAAAAGGCCCATCAGTGGGAGAAATGAAGTCAATACAATGCACAGTCAGAAAGGTCGAAAAAGTGAGCATCACCAATCTGTAGGGGGAGTTCTGATCTCTGCATCTGCACCTCAAAAAGATCAACCGCCGAAGTATACGCGTCGACCAGATGCACCAAGAAGAAACTTCACCAGAATCAATATGCCAATCTCTCAAGCATTGCAGCATTTTTTAAAAGCAGATCTAATCACATTGAAAGACCCTCCAAAGAATGTCAACACTTCCTCTCCGAGTTATCGCCCCGATGCAACATGTGCATACCATTCTAACTGTCCAGGACATGACGCAGATCACTGTTGGGCCCTGAAATATAAAATACAAGACATGATAGATGCTGGGGAAATTGAGTTCGATCCTCCAGAGACTCCAAATGTCATCACTGCACCTATGCCGAAGCACGAAAAAACCGTTAACGCTATCATAGACACTGTTTACATCTATGATGTGAGAGAATTGTCAACTCCGCTCCTTGAAGTCAAAAGAAAGCTAATCCAAGCTGGTTACTTTCCAGGTTGTGACCCTGATTGCTTTTATTGCGCACACCTACCCAATGGTTGTGAAAATTTGAAAACAGGAATTCAAAAGAGGATGGATCGCCGTATCATTATGTTTGAGAGGCTCCTTTCTATGGACGATTTATGCGAAGTTTTTTCAAACGGGATGAGAATAGAGGACGTCTCAGTGGTTTCTAACATACCATTGAAAATCCCTACCAAAACTCCTTTCAAAATTTCTGCTGCACCCAAAGTGGCATCTGTCATCATTACCAGTCCGACTCCATTTCCATACTCCTCAGACAAAGCTGTCCCGTGGAGTTATGACACTAATGTTTATGTCCATGGAGTTATGCAAGATACCTTGACTGAAGAGGCCATGAATTTTACTACGCCGACTGTTGATAATATTGTGGGTACTAGTAAGATTACGAGAAGTGGAAGGATCTTTTCACCAGAAATTTCTCCAAATGTTGCTACAAATCCAGTCCAGGTCCCAATTCCTAATCCAGATGTCAACGCTCGAGGCAAAGAGCCACTAGATGAACCAGTTCAAATACCGGTGGAAGTCACTGTTGAAGATCCATCAAAACAAGAAATGGAGGAAATATTGAAAATCATCTGCAAAAGTGATTACAATATTGTCGAACAACTGGGGCACACTACTTCAAAAATCTCAATGCTGTCTCTGCTAAAATATTCCGAAGCTCATGCCAAAGCCCTGATGAAGTTCCTGAAAGCTGCACATGTGCCACAAGAGATTTCAGTTGATCAATTTGAAAATTGTGTTGCCAATCTAACAGTAAATAATGGTCTCGGTTTCTCTGATGTTGATCTAACCCCTGCTGGAAAAAATCACAATAAAGCCCTACACATCTCTATTGAATGTAATGGCACCACTCTATCTCATGTGCTGGTAGATAACGGCTCCTCTTTGAACGTGTTACCAAAAGCAGTACTGGAAAAGCTTGACTTCGAAGGAATTGTGTTACAACCAAGCGATGTTGTGGTAAGAGCCTTCGACGGGTCAATAAGAACAGTGTACGGAAAGGTGAAGCTCCCAATCCGAGTGGGCTCTCAGATCTTTGATTCTACCTTTTACGTAATGGAAATTCACCCAGCATATTCCTGTTTACTAGGACGCCCTTGGATACATGAGGTAAATGCTGTAACTTCTAGCCTACATCAGAAGTTGAAGTATCCAGTAAAAGGAAAGATTGTCACGGTTTACGGCGAAGAAGAATATGTGGTTAGCCACCTAAGCAACTCCAAGTATGCTGAGATGGATGGCGAATTCATCGAAACCCCCTGTCAATCTTTTGAGGTGGTCCCTCCAGATGTCTCTACTGCCAAACATATTTCTGCCACTCCTGCTACAAAAATAACTCCAACTATGGCTTCTCTCAAAGATGCCAAAGCTGTGATCGAAGAAGGTGGTTGCACAGTATGGGGACAGCTCCTCGAAGTACCTTACAAGTTCGATAAGCTAGGTCTGGGCTATGCTGATGGAACTCAAAAGAACGATCAAAGTCCTCGTTCTGGAGGATTAATGTCACATTTCATCAGCCAAGGAGTGAACGCTATTGAAGACGATGGAGTGATCTTGAACCATATTCCACCTGTTTCCATGGAAGTTTGGGATACTTTGGGAGAACCAAGCGGCGGGTATGATTTTCTAGTAAAGTACACTGCACCTCAGAGTTCTTTTATTGCCATGGAAGACATTACCCCAACTGGATGGGGTGATCAGTTTGAAGATTGCAAAAGTTTCACAAGTTCCATCACTGAACAATACCAAGGTCCACCTAATCCAAAAGAAGTCTGGGATACACTAGGAGAACCAAGTGGCAAGTATGACTTTATGGTGAAGTATTCTGCTCCCCTGAGCTTGCAGATCGCTATTGAAGACATCACCCCAACTGGATGGGACAACCATTTCAAAGACCATATGACATTCACAAGCCCTGTCGCTCCTGAAGAAACATGGGAAGCACCAAATAATGAGAATGATTTCCTGACACAATACACTGCTCCCCAGAATGCACAAGTCTCCCTTGAAGACATCATTCCAGCTGGATGGTACAATCTTATCGGGTATCTCGCTCAGCCAACAGAGGTATCTCAGCCTGGGCTCTCGTATCCAGCAGAGTATATTACTTATCCCGAAAGATCACCGGCTCATTTCCCCACCAAAGAAATCAATACTGTGGAGGATGAAGAAGACAACTGCAACTGGAGCAGCTGGATACTCCCTGCTCACAACAATGGATTGAACAACTGGGAAGCTGAGGATGTGATCTCCTTTGATCAGGAGTAATTGCAATTTCCTGTTTTCGTTGTTTATATTGTTCAAAGATAAAAATGGTTCCTGTACTATCGAACCATAAACTTGAAAGCCGTGTGCCTTGCCCGAAGCACACTGGTCCTATTCATTCAATAAAATCATGGGACGTTTGCATATTCAAATTTTGTGATCCTTTTTCTTTCTTTACTTTATTCATTTTCAAATAGCCATGTGTTCTTACACACACCCACATAAATAAATGCAGATTCACATTCACTCTGGATCCTGTTGATAACGATTCTGCTATTGCCAGTCATGACTTTGAAAATCCGATCTACCAAACTGAGGACGAAAGTGAGGAAGATTGTGAAGT
This sequence comes from Vicia villosa, assembly GCF_029867415.1. NCBI lineage: Eukaryota > Viridiplantae > Streptophyta > Magnoliopsida > Fabales > Fabaceae > Vicia > Vicia villosa. Next base: position 173,202,057 of record NC_081180.1, read on the forward strand.
ACCAAGAGAACTTGCAAGGCTGTTAGAACAAGAAGAAAAGGCTATACAGCCGCATGAAGAACCAATTGAGGTTATCAACTTGGGCAGTAACGAAGAAAAGAAAGAAGTCAAGATAGGGGCTGATCTAGAAGACAGTGTCAAGCAAAGACTGATTCAAATGTTACAAGATTACCTTGAGATATTCGCTTGGTCCTATGAAGATATGCCTGGCCTTGATACAGATATTGTGGTTCATCGACTGCCAATCAAAGAAGGTAGCACTCCAGTTAAGCAGAAACTGCGGAGGAGTAGGCCCGATATGTCAAAGAAGATCAAAGACGAGGTTGAGAAGCAATTCAATGCTGGCTTTCTGAAAGTTGTGATTTATCCTCCTTGGATAGCTAACATAGTGCCTGTGCCTAAAAAAGACGGGAAGGTCAGAATGTGTGTAGGCTACAGAGATCTGAATCGGGCAAGCCCCAAAGATGATTTCCCTTTACCTCACATCGATGTACTGGTTGACAATACCGCACAATGCAAGGTATTCTCCTTTATGGATGGATTCTCAGGGTACAATCAAATCAAAATGGCGCCCGAAGACATGGAAAAAACAACCTTCACAACACCCTGGGGAACCTTTTGTTACAAATTAATGCCCTTTGGTTTAAAGAACGCAGGAGCAACATATCACCGTGCAATGGTAGCTCTGTTTCATGATATGATTCATCAAGAGATAGAGGTTTATGTCGATGATATGATTGCAAAATCCAACACCGAAGAAGAACATCTGGGTCATCTGCACAAGCTATTTGACAGACTCAAGAAGTACAGGTTGCGACTAAATCCGAACAAGTGTACCTTTGGAGTAAGATCCGGCAAACTCTTAGGTTTCATCGTCAGCAGCAAAGGTATTGAGGTTGATCCTGCCAAGGTCAAAGCCATTCAAGAAATGCCTATACCCCATACCGAGAAACAAGTCAGAGGATTCTTGGGACGTCTGAATTACATAGCCAGATTTATTGCCCATATGACTACTACTTGTGTGCCGATCTTCAAACTGTTGAAGAAAGATCAAGTGGAAAGATGGAATGACAAATGCCAGTTAGCCTTTGATAAGATCAAAGAATATCTTCAAAAACCGCCAATCTTGTTACCACCAGTGGAAGGAAGACCTCTAATAATGTACCTAATTGTGTTAGAAGATTCGATGGGGTGTGTACTGGGGCAACATGACGAGTCTGGCCGAAAGGAGCACGCAATCTACTATCTTAGCAAAAAGTTTACCGATTGTGAAACAAGATACTCACTGCTCGAGAAAACTTGCTGTGCCTTAGCATGGGCGGATCGCCGACTAAGACAGTATATGCTAAACCATACCACTTTCCTGATCTCCAAAATGGATCCTATCAAGTATGTGTTCGAAAAACCTGCTCTCTCTGGAAGAATAGCAAGATGGCAAATGATCTTAACAGAGTATGACATCCAATACACTTCACAAAAGGCGATCAAAGGAAGTGTAGTAGCTGATCATCTGGCTCATCAAGCAGTGGATGATTATCAAGCATTAAATTTTGACTTCCCAGATGAAGACATTATGCAAGTTACCAACTATGAACAACCAGGACCGGAGGAAGGACCCGAGCCAGGATCCCGATGGACTATGGTTTTTGATGGAGCTTCTAATGCACTTGGCAATGGCATCGGAGCTGTGATCATTTCCCCTGCAGGAGGTTATACACCATTCATTGCCAGATTATGTTTTAACTGCACTAATAATATAGCCGAATATGAAGCATGTATTCTGGGTCTCAAAACTGCAATTGATCTAAGAATCAAGTTCCTGGAGGTCTACGGAGACTCGGCGCTTGTGATTTATCAAGTCAAAGAGGAATGGGACACGACGCACCCGAATCTAATTCCATACAAATATGTGCTGAGTTTGATTCCTTACTTTGAAGAAATCACTTTTGAACATATTCCGCGCGAAGAAAATCAACTAGCTGATGCTCTAGCTACCATGTCATCTATGTTCAAAGTCAGGTGGGACAATGAGGCGCCAATGATCACCATTTACGGACAGGATGAACCAGCCTATTGCAATGAGATCGATGCCGAAGGAATGGAAGAAAAACCATGGTTCCATGAAGTAAAAAGGTATCTCGAAGCTCAAGAATACCCTGAAGGGGCATCCATTAACGACAGAAAGTTTCTAAGAAGATTTGCTGCTAAATTCTTTCTAAGTAATGGGACCCTGTACAAACGCAACCATGACTCGACTTTGCTTCGTTGTGTAAACAAGAAGGAAGCGGAACAGATTATGGAAGACATACACGATGGTGCTTTTGGTACTCATTCAAGTGGACATACAATGGCTAAAAAGATTCTGAGAGCAGGTTATTATTGGTCTACCATGGAGACAGACTTCCATCATCACTCCAGAACCTGTCACAAATGCCAGATATATGCCGACAAAGTACATGTACCTCCAGTCCCGTTAAACGTCCTGACGGCTCCTTGGCCTTTTGCAATATGGGGTATTGATATGATTGGAGAAATCAAGCCTACTGCCTCTAACGGACATTGCTTTATCCTAGTCGCTATTGATTACTTCACAAAGTGGATAGAAGCAGTCCCGTTTGCTTCAGTCACCCAAGAATGTTGTGGCCAGGTTTATCAAGCATAATCTCATTTATTGGTATGGCATCCCTGAAAGGATCATCACAGACAATGGCATAAATTTAAACAACGGAATGATTACTGAACTCTGCACACAGTTTAAAATCAAACATCATAATTCCTCTCCATATCGACCAAAGATGAATGGCGCGGTGGAAGCTGCCAACAAGAACATCAAGAAAATCATACAAAAGATGACGGTAACCTACAAAGACTGGCACGAGATGCTACCTTTTGCTCTTCATGGTTATCGCACATCAGCGCGTACTTCAACAGGGGCAACTCCGTTTTCCTTGGTCTATGGTATGGAGGCAGTTCTTCCAGTTGAAATTCAGATTTCTTCCCTAAGGATTATGAAAGAAGCTGATCTAGACGAAGACGATTGGATTCAGACTCAGTTGGACCAGATAAACTTGATTGATGAGAAGAGGCTCGCAGCTATTTGTCATGGTCAGTTGTACCAAAAGCGTATGATCAAAGCCTTCAACAAGAAAGTCAAAAGTCAGGCATACCAAACCGGTGGTTTGGTTGTTAAACGCATCATCTTACCACAAGGTGACCCCAGGGGCAAGTGGACTCCCACTTATGAGGGACCGTTTGTAATCAAGAAAATATTCTCCGGCGGTGCCATGTTGCTTACCACTATGGATGGCGAAGATTTCCCACACCCTGTGAATGCGGACATAGTCAAAAAGTACTTCGCTTAAAGAAAAGCTCGCTAAGTTGAAAACCTGAAAGGGCAACTTAGGCAAAAATGAGCGTCTCGGTGGATTGAAAACCTGAAAAGGCGATCCAGGCAAAAATTAGAGACTAAAATAAATATTATCCCGGTAGGCTGAAAACCTAAAAAGGCAGCCTAGGCAAAAGTTAGGGAATAAAGCGTACAACTATGTTCCGTTCGGCTACCTACTCACCTTCAAGGTTCAATACATCAAAGACACCGATCAGTTCAATTACTTTCTTCCAACAAGTGAGGGATGAGATGTTCGAAGACAGATTGGTAATAGCAGAATTGAAACTTGACTGGATTGTTTTCACATAGCTATTTCTCTTTATAAGTACTTTTCAAAGCTTTATGACAATTTCTTACTACTAGGATTTTTGTCTCCTTGTACTAATCAGCCTATTATGGCTCTTTTTTTTTCTTTTCAAAATCAATTCAGCTCATGCTCAAAATCAACATTTTCACTTTTTCTGTTTTGAATACGTAAACGTCCCAAATGATAATTTTGAATGAACATGTGCATTTGAATATGATTGATGTTTACAAGAGAAAAAAACAGAAATAGCATTCAGGTAATGTCCCAATCATTTGGACATCATCTCGAAACCAGCATCAGAAGAAAAATCCCCAACAGAGATGCATTTCTCAGCAAATTCCTCAATGAGATTCGAGAAATCTTATTCCCCAGCAGGGCTGTTCAAGAGTGCTATCTCCAGAAAGTGTGGTCTCCACACCAGGACTTGGTCAAATAGTGCATCGGAGGATTATGCATCTTCCTCATTCCCATTTTAAAGGGTATCAAAATCAGAACTTTCAAATTACCTTTCATCCCCGAGCGGTAGTCAAAGATCCTTCAACGGAGCACCTTGGTCCTCAAAGAAGGTCCCCAGCCGAGTGTACTCGAACAAGACGGCAAAGATCTTCAACGATCACAATGCCTTCATTTCCAAATGGCTAGCAGGGATTTATTTTCCCAAACAGAAGCTTGATACGCTCAAAACAGCATACATCATGCATCATACATCATACATCATACACATATTCATACACAGCATATAATGTTTCGTGACAAACGCATACATAACATGCATATTTCTCCTTTAGTTCGAGAATCTCATACATTACATGCATCATGACATTGCATGTCACTAACTTGATTTTTTCAGGCGGACGGATATCTTCAGCAAAGATGTTCTCAATCACATGCAGTGTTCCCCTGGATTCTATTCAGACGGACATTTCTCTCAGATATCATCAAGCCAAAGATTCATTCTGAAGAGATCTCTCTTTCTAACTCAAAAAACAAGCAACATAGATCTAAGTCGATACCTTGAACGGTTCCTTCATGATCTACCTTCAGATCAAAGTCGATACCTTGGACGGTTCCTTCATGATCTACCATCAAAGATCTAAAGTTGATACCATTAGACGGTTCCAGAACGATCTACCATCAAAGATCTAAAGCTGATACCTCAGACGGTTCCAGAACGATCTACCATCAAAGATCTAAAGCTGATACCTCAGACGGTTCCACAACGATCAACTTTCAAAATCTAAAGCGGAAAAACTTTGGACAGTTCCGTAACGATCAGCCTCCAAGACTTAAAGCGGTAACCTCAGACGGTTCCGAAACGGTCAACGCAGAGGCTTTCAAATCCTTCATCAAGATATAATCAATGGATTCATTCTGATGAACAAACCATCAATACATTCAATAGATGGCATCTGAAAGCCCATCTCAGGTAATGTTTCGATCTGCCAACAACATTTCTCAGACAACATTCAAATGCAATTTCCAACATCACGTCCGGTGGAGGTAAGTGCAAATTTTCAGGGCATCTAAAATATTCAATCATCTTCTACCTTCAGATTCCAAACGGTCTATTCAGGTTTAAGAAGATTGAATAGGGGCAACTGTTATACCCCAAAATTTGCCCACATCTTTTTTCAACAGACTTCTGTCTAAAAATTGGGAGTTTCATATAATCTTGGATTTTATTTCATAAATATCCTAATTTATGAACACTCGGTTTTTAGAATTTTTCTTATACGGTATTTTGGCTCGCTGTTGAATTCATTCTTACGCAAACGCCAATTACTGTTTATCATTTCACACACGCTGTTTATTTGAGATTTATTTGCAGATAAATAGTACTGACGCAATTGGTACAGAATTAAATCTTTTTGCAGGCGCAGAGTCCGGGGATTCAGACTGTAATGGTAACAAGAGAACAAGTTTTTGAGACTTCAAATGGATTTCATGGACCTCTATATATCTCAAAGTACCACCATACAAATTTTCAAAACTTCAATTCGCTCAGACGCACAGTCAGCAACTCAAACAGTCAACAGACGACCAGTTTGACCGAAAAGTCAACAGACAGTCAAAAATGATTTTTTTTGTCAACATCCATATTTTGTCAAAAGATTCATCATTTGATCATTGGTTGATCATAATTCATCAAGGAAAGATCAAAAATCAACAAAACCCTGAGTTTCAAAATTAGGGTTTTCTCCTAAAAAGTCAACTGAACTTTGACTGGTCATAACTCTCATCCTTCATCCAAAAAATTCCAACCAAAGCTCATTTTGAAGGAAATCCAATTATCTTTCAAATGCAATTGGTCCCATGGTCATTAGATTCACCATTTGGAAAATATGAACCAAGACATTACAGGTCATTTTCAAAGTCAACTAGAAATGGTTTTTTGTCAAAGGCCATAACATCAAGATAACTTCTCCAAATGAAAAAAAGTTTCCAAAGTGGCTTGTAGAGGACATCTTGAGGTTTCTAAAAAGTACAAGAACTCCTTCATATGATAAAAATTGAGGGATTTATGCCTTGTTGAAGTTGGCTATTTTTTAGGAAAATGCATGAAATCAACATTGATCAAAAGTGTTTTTTTTCCAAAAGAGACCAAATTTCCATGATTCAAACATTCTTCCAACAATGCTAAGGGCCTCCCACGACCAACCTAAGGCCCATAACATTTTATTTCTTTTTTTTGGTTTAATTTTATTACATTTAAGATTAAATTGAAAAAGATATGGAAGGATAATGTTATGTAGCTTGGATCTTAAGCATGAGTCATCAAGAAACATTCAAAGTTCTGCCCCAAAGAGATGGTACAGCAGAAGATTGAAGAAAATTGAGCCATGGTTGCTTGAATTCATAGCTACATATTATTAAAAAAGTCAAAATTCAACAAAAGCACTTATTGCTTCTTAGCTTAGTTTTTAAGTGCTTCTCTGCCTATAAATGAAGTAGAACACTTCATCAATGAGGAGGACACGAAATCAGAACCTTACTCTTGCTTGTATCACTCATAAATCAAATTGAAATTTGCAAAGAAACTTGAAATTCGAATTTTTAGTTCAAGCCATTTTTAATCCAAACTAAACACTCAAATACAATCTCCAAGCATCACTGAATCTATTCAAATCAGTTTCAAGCTTTGAAACTCAAAGAATCGAGCACTATACCTCACGGTTTGCTCGAACTAAAACTTACAAAAATCTCATCATACATGCATGTTTAACAAGATGTAGACATATATTTGAGTTTAGTATGATGTTCTGATCATTTCTGGAAGTTTAATTGAAGTTTGGATGCGTGTACACGAAACCACCATTTTAGGGTTCTTCATCTCAAAATTAGGACTTTTCAAATTAGGCAAAATTACAGGTTCAAATAGGTCCCATTGAATTCGTATGGACCAGACGAGCTCAACCATGGCATCGCGCCAAATTTATATTTTGTTTTGCTCGTATTCGCTATTTTTGCAGGTGTAATAGGTTGGAGCTTTTTACACCACCTGCAAATGAAAGGTGTAAAAGAGTGGTTCTAATAAAGAAGATGATGCGTGGCTCCTTCCCATTGGTTGGAGGGCGCGCGCGTGTTTTTTTAAAATAACTTTGGATTCAGTGTTTTGCAGGTTCTGTACATATCATGTTCCTCAAAATCTGAACCATCAGATCATGCCAGCTGCTCATCCAACGCACCAAGACACGCTAGTCCATGATATAGACTCTTGAGCCAACCACACATAATCATTTGTTTTATATTTTCTATTTTATTTTATTTTCTGTGCCAAATTAATTAAAAATAGTTCTAAAAATCAAAAAAATATAATAAAAATATTTTTAAGCTTATAAAATAATCTATTATTTTTTGACATAAAAATATTTTATTTTTCTTAATAATTAGAATATTTTGTTTAATTAATTAGTATATATTTATATATTGACTTTTTAATTATTTCAACCAATCAAAAAATCAGAAAAATTGTTCTTTTTTTATTAAATTTAGTTTATATATTATAGACTAATTTTGTACATATTTAGAATATTTTTCTCTTTAAGTTTTAATTATTTGTGTAATTATTTGCATAATTATATGATTATTTAACTTAATAGTTTTCAAAACAACTTCAAAAATTCCAAAAAAATTAGTTTTATTTTAAAATTAATTGACAAACATTTTGAACATATTTTAAACTTAATTTTTAGGTTTAAATTTTATTTCTACTTTTTTTCTCATTTTAATTAAATTAATCATGCATTAATTCTAATTAAAATCAACCATACAAAAAATCCAAAAATATTTCTTTTATCTTATTGCAATTTAAATTCCTAGATAAGTGTATAGGTTGTCAAATTCATGTAAATAGCGTAGTTTACATTTCCCGCACAATCGATGTAATAGCGTAGATTTACTTTCCGCATTTTACATTCCCGCATTTTAATTCCAGTACATATAAAACTGCGTGTATGTCAAAAATAAAAAAACTGAAGCGTTAGGTCACTAACTGCAAAGATAAAATATCTGAATCAAAACACAATCACACTTGCACCTCTTAGGGTAATCCCTTTTTTACTCTTTTCAAAAATCAAAATCAAATTCTACTGTTTCAAATGCAAAAATCGAACTTTCGTTTACATCCGGTGAAAGGAGAATTTTCTAAAGGAAATAGGAAAAGACCTTATAACTTAGGGTAGACCTCCTAATTGCTTGCTCAAATCAAACAAACAAATGTCTCATATATCATTGTTTTTCAAAATAAAATTTTCAAAAAAAGACAATACTTGGTATATATCCAAACAAGGATCATTACGAAGTTAACGTTCTTTTTTTCAAAATATCTTTCGAAAGATAAAACACTTTGTATACATCCGCACAAGGATCATTATAAAGTCAATTCACAAAATGAATTTTAAAACCACATACAAGCATTTCAAGGCATGACAAATGATTTAAACAAGTGAGCTAAGCAATTAAGAGCCCATGGATAACCATGGATACAAAGGGTGCTAACACCTTCCCTTTGTATAACCTACCCCTTTACCCAAAATCTCTTAAAGGTCTTTTTCTGTTTCTTTTATAAACCTTTCCTTAATTGGATAAAATAAAAGTCGGTGGCGACTCTCTGATTTTCAAAAATAACACAAAAGCAAAAAAAGAAGAGTGTCAGTTCGTATATCTCTCCACGAGAGGTATGGTAAAAAACCGAGGGCGACACCTTGGCATGAGCTTCTGAATACCTCAACAGAGATAGCATTGAAATCTTTGAAGTAGTATTCCCCAGTTGTTCAACAATATTGTAATCACTTTTGCAGATGATTTTCAAAATCTCCTCCATTTCTTGCTTTGAAGGATCTTCAACAGTGACTTCATTAGGTACTTGAACTGGTTCAACTAATGGCTTTTTGCCTCGAGCATTGACAGCTTGATTAGGAACTGGGACCTGGACTGGAGTAGTAGTAACATTTGGAGAAATTTCCGGCGAAAAGACCCTTCCACTTCTTGTAATCTTACTAGTCCCCACAATATTATCAACAACTGGATTAGTAACATTCACGGCCTCATCAGTCGAGGTGTCTTGTTTAACTCCATGGACATAAACATTCGCGCCATAGCTCCGTGGAACAACTTTGTCTGAGGAATATGGAAATGGAGCCGGATTGGTGATGATTACAGATGCTACTCTGGGTGCAGCAGTAATTTTGACGGGTTTATTTGCTGGAATTTTCACAGGGTTGTGGAAATAACAGACAAATCCTGGCAATAGTTCTTCACATGGGGAATTCTTTCAAACATTATTGCATGATTGTTCATCAGGCGCTGAATGCCTTCCTTCAATTTCGCACAGCCATTGGACTAAGAAGCACAATGGTAACAATTCTCATTACAACCCGGAAATAAACCGGATTGTAGCAGCTTTGCTTTGATAACTAAGAGGGAAGTAGTTAAATTCATCACATCAGCAACATGAGAAGCATCATCTACAACATTGATGGCCTTGTCATGCTTGGGCATAGGAGCAGTAATGACATTTGGAGTCTCTGGAGGATCAAATTCAATTTCCCCAGCATCTATCATGTCTTGGATCTTATTTTTCAAAGCCCAACAGTGATCTGCATCATGTCCAGAACTATTGGCATGGTATGCACATGTTGCGTCGGGGCGATAACTAGAAGAGGAAGTGTTGACATTCTTCGGAGGATCCCTCAATGTAATCAGATTTACTTTTAACAAGTGCTGCAATGCTTGGGAGATGGGCATGTTGATTTTGGTGAAGTTCCTTCTTGGTGCGTCTGGCCGACGCGTATACTTCGGCGGTTGATCTTGTTGAGGCGCAGACGTAGAGATCAGAACAGCCCCTACAGATTGGTGATGATCACTTTTGTTGCGACCCTTCTGACTGTGCACTGTATTGACTTCATTTCTCCCACTGATGGGCCTCTTTGTAGTACTAGAGGAGGAGCCTACTTGAATTTTTCCGCTTTGAATGCCGCTTTCGACACGCTCTCCAGTTAATATCAGGTCAGTGAAACCTGACAATGAGCTTCCTAACAAATTACTGTAAAAAGGGCCAGTTTAAGTGCCCATGAACATGTCGACCAGCTCGCGATCAGATAAGGGAGGTTGAACCCTTCCAGCTAGATCTCTCCATTTTTGTGCATACTCTTTGAAGCTTTCTTTCGGTGCCATGGTCATGCCCCGTAGCTGAGTACGGGTTGGTGCAAGGTCAGCATTGTATTGATACTGTTTGTAGAAAGCAGCAGCCAAATCTTCCCAGGTGTGAACTTTTGCACTTTCTAGTTGGTAGTACCACTCGAGTTGTGTACCCGACAGACTTTCTTGGAAGAAATGAATCCACAATTTTTTATCCACCGTATGAGGTTGTATCTTTCTCACATAGGACCTTAGATGCAGCTTTGGGCAAGAGACTCCATCATACTTTGCAAAGATAGGAACTTTGAACTTTGGAGGGATAACAACCCCTGAGACGAGTCCAAGATCATTAAAGTCTAAACCAGGTATTTTCTGTATCTCCATAGCTTTCATGCGTTCTTCCAACTGCTGGTATTTGCTATCACCCTGTTCGTCTTCGGAATGTTCATCTTCTTCGTTAGAAGAGAGAGAGGGTTTGGCAGAACCCTGGTTGCTGTGATTGTCTTCTTGATCACCTTCACCGACTACTTCAGGGATTGGCGCCTTTTTGGACCTCCTGGCTGGGACTCTGACTTTCCTCACGAGGTGGCTCAAACCTACAGATCCCTTAGGCTTCTTTTTCTTCTTGGCCATCAGGGCTTTCAGTTCCTCTTGCCCTTTTGCTAGCTCCAAAATTGCTAACTGAACTTGGGCGCTCTGTGCCTTGAGATTCTTGATGCTTGCTTCGGAATCCATCCCTTCTAACTAAAATAAACAGCGAGAAGATGAGAAACCTGTTATGCAATGTTTATGAATGAGATGCATATGCAATGTTTTCAAGGATCTTAGAATTTAAATTCGTTTAAACAAAAGAGAAACAAACGTTTATTAGCCAAACATTTTATTTCTTTTCTCTTTTCCCTTTTTTTTTCTTTTGCCTCTTTCGGGCTTACAAGATAAAGCAAATAAAAGAAAATAAAAGATTCTTCAAGCCTCCCATGGACGCTTTCTCTTTGCACCCAGGGACGTGTTGATCTGCTGTTCTTCATGGAGTTGTTTGGTGAGCTCCAACACTTTCCTCTCATAGTCCTGACAATGTGCTTTGAAGGTGTCCCTTTCTTCTTTTAGTTGAACCCAAGATTTCTGCAGCTCTTCCAGGTCAGTCGGCATATCCGGATGTAGAATAACTCGAGGTTCCTCCCTTTCGACTTCTGGCTCAATGGTCACAGGTAGGATAGCAGGATATGGCATGATGAACTTCTGAGCACGAGCACGCACCCATTTGAGGTAAGGCTCCATGGGAATAGAATTCCATTGTCCTAAAGACTTGCTTTCTACTTTGTAGACACTGCCCCAAGCATGTATAAACCTTTATCGATATCCTTGGGAATCATCTTCGTAGTTGAACACAATGCCGTGGTTGATCATGTCGTGAGGACCATTTCTTCGTGCATATCCAAATTGGCGCAAAGCTAAAGAGGGATCGTAGGTGATGCCTCCCCTAATGCCAAGGAGCGGCACATTAGGGTACTCCCCACAATGGTCAATAAGAGTGATGTCTTCTTGAAAGAAGTTGTTCCACCGGATATCTGAATGAGATAAGGACATAGTTCTGTGAGACCATTGCATCCTTTGCTTGTTTTTCAACACCGATCGGGGAAGGTGTGATGTAAACCATCTAGCCAGTAGTGGTACACAACACATAAGAGTCCCTCGCTTTTTCATGGTACGAGTGTATAGAGAATGTAGAATATCTCCCAGCAAAGTAGGTACCGGATTGCGGGTTAAGAAGATGTTGATAGCGTGCACGCCTATGAATTGGTCGGGATTAGGGAATAACACCAACCCATATATCAAAAGAGCCACAACTTCTTCAAAAGCTTGGTAATTCGTATCCTTCAGTAATGATCGAGCCTTCCCCATTAAGAACTTAGCAAGCAAACCCTCGACTCCACTCTTTGTTTCCCAATTAGACTCGATTTCTGACTTCCGTAAATGTAAGGCAGCAGCAATGATTTCAGGCTTCGGAATCTTTTCTAAACTAGTGAAAGGTAATTGATTTTCAATAGGTAACCCAACCAGTTCAGAGAATTCCTCCAAGGTGGGTTATAGCTGGTAATCGGGAAATGTAAAACAATGATGTTCAGGATCAAAGAATTGGAACAGGACCCGTATCATGTCTTCTTCAAATTTTGAGGTAACCAAATGGAGTAGGTGACCATGCTTCTCGGTGAATTGAGCATTTCTGGGAAATTCTGATATTAATTCCTTAAGTTCAGATGGTACTGTTGAGATGTTAATCCAGATGTAATTTCTGGTAGCAGGAGCCATTACCTACAACAACAGAACAAAAGTAAACTCTTCGGTCCTTGAAATGATTAGTGAAAAATGATATGTTTATGATGTTTATGATGTTATGATGTCAAACATGTGGAAAACACAAACAAATCACACAATAGCCTTAGGTTTAAAGGCTTGCACGAGGTTCATAGGTGATACCCTCCCCACTGAAGTTTAGTTGGTTTAAACCTGTCTTAGAATGGTATTCGGGTTCTATGATCCTTGGAGACAACATCTCAATACGGCACTCGGACGGCCGATCAAAACATTCCTCGAGGATAACCAACTTCGATCAATTTCAAAGCCAGTCACTTAATAGGTCACAAGTCAAGTTCAACTAAAGGTTCTAAGGCGAATTAGTGCTTGATGACATTTCGGAAGCCTAACATACTCCTTGATCGTATTCAAGGGATATCATTACAGACCAAAGTTTCGCACTAACGGTGACTACCGGATCAACCATATCGGTACATGCCAAACAATTTCCTTGGTCTATTGCCACATACTTAAGGTATCTTGAGATTCGGGCTAGAATATTTCACACAAGTAAATCCAATTCCCAAACAAACCTTTGAAAAATAGAGCAAACAAAACAAACAATTGAAAACATCGAAGTGATCTAAACTCTAAGGTAACCCCTCTTAAAAACATTTTGTTTTGAAGTCCCCAACAGAGTCGCCAGTTCTGTCACCTCGGTTTTTTGGCGAGAACTGACTCTTCTTTTTATTTTTTGAATTGCGAAAAGCAGAGAGTCGCCACCGACTTTTATTTTATCCAATTAAGGAAAGGTTTATAAAAGAAACAGAAAAAGACCTTAAAGAGATTTTGGGTTCGGGGGGTAGGTTATACAAAGAGAAGGTGTCAGCACCCTTTGTATCCATGGTTAACCATGGGCTCTTAATTGCTTAGCTCACTTGTTTGAATCGTTTGATTTGCTTGAAATGCTTGTATGTGGTTTTAAACATTTTGCAAAAGAGTTAACTTTGTAATGATCCTTGTGCGGATGTATACAAAGTGTTTATCATTGAAAGATGTTTTGATGGTTTGAAAAAAGATTTTTAACTTTGTAATAATCCTTGTTTGGATATATACAAAGTAGTCTTTTGAAAGTTTGTTTTGGAAAAAACAGTGATGTGTGAAACATTTGTTGTTTTGTTTTGTTTGAGCAAGCAATTAGGAGGACTACCCTAAGTTCGCAAGATCCTTTCCTTGTTCTTTTAAAAAATTTGCCCTAACTGGATACAAACAGGAAAAACAGTATGATTGATTTGAAAAGAGTAACAGGGATTACCCTAAGAGGTGCAAGTGTGATTGTGTTTTGTTTTCAGATATTTTTGTCTTTGAGATTAGTGATCTAGCGCTTCAGTTTTATTCTTGTCATACACGCAGTTTTATATGTACAGGAATTAAAGTGCGGAAATGTAAAATGCGAGAAAATAAATCTACACTATTACATCGATTGTGCGAGAAATGTAAACTACGCTATTTACATGAATTTTGCAACCTAATACACTTATCTAGGAATTGAAATTGCAATGAAATAAAGGTGTGTGCTTTTGATTTCTTTGATGGAAAGATTTGAAGTGGAATTGAAACAAAAGTTTGAAAATATTGATTGAAAACTAGGTTAAAACAATGTAAACCTAAGTCTAATATTAATTAATATGACCTAACGTCTAATTAATTAAATAAACCCTAATTACTATGTGAAGTAATTGACTATGTCAAGTGAAAGGTAAAAGAAAAACCCTAGGTCTAATTTGTTTTTAGCCTAAATAAATTTTTTGTTATTTTTTGATTATTTTATGATCATTAACCTAATTAATCTCTAATCAAATTAATTGAACATGGTGATTAAATGACAAATAAAATCTAACCTAATAAGATTAAGCTAAAAATTATATCAAGAAAAAAAAATTAATTGATTTTAGTTCAAAACCTAATTGATTAAGTGTTCTAGAAAATTAATAAAACTAATTAAATAAGTCTATTTAATTAATTATACAAATATTAAAAAAAAAAATCTTTAATTTTTATCAAAAATTAAAGTGACATTTTTTGTTCATAAAAATGAAGGGAAAATATTTTTGGGATTTTTTGATTGGTTGATTTTAATTTAAGTGCAAAATATTAGTTAGTTTTAATTAAATACGCAGGGGGGTGTATTTAGCAGTTTGGAAATTGAACTGAAATCAGTTGTTTTCTGCGTTTGGGCCTAAAACCAGGGGGTGTGAATAACAAACACGTACAGGCCCGTTCCAACTTTCTTTTGTTTTTTTTAATTAAGTCAGGTGGGTCCCATAACTTAAACCAGAGCCAATCATGTTATTTCGTTTTGCCACGCATGCTTTAAACACTTTGACCGGCCAATGAGAGAAAGGGAGAACGCCACGCAGGACGCTGACTGAGCTGGGGCTTTGACTGGACCAGAGAAGCGCCGGAAACCTAAGTCCGGTCATCTTCTCCGGCTAGGGCATCTTCTTTCCTGCAAAAATAAGTTAGATAAATACCAAAGGAGGACCCTACCCCCCTAAATCGAGGTCTGGGAATCCATTGGTGAAGTTAGTTTGGACTGAAAGTGGCTTATTCAAGCGATTCGAAGCTCACAACGAAACCACGGTTAAAAATGGTGTTTCAAGTATCAGGGACTTAAAGCTTCATGTAGCACGTCAAAGCTACTCTAAATCACTTCACAAACTCAAACAAAACGTTAGATATAATTTATATATGCATATGAATGAGATATGGATCATGATAAGTAAATGAAAACGGAGAGTGATGGAACTCGTGTCTCAGGTCCTTCTGAACTTGGCTATTGATCCAAACTTACCTAAATATGTCCCAGGAGATGATTTATGGACTTAGTTTGCTTTGAAACTAACTGCAAAATCAAATACGAAAATTAAAGTTTCTTGTGACTTTTTTTAGTTTTAGTGTGGATTTCTGGGCTATGATCTCGCGTCCTCTTCCTTGCTGAAGCTTGGTATCTATTTATAGAGGAAGATAGAGTACTGAGTTTGCCTTTGGATCAAGTGTAGAATATTTTCCATTTTTTATTCCTTCCATGGATAAAACATTGAATTTTGTGGCCATGGTGATCATTGCTTTCAACCACTCTTGCCCATAAGTCTTCTGTACTCTCTGCTCCTTTGAATCAATCTTGATTGGCAGCTCACACTAGAAACAAAGCCTTGGATAATATCTTTGATTATTTCTTTTTTAATTTAATTCTAAATGAATAAAATTAAATAAAAATGAAACAAAAATGTCATGGATCAAGGATAGGTCGTGGATGGTCCTAAGCATCTTAGAAACATGTTTGGATCACAAAATATTAGGCCCATTTGAAAAAAAATCAAGTTTGGCCAATGTTGATTTCATGTATTTTCCCAAATAATGGCCAACTTCAACAAGGCATAACTCCCTCAATTTTGATCATATGAAGGAGTTCCTGTACTTTTTAGAATCCTCAAGATGTCCTCAACAAGCCACTTTCGAAGCTTTTTTGCATTTGGAGAAGTTATCTTGATGTTATGGGCTTTGACAAAAAACTGCTTTTTGTTGACTTTGAAAATGCCCTGTAATGTCTTGGCTCATATCTCCCAAATGGTAAATCCAATGACCATGGGACCAATTTCATTTGAAAGATAATTGAATTTCCTTCAAAATGAGATTTGGTTGAAATTTTTCTGATGAACGAGGAGAGAGTTATGGCCGGTCAAAATTCAGTTGACTTTTTAGGTAAAAACCCTAATTTTGAAACTTGGAGTTTTGTCGATTTCTGAACTTTTCTTGATGAATTATGATCGACCGTTGATCAAATGATGAATCTTTTGACAAAATACGGATGTTGACAAAAAATTGCATTTTTGACTGTCTGTTGACTTTTTGGTCAAACTGGTCGTCTGTTGACTGTTTGAGTTGTTGACTGTGCGTCAGAGCGAATCGAAGTTTGAAAATTTTTCTGGTGGTACTTTGAGACATATGGAAATCCATGAAATCCATTTGAGGTCTCAAAAACTCGTTCTCCTGAAAAAACAAAAACCCTAGTTATGGACTGTTTGTGTAGGAGACAGTTAAGCGTACCTGATTTTTGTGCAGTGTTGAGTCTCTGCTGATCATGTGATTATTAGAAGACTTCTAGAACAAAAATCTTGGAAATTTGAAGTGCGAAAGATTGATTTGACTGATGGTACAAACACGGAGAATTGCGCTGATAGCGGGTTTGACTGGTAATTGGCTGTCCGGGTACTGACGTGACAGTTAAAGTGAAAACTTAACAGTTAAAGTTAATTTTTCTTTTTGTTTTTGTTGTGTTAATGGTGAAAAATTATTTACATGGTTTGTTAGAAAAACAAAATCATAATAAATAAAAATATATACTGTACGCGAATGAAATTATTGATAATAAAATTGAAAAGGATTTAATGCACAGAAAAATAAATATTTAACTAGCAATAAACACACATAATATTATCTCGATAACTAAACGACGGTACAACAAACAATACAATATTTAATACTGACAGTACAAATATTACATAACAGTAAATATAACGAACGATACGACAAATATAATGAACGATACATTATTTGAAAGCGACAGATACGACAAACTTTAAGTATGACGATTACAGACCTACGCTATAAACAACAGTATATAGATGCCCGGGAGTGTAAACATCCCAGGTCCGCATTTTTCAGGACTATGCAGACAGAATAAGGACATGATCACCACAAAAACAGTGATGACCACAAGAAGAAACGTTTCCATCCACTTTGCCATTTTTTGCCGAGGAAGAAGAGAAAATGATTAGGAGATAGTATGATAGAAATTTGGGAGATGAGTGAAATTTGATGTGAGCAATTACGGAAAAAATGAGGAGTATCTATAGAGTGAAAAGAGAGAGATAGAGACGTTGGGGAATGGAGTGGTACCGTAAAAAGGGAAAATTTGAATAGTAGTAGGATTTGAAAAAAATATGGTAGGTTTTGAAAAGAAAGAGGTATAGAATAAAGTTAAGATTTGATTTGAAAGAAGGAGATTTGAAAAGAAAAGAAGATATTTGAAAAGAAAGAAAGAGATTTTGGAAAAATAATGTAGTATAAAAATAAAAATTAGTGGGAAATAAAACCAATAATAATTTAGTTGTTACCAGTATAATCTGAAACCTCGGACTCTGCGCCTGCAAATTTTAATTATGTACCAACTGCGTCAGCATTATTTATCTGAAAATAAATCTCAAATAAACAGTGTATGAAGTGATAAACAGTATTTGGCGTTTATGTAAGAATAAATTCAACAGCGAACCAAAATACTGTATAAAAAAATTCTAAAAATTGAGTATTCATAAAATCAGGATATTTGTGAAATAAAAATCCAAGATTGTATAAAAATTCAAATTTTTAGACAAAAGTCTGTTGACTTCTCTTTGAAAAAAAACGCGGGCAAATTTTGGGGTATAACACATAGCTTTCACGCACTTCGAATCCTTCAATTCCTCAGTTGCATTGACAGGTTCGACATCTGCGTAGAAAGCGTAATGTACAAGCTCACGTTCATCATTAACTACATAATCTGATGTAATCGCACATTCTTGCAACCTTACAGGCACGTGTCTTGTTCTCTGAGGTCTGCTTGGGCCTGCATTACCTCTGACTTCTTCTTATCGAACTTCTTCTCTTTCGACTTCAGTAGCCGGTTCATCACAAAATATTCTCACTGAATCCTTCTTTACATTTTAAGTCCAATCCCATTCTTTAAGCTCATCTATGATCACGTCCCTGCTGATCACTACTTGCTTGTTCATTGTGTTGAACAACTTGTATCCTCCAATCGAATGATATCCTATAAGGATCATTTGACTCGACTTGTCATCAAGTTTTCTTCTTAACTGATCTGGGACATATCTATGTGCTATAGATCCAAATACCTTCAGATGACTCAAGCTAGGCCTCACACCAGACTAACATTCTTCTGGAGTAATTCCCTCTAGCTTCTTCTTCGGATATCTGTTCAGAATGTATGTTACAGTCGATGTGAAGGCAAGCCTCTACAACACTATGTTTTGATGAAGACAACTATCATGAGTATACATCAATAAAGGATGAGAAAAAAGATCAAATTAGCTATGGATCCAGATTGCAACCTTCATGGAGATTAGCCTTGATTGATTGATCTTCATGTCATAATGGTACAAGCTAAATCCTTTTACACTGATATTCCTTAGTGCTCAAAAATCATATAAACTTTCATAAATATGCATGTCGAAACTTATATATGAATGGCATAAGTTTCCATATACCAAAAACATGCATTTTCACTCCTTATGTTGAGTGGGAATACTTTTCATAGTTTCAGTAACCGGTTACCAACATTCATGTAACTGGTTACTGAAACTATGAAAAGTATTCCCACTGGTTTTTGTATGGGTATCCGATTACTGAAACAAGGGTAATCGGATACCCATACAAAAACCAGTGGGAATACTTTTCATAGTTTCAGTAACCAGTTACATGAATGTGGGTAACCGGTTACTGAAACTATGAAAAGTATTCCCACTGGTTTTTGTATGGGTATCCGATTACCCTTGTTTCAGTAATCGTTACCGAGTTTAAAATTTCAAAAATTATGAACGTTGGAGTGTAACCGATACTGAAACAAGGGTAATCGGATACCCATACAAAAACCAGTGGAATACTTTTCATAGTTTCAGTAACCAGTTACATGAATGTTGGTAACCGGTTACCTCAACATAAGGAGTGAAAATGCATGTTTTTGGTATATGGAAACTTATGCCATTCATATATAAGTTTCGACATGCATATTTATGAAAGTTTATATGATTTTTGAGCACTAAGGAATATCAGTGTAAAAGGAGTTTAGCTTGTACCATTATGACATGAAGATCAATCAATCAAGGCTAATCTCCATGAAGGTTGCAATCTGGATCCATAGCTATTTGATCTTCATGTCATAATGGTACAAGCTAAATCCTTTTACACTGATATTCCTTAGTGCTCAAAAATCATATAAATTTTCATAAATATGCATGTCGAAACTTATATATGAATGGCATAAGTTTCCATATACCAAAAACATGCATTTTCACTCCTTATGTTGAGGTAACCAGTTACATGAATGTTGGTAACCGTTACCTCAACATAAGGAGTGAAAATGCATGTTTTTGGTATATGGAAACTTATGCCATTCATATATAAGTTTCGACATGCATATTTATGAAAATTTATATGATTTTGAGCACTAAGGAATATCAGTGTAAAAGGATTTAGCTTGTACCATTATGACATGAAGATCAAATTAGCTATGGATCCAGGTAACCGGTTACCAACATTCATGTAACTGGTTACTGAAACTATGAAAAGTATTCCCACTGGTTTTTGTATGGGTATCCGATTACCCTTGTTTCAGTAATCGGTTACCGAGTTTAAAATTTCAAAAATTATGAACGTTGGGAGTGGGTAACCGATTACCCTGCTTTTGGTAACCGATTATCTACTGAACCAATGCCTTGTTTCACTTTGCTTCATGTTCAAACGTGAATATCTTTTCAAACCTTAAACATTGCATTGTTTGATCATTTTATACTCTTTCTAAAGGGTGTAAATACCTATATATACCATAAACTTCATATTTAAATCTCATCCTTTCATTACAATTTACCACCTTTTTGTCATACATTTTCATACAAGTGTTTCATACTTGAACTTTCATTGAAACTTTTTCTGCACATTGTTAGAAAATTTTCTCATTCATACATAAACACTTGAGCACTATTATATCATTGTAAATTGTCTTGCTTGAAAGAGAAGATCAATCCTAGTGATTGATATATGTTCATCAACATTACTATTCAAATATATCTGGTTATTATTGACTTGCTATCCAGGATTGTTGGAAGCAAGGGTTGTTGATTAGTGAGAGGATTGTTCTCATAATCAAGTTAGTAAATCCAAGAGGATTTTTCTCGGTGGTTGAAATCTTGTTGTCCAGGATTGTTGGAAACAAGTGAGTCATTAAGGGAGGATTGTTCTCTTAGTGTACTTAGTGAAAATCCAAGAGGATTGTTCATGGTGTTTGGTTTGTCTTGTGTAAGTTACAAACAATAGTAAAATCTCTTTCATGTTGAAAGGGGACTGGAGTACTCTTGGATTGTGAGGGAACCAGTATACATCATTGTGTTCTTTACTTTTCCGTTGTTATACCCCAAAATTTGCCCACATATTTTTCAAGAAAAACTCCAATCTGAAAATTAAGAGTCTCATATAATCATGGATTTTTATTTCAACAAATATCCTGACATATGAAATACTTAGTTTTTAGAATTTTTCTTATACAGTAATTTGGCTTGCAGTTGAATTTATTCTTACGCAAACGCCAAATACTGTTTATTACTTCACACATGCTATTTATTTATTTACAGATAAATAGTACTGACGCAATTGGTACAGAGTTAAATCTTTTTGCAGGCGCAGAATCAGGAAACTCAGACTGTATTGGTAACAAGTAGATTATTATTATCTTTTGTTTCCCACTAATTTTTTGTACTATATTCCATTATTTGCAAAAATCTTTTCAAATCTCTTTTTCAAAAATCAAATCTCTCTTTTTCCAACACTATCATACACTTTCTTTCAAATCTTACTTCCACTCAAATTTTCCTTTTGTACGGAATCACATCATTCCCCAACGTCTCTTTCCTTCTTTCCATTCTATAAATACCTCTCATTTTCTTCCATAAAATCTCACATCAAATTCCAACTCATCTTTCAAATTCCTATCTCATATCTATTTTCTCTTCTTCCCTGACAAGAATGGCAAAGTGGATAGAGACACTGTTTCTTACAGTCATCACCATTGCTACGGTGATCATGACTTTCTTCTGCCTGCATAGTCCTGAAGAGTGTGGACCTGCAATGGTTGCACTCCCAATCATCTACATGTTATTGTTCATAGCATGGGTCATTAACCGTCATTCTTAAAATTTGCCGTATTTCTTATTTCTTAAATGTACCGTTTATTCGTCGTACTGTTCAATATAGTATGTGATATTTGTACTGTCAGTATTAAATGTTGTACTATTTGTCATAATATTGCTTAATTACTAAGATAATATTTTGTGTGTTTTCTGCCAGTCAAATATTCCTATTTCTGTGCATTAAATGATTTTCAGGGTTATTATCGGTAATTTCGCCCGCATACCGTAAATATTAGTTATTTATTATGTCTGTGTTTTTCTAACAAGTCATGTAAATAAACTTTCATTTTTCACATAAAACATAAAACAAAAACAACAAAAAAGAAAATTAACTTTGACTGTTGATTTTTCACTCTAACTGCTACGTCAATACCTGAACAGTCAGTTGACAGCCAAACTGCTGGCAGTACAATTCTCAGTGTTTTGTACCATCAATCAAATCAATCTTTCACAATTCAAAATTCCAAGATCTTTTGTGCTAGAAGTCTTCTGAATATCACGCGATTAGCAGAAACTCAGCACTGCACAAAAATCAGGTACGCTTAACTGTCTCCTACACAAACAGTCCCTAATCAGGGTTTTTCTTGTTTTTACAGGAGCAACAAGTTTTTGAGAGCTCAAATGGATTTCATACACATCCATATATCTCAAAGTACCATCATACAAATTTTCAAACTTCAATTCATTCAGACGCACCGTCAGCAGCTCAAACAGTCAACAGACGACCCGTTTGACCAAAAAAGTCAACAGACGACCCGTTTGACCAAAAAAGTCAACAGACAGTCAAAAATGAAATTTTTTGTCAAAATCCATATTTTGTCAAAGGATTCATCATTTGATCATTGGATGATCATAATTCATCAAGGAAAGATCAAAAATCAACAAAACCCTAAGATTCAAAATTAGGGTTTTTGCCTGAAAAGTCAACTCAACTTTGACTGATCATAACTCTCTCATCCTTCATCCAAAAAATTCAAACCAAAGCTTTTTTTGAAGGAAATTCAATTATCTTTCAAATGCCATTGATCCCATGGTCATTGGATTCACCATTTGAAAAATATGATCAAAGACATTACAGGTCATTTTCAAAGTCAACAAAAAGACACTTTTTTCAAAAGGACACACAAGGAGCTTCAAAAATCATTTTGACATGAGACCAAAGACATTGATTAGAGGACTCTTTGAGGTTTCTAAAAAGTGCAAGATCTCCTTCATATGACAAAAATTGAAGGATTTACACCTTGTTGAAGTTGGCTAAATTTTGGGAAAATGCATGAAATCAACATTGCTCAAAAATGTATTTTTTCCAAATGGGGCCAAGTTTTCAGCATTCAAACATCATTTCCATGATGATATGGGCCTCCCACGACCAAGACTAAGCCCACATCATTTTTTATCCATTTTTGGCATAATTTTATCTTATTTTAAGATTAAAATTAAAAAGAAAATGAAATGGATAAAGAATAGCTTGTATTCCAAGCATGACTCATTCAACTCTGTCCCAAAGCAAAGTACAGCAGAGGAGAAGAAGAAAATCAAGCCATGGTGGCTTAAAGGCAAAGCTACCAATGTTGAAAAAGTCAAGATTCCAAAAAAACTCATCAATGCTTTTGGCTTAGTTTCTAAGCACTCTAATGCTTATAAATAGGCTATAGCACTTCAGTAATAAAAAAGACAGAAATTGAGAGCAAAACTCTTGCTTGTAACACACTTGTAATCTCTTAAAATATTCAAAGAATTTTGAAATTCGAATTCCAAATTTAAGTCACTTTCCATTCAAACTAAACACTCAAACACCTTCCTTGAACATCACTGAAACTATCTCAATCAATTACAAGCCTTGAAGCTCACTGAATCGAGCTACACAGGTCAAAATTTGTTCAAACTAAAATCAATTCGTATCTGGTTATTCACACATGTTTAACAAGATGTAGACATACTATTGAGTTTGGTTTGAGGTGTAGATCATTTTTGGAAACTTAATTGAAGTTTGGACACGTACAAACGAAATCACCATTTTAGGGTTCATAGCTTCAAAATTAGGGCTTTCCAAATTAGGCAAAATTAGAGGTTCTAATTAGTACCATTGAATTCGCATGGACCAAACGAATTGAACTGATAGGTCGCGCCAAGTTTATGTGTACGTTTGACCCTATTCGCTATTTTGCAGGTTTAGTAAGTAACCAATTACAGCGCTTTTGGTAAGAAAGCGCTATTAAAAGTCTTGTCTGAAGGTTGAAGACGAAGACGTGTCACCCCCCTATTGGTTCTGACGCGCGCGTTTTTTTGAATATAACCCTTGGTTTCAGTGTTTTGCAGGCGTGTCATAAGTGATGTTCCCTCACCATCTGGACCATCTGATCTCATTTATGACTCATCCAACGCTCCAGATCACGCGTGCACATCATACTCCCTCATAAATTTCCACACAGGATCAGTATCCTTTTATTTCTATTTTATTTTCTATTTTATTTTGATTTCTTTGTTAAATTAATTAAAAATAGTTTTAAAAATCCAAAAAATACACAAAAAATATTTTTAGACTTCTAAAATAATATATTATTTTATGAAATAAAAATATTTTATTTTCTTCAAAATTTTAAAATTTTGCATAATTAATTAGTATATATTTATATATTTGCTTTTTAATTATTCTAACCAATCAAAAAAAATCATAAAAAAAATTGTTCTTTATGTTAAATATTGTTTATATATTATAAACTAATTTTGTACATATTTTGAATAATTTTATCTTTAAGTTTTAATTATTTGTATAATTATTTACATAATTATGTTTTAATTAACTTAAATCAATTCCAAAAATTCCAAAAAAATTAGTTTTGTTTTAAAATTAATTGACAAATATTTTGTACATATTTTAAACTTAATTTCTAGGTTTAAATCTATTTTCATCTTTTTCTTCATTTTAATTTAATTAATCATGCATTAATTATAATTAAAATCAATCATAAAAATCCAAAAACAGGCCTTTTATTTTCCTTGCAATTTAAATTCCTAGATAAATGTATAGGATGTCAAATTCATGTAAATAGGCTAGTTTACATTTCCTGCACAATCGATGTAATAGCGTAGATTTACTTTCCGCACTTTACATTTCCGCATTTTACTTTCCAGCAAATATAAACTGCGTGTATGTCAAAGATAAAATTGAACCGTTAGATCACTAACTTCAAAGATAAAATATCTGAATCCAATCACAATCACACTTGCACCTCTTAAGGTAATCCCTTCTCATTCTTTTCAAAATCAAAAGTCAAAATTCCACTGTTTTGAGTACAAAATCGAACCTTGCGTTTATATCCGGTGAAAGGATAGATTTTTAAAGGAAATAGGATAAAGACCTTACAACTCAGGGTAGACCTCCTAGTTTGCTTGCTCAAATCAAAACAAACAAAATTCTCATACACTGTTGTTTTTTTTCAAAACAAAACTTTCCAAAAAGACAATACTTTGTATACATCCAAACACGGATTATTACAAAGTTAACGTTCTTTTCAAAACATCTTTCGAAAGATAAACAAGCTTTTTGTATACATCCACACACGGATCATTACAAAATTCAAATTACAAAGGTATTTGAAACCACATATGAGCAATTTCAGAGCAATTGAAAAGTGATCGAAAAACAAGTGAGCTAAGCAAACTTAAGAGCCCATGGATAACCATGGATACAAAGGGTGCTAACACCTTCCCTTTGTATAACCTACCCCCTTACCCAGAATTTCTTAAAGGTCTTTTTTCTGTTTCTTTTATAAACCTTTCCTTAATTGGATAAAATAAAAGGTCGGTGGCGACTCTGTGAATTTTCAAAAATGCGAAAGCATTAAGCGATAAAAAGAGTCAGTTCACGTATCTCTACAGAACAGAGGTATGGCCCGGGATTAAAAAAATCGGAGGTCCACAGAACTGGCGACTCTGCTGGGGAAATACTTTCAAAAACAAAATGTTTTCAAAAGGGGTTACCTTAAGAGAATAGATCACTTCGATGTTTTCAATTGATTGACTTGATTGCTCTATTTTTCAAAGGTTTGTTTGGGTATTTTGCTTGTGTGAAAGATTCTAACCCGAATCTCGAGATACCTTAAGTATATGACAATAGACCAAGGAAACTGTACGGCATGTACCGATACGGTTGATCTGGTAGTCATCGTTAGTGCGATACTTTGGTTTATACTGATGTCCCTTGAAAACGATCAAGGAGTATATTAGGCTTCCGAAATGTCATTAAACACTAATTTGTCTTAGAACCTTTTTAGTTGAACTTGACTTGTGGCCTATTAAGTGGCTAGCTTTGAAATTGATCGAAGTTAGTTATCCTCGAGGAATGTTTTGATCGGCCGCTCGAGCGTCGTATTGAGATGTTACTTCCAAGGATCATAGAACCCGAATGCTATTCTAGGACAGGTTTTAACCAACTCAACTTCAATGGGGAGGGTATCACCTATCAGCTCCATGCAAGCCTTTAAACCTAAGGCTATTGTTTGATTTGTTTTTGTGTGCCACATGTTTGCATCATAAGCATATCATTTTTTGCACCAAACACTTCAAGGATCAAAGAGTTTACCTTTGTTTTTGCAGGTAATGGCTCCCGCCACCAAAGATTACATCCGAATCAACATCTCAACGGTACCATCTGAACTAAAAGACTTAGTGTCAGAATTCCCCAGGAATGTTCAATTCACTGAAAAGCATGGTCACCTACTCCATTTGGTTACCTCAAAATTTGAAGAAGATATGATACGGGTCCTGTTCCATTTCTTTGACCCTGAACATCATTGCTTTACCTTTCCTGATTACCAGTTGGTACCCACTTTGGAAGAATTCTCTGAACTAATTGGATTGCCTGTTCGAAATCAATTACCTTTCACTGGTTTAGAAAGGATTCCAAAACCTGAAGTCATTGCTGCTGCTTTACATCTGCGAAAATCAGAAATCGAGTCCAATTGGGAAACAAAGAGTGGAGTTAAGGGTTTGCTTGCCAAGTTCTTATTGGAAAAAGCTCAACTACTGCTAGAAAACAAAAGTTATCCAGCTTTTGAGGAAGTTATGGCACTTTTGATCTATGGGTTGGTTTTATTCCCAAATCCCGACCAGTTCATAAGTGTACACATCATCAACCTTTTCCTAATCCGTAACCCGGTACCAACATTGCTGGGAGACATTCTACATTCTCTACACACTCGTACCATGAAGAAACGAGGAACTCTCATGTGCTGTATACCACTACTGGCTAGGTGGTTTACATTTCATCTTCCCCGATCAGTGTTGAGAAATGAACAAAGAATGCAATGGTCTCGCAGGATTATGTCTTTGTCTCATTCAGATATCCGGTGGAACAACTTCTTTCAAAAAGACATTACTATCATTGATCATTGTGGAGAGTACCCTAATGTGCCACTCCTTGGCATCAAAGGAGGCATCACTTACAATCCCTCTTTAGCTCTACGCCAATTCGGATATGCAAGGAGCAACGGTCCTCATGACATGATTATCCATGGCATTGTGTTTGATTACGAGAATGATTCTCATAGACACCGACGAAGGTTCATACATGCATGGGGTAGTGTCTATAGAATAGAAAGCAAAACTATGGGGCAATGGAATTCTATCCCTATGGAACCTTACCTCAGATGGGTCCGCACTCATGCTCAGAAACTCCTTATGCCATATCCTGCTGTTCTACCTGTGACTATTGAACCAGAGGTCGAAGGATATGAACCTCAAGTTATTATACACCCGGACATGCCAACTGACCTAGAAGAGTTGCAAAAATCTTGGGTTCAACTCAAAGAGGAAAGAGACACCTTCAAATCATACTGTCAAGACTATGAGAGAAGGATATTGGAGCTCACCGGACAGCTTCAAGAAGAACAGCAGATCAACACATTCCTGGGGGCAAAGAGAAAGCGTCCACGGGAGACCTGAAGGATCATCTATTTTATTTCTGTCTTGTAAGCCCAAATGAGGCAAAGAAAAAAGATAAAAAGAGAGAAATAAATTGATTAACTAACGTTTGTTTCTTCTTTAACAAATCTAAACTCTAAGATCCTTGAAACATTGCACACACATTTCACTTCATGCATTGCATATACATTTCATACATTGCATTCATATACATTTGCATTTCATACATTGCATACACATGGCTTCCAGTCATACACATTTCATAACAGGTTCTCATGACGGATTTCTCATCTCCTCGCTGTTTATTTCAGTCAGAAGAGATGGAATCCGAGACAAGCATCAAGAATCTCGAAGCACAGAATGCCCAAGTTCAAGTGGCAATTCTGGAACTAGCAAAGGGGCAACAAGAACTGAAAGCCCTGATAATCAAGAAGAAAAAGAAGCCCAAAGGATCTGTAGGCGTGAGTCACCTGAAAAGGAAGATCAAAATCCCAGTCAAAAATTTCAAAAAGCCACCGATCCCTGAAACAGTCGGTGATGATGAACAAGAAGACAATCAAAGCAACCAGGGTTCTGCTAAACCCTCTCTCTCTTCAAACGAAGAAAATGATCATTCTGGGGACGAACCGGATGATGAAAAATACCAACAGCTGGAAGACCGTATGAAAGCTATGGAGATACAAAAAATACCTGGCCTAGATTTCAATGATCTAGGGCTCATCTCGGATGTTGTTATCCCTCCAAAATTCAAAGTTCCTGTCTTTGCAAAATATGATGGAGTTTCTTGCCCGAAACTACATCTGAGATCCTATGTGAGGAAGATACAACCTCATACCACAGATAACAAATTGTGGATTCACTTCTTCCAAGAAAGTCTGTCGGGTACACAACTCGAGTGGTACTATCAGCTGGAAAATACCAAGGTTCACACTTGGGAAGAATTAGCTGCTGCTTTTTACAAACAGTACCAATACAATGCTGATCTTGCGCCAACCCGTACTCAACTAAGGGGCATGTCTATGGGACCAAAAGAAAGTTTCAAAGGATATGCACAAAAGTGGAGAGATATGGCTGGAAGGGTTCAACCACCCTTATCTGATCGCGAACTAGTTGACATGTTCATGGGCACTTTAACTGGCCCTTTCTATAGCCATTTGTTGGGAAGCTCATCATCAGGTTTCACTAACCTGATACTGACCGGAGAACGTGTCGAAAGTGGCATTCAAAATGGAAAAATTCAAATAGGTTCCTCCTCTGGTACTACAAAAAGGCCCATCAGCGGGAGAAATGAGGTCAATGCAACACAAATTCAGAAAAGTCGCAAAAGTGAGCAGCATCAATCTGTAGGGGCAGTTCTGATCTCCGCATCTGCACCTCAAAAAGATCAACAGCCAAAATATACGCATCGACCAGATGCACCAAGAAGAAATTTCACCAAAATCAACATGCCAATCTCTCAGGCATTGCAGCACTTGCTAAAAGCAGATCTGATCACCTTAAGAGGTCCTCCAAAGAATGTCAACACTTCCTCTCCAAATTATCGCCCTGATGCGACATGTGCCTACCACTCAAACTTTCCAGGACATGACGCAGATCACTGTTGGGCCTTGAAAAATAAAATACAAGATATGATAGATGCTGGTGAAATTGAGTTCGATCCTCTAGAAACTCCAAATGTCATCACAACACCTATGCCAAAGCATGACAAAACTGTCAACGCTATCCTGGACACTGTTTACATCTATGATGTGAACGAATTATCAACTCCACTCTGCGAAGTCAAAGGAAAGCTAATCCGAGCTGGTTACTTTCCAGGGTGTGACCCCGACTGCTTTTACTGCTCCTGCCTGCCCAATGGTTGTGAAAATCTGAGGATGGGAATTCAAAAATGGATGGATCGCCGTATCATTATGTTTGAGAGGCTCCCTTCTATGGACGTGCTGTGCGAAGTCTTTGCAAACGGGATAAGAATAGAGGATGCCTCAGTGATATCCAGCTTACCATTCAAAATCTCTGCCAAGGCTCCATTCAAAATTTCTGCTGCACTCAAAGTAGCATCAGTAGTCATTGCTAGTCCAACTCCATTTCCATACTCCTCAGACAAAGCTGTCCCATGGGGATACAACGCTGATGTTTACGTTCATGGAGTTAAGTAGGCTACCTCGACTGAAGAGACCGCAAAGTTATCTACTCCAACTGTGGGTAATATTGTGGGTACCAGCAAGATCACGAGAAGTGGAAGAATCTTTTCACCAGAAATTTCTCCAAATGTTGCTGCTGGTCCAGTCCGAGTCCTAGTTCCTAATCAAAATGTCAACGCTCGAGGCAAAGAGCCACAAGTTGAACAAATTCAAACCCCGGTGGAGATCACTGCTGAGGATCCGTCAAAGCAAGAAATGGAGGAAATATTGAATATCATCTGCAAGAGTGATTACAATATTGTTGAGCAACTGGGGCACACTGCTTCAAAAATCTCAATGCTATCTCTGCTAAAATATTCAGAAGCTCATGCCAAAGCTCTGATGAAGTTCCTGAAAGCTGCGCATGTGCCTCAAGAGATCTCAGTCGACCAATTTGAGAATTGTGTTGCCAATCTAACCGTGAGCAATGGTCTCGGTTTCTCCGATGTGGATCTAACCCCTGCTGGGAAAAATCACAACAAAGCCTTACATATCTCCATTGAATGTAATGGCACCACTCTATCTCATGTGCTAGTAGATAACGGTTCTTCTTTGAACGTGTTACCGAAAACAGTACTAGAAAAGCTTGACTTCGAAGGAATTGTGTTACAACCAAGTGATGTTGTGGTAAGAGCCTTTGACGGATCAACCAGAACAGTATACGGAAAAGTGAATCTCCCAATCAGAGTGGGTTCTCAAATCTTCGATTCTATCTTTTACGTAATGGAAATTCACCCAGCCTACTCCTGTTTACTTGGACGCCCTTGGATACATGGGGCAAACGCTGTAACTTCTACCCTGCATCAGAAGTTAAAATATCCAGTAAAAGGAAAGACTGTCACAGTCTATGGCGAAGAGGAATATGTGGTTAGTCACCTAAGCAATTCCAAATATGTCGAGTTGGAGGACGAATTCATCGAAACTCCATGCCAATCATTTGAGGTGGTCTCTCCAGATATCTCTACCACCAAGCATATTCCTGCTACTCCAACTACAACTATGGCTTCTCTCAAAGATGCCAAAGCCATGATTGAACAGGGTGATTGCACAGTATGGGGACAGCTTCCCGATATACCCTACAAGTCTGACAAACTAGGTCTGGGCTATGATAGTGAAAATCAAAAGAATGATCAAAGTCCTCGTTCTGAAGGATTAATGTCACACTTCGTCAGCCAAGAAGTAAACACTATTGAAGATGAAGGAGTGTTCATGAACCACGTCATTCAGCCATATCCAGATGAAATTCCACCCATTTCCATGGGAATGTGGAATGCTGTGGGAGAACCAAACGGCGGGTATAACTATCAGTATGCCGCACCTCAGAATTCTTATATTGCTATGGAAGACCTTACCCCGACTGGATGGGGTGATCAAATTAGAAATGACGAAAGTTTCACAAGACCCGTCACTGAGCAATATCAAAATCCACCCAAAGAAGTATGGGACACGCTAGGAGAACCCAGCGGCAAATATGACTATATGGTGAAATATTCCGCTCCTCCGAGCTCACAAATTGCCATGGAGGACATTGTCCCAACTGGATGGGATGAACATTACGATGACAATTTCGCTTTCGAAGAAGCCAGGGAAATACCAAATAACGAGGGTTGCTTTCTGTCAGCATACACTCCTCATCAAGATGCACAAGTCTCTATTCAAAACCTCATCCCGACTGCATGGGACGGCCTTATCGAGCATCTCGCTCAGCCAACAGAGATATCTCAGCCTGGGCTCTCGTATCCAGCAGAGTATATCCCTTATCCCGAAGGATCACCGGCTCATTTTCCCACTAATGAAATCAATGCTGTGGAAGATGAAAAAGACAACTGCAACTGGAACAGCTGGGTACTCCCTGCTCACAACAGTGGATTGAACAACTGGAAAGCTGAGGATGTGATCTCCTTTGACCAGGAGTAAATGCCATTTCCTGTTCTCTTTGTGTATATTGTGCAAAGATAAAAATGGTTCCTGAACAATCAAACCATGAGCTTGGAAAGCCGTGTGCCTTAGCACACTGGTCCTTCTATAAGGGCTTATCATATCATGATCATGTGCATTCAATAAAATCATGGGACGCTTGCATATTTAAATTTTGTGATCCTTTTTCCTTCTTTCTTCGCTTTCAAATAGCTATGTTTTTTCTTCACACATACTCACATAATTAACATGCAGATTCACATACACTCTGGATCCAGTCAACAACGATTCTGCTATTGCCCGTCATGACTTTGAAAATCCGATCTACCAAACTGAGGACGAAAGTGAGGAAGATTGTGAAGTGCCAAGAGAACTTGCAAGGCTGCTAGAACAAGAAGACAAGGCCATTGATCGGTCACCATTTCTAGTAAGTTTCCGCACCTTTTCCGACTAAAAGTCATAATCTTGGTAATACTATGTGGCATTGTTATAGGTTTTGTTAGTAAGTTTCTTGTTTGTTGATTGTGTGATGTTGTCGCATGATTAGTGTGTTCTGAGTATTATTCAAGTGCCGTTTTATGCGTTGGTTGTTAGTTTGTGTGTGGTCAGGTTAATGCACGGGAGAGGTCGAAGTTATGGCGCGCACGAGCGAGAAAAGAAGCCAAAAGAGCCAAAACTGAGGTCAACACGGGCACCCGTGTGTGTGCACACGGCCGTGTCAAAAGATGGCTGGAAAGTTGGTTTCTGGATAGAAAAACAGAGGTTTCACACGGGCACCCGTGTTCCTGCACACGGTCCGTGTGGAAAGCTGCGCAGAAAGTGGATTTGTGGAGCTGAAGCAGTTGACCAACACGGGCACCCGTGTTCCTGCACACGGTCCGTGTTGGTAGGCGCGGGCAGATTTCCAACTTTTGTTATTTTGAAAGCCTTGAACTCATGAAGGGTAATTTGGACCTTTCGGATACGAGGAATGTCTGCCAACACTACTAAAACCTAAGAGGAGGAAGGAATGAGGCATCTTGGATCATTGAGCATAGAGAATTACAGAGAAAGAAGAGTCAAGGGTTTTGGAAGAAGATCTTCAAGAGCACTCGCGATTGGAGATCATATCAACCACTAATTTCTTGTAATGACTTCAATTACTCTTGTTATTTTCTTAAACATTATGAGTAGCTAAACTATTTCATGCTAGGGTGATGTCCCTAAATCTTTTCATGTAATGACTTGTTAAAACCATTGTGATGAATTTGATGTTTTTATAATTGGAGTTTATGATTCAAAGATTTTCATGCTTCATTGTATTGGAAAATATTTTGTTGATCTATGATTAGGGTTAGGCTTGACACACCACTCTAATGCGTTTTGAATCAAAACATTACCGGTAAATCGCTTAGGAATAAGGATTTCACCATAGTGATCATCCATTCTAGAACACGATGCATAATGCCTTAATACTAAAATCAATTATTGAGGAATTGAAATTGACTTTTAAGTATTAAGAAGTTCTCCACTAAGGAATTAGGGAAAACTATTTTATAGAATTGATACTCAATTGTGGTCACATCTTTTCATGAACAACGGTGTTTTCAAGGGGTTACATAAGATTTATACATCAACCTTAGCATGCTTTATCATTTGTGAACCAAATCATCATTTACTTATCGTTTTTAATTATAAACAGTTAGTAGTTTCATCAAGCAAATCAAAAACCCAACAATAGCTTTTTGTTCAATTGAAATTTAGTACTGGCTTATACGTTATTCGCAGTCCTTGTGATCGATATTTGGATTCAACTCCATTTTAATAACTACATCGGTAACAAAAGTAGTACACTTGCTATTTTCCGATCAAGTTTTTGGCGCCGTTGCCGGGGACTGCCAAACTATAAGCCGAACTTTAAGTCAATTGGAATTTTGTTGCTCTGCGACCAAAATTTTATTTTTATCTGTTAATTTGAATTTCGTTGCAGTCTTGTATCTATTCTAACTGTTGTCTAACTGTTTATGCGAGGTCAGACCTCAGCTAAATTTTCCTTTGACACAGAACCAGAAAGAGCTCTGCACGAGAGACGCCGCAAGGCAAGACTTGAAAGACTGGCAGCACCAAGTGCAAGTCTTAGTGTTCCACATCAGGAAAGCGACGACGAAGTGTCTGTGCACTCGGAGCACAGCGACTCTGACTTTGACAGGGAGGTAGTTCAGGAACCAGTTAACATGGCTGGAAATCAACCTCCTGCAGAAAGATTGTTAGGGGACTATGGAGGGGCAAATGCTCACCCCAACCGGATGACTATTGTTAATCAACCTGTGAATGTGGCACATTTTCAATTGCATCCATCCACCATTCGCCAGTTAGAAAGCAAGCCGTTCTCCGGAAGAATTAACGAGGATGCAAATAAGCATCTGCAGAGATTTCTCACTACGACAACTTCGTTGAAGATCGAAGGTCATTCAGAGGAGGCTAAGAGACTTGTTATGTTCCCGTTTACACTTACTGATGATGCAGAGGAGTGGTTTTACTCACTTCCGGCTGCAAGTATCACGACATGGCAAGAGATGGAAACGGCATTCCTCAATGAATATTTTCCTGCATCGGTGTTTATCCGAAAAAGATACGACATTGTCAATTTCAAACAAAAAGAGGGGGAATCATTGGGGGATGCATACAAGAGGTTCAAAAGGTGTTTGACTGCATGTCCTACTCATAACATGGACGCTACCGAGCAAATGCAGAATTTTGTGAATGGGTTGCGACTTAAGACAAAGCAGCTTATTGATACCGCTGCTGGTGGTTCAACAAATTTTGCTACAGCCACAGTTATGAAAAGGATCATAGAGGCAATAGCTGCTAATGAGCATCTTGAGTTGTATGATCGTACCATGAGCCAACCGGAGGGCAAAATTGATTTGAAGTTGCCAGAACAGGTTGTAAAGATGGAGGATCAGATTGCTGCAGAGGTAGAGAGAAGGTTAAAAAAGATGAATATTGGAACTCAGACAGTAGCACAGGTGGAACCAGTTAAAGCGGTTCTTTGTGAAATATGTGGTGGACCGCACTTTGCTATGCATTGTGTAGCAACTCAAGAACAGGTTGAGCAGATTCATATGTTGAGGCAAAACAATCCTTATGCCAACACATATAATCCGGGGTGGAAAAATCATCCGAATTTCTCATGGAAAGACCAGCAAGGAAACGTCCAGAAGCAGGTTCAAGGACAACAACCATATCAGCCTCAGACTCAACAATACCAACCACAGGGACAACAATATCGTCCGCAACAACAACCATACCAGCAACCTCAACAACAATACCAATCACAGGGTCCAAGAAAGGCGGATTGGGAAATTGCCATTGAAAAGATGGCCGCTCAAAGCTCCCAATTCCAAGAAGAGACACGTAGCAATTTAAGGAACACCGGAGCCTCAATTAAGAACCTTGAAGTACAAATGAGTCAAATTGCTCAACACCTTGCAATTCCGCAAGCACCAGGAGCCCCCCCAAGCGCAACTGTTACTAATCCTAAAGACAATCAAAAAATCAATGCCGTCACCACACGGAGAGGGAAACCACGTGAAGTGGTGGAAAAGGATTCGGAGAGTGAGGATCAATTGCTTGAGGTGGAGCTGGACATAAGAGAGAATGAGCAAGTGGAAGAAGAAGTGGTAACACCAGCACCAGTTACGAAAGAAAAAGTATTAACACCAACACCAGAAGTCAAGCTGCCTTACCCTCAAAGAAACAAGAAAAAGGGGCAGCAAGAAAAGAATTTTGAGAAGTTCTTGGAATTATTCAAAAAGCTGGAGCTGAACATTCCGTTGTTGGAAGCACTTGAGCAAATGCCCACCTATGCCAAATTCATGAAGGACATCATCGCTAAAAAGCGAACCATTGCAGACCACCCCATTATTCTAACAGAAACTTGTAGTGCTATTTTGCAGGGCATGAAGATACCAGTGAAGAAGAAGGATAGAGGAGCAGTTACTATCCCTTGCACTATTGGAGATAGATCTTTCAAGAGAGCTCTAATTGATCTGGGGGCAAGTATCAGTCTCATGCCTCTATCCATCTACAAAAAGTTGGGAATTGGTGCAATCCAAGACACTCGGATGACTCTCCAATTTGCAGATCATTCGGTCAAGCGACCTTACGGAGTAGTCCAAGACGTCCTTGTGAAAGTGGATAAGTTTGTGTTTCCGGTAGATTTTGTAATTCTTGAAATGCCAGAAGACGAAGAGATGCCGATAATTTTGGGACGACCATTCTTGGAAACGGGGAGAGTCATGATAGATATGGATGGGGGCACTCTGACTTTGAAGGTTTATGATGAAGAGTTAAAAATCAATGTTCATAATACCATGAAGCATAAAGAGGATATTGGCACTAGTAGCAATATACAAGTGCTCCAACAAGTGGAAGAAAGTGATCATGTGGAGAGTGTATTGCAATTACCTCTCGAAAAAGTTTTGAGCATGTCAATTTTTGGAGAAAATGAAGAAGCCGATGATAATGACTTGGAGGTGGTATCAATGTTGGAAACTCAACCTATCTTTAAAGGTTCTCGAACACATAGGTGGGAAGATTTAAGGCAACCAATAGCATTGGGTTGCAATGAAGAAAAGCCAAAAAGTTCAGAATTGAAACAGCTTCCGGAGAATCTTAAATATGTTTTCCTCGATTCTGAAGAAAAATGTCCCGCCATCATTAGCTCGAGCTTGAAAAATATACAAGAAGTCAAGTTAATTGAAGTTCTGAAAAAGTTCAAGGGGGCTATGGGTTGGAAGATTGAAGACCTCAAGGGAATAAGTCCTACGATGTGCATGCACAAAATTCTCATGGAAGAAGATCACAAACCGGTGGTGCAGCCTCAAAGGAGATTGAACCCAGTTATGAAGGAGGTGGTGAGAAAGGAAGTTGTGAAGCTGTTAGATGCAGGTCTTATTTACCCGATATCAGACAGTTCATGGGTGAGCCCTGTTCATGTGGTACCTAAAAAAGGAGGTACAACGGTGATAGCTAATGAAAAGAATGAGTTGATTCCTACCAGAACGGTCACTGGGTGGCGAGTGTGCATAGACTACAGAAGACTAAATCTGGCCACAAGAAAAGATCACTTTCCATTGCCATTCATTGACCAAATGTTAGAAAGATTGGCTGGGCACGACTATTATTGTTTTCTGGATGGGTACTCTAGATACAACCAAATTGCGGTTGCACCGGAGGATCAAGAGAAGACAGCCTTTACTTGCCCATACGGTATCTTCGCTTATAGAAGGATGCCGTTCGGGTTGTGTAATGCTCCAGCGACTTTCCAAAGATGCATGACTTCTATTTTTGCTGATATGCTTGAAAAGCATATGGAAGTCTTCATGGATGACTTCTCGGTTTTTGGTTCCTCCTTTGATAATTGTTTGGCTAACCTTTCACTTGTTTTGCAGCGATGTCAAGAAAGTAATCTGATCCTAAACTGGGAGAAGTGCCATTTCATGGTGCGAGAAGGCATTGTTCTTGGTCACAAGATCTCCCACAGGGGAATCGAAGTTGATCAAGCTAAGGTGGAGGTTATCTCAAAATTACCACCACCTGTGAATGAGAAAGGTATTCGAAGTTTCCTTGGCCATGCGGGATTCTACCGCAGGTTCATAAGGGATTTTTCAAAGATAGCCAAACCACTGACCACTTTGTTGGTTAAAGACAGGACTTTTGTATTCGATAAAGAGTGTGCCGATGCATTTGAGACACTGAAAAATAAACTAGTGTCGGCACCCATTGTGATTGCCCCTGATTGGTCTCTACCCTTTGAGATCATGTGCGATGCTAGCGACATTGCAGTGGGGGCTGTACTTGGACAGCGGAGAGAAAAATTGCTTCATGTTATTAATTATGCCAGTCACGTTTTGAACCCTGCACAGATCAATTATGCAACAACCGAGAAGGAGTTGCTAGCTGTTGCGTATGCCTTTGATAAATTCAGGAAATATCTGTTGGGTTCAAAAGTGATTGTTTACACTGACCATGCTGCTTTAAAATATCTGTTTGCCAAGCAGGATTCGAAACCCAGACTTCTGAGGTGGATTTTACTTCTCCAAGAGTTCGATGTAGAGATTCGCGACAAGAAAGGATGTGAAAACACTGTTGCAGATCACCTTTCGCGAATGTCACCCATTGAGGAGACAGAAGAGCGGCGTCCAATAAAGGATGAGTTCGCTGATGAACACATCCTAGCTGTTATTGGAGTGCCTTGGTTTGCTGATTACGCAAACTACCTTGTTGGCGGTATAATACCTGACGATTTTGATTCTAACCGCAAGAAAAAGTTTGTTCATGATTGCAGGTTCTATCTATGGGATGACCCATACCTATACAAGAGAGGAGTAGATGGGCTGATAAGACGATGTGTGCCTGAGGAGGAGCAAAAGGATGTGTTGAGAGCATGTCATGACTCGGAATATGGAGGGCATTTTAGTGGGGATCGTACTGCCTCCAAAGTCTTGCAGTCAGGATTGTACTGGCCATCATTGTTCAAAGATTCCCAGGAAATGGTAAAAGAATGTGATAAGTGTCAGCGTACTGGGAACATTTCAAAAAGAAATCAAATGCCCCAGAATTTCATGTTAGAGGTGGAGCTATTCGATGTTTGGGGAATTGACTTCATGGGTCCGTTTCCACCATCATTCGGGAAGAATTACATCTTAGTTGCAGTGGACTATGTCTCAAAATGGGTGGAGGCGGTAGCTTTACCAACTAATGATGCAAAGGTGGTAGTCAAGTTCTTGAGGGAGAACATATTTGCTAGGTTTGGAGTACCGAGAGCACTTATTAGTGATGAAGGAACGCACTTCCTAAATCACCTCATGGAGAAACTCCTGCAGAAATACAATGTGAAGCATCGGATAGCCACCCCTTATCACCCTCAAACAAGTGGTCAGGTAGAGGTGTCTAATAGACAGCTCAAACAAATTCTCGAGAAGACAGTGAGTTCATCGAGGAAGGATTGGGCAACAAAGCTAGATGATGCGTTATGGGCTTACCGAACGGCGTTCAAAACACCCATCGGGATGTCACCATACCAACTTGTTTATGGAAAAGCATGTCACTTACCTTTAGAGCTTGAACACAAGGCATTTTGGGCAACTAAATTTTTGAACATGGACTTGTCTCTAGCAGGAAATTCTAGGATCTTGCAGTTGCATGAATTAGAAGAGTTCCGGAATCGTGCGTACGAAAATGCCAAGGTTTACAAGGAACAAACCAAGAAGTGGCACGATAGGAGGATTCAGAAAAAAGAGTTTTGGGAAGGACAGCTGGTCCTTCTGTACAATTCCCGTTTGAAGCTTTTTCCGGGAAAATTGAGATCCAAATGGTCGGGACCATTTATGGTTCATAAGGTGTTTCCTTACGGTGCAGTTGAAATAAAAAATCAAGCTACTGGAGACATCTTTAAAGTTAATGGGCAGAGATTAAAGCCATATTTCCAAGGTCAACCAGTGGGACAGGTTGATGTCATTCGTCTTGCTTAGTAGGACGATGGACCGTCGAGCCATGCGACGTTAAACGCAGCGCTCCGTGGGAGGCAACCCACGTTTGTTTTCGTTAACTTTCATTTTCTTTGTTTTATTTCGTTTCTTTTGTAGGTGGTAGAGTTTGGACCGGTAGACGCAGCTCGAGTAAAAAGGCACGGAGAGTGTCCATTTTTGGTGCATTGAAAGCCATCAACACGGGCACCCGTGTGCAGAAACACGGCCCGTGTTGAAAACTGCCTGAAAAGAAGAAATAAAAAAATTTAAAAAGTGGCTTCAGCACTTGCAACACGGGCACCCGTGTGCAGCAACACGGCCCGTGTTGCCCTCAGCACGCCCCAAATTTTCAAACCAGTTTTTTCACACGGCCGCCCGTGTGCAGGGACACGGACCGTGTGAGCAGTGCGGGCCAGAATTTTTCAAATTTTTTTAAAACCCCATGTGGGGCCCATCTCACTTATAACCAATCTTCTTCTTCTTCCCATTCATTCTTTCACTTTTCTTTCTCATACTCCATTAAACCCTAGCCTCCACCTTCACTAAACTCATCATACCACCATCAACCACCCATCAAAACACCATAGTGCTTTCACAAAAGTTGTTCTACTCTCCATCCTCGTCACTTCTATCGGTTCAGAATTTTGATTTCGTGCAATTTTATTTTTCCGAATTTATCATTGTGTTATTTGTGTGTTTTTGTTAACTTTTTCTTGCAGAGCTACTACAATGCCGCCCCGAAAGACAACCACACGCCGTAATGTTCGGGATGATTTTGCCGAACCCTCCCAACCGAGGCAGCGGGTCCGTCGCGCTCCAACTCGGGCAACCGTTCGTAGAGGGGACCAAGAAGAGAATGCCCATGGCATTACGTTTGCACTTCCTGAACACAAAGCTAGGTATGATATTTTAGTGCAACGTAAATTGCTACCGACTAGATATATTTGTGATGATACTCTTACCAAGCTAGGCCTCAAAGATGAAGTCTACCGGATGTTTCACAACATCGGTATGTTGCCTTTTATGCTGTTTGAGGCACCGACTTATGAGGGCCTAACTTTGGAATTCCTGAGCACTGTAGATTTCAAATTGAGACACAAATGGAATGGCTCCGAAATGGAGTACTTTGGTGATTTAGAGTTTTATATGTTTGGGCATAAGCATGTGTTGTCTGTGGAAGAGGTAGGGGAGGCACTGAAATTACCGTCCTCTGGACCAGGCGCCCCCCCTGAAACTTTTCCTGCTTGTGAATTCTGGGAAGCCATTACAGGTGCAGCTGGGTACAATCCAAGCAAGGCTAAGGCCTCGGGGATTCATAACCCTTGTTTCCGTTATGCTCAGAAAGGTTTGGCTTTTACCTTGTTTGGGAGGGGGGATAGTACAGGGGTCTGTGCGAAAAGAGAGCTATTTTTGTTGCATAACATGCTTGAGGTAAGCCGGGTGAATGTCGCTGCTTTTGCTGCTAACCACCTGAAGCAAGTTGGTAATGCTTCTTGTGGAGAGATTTCAGTTGGGGGAATGATCTCTCAATTGGCTGAGCACCTGGATTATGGCCACTTGTTGAATGATGAGCCTTCTTTACCGGGTAAGAAAATTGATTTGCAAACTCTTGTAAATCAGAGGATGATTATTGTGAAGCCTGGGTATTTCTCACTAACTGTCCATGGACAGCATGTTTTGGCATTGCCTGCACCTGATTCTGTTTCTATTGCAAATCGTGCTAACTGGCTATATGTAGCTACAGGTGAGTTTATGGGTGAAAGCCCTCCACATGACCATAATTTTGCAGGTGATGACATGGAAGATGACCTCCCCGCCCAGGATCGCCCTGTCCCGCCCCCTAGACAGTTTTTCCAGCACACTGTTGGATTATCTTCCATGACTCAGGATCAATGGGGGTGGGTGCAAACGGAGATTGGCGCTCTCCGCACCGAGCAAACACGACAGGGTGTTGAGTTGTTCAGGCAAGGAGCTGTGATGGATGATGTCCAGGAGATGATGCGACGCCTCATGTTGCAATTTCCTCAGGATCCTCCTCCTCCACCGCCTTATCAGTGAGATTGGTAATCTCCGTCACACTGGAATTAAAACATTGAGACAATGTTTAGTTCAAGTGTGGGGGAAGATCTATTTTGCTTTGCTTTCTGTTTTTTTTAATTCATAGTTTAGTTTGTTTAATTTGATTTTTTTTTCTTTTCTTTTGTCTTCCTGTTTTTTGTGTTTATTTCGAGTTTGCAGTGCTGCCATTGTGTTACCAGGTTGGATACAAGTCGGAGGGTGGCGAATGACTAGATAGTGGTTGAACAACACATCTCACACTTGATCTCTACAGGCACCACGGAAGTTGACACAATCAAAGAAAAGAAGGTTGGACGCAATGAGGAAAACACTGAACCAAGAGAGAGTATGGTGAACTTTGGAGGAAAGGAAATGGCAGAACACCTAGAGCACTTTGAAGCATGCAAGCTTAACCTACCCGGTGAGATGTCAGAGCCAAATTTATAACATCCATATGAGAGGTCAGTAAGGTATGACACTATTCACTTTGATTTTGCGTATTTTCTCATAACACAAGCACACT
This sequence comes from Vicia villosa, assembly GCF_029867415.1. NCBI lineage: Eukaryota > Viridiplantae > Streptophyta > Magnoliopsida > Fabales > Fabaceae > Vicia > Vicia villosa. Next base: position 173,243,826 of record NC_081180.1, read on the forward strand.
ATGAAAGCACACACTGAGGCAAGTTTTTTCTCCGTAACCCCGAGCCTTTCTAACCATCCCGTATGCATGTTATCCATCGTTAACCCCCTTTGAGCCATAATAGTTGTTTTGTTCAGTGTGTTAGTCTTTTTGTCACCCGTTATCTCATTGTTCATGTCATCGCTCGGCATTCATGATTAATCACTTGTAAGACACTAAAAGGATCTAAGTGTGGGGTTGTGGACCATTGAAAAGGGGGGCAAGGAAAAAGAAAAAAAAAAGAGTATCTTAAAAAAAAAAAGAGAGAGAAAAGTTGAATATGATCTTGTGAAAACCATCAAAAAGAGGTTTAAATTTCAAAGCAGAATAAGATATTTGCCCCGGTCCACTTTTAATCTGAAAAAGGTTCAAACCTCATTCTTATGATTCAGATCAAAATGAGTAGAGAAGTGAATCCTATGTAATGCCGAGCACCTAAACCATTTGTTACCTCGTTCCTTGTTTACCCACCAAACCAAAGCCACGTTACATCCCTAAGACCTCATAAAGTGTGTGTAATCTCTGTGTGTAGTGATTTGAGAATTTATTCAAAGTTGAAAGTAATATGCATGCCTTGATTCTATGAGTGTAGACACTTTAACCCGGAGAGATTTTGTGAGAATGTGAAAAGCTTGCAGGTGAAAAGCGTGTTCGAAAGTGGGAATGCCATTGATAGTCTGAAAAAGGAAACTTTACACTCGATTGCTAAGTGTAGGAATCTTGCGAAAAACCTGGTTGTGTTGTGGAGAAAAGAGTTTCGTCGGTGACCTTTGTTTTGACTCGATACATCACTTGAGGACAAGCAATGAGATAAGTGTGGGGTTGTGATCGGTCACCATTTCTAGTAAGTTTCCGCACCTTTTCCGACTAAAAGTCATAATCTTGGTAATACTATGTGGCATTGTTATAGGTTTTGTTAGTAAGTTTCTTGTTTGTTGATTGTGTGATGTTGTCGCATGATTAGTGTGTTCTGAGTATTATTCAAGTGCCGTTTTATGCGTTGGTTGTTAGTTTGTGTGTGGTCAGGTTAATGCACGGGAGAGGTCGAAGTTATGGCGCGCACAAGCGAGAAAAGAAGCCAAAAGAGCCAAAACTGAGGTCAACACGGGCACCCGTGTGTGTGCACACGGCCGTGTCAAAAGATGGCTGGAAAGTTGGTTTCTGGATAGAAAAACAGAGGTTTCACACGGGCACCCGTGTTCCTGCACACGGTCCGTGTGGAAAGCTGCGCAGAAAGTGGATTTGTGGAGCTGAAGCAGTTGACCAACACGGGCACCCGTGTTCCTGCACACGGTCCGTGTTGGTAGGCGCGGGCAGATTTCCAACTTTTGTTATTTTGAAAGCCTTGAACTCATGAAGGGTAATTTGGACCTTTCGGATACGAGGAATGACTGCCAACACTACTAAAACCTAAGAGGAGGAAGGAATGAGGCATCTTGGATCATTGAGCATAGAGAATTACAGAGAAAGAAGAGTCAAGGGTTTTGGAAGAAGATCTTCAAGAGCACTCGCGATTGGAGATCATATCAACCACTAATTTCTTGTAATGACTTCAATTACTCTTGTTATTTTCTTAAACATTATGAGTAGCTAAACTATTTCATGCTAGGGTGATGTCCCTAAATCTTTTCATGTAATGACTTGTTAAAACCGTTGTGATGAATTTGATGTTTTTATAATTGGAGTTTATGATTCAAAGATTTTCATGCTTCATTGTATTGGAAAATATTTTGTTGATCTATGATTAGGGTTAGGCTTGACACACCACTCTAATGCGTTTTGAATCAAAACATTACCGGTAAATCGCTTAGGAATAAGGATTTCACCATAGTGATCATCCATTCTAGAACACGATGCATAATGCCTTAATACTAAAATCAATTATTGAGGAATTGAAATTGACTTTTAAGTATTAAGAAGTTCTCCACTAAGGAATTAGGGAAAACTATTTTATAGAATTGATACTCAATTGTGGTCACATCTTTTCATGAACAACGGTGTTTTCAAGGGGTTACATAAGATTTATACATCAACCTTAGCATGCTTTATCATTTGTGAACCAAATCATCATTTACTTATCGTTTTTAATTATAAACAGTTAGTAGTTTCATCAAGCAAATCAAAAACCCAACAATAGCTTTTTGTTCAATTGAAATTTAGTACTGGCTTATACGTTATTCGCAGTCCTTGTGATCGATATTTGGATTCAACTCCATTTTAATAACTACATCGGTAACAAAAGTAGTACACTTGCTATTTTCCGATCAGCCATACAGCCTCATGAGGAGCCAATTGAGGTCATCAACTTGGGTAGCAACGAAGAAATGAAAGAAGTCAAAATAGGGGCTGATTTAGAACACAGCGTCAAGCAAAGACTGATTCAAATGCTGCGAGACTACGTCGAGATATTCGCCTGGTCCTATGAGGATATGCCAGGCCTTGACACAGACATCGTAGTTCATCGCCTGCCAATCAAAGAAGGTAGCACTCCAGTCAAACAGAAACTACGAAGGAGTAGGCCTGATATGTCAAAAAAGATCAAAGACGAGGTTGAAAAACAGTTCAATGCCGGATTCCTAAAAGTTGTAAGTTATCCTCCTTGGATAGCTAACATCGTCCCTGTACCTAAAAAAGACGGGAAAGTCAGAATGTGCGTGGACTACAGAGATCTGAACCGGGCAAGCCCCAAAGATGATTTTCCTCTACCACACATCGATGTACTGGTTGACAATACCGCACAATGCAAGGTATTCTCCTTTATGGACGGATTCTCGGGGTACAATCAAATCAAGATGGCACCCGAAGACATGGAAAAAACAACTTTCACAACACCCTGGGGAACCTTTTGTTACAAAGTAATGCCCTTTGGTCTGAAAAACGCAGGAGCAACCTATCAACGTGCAATGGTAGCGCTATTTCATGATATGATTCATCAAGAAATAGAGGTGTATGTCGATGACATGATTGCAAAATCCAACACCGAGGAGGAACATTTGGGTCATTTACACAAGTTGTTTGACAGACTCAAGAAATACAAGTTGCGACTGAACCCAAATAAGTGTACCTTTGGAGTAAGATCCGGCAAACTCTTAGGTTTCATCGTCAGCAGCAAAGGTATTGAGGTTGATCCCGCCAAGGTTAAAGCCATTCAAGAAATGCCTATACCTCGTACCGAGAAACAAGTCAGAGGATTCTTGGGACGTCTAAATTACATCGCCCGATTTATTGCCCACATGACTACTACTTGTGTGCCGATCTTCAAACTGTTGAAGAAAGATCAAGTGGAAAGGTGGAATGACAAATGCCAGTTAGCCTTTGACAAAATCAAAGAATATCTCCAAAAACCTCCAATCTTGTTGCCACCTGTGGAAGGCAGACCTCTGATAATGTACCTAACTGTGTTAGAAGACTCAATGGGGTGTGTACTAGGACAACATGACGAATCCGGCCGAAAGGAGCACGCAATCTACTATCTTAGCAAAAAGTTTACCGATTGTGAAACAAGATACTCACTACTCGAAAAAACTTGTTGTGCCTTAGCTTGGGCAGCTCGCCGGCTAAGACAGTACATGCTAAATCACACCACTTTCCTAATCTCCAAGATGGATCCCATCAAATACGTGTTCGAAAAACCTGCTCTCTCTGGAAGAATAGCGAGATGGAAAATGATCTTAACAGAATATGACATTCAATACACTTCACAAAAAGCAATCAAAGGAAGTGTGGTAGCTGAGCATCTGGCTCATCAAGCAGTGGATGATTATCAAGCATTGAACTTTGACTTCCCAGACGAAGACATTATGCTAGTCAAACAGGACCAGAAGAAGGACCCGAGCCAGGATCCCGGTGGACTATGGTTTTTGACGGAGCTTCTAATACACTTGGCAACGGCATCGGGGCTGTGATCATTTCCCCTGCAGGAGGTTATACACCATTCACTGCCAGATTATGCTTCAATTGCACTAACAATATAGCCGAATACGAAGCATGTATTCTGGGTCTCAAAGCTGCAATCGATCTAAGAATCAAATTCCTGGAAGTCTACGGAGACTCGGCCTTGGTAATCTACCAAGTCAAAGGGGAATGGGACACGAAGCACCCGAATCTAATTCCTTACAAAGAATATGTGCTGAGTTTGATTCTTTACTTCGAAGAAATCACTTTCGAACACATCCCACGCGAGGAAAATCAACTAGCTGATGCTTTAGCTACCATGTCTTCCATGTTCAAAGTCAGGTGGGACAACGAGACGCCTATGATCACCATTTACAGGCAAGATGAACCATCCTATTGCAATGAGATCAATACCGAAGGAACCGAGGAAAAACCATGGTTCCATGAAGTAAAAAGATATCTCGAAGCTCAGGAGTACCCTGAAGGGGCATCCATTAACGACAGAAAGTTTCTAAGGAGATTTGCTGCCAAATTCTTTCTAAGCAATGGAACCCTATACAAACGCAACCATGACTCGACTTTACTTCGCTGTGTAAACAAGAAGGAAGCAGAACAGATCATGGAAGAAATACACAATGGTACCTTCGGTACTCATTCCAGTGGACATACAATGGCTAAAAAGATCCTTAGAGCAGGATATTACTGGTCTACCATGGAAACAGACTGCCATCATCACTCCCGAACATGTCACAAATGCCAGATATACGCTGACAAAGTACATGTACCTCCAGTTCAATTAAGCGTCCTGACGGCTCCTTGGCCTTTTGCAATGTGGGGTATTGATATGATTGGAGAAATCAAACCTACTGCCTCCAACGGACATCGCTTTATCCTGGTCGCTATTGACTACTGTCGCACGCTCGCGAAAAATGAACAGAGTCGCCACCAATATATTTATCCCATAAGGGAAAGGAATATCAGAAAACCTAACAAAGGAAGGAACAGGGTCTTGCGACCAGAGAATCAAGGTACGGGAGTCGGTTACGCGAGGGGAAGGTGCTAGCACCCCTCACGCCCATCGTACTCGATGGTATCCACCTATGTCTGTCTCTATCTAATGGGTGTATAACTATGTCTATGTCTAAATGCGAAATGAATGCAAAATGTAGGGAAAATAAAGAATTGTACTCGCACGGGCCCTACCCCGCTGCCTACGTATCCTTTTCAGGAATCAGAGTTACCGTAGCTCGGCTAAAGATTTTCTGTTTGTTTTGGTGTTTTTTAATTGGGCGGAGTCAACGTTCACGTTCTTGCATAAGGGAAGACCTACGATGCGTACGAACGGAAATGACATTGCCCTTAGGTGCCAACGAGGCGAAAGAAAAAGAAATGCTTGGTTTGTGTCTTTTAGGATAGATGAGTGATGAACAGTTCCCAATACCGGGCCACTCACCACTTTCTCTACTTTGCTTTAGTCTGAACCATTATTAGATGTTTTAAAGTGTTTTTGATTGTGTATTTTTTAAGGGAAATTAATCTGCGATTCGAATCACATAAAATGTATAATGATCGAGAAGCAGATTAGGGAATGAATCCCACTCACTTCCATCCCATTATGTAATGTTTGAGAAACAGATTAGAGAATGAATCTCACTCATTTCTCTCCCATTAATGTTTGAGAAACAGATTAGGGAATGAATCCCACTCGTTTCTCTCCCATTAAGTAGTGACCGAGAAACAGATTAGGGAATGAATCCCACTCGTTTCTATGCCACTAAGTGATTGAGAAATAGATTAGGGAATGAATCCCACTCATTTCTCTATCACTTGCTTAATGTGATTCGCATCTTCCTTTTATTAATGTTTTAAAGAGTTGAAAAAGAAAAAGAATGCAATAGGGAACTAGATCTAACATTCTAATCTAAGTTATTCTAATCTATAAATGGCCCTAAGGTCAAGGATAACTATCCTATCTCAATTCCTCTTAACAAAGAAGGAAGAGTCTAAGGGAACATGGCAAACAATAGCAAGATGTAATCAAAATCAAAGCAAGAAATGAGAGGCTAAGCATGGAAACAAGAGAGAGAAGCCCCAAGTCAGTAGCAAAACAAGGGATTGAATGTCCCAAATCAAATACAAAAGCACCACGGTATCACACAAAAATATCCACAAGAAGTTACCAAAGTATCGCGTGCGTCGTTACTTACCAATTAGCGGACAAACATCAATTGATCAAAACAAAAAGCAAGTGAACACATGAACTAGGATTGAAGTCAGTAGCAAAATCATTCATTTAGTTCCAATATCCTATGTTAATCTATATTAGTCAATTAGCATGAAGCAATACAAAACTCTAACCAAAACTAGACAACACTAGGTCAATACTAGCTAAACGGTTTCAAACCGTGAATGAAGTTAGAAACATGTAATCAAATGATACAAGTCAGTAGCAAATAGCCTCTACTAGATGCCTAAACACTCACAAAGTCATGCCAAGAAGTTCCACACAAAATTACGGGTCATTTGTACAAGTTACGGTGCTATCGTCAATCAAAAACAAGTTATTTACATGTGATAAAGGAAAATCAAGTAAAATAGGAAAACATGATCTAAAATTTTCAATTCCAGGTTTTAGGACCTCTAAACATCCCTGATTATATGTACAAAAAGGAACCAACATTATTGCATGAATGCATTTCAATTTGAGAGCACAAACGTCACAAGTATCTATTAGAAACGCATATTAATCAAGTTAAACAAAGCTAACCAAATACCAATCAAAGCAAAGAATTAGGAAATCATTTTTTGTACACAACATCATGGGTTAGTCTACAACAATCATACAAAAATTGGTGGTTAAATTCTGATCCTAAGGTGTTAAACGAAATTACTTTGTAAAACCTAGTAAAATATGAAGAAGAATGAACATATGTGAAGAAAAATTTTATTACAAATAGCCAAGCAAATTCTAAAAATCTACAAAAAATACCAAAAATATATACACACATATATCTATCTAAAACCTATTTTTGTTTATTTTTTATTGCATGGAAAAATGATTTAGTAAGCAAAAGTTGGAAAGGAAACAATTTCTAAGCAATGTGCAAATCTGCCTAAGTCTGGGGGGTGAGAAAGTAAAGATGAATTGAACTATATTCATGCTACTAGCGCGTTTGGACCTAATCCTTGGGGGGTGCAGAAAGTCAGTGGCGCTAAGGCCCAGTTTGTTTTTGTTCAGATTATTTGTTTACCAAAGGATAGCACGGGCCTAGAGGGGTGCGTAGAGCAAATTTGGCCCAAGAAGTGTGTTTGATCCATTACCAGATTTTCCTCTTCAATTTGACTATCCTAATTTTCTTTAATTAAAATTAATTAACCAAATTTCGTCAACTAATTCCAGATTAAAACTTAAGTAAACCGGATTATAGCTACCTAATTAACATTAAATCAAATTATTAACAGCAAATTGGAAAATAAAAAAATAAAAAGAATTGAAAATTAAAAGGGATTTGGGTCAGAAGTGAGACCGTTCGACTTGTTCTCTCTTCTTCTTTCTCGCTCAAGATCGGCGCCGATGTTCACCTCTCCGGCGAAATCTTCTGGCTGCCGTAAACACAACCGCGAGATGGTGTCGTCTCCGTCCTCTACTTCCTTCGCTTTCCTCTAACCGATTCTTCTCCTGGTTCTGTTCTTGAGTGTGCTAATGCAATGACGTTGATTCTTTATTGTTGCTTGCGGATCCATTGATGTAGCGGATTCTATGATGCGAAGCAAAGGTAAAGATCGTGATGATGATGGTTGTTTCGAAGATTGAAATTATGGAGATGAAGTCGATCGGCGCTGATGATTCGGTGTCGTTCTGTTGAAGGAAGATCGAATGAGAAGTTGCGAGGATCTCGGTATTGAAGGTTTGTTGCTGTGAATTCTTCAGAACTACTGATCGAAAATGATGTTGCAAAGGAGCTCTTCAAGATTGTTGCGTGGAAGAAGAATCTTATTGATTGAAGCGTGATTTTCTGAGTTTTTTTCTGGTTGAAGAATGAAAGTGCAGAGGCGAGTTTTGTTCATAGAATTTGGTGATTGAAGAATGGAGATAACTTCTATTACGGTTCTTTTATGCAGAGGGATGAACGATTAATGATGAAGGTTGAAGAATTGTTGATGAGGTGATGAAGATTATGGAGAGAATGAAGGTTGAGAGGTTGAAGATGGGCGAGAAGGAAGAAGTGATGTAGTGGTAGTGAAGATTATGAAGGTGAGAATGAAGGTTGAGGAGAATGGGGGTGATGAACTGTTATATAGAGATTTGAAGGAGCTTTCAGGTTAGTTCATTTTCTTTCTGTTATTTCTGTTAAAATCAGTTAGGTTGTTACAAAGGGTGGTTAGTTAGTTGGTTATGTGGGTATGTGAAGTTAGTTATGTTTGAGGTTGTTAGCAGTTAGTTACAAATTCTGTTGGGGTTAGTTATAGGTAGTGAAATGTTAGTTAAAAAAAGTTAGTAAATAAACGAAGGCTGAATGCTAAAACTGAAACTGGGTGTGGCTTTGTATCTAGACTAGCATGGGTCTTATTTCCCTTTTGTACTGAACTGGTTTTGACTTGCAGCTTTGGTAGCATGGTTAGTAAGCTTGGTAGGGATTCTTATTTTTCTGTTATGCTATTGTGAAGTTAAGTCCTGCTAGCTCAATTAAATGGCCTGAACTGTATTAAACTTGCAATGATGTTGCCCTGCTTTGAATTTTGCTACTGCCTGTTTCTCACTTGGATATATGACCGAAGCTTTGTGACTTACGTTTTGCATGCTGATGCCATTCTCTCTTGCAGGTTGGTGGTTATTAGTGAGCTTGATGAAGTTGTTTAGAGTGGACATAACTTGTTTATCATTTGGATTGTATATGGCTACACTGAATCTATGTGAAAACTGATTGGAATTATGAAGTATTTTTGACGCAGGTTATGAGTAGTTTAGTATGGTTTTGAAAATGCATTGGACTGAATCTGTGATCATGGAACAGTTTCTGGATGTTTGTATTGACTTGTGGTTTAATGATGCAGGTCTGTTGAATTTGTTTACGATCACTTCAGAGCCTTCTTCCATCATGCTAACATTTGGGGTTGATTCGGATGCATCAGTATCGTCGCGGCCAAAAAGATCAGATGTCGTCATGATATGCCGGGTCCTTCTATTAACACAAACATTCTGAATTGTTATTGGATTCTGCCATGAACCGATACAGCGGGAGTTGTTCGCGGGTGAGTGTTTATATTGGTGTACACCTCGGAATTGAATGTATGTATGGTGTGATGAATTTATGTGTGAACTGGATTGGTATATGCTGTTAGAATGAAGTTGTTAGGGATTAGTCAAGACTTGGGTAATTATCCGTTCATGTGGTTTATCAGGTTCGGATTGTGCAGCAGTTTATTGTTTGGTTTGTTTTGAATGTTGCAGAGTTTGGCTTGGAGTATGATGTGAGCTGTGTGTTTTGAAAGTAGTAGGACCTGCTATGGTATGAATGCAGCTTATTGTTTTTTGATTGAATCTAAGTATATGAATCTGAATTAGTAGGATGGTGGCTAGTGAATTGAAGGTTAGCAAAAGAAGGTTAATTGAGAGTTTTGAATAGTGTTAAGGTGCTGTTGATTTTTGGTTGCTTTGAATATGTTATGTAGGTGAATTTCTATGTTAGAAATGTTAGGAGTTGGCTGTTAGTGTGAACTTGTGGGAATTGATTCAGTATGAATAGCTTAGGGTATTGGAATGCTAATAATGGACTTGGAATGAATTGCCTACTCTGAATGAGTTGACTCATGTATGTGCAGTAGCTATGAATAAATGGAATTGGAATTTGGTAAATGGTGGACTAATATGGATTGGTGTTATGCAGGTTTGAAAAGTGTATTGAACTGGTTTTGGGTTTTGAAGTGCCGGGATATCATGAACTTAAAGGGGACACTTGAGAGATTCATCACCCAAAGGAGATCCTACTTGATCCTTCCCTGTTCTGAGGCAGCAGCACTTCCATTTATATATATTTTTTGATGTAATTTCAGTTTCTTTCTCTTTTCAATGTACATGTACTTGATGAAACCTGGATGTAATTTGGCCTTGAGAATGTATTATATTTGAAACATGTAGTGAGACTTGAGCTTGCACCATGTAATGTTCCTTTTCTTCAGTATGAATTTTGACTTTTGGTGTCATTTACTTCTCTCAATGCGTGAACGCTAAAAAGAATTGCACTTTAATCTTCAAATTGACTGTTGACCCAATATCTTGCAATAGAAGAAGCGAACTTTGACCAATGGTTTGTTATACAAATAATCCAATATTCCAACCTCAAATGATTGTAAGAATCACATGACTCAAATTTCAAATGAGGATGAGACCCAATGGGGCCCTAAGGTTGGAATGTACCGCCCCAAAGTCACATAAACCTGACAAACGAATCCATGCTTGGGAAATAAATTTCAATTCAGTGAGACTCTTGATTACCACAAGATTAGGGAAATAAACCCTAGATTAAGAACCCCTTATAACTGGAAACCATCTGAACACGTGCCTTTCAAAAGACTAAGCCAACCACAATCCTAAGTGCAGAATACCCTTTCTGAGGAAATAAATAACCTTGTGCCAAAACCTATGTGTGTCTTCAATTTGCTCCATGATTATTGATCCCATGCTTTTAGATGTTTTAGTTAATGAATGAATGCATAATATGTTAGATGACCTAATGGAGAGTATGCACATGAATGGGAAGTATAAGCCAGTTAAAAATAAAGGGTAGGACAAATTTGGGGTATGACAGCTGCCCCTATTTAATCGTCTTAAACCTGAAGGTGAGATTGGCGCTAGCCTTTCGAACGTTCAAGGTAGAAGAGGATTAAATATCAAGACCTGAAATTTGTCCTGAAGAGGAGATGGTGTAAGTGTTATCCCCTTCTTTTTGGTATCTGCTGGGGAAAGAGAAATGCTTTTCTAGTGGAATGATTTATGGTATGTAACGGTTGAATGGAGATAGCTTGTAACGTAGCCAAGGTGCCAATACAAGGTTCTCAATGGAAATGATTGTTGTATGAAACTGTGATTTGATAGGATGATAGGATCTACGATCCACAAGAATGAAAAAGATGAGGATAAGGTCAACGGACCTACGATCCACAAGAATGAAAAGATGAGGATAAGGTCAACGGACCTACGATCCACAAGAATGAAAAAGATGAGGATAAGGTCAACGGACCTACGATCCACAAGAATGAAAAGATGAGGATAAGGTCAACGGACCTACGATCCACAAGAATGAAAAGATGAGGATAAGGTCAACGGACCTACGATCCACAAGAATGCAAAGGATGAGGATAAGGTCAACGGACCTACGATCCACAAGAATGAAAAGATGAGGATAAGGTCAACGGACCTACGATCCACAAGAAAGAAAAAAGATGAGGATAAGGTCAACGGACCTACGATCCACAAGAAATGAGGATAAGGTCAACGGACCTACGATCCACAAGAAATGAAAAAGATGAGGATAAGGTCAACGGACCTACGATCCACAGGAAATGAAAAAGATGAGGATAAGGTCAACGGACCTACGATCCACAGGAAATAAAAAAGATGAGGATAAGGTCAACGGACCTACGATCCACAAGAGTGAAAAAGATGAGGATAAGGTCAACGGACCTACGATCCACAAGAGTGCAAATGATGAGGATAAGGTCAACGGACCTACGATCCACAAGAAAATTATTGAAAGCACTTAGACTGGGGATTGGGGATTGGTAAAACCAAGTATCGGCACCGTGGGTGGAGGAGATTTGTAATGGAGTAGCAGATATCCATTGGAGTTTGTAAGGGCATTTTATGTGGGTATGCATCATTGTCTTGATTGAGAGATGATTTGCATTATCTGGCTTATGCTTTGTATGCACGTTTGACTTTTTCTATGGCGTAATGTTCCGCTTTTGACGGATATGCTACGCTTTTGAGGATGCAGATGCTATATGCAGTGAATACTATATGCAGAGTGCAAAATAAAGGCATTAGTGAGGTAAACACCAGGGAGAATCCCCTTAGTGTTAAGAACCATGTGGAGGTGCCAATAGATATTGGACTTTGATTTGTAATATGCCCCTTCTGGTTGTTGGCTTGTAGGGTGTAGAATGACTTTGGACTTCTCACCATGTGCCACTGCTTGGAGGATTTTCAACTTGAGGAGATTCCCTCGATTCACCATGTTGGGGATGAGAGATCCAGGTAAGGAGCCTTGGTTAGGGAAGTAGATCAACTCCTAGGAGAAATAAACTCCTATGCTTGAGGAATGGAACAAACTCTCAGGAGAAATAAACTCCTATGCTTGGGGAGAGACCAAATTTCTAGGAGAAATAAACTCCTATGGTCGGGGAGCGACAAAAACTCAGAATTGTGCCCCAAGCTTCATGACTTATGGAGGAATTTGCCCCAACGGATCCTTGGAGAGATTTGTCGAATCTCGACGTAACTGCCCCAGATTGATTGAACTCAAGAGAGATTCCTCGACGTGATTGCCCCAGATTGACTGAAATTGAGAGAGAATCCTCGACTTGATTGCCCCAGATTGGAGGAAGCTTGAAGATATTTATTGACGTGATTGCCCTAGATTGCACATTTGAGAGGCCAAACCTCGATTCTATTGCCCCTGATTAGGTACGTCTTACTAGAATCCTCAAGCTTTCTTTGTTTCGAAGTCAAACAAACATGGAAACAACTTTACCACGCTCAACGGAGTCTTCAAACTCTTCCCTTCAAGGTAATCAAAGAAGGCATTAACTGTTCATGCCCAACGGAGTTTTTAGAGAATCTGCCCCTTGATGGTCAACATTTGAGATGATTAGCTTTTCCTCCTCGGAGTTCTCAAGTCTCTTGTACTTTGACATGGTCGAGTTACTTACTGATTCTCATCATGGTAATTTCCTTGGTGTTAAGCACATATTTTGTATGCAAAAGAATGTTAATTATAAGAGTGATGATTCTAATGCAAAGCCTAGGTTAGCCTTGAAGTTTAAAGAAACCCCTTTTTTTTTACTGAAATGAGGTTGCGACCTCTCGTGGATGGGTCACTAGTTGACACAACCTCGAATTTTCGCACATGAAAGATAAAGCAGGCATACGATACCAACATGGATATGAGTCTCGCTTCATTAGGAGTCAGTTAAACGATATCTCATCGGAGTGTGCTTTCAAAATAAACCCTACTTCAATTAGGACTTTTAAGGGTTGTAACTTGGCCAGGTTCACGGTTTTCAGAAAACAAAGGATTTTAGGCTCAAAATTATTTGTACCCACCCCCTTCGCGATGTTCTCCATTCCTATGTTCAGTTAACTCGACACGAGTGTTCATCCCTCACAAGGAGTTTGAAATGGTTGAGGAATCAATGAGGTTCTTTGGACATGGCAGTCACTCACTTTTTCTCTTCTGGTTCATTATCACACGACTTTGTTCTTTTGATGAGGATCTTTATTTTGTAACCCTTGTTTTTCGCTTCTGCTTTCCCTAACTTTTGCCTGGACAAATTCTCTTGAATTTTATTTTGGAGTCCAGCGGGATGCCCTAACTTTTGCCTAAGTCACTTATTTCAAGTTTTTGACTTAGCGGGCTTTCTTTCTTTTTTATTCACTTTTTGAACAAGTCGTGTGATCTTGCGTTGCTCTCGATTTGTTTGAAATATTGTGACTGCCTCATTCTCTGATTGATGAGGGATAACCATTGTGGCATCGTCCTCTCTTGATCTCTTGATGAAATAAGGATAATCATTGCGGTTTTGACATTCCTCAACCCTTTGAAGGATAACCCTTGTTGTATCCTTAGATTCATACCTTTTTGGTGAGTTCTGAACACTCGATCAAGTTAAATGAACACTACCCTGCCCCACGGTTAAAATAAGGGTTTTTTATGATTAGAAAAGAAACTCCTACTTCAAGGCCCAAAGGGGTTAACGAGGGTCTATCTCCCTTATATCTCCAGTGTTTGGGGATTTGAAATGATGCCTGTACATCCTCAGTAGGGTTTTTATTCAAAAACACATGATTAGAGATTTTGCATTTTTATTTTTCATCATTCTCCCTCCGCTCTTTGCCTAAGCAAGGGATTAATAAAGTTGGTATCGTAATGCCAAAAACATTTTATGAGTGATAACGAATGGATTACTTCAAGACGAACATAAACAATGTATTATGATTTTCATTCAGAAATTAACAAGTTTTTACATGCTATTGATGCTTAAACACACAAATGAAAAATTACAATGAGAATGCAGTAAGAAACTAAATGGGTGTCGTTGTTGAGGAGACTTGACTCCGTCTGGACTTGTTGAGCTTGAATACTTTCTGCAGTTCCTTCCAAACACTTCAGATTACTTCAAAAGAGAACTCCAACAAAGTCACCCATGAGTTGTAAACTTTTGCCTTGCTTTAGGGATTCGAGCAACGCGAGTGATGCAATGCTCAAGATAAGAATACGTCTTGCTTATCCCTCGTGCGGGAGCCCCAAGCATAGATGTTGGAGTAGTAATCACCATCATAAATGGAAGAACCTTGTATGGTCATCAAATTGAGGAGATCTATTTGTGGTGAAGAAGACCCAAAACACGAATCTTAACCAACTGAAAGTCTGACAAACGAGGAAGCAACTGGGCACAAGGCAATAGAATCACATCAATTTGTTTCTCATATTCTTTTGTCTCTATTAACAAGCGAAGGCCATTGAGAAGGAAATTCTGAGAAAATGTAACTGGGATATGGAGCAGAACCTTGAGGATGAGAAGCATTATGAAGAACACTCTTGATTACCACACGGAAGAAGATTCTGACGAAGTCACATAGGAATTTGTAATGCTTTTAGGGATTCGAGCAATGCGAATGATGCAATGCTCAAGATAAGAGTACGTCTTGCTTATCCCTCATGCGGGAGCCCCAAGCAATTTCCAAACGTGTACAAGAGGTGATTACCAATTTAGCTTCAATATCCAAACCATTCGGAGTGAGAGTAAATGACCCTTGGTATCAGGCACAAACCAACAATATCTAAATCAGCGGAGTCATGACCTTTTCTATGACTTCCAACCTTTCGTCCAAGAGGTGAAACCTTTTGTTAATTTCATTATTCGGAAACTTGAAGACTTCAATTTCCAAATTGTTCTCATGATGCGTTTCCTCCTTACCAAGGATAGGAACCTCAACAGTACTTCAAACATTCTGATTCACAAAACCTTCTCATGGGTGAGATCTACATTTGCATTTGGCCTAGGAGGAACTCTTCTCAATTCTACTTGTCAAAGAGAAAACGCTTGAATAACCTCCATGCACTAATTCATGTCAGTCTTCATTTCTGTTCTCATCTCCGTCAAAACCCCACAGAGTTGTTCTATTGTTAACTTTCAAGCACATAACGGTGAGAGGTCAAATCTGTTGTTGATGTCAAAGTCTGAATAGAAAGGGCTCCATAAGCTTCTGATAGAACCATGAAATGCATGATAGTATGAATGCATGTTTCATTTATGAGAGATCCTAAAGTCTTTTCATACACTTTCATTTTTTCTTTTTTTTTTGGAATCAAAGCTTCTCTTTTTTTGTATAGAATATCTTTTCTTTCTTTTTTGCTTTTCTATTTCCTTTTCTTTTTCTCCTTTTTTTTTTGGAAATAGACTTTAGGATCTTTCATAAATGGAGTGAATAAAACAATGATGTTATGCAATGCAACAGCATGGGATCAAGGTCCATATAATCTTAGTAACCACCGTACAATCCTCTGAATAACTGATACAGGTCAAATGTCACAGGATCAAAGGTCCGACGCCTTTTTTAATACCAGGAAAACCAATAGTCACCAACAGAACAGAATAGTCACCAACGGTACCTGTCATGTATATCCCACCCCACTCACAGGTGAATCTAGGTCAAGGTAGGTCAATGGCTTCCAGCGTTATCAGTTCTCCTGAAACACCATCATTGTCGCAAATACATGCCAACAACGGTATCTCATTTGAACCTCGGCTGGTCGTGGGTCTCATGATCGCAATCAACAGAACCTGACATTCTGTTGGCGTCATGACTATCCACTCTATCCTAGGTATCCTATGTGTCACTCTGGCCTGGGTATTGGGCCTTTTACCTCATAGAACATCCCACCCAACCTGCAAAACAGAACAGAAGACCCCAAGGAACACAAAATATAATCCATATGCATGATGTGCAAGCAGAAATAAACATGATATGCAAACAGAAAATAAACAGGACACGCGAAACATAATAAAAAAATAAATAAAGGCACGTATAGAGAAAACATAGCACACCCAGTAAATAAACAAACAAACGGATAGGCTAGGATCGACTCACTAAGGATGGACCAGCAACAGGTCTAGCAACATCCCCAGCAGAGTCGCCAGCTGTCGCACGCTCGCGAAAAATGAACAGAGTCGCCACCAATATATTTATCCCATAAGGGAAAGGAATATCAGAAAACCTAACAAAGGAAGGAACAGGGTCTTGCGACCAGAGAATCAAGGTACGGGAGTCGGTTACGCGAGGGGAAGGTGCTAGCACCCCTCACGCCCATCGTACTCGATGGTATCCACCTATGTCTGTCTCTATCTAATGGGTGTATAACTATGTCTATGTCTAAATGCGAAATGAATGCAAAATGTAGGGAAAATAAAGAATTGTACTCGCACGGGCCCTACCCCGCTGCCTACGTATCCTTTTCAGGAATCAGAGTTACCGTAGCTCGGCTAAAGATTTTCTGTTTGTTTTGGTGTTTTTTAATTGGGCGGAGTCAACGTTCACGTTCTTGCATAAGGGAAGACCTACGATGCGTACGAACGGAAATGACATTGCCCTTAGGTGCCAACGAGGCGAAAGAAAAAGAAATGCTTGGTTTGTGTCTTTTAGGATAGATGAGTGATGAACAGTTCCCAATACCGGGCCACTCACCACTTTCTCTACTTTGCTTTAGTCTGAACCATTATTAGATGTTTTAAAGTGTTTTTGATTGTGTATTTTTTAAGGGAAATTAATCTGCGATTCGAATCACATAAAATGTATAATGATCGAGAAGCAGATTAGGGAATGAATCCCACTCACTTCCATCCCATTATGTAATGTTTGAGAAACAGATTAGAGAATGAATCTCACTCATTTCTCTCCCATTAATGTTTGAGAAACAGATTAGGGAATGAATCCCACTCGTTTCTCTCCCATTAAGTAGTGACCGAGAAACAGATTAGGGAATGAATCCCACTCGTTTCTATGCCACTAAGTGATTGAGAAATAGATTAGGGAATGAATCCCACTCATTTCTCTATCACTTGCTTAATGTGATTCGCATCTTCCTTTTATTAATGTTTTAAAGAGTTGAAAAAGAAAAAGAATGCAATAGGGAACTAGATCTAACATTCTAATCTAAGTTATTCTAATCTATAAATGGCCCTAAGGTCAAGGATAACTATCCTATCTCAATTCCTCTTAACAAAGAAGGAAGAGTCTAAGGGAACATGGCAAACAATAGCAAGATGTAATCAAAATCAAAGCAAGAAATGAGAGGCTAAGCATGGAAACAAGAGAGAGAAGCCCCAAGTCAGTAGCAAAACAAGGGATTGAATGTCCCAAATCAAATACAAAAGCACCACGGTATCACACAAAAATATCCACAAGAAGTTACCAAAGTATCGCGTGCGTCGTTACTTACCAATTAGCGGACAAACATCAATTGATCAAAACAAAAAGCAAGTGAACACATGAACTAGGATTGAAGTCAGTAGCAAACTCATTCATTTAGTTCCAATATCCTATGTTAATCTATATTAGTCAATTAGCATGAAGCAATACAAAACTCTAACCAAAACTAGACAACACTAGGTCAATACTAGCTAAACGGTTTCAAACCGTGAATGAAGTTAGAAACATGTAATCAAATGGTACAAGTCAGTAGCAAATAGCCTCTACTAGATGCCTAAACACTCACAAAGTCATGCCAAGAAGTTCCACACAAAATTACGGGTCATTTGTACAAGTTACGGTGCTATCGTCAATCAAAAACAAGTTATTTACATGTGATAAAGGAAAATCAAGTAAAATAGGAAAACATGATCTAAAATTTTCAATTCCAGGTTTTAGGACCTCTAAACATCCCTGATTATATGTACAAAAAGGAACCAACATTATTGCATGAATGCATTTCAATTTGAGAGCACAAACGTCACAAGTATCTATTAGAAACGCATATTAATCAAGTTAAACAAAGCTAACCAAATACCAATCAAAGCAAAGAATTAGGAAATCATTTTTTGTACACAACATCATGGGTTAGTCTACAACAATCATACAAAAATTGGTGGTTAAATTCTGATCCTAAGGTGTTAAACGAAATTACTTTGTAAAACCTAGTAAAATATGAAGAAGAATGAACATATGTGAAGAAAAATTTTATTACAAATAGCCAAGCAAATTCTAAAAATCTACAAAAAATACCAAAAATATATACACACATATATCTATCTAAAACCTATTTTTGTTTATTTTTTATTGCATGGAAAAATGATTTAGTAAGCAAAAGTTGGAAAGGAAACAATTTCTAAGCAATGTGCAAATCTGCCTAAGTCTGGGGGGTGAGAAAGTAAAGATGAATTGAACTATATTCATGCTACTAGCGCGTTTGGACCTAATCCTTGGGGGGTGCAGAAAGTCAGTGGCGCTAAGGCCCAGTTTGTTTTTGTTCAGATTATTTGTTTACCAAAGGATAGCACGGGCCTAGAGGGGTGCGTAGAGCAAATTTGGCCCAAGAAGTGTGTTTGATCCATTACCAGATTTTCCTCTTCAATTTGACTATCCTAATTTTCTTTAATTAAAATTAATTAACCAAATTTCGTCAACTAATTCCAGATTAAAACTTAAGTAAACCGGATTATAGCTACCTAATTAACATTAAATCAAATTATTAACAGCAAATTGGAAAATAAAAAAATAAAAAGAATTGAAAATTAAAAGGGATTAGGGTCAGAAGTGAGACCGTTCGACTTGTTCTCTCTTCTTCTTTCTCGCTCAAGATCGGCGCCGATGTTCACCTCTCCGGCGAAATCTTCTGGCTGCCGTAAACACAACCGCGAGATGGTGTCGTCTCCGTCCTCTACTTCCTTCGCTTTCCTCTAACCGATTCTTCTCCTGGTTCTGTTCTTGAGTGTGCTAATGCAATGACGTTGATTCTTTATTGTTGCTTGCGGATCCATTGATGTAGCGGATTCTATGATGCGAAGCAAAGGTAAAGATCGTGATGATGATGGTTGTTTCGAAGATTGAAATTATGGAGATGAAGTCGATCGGCGCTGATGATTCGGTGTCGTTCTGTTGAAGGAAGATCGAATGAGAAGTTGCGAGGATCTCGGTATTGAAGGTTTGTTGCTGTGAATTCTTCAGAACTACTGATCGAAAATGATGTTGCAAAGGAGCTCTTCAAGATTGTTGCGTGGAAGAAGAATCTTATTGATTGAAGCGTGATTTTCTGAGTTTTTTTCTGGTTGAAGAATGAAAGTGCAGAGGCGAGTTTTGTTCATAGAATTTGGTGATTGAAGAATGGAGATAACTTCTATTACGGTTCTTTTATGCAGAGGGATGAACGATTAATGATGAAGGTTGAAGAATTGTTGATGAGGTGATGAAGATTATGGAGAGAATGAAGGTTGAGAGGTTGAAGATGGGCGAGAAGGAAGAAGTGATGTAGTGGTAGTGAAGATTATGAAGGTGAGAATGAAGGTTGAGGAGAATGGGGGTGATGAACTGTTATATAGAGATTTGAAGGAGCTTTCAGGTTAGTTCATTTTCTTTCTGTTATTTCTGTTAAAATCAGTTAGGTTGTTACAAAGGGTGGTTAGTTAGTTGGTTATGTGGGTATGTGAAGTTAGTTATGTTTGAGGTTGTTAGCAGTTAGTTACAAATTCTGTTGGGGTTAGTTATAGGTAGTGAAATGTTAGTTAAAAAAAGTTAGTAAATAAACGAAGGCTGAATGCTAAAACTGAAACTGGGTGTGGCTTTGTATCTAGACTAGCATGGGTCTTATTTCCCTTTTGTACTGAACTGGTTTTGACTTGCAGCTTTGGTAGCATGGTTAGTAAGCTTGGTAGGGATTCTTATTTTTCTGTTATGCTATTGTGAAGTTAAGTCCTGCTAGCTCAATTAAATGGCCTGAACTGTATTAAACTTGCAATGATGTTGCCCTGCTTTGAATTTTGCTACTGCCTGTTTCTCACTTGGATATATGACCGAAGCTTTGTGACTTACGTTTTGCATGCTGATGCCATTCTCTCTTGCAGGTTGGTGGTTATTAGTGAGCTTGATGAAGTTGTTTAGAGTGGACATAACTTGTTTATCATTTGGATTGTATATGGCTACACTGAATCTATGTGAAAACTGATTGGAATTATGAAGTATTTTTGACGCAGGTTATGAGTAGTTTAGTATGGTTTTGAAAATGCATTGGACTGAATCTGTGATCATGGAACAGTTTCTGGATGTTTGTATTGACTTGTGGTTTAATGATGCAGGTCTGTTGAATTTGTTTACGATCACTTCAGAGCCTTCTTCCATCATGCTAACATTTGGGGTTGATTCGGATGCATCAGTATCGTCGCGGCCAAAAAGATCAGATGTCGTCATGATATGCCGGGTCCTTCTATTAACACAAACATTCTGAATTGTTATTGGATTCTGCCATGAACCGATACAGCGGGAGTTGTTCGCGGGTGAGTGTTTATATTGGTGTACACCTCGGAATTGAATGTATGTATGGTGTGATGAATTTATGTGTGAACTGGATTGGTATATGCTGTTAGAATGAAGTTGTTAGGGATTAGTCAAGACTTGGGTAATTATCCGTTCATGTGGTTTATCAGGTTCGGATTGTGCAGCAGTTTATTGTTTGGTTTGTTTTGAATGTTGCAGAGTTTGGCTTGGAGTATGATGTGAGCTGTGTGTTTTGAAAGTAGTAGGACCTGCTATGGTATGAATGCAGCTTATTGTTTTTTGATTGAATCTAAGTATATGAATCTGAATTAGTAGGATGGTGGCTAGTGAATTGAAGGTTAGCAAAAGAAGGTTAATTGAGAGTTTTGAATAGTGTTAAGGTGCTGTTGATTTTTGGTTGCTTTGAATATGTTATGTAGGTGAATTTCTATGTTAGAAATGTTAGGAGTTGGCTGTTAGTGTGAACTTGTGGGAATTGATTCAGTATGAATAGCTTAGGGTATTGGAATGCTAATAATGGACTTGGAATGAATTGCCTACTCTGAATGAGTTGACTCATGTATGTGCAGTAGCTATGAATAAATGGAATTGGAATTTGGTAAATGGTGGACTAATATGGATTGGTGTTATGCAGGTTTGAAAAGTGTATTGAACTGGTTTTGGGTTTTGAAGTGCCGGGATATCATGAACTTAAAGGGGACACTTGAGAGATTCATCACCCAAAGGAGATCCTACTTGATCCTTCCCTGTTCTGAGGCAGCAGCACTTCCATTTATATATATTTTTTGATGTAATTTCAGTTTCTTTCTCTTTTCAATGTACATGTACT
The DNA here is from genome assembly GCF_029867415.1 of Vicia villosa. Taxonomy (NCBI): domain Eukaryota; kingdom Viridiplantae; phylum Streptophyta; class Magnoliopsida; order Fabales; family Fabaceae; genus Vicia; species Vicia villosa. Next base: position 173,265,335 of record NC_081180.1, read on the forward strand.
TGATGAAACCTGGATGTAATTTGGCCTTGAGAATGTATTATATTTGAAACATGTAGTGAGACTTGAGCTTGCACCATGTAATGTTCCTTTTCTTCAGTATGAATTTTGACTTTTGGTGTCATTTACTTCTCTCAATGCGTGAACGCTAAAAAGAATTGCACTTTAATCTTCAAATTGACTGTTGACCCAATATCTTGCAATAGAAGAAGCGAACTTTGACCAATGGTTTGTTATACAAATAATCCAATATTCCAACCTCAAATGATTGTAAGAATCACATGACTCAAATTTCAAATGAGGATGAGACCCAATGGGGCCCTAAGGTTGGAATGTACCGCCCCAAAGTCACATAAACCTGACAAACGAATCCATGCTTGGGAAATAAATTTCAATTCAGTGAGACTCTTGATTACCACAAGATTAGGGAAATAAACCCTAGATTAAGAACCCCTTATAACTGGAAACCATCTGAACACGTGCCTTTCAAAAGACTAAGCCAACCACAATCCTAAGTGCAGAATACCCTTTCTGAGGAAATAAATAACCTTGTGCCAAAACCTATGTGTGTCTTCAATTTGCTCCATGATTATTGATCCCATGCTTTTAGATGTTTTAGTTAATGAATGAATGCATAATATGTTAGATGACCTAATGGAGAGTATGCACATGAATGGGAAGTATAAGCCAGTTAAAAATAAAGGGTAGGACAAATTTGGGGTATGACAACTACTTCACAAAGTGGGTAGAAGCAGCTTCATTTGCTTCTGTTACCAAGAATGTGGTGGCCCGGTTCATCAAATACAATCTCATTTGTCGGTACGGCATCCCTGAACGGATTATCACGGACAATGGCACAAATCTAAACAACAGAATGATTACTGAACTTTGCACACAGTTCAAGATCAAGCGTCATAATTCTTCTCCATATCGACCAAAGATGAACGGCGCGGTGGAAGCTGCCAACAAGAACATCAAGAAAATCATACAAAAAATGACAGTAACCTACAAAGACTGGCATGAGATGTTACCTTTTGCTCTTCATGGTTATCGCACATCTGCGCGTACTTCAACAGGGGCAACTCCATTTTCCTTAGTCTATGGTATGGAGGCAGTTCTTCCAATTGAAATTCAGATTCCTTCCCTAAGGATTATGAAAGAAGCCAATCTAGACGAAGACGATTGGATTCAAACACGGTTGGACCAGATAAACTTGATTGATGAGAAAAGGCTCGCAGCTATTTGTCATGGTCAGCTATACCAAAAGCGTATGATCAAAGCCTTCAACAAAAAAGTCAAAAGTCAAGCATACCAAACTGGTGGCTTGGTTGTCAAACGCATCATCTTACCACAAGGTGATCCCAGAGGCAAATGGACTCCCACCTACGAGGGACCATTCATAATCAAGAAAATATTCTCCGGCGGCGCCATGTTGCTTACCACCATGGATGGCGAGGATTTCCCACACCCTGTGAATGCTGACATAGTTAAAAAAATACTTCTCTTAAAAAGAAAAAAAACAGCTCGCTAAGTTGAAAACCTGAAAGGGCAACTTAGGCAAAAAAATGAGCGTCTCGGTGGATTGAAAACCCGAAAGGGCGGTCCAGGCAAAAATTAGAGACTAAACAAATACTATCCCGGTAGGCTGAAAACCTGAAAGGGTAGCCTAGGCAAAAGTTAGGGAATGAAGCATACAACTGTGTTCCGTTCAGCTGCCTACTCACCGTCAAGATTCAACACCTCAAAGACACCGATCAGTCCAATCACTTTCTTCCAACAAGTGAGGGATGAGATGCTCGAAGACAGATTGGCAATAGCAGAGTTGAAACTTGACTGGATTGTTTTCACATAGCAATTTATCTTTATAAATATTTTCCAAAACTTTATGACAGTTTCCTACTTCTAGGATTGTTGTCTCCCTGTGCTAACCAGCCTATCATGGCTCTTTTTCAAAAATCAATGCAGCTTAGGCTCAAAAATCACTATTTTCACTTTTTCTGTTTTAAATACGTAAGCGTCCCAATGATAATTTTGAATGAACATGTGCATTTGAATATGATTGATGTTTACCAGGAAAAACAGGAATAGCATTCAGGAAATGTCCCAATTATCTGGACATCATTCCATCAGAAGAAAATCCCCAAGAGGAACGCATTTCTCAGCAAATTCTTCAAAAAAAAGATTTTTCTTCAAAAGAAGTCTTATCCCCCAGCAGGTTTGTTCCAGATTGCTATCTTCAAAAGGTGTGATCCCCGCACCCGGACTTGGTCAGATAGTGCATCGGAGGATTATGCATCTTCCTCATTCCCATTTGAAAGGGCATCAGCACTTCCAGCTACCTTTCATTCTCAAGAGATATTCAAAGATCCTTCAACAGAATACCAGGGTTCTCAAAGAATTTCCACAGCCGAGGGTACTCAAACAAGACAAAAGATCATCAACGATCACAATATAGTCATATCCAGATGACTGTCGGAAATTTATTTTCCCAAATAAAAGCTCGACATCTCACATTCGTACATCACACATTCATATTCACATTCATACATCACACATTCATATTCATATTTACATCATACATCATACATCATACATTCATACATTCATACATCATATTCATACATCATATTCATACATCATGCATCATGCGCATATTCATGCGCATACACAACATAACATGCATATTTCTCCGGGAATATCTCACATTTACATGCATCATAAACATTGCATATCATTAACTTGATTTTTCAGGTAGACGGATATCCTCAACAAAGATGTTCTCAATCACATGCAGTGTTCACCTGAATTCCATGAACGGTTCTCTCAGATATAATCAAGCCAAAGATTCATTCTGATCACTTACCAACTCAAAAACAGACATCACAGATCTAAAGTTGATACCTCAGACGGTTCCAAAACGATCTAGCATTACAGATCTAAAGCAATACCTCAGACGGTTCCAGAACGATCTAGCATTACAAATCTAAAGCGATACCTCAGACGGTTCCAGAACGATCTAGCATTACACATCTAAAGCGATACCTCAGACGGTTCCAGAACGATCTAGCATTACAGATCTAAAGCGATACCTCAGACGGTTCCAGAACGATCTAACATTGCAGATCTAAAGCGATACCTCAGACGGTTCCAAAACGATCTAACATTGCAGATCTAAAGCGATACCTCAGACGGTTCCAGAACGATTTAACATTGCAGATCTAAAGCTGATACCTCAAACGGTTCCACAATGATCAACTTCCAAAATCTAAATCGGAAAAACTTTGGACAAGTTCCGTAACGATTATCTTCCAAGACTTAAAGCGGTAACCTTGGACGGTTCCGAAACAGTCAACACAAAGACTTTCAAATCCTTCATCAAGATATAATCAATGGATTCATTCTAATGAACAGACCATCAACACATATTCCAGGTGGCATCTGAAAGCCTATCTCAGGTAATGTTTCAACTTACCAACAACATTTCGCATATGACATTCAAATGCAACTTCCAACATCTCTTCTGATCAAGGTAAGTGCAAATTTTCAGGGCATCTAAATATTCAATCATCTTCTACCTTCAGATTTCAGACAATCTCTTCAGGTTTAAGAAGATTGAATAGGGGCAACTGTTATACCCCAAAATTTGCCCACATATTTTTCAAGAAAAACTCCAATCTGAAAATTAAGAGTCTCATATAATCATGGATTTTTATTTCAACAAATATCCTGACATATGAAATACTTAGTTTTTAGAATTTTTCTTATACAGTAATTTGGCTTGCAGTTGAATTTATTCTTACGCAAACGCCAAATACTGTTTATTACTTCACACATGCTATTTATTTATTTACAGATAAATAGTACTGACGCAATTGGTACAGAGTTAAATCTTTTTGCAGGCGCAGAATCAGGAAACTCAGACTGTACTGGTAACAAGTAGATTATTATTATCTTTTGTTTCCCACTAATTTTTTGTACTATATTCCATTATTTGCAAAAATCTTTTCAAATCTATTTTTCAAAAATCAAATCTCTCTTTTTCCAACACTATCATACACTTTCTTTCAAATCTTACTTCCACTCAAATTTTCCTTTTGTACGGAATCACATCATTCCCCAACGTCTCTTTCCTTCTTTCCATTCTATAAATACCTCTCATTTTCTTCCATAAAATCTCACATCAAATTCCAACTCATCTTTCAAATTCCTTTCTCATATCTATTTTCTCTTCTTCCCTGACAAGAATGGCAAAGTGGATAGAGACACTGTTTCTTACAGTCATCACCATTGCTACGGTGATCATGACTTTCTTCTGCCTGCATAGTCCTGAAGAGTGTGGACCTGCAATGGTTGCACTCCCAATCATCTACATGTTATTGTTCATAGCATGGGTCATTAACCGTCATTCTTAAAATTTGCCGTATTTCTTATTTCTTAAATGTACCGTTTATTCGTCGTACTGTTCAATATAGTATGTGATATTTGTACTGTCAGTATTAAATGTTGTACTATTTGTCATAATATTGCTTAATTACTAAGATAATATTTTGTGTGTTTTCTGCCAGTCAAATATTCCTATTTCTGTGCATTAAATGATTTTCAGGGTTATTATCGGTAATTTCGCCCGCATACCGTAAATATTAGTTATTTATTATGTCTGTGTTTTTCTAACAAGTCATGTAAATAAACTTTCATTTTTCACATAAAACATAAAACAAAAACAACAAAAAAGAAAATTAACTTTGACTGTTGATTTTTCACTCTAACTGCTACGTCAATACCTGAACAGTCAGTTGACAGCCAAACTGCTGGCAGTACAATTCTCAGTGTTTTGTACCATCAATCAAATCAATCTTTCACAATTCAAAATTCCAAGATCTTTTGTGCTAGAAGTCTTCTGAATATCACGCGATTAGCAGAAACTCAGCACTGCACAAAAATCAGGTACGCTTAACTGTCTCCTACACAAACAGTCCCTAATCAGGGTTTTTCTTGTTTTTACAGGAGCAACAAGTTTTTGAGAGCTCAAATGGATTTCATACACATCCATATATCTCAAAGTACCATCATACAAATTTTCAAACTTCAATTCATTCAGACGCACCGTCAGCAGCTCAAACAGTCAACAGACGACCCGTTTGACCAAAAAAGTCAACAGACGACCCGTTTGACCAAAAAAGTCAACAGACAGTCAAAAATGAAATTTTTTGTCAAAATCCATATTTTGTCAAAGGATTCATCATTTGATCATTGGATGATCATAATTCATCAAGGAAAGATCAAAAATCAACAAAACCCTAAGATTCAAAATTAGGGTTTTTGCCTGAAAAGTCAACTCAACTTTGACTGATCATAACTCTCTCATCCTTCATCCAAAAAATTCAAACCAAAGCTTTTTTTGAAGGAAATTCAATTATCTTTCAAATGCCATTGATCCCATGGTCATTGGATTCACCATTTGAAAAATATGATCAAAGACATTACAGGTCATTTTCAAAGTCAACAAAAAGACACTTTTTTCAAAAGGACACACAAGGAGCTTCAAAAATCATTTTGACATGAGACCAAAGACATTGGTTAGAGGACTCTTTGAGGTTTCTAAAAAGTGCAAGATCTCCTTCATATGACAAAAATTGAAGGATTTACACCTTGTTGAAGTTGGCTAAATTTTGGGAAAATGCATGAAATCAACATTGCTCAAAAATGTATTTTTTCCAAATGGGGCCAAGTTTTCAGCATTCAAACATCATTTCCATGATGATATGGGCCTCCCACGACCAAGACTAAGCCCACATCATTTTTTATCCATTTTTGGCATAATTTTATCTTATTTTAAGATTAAAATTAAAAAGAAAATGAAATGGATAAAGAATAGCTTGTATTCCAAGCATGACTCATTCAACTCTGTCCCAAAGCAAAGTACAGCAGAGGAGAAGAAGAAAATCAAGCCATGGTGGCTTAAAGGCAAAGCTACCAATGTTGAAAAAGTCAAGATTCCAAAAAAACTCATCAATGCTTTTGGCTTAGTTTCTAAGCACTCTAATGCTTATAAATAGGCTATAGCACTTCAGTAATAAAAAAGACAGAAATTGAGAGCAAAACTCTTGCTTGTAACACACTTGTAATCTCTTAAAATATTCAAAGAATTTTGAAATTCGAATTCCAAATTTAAGTCACTTTCCATTCAAACTAAACACTCAAACACCTTCCTTGAACATCACTGAAACTATCTCAATCAATTACAAGCCTTGAAGCTCACTGAATCGAGCTACACATGTCAAAATTTGTTCAAACTAAAATCAATTCGTATCTGGTTATTCACACATGTTTAACAAGATGTAGACATACTATTGAGTTTGGTTTGAGGTGTAGATCATTTCTGGAAACTTAATTGAAGTTTGGACACGTACAAACGAAATCACCATTTTAGGGTTCATAGCTTCAAAATTAGGGCTTTCCAAATTAGGCAAAATTAGAGGTTCTAATTAGTACCATTGAATTCGCATGGACCAAACGAATTGAACTGATAGGTCGCGCCAAGTTTATGTGTACGTTTGACCCTATTCGCTATTTTGCAGGTTTAGTAAGTAACCAATTACAGCGCTTTTGGTAAGAAAGCGCTATTAAAAGTCTTGTCTGAAGGTTGAAGACGAAGACGTGTCACCCCCCTATTGGTTCTGACGCGCGCGTTTTTTTGAATATAACCCTTGGTTTCAGTGTTTTGCAGGCGTGTCATAAGTGATGTTCCCTCACCATCTGGACCATCTGATCTCATTTATGACTCATCCAACGCTCCAGATCACGCGTGCACATCATACTCCCTCATAAATTTCCACACAGGATCAGTATCCTTTTATTTCTATTTTATTTTCTATTTTATTTTGATTTCTTTGTTAAATTAATTAAAAATAGTTTTAAAAATCCAAAAAATACACAAAAAATATTTTTAGACTTCTAAAATAATATATTATTTTATGAAATAAAAATATTTTATTTTCTTCAAAATTTTAATATTTTGCATAATTAATTAGTATATATTTATATATTTGCTTTTTAATTATTCTAACCAATCAAAAAAAATCATAAAAAAAATTGTTCTTTATGTTAAATATTGTTTATATATTATAAACTAATTTTGTACATATTTTGAATAATTTTATCTTTAAGTTTTAATTATTTGTATAATTATTTACATAATTATGTTTTAATTAACTTAAATCAATTCCAAAAATTCCAAAAAAATTAGTTTTGTTTTAAAATTAATTGACAAATATTTTGTACATATTTTAAACTTAATTTCTAGGTTTAAATCTATTTTCATCTTTTTCTTCATTTTAATTTAATTAATCATGCATTAATTATAATTAAAATCAATCATAAAAATCCAAAAACAGGCCTTTTATTTTCCTTGCAATTTAAATTCCTAGATAAATGTATAGGATGTCAAATTCATGTAAATAGGCTAGTTTACATTTCCTGCACAATCGATGTAATAGCGTAGATTTACTTTCCGCACTATACATTTCCGCATTTTACTTTCCAGCAAATATAAACTGCGTGTATGTCAAAGATAAAATTGAGACGTTAGATCACTAACTTCAAAGATAAAATATCTGAATCCAATCACAATCACACTTGCACCTCTTAAGGTAATCCCTTCTCATTCTTTTCAAAATCAAAAGTCAAAATTCCACTGTTTTGAGTACAAAATCGAACCTTGCGTTTATATCCGGTGAAAGGATAGATTTTTAAAGGAAATAGGATAAAGACCTTACAACTCAGGGTAGACCTCCTAGTTTGCTTGCTCAAATCAAAACAAACAAAATTCTCATACACTGTTGTTTTTTTTCAAAACAAAACTTTCCAAAAAGACAATACTTTGTATACATCCAAACACGGATTATTACAAAGTTAACCTTCTTTTCAAAACATCTTTCGAAAGATAAACAAGCATTTTGTATACATCCACACACGGATCATTACAAAATTCAAATTACAAAGGTATTTGAAACCACATATGAGCAATTTCAGAGCAATTGAAAAGTGATCGAAAAACAAGTGAGCTAAGCAAACTTAAGAGCCCATGGATAACCATGGATACAAAGGGTGCTAACACCTTCCCTTTGTATAACCTACCCCCTTACCCAGAATTTCTTAAAGGTCTTTTTTCTGTTTCTTTTATAAACCTTTCCTTAATTGGATAAAATAAAAGGTCGGTGGCGACTCTGTGAATTTTCAAAAATGCGAAAGCATTAAGCGATAAAAAGAGTCAGTTCACGTATCTCTACAGAACAGAGGTATGGCCCGGGATTAAAAAAATCGGAGGTCCACATCCGTATTTACCGCTTTCACAAATCATAACCAGAAAAGAAAGTAACACATTTCTAAACTCTTGCACCAAACCAGAAAAATAAGAACAACAAGTATTCAAAAATCGGATAAATCTTCAAAGTCCTAATTCACCCCCCTCTTAGGCGCACTCTTGAACTTACAGTCGACACAGCTTCTCCCCAAAATTCTTTAGGTAAATGCTTACCTTTCAACATACTTCTCACCATATTCATGATGGTTCGATTCTTCCTTTCTGCAGTTCCATTCTGTTGTGGAGTGTAGAGCGGCACCACCTCATGCACAATCCATTCTTTCTCACATAACATGTAGAAGTCTTTCGACACATATTCTCCACCACCATCAGTTCCTAAAACCTTGAGCTTTCGACCACTTTGTCTTTCGACCATATATTTGAACTTGGCAAATACCTCGATCACTTCACTTTTCTTCTTGATCAGGTAAGTCCATAGTTTTCGACTAAAAGCATCTATGAATATAACAAAGTATATGACATCAAGGACTGCCTTCGACTTGGTTCATGCATTTTTGCTGAAGCTATTCTTGTGCTGTTTTGCCTGCACACATTCCTCATATATCTCATCTAGAATGTCGATTTATGGCAATCCTGAAAGCATATTATTTCTTTTCAAATCTATGATGTCTTTGAAGTTGAGATGTCCTAGTTGATAGTGCCACATCCATTCATCTCTGCTAGCTGCATTCAAAAGGCACTTGTGCTCCATCACATCGAGTTCGATCTTGAAGGTTCTATTCTGAGACATATGAGCCTTCAAGATTAACCTTCCACTTGCATCGACGACTCTCATCATCTTGTCTTTGATCGACACTTTGTAATTCTTTTCGACCAACTGCCCAATGCTGAGCAAGTTGCTCTTCATGCCCGGTATGTACAACACATTAGAAATTACTGACCTTTTTCCATCTCTTCTCGTAATCATAACATCACCAATACCTTCAGCTTCTAGAGTATTGTCATTTGCAAATTTCACCATGTTCTTCATTGAGGGCTCTATGTTGACAAACCAATCTTTTCTTCTTGACATGTGTTATGAGCATCCTGAATCCAAGTACCATTGGTCCTTGAATTTATCTTCATCTTTTGTTGGGACCATCGGCAACATCTCTTCTTCTTCTTGTTTTGCAAGCTTTGCATCACTTTCTTAAATTTTATTCTTTTCTGGACAAGCTGTCGAATAGTGACCATACTTATGACAATTGAAACATTGAATGTGACTCTTGTCAGACTTTCGACCACCACCTCTTCCTCTACCTGCAGCACCACCTCTTTGGTTGCCTTGGTAAGAGGGATTTCTCTGATTCGACCAATTTCCTTCTTGCTGATTTTGAACAGTCGCATTGTTGTAGCCACCTCTACCATTATTTCCAGTCCAGCTTCCTTTGCATTTCTTTTTGTTTGCTGACTAAGCCAGCAAAGCCACACCGCTCTTCAACTTTCCTGCAACTCTTTCAGCCATTCTTTGTTCATGAGATTCAAGCGTCCCTTGAAGCTTTTCTTTTGTCAACTTCGACAAGTCCTTCGGCTCTTCTATGGCTACCTCGAAATCTTCGAAACAACAACTTTTGTTGTTAACATTTCTCCACATATCTTGATTTGATTCACTAGTTTCATGACCCTAGTGAAGAAATCAGTTATGCTTTCGCTTTCTCTCATCTGAAGCAATTCATATGTTCTCTTGTGAGTTTGTAACCTCACATATTTCACCTTTTCTGCACCTCCAAAAGACTTTTCAATAATCTCCCAAGCTTCTTTTGAAGATTCTATATCACTAACCTTTTCAAAATTATCTGGACTCAGACATTGATGGATTATAAAGAGAGCTTTATAATCTTTCTTTTTCAATTCTTTATGTGCAGCCTTTTCTCCCTTCTTCGCACCTTCTTCAAGCTGTTCTATCCCTTCTTTTACAAGACCCCAAAGATCTTGACAACAGAATACAACCTTCATCTGCTTGCACCAATTCTCATAGTTATCTCCTTTCAGAATTGGTAGTGTTGCTGGAAAATGCCCATTCAGATGATTCATTGCCATCGCCATTATTCTTGCCTTGAACCGATTAACCGAAGCTCTAGATAGGAGATGTTGGAATTAGACTCTCAAACCCTTGAGAAATTCCTTATCATTAAATATGAAAATGAAGAAAATAAGAACAAAAGTAGGATTAGGGTTTGCGGAAATTTAAAGAGAAGAAGAAAGTATTTTCTGCAGAGTTTCTCTCTACCCACAAACTATGGAAATTCTGTTATTCACTTGCAACTGCAACTTCTGTGAATACAAGTTATTAACTTGATTTTTAAAATAATGAGGGTTACTACCTATTTATAGATTTAGGTTAGCATTCTATCTAAGCCAAAGCCCAAAACTATAAAAGCCCAAACTACCTATTTTAGACCTAAAACAAATCTAATCAAATCTTTGTGTAACAAACTGTTTCCACACTTTGATAGATTTATTCGACACACCTTGTGTTCGAGCAACAACCTGCTTCAACACAAAGAATTACAATTTAACAAACCATAGGAGGAGTCCAACATGTTGATAAATTATTAACCACTACTGAATTATGATAATCTCTAGATAAAAACCAATCATACAAATTGTGGTAAGCTTATAAACCAATCTTCAAAGCATCATCCAGAGTATCTTGCCAAACCACATTATTCCTACTCCTCCAAAGGGTATCAAGCAAAACCGCAAAACGACCCCCATCTCTACGGTCCTCATGACTACAAACATAAAATAATAAGGGACTTAGCATCATGGAAAGTATGCAACCGATGGTCTATAATAGATGACAAACCTGCTGCCCGCCAACTTTGAATGATGGAAACACATCCGAAAAAACATGCCACTCATCTTCATCCTCTAAATCACACAAAGGGCATAAAGATAGGCATTGAACATGACGTTGTTGTAGTTTAGAACGCGTCAGAAGGTAGCCCCTACAAATCTGCCATAACAAGTGTTTAGCTCTTGATGGCGCATAAATACTCCAAATATTCTTCCAACTACCCTCAATGCTATAATACCGAGTGCTACTTTCTATCCTTTTCCAAAGTTTATTGTAACACCCCATAATTTCATAGTTTAATTTAATCGGAATTTAAATTAATTATTTGGAATTAATTGATTTATTGGTGAATTAAGGGGAGAGAATTATGAAAGAAAGTAATTAGGCTTGGTGTAGTGGTTAGTAGAAGGGAGGTGTTAATTTGAGTAGGCCTTACTAACTAATGGTTCTATTTTTCATAAAATAAGAAAAGAAGGAAAACTGAAAAATAGAAAGCAAAAGAGCCAGAGAAGAAGAAGAGCAAGTACATGAAATAGTAGAAGAGGAGAAGAGGAAGAATCTCAAGAATTTTGCTAAGGTAAGGGGTGACTAATCTGTTTACTCTCTATTATCAGTTTAATAGTGGTAGGATTGAGTATGTAGGTTGTTTGGATAGATTGATAGTATGTTAGGTTTGGGGTTTTTGAAAAATGTAGAACAATTGTTAAATTATGATGAAATTGGACGAATAGGAATGATTCTTGATGTTAATGGACCGCTAAATATGTTAGAAAGATGTTAGAATGTTTGAATTGGGAGTGTATCAGTGATTTAATGATGTTAGAGCGATTTGGGTTGGAATTGGAATGGAGAAGTGCTGTAAAAAAATTGATGTTTTTGGTTCTGTGCACGCTGTAACTGGTTACCGCATGGAAAAATGAATAATCTGGGCAATTTTGAGTACTGTAATCGGTTACCCACCATGCTGTAATTACTAATTAAATATTTTAACCGGTTACACCTGATGCATTTTGGAAAATTATTTTGAAAATTCATATCTTTCAAACTGTATATCCGTCTTAAGCGCCATTTTGAGCGTTGTGTCACTAATTAAATATTTTATATAATTAAATGTGTTTTGGGCTGTAGCTCAATTTTATTTTAAAATCCGGTTTTATTTTATGGTGGTGAGTTGTATGTTACATGTTTAAGTGTTAAGTGTAACAATAAGGTGGGATTGTGGTAATGTAATTGCTTTGTGAATATTGTATTTGGATGTTGATTATGCATAGTGTAAATTCTGAATGGTGTTGAAATATAAATGCATTATTTTGGTGTTGATTCGGTGAGTTGAAATATGATAATTATTATTCATATTAATTGGTGTTGATGATTAACATGCTTAAGGTGGGGCATGCATTCATAATCATATTTGTGGTTATATCTTGGTGGTGTTGGATCAACGGTTGGTAATTCCTATTGTGTGGAATTAGTGAGTGGAAGTATCCGTATCCCGTTGGTCGTGGATCGGTGAGATGGGTTAATCCCATGATTGGTACCACGTGCATAAGAGTCATTGCATTTGCATATATGTTGATATAACATGATTGGAGGTTGTCCAGTGTTATATAGGTTTGTTGTGATTTATGATTGAGCTGTGTGGATAATTGTTTCTGAATGATTTTTTTTTGAAATCTAATTGTAATGTAGTTGGATGAATGATCTATTTATGACGTTTTACCATTATGAGCTTATAATATAGTTTAAATGTGATTTGTCTCACCCTTACTGTTGACCATTTTCAGATTAAGGAGTAGCGGCTTGTGCTTGGTGAGGATAGCTCGTAGAGTTATTTCGTTTAGTTTGGTTATGTCGGTGTCATGCTCAGGTCTTGTAACACTGGGGAAAGATTACTTAGAGTTGTTTGATGAACTATTATCTCTTTTGTTAGAATGTTTTCGTTGTTTTTGAGTCGATGATTTCTGAGTGTTGAATACCGATGTTTTATGTTATTCAGATTATGAAGTAATTCCGCTGTGTTAGCAGGCATTAAAGTTACATGCATAAAAAATTTAGAAGGACCATTCATTGAAGGAGAATTTTATAGGGACTAAAAATGAAGGGTCACATATTTATAGGTACTAAAAACGTATTTAACCCTTTAATTAATATTTTGCGGGCATTTAGAACGGTGTTACAATAGTGGTATCAGAGCATAGTCGGTTGTTATAGCCAGAGTCTTATTGTCATTATTCCCATATATACGACTAGTGTAAGGTTGACAATGTCGATACTTTTGTTCTAATGGAGATTGTTTTGTAATTAGCAAAACAATGGTTGGAAGAGGTGGAAGGAATGATGATGCTATTGTCGAGGCTCTGGGTATGATTGCTGGTGTGCTGGGAGGGAATGCCAATGGAGCTGGGATTGGTGCTAACAGAAAATTGGGGGAAGTTCAGAGGAACAACCCTCCGTTGTTCAAAGGTACTCACGATCCTGAAGGTGCTCAGAAGTGGCTGTAGGAAATTGAAAGGATCTTCCGGGTGATAGATTGTACGGAGAATCTGAAGGTGAGGTATGGTACTCACATGTTAGGCGAGGAAGCTGATGACTGGTGGGTTGCTGCTAAGGATGAATTGGATGTTGATGGTGAAGTAATCACGTGGGCTGTGTTCAGACGAGAATTTATGAGGAAGTAATTTCCTAAAGATGTTTGGGGAAGAAAAGAGATTGAATTCTTATAGCTGAAGCAGGGTAGTATGATGGTGCCTGAGTATGCTTCCAAATTTGTTTAGCTAGAGAAGTACTATACTCACTACAACAATGATGAGGCTAGCGAATTCTCAAAGTGTATCAAGTATGGGAATGGTCTCTGTGATGAAATCAAGTAAGGTATCGAATATCAGAGGATTCGTTGATTTACTGACTTGGTGGATTGCAGTCGGATCTTTGAAGAAGATAACATAAAGCTGAAGTCATCTCACTCTCGTGAGTTGGTTGACTAGAAATGAAAGAAGCCTATGGATTGAGGTAAACCGTATAACAGAGGTAATCCAAAAGCTGGTGGTTGGAAGAAGCCTAGTGGGGAGACTCTAGTGCTCCTGTTAGGTGCTATAAGTGCGGTGAACCTGGATATCACATCCATGAATGCAAGAGCGAAAAGAAGAAGTGCTACATGTGTGGTAAAGCGGGTCATGTTGTTGCTGATTGTAAGGGAAAGACTGTGACTTGCTATAACTGCGGGGAAGAAGGTCACATTAATCCATGGTGTCCTAAGCCGAGGAAGAATTAAGCTGGTGGTAATGTTTTTTGTGTTATCTGGTTCCGAGACCACTCCTAAGGATCGATTGATTAAAGGTACGTGTTTTATCCATGGCACACCTTTAATTGCAATTATAGATAATGGAGCGAATCATTCGTTCATCTCTTTGGATTGCGCTAAAATATTGAATTTGGAAATATATGATATTAATGGAAGTATGGTTATTGACATTTCTGCCTCGGGTTCAGTGACTACTTCTTCTACTTGCTTGAATTGTCCGATTGATATTTTTGATAGGGAATTCAGAATGGACTTAGTGTGCCTTCTGCTAGAACAACTTGATGTCATCCTAGGAATGAACTGGTTAGAATTCAACCGGGTTCATATCAATTCAACCCTATTCAATCTTCTTAAACCTGAGGATGTAGATTGGTTTGTTTGGTTATCGAAATTCGAAGGTAGAAGATGATTGAACAATCAAAATGCCCTGAAATTTGCACTCACTGATGCAGGAAATAATGTTGGAGATGGGCTTAAAGATGTCATCCAGGTGTTTTGGTTGGTTTTGAGTCGGTGATTTCTGAGTGTTGAATACCGATGTTTTATGTTATTCAGATTATGAAATAATTCCGTTGTGTTAACATGTTTGCTGAATAATATGGTTTGGTGTTTCTCATAAGGCATGACATGATTAAATGTTTTAAATATTTTGGAGTTGTAATGCTCTTGTACATGTTTTACTCTGAATTTAATTAATATTCCGTGGGGGTTTAGAAGAGTGTTACATTTATAACCCGATTTCACCCTATACTCACTATTCTGCTCCTCTTGCAAAATCAACCTATCCTCCCACATCATCTATTAGAGGAACTCTAAATATAATTACAGCCCCTTCGGTGTCAAAAATTTGGTTAATCTTACCCACATTCCATTGCTTAATGTTGGGAAGCAAAAGATCTTTAACAAAGAGTTCATATGTGCTTCAGACTTGTGGGCCATTAAGATAACAACTTCCTTTCTCTCAGAGCCACGAATCATACATAATCTTAATGTTACTACCTTCTCCAACACTCCACCTACTACTATGCTTAAGAACAACCTCCGCCTTCTACAAACTACGCCAAACAAAACTCGGAATAATAATTTATATAAGTATTATGTAACTTAAATTTTACATTTTATCTCTAGGTATGTAGTATTATGAAATTTTACATCTCAAACTTATTAATATGTTAATTAATAATCTATTTTTTATAGACCTACTAATGATTCTCCATTTTACCTAAGTGACTCAATCTCCATGCAGTACAAGTAAAAGAAAATTAACTTTCCGTAACATTAAAAAATTGTTAATAAAAGCCAATAATCTGTAGGTAAATGACTATAGAATTTTAAGTGACACTCACCTTTAGTGCCAACTACAAGGGAGCGTTGAATTATTTAGTAAAATTTTTTAAGTTGGTACATATTTTTTAAGGGGAGGAAGGTCAAAATCGATAACGAAAGTATTATTTGGATGGCAATTTGTTGGAGTCTTTGTAGATCGAGGGATGAGATTTTGTTTGTTGAAGGCTTTTGTGATGTTTCGAATATCATTTGGAACATCAAATTGTGGATTTGGAAGTGGTCTTTTATAGGCGATATTACCTATACCAAATGTATTTTTTATGAGTTTTATAAAGCTCCTTTAGATTATTTAGTTTAAGTCTCATTTGGTTTGTAATTTCACCTTTTTTCGAGTCCTTTTTCGAATTTTGTAATCGGGTTTGAGTACCTCTGATACTCTTATTTATCTAATCCTTGCTTACAAAAAAAAAACAATAAAAAAGGGAACAAGGTGTGACGTTAAATTGAATGTCACAATAACTTTTAACTACGGTTAAATCTTTTCCTACAATTACAACGAATGTCAGTATATATTATGCGAGTATTACAAGTAATAGAAAATATACCTACAAATTATTTTCTTTTAATTGTCACTAAAACTTCAATAATTAGAACTTTTGTTATATCAAAAAATAATAACTTTCTTTTGTTATATCAAAAAATAATAACTTTTTAATTTTAATTTTTTTATGTGTAAGCAAGATATCAATATAACAGAGAACAAAATATTCTCAAAATTTGATTACCCATAAAACGAGGTTAACCTGCCAACAAAAAGAAATTACAGACCAATTAGAATTACGAAAGAAATAACAAAGGATCTTTGTTAAATTCGTAAAAACTACAAATGGGATGAGTAATTTCTCCTATAAAAGACCACTTCCAAATCAAAGATTTGATGTTCCATACCGTGTTATTAACATTCCAAACCTCATTGCGAAAACAAATCTCATTCCTACTTAACCAAATAATCCACACTATCGCTAACCATACCACACCTAATTTACCATCTTTCACTCTCTTTTTTTTACAAAAAGAATACCAATCCATGAAACACGATAAACACTCTTCTCCAAAACCCCCCAAGGCTTACCATTCCAAATAGAGATCTCCCTCCACACCGGCTCCAACGCCTTGCACCTCAAAAAAGAGTGATCCCAATTTCAGAGCTTTCCTTGATGCATCATGATCAACCTTGATCAAATTATGAATATAACCTTAAAATGTTGATGTTGACAAAAAATCAGAAGTTTTGACTGTAAGTTGACCATAATTGACTTTTAACCTAGCATAGTCGACTGTTGATCATCTGGGCACTTGACTGAGCAATCCTGTACCGTGAGGCTTGAAACTTGGTATGGAGATACTTGAATGCATATGGGAATACATGAAGTCCACTTGAGGTATCAGAAGTCCCATTTCCCTAAAAAGAAGCAAAACCCTAGTTATAGACTTATTACTTAGGAGAAAGATAGGTGTGCCCATTTCTTGCGTGGCCTTGAGCAGCTGGAGATCATATGAGTCTGAGAAGACTTCTTGAGCCAAAATATCTTGAAATATAGAGGGAAAATTTCGGGATATGACAGCTGCCCCTATTCAATCTCCTTAAACCTGATGATGTAGATTGGTTTGTTTGTCTATCGAAATCCGAAGGTAGAAGATGATTGAACACTCAAAATACCCTGAAATTTGCACTCGCTGATGCATGAAATATTGTTGGAGATGGGCTTAAAGATACCATCAAGGTGTTGACGACATGTTATCAGAGATGGGCTTGCAGATGCCATCATTTTATGTATTGACGAGTGTCAGAATGAGTCGTACGTTAGACTGTATCTGTTTCTTTTCTTGATTTTCTATGAGTGGGGTCAAAATTAAGTTGTTGGCACGATTGCCCTAAGTGTCAGGATTATATCGATGAATTGATTGTCATGACTCTATTATCATGACCCCATTGTCGTGACTCCATTGTCATGGTCGTTTTTTAACTGAATATCGGGATTAGATCTGTAACTCCATTGTGGTGACTCAATTGTCGTGACTCTATTGTCGTGACTCTATTTTGCCGTGACTCCATTGACGTAACTCCATCGTCGTGACTCCGTCGTCGTGACTCCATCGTCGTGACTCCATCGTCGTGACTCCATTGTCGTGACTCCATCGTCGTGACTCAATTGTCGTGACTCCATATCTGTGACTCCATTGTCATGACTCCGTTGGCATGACTCAATTGTCGTGACTCCATTGTTGTGACTCAATTATCGTGACTCAATTTCCGCGACTCCATTGTCGTGACTCCATTTTCGTGACTCCATTGTCATGACTCCAATGTCATGACTCCATTGTCGTGACTCCATTGTCGTGACTCAATTGTCGCGACTCCATTGTCGTGACTCCATTGTCGTGATTCCATTATCGTGACTCCTTTGAAGTGACTCCATTGTCGTGAATCCATTGTTATGACTCTATTGTCGTGACTTTTCTGAACTGAATGTTAGGATTAAGTCTGTCTGGAATGAGTGTCATGATTAAGTCATTGTCTTGATTGTATAATGTTCATTTGACTGTGAGATAACCTGAAAAGGCAAAGTTAGCTTTATGCAATATCCTGATGCATGTATTGTGTAATGATATTCTCAAAATAAATGAGAATTCGGTATGATATGTATGTATTTGCCATGATACATTATGAATGATGCATGGACACGACTATGTAGTTGGATGAATGATGTATGGACATGAATATGTAGTTGAAGCATATTGATAACTCCATATAACAAATTCTAATTAGGGAAAATAAATCCCCATTCGTTGCTGGAGGTGATGATAATATGACTGTAATGAGGATCCCTGTCTTCTATTCGAGGATATCCAGCTGGGGATTTTGATCTCTGCTTGAGAAGAGATTATATGAAGATAAATTCTAGAGGATTACCCTGTGGGGATATTTAGGTGCAACCCTCTCTGTGGGGAAGCTTGGATGACTTGAACATTATTCCATCTTGTCAGTAACTTCCATCCCTATTTTTATGCATATATATATATACATATACATATTATGAACATTTTTGGTAAACATCAACCATATCCAAACATATGTATTTGTTTGAAATAACCAACGAATGCTTATACAAACTAAATAGGGGAAGTACACCTATACTTGTATTGATTGGGACACCAATAAATATTGGTCGAAGTGTCAAGCAAGCATAGCTTTGACCCGGCCAGTAGGGACTTTGAAGAGATTTGCCTCATGAGGACCTTCTGAAATACATATTGATATATGTAATTTTCCTTCAGTATCATAAACTTAGGAACAATGCCACTGGTTGATCGGGAAGTAGCTTTATACATGCTTGGGTGGATGCCCCTGATTGCTCGACGCTCCTAAGAGATTCTTCGAATCTTGACGTGATTTCCCTGATTGGACAAGAACATGACATGCCCCTTGTATACATTGGCCTTTAACCAACTGAGTGGGCTTAATAAAGACCATTTCTGAAATGTTTTGTCTGTCGGGAGGAATTTTAGTCATTAGTCATGCCCTGTGCAAATTCTTCTTGATGCCAAACTTTTGAACGTATGTAGACAAATATGTTTAATAATGAAAATCATAACATGCAATGCATATATCTGCCTTGACGTTAATTTTTTTTTAGTAAAACAAGATTTGTATAAATGTGATATAAACTCAGGATTTACGGTGAACCTTAAGGAGTCAGGATACCTTTTGGTAACAGTATGCTTTCAGACTAACCATGCTTCAGTTAGGAATTTTGAAGGTTGTAACGTGGCGTGGCTCACAGTTTAAGAAACAAAGGATAACAAGTCAAAGTTCATCTGTACTCATCCCAATCTTCTTGATGTTCTTCAATCCTATGCTCAGTTAACTATGCGTTTAAGCTCCAAAAGATTTTGGAATTGTAACACTGACATTGGTGATGGTTCAAAAACCGAAAGTTTGTTTGGAAAGACGGTCATTTTTGGCCTAAAAACCCATGGAATTATGAACCAGATGAAGGACCTCGATTTTTCCCTAACAATGGCGATCCTTGTTTCGTGCATGAACGCTTCGTTTTAGTGATTCAGACCTTCTTAAAATCATACCAGGAACTCAAAGGAATGGTTAGATTGAATCAAAACATAATAATATACACAAAACAAAAATTAAACATGCAAGAACAAGAAGAACATGATGCATATGTTATGGCATTATGGGACTTGATCAATGATCCAATATCACTCCATATTACCTTGGGAAGAGATTGCAATCGTTATTTGGACCTGAAACTCCTTGAATGAGGCACACGCAAATTACACCTTTTCTTGATATTTTTGTTCTTTGAAACCCTTGCCTTCTCCACCAAATTTTCGTCCCCTTGTTAGCTGTATGTTATGAGTATATATAATGGAACAAATTAGGGTTGAAATATTGACAAAGTATCAAGTGATTGGTGAGAGAAAAAATTGAAAAAAGATTTGATTAAAAATTGTATGAAAACTTGCTATTTTGGTTCAATCTCTTTTCAATCAAATATATGAGATTTACTTGAGCCCCAAAAGGGATATTTGATTGAAAAATCAAATCATACACCACTTTGATATTTATTTTATTTTTTCCTTGGTTTAAATTGAATAAAATCAAAAAATAAATAAAATAAACATCCAATCCTTGTAACAACGAAATCCCTTGGTCCCAAGGTGTTTCTTGGGCTTTTATATGATCCAAAACAAAGTCCCACAATTTAATTCATTATTTTTGGTATTTTACCTAATTTATTTTGCATTTAAATGAATAAAGTTCAAACAAATAAAAATAAAAATGCCAAAAATATGAGAATGGTTTTATAGGTCCTTATTTGGGTCATATGTATGATTGAAGTCCAAAATTTAGGCCCATTAGTCCAAATATCCAAAATTATTCAATTATGGTTTCATGCACTTCTTGAAATTTGACCAACCTGTGCACTTCATATCTCCCTCAATTTTGATCATATGAAGGTATTCTTGTACTCTTTGTAAAGCCCAAGATGTATTTTACAACCCACTTTGGAACATATTTTGAAATTGGAAATTTTATCTTAATCATATTGGCCTTGACAAAAGATGACTTTTGGTGGACTTCTAAAAAGACTTGTAATGTTTTAGCTCATATCTTTCAAATGAAGCATTTTTGGCCAAGCCTTTAGTGAGAAAAAGTTGTAGAGAATTGAATTTCCTTCAAAATGAGCTTTGGTTAGGAAATTTTTGATAAAGTATGTGAAAGTTATGGCTGGTGATAGTTCAGTTGACTTTTAGTTTAAAAACCCTAATTTGGAAACTTTGAGTTTTAATGATTTATGAGCTTTCCTTGATGAATCAGGATCAACCCTTGATCAAATGGTGAATATAACCTTAAAATGTTGATGTTGATCAAAAATCAGGAGTTTTGACGGTAAGTTAACCATAGTTAACTTTTAACCTAACATAGTCGACTGTTGATCATTTGGGCACTTGACTGAGCAATCTTGTACTGTGAGGCTTGAAACTTGGTACGAAGATACTTTGATGCATATGGGAAGCCATTAAGTCTACTTGAGGTATCAGAAGTCCCATTTCCCTGAAAAGAAACAAAAACCTAGTTAGAGACTTATTGCTTAGGAGAAAGATAGGTGTGCCCAATTCTTGTGTGGCATTGAGCAGCTGGAGATCATATGAGTCTGAAAAGACTGCTTGAGCAAAAATATTTTGAAATATAGAGGGAAAATTTTGGGGTATGACAAACATCCACTACACTACTCCCATTAATTCCCACACCTCTAAAAACACAATTCTCGTATGACTTCCGAACAAAACCCGCAAGACCTTCGACAATTAAAACATGGAGAAAGGGGGATAATGGGTCTCCTCGCCTTAATCCCTTTTCAACCCGAAACTCCTTCGTTGGTCACCCATTGACCATCACAGACATATTACTATGAAACATCAACCTTTCCATCCATTTACGCCACTTCTCCCCGAACCCCATCCTCCTTAACATATATCTAAGAAAATTCCAAGAGACTTTCTCATATGCCTTCTCAAAATCCACTTTAAATAAAAGACTTCCTTTCCCTTCTTTCTTTGCAAAATCCACCACCTCATTAGCCACCATAACCCCATCAAGAAGTTGTCTATCGGCACAAAAGCACTTTGACACGGGGAAATAATAGAGTGAAGGACCTTTTCAATCTACCCGCCAAAAACTTTGAAATAACCTTATACATACAATCCACCAAACAAATAGGCTTATAGTAATCCAAAGAGAGAGGACTTGAAGACTTAGGAACCAACTTCAAGAAAGAAGAAGTTACCGCCTTAGAGATAAAACCCCCCGAATGAAAGTAATTAAAAAAATTCAAAAACTCCTCCTTGATGAAACTCCAACACTACTTTATAAACAAAAAGGAGAAACCGTCCGGACCCGGATTCTTGGAACTACCACAATCGTCAATAGCTTCTTTAATTTCGTCCATTTGAAAAAGCCTTTCAAGGAGAGCAACATCGTTGAAACTAATACTTTTAAAGGATATACCATCTAAGAGAATCCTATCCGAGTCCTCTTCTAAAAATTTATTAGAGAAATGCTTCCTTACTTCCTCCCTCACTTCCTCTACCTTCTCCACCAAACCCCTTTGCATAGAAATAATACCTAAGTGATTATGTCTTCTTCTTTCTTTCAAAACATTATGAAAAATACTACTATTTGAATCACCATCATTAAGCCATTTTAGTCTTGATTTTTGTACGAGCATATTTTCCTTTATCCTAAAATTCAACCAAAACCTCTTGTTAGAATCATTCCTACTATTAAGAGACTCACCAAGCATACCTTCCGACGAATCTTCCAACCTAGAATCCCCATAATTTAAGTCCCTCACAATATCCTCCGCTTCTAATTCAATTCTACCAAAAACCGTTTTATTCCACCACTTTAATCTCTCTTTAATCTGACTAAGCTTTTCTTTAAGAACAAAATCCCCTCTACCTTCCACTTCCATCTCCTTCCATTCTTTTTTGACAAAAGGTAAGAAAGATTTAAAAGTAAAACATTCATTGTTGAACTTGAATGGTTTAGGAACTCAATTTACTTTATCCACCACTAACCACACCAGGCAATGGTCCAAAATGTCTCTTTCCCCCACTAGTTGACCAACCACTCCCCATCTATTAACAATAACATTAGACACAATGAAACAATCAATCCTACTCACGGACCTACCATCTCCACTATACCAAGTGAATTTTTTCCCCTTACAAGGCACATCCACCAATCCGTTATCATCAATAAATCTACCAAAGAGGTCTGAACCGGTCACCATCTCCCTATCAGACCCCCCTTTGCTTTCAATAGAACTTTTAATCGCATTAAAATCACCACCAATAATCTATTCCCCATCCGAATAAGAACTTTTCACCCTAACAACTTGTCCCATAACTCCTTTTTCTTGTTTAGAAATCAAGAAGAGTATATGTTCACAACATAATAAATATATTCCTTCCACCCCACCTTGATCCCTAAGAATCCCTCTCCTTTAAAGCTTTGAAGAACTTTCACCCTATATTTCCTCCATAGAGTTAAAATTCCTCCCGACCTCCCATTAGAATTAGAAAAAGAAAACCCCACCTCCGTGTTACTCCACATACTAAAAGCAATTGCATCCTCCATATTTGTTATTTTTGTTTCTTGAATCAAAACAATATCCGCATCTACCTTCTTAATTATTGAACTAATCCTTCTTCTTTTAAGTGCATTCCCTCCCCCTCTAATGTTAAACGATCCTATAATCATTCCAAAATAGAAGAAAGCTCCTTCCTTAATAAATCATCGTCATGCTCCTTGTTCTCCGCTACTCCCCACTTCTTGATAAAATTAATCTGATCCTTCATATTACCCAATCCCAAATCTTCAAAATCCGACCACAATTTGACCCCCATAATTTTGTTCACAAACTCCCGTTGTTTCGTATTATTCAATTTGATTAAATCATTCTCCGAAAGATTTTCATAACAAACCATCTCCCTACCAATGATGAATCATCCACCGTATCAGAAATAATACCTCCCCTCGACTTCTTCGAAAACGCGCCAATAGCCTTCTTATCCCCCCTATTTGAATAGCTTTTTTTTTCTTTTCAATAAACCCCCTCCTCCTATTTCCAGTAAGTTTTTAAATCTAACACTTTTAGGACATATAACCTTTTTTTTTAGACAAAGTTACTAGCCCCTGCAACTCCTTTTTTGACTCTAATATCCCCATCATGAAAATGAACATCCACACCTATAGAAATAACACCACCACCAACCGTAAGCCCCTCTTTCTCAATCCTGTCTACCGCATTGTACATTTCCGCCATAGGGTCCCCACCTCCACTGTTAATCTCTTTGCCTACCGACCTCACTGCTTCATCAAAACACCCCACCAAATTGATACAACCTACAGAGTCTGGGACAATGGAACGAGAGTTTTCCTCCTCTATAACTTTATATCAAGCATACTGTTACTCTCACATAAAGTTGTTCCCACCACCTCTTTATCAAAATTTTCCACCGGACATGCCGGAATAGCGATGTTTCTACAGCCTGTGGAAAAAACCCCAAAACAGTTCGCCAGCTGCCTCATTCGCGTTTGAAAAAGATTCTATACTATCCATCGATTCTCCTAACATCTCCACCTTGCCTTTGGACTCTTTGGACCAAACATCTACAGAGTTCACCGAATCCGTAGATTCTGATTCAGAATATTGAGTTTGAGAATTACCTTCTAGAAGATTGAATTGAGGCACATCTTCTCGAATCACCAAAGAGAAAAGGTGACCATCGATCGACACTTCCACGCCGTCCGGAACCACCAAACCAAGCTCCTATTTAATATGAATTCTAGCCACTTCCATTGAGTTCCGATTAGCCGTATCATCATCAATACTAATAAAAGAGCCTACCATATTAGCTAATGATTTGAAAAACTCAGAACTCCAGGATATAACAGGGATATCGTAGACTCGTAACCAAATAGCTCTATAAGAGTCCACAACATCATTCTTTCATATCGAGATATCTGTGAACCATTCGTTCCACCATTCGGCCCCTTCCTTCAAAAACTCAGCCAAAATGCATAGCTCCGTCTCTTCCCGCAAGCATTTGGTCGCACCAAGAGGAGTTACTCTTAACACGAAGAAACCCACTCTCTCCATACTACGTTGAATCCCTGCAGCTGACCTCGGACAACATAATAACCCCACATAACCCTTTGAAAGTCTAACTCTATCCTCTTCCTTAGAGTTAAAGACCAAATGTTACTAATATTAAAATTAAATTACTCATTATAAATATTTTAAAATAAAGTTAAATAACTAAAACTAAACAATTATCCTATTTTTTATTAAATTTAAATATTTTAATATAGGAAGGTCATTCTATTCTATATACTTAGAATCTTACATAAAATAAATCAAATATATGAATCATACCAAGGGAATCAAATATATTTGCATTTTAATATTTTTATATCTTCACATTTATGTATCTATATCTTCACTTTTATATATATTATCTTCTCAATTACAATATAAGTCAATATATGGAACATGTTAAGTAATCAATATATGGAACATGTTAAGTAATCAATATATGGAAAAGTCAATGCAAGTGGATGTTTAAACAATATGTGATAAATGTTATATTTAAATTTTATATAATCAATACAAAGACCCTTCTCTATATGGAAAAGACAAACATGCATATAGCTAAACTTCTGTAAAGGGGTACCCGTTTACTTTCAAGTGTCACCTACATGTATTGAAGCAATGCCTAAACTTATAAACTTAAAGGTTAAAACTGCAAATTAATAGAATTAAACTGGAAAAAATTACGATATTGAAGCAATGCTAGCAAGAGCAAAATTGTTGCAGTGGTTTTGAGGCTTGACAAGCCACCCTTCATGTAAGAAAACCTACAAAAACAATCATTCAAGAACTAAATAACCCTCTGCAATAGATCCTTTTGAGTGTGCTTGATTATGCACTATTGTTGCCAAGGCTGTCCATTCGAAGCTCAATATAAGAAAGAAATGGACCTGCAAATGCTAGCCATGAAGCAAGGCCGGAAAAAGGGCAGAAAACAATTAGCTCTTCTAATCGCTTAAGAGCTGATACCACTATTTTCACGATATTGTCAGAATCTTCATCACGAGGAGCGTTATTGATAGAAATTGGTATTATATAATTTATATTATTAGTATTGTTATTGATAGGGGTAATAATAAAACTTATATTATTAATTAGTATGGTTATTGGGCTTTATTTGTTTTTGGGCATTTCAATCATTGACCTATTAGTATCATTATATATGTAGTGTCATCAATATATATATATATATATATATATATAGGGAGCATATCAAGTGAGAGCATTTTTAAATGAGAGATGAGAGGAATAAATATCAACCTTTAAATTCATCAAGAGAGAGAATGTTAATACATTAATGTGGCTATTAATTTCTATCTCTTGATGAATCTAAAGTTTGATATTTATTCCTCTCATCCTCTCATTTAAAATTGCTCTCACTTGATATGTTCCATATATATATATATATATATATATATATATATATATATATATATATATATATATATATATATAATATAGAATAATCGAAATATTAAAATTAAAATTTTAACAGGTCAATTTCATTCAAATACGAAATAAGATAATACAGATACACAGGGGTACTTATATGGTACGTGTATATGGTACTGATATTAACACATTTAATTAAATATTGAATAATAACAACAATAAATTTACTATTGATTTAAATATTTTTATAAATAATTTCAAAATAAAATATTAATATTAACGGGAACATAAAGTTACTGATCAAAATATTAATATTAGCGGAAACATGAAGTTACTAATCAAAGTATTGAATATTAATGGGAACATGAAGTTACTGATAAAAATATTGAATATTATCATGAACATGAAGTTACAAATCAAAATTTTAATATTAACGGAAACATGAAATTACTGATCAAAATAAATTACTGATCAAAATATTGAATAATAACGGGAACATGAAGTTACAGTAATGTTTTAAGCTAAATAATTGATCTTTCAAATTTTTATTACATACTAATAAAATAACACTTAATTATTCTTTTATTTAAAAACAATAATTTTTTAACCCAATGAGCGTATCCGACAGGTACCCGCGCGAACGCACGGAATATATACAGGAATAAGTTTAACGAGTCAATTCAATCTAAATACAAAATAATATAGTACAGATACAAACAGGTAGTTATATGGTACGCGTATATGTTAAGCTTTAAGCTATCTTCATATTTAGGAAGAAGAAGAGAGAATCTTGTATTGTTATTACTCATCATCCTGAAAACAAATAGAAGGAGAGTCCAAACTATATATACAAGATTATGCTAATAACATAAACTAAACTACCTAACTAACTGAAAACATAATTAGTTATGGCAGTTATATTGATTGTGTGCATTGAGTTGTTTGGTGGCTTGTATGATGATCATGTATCTTAAAAGCCCCCCCCCCCCCCCCCCCCCTCAAGCTGGAGTGGATATCAATCATTCCAAGCTTGGATTGTAGACTGGTGAAAGGACCCTGATGTAAAGACTTTATAAGAATGTCAGCTACCTTCTCTTTTGAAGAGATTGTCACGAGATGTACTGTTCCTGCTAGTACCTTATCACGAACAACATGACAATCGATCTCAATATGTTTAGTTCTTTCATGAAAAACTGGATTAGTAGCTATGTGCATTGCTGATTTATTGTCACAATAAAGATTAAAAGGAAGCTGATAGGAAATTTTGAAATCAGCAAGCAATGAAAGAAGCCATATGCCTTCATAAGTAGCTTGTTCCAAGGCACGATACTCTGCCTCTGAAGATGATCGAGACACCACCAATTGTTTCTTGCTTTTCTAGCTAATGAGGGATTTTCCCAGGATGAAAAAGAAGCTTGTATTGGATCTTCTGGAATCTGGGCAAGCTCCCCAGTCAGAATCAGAAAAACCTGTGAGACAAAGAGTGCTAGATGCATTGAAAAATAAACCTTGGTCAGGGTTATTTTTTTAGGAAACAAAGTATGTGTAATCCTGCCAACATATGTTGATCAGTAGGAGAATTTAAGAATTGACTCAGTTTGCTTACTACATAAGCAATATCGGGTCGAGAATGAGTGAGATAAAGCAATCGACCAATGAGTCTTCTGTAGGCAGTAGGATCAAATATAGGGTCTCCCAACTTGGAGTGAAGTTGAAAATGAGGTTGCATTGGATTATTGCATGGTTTAGCTCCAAGGAGACCAACATCATTAATCAAATATAGAGTGTATTTACTTTGGCATAGTGAGATTCCTTGAACATTTCTAGCTACCTCAAAGCCTAATAAATACTTAAGAACTCCTAGATATTTGGTGCTAAATTTCATGTGAAGCAAGCTTTTGAGTTGTGTGATCTCCGCTAGATCAGTACCACCAAGAACCAACTCATCTACATACACTAGAACCACGGTAAAACCAAGTGATGAAGTCTTGGTGAAGAGAGAGTAGTCAACTTTAGAGTGGATATATTTGCTTGCAAGAAGTGTATCAGTGAGTTTGGTGTTCCATTGTTGACTGGCTTGTTTCAAGCCATATAGTGACCTTTGGAGCTTGCACACTAAATCTAGAGTGGGGAGAGAAAGACCTGGAGGAGGCTTCATATATACCTCTTCATTGAGGTCGCCATGTAGGAATGTTGTGTTAACATCCAGGTGAAACAAAGGCCAGTTGTGAATAGCAGCAATAGCCATAAGCATTCTAATGGTATTCATTTTGACCGCAGGACTGAAAGTGTCATGTAATCCAAGCCTTCAGTTTATGTGAACCCTTTTGCCACCAAACGGGTTTTATATCACTCAACAGTGCCATTGGCATGCATTTTGAGTTTAAACACCCATTTACAACCAATAGATTTCTTGTGTGCTGGCAGAGGCACAAGAATCCAAGTATTGGTAGTAGTTAAGGCATGTAATTCAGTTTCAATAGTCTCCTTCCAATTTGGATCAACAATAGCATCTTCATAAGAGTTTGGTTCAATGATGGAAAATAGAAGAATAGCATAATTCTTGTGTGTCAATGATAGATCAGCATATGATAAGACTGAAGAAATAGGATACTTACATTGCTTAGGAGAATTGGCATCAATACCTTTAGATGTGGGGATTTTACTTAGGAGATGGAAATGATAATCTTGGAAATATGAAGGAGGTTTTGGTTGTCTCTTTGATTGCTTGGGTTGTAAGGAATGTGGGGTGGCTGAAGGGTGATTAGTTTCTGGTGTATTAATTAAAGGTAATGGGCCAGAATTATTAGGTGGAGTGGTAATATCTGGGGTATTGATGGTGGACCTGTTGGTTCAAACAGTTTGTTGAGATCATCAAAACACTTGGAATTGGATGCAGGCTGATATGGGAATATGTGTTCAAATAAAATAACATCTCTAGAAACAAAAAGTTATTTGTTATTTAAGTTCAATATGGTATGGCCCTTGGTTCCAGGTCTGTAACCCAAGTAAAGACATTTTCTAGATCTAGGATCTAGCTTCTTTCCATGTGCAGTTATAGTAGAAGTAAAACACAAAGATCTAAACACTTTGAGATTTATTAAATCAGGAAATGTATCATGTAGAATTTGGTATGGTGACTTGTGATGTAAGTAAACTGAGGTTAATCTATTTATGATATGAACAACATGACTGACAACATGTGCCTAAAAATGTGATCTAAATAGGACTGAAACAAGATGGCTTGAGTTATGCCTAGTATAAGTTGATGTTTCCTCTCAACAATGCCATTTTGTTGAGGGGTTCCAACACATCATGTATGATGAAAAATGCTAAACTATTTATAAAAATCATGTAGGAGGAATTCACTACCATTATCAGACCTAATACATTTGACAGAAGAATTAAACTGGGTTTTAACCATTGATACAAAATATTTGATAAGGGATGATGCTTCAGACTTGAGTCTCATAAGAAACAACCAGGTGAATCTACTTTTATCATCCACCACAGTAAGAAAATATCTATAACCCATCATTGATGGTGTGGACAAAGGCCACCAAATATCCATATGAACTAAAGTCAAAATTAAAATTTGAAATATGAGAACTATGATTGAAAGGCATTCTTCTTTGTTTAGAAAAAAACATACATCACAGAGAACATAATTGTGAGTAGGTTGTATAAAAGGAAATGACTTATGTAATTGGATCAGTGTGGTGTTGGAAGGATGGCCAAGTCTCAATTGCCAAAGTTGACAAGTTTTGTCTTGAGAGTTGTTTAGGATGGAATTGATGGAAGGGATGGATGTAGATTTATGTACAGTGAGTAGGTGACTCTAAGATGTACAATCCACCACTCATTCTAGATGTGCCAATCCTCCTCTTGCGATGTTAGCTTGTTGAAAGTAAATATGACTAAGTTTATTGCATTTGACAATGAACATTTTGTTGTATATTCTTTATGCAGGTCATATTTTGTTCTTCTACTCGTAAAACAGTAATAATTTAAGTCAAATAATTGATCTTTTCAATTTTTAATGCATACTAATAAAATAACACATAATTGTTCTTTTATTTAAAATCAATTATTTTCAATGGAACCTCTACCTTTCTTAAATGCATCCTTAGTTGTATTATTCAATCTAAAACAATATAAATTTTATTTTTTTAATTACTTTTTATTTTTAAGATTTAATTTTTTTTTATAATAATATTTTTTATAATTTTACTCATTTTAATCGAAATTTAATCATTTACTGATACATTTTATTTTTTTCAATCTAAATGCGCGAAAACCACGGATATTCGTGCGAACACACGGATATCACACTGGGTATATTACAAAGTGTGAAAAACTTAAGATAAACCTCTATTATGAAAAGGAGGAAGTACTAATTAAGTAACTCTGTCCTGAGAGCCCCAAACAGTAAATTCACCCATTCAGAACGTTATACTAATAATTGTCATCGATTCTAAACTACTAATCTACAAAACAAATCAAATAGTTAAAGCTCAGAAACTCACACACATCATTTATTCAAACAGCATAATTAGTAACATAATCAGGAATGATAGTTATAAGGAACAGAAGGCCAGTAAGGCAATAGTGGCACAACAGTACTGTTATGAATGTTATAATCCTCTAAATTGTAACAACAGTTTCCCTCTCCAATGTTGAACTCATGATGAATCTTTCCCTTCCCCTCTGATGTGCTTTCCACTGTTTCTGTTTCTTCCACTGACACTTCTGTATAATAGCCTTGCACTCTACCAGTACAACATCCTTGCTCTTTCAACATCCCCTTCAACTTCATAACCTAAACACAACACAATACAACATAGTTTCACATATAAGAATATGCATAAATATTGTTAACCTACTTAAACTTACACCAGTGTAACCACGGTCGTCTTAAGTTTTTGGAGACTTTATGTATGTTAACCTACCTCATCCTGAAGCTGCTGTTTTTCCTTGGAAACAACTTCAAACTGGTGTTTAAGTGAATCATACAAGTGTTCAAGTTGCTTTGTCTTCCACCTCGCGCGCCTATTTTGAAACCATATAGCAATTTGCCGAGGCTGAAGCCCTAATTCTTTGGAAAGCTTCATCTTCCTGTGAGGGTCTAGTTTTATCTCCATCTGAAAACTACTCTCAAGCATTTCCATCTGTTCACTAGTTAATCTCTTTTTCTTTTCCTGGTTCCCATATTTCATCATCATTCTGTCCATTTCTGGAAATGTTTCTGTCCACTCTCGCTGTTTCACTTCCATTCCTTAACAAACACATAAATACTGTTTTGTTTAGCATGCCAATAGTCCTCTTATATATAGATAATATATATGAATCACCGATATCTTATGCAATATTGATACAATTTGAAGAAAAAAGAGTTGTTGCATGCATACACACATGTAAGTATTATACAGTGACACAAGTCAAAGACCCTTCAATCTGACGTATCGGTGCGGCATGAAAATGACTTTATAAACATTGGACCATGAATATATATTAAGTCAACAAAGTTGAAAATCTATTATCTAGGGTTACGAAATTACATGCTAGAAATTATTATTAGTATAAGATGCTTATGTAATGGTTTAGAAGAGTAGCTAGCTAGGGTTACCTTGATATGAGGTTTGGCTGTAGTTGTAGTTGTAGAGAAAGCTCAAGGAAGAATCTGCATGTTGAGGAACAAAGCTTCTTGTGTTTCCATTCCAATCCATAATATTGATGTATCTGTTTCTTTCACACAGTCTGGCCTATAAGTAAAACTTGTCTGTGTTTTTGGCAATGGGATGGACCACAAAGAAGATAGTGAGAGGTCAGAGGTTCCTGTGGCATGTTTAAGTAGCTAGGTTTAAGGGAATTTGATTACAAAGTAAGGTACAGTGTACCCTATAAGAGAGAAAAAAAAAATGGTAATGAGGCGTGGCTTAGAGCTGTGAAGAGTGATAGTGATAGTGAGGGAAGAATTTAGACTTCTCTTTCCTACACTTCACTTTTGGGGAGCAACAAATTAGTATTTAATGGTGAGACCGTATATACTAGCTAGGGATGAGGAAGGATGATAAGGAAGAGAAAGGACAAAGCGTGAAAAAGGGGAAGGCATATGTCAGTTTGGCCCCCCAAACAACCTTCAAAGGGGACCTATTTGATCATACACTTATGAATACCACTGTTTTTGTTTTCCTTTTTTATTCACTAACCAAAAACTTGTCTTTTACATTACTTCTCTTAAAATTTAAATTCTGGCAAAGTAAGTGCAGCACATTTACAAAATGGGTAAAAATAAGAATAAATATTTAAGATTTCATTAAGCCTACTCCCTTGATATTGATCGATAGTTATGGAGAGATATCACACGGTAAGGGTGTATATTTAAACCTGCCACAACCCACTTAATCATTTTTATCGATTAAATATAGTCACTCGACTAATTGAAAAAAAAATTTAAGGCTAATCACTCACACTTGAATAATAACTTTAATCTATACTAAAATCTCACTTCCTTTTTCCCACGAAGTCTAACTATGACTCTGATACTACTGGTCGGAGAGTTTGGAGAATCTTAAAAATGTCAATAAGTCACTCACACTTGAATCTCAGCCTTGATGCATATTAGAATCTTATTTTTATCCCCACCGACCCTAACCATGACTCCAAATTACTTGTTGAAGAGTTTAAAATGCGTCGAATGTGTCGTTAAACTAAACATTTAGAATCCAAAAGACTTCGACATCATATAACCATTCAAAACCTAACAATAGGAGAATGAGTATATTCTCTTGTATATATCCAAAATTCCAACAAATATTCTAAACTCTCATCGCCAATACATTTGATAGTTATGCAAACTCTCGTCGTTGCCAGTACAATTGATAATTATGCAAAGACATTTGTAGGAGTGCCGATTCGAGCGTCATCTCGTTTATTTACTATTAATAGGTGAAATTTCGGTCACTCATAAAGAAAAAAAATGCAAGACTGTTTACTTGAAAATTAACTACAAAATATGAATTGAAAACCAGTAAAACTCAGAAAGTGTAACTAGCTAGACCCGTACAGAGAAGCCTGCTACTACTGATGTCCTCACATGAGACAAATAAAGGAAGGTAAATAACTTAGGGATTATCTCTCTGTTATATTTTTAACCTCTCCTCTCCCTTTCAACGTAATTATAACGTGCCAGTGTTACAGGGAAGAAAGCTGATACAATCTTACTTTCACTTCTCTTGTCTGTCTCTATAAACCTATCTGTTTTATGCATGAAATTGGGATCTGGGTTGGGTTTTTTGTTTTTGTTTTTGTTTTATTTAATTTAAAATTTGGGATGATGCAATGCAATTTGCAACACCTAGCAATTGTTATTGATTGTGTCTGTTGTAGTAGGATAGGACAGATTAGACTGTGTTTTGGTCGTACCTTGACAGATATAAAAGTAATGGTTGGCTGGAGCTTCAAGAAAGGCCTTTGATCCAAGATGTCAGAGATAGATAGATAGATATATCATATGTCAACTTGTCAAGATTTAAAATACAATTACTGCTTCTTTGGTAACCACTGTATTTTTGTCGAATGCAATTGTTTATGAATATATAGTATCAAAATTACTGTCAATACTAGTATTTTTATAATTAAGAATAATCAAAATTAAAAAATATATTAGGTCATCATCATAGGTTGGATGAGTGTTTTCTAACTAAGCTTCTATCATACTAGAGTTAAAACTAGCATGGCATCATCATCATATGTTAAAAACAGATTAAAGGAGTATATGAAAAGACTAATTAACATTACAATTTCACATTAAACGTGTTAAAAAAAATTTGAACATTTACTTTCTTGGGATCCAAGACGAACTTTATCGGCAATATTAGACCAAGTTAAGGGTAGATAAATTTCAGCCGACGGATTCAAACAAATTGATCCATTGTAATTTTTGTATAAATGATTTTGATTGGATTGGGTGTCAAGTTAATTCAATTGTTTAATTTGGATAGTATATAATTGATTCGGCCGGATCCAAATAATTATTTTAGATCCGTCGAAAAACGAATTTGGCCAAACTCAACTAATATTTAATTTTTTTATTTTTATTATTATATATTGATCTATTTTAAAAATTAAGTTTAATAATATTGTTATGATATTATTATTTTTATAATCCTAATAATGATATTGTTTATTCACAAGAATACAAGAAAATGCAATATAAAATTTTGATTGTTATTACTTTGTGGTTTAAAATATGACAATAATTAAATTAATGTCAAATGATATTGAAAATATTATCACGTAATAATAATTTTTTTCAATAATAAAAATATAAGTTTTTTGAGGGTAATAAAAAAATATAATCTTACTTTATGCTATTTTGATAATTTTTTTAAAATTAAAAAATAAATGTTACTGAATTTTATAAGAAATAATTTTTATGGATTTAGTTTACTAAATATTAAATTGATTAAATTTATCTGATTTATCTGATAAATCGATCTAATTGAATTCGCCAATAACCGAAATTTTATCGGTTAGAATTGGACCTTTAAAGTAAACTACAATTTGCGTCGGATTTAAGTTCTGGGCCTGATATCGATCCAAACCGACTGATTGTCCATTCCTAGAACAAGTATTAACTTTGATAACTTTGAAAAATTGTTAACTTTGAAAAATTGTTGTGGTGCTTTTTATAGTATTTTTTACTCATAAAAGATAGTATATGATATCCTTTTATTATCAATCTTCTTTAAGATGTAATTCTCTCAACTGAAGTGGTGGAGAAGCATTCTATTGAAATACGATAAATGCCTCTTCAATTTCGAAAATAGATCTTCGTACACATTGATTTGCATTAAATTAAGACGCAACAATCTTATTTTTTCTGTAATTTTGTTTGTTCGGAGATGTATCTCTAAACTAACCCTATATATACATCTATTCATAACTGATCACAATCTCATTTTGCCATAATTTATTCTAGAGATGCATCTCCGTAACAAATACAGATATAAACTTTCGTAATCACCATTTAGGTGGTAAATTTTGACCTTTTTTTTTAGAAATACACTGATGTAATAGACCATGTATTATAACTATACTAGCATAACATTTTTTTTTATAAATTAAACCATACTTTGATCTAATTAGATGAAAATGCCATATATATATATATATATATATATATATATATATATATATATATATATATATATATATATAAATGAATCAATCCTGAATCCATTGTACAAACAAAATAAAAAATTACAAACAATAATACTATCCATAATACATAATACAAATACTATACTACTGCATATATCAGACCTCATGTTTCTTCCTTGCCCCCTGTATTGTATTGTCGTATGTGCCTCAAATAGAATGTCTTCGACAATGACCCTCCTATAAGTGCCTTCCGGAAATCTCCTCTGTATATACCCGCTCGTGCAATATCCATAATACGACGACATACATGTAACACATCAACGACATGATATGCCATAACTCGCTTCTCCTCTAATATTTCTTAAGGAGTTTGTCTAGGTGGATCTCCTTCTGCATCCCATGTCATATAAGGATGTGACACTCTGTAATACCACTGCAGGTAGCCGAATGCACAACTCCATTCGCTACGAGCTTGATGACTTCTCGACAATTGTACTGATAGTTTCGAAGTAATAAAAAGATATCGTATCCACATGGACTACTATTTAACTAGACAATGTTGAATGAAAATTGCGATACAATGCGCAGCAAAAAAGAAAAATTTTCCTTTAGTGATCCTTACGAATGGGCATGATCAGTGATATAAACGGTTACCTCTTGTGGCGATTAAAACCTTTGATGCAGAATCGAAAGAGTGATCACGAATGTTGATGAAAAACAACGCCTCTATTCAGTCCACATGAACAAAATTCTCTTCTGTCTCAATGCTAGCTTCTGACTTTGAGTGAGAGAGTGAAAGACAACACGGTTATGATTTCATAAACTGAATTTTCATCAAGACTGAATGCTTCTGCACAAGGGTTATATTTATAGAACCACTTGTGTGGGCTACAAGCCAAAAAACCCACTTAAGTGCACACGCACCATACTTTACGGTGTACTGTATATCTCTTAAGCTCGGGGTACCTTACCATTTTATGTATTATTCTTAAGTGCACCATACTTTACAGTGTTCTATAATTCACTTAAGTGCACCGTACCTTACTGTGTTCCTTATTTACTCTATCTATCATCAATATGTCCTTATATGTGTGATCCTGTAGGTTTTCGCGACGTTGGCAATTATATTAAATCAAATTTAACATAATAAATAATGAGCGGTATCTAGCAACACATCATTTCTACCAAGTCACAAAAATGTCATGTGATATGACAAAACCTTATTGTGATAATACTTGTGTGTACAATTACCCTTTTCCCCTTATGTCTATATTAAACACAATGCATATACCGTGTCACCCATTGTCTATTCAATATTGGGCCCTTAGACATTTTCCTATTACGCGGGATGGGCAAATTCCATCTAGGTCACTCATGTCCCTCAGCATGTTTTATGGATTACCCATCAACTGTCTTTATGGTCATCCAGTAACAGACAATGTTTAACTAGCAATAAAGTACCCGACTCTACATCTAGGCTCCATAGTGGTTTCAAGTCGAATGGTGATATACATCACTTATCACCATGAGAATAGCTTATGACACTTTGCATAATATTCTATGTAGTATTCTCATAGCGGATCAATCCAGTATAAATATCTCCTAATGTTCATACCTATGTCAAGACTTGATAACTCCTTATTCATGATTCATGATATATGATTATCCGTTTATTTACATAATAGTCTCATGCTTTAATATTATTCCACTTCACAATAAAGCTCTACTACAAGTAATTTAAGAATAATGTCCTTATGTTTAATGAGGTCTCATGATTAAGTCACCCTTAACATTTCATTAAACAAACTAGCTATTATAAAGACTTTATTATTTTGGAAAAACAAACATAATAAAGAAATACCTTTTATTATTAATAAATAATTCGATACAAGTACCAAAAGTATTGGCCTTCAAGGCTTACACCTACAGGGGTTTCAAGTTTTAATTGCGAAAAAGATAAAAGGTTGTTCTGTCAATAAAACTAAAGCGGTGAGGTTTTGTATAGAATCCCCTATCTCTCCCCTGTTAATGTTTGATGTATTACATGAATGATATCGTTTCTAAAATTCCACGTCGAATTAAAAAAATCACTATACCCAATCCCTTAGGTGTATAGCTCAATAATCTTTACTAGAATTCTCCTTCCCTAGTTAACCGACGTAAGTGAGATTAGACAATGCACTAGCACGTTAATTCATAAGCCACTACTCGAGGTCTCATATTCCTATTCAACCGACGTAAGTCCAAAAATTGCTCTTGGTTCAACACATAGACTAATGGTCAATATTCCATATGTGCCCAAAATCATATTTAAAGATTATCTCACATAAAAAGCATTACGAACAAGAAACAATTGAATAGAATTATAACTCAAATTATTCATGCAATAATAAATCAAATATATGTCTCAACAGTGATAAAATAGGTTCATCATACAAAATCTAACCTAGAGAAACTTAGTCTCCAATGACTTCAAATGTGCTCTAAAAATTACTTTTGGTGTTATAAATTGTCACTTGCAGTGTAAAATCGCAGAACCCTCTTAAAGATGCTAGAAATTTATTTTTAAAAGCCTTCAGATAGTACCAAAATGCGTCAGAAATTGCCCAAAAAAAGGGCCCATCGCGCGCGTCATGGATTGTATTACACGCGATGCAACTTTTGCAGCCCTATCACGCACGCGATGCCCTGCGTAATTTTTCCCGAATATGCTCGCTTTTTGCTTCTTTTTCTGCCAAATTTCTCTAAGTCCCCATTTCTTCACACTTGATCATTTTTGTATTAATCTTTGGCTATTATTCTTAAATTTTGATCATCTTTGACTTGTTTTTCTCTATTTTTTTGACAAACTACATGCAATGACGAGTGTCATCATATCTACGAAACCTCGTGCTCCATATAGAACAAGATGATTAACGAAATCGTCATACATGGCATATACATCTCTACGGGCCATAGTGGGAGGAGCACACACGAAGGGTTGTCTTGGAACAACCTACATATATCTGAACTGACACACGACTCTCTTAGGCAGTAGTGGATACATTATACGTGACCTACAAGCTAACCATCTAAAGTAGAAGGTTATGTCATCCAAAAGACGCGTATGATGGTGATCGTCGTACGGCCGAAACCGTATATCATTTACTATAGTGCGATCAAAATACACTCTAAAGGGCTCAGTCGACTGATTCCCTCTAAGTGGGATGAACACAAGCACATGGCAGATCCTCAGTATACTAATTAACATATGATTAACCGAAGATGTGTGGGAAGTGCTTGAGGATCCATGCTTTAAAATGATATAGATGATTATTAGTAATGGCGTAGCACAAGTGTTTTGAAAATGATGCATAAACAATAAATGATGCATAAATAATAAACGATGCAAATATATTACCGTCAACAACATATATCTAGTTGTACACATTGGATCTCTAGGAATCCAATTCTAGCATGACACCCTATGGTGCCTGAACCCCATAAGTTGACACATCAATATCAAATAAACTGGCATTGACCGGTGGTCGCGAGGGTCAAACTCTTTCCCTACAAACAAATGCATGATGGGACACTCTGTCGAGCGTCAAACAATATTGGTTATCAACCATGTTACTTATAAATAAATTAGACAAGTCATAAAAAGTAAAAAAAATCAAACCCAGATGAATCACATTCAAAATTGAACCAAAATATGCAAACATACAAAATACAGAAATTCACTTCCGTATTCTTTGAAACTCAAATTCAGAAACCATCCATATGTGCATTTTCGTATTTACTTGCAACTCAGAAAAAACACAAATGGAGGAAATCCAGGGAAACCAAAAATGCTCAAAACACGTTTCTTAACTATAGTATCTAAAAATGACTATAAATGTACTTGTCAAAAATTACATATACGTGGCACACCTATGGTGGTAGGGGTGGCCAATGGCTTTAAGGATATTTTATGTTTTAGGGCTTGTTCGCAGTGGTGGGAAACCTTGTTCGACAATGTTTTTGGCTATGGAGGGAGAAAGCTCACGTGAAATGAGAAAATTTGTATTCTTAGTGGTATTTCATGTGTATCTGAGTTGTTCTTTCTTATGATAGGGATCAAGTATTTATAGAGAACAATGGGCCTGCAATTACGACTTATCGGGAATGATAACCGCCTACTTAGTAATAGAAGTGTATTGTTGAATCCTTATTTCCTAGGAAGACGTGGTTTAGTACATTGACTTTGGCTTCTCTTTGGCCAAGACATGTTAATTCCCACATTTCTCCATAATTAGACGACTGGCGAGCGTTTAAGGCGAGGTTGCCCCCTATGGAGGGTGATGTAAGGATACCTCCCGTTACTAGCGGCACAGTCCCCGCACTCTTAGTAGGTCCCTTGCAAATATATCACTACAGAGCCCCTCAAGTAGAAGGCCTTGGTAAAAGGAAGATTTCTTTAAGCGTCAGGTGTATCTCTCGGACGAGCTTGAATCCCTCAGACGAGTTTATATGTTGAGCACGTCTGATGAGATCTTGGTCCCTCTAGTGAGGTGTTGAGTCTCTCGGTCAAGACTTGAGTCCAGACTATTAGGCAAGACTTTTAAGTTAAGTCTATCGGTCCAGACTTTGGTCGACTCCCTCGGGAGAGACCCTAGCCTCGATCCTGTTTATTGAGACTTCAAGTCCCTCGGGCGAGTCTTGTAGATGAGCATGTTTGATGGGACTCTAAGTCCTTCAGGGGATATTATATATCGAACATGTCTGATGAAGTTTTAAGTCCCTCACGAGAGGTATTAAGTCTCTTTGGCAAGACTTCAGTCCAAATCCTCAGGAAAGAATTTTATGTTAAGTCTCTCAGGCCAAACTATGGGTTGAGTCCCTCGGGTGAAACCTTAGGCGGGATCAAGTCTAGGGAGACTTCAAGCCCTCAAGTGAGGAGTGTAGATGAGTCTTCTTAATGGTACTCTAAGTAATTCATGCAAAATTATACGTTGAGCATATCTAATGACACTCTAACTCCCTTAAGCGAGTCGTTGATTCTCTTGGGAATCACTTCAGTCCAAACCCTCAGGAAAGACTTCTAAGTTAAGTCTCCCAGACCATAATTTGGGTCGAGTCCCCCGGGAGATACCTTAGGCTAGATTTTGTTTGACGAGACTTCAAGTTCCTCAATTGAGGCGTATAGATGAGCCTGTTTGATGGAACTTTAAGTACTTTAGGCGAGATTATACGTTGAACATGTCTGAGGAGACTCTAAGTCCTTCAGGCGAGGCATTGTATGAGGTAATCCTCTGTGTATAACTCATTCGTATTGCCCATAAGGTGACAAGGATCTTCTTGTAGAAGTCCAAAATATTCATATTTTCTTGAGAAACGACAAGGATATTCCTGTGGAAGTCCAACATTTCCATATTTCTTAATAGGTGGCAATGACCTTCCTATAAAAGTCCAACCTATTTGTGTTTCCATGAGGGGAGACAAGAATATTCCTATGGAAGTCCAACTTACATGACAATGAAACCAAAATGTTCCCTCTCGCTCATAAACATTCTATAGTTTGTACATATGTGGGCGATATACCCCGTCAAAAATTCATAAATAGTAAAACTGTAATAATATTTTAGACGGATAAGTTCCAAGTCTTGGGGACGAGTTTTCCATCCAATTCTTCCAGTTTATATGCTCCATGTGATAGCTTTTGAATTATGCGATACAATTCTTCCATGTTGAGCTGCAATTTTCCCTGTTGTGCAGGCATAACCACTTGCCTCAACACCAAGTCTCCCATCCTGCATTTCTCTTGACATGACCTTAGAGTTGTATCTTCTAGCCACTTTTTTCTTAGATTTAAACTCTCGGATGTGGGGTGATGTATCTTAGTTCATCGATAAAATATACATCGCACTTTAGCCCTGAATCATTCACTTCCTGATTTAACTAAGAATGACGCCACGAGGGTGTGCCGATCTCTACTAGCAGCATAACATCTGCCCCATATATCATAAAAATTGGAGTCTCCTTGGTAGTTGAGTGAGGAATAGTATTCATATGACCATAATCTTTCATGGAATAACTCAGCCCATAATCCTTTGGCATCATCCAACTTCTTCTTGATCTTTTTCTAGATCACCTTGTTCACTGAGTCTGCTTGTTTATTGGCTTGGGGATGGACAACAAAGATGAACTTTTTGTATTCTCAACTCGCGACAAAAGCCAATGATTGTGGTGCTGGAGAATTGTGTTCAGTTATCGAAGGCGGTGACGCTATACAGCCCGAACATGCATATGATTTGTTTGCTAGTACAAGCAGAGAACTATTTCTACTGTAATTTTGGCGACAAAATTTGTCTCTATCTACTTTGTGAAATAGTTGACTTCCACAATAAATTTTTTTAGTTGTCTAGGTGCTTGAGGGAATTGTCCTAGGATGTCCACCCTAACTTATAAAAAAGCATGGGCGATGTCAAATAGTAGGGGAGCTCAGTTGGGGCGTGATGTAGGTCGACATGTATCTAACATTGTTAGTACTTCTTGACAAACGATATGTTGTCTTTTAACAAGGCTGGCCAATAATAGTCTTCCATAAGTAGTTTATGGGTGAGATCTATGTCACCAATATGACTGTGACATGTCCACTAGTGGACTTTAGCAAGGACAAAGGAGGTTTCATGCTACCTAGACGCTATAGCATTGGGGAGGCTTTTCCTATCTTATAGAGTTTTCCCGCAATAAATTTATACTTAGCGACCTCTTTCTGGATCTTTATTTATTCCCCTTCATCTTGAGGGAGCTCGTCCTCGTGCAGATAACATAGTATAGGAGACATCCAACTTGACTCAGGGGTGACTTATAGGGTGCAAATCTCACCTGCCTCAATACTAGGGGCAGTGATGGTCTCTTGTATTATCATTCGATTGTACCCTATTGTTTTCGAGCTGGCGAGTTTGGACACAAGACCCGATCTGAAGTTTTGTTTCCTTGGCATGTGCTTTACTTAAAAAGATTTAGAGTGTGTTGATAAATTTCGTACCTTATGGAGATATAATTTGAGTTGTGGTTCTTTTTCCTGGTACTCCTTGTTGACTTGATTGGCGGCAGCTGGGAGTCACTTTTTGCCTTCAACTTAGAGGCACTCATTTCTAAGGCGAGAACCATACCAACAATGAAAGCTTCATATTCGGCCTGTTATTGCTCTCTTTTAATTTAAACTCCAGTGCTTGTTCGATTAATATGTCTCCTAACCTTTCTAATACTATCTCGACGCCACTCTCTTTAACATTTGAGGCACCGTTGATTGATAACGTCCATTTTGAGGACGCCTTTTCATCTACCAGCAAGTTGAATTTTGCCAAACGATATGCTAGAGCTTAGACTTGATACTTCCTCTTGAGACATATTGGATGTCATAGTTTGAGAGTTCCACTGACCAAGATACCATTCTTCCAGCCAGATCAGACTTCTTATGGACATGTCGAACACTGTAGTTGGTTTTCATAAGCACTTTATGACCTTGAAAAATAGGTCGCAGCTTCCTCGCCATAATAAT
Organism: Vicia villosa; assembly: GCF_029867415.1. Taxonomy (NCBI): domain Eukaryota; kingdom Viridiplantae; phylum Streptophyta; class Magnoliopsida; order Fabales; family Fabaceae; genus Vicia; species Vicia villosa. The sequence continues at coordinate 173,308,409 of NC_081180.1, forward strand.
GACGACCATAACTAACTTCTTGATCTTATGATAACATGCGTCAACGTCTTTGAACACTTTGCTTATTAACTAAACAAGCAGTTCTTCGTTATCTATTTCTTGGATGAGTATTGAACTCATCACCTGATATGTGAATAAAACGTAGAGGAGCAATGACGACACCTCCCTTGGGCGAGTGAGGAGAGGCAAAGATGTGATAATGGCTTTTATTCTTGAGAAGGACTCCTCGTATTCTCTGGTTCATTCAAACTTCTCTTTATTTTTTAAAGCGACGTAGAAAAGGAAAATCTTGTCGCCTGCACAGGAAAAGAAACAGGATAGGGTGGTGAGGCGACTTGTTACTTGTTTGACTTCCTTGACATTGGCGGGGCTTCTCATGTTGATGAAAACTTGAAACTTATTTAGGGTTGCTTCAATGGTTCTCATAGTCAACATGAAGCCAATGAACTTTCCCGCCCACTCCATGAAGGATTACTTGGTGTGATTCAAGCGCATGTTATACTTCCTGACTGATTATAGGACATCCTTTAAGTCTGCTGCATAATTCTTCTCATATGCGATCTTTATTATCATGTCATCAACATAGACCTCCAAATTCTACCATATCTGGTGGGCGAATACGGCGTCCATGAGTAGCTCGTAGGTGGCTCAAGCATTCTTGAGGCCGAAGGGCATGCCATTATAATAATAGTTGCCATGGTTTGACAAGAACGTCGTCTTGGGCGCGTCAAGAGGATCCATCCTAATATGGATCTACCCCGAATAGGCATCTATAAAGCTCAACATGCGGTAACCCGAGGACCCATCAATCTGGTGATTAATATCTGACAAGGGATAAGGGTCCTTAGGATAGGCCATAATGAGATAAGTGGAATCCACCCACATGTACCACTTATTTGATTCTTTCCTCACTGTTATACCCCAAAATTTGCCCGCATCTTTTTTCAAGAAAACTTCAATCTAAAAATTAGGAGTTTCATATAATCATGGATTTTTATTTCATAAATATCCTGACATATGAAATACTTAGTTTTTAGAATTTTTTATACAGTATTTTGGCTCGCTGTTGGATTTATTCTTACGCAAACGCCAACTAATGTTTATTACTTCACACACGCTATTTATTTGATATTTATTTACAGATAAATAGTACTGACACAATTGGTACAGAGATAAATCTTTTGCAGGCGCAGAGTCCGGGATTCAGACTGTACTGGTAACAAGTAAATTATTATTAATTTTTTGTTTCCCACTAACTTTTGTACTATATTCCATTATTTTCAAAATCTCTTTTCAAATCTCTTTTTCAAAAATCAAATCTTAACTTTATTCTACACATCTCTCTTTTTCCAACACTATCATACACTTTCTTTCAAATCTTACTTCCACTCAAATCTTCCTTTTGTACGGAATCACTTCATTCCCCAACGTCTCTATCCTTCTTTTCATTCTATAAATACCTCTCATTTTTTCCATAAAATCTCACATCAAATTCTAACTCATCTCTCAAATTTCTACTTCATATTCATTCTCTCGTCCTCCCCGGCAAAATGGCGAAGCGGATGGAAACATGTTTTCTTATGGTCATCACCATTGCTACGGTGATCATGTCCTTCTTCTGTCTGCATAGTCCTGAAAAATGTGGACCTGCGATGGTTACACTCCCAATCATCTACATGTTATTGTTTGTAGCATGGGTTATTAATCGTCATTCTTAAAGTTTGCCGTATCTCTTATTTTCTTAAATGTACCGTTTACTCGTCGTACCGTTCATTATAATATGTAATTATTGTACTGTCAGTATTAAATGTTGTACTATTTGTCATACTGTTGCTTAATTATTCAGATAATATTTTGTGTGTTTTCTGCCAGTTAAATATTTATTTTTCTGTGCATTAAAAGATTTTCAGGGTTATCGGTAATTTTGCTCGCGTACAGTAAATATTATTTATTTATTATGTCTGTATTTTTCTAACAAGTCATGTAAATAAATTTTCACCAATCACATAAAACAAAAACAACAAAAAGAAAATTAACTTCGACTGTTGATTTTTCACTCTAACTGCTTCATTAATGCCTGAACAGTCAGTTGGCAGTCAAACCGCTGACAGTGCAATTCTCCGTGTTTTGTACCATCAATCAAATCAAACTTTTACAATTCAAAATTCCAAGAATTTTGTTCTAGAAGTCTTCTGAATATCACATGATTAGCAGAGACTCAGCACTGCACAAAAATCAGGTACGCTTAACTGTCTCCTACACAAACAGTCCCTAATTAGGGTTTATTGTTTTTTTCAGGAGAAACAAGTTTTTGAGACCTCAAATGGATTTCATGGACCTCCATATATCTCAAAGTACCACTGTTATACCCCAAAATTTGCCCGCTTCTTTTTTCAAGAAAACTCCAATTTGAAAATTAAGAGTCTCATATAATCATGGATTTTTATTTCAACAAATATCCTGACATATGAAATACTTAGTTTTTAGAATTTTTCTTATACAGTAATTTGGCTTGCAGTTGAATTTATTCTTACGCAAACGCCAAATACTGTTTATTACTTCACACATGCTATTTATTTATTTACAGATAAATAGTACTGACACAATTGGTACAGAGTTAAATATTTTTGCAGGCGCAGAATCAGGAAACTCAGACTGTACTGGTAACAAGTAGATTATTATTATCTTTTGTTTCCCACTAATTTTGGTACTATATTCCATTATTTTCAAAAATCTTTTCAAATCTCTTTTTCAAAAATCAAATCCTAACTTTATTCTCTACATCTCTCTTTTTCCCAACACTATCATACACTTTCTTTCAAATCTTACTTCCACTCAAATTTTCCTTTTGTACGGAATCACATCATTCCCCAACGTCTCTATCCTCCTTTCCATTCTATAAATACCTCCCATTTTCTTCCATAAAATCTCACATCAAATTCTAATTCATCTCTCAAATTTCCACTTCATAATCCATCCTTTCTTCTTTCCCGACAAAATGGTGAAGCGGTGGGAAACGTGTTTTCTTATGGTCATCACCATTGCTACGCTGATCATGTCTTTCTTCTGTCTACATAGCCCGGAACACTGTGGACCTGGGATGCTTATGCTCTCAATCATCTACATGTTACTATTTGTAGCATGGGTTATCAATCGTCATTCTTAAAATTTGCCGTATTTCTTATTTCTTAAATGTACCGTTTATTCGTCGTACTGTTCAATATAGTATGTAATGTTTGTACTGTCAGTATTAAATGTTGTACTATTTGTCATAATATTGCTTAATTACTCAGATAATATTTTATGTGTTTTCTGCCAGTCAAATATTCATTTTTCTGTGCATTAAATGATTTTCAGGGTTATTATCGGTAATTTTGCCCGCATACAGTAAATATTAGTTATTTATTATGTCTGTGTTTTTTTTAACAAGTCATGTAAATAACTTTCATTTTTCACATAAAACAAAAAGCAAAAACAACAAAAAAGAAAATTAACTTTGACTGTTGATTTTTCACTCTAACTGCTACGTCAATACCTGAACAGTCAGTCGACAGCCAAACTGCTGGCAGTACAATTCTCAGTGTTTTGTACCATCAATCAAATCAATCTTTCACAATTCAAAATTCCAAGATTTTTGTTCTAGAAGTCTTCTGAATATCACGCGATTAGCAGAGACTCAACACTGCACAAAAATCAGGTACGCTTAACTGTCTCCTACATAAACAGTCCCTGACTAGGGTTTTCTTGTTTTTACAGGAGAAACAAGTTTTGAGAGCTCAAATGGATTTCATACACATCCATATATCTCAAAGTACCATCATACAAATTTTCAAACTTCAATTCACTCAGACGCACCGTCAGCAGCTCAAACAGTCAACAGACGACCCGTTTGACCAAAAAAGTCAACAGACAGTCAAAAATGAAATTTTTTGTCAAAGTCCATATTTTGTCAAAGGATTCATCATTTGATCATTGGATGATCATAATTCATCAAGGAAAGATCAAAAATTAACAAAACCCTAAGATTCAAAATTAGGGTTTTTGCCTGAAAAGTCAACTCAACTTTGACTGATCATAACTCTCTCATCCTTCATCCAAAAAATTCAAACCAAAGCTCATTTTGAAGGAAATGCAATTATCTTTCAAATGCCATTGATCCCATGGTCATTGGATTCACCATTTGAAAAATATGATCAAAGACATTACAGGTCATTTTCAAAGTCAACAAAAAGACACTTTTTTCAAAAAGGACACACAAGGAGCATCAAAAATCATTTTGACATGAGACCAAAGGCATTGGTTAGAGGACTCTTTGAGGTTTCCAAAACGTGCAAGATCTCCTTCATATGACAAAAATTGAGGGATTTACACCTTGTTGAAGTTGGGTAAATTTTGGGAAAGTGCATAAAACCAACATTGCTCAAAAATGTATTTTTTCCAAATGGGGCCAAGTTTTCATGGTTCAAACATCTTTTCCATGTTATTATGGGCCTCCCACGACTAAGACAAGGCCCACACCATTTTTATTCATTTTTTGCTTGATTTTATCTTATTTTAAGATTAAATAAAAAGTAAAAATGGAAGGATAATGGATGGCTTAATTTCTAAGCATGACTCATCAAGGGAATCAATTAAACTCTGCCCCAAGCCAAAGTACAGCAGAAGGAGAGTTGAAAGTCAAGCCATGGTAGCTTGAATGCAAAGCCATAAGTGTTGAAAAAGTCAAGAATTCAACAAAAGCACTTAATGCTTTTAGCTTAGTTTTTAAGCACTACAATGTCTATATAAGAGCTATAGAGCTTCAGTAACAAAGAGAGGACGAATTCAGTAGCATTCATAAGCACATAGCACTCTTGTAACAACTTGTAATTTTCAAAGAAACTTGAAATTCGAATTTTAAGTTTCAGTCAATTTCAATACAAAATAAACATTCAAACATCATCTCTGAGCTTCACTGAAACAATTCCAATCATTTCCAAGTCTTAAACCTCATTGAATCGAGCTATATAGGCCACGGTTTGTTCAAACTAAAACCAACTTATATCTCATAACACACGCATATTTAACAAGATGTAGATGCATAATTGTGTTTGGTTTGAAGCTCTGGTCGTTTCTGGAGCTTCAATTGGATTTTAATGGCTGTTTGTAGCATATACCATTTTAGGGTTTTCTTAGCTCAAAATTAGGGTTCTTCATTAGGGCCAAAATTAAAGTAAATAAAGGGCATGGTTACATTCAGTGGAACAAGACGAGTTGAATGGTACCATCGCGCCTAATTTCTTTTATGTCTAACCCCTATTCGTTATTTTCCAGGTTTAAGCTTCATCTATTACAGCGCTTTTGATAAGAAAGCGCTATTAAAAGTCCTGGCGAGAGGTTGAAGATGATGAGGTGTCCTCACCTCATTGGACAGCAAGCGCGCGTTTTTTTAAACTTAACCCTTGGTTTCAGTGTTTGCAGGCGCGTCATAATTGGTGGACCCTCACAATCTGAGCCATCTGATTTCATTTATTATCCATCCAACGCATCAGAATGAGGACCTATCCCATGGACCTTATTTAATTTCCACACCTGATCAGTATCCTTTTATTTTCTATTTTTATTTTAATTTCTTTGTTAAATTAATTAAAAATAGTTTTAAAAATCCAAAAAATACACAAAAAATATTTTTAGACTTCTAAAATAATATATTATTTTCTGAAATAAAAATATTTTATTTTTCTTCAAAATTTCAATATTTTGCATAATTAATTAGTATATATTTATATATTTGCTTCTTAATTATTCTAACCAATCAAAAAATCATAAAAAATTGTTCTTAATGTTAAATATTGTTTATATATTATAAACTAATTTTGTACATATTTTGAATAATTTTCTCTCTAAGTTTTAATTATTTGTATAATTATTTGCATAATTATGTTTTAATTAACTTAAATCAATTTCAAATCAATTCCAAAAATTCCAAAAAAATTAGTTTTGTTTTAAAATTAATTGACAAATATTTTGTACATATTTTAAACTTAATTTCTAGGTTTAAATCTATTTTCATCTTTTTTCTTCATTTTTATTTAATTAATCATGCATTAATTATAATTAAAGTCAATCATAAAAAATCCAAAAACATGCCTTTTATTTTTCTTGCAATTTAAATTCCTAGATAAATGTATAGGATGTCAAATTCATGTAAATAGGCTAGTTTACATTTCCTGCACAATCGATGTAATAGCGTAGATTTACTTTCCGCACTTTACATTTCCGCATTTTAATTTCCAGCAAATATAAACTGCGTGTATGTCAAAGATAAAATTGAACCGTTAGATCACTAACTTCAAAGATAAAATATCTGAATCCAAACACAATCACACTTGCACCTCTTAAGGTAATCCCTTCTCATTCTTTTCAAAATCAAAGCCAAAATTCTACTATTTTGAGTACAAAATCGAACCTTGCGTTTATATCCGGTGAAAGGATAGATTTTTAAAGGAAACAGGATAAAGACCTTACAACTCAGGGTAGACCTCCTAGTTTGCTTGCTCAAATCAAAACAAACAAAATTCTCATACACTGTTGTTTTTTCAAAACTTTCCATAAAAGACAATACTTTGTATACATCCAAACACGGATTATTACAAAGTTAACGTTCTTTTCAAAACATCTTTCGAAAGATAAACAAGCATTTTGTATACATCCACACACGGATCATTACAAAATTCAATTTACAAAGGTATTTGAAACCACATATGAGCAATTTCAGAGCAATTGAAAAGTGATCGAAAAACAAGTGAGCTAAGCAAACTTAAGAGCCCATGGATAACCATGGATACAAAGGGTGCTAACACCTTCCCTTTGTATAACCTACCCCCTTACCCAGAATTTCTTAAAGGTCTTTTTTCTGTTTCTTTTATAAACCTTTCCTTAATTGGATAAAATAAAAGGTCGGTGGCGACTCTGTGAATTTTCAAAAATGCGAAAGCATTAAGCGATAAAAAAGAGTCAGTTCACGTATCTCTCCAGAACAGAGGTATGGCCAGGGATTAAAAAACGGAGGTCCACAACCACCATACAAATTTTCAAACTTCAATTCACTCAGACGCACAGTCAGCAGCTCAAACAGTCAACAGACGACCCGTTTGACCAAAAAAGTCAACAGACAGTCAAAAATGAAATTTTTTGTCAACATCCATATTTTGTCAAAGGATTCATCATTTGATCATTGGATGATCATAATTCATCAAGGAAAGATCAAAAATCAACCAAACCCTAAGATTCAAAATTAGGGTTTTCTCCTAAAAAGTCAACTGAACTTTGACTGGTCATAACTCTCTCATCCTTCATCCAAAAAATTCAAACCAAAGCTTATTTTGAAGGAAATTCAATTATCTTTCAAATGCAATTGGTCCCATGGCCATTTGATTCACCATTTGAAAAATATGAATCAAGACATTACAGGTCATTTTCAAAGTCAACAAAAAGACACTTTTTTCAAAAGGACACACAAGGAGCATCAAAAATCATTTTGACATGAGACCAAAGACATTGGTTAGAGGACTCTTTGAGGTTTCCAAAAAGTGAAAGATCTCCTTCATATGAAAAAAATTGAGGGATTTACACCTTGTTGAAGTTGGCTAAATTTTGGGAAAATGCATGAAACCAACATTGATCAAAAATGTATTTTTTCCAAATGGGGCCTAATTTCCATAATCCAAACATGTCTACCATGATGTAAAGGGCCTCCCACGACCAAGACAAAGCCCACATCATTTTTGGTTTAATTTTATCATATTTAAGATTAAATTGAAAAAGGAAAATGGAAGGATAATGCATAGCTTAATTTCTAAGCATGACTCATCAAGGAATCAATCAAAAACTCTGCCCCAAGCCAAGTACAGCAGAAGGAGAGTGGAAAGTCAAGCCATGGTAGCTTAAATGCAAAGCCACATGTGTTGAAAAAGTCAAGAATTCAACAAAAGCACTTAATGCTTTCTAGCTTAGTTCTTAAGCACTTCAATGCTTATATAAGAGCTATAACACTTCAGTTGAAAGAGAGACAAGTTCAGAACCTAAGCATAGCTTGTAACATACTTGTATCAACTTGTTTTTTTTCAAGGAAATTTAAAATTCGAATTTTACATTCTAGCTTGTTTCAATTCAAACCAAACACTTAAACACAATCCTCAAGTATCATTGAACATAACCAGATCAGTTGCAAGCCTTGGAACATCCAGATACGACCACAAGACCTCACGGTTTGCTCGAAATAAAACTCACCAAAATCTCATAATACATACATATTTAACAAGATGTAGACTCATATTTAAGTTTAGTTTGAGGTCCTAATCATTTCTGGAAACTTAATTGAAGTTTGAACACCTATACGAGGAACCACCATTTTAGGGTTCTTACTTTCAAATTTAGGGCTTTACAATTCATGCAAAATTACAAGCTCTAAATAGTACCATTAAACTAGCGTGAACCAGACGAACTAAATGATGGTATCGCGCCAAATTTATATTGTTGTTTGCTTGTATTCGCTATTTCCAACATGTGTAAAAGGTTAGAGTTTTTACACCACCTGCAAATGAAAGGTCTAAAAGCCCCATCCTGAGGAAGGAGATGATGCGTGGCGTCCTCTGATTGGCTGGAGGGCGCGCGCGTGTTTTTAAACTAACCTTGGATTCAGTGTTTTGCAGGTACGTCACGTGGTATGGTCCCTCATGCTGGTGACCATCAGATCCGTCCACTCATCAATCCAACGCATCAGAATGAATCCCCATACCATGGACTTTATTTAATTACCACGTCTGATTATCATCTTTATATTTTCTATTTTATTTTTATTTTCTATTTAAAATTAATTAAACATAGTTTTAAATATCCAAAAAATACACAAAAAATATTTTTAGGCTTCTAAAATAATATTTTATTTTCTGATATAAAAATATTTTATTTTTCTTCATAATTTAAATATTTTGTATAATTAATTAGATAATATGCATATATTTACCTTTTAATTATTTTAACCAATCAAAAAAATCATAAAAAATTTGTTCTTTATATTAAATATTGTTTATATATTATAAACTAATTTTGTACATATTTAGGATAATTTTCTCTTTAATTTTTAATTATTTGTATAATTGTTTGTATAATTATGTATTAATTAACTTAATGATTTCAAAATCAATTTCAAAAATTCCAAAAAAAATTAGTTTTGTTTTAAAATTAATTAACAAGCATTTTGAACATATTTTAAACTTAATTTTCAGGTTTAAATTTTATTTCCATCTTTTCCTCATTTTAATTAAATCAATCATGCATTAATTCTAATTAAAATCAATCATCAAAAAAATCAAAAAATACTTCTTTTATTTTCTTGCAATTTAAATTCCTAGATAAATGTATAGGTTGTCAAGTCCATGTAAATAGTGTAGTTTACATTTCCTACACAATCGATGTAATAGCGTAGATTTACTTTCCGCATTTTACATTTCCGCATTTTAAATTCCAGCACATATAAACTGCGTGTATGTCAAAGATAAAATTGAACCGTTAGATCACTAAACTTCAAAGATAAAATATCTGAATCTAAACACAGTCACACTTGCACCTCTTAAGGTAATCCCTTTTCTCATTCTTTTCAAAATCAATCAAAATCAAATTCTACTGTTTCGAGTACAAAATCGAACTTTTGTTTATATCCGGTGAAAGGATAGATTTTTAAAGGAAATAGGATAAAGACCTTATAACTCAGGGTAGACCTCCTAATTTGCTTGCTCAAATCAAAACAAACAAATCTCTCATACATCATTGTTTTTCAAAACAAAACTTTCAAAAAAGACAATACTTTGTATATATCCAAACAAGGATCATTACGAAGTTAACGTTCTTTTTTTTTCAAAACATCTTTTGAAAGATAAAAACACTTTGTATACATCCGCACAAGGATCATTACAAAGTCAATTTACAAAGGTATTTGAAACCACATACGAGCATTTCAAGGCAATAGAAAAGTAATTGAAAACAAGTGAGCTAAGCAAATTAAAGAGCCCATGGATAACCATGGATACAAAGGGTGCTAACACCTTCCCTTTGTATAACCTACCCCCTTACCCAGAATTTCTTAAAGGTCTTTTTTCTGTTTCTTTTATAAACCTTTCCTTAATTGGATAAAATAAAAGGTCGGTGGCGACTCTCTGATTTTCAAAAATACAAAAGCAGAAACAAAAAAGAGTCAGTTCGTGTATCTCTCCACGAGAGGTATGGCAAAAAACCGAGTGCACGACACTCACCAAGACTACACTGGCTAACCAGGTTAGATATTTTGTTTCTCTGATTAAACTGACGCTTGCTAGCTTGTTTACCTCCTTATCGATGTCGACTCTCTTCTCGCCAACTTCCCACTTTCTTTATGACACTGGTGTTATAGAGGGGTTGACAACAAGGCAATGTACACCATTATGGTATCTATCTTTGACTTTTCGGATGGGGCCAGAGTGAACAAGTTAAGATTTCTAATGAGTTAGTCGACTAGTTTGGGTTATTCATCTTCTGGAAGCGAGGTGCCTATATCTGTCACTTGGTGAATGAAATGACCTATTTGAACCTCTTCCAGATCCTCTATAGGCCTGAGACTCTCATTTTCCACGTCCAGTCTAGGATCCCAAGTAGCGGTGTATATGCCCTTTGCTTCATGAATTGGGGCACCCTTGTGGCGAGATCCTCCCTTCCCATCGCCAGGCTACTCTGATAACATTCTTGAGCACTTTGCTGGTCTACTTGAACCGTCCTGACTCATCTGCTGGGTAGCGAGTATTTCTGGATCAGGTATAGGATGGATATAATTTCCTTGAACGATTTGATGACTGACCTTCCAAAGACGATGTTATAGCATCCATTATGAGGTATTTGACTTCAACTGCCTTGGAATTTAGTCTCACGCCGCAGGATGTCTATAGGGTTTTGTGACCCCTTATTTGCACCTATTCACCATACAAACCTACTAGCAAACCCTGGAACACCTTAACGTTATCGAGATTAAGCTGGAGTTTCTAGAAGGTGTTCTAGAATATGATGTCAATTGAGCTTCTCGGGTTTATCAACAATCACTTGATATCCTAGTTATTGTGTTGCACAGTGATGACCATGGGATCGTTGTCGTGAAAGAGTATTTCGATGGCGTCACTGTAACTTGTAAGAGAAAGTGATGCTAGCCCATGGTTCTCTCTGCTCGAATTTGGAGAGTCATGGGTATATTACATTGGCAGTCAACACCTTCCTGGCATATTTTCTTGAAGAGGAGTTGGAATTTCCTTAGCCGGCGAAACCTCCAGATATGGTGTTTGTAACACCCCAATTTTGAATTATTATTTGACTTGATTATTTGTGTTTCAATTTAATTTAATTATTATGTGCGATAGTTAAATAAATATGAGTGATGGGGGTGTGTGACCTAGAGGTGGAAGTGTGAAGAGTAATTAGAGACTAGTATAGGTTGATTAAAATTATTAGACTTTTATTTTAATAATTAAATAATAGTAAATTATTTTACTTATTTAATTGAAATGAGGAAATAGAGGTATCTGGTAGAATATTTGGTTATTAGATAAAATATTAAAATAAAAAAATTTAAGGAAAATGGAAAAGTAGGAATGTTGGGAGTAAGTAAGGATAGAATACGGAAAACTAAATTTGAGATTTTGTTATTTATAAAAATAGGAGTTGAGAGAATTAGGGAGTTTTCAATTAGTAGGTGAAAACAAGAGAAAAAGGCTGGAGTTTGGAAGAGAGGGCTAGAGGTTGACGTTGAAGAAGCAATAAAAAATTCAAAGAGAATTAATCGCTGCTAGGAAAACCAGATAATTGGGAGAACTATCTCAATAACGGGTATAATGCATGAGGAGTATAATTGAGGAGTCCTTAACCTCCAACAAGGAATTGAATTTTTATTTAATTCTGTAGAATGGTATTGGATTATTAATATTTTAATTTATAGGACTCGCCTTGGTTGTTAAATCGTGTGTCTACGTATCTCCTTATGAAGAATCAGAGTTCAATCGTAGTTCATAGTTGTTTGGTTAGTTCTTTTTTATGGATTGTGTAAATGCTTTAGAAATCTCCTTAAATTTTTTGTCTGAATTTAAAAGTAGCGTAGTCGTAGACACAATTCATAGTTGATTTAAAAAATAGATCCATAATCCTTTTTGAAATTAAATTGAATTTACAATTAGGTTAGTAAAAAATATAATTTAAATTGGTTAGCTATTTTAAGGTATGATGTAATTATAAAAAAATTGAATGATATTAGTAAAAGCATTTAAAAATTAAAATTAGAAGTTTTAGAAATAAAAATAAATAAATTATTGTATTTATAATATTTATTTAATTACTATAAATCAATTATTCACAATAATTATAAGTATATTATTTATAAATATATCATTTATTCACAAAAACAGTTTTTATGCTAGATGGACAAAATGAGAATATGGATTAGTGAATATATAATATAGTTTAAATAAAAAATTTATTAACTAAATTATATAAATGAATTATTTGTTTAAATTACAAGGGGGTGTATTTTAATTAAGGATTAGTAAAGCTGGGGCTGTTAAAAGTAAGGGTTATGGCCCAAACATAAATTTGGGGTCCAATTAGGCACATGGGTATAGATTGAATTAAGATAGTAAACTAAAGACAATTTCTTTATGGACCCCCAACCTTCTTGGACACCCGCGGCGAAATTCCCAAAATGCCCCTCTATTTCAGAAATGCATTTTCGAAGTCACATTTTTATGAAAAAAAGGTGATTTCTGATATGCACTTCTGAAAACACCTTATTTTTTTGAAAAAAAGTGATTTCGGATATGTCCATCCGAAATAAAGTTTTTTTCCAGAAAAATGTGACTTCGGAGATGAACTTCCGAATTCATCCCCCTTGGAAGGTTTCGGAGATGCACTTCTGAAATCTTGTCTGATACAGAACTCATAAACCAAACGAACAACGCTTCAATTTTTATTATAAAGCATCAAAATTACAAACGTCACAGAACATAAAATTAAAGTTACATATTGTTAAACACGGGTAGTTGAGGATGAGTCAACATTTTGATAACGTCGGCTCTCGATCTTTGAAGTTTCGCATCCAACTCGATCGAACCATTCGAAGAAAATCAGCCGAAAGTTGTCCACAAAACCGCTAAATCTTCGTCGTTCTTGATTTCAAATGGAGTGAACTGAACGTCTCCATCGTTGTTAAGCAAAGGCGAGCGGTAATCAAGCTTGATAACCTTCCGATTTTATAGGTATTGCAAGAGAGAGTTGAACGACGTTATCAATTCCGCGAACGACGTGTCGCGCGAGAAGCGAAATTGGAACGACATCGGGTAGCTACTACTGAAGTAGACAAACACAAGGTGGGGTAGGTTTGTGTCATTGGTGTTTTGTGGCTTGATGTTGATGAAAAGGATTGGTGTATTATTTATAGACTTATTGGAGTAATAATGACCCAACAAATCTTATCTTGCTTTCAGTGGATGTTTCGAAAATGTACGTCCGAAAACAGTCGAAAAACATTAAAATTTTGAAAATATACATCCGATTTAAGCAAAAACAGAACTGGAATTTGATTTTTGCTATATGCAGTCTGTTTTGACAATCAACCGCAAATTCAACCAAGTATAAGCATAACATAAACAATGACAACATTAAATATAGGTATATTATATATGTATTGAATCGGTTTGATTTTACATTCTAAACGACAATACATACAAAAAATGACACACATCCGGTCATTACAAACAAAAAGGATCTGGTAAAAACTAAAATGCGCCGAACCAATCCTCACCTCTTAGTTCTAAAATCGATAAGTTCTTTGACCGCTCTCTATTTTTCTCACGCTCTTGCTTCATCATTTCTTCAAACTTCGCCATTCTTTCAATAAAAGGATTCGGACAAGTGTCTGCCTCTTTTGTATGATGTGTCGTTCACTGACAAGAAGTCGCCGGTATAGGACACCCCGGTTTCAAAAAAACTTGCACAAAGTGGCACAATCTTAGATACCCGATACAGATGATGCGGCTATACGTGTCCAAAGGCGGGCGACTATGAAGCGGAAATAATGTCTCCGAAAATCCAATTCTCGTCAAATCGACACACACCCGATCGTACACACTTGCTATAAGATGGCCCATATCGGGGAATGACATCCACTTCGAAACCAGTGCGTGACAGCTTAGTGATGGAACAAGGGAATCGTGAATTTTTTCAAAGTTTTCTTGATTTTCATAAAGTCGATCGTAGATGTCCCTATGCAAAGTCAACTCTGAAATAAGTGCTCATCGAATAAGAGTGTGATTTTCTTCACATTTTCCAAGCAAACCGGCAACGACTTGATACCCATAATTACCGTTGGTGCCAACATCAACTATGTTATCAATATATTTGTTCATAAAAAGCGGCATCTCATCAATGTAGATCATCAGAGGTTTTTTGATCGGAGGTGTGCGCGGCGGCTTCGAAATATGGGCTCCCTTGTTAGCACCACACTTGGACTTTGGTGTTGGTGAATCCGGGATCAATGCATCAACATGTTCAAAGTAAGAAGGATCTAGTTTAGTTGATGTGTCCTTTTGGGTACTTTTTGCCTTTTTAGGCGCACCTTTGGTTTTAACCGGTTGAGATGGCGGTTTCAAATCGGTGGTCTCCGGAAATGCAATTTTTCGCAATTGTTCTTTTATGTGTAATTTCATGGTGTCATCTATTTTATAAAACTTATCCATTATCTCTTCCAACTCGTCGGAGATGGTAATTTTGGATTCACCCTCTTTCGCCGGCTCGAAATCATCAAAACTGAGCTTTTTCCAATGATCAATTACTTCATCCATGCGTATCGGGGAATTCAACTTCATCTTTTTAGAAAGTATACAAGCACATGGAAGCCCATAGGTTTTTCTAATTGTGCAACCACATTTTGAACTATCTGGACCCGTTGTCTCCGTCCGCTTTGCCTCATGAAAAATAAAATTCAATCACGCACGGGATATGTTGTAAATCAATTGCGAGTATAGATTTTTTTCCCTTAAACCGGTGTTCCATAACCATCTTGCTCGAACCAAACGTTGTTTGAATTTAATTATGTTGATTTTGGAGCATTTGGTTCACGGTGTCCCATCACCTACACAAACCCCCTTGCTATCACCAAACCATTTCTTCAACGCCGCATGTGCGGATTCAACTCGGTTAGTTGTAGTGCAACCAAGATGTCTCACTGGATCCGTCCAAGCACAAACAACTTTTTCTTTTACTTTTTCAAGGATCATACTTTCGACGTAATGACAAAATGTGTTCAACGAAACACACTAAGTCCGAAATTGTACCGCTTTCTCGGTATACAACTCTTCGAAACGTGCATCTAAAATCTCCCTCCATGCGGCCATAATCTTGTCCACCACAACACCGGCTTTGATGATGTTACCATTGTCATCCTTTCTTTCTTTCGTGCCAACCGCGAGTTTGAGCTTAGTTCTCACATTGCATGTTATGTAATACCGACAAAGTAATACGGTCGATGTCGGGAAGACGGTATCGACCGTATTCATCAAAGCATTATCTCGGTCGGTAACAATGACACTAGACATATTCTTTTGATCAACCAACAAAGACTTACATATTCCCAAAGCCCATGTAAATTTATCTTCTTTCTCACATTCCAAAAAAGCAAATCCATCCGAATATGTCTTGTCCGTGGAGGTCACACCAACAATTTTTAGAAGCGGAAGCCTATATTTATTGGTCTTGTACGTCGAATCCATTACAAGAACGGTTGGAAATGTGTTGAACAACTTGATACTTTCGGGATGAGTTCAAAATATGTCACGCACCGTAACTTTGTCCTCACACGTCCGGAAGCTTGAAACGTATTGGTTATCGCCCAAAAGTTTCAAAAGGTGTTGCATTTCCGACCTCGGGCCCATTTTCATGACTTTAAGATTGTGCCGTTCATTGTATACTTGCTTGATATTTGAAACACTATCCGGTTTTTTTCGCTTCAAATCGACAAGTATGTTTCTCGGCGCCACTTTGATTGTCGATAATTCTGAAATAACATCCTTCTCTTTGCGGGACAACCGACAAGCAATTGGATGTCCGTGTAACTTAGTTTCCAAGGCACGTGTAACACGGTGAACTGACTTTATTTGAAATGTGAGGATAGCCAGAGTCGCCACCGAATTTTATTTTATCCAATTGGAAAGGCAAAAAGAACAGGAAAGACCTTTGAAAGAGTTTGAGTTCGGGGGGTAGGTTATACAAAGGGAAGGTGTAAGGCACCCTTTGCATCCATGGTTATCCATGGGCTCTTAATTGCTTAGCTCACTTGTTTGATTGAAAAAGTTTGAAGTGTCGTGTGTGAATAGTAAAAACTTCGTTTTAAGGACTTTAGCTTGTAAATAAGCGTGGCCTTGTTTTGAAAGTATTTGAAAAGAGAGGTGTGAAAAGTAATTTGAATTTGTTTGAATCGAGCAAGCAATTAAGAACTACCTACCCTAAGTTCGTCTTTCTTGTTCTTTAAGTCTTTCGGGCGAAAGGATCTATCCATACCATGAGAGGGCAGGAAGTCTTTCAATTGGATGTGATCGGGTCATCGAGAGGATCGTTCTCCATAAGACTATCCCTACCATAAAGAAGGCAGGTAGTCTAAGGGAAGGATATAATAGTCATTTGATTTTCTTAGGCATCATGCGAGGATACCTTAGCAATTGGGACAATCATCTTAT
Source organism: Vicia villosa (assembly GCF_029867415.1). Lineage (NCBI taxonomy): Eukaryota > Viridiplantae > Streptophyta > Magnoliopsida > Fabales > Fabaceae > Vicia > Vicia villosa. The sequence goes on from NC_081180.1 coordinate 173,325,187, forward strand.
TTTTCCGAGGCGGCAACCTTGCTTTAGGTATCCTCGGGATCGAGGGACTTGACTATTTAGTACAATTAGAGGCAACAGGCAACAATTAAGGCAACAGTATAAGGCAACAAGAGGGATTACCCTAAAGGTGTGTGGGTGCACAATCATGTGGTTAACTTCGATGATATTTATCTTGTAAATTAGTGATCTAGGTTCAGTTAATAGTCTTGCACTCCCTAGGGTTACTAACCACGCAGTTTAAAATTGCAGAAATTAAAGGCAGAAAAATAAAAGTTCCTACGCTATTACAATAAACACCTGCGGGGATGGGGAATTAAAGCAGAAAATAAGAAATATGAATAATTAATTTAATTATCTTTATCTTGAGCCTTGATCTTCCTCGAACCTTCGATTGACTCTGAACATCAGAAAATAATAGGGGTGAGTGTATGTGGAATTCCTTGACATTGAAAATAAACCTTAATTTAACCTATAAGGCAAAAATTAAAATAAAATTTAAATAAGAAAAGGATTAGAACTTAGCTTTTCGATTGCCATGGCGCGCAGTCAGAAGATCTTTGATTAACCCTGAAAATTAGCCACGAAGAAGAAAAAATGTTAGTGCATTAACTGATCTAAACCCTAATTGATTACAAACCCTAAAACGTTTACAAACCCTAACCCTGAACCTAAAAGGGTCATTTAAGAAAACTTATTGTGACAAAAAAAAAGGTTTATAAGGCTTAAAAATGCGTTAGTGAATAACACCTACTTGAGGATTCTAGGGTTTATAAATGAATCGAGGTTAACAAACCTAAAACCCAATTATTAATTTTTAATTAATTAATTAATTAAAAGTACATACAAAAATGACAATTTTTATTGTTTAAAAACAATTATTGATAAAATTGTGGAAAATCGAGTTTTCGATTAAAAATAAATAAATGTAAAATTATTATAAAGAAAAATTAATTTATTAAATAAGTGAAAATAAATAAATGAAAAAGAAAAGAATTATAAACTAAAAAAGAAAAAGAAATAGCCAAAGTTTTTAAAAATAAAAAAATTAGAAAAACTTAGCTATGATCTTATGTGATTGGCCTGATGGTCCATGGGATGATCCTTCAATTCTGGTGCGTTGGATCCAGATTGTTGGTAATCTGATGGTGAGGATCTAAGGGTGCGTGGTAGTCCTGCGTGAGTGTGCTGCGCTGGATCTGCTAGGTTTATGAGTGATAAAATTAAATGTCTTTGGCCAGGTTCGAACCTGGGTCCTATAGGCTGCCTAGAACAACTCCTGCTAATTGAACTGCATTAGTCATTTGTTAATAATTTACCTTCAAATTAATAAATATAAAAACTAATGAAAATATAATATTCAAAAGGAGAAGTCAAACTGGGCCCCCCTGTTTCTCGTCTGGGCCAATGAGAGTGGAGAGAAGATTCGGTCATGGTTGACCATCCATTCGCGTGACTCCACGCGTCTTGGGAAAGGGAGAGAGAAAGATAGCCACGCTGACCAACGAATGGGACAGCGCCACGCCAGTAGTCCACTCAGCGACGCCCCTGTTCATCATCTTCCCAGAATTTCCTGCGGATTTAGTTTTGGAAACTACTGCGGATTTTCTTGCAAAAAAACTTCTGAAACTTAAAACCTGCAAAATCCGGTTAGAACTGAAACGTGGTGGACCCTTGTCCACTAAATTGGACCTCCTGAATCCATTGGTGGTGTTTTCATGTCCCGCAAACGCGTGAAAACGTGAATCCGAAGCCAAGAAACCTAATGCCCTAACAATGGCAAAGCTTGAATCCTGCATCATACTTCAATACAAATGGTCCCAATCTACTCTATACATCCATATGAATTCATATATGCCATTATATTTCATTTAAACCAAACAAATCATGGGATACGAAAATTAAAAAAAGAAACTAAATATGGAGAATTTGATATACACTCTGTAAGCACCATGGAGACTGAATAACTACACGAACCTGCTTTGTATCACCTCAGGGACAAGATGAGACGACTCAGAAGCTTTGAAACTTGCAGCCACCACTCTTTTTCACGTGCCCTAGCTTTGAGTGAAGTTTTGGAGACTTGGAAACCCTTGTTCTTTCTCCTAATTTTCGTCCCCTCTTGTGCATGAAATATTCTCAATATATAGTGATGAGGATTAGGGCAAAATATTGGGAAGGAATCAAGTAATTGGTGAGAAAAAATTTGGAAAAAGATTTGATTGAAATTTACATAAATTCTTGCTATTTTAGTTCAATCTCCTTTCCAAATATTTTCACGTTTTCCTTGGCCCCCAAGATGATTTTGGATTGATTATAATATTTGGAAATTAATCACATGATCCTTGAGCATCAAGCTATGATTTTATTTTGATTTTATTTGATTTAAATTGAATTTAAATAAATAAATTCAAAAATAAATGAAATAAAATAATAAAATAAATATCAATTGATCTTTGGGCCTCTTTTAAGCTTAATATCACGTGGATAATACAAATTTATGGGCCCAATACTCAAAAGTATAAATTTCATCACTTAGGGCTTCATGTAATTCTCAAAAATCGACCAACTTGTGCAAGCCATAACTCATTCAATATTTCTCATATGGAAGTGTTCTAGGACTTTTTGGAATCCTCAAGATGTCCTCTACAAGCCACTTTGGAACATATTTTTCATTTGTAGATTTTATCTTGATGATATTGCTCCTGACGGAAAACAACTTTTTGCGATTTTCTAGAAGGACCTGTAATGTTTTGGCCTATATCTCTTATGCGGAAGCATTTCTGGATCTTGGACCCAACATCAAAGTTGTAGAGAATTAAATTTCCTTGAGAATAAGCTTTGGTTGAGGAATTTCTAAGAAATTATGAGAGAGATATGGCTGGTCAAAGTTTAGTTGACTTTTACCTAGGAACCCTAATTTAGCAACTTTGTTCTTTTGTGGATTTTTGACCTTTTCTTGATGAATCATGATCAACCCTTGATCAAATGATGAATGAAACTTCAAAATGAGAATGTTGACAAAAAATCAGGAACTTTGACTATGTTTTGACCATAGTTTGACTTTTAGGTCAACCAGTCGATTGTTGATTATTTGGGTCATTGAGTGAACAATCTTTTGAATCAGGGCTTGAAACTTGGCATGAGGACCCTTTGAAGCATATGAGAGGCCATGGGATCCATTTGAGGTCTTTGGACTTGATGTTACTTTGAGAAATACAAAACCCTAGTTTAGAGGCTGTTGTTTAGGAGAGAGACTGTATGCTTCCTTCTTGTGTATCTTTGAGCATTTGAAAGTCTGATGGACTGAAATATGAATAAATATGTTGGGCAAATTTTGGGGTATGACAGATGCCCCTGTTCAATCTTCTTATACCCGAGGATGTAGATTGGCTTATGTGCCTGTTAGAATCTGAGGGTAGAAGAGGATTGAACACTAGAATACCCAGGAATTTTCCCTAGCTGAAGCAGGGACATTTGCCGGAGACGGGCTTAAAGATGTCGTCCAAGTGTTGGAAAAGATGTATAAGACGGGCTTAAAGATGCCATCTGATCTGGATAAATACGAAAGTCAGGATAAGTTGTACGTTAGACTATATCCGAGCTTGAAGTATTGAAAGGCGCTTGTCGGAGATGGGCTTGAAGATGCCATCAAATGTTTGAAGAGTTGTTTGTCTAAAGCAAATGCTATGCATTGATTGTATCTGAAGGAGAGATGGCTTAGAAAGGATTGGATAAATGTTTTAAGGGGATTTACTTAAAAAGTTGAGATATGTCTTAAATAAGAATAACCTAGAAAAGCTCCTAGAAAAGGTATGATATGTCTTAAACAAGACTACCTAGAAAGGCAGAAAAGGTATGATATGTCTTAAACAAGACTATTTAGAAAGGCTCCTAGAAAGGATATGATACGTCTTAAATAAGACTACCTAGAAAGGCTCCTAGAAAGGATATGATACGTCTTAAATAAGACTACCTAGAAAGGCTCCTAGAAAGGATATGATATGTCTTAAACAAGACTACCTAGAAAGGCTCCTGGAAAGGATATGAATCATCTTAGAAAAGATTACCTAGAAAGGTTCCTAGAAAGGATATGAATCATCTTAGAAAAGATTACCTAGAAAGGTTGTGATATGCCTTAAACAATACCGACCTAGAAAGGCTCCTAGAAAGGATATGAAGTTCTTTGATTGTTTCTGAATTATCTGTGAAGAATAACAAGGAGTTAAGTGTCAGAGTTGTATTTGTCTTGAGTGTTGAGATTGAATCGTTGATACGAGTGTATTTGCACCGCACTTGGATGATAATATTCTTTTGATTATGAAATTACCTGAAAAGGAAAGATTAGTTTTATGCAATGTCATGATGCATGTATCGAGATTCTCGAAATAAACTAGAGTAATGTATGTTATGCATGTATTTATGAATGATGCAGGGATGGACTATATAGTCGGAGCATATTGATAACTCTTGTATAGCAACTGCTGGTTGAGAAAATAAATCTCTGTGTGCTGTTGGAGATAATGACAAGAGAATTCCTGTCTTTCGTTCGATGATATCCAGCTGGGGATTTTTGATCTTCGCTTGGGGATGAGAGTGACTTGAGTGATTTGATCCTGATGTATCCCGGGGACAAGAGAGAAGAATAGTCTTCTGATGTATTATCTGATCGACTCATCTGTGAGTGTCAACCTTCAACGAAGATAGCGAGTTTGAATAAACCCTATTGGAGAAGAAGATTGTATCGGAGAACCGGTAGTGTCGGAGATATAAACTCTCTTAGGGGGTCCACGTATTTGTTGGCAAGAGATTATTTGAAGATAACTTCTTGAGGATTGCTGTGTGGGGATATATTGTGAAAACTGCTCTGTGGGGATGATTCCCAGAGATTTCACCCTTTCATTGCCCCATGTCTTTGAGTACTTGCTGTTAGAAAACACTTTTAACTGCATATGGTCTTTCGCTCGCGGGCATATACCTGCCCCTGGAATTAGTAGCCTGATATGCTTGATACTTGAGTTTGGAGTTAGAACTTCAAAGGAGAGACAGATACTGACATTATCTGATGCTAGTAGCTAAATATCATTTGTTGAGATTTGTGACTGATGTGACATGCCCCCAGTGATGGACTAACTTCTCTGGTTTTTTAGTACCTCTAAGAGATTCTATGAATCGTGACCAGCTTTCCCCCAGTAGATGGGATAACGATATGTCATGCCCCTTGTGTGAACAAGCTTTTAGCTGATCGAGTCATGCATACGAGACGTCTCTGCAAATTTATTTGTCGGGAGGACTTTTAGTCATTAATTATGCCCCATGCAGATTCTTCCTGATGTCAAACATTTGAACTTATGTAGCCAAAATCATTTTATAATGACACTCATATGAATGCAATGCATACGTCTGTCTTGAAGTTTAAAAACAATTTTTTAGAAAAACAAAAGGTGTAAGAAAGTGATATTTGTAAAAACATGATATCAACTCAGGATTTTTGGTAAACTTTAAAGAGTCAGGATACCCCTTTTTTTGTGTGACAAAATGCTTTCGAACTAACCATGCTTCAGTTAGTACTTTCAAGGGTTGTAACGTGGCTTGGTTCACGGTTTAAGAAACAAAGGATAAAGGCTCAAAGTTTATTTGTATCCATCCCAATCTTTATGATGTTCTTCGATCTTATGCTCAGTTAACTTTGCATTTAAGTTCTAGCAGGTCTTGAAGTCGTAATATTGACATTTGATGATGGTTGAAGCACCGAAAGTTTATTTGAAAAGGCAGTCATCCTTTTTTGTAATTATTTTTCTTTTATCGAGGATTTGTAGTGACCTCTTTTTTGACTTTATTATCCCTAACTTTTGCCTGAACTGTTTATTTTGAGATTACAGTTAGCGGGATATTTTAGTTCTTGATAAGTCTCCTTCATAGGTTTTAACTTAACATTTTTTCTTCTTTTTTATTTTATGGATATTGACTTCCTGACTTGAGAATTACGGGAATCCATCACTTGTGTAAAGCACCTGGTATAATTGAGTTAACTGAGTAACTACCCTGCCCCAGGTTATGATTAAGGGTTTTAATCTGTATGAGAAAGAAAACTTCTACTTCTTAGGCTCAAAGGGGTTGACGAGGGATTAACATCCTTATACCTCCATTGTTTAGGAATTGAAACAATGCCTGTACATCGTCACATAGTCTGTTCGAAAGCATATTGTACGAGGTTGCGGTATCATTTTCGTCATCCTCCCTTAAAAGGTTCACAACTTTAGCGAGAGTTAAATATCATAAAGAAAACCAATTAAAACAAAGTTTAATATAGCAATAGAAGGAGAAATAAGTCAAGACAAACGTATGCAATGCATTAATGATTATGATAAAATAAATAGACTCTGACATAAGACAAATGTTTAAACAAACATGAAAGATATTGCGAATGCGAGTAAATTAATGATCTAAATAGCCATCCTTTAGACTTTGTGTGGCTCCTCTGGTTGGCCAAATTCAATGACCCCTTCTTCAATCAAGTCTTGAATTTTATGTTTCAATGGCCCACAATCTTCTGGATCATGACCAGGGCTATTTGAGTGGTAAGCACATCTTGCATGATGCTTGTACCCAGGGGCGGGAGTAGCAGGAGCTGAGTATGGAGGCAGTAGAGTTATCAGACTCCGATCGAGCAAGTGTTGCAAAGCTTGAGCCAATGGCATGTGCAGTGGGGTAAATGACCTTTTGGGTTTGGATTTCCAAGTGCGTTGGCCATCTTGTTGCTTACGCTGATCTTTGTGTTGTTGTTGTGTTGGAGCCTGACTAGAGACCAGGACTGCCCCAACAGTGTTGGATTCATTCTTCCCATTGTATGGCTTTTTTATAGTACCAGAAGAAGTAGCCACCTGAATTTTTCCGCTTCGGATACCACTTTCAACACGTTCTCCAGTCAGTATGAGGTCAGTGAAACCCGACGAGGAGCTTCCAAGTAAATGGCTGTAGAAAGGACCAGTCAGTGTGTTCATGAACATGTCAACTAACTCTCGGTCAGCCATGGGAGGTTGGACTCTGCCAGCCAAGTCTCTCCATTTCTGAGCATATTCTTTGAAGCTTTCATTAGGTCCCATGGACATGCTTTGTAGTTGCATGCGGGTTGGCGTGAGATCAGCATTGTATTGGTATTGCTTGTAGAAAGCACCGGCCAAGTATTCCCATGTATGAATGTTGGCACCATCAAGTTGATAGTACCATTCGAGTTGGGTTCCAGATAAGCTCTCTTGGAAAAAGTGGATCCATAGCATCTTGTCAGCGTTATGAGGCTGAATCTTCCTCACATAGGATTTCAGGTGCAGTTTACGACAAGAGACTCCATCATACTTAGCAAAGGTCGGAGTCTAGAATTTCGGAGGAATGACAACCCCTGATATGAGTCCTAGCTCTTCAAAATCCAACCCAGGTACTTTCTGAATTTCCATTGCTTTCATACGTTCTTCCAACCACTTGTATTTATCATCGGGATGTTCATCCTCATGGTAGTAGTCTTCTTCTTCCTTAGAGGGCTTGGCAGAATCGTGGTTACTTTTCGCATCAGTTTTGACACTAGCACCATCGTCTTGTTCATTGTCGTCCTCTTTAGAAACCTTGACTTCTTCAGCCCTCTTGAGTGGACCTCGGAATCTTCTTCCCATGTTAAGGACACCCACAGATCTTCTAGGCCTTTTCTCTTTCTTGGTCAGGAGTGCTTTCAATTCATCTTGCACCTTGGACAAGTTCAGGATAAAATCTTGAAACTGGGCATTCTGAGCTTGAAGGTCTTTGACTGATTGCTCGAGATTCATGATGCTGAAATAAACAACGAGGAGGTGAGAAACCTATGGTGGAAACCTGTGATGCGATGTTATGAATGCAGATGCAATATTTTCAAGGATCTTTAGGAAATTTAGTTAGCAACATTGGAAAATGATTTGGTCGCATCTTTGTTCGAAGAACTCTGATTCTTGGATGTTCTTCCATGGGAATCAAGCTCACCGTATCTAGTGGGTCATAGCCTCTGATTCGGGATACTTCTGAATTTGAAGGTATATGGCTAGAGGAAAACAAATCCTCTTGCCCCTTGATAGGTACTGAGTCTCTGAATTGGAAGGTATGTGGCCAGAGGAAAATAAATCCTCTTGCCCCTTGATTAGGAATTCGGTCCTTGATAAGAGTACCTGAAGTTGTGCGCCCTAAATCCCTAAGATCCTTGAAAGGGTTAGTTAAATCATGTTATGCTTATGATGTCATGATGTCATGAATGTTATGCGAGTGCAGTGCATCAGGCAAAGCGTAAGATAGTAAGGACGAATGAGTCCTTTAACAAAACCTGCAAGGAAACAAAGGTTAGTAGCAAACACAAACAAGTCACGCAAATGTCCTTAGGTTTAAAGGCTTGCATGGAGTTTGACTAGGTAAATACCCTTTCCCAAAGGTACTTCTATGGATAAAGAGAAGTCAGCAACAGGTTCTACAAAGTTACCCAGAATAGTCAGTCCTTCTAAAGCACCCTCAGACATGATGCATTCGCACCATGCAATGATACTTTGAGAGAGAACCTATATAAATTGTAGCATCGGGTAGCGACTAGTTCTCAACATTTGTCAAGAGTAGTCCCCCCACTACGTTCTTAAAGGCCAAGATGGGTTAAAGGTGACTAAAGGTCCTCGAGCTCCGGCGCACCCACAGGCACATACATAGACCTCCCTCATTTGAGAAAGGTGTGCATATAGCTATGGAGTCCTAACTCAAACGTGAACTTCATATTGACTCATCTCCCACATATGTGAAAGAGGTCGCCATGACTATGCCACTCCTATCTTAAGTGTACTTGAATCCGGGTGTAGGATTCGTCCTTCATTTATTTCCCAAAACAGCCCTGAAAAATAAATCAAGCAAGACAAACATTAATTGATCCTAAGCTTTAAGGTAACCCCTCTTTTTATTCGAAAATCCCCAGCAGAGTCGCCAGTTCTTTAACACGGTGAACTGACTTTATTTGAAATGTGCGGATAGCAAGAGTCGCCACCGACTTCTATTTCATCCAATTGGAAAGGCAAAAAGAACAGGAAAGACCTTTGAAATAGTTTGAGTTCGGGGGGTAGGTTATACAAAGGGAAGGTGTAAGGCACCCTTTGCATCCATGGTTATCCATGGGCTCTTAATTGCTTAGCTCACTTGTTTGTTTGAAAAAGTTTGAAGTGTCGTGTGTGAATAGTAAAAACTTTGTTTTAAGGACTTTAGCTTGTAAATAAGCGTGGCCTTGTTTTGAAAGTATTCGAAAAGAGAGGTGTGAAAAGTATTTTGAATTTGTTTGAATTGAGCAAGCAATTAAGAACTACCTACTCTAAGTTCGTCTTTCTTGTTCTTTAAGTATTTCGGGCGAAAGGATCTATCCATACCATGAGAGGGCAGGAAGTCTTTCAATTGGATGTGATCGGGTCATCGAGAGGATCGTTCTCCATAAGACTGTCCCTACCATAAAGAGGGCAGGTAGTCTAAGGGAAGGATATAATAGTCATTTGATTTTCTTAGGCATCATGCGAGGATACCTTAGCAATTGGGACAATCATCTTATTTTTCCGAGGCGGCAACCTTGCTTTAGGTATCCTCAGGATCGAGGGACTTGACTATTTAGTACAATTAGAGGCAACAGGCAACAATTAAGGCAACAGTATAAGGCAACAAGAGGGATTACCCTAAAGGTGTGTGGGTGCACAATCATGTGGTTAACTTCGATGTTATCTATCTTGTAAATTAGTGACCTAGGTTCAGTTAATAGTCTTGCACTCCCTAGGGTTACTAACCACACAGTTTAAAATTGCAGAAATTAAAGGCAGAAAAATAAAAGTTCCTACGCTATTACAATAAACACCTGCGGGGATGGGGAATTAAAGCAGAAAATAAGAAATATGAATAATTAATTTAATTATCTTTATCTTGAGCCTTGATCTTCCTCGAACCTTCGATTGACTCTGAACATCAGAAAATAATAGGGGTGAGTGTATGTGGAATTCCTTGACAATGAAAATAAACCTTAATTTAACCTATAAGGCAAAAATTAAAATAAAATTTAAATAAGAAAAGGATTAGAACTTAGCTTTTCGATTGCCATGGCGCGCAGTCAGAAGATCTTTTATTAACCCTGAAAATTAGCCACGAAGAAGAAAAAATGTTAGTGCATTAACTGATCTAAACCCTAATTGATTACAAACCCTAAAAAGTTTACAAACCCTAACCGTGAACCTAAAAGGGTCATTTAAGAAAACTTATTGTGACAAAAAAAAAGGCTTATAAGGCTTAAAAATGCGTTAGTGAATAACACCTACATGAGGATTCTAGGGTTTATAAATGAATCGAGGTTAACAAACCTAAAACCCAATTATTAATTTTTAATTAATTAATTAATTAAAAGTACATACAAAAATGACAATTTTTATTGTTTAAAAACAATTATTGATAAAATTATGGAAAAATCGAGTTTTTGATTAAAAATAAATAAATGTAAAATTATTATAAAGAAAAATTAATTTATTAAATAAGTGAAAATAAATAAATGAAAAAGAAAAGAATTATAAACTAAAAAAGAAAAAGAAATAGCCAAAGTTTTTAAAAATAAAAAAATTAGAAAAACTTAGCTATGATCTTATGTGATTGGCCTGATGGTCCATGGGATGATCCTTCAATTCTGGTGCGTTGGATCCAGATTGTTGGTAATCTGATGGTGAGGATCTAAGGGTGCGTGGTAGTCCTGCGTGAGTGTGCTGCGCTGGATCTGCTAGGTTTATGAGTGATAAAATTAAATGTCTTTGGCCAGGTTCGAATCTGGGTCCTATAGGCTGCCTAGAACAACTACTGCCAATTGAACTGCATTAGTCATTTGTTAATAATTTACCTTCAAATTAATAAATATAAAAACTAATGAAAATATAATATTCAAAAGGAGAAGTCAAACTGGGCCCCCCTGTTTCTCGTCTGGGCCAATGAGAGTGGAGAGAAGATTCGGTCATGGTTGACCATCCATTCGCGTGACTCCACGCGTCTTGGGAAAGGGAGAGAGAAAGATAGCCACGCTGACCAACGAATGGGACAGCGCCACGCCAGTAGTCCACTCAGCGACGCCCCTGTTCATCATCTTCCCAGAATTTCCTGCGGATTTAGTTTTGGAAACTACTGCGGATTTTCTTGCAAAAAAACTTCTGAAACTTAAAACCTGCAAAATCCGGTTAGAACTGAAACGTGGTGGACCCTTGTCCACTAAATTGGACCTCCTGAATCCATTGGTGGTGTTTTCATGTCCCGCAAACGCGTGAAAACGTGAATCCGAAGCCAAGAAACCTAATGCCCTAACAATGGCAAAGCTTGAATCCTGCATCATACTTCAATACAAATGGTCCCAATCTACTCTATACATCCATATGAATTCATATATGCCATTATATTTCATTTAAACCAAACAAATCATGGGATACGAAAATTAAAAAAAGAAACTAAATATGGAGAATTTGATATACACTCTGTAAGCACCATGGAGACTGAATAACTACACGAACCTGCTTTGTATCACCTCAGGGACAAGATGAGACGACTCAGAAGCTTTGAAACTTGCAGCCACCACTCTTTTTCACGTGCCCTAGCTTTGAGTGAAGTTTTGGAGACTTGGAAACCCTTGTTCTTTCTCCTAATTTTCGTCCCCTCTTGTGCATGAAATATTCTCAATATATAGTGATGAGGATTAGGGCAAAATATTGGGAAGGAATCAAGTAATTGGTGAGAAAAAATTTGGAAAAAGATTTGATTGAAATTTACATAAATTCTTGCTATTTTAGTTCAATCTCCTTTCCAAATATTTTCACGTTTTCCTTGGCCCCCAAGATGATTTTGGATTGATTATAATATTTGGAAATTAATCACATGATCCTTGAGCATCAAGCTATGATTTTATTTTGATTTTATTTGATTTAAATTGAATTTAAATAAATAAATTCAAAAATAAATGAAATAAAATAATAAAATAAATATCAATTGATCTTTGGGCCTCTTTTAAGCTTAATATCACGTGGATAATACAAATTTTTGGGCCCAATACTCAAAAGTATAAATTTCATCACTTAGGGCTTCATGTAATTCTCAAAAATCGACCAACTTGTGCAAGCCATAACTCATTCAATATTTCTCATATGGAAGTGTTCTAGGACTTTTTGGAATCCTCAAGATGTCCTCTACAAGCCACTTTGGAACATATTTTTCATTTGTAGATCTTATCTTGACGATATTGCTCCTGACAGAAAACAACTTTTTGCGATTTTCTAGAAGGACCTGTAATGTTTTGGCCTATATCTCTTATGCGGAAGCATTTCTGGATCTTGGACCCAACATCAAAGTTGTAGAGAATTAAATTTCCTTGAGAATGAGCTTTGGTTGAGGAATTTCTAAGAAAGTATGGGAGAGATATGGCTGGTCAAAGTTCAGTTGACTTTTACCTAGGAACCCTAATTTAGCAACTTTGTTCTTTTGTGGATTTTTGACCTTTTCTTGATGAATCATGATCAACCCTTGATCAAATGATGAATGACACTTCAAAATGAGAATGTTGACAAAAAATCAGGAACTTTGACTATGTTTTGACCATAGTTTGACTTTTGGGTCAACCAGTCGATTGTTGATTATTTGGGTCATTGAGTGAACAATCTTTTGAATCAGGGATTGAAACTTGGCATGAGGACCCTTTGAAGCATATGAGAGGCCATGGGATCCATTTGAGGTCTTAGGACTTGATGTTACTTTGAGAAATACAAAACCCTAGTTTAGAGGTTGTTGTTTAGGAGAGAGACTGTATGCTTCCTTCTTGTGTATCTTTGAGCATTTGAAAGTCAGATGGACTGAAATATGAATAAATTTGTTGGGCAAATTTTGGGGTATGACAGCTGCCCCTGTTCTATCTTCTTATACCTGAGGACGTAGATTGGCTTATGTGCCTGTTAGAATCTGAGGGTAGAAGAGGATTGAACACTAGAATACCCAGGAATTTGCCCTAGCTGAAGCAAGGACATTTGCCGGAGACGGGCTTAAAGATGCCGTCCAAGTGTTGGAAAAGATGTATAAGACGGGCTTAAAGATGCCATCTGATCTGGATAAATACGAAAGTCAGGATAAGTCGTACGTTAGACTATATCCGAGCTTGAAGTATTGAAAGGCGCTTGTCGGAGATGGGCTTGAAGATGCCATCAGATGTTTGAAGAGTTGTTTGTGTAAAGCAAATGCTATGCATTGATTGTATCTGAAGGAGAGATGGCTTAGAAAGGATTGGATAAATGTTTTAAGGGGAATTACCTAAAAATTTGAGATATGTCTTAAATAAGAATAACCTAGAAAAGCTCCTAGAAAAGGTATGATATGTCTTAAACAAGACTATCAGAAAGGCTCCCAGAAAAGGTATGATATGTCTTAAACAAGACTACTTAGAAAGGCTCCTAGAAAGGATATGATACGTCTTAAACAAGACTACCTAGAAAGGATCCTAGAAAGGATATGATATGTCTTAAACAAGACTACCTAGAAAGGCTCCTGGAAAGGATATGATTCATCTTAGAAAAGATTACCTAGAAAGGTTCCTAGAAAGGATATGAATCATCTTAGAAAAGATTACCTAGAAAGGTTGTGATATGCCTTAAACAAGACCGACCTAGAAAGGCTCCTAGAAAGGATATGAAGTTCTTTGATTGTTTCTGAATTATCTGTGAAGAATAACAAGGAGTTAAGTGTCAGAGTTGTATTCGTCTTGAGTGTTGAGATTGAATCGTTGATACGAGTGTATTTGCACCGCACTTGGATGATAATATTCTTTTGATTATGAAATTACCTGAAAAGGAAAGATTAGTTTTATGCAATGTCATGATGCATGTATCGAGATTCTCGAAATAAACTAGAGTAATGTATGTTATGCATGTATTTATGAATGATGCAGGGATGGACTATATAGTTGGAGCATATTGATAACTCTTGTATAGCAACTGCTGGTTGAGAAAATAAATCTCTGTGTGCTGTTGGAGATAATGACAAGAGAATTCCTGTCTTTCGTTCGATGATATCCAACTGGGGATTTTTTATCTTCGCTTGGGGATGAGAGTGACTTGAGTGATTTGATCCTGATGTATCCCGGGGACAAGAGAGAAGAATAGTCTTCTGATGTATTATCTGATCGACTCATCTGTGAGTGTCAACCTTCAACGAAGATAGCGAGTTTGAATAAACCCTATTGGAGAAGAAGATTGTATCGGAGAACCGGTAGTGTCGGAGATATAAACTCTCTTAGGGGGTCCACGTATTTGTTGGCAAGAGATTATTTGAAGATAACTTCTTGAGGATTGCTGTGTGGGGATATATTGTGAAAACTGCTCTGTGGGGATGATTCCCAGAGATTTCACCCTTTCATTGCCCCATGTCTTTGAGTACTTGCTGTTAGAAAACACTTTTAACTGCATATGGTCTTTCGCTCGCGGGCATATACCTGCCCCTGGAATTAGTAGCCTGATATGCTTGATACTTGAGTTTGGAGTTAGAACTTCAAAGGAGAGACAGATACTGACATTATCTGATGCTAGTAGCTAAATATCATTTGTTGAGATTTGTGACTGATGTGACATGCCCCCAGTGATGGACTAACTTCTCTGGTTTTTTAGTACCTCTAAGAGATTCTATGAATCGTGACCAGCTTTCCCCCAGTAGATGGGACAACGATATGTCATGCCCCTTGTGTGAACAAGCTTTTAGCTGATCGAGTCATGCATACGAGACGTCTCTGCAAATTTATTTGTCGGGAGGACTTTTAGTCATTAATTATGCCCCATGCAGATTCTTCCTGATGTCAAACATTTGAACTTATGTAGCCAAAATCATTTTATAATGACACTCATATGAATGCAATGCATACGTCTGTCTTGAAGTTTAAAAACAATTTTTTAGAAAAACAAAAGGTGTAAGAAAGTGATATTTGTAAAAACATGATATCAACTCAGGATTTTTGGTAAACTTTAAAGAGTCAGGATACCCCTTTTTTTGTGTGACAAAATGCTTTCGAACTAACCATGCTTCAGTTAGTACTTTCAAGGGTTGTAACGTGGCTTGGTTCACGGTTTAAGAAACAAAGGATAAAGGCTCAAAGTTTATTTGTATCCATCCCAATCTTTATGATGTTCTTCGATCTTATGCTCAGTTAACTTTGCATTTAAGTTCTAGCAGGTCTTGAAGTCGTAATATTGACATTTGATGATGGTTGAAGCACCGAAAGTTTATTTGAAAAGGCAGTCATCCTTTTTTGTAATTATTTTTCTTTTATCGAGGATTTGTTGTGACCTCTTTTTTGACATTATTATCCCTAACCTTTGCCTGAACTGTTTATTTTGAGATTACAGTTAGCGAGATATTTTAGTTCTTGATAAGTCTCCTTCATAGGTTTTAACTTAACATTTTTTCTTCTTTTTTCTTTTATGGATATTGACTGCCTGACTTGAGAATTACGGGAATCCATCACTTGTGTAAAGCACCTGGTATAATTGAGTTAACTGAGTAACTACCCTGCCCCAGGTTATGATTAAGGGTTTTAATCTGTATGAGAAAGAAAACTTCTACTTCTTAGGCTCAAAGGGGTTGACGAGGGATTAACATCCTTATACCTCCACTGTTTAGGAATTGAAACAATGCCTGTACATCGTCAGCATAGTCTGTTCGAAAGCATATTGTACGAGGTTGCGGTATCATTTTCGTCATCCTCCCTTAAAAGGTTCACAACTTTAGCGAGAGTTAAATATCATAAAGAAAACCAAGTAAAACAAAGTTTAATATAGCAATAGAAGGATAAATAAGTCCAGACAAACGTATGCAATGCATTAATGATTATGATAAAATAAATAGAGTCTGACATAAGACAAATGTTTAAACAAACATGAAAGATATTGCGAATGCGAGTAAATTAATGATCTAAATAGCCATCCTTTAGACTTTGTGTGGCTCCTCTGGTTAGCCAAATTCAATGACCCCTTCTTCAATCAAGTCTTGAATTTTATGTTTCAATGGCCCACAATCTTCTGTATCATGACCAAGGCTATTTGAGTGGTAAGCACATCTTGCATGATGCTTGTACCCAGGGGCGGGAGTAGCAGGAGCTGAGTATGGAGGCAGTAGAGTTATCAGACTCCGATCGAGCAAGTGTTGCAAAGCTTGAGCCAATGGCATGTGCAGTGGGGTAAATGACCTTTTGGGTTTGGATTTCCAAGTACGTTGGCCACCTTGTTGCTTACGCTGATCTTTCTGTTGTTGTTGTGTTGGAGCCTGACTAGAGACCAGGACTGCCCCAACAGTGTTGGATTCATTCTTCCCATTGTATGGCTTTTTTACAGTACCAGAAGAAGTAGCCACCTGAATTTTTCCGCTTCGGATACCACTTTCAACACGTTCTCCAGTCAGTATGAGGTCAGTGAAACCCGACGAGGAGCTTCCAAGTAAATGGCTGTAGAAAGGACCAGTCAGTGTGTTCATGAACATGTCAACTAACTCTCGGTCAGCCATGGGAGGTTGGACTCTGCCAGCCAAGTCTCTCCATTTCTGAGCATATTCTTTGAAGCTTTCATTAGGTCCCATGGACATGCTTTGTAGTTGCATGCGGGTTGGCGCGAGATCAGCATTGTATTGGTATTGCTTGTAGAAAGCACCAGCCAAGTATTCCCATGTATGAATGTTGGCACCATCCAGTTGATAGTACCATTCGAGTTGGGTTCCAGATAAGCTCTCTTGGAAAAAGTGGATCCATAGCATCTTGTCAGCGGTATGAGGCTGAATCTTCCTCACATAGGATTTCAGGTGCAGTTTACGACAAGAGACTCCATCATACTTAGCAAAGGTCGGAGTCTAGAATTTCGGAGGAATGACAACCCCTAATATGAGTCCTAGCTCTTCAAAATCCAACTCAGGTACTTTCTGAATTTCCATAGCTTTCATACGTTCTTCCAACCACTTGTATTTATCATCGGGATGTTCATCCTCATGGTAGTAGTCTTCTTCTTCCTCAGAGGGCTTGGCAGAATCGTGGTTACTTTTCGCATCAGTTTTGACACTAGCACCATCGTCTTGTTCATTGTCGTCCTCTTTAGAAACCTTGACTTCTTCAGCCCTCTTGAGTGGACCTCGGAATCTTCTTCCCATGTTAAGGACACCCACAGATCTTCTAGGCCTTTTCTCTTTCTTGGTCAGGAGTGCTTTCAGTTCATCTTGCCCCTTGGACAAGTTCAGGATCAAATCTTGAAACTGGGCATTCTGAGCTTGAAGGTCTTTGACTGATTGCTCGAGATTCATGATGCTGAAATAAACAACGAGGAGGTGAGAAACCTGTGGTGGAAACCTGTGATGCGATGTTATGAATGCAGATGCATTATTTTCAAGGATCTTTAGGAAATTTAGTTAGCAACATTGGAAAATGATTTGGTCGCATCTTTGTTCGAAGAACTCTGATTCTTGGATGTTCTTCCATGGGAATCAAGCTCACCGTATCTAGTGGGTCATAGCCTCTGATTCGGGATACTTCTGAATTTGAAGGTATATGGCTAGAGGAAAACAAATCCTCTTGCCCCTTGATAGGTACTGAGTCTCTGAATTGGAAGGTATGTGGCCAGAGGAAAATAAATCCTCTTGCCCCTTGATTAGGAATTCGGTCCTTGATAAGAGTACCTGAAGTTGTGCGCCCTAAATCCCTAAGATCCTTGAAAGGGTTAGTTAAATCATGTTATGCTTATGATGTCATGATGTCATGAATGTTATGCGAGTGCAGTGCATCAGGCAAAGCGTAAGATAGTAAGGACGAATGAGTCCTTTAACAAAACCTGCAAGGAAACAAAGGTTAGTAGCAAATACAAACAAGTCACGCAAATGTCCTTAGGTTTAAAGGCTTGCATGGAGTTTGACTAGGTAAATACCCTTCCCCAAAGGTACTTCTATGGATAAAGAGAAGTCAGCAACAGGTTCTACAAAGTTACCCAGAATTGTCAGTCCTTCTAAAGCACCCTCGGACATGATGCATTCGCACCACGCAATGATACTTTGAGAGAGAACCTATCTGAATTGTAGCATCGGGTAGCGACTAGTTCTCAACATTTGTCAAGAGTAGTCCCCCCACTACTTTCCTAAAGGCCAAGATGGGTTAAAGGTGACTAAAGGTCCTCGAGCTTCGGCGCACCCACAGGCACATACATAGACCTCCCTCATTTGAGAAAGGTGTGCATATAGCTATGGAGTCCTAACTCAAGCGTGAACTTCATATTGACTCATCTCCCACATATGTGAAAGAGGTCGCCATGACTATGCCACTCCTATCTTAAGTGTACTTGAATCCGGGTGTAGGATTCGTCCTTCATTTATTTCCCAAAAAAGCCCTGAAAAATAAATCAAGCAAGACAAACATTAAGTGATCCTAAGCTTTAAGGTAACCCCTCTTTTTATTCGAAAATCCCCAGCAGAGTCGCCAGTTCTTTAACACGGTGAACTGACTTTATTTGAAATGTGCGGATAGCAAGAGTCGCCACCGACTTCTATTTTATCCAATTGGAAAGGCAAAAAGAACAGGAAAGACCTTTGAAAGAGTTTGAGTTCGGGGGGTAGGTTATACAAAGGGAAGGTGTAAGGCACCCTTTGCATCCATGGTTATCCATGGGCTCTTAATTGCTTAGCTCACTTGTTTGTTTGAAAAAGTTTGAAGTGTCGTGTGTGAATAGTAAAAACTTCGTTTTAAGGACTTTAGCTTGTAAATAAGCGTGGCCTTGTTTTGAAAGTATTCGAAAAGAGAGGTGTGAAAAGTATTTTGAATTTGTTTGAATTGAGCAAGCAATTAAGAACTACCTACTTTAAGTTCGTCTTTCTTGTTCTTTAAGTATTTCGGGCGAAAGGATCTATCCATACCATGAGAGGGCAGGAAGTCTTTCAATTGGATGTGATCGGGTCATCGAGAGGATCGTTCTCCATAAGACTGTCCCTACCATAAAGAGGGCAGGTAGTCTAAGGGAAGGATATAATAGTCATTTGATTTTCTTAGGCATCATGCGAGGATACCTTAGCAATTGGGACAATCATCTTATTTTTCCGAGGCGGCAACCTTGCTTTAGGTATCCTCGGGATCGAGGGACTTGACTATTTAGTACAATTAGAGGCAACAGGCAACAATTAAGGCAACAGTATAAGGCAACAAGAGGGATTACCCTAAAGGTGTGTGGGTGCACAATCATGTGGTTAACTTCGATGATATCTATCTTGTAAATTAGTGATCTAGGTTCAGTTAATAGTCTTGCACTCCCTAGGGTTACTAACCACACAGTTTAAAATTGCAGAAATTAAAGGCAGAAAAATAAAAGTTCCTACGCTATTACAATAAACACCTGCGGGGATGGGGAATTAAAGCAGAAAATAAGAAATATGAATAATTAATTTAATTATCTTTATCTTGAGCCTTGATCTTCCTCGAACCTTCGATTGACTCTGAACATCAGAAAATAATAGGGGTGAGTGTATGTGGAATTCCTTGACATTGAAAATAAACCTTAATTTAACCTATAAGGCAAAAATTAAAATAAAATTTAAATAAGAAAAGGATTAGAACTTAGCTTTTCGATTGCCATGGCGCGCAGTCAGAAGATCTTTGATTAACCCTGAAAATTAGCCACGAAGAAGAAAAAATGTTAGTGCATTAACTGATCTAAACCCTAATTGATTACAAACCCTAAAAAGTTTACAAACCCTAACCCTGAACCTAAAAGGGTCATTTAAGAAAACTTATTGTGACAAAAAAAAAGGTTTATAAGGCTTAAAAATGCGTTAGTGAATAACACCTACCTGAGGATTCTAGGGTTTATAAATGAATCGAGGTTAACAAACCTAAAATCCAATTATTAATTTTTAATTAATTAATTAATTAAAAGTACATACAAAAATGACAATTTTTATTGTTTAAAAACAATTATTGATAAAATTGTGGAAAAATCGAGTTTTCGATTAAAAATAAATAAATGTAAAATTATTATAAAGAAAAACTAATTTATTAAATAAGTGAAAATAAATAAATGAAAAAGAAAAGAATTATAAACTAAAAAAGAAAAAGAAATAGCCAAAGTTTTTAAAAATAAAAAAATTAGAAAAACTTAGCTATGATCTTATGTGATTGGCCTGAGGGTCCATGGGATGATCCTTCAATTCTGGTGCGTTGGATCCAGATCGTTGGTAATCTGATGGTGAGGATCTAAGGGTGCGTGGTAGTCCTGCGTGAGTGTGCTGCGTTGGATCTGCTAGGTTTATGAGTGATAAAATTAAATGTCTTTGGCCAGGTTCGAACCTGGGTCCTATAGGTTGCCTAGAACAACTACTGCCAATTGAACTGCATTAGTCATTTGTTAATAATTTACCTTCAAATTAATAAATATAAAAACTAATGAAAATATAATATTCAAAAGGAGAAGTCAAACTGGGCCCCCCTGTTTCTCGTCTGGGCCAATGAGAGTGGAGAGAAGATTTGGTCATGGTTGACCAGCCATTCGCGTGACTCCACGCGTCTTGGGAAAGGGAGAGAGAAAGATAGCCACGCTGACCAACGAATGGGACAGCGCCACGCCAGTAGTCCACTCAGCGACGCCCCTGTTCATCATCTTCCCAGAATTTCCTGCGGATTTAGTTTTGGAAACTACTGCGGATTTTCTTGCAAAAAAACTTCCGAAACTTAAAACCTGCAAAATCCGGTTAGAACTGAAACGTGGTGGACCCTTGTCCACTAAATTGGACCTCCTGAATCCATTGGTGGTGTTTTCATGTCCCGTAAACGCGTGAAAACGTGAATCCGAAGCCAAGAAACCTAATGCCCTAACAATGGCAAAGCTTGAATCCTGCATCATACTTCAATACAAATGGTCCCAATCTACTTTATACATCCATATGAATTCATATATGCCATTATATTTCATTTAAACCAAACAAATCATGGGATACGAAAATTAAAAAAAGAAACTAAATATGGAGAATTTGATATACACTCTGTAAGCACCATGGAGACTGAATAACTACACGAACCTGCTTTGTATCACCTCAGGGACAAGATGAGACGACTCAGAAGCTTTGAAACTTGCAGCCACCACTCTTTTTCACGTGCCCTAGCTTTGAGTGAAGTTTTGGAGACTTGGAAACCCTTGTTCTTTCTCCTAATTTTCGTCCCCCCTTGTGCATGAAATATTCTCAATATATAGTGATGAGGATTAGGGCAAAATATTGGGAAGGAATCAAGTAATTGGTGAGAAAAAATTTGGAAAAAGATTTGATTGAAATTTACATAAATTCTTGCTATTTTAGTTCAATCTCCTTTCCAAATATTTTCACGTTTTCCTTGGCCCCCAAGATGATTTTGGATTGATTATAATATTTGGAAATTAATCACATGATCCTTGAGCATCAAGCTATGATTTTATTTTGATTTTATTTGATTTAAATTGAATTTAAATAAATAAATTCAAAAATAAATGAAATAAAATAATAAAATAAATATCAATTGATCTTTGGGCCTCTTTTAAGCTTAATATCACGTGGATAATACAAATTTATGGGCCCAATACTCAAAAGTATAAATTTCATCACTTAGGGCTTCATGTAATTCTCAAAAATCGACCAACTTGTGCAAGCCATAACTCATCCAATATTTCTCATATGGAAGTGTTCTAGGACTTTTTGGAATCCTCAAGATGTCCTCTACAAGCCACTTTGGAACATATTTTTCATTTGTAGATTTTATCTTGATGATATTGCTCCTGACGGAAAACAACTTTTTGCGATTTTCTAGAAGGACCTGTAATGTTTTGGCCTATATCGCTTATGCGGAGGCATTTCTGGATCTTGGACCCAACATCAAAGTTGTAGAGAATTAAATTTCCTTGAGAATGAGCTTTGGTTGAGGAATTTTTGAGAAAGTATGAGAGAGATATGGCTGGTCAAAGTTCAGTTGACTTTTACCTAGGAACCCTAATTTAGCAACTTTGTTCTTTTGTGGATTTTTGACCTTTTCTTGATGAATCATGATCAACCCTTGATCAAATGATGAATGAAACTTCAAAATGAGAATGTTGACAAAAAATCAGGAACTTTGACTATGTTTTGACCATAGTTTGACTTTTAGGTCAACCAGTCGATTGTTGATTATTTGGGTCATTGAGTGAACAATCTTTTGAATAAGGGCTTGAAACTTGGCATGAGGACCCTTTGAAGCATATGAGAGGCCATGGGATCCATTTGAGGTCTTAGGACTTGATGTTACTTTGAGAAATACAAAACCCTAGTTTAGAGGCTGTTGTTTAGGAGAGAGACTGTATGCTTCCTTCTTGTGTATCTTTGAGCATTTGAAAGTCAGATGGACTGAAATATGAATAAATATGTTGGCCAAATTTTGGGGTATGACAGCACGATTATGAACTCCACAAATGACGCTAAAACGTCACAAATCATCAATCCTACGAGTCACGCGCAACTTTAATGGACACGCACACTTTCTCGATCCCGTCTCGATCCCGTGTTATCGTGTTTTAACACCCGATTTGTTGGTACATACTTCCCACCCCTTTTGCAATTCAACACGACAAAATCTTTCTGTCTACTACTTCCATTGTCGGACCTTAATATAACAATGCCAAATCCAAGTCTACTAGCTTCACTTCGAACCCAATCAAGCAATTGTTCACGACAAGCGAAGCTCATATCATTTGTAAATTGTTGTCGAACATCCACCAAAACGGTAACGGTTTTAACATCGTTAACCGGCTCTTTATCAACGTTGACCTCCTCCGGAACTTCTAACTCATCGGCGACAATGTTGTCCGAATGCACCATACCTAATATATGCAAAAATACAAAAAAGCTGTTAAAACTATTTTTTTAATTCTCCCATACCTTATTTCAGAAGTGCATTTCCGAAATTTGTTAGGTGGTTTATTTCGGAAATGTACTTCCGAACTGACACAATTTTCATCATCCTAAATCAGCAACAATGTAGTGGAATAAGAGATTAAATGAATGTTGTTTACCTCAAATTGTAGCTTTCTATGCTCCCTTTAGTATGATCAACTGCTTGAAACTTGATTTGGAGACGAAAAATTGATTGAGAATGATGGAAGTTTTGGAGAGGGTTTATGTTTTGGTTTAGATGAAAATGATGAAATAGTGAAGTAGGAAAATTTGTAAGAACAGTTTTTTCGGAGATGCATCTCCGAAAAACACCACAAAATAGGTGTTTTCGGAGATGCATCTCCGAATTCTGGGAAAATCTAGAAAAAAAAAAGTTACTTCGAAGATGCATCTCCGAAATAGAGGTATTTTGGAGTTTTTAGCAGGAATTCTCCCCCTTGGAGAGTCTACAAAGAAATTGTAGAACTAAGTGCATGTTTGGTTTGGCTTTTGAAAATGCCAAAAGCAATTCTAGAGGTGTAGAATCAATTCTGGATAATTTTAAGATGTTTGGTTTGACAAAAGTAGAATTGATTCTGTCTCCAGAATTGATTCTACTTGAAGCTAGAATTTGTAGCTTCTGCCTCCAGAATTGATTCTGGATGATTTTTACACTGTAATTTATTATTCAACTCACTTTTACAAAATTATATCCAAACATAAATCAATTCTGCTAAACTCAATTCTGCTAAAATCAATTCTACCAAACTCAATTCTACTAGAATCAATTCTGTTCACCGCCAATCCAAACACACCTTGGGTTAGGTGTGCTAACAGAAGTGGGCTTTAGAGGTTTTGATTTGTATAATCCACTATTTGTAAAATGTTAAATTAATTTAAGTTGAAAAAAGTTTGATTATGGACAAGTTAACAAACCTAATAACCTAAAGAAAATTTAAAGACATATTTTTTTATATATTTTTAATAGTTAAATGACCTAAATTAGATTAAAGACTACTGACTAGTTACTCTACGTAGAAATAACTAATAATAAACAATTTGTATTATATTATTTTTGTTTGATTTTTAATAAAATAATTTACTAATTTGTAACACAAAGAAAGAAATCATAAGAATAAAAAAGAAAAACGAGCAGGTTAGTTACTATGTCACGTTACCAATTAACAGTAATGCAAAATAGATAAAATAAAGAACTATATAGTGATAGCACACATAATATTAAATCAAATCTAGAGAACAAGATAATATCACAATCATACAAATTCATATTTAAAACAACACTATAAAGAGAGAGTAAAACGCACAGAAAAAATGAAAACAGAACTTTGCCGGAAATTGATAGGATTTTTCTGTAAAAGACGTGACAAAGGGAGACGGTGTATGTAAATTGCTATGGGTAAAGATATGCTTACACTAATATTTACATTCACACCGTATTAATGTACACAATATATACTAATTTTGTTTTTTATTAATTAATTTTATTTTGATTTCTGTGCAATCAACTTTTTCCTCTCCTGTGTTCTACGATGTAGATACGGTGTATATAAAATTGCATGCATAGCACAACTCAATTGCTATTTTTATGTGAGAGAATATGTGTAAGAGAAATATGTAGAGAGTGGATTGTACCAAAGTATATGATCGTACCTGATCAGAAGAATCGTCAAGGCGTAAAGTCTGGCTTGAAGAGCAAGATGGGGGGGTACCTGCAAGGTTCTCCGATGCTTAAGTCAGTAGCTATCAGAGAATGAGGTTTAGAGTTGAGAATAGAATACCTGACCCTCTAGTGAAAGAGGGTATTTATAGCCCCCAGCGCTGGGCCAAGGTTCCCTAATTGGGCCAAATCCAATTGGAGGCCCACGTGCTAGGGAACTGCCAGAACGTCCCATGCTAGGGCTGAGTCAGCAGGAGACTCACGTTCTGGATGCACATAGCGTAGGGTTCGGAGATGGTTGACCGAATCCTTCGCTGGGACGTGACGCGTGATCTTCGTGCGTGGATAACTCCTTGACGGTTATCTAGCACGTGGGCCCAAAAGTTTGGGCCTGCTCGGCCAAAGTCCTCGTGACGGGCAGCCCCTATCTGTTCAGTAATTGGGCCCAAGGGAAGTGGGCCTGCTCAGCTGGTAATCAAGGGTTGGGCCTGCTCGGCCCAGACCAGAACAGGAGCCCCCCAAGTCATTAGCCTAATAGGGGTGATGACTTTAACGAGGAGGTTTAGCCGGGCACGGTTCCAAATCATGGGCTCCTCGAGGGCTTAGGTCGGTCGCCAATTGTCTTGGTTTTTAACCTTATTGGTTGTCATTCATTAGCGTGATTGACAGGTGTCAGCTGTACAGGCTGTAATCATTACTGCGCCGTTTCTAGGGATGAAAGTAGACGGCGTCTCTTGGAGTTCTCAAGATCCTTGGGACGCGTGGCAGCTTTTCGTGGAGGGAGCCGTCTTTGGGGTGTAGGCAATGATGGCGTCTCCTAGGCTGCCTAGGCCATCATGACACCCTTTGGCCTTCTTTCCCTATATAAGGAGTGAGGAGGTCACTCATTTAGTACTTAACATTTCCCAAGCCTTCAAGATCCGCTCACTGCTCTTCTCCTCGTTTCGTTCATATCTTCTTCGCTTTCTCCAAGTAAGTTCTTCGTCTCCTTTATGTTTTTATTTAAGTTTTATGCATTAGTTTTGAGTGAGGCGAGCATGGTTGATGAGCGTGACGAGGAAGGTTTATTAATTAGCCGAGTAAGCCTAGAAGACACCGTTTTTTCTCGTGCGTTTGCCGAGTGAGTTTTGAGTGAACGGGGCTAGAACGTTTGAATGAGACGTCCAGCTTTTAGGATTACTAGAGAGTGGTATGAAGGCCACGAGCAGTGGAGGTTGCACGTCTTGGTGAGGGCATGAATTCGCCGACCTCCGCTGCGTGCGGCGTATATATTCGGAGAACACTTTAGCTCGTCGGCCATTTGATGATTGGGGGAGTTTTCCTCGTCCCTTTTCCTCGCCCTTTCACTTGACTTGCGGTGGAAGGGTGGATTTGACCAGTCGAATTCACGGTTTCCTCTGCTTTTCAGGTAAATGGCCGACGAGAACAAGGATGATGTCGTCTTCGACGTTTCAGATGGGGAGGAAGCTGTTGGCGCGCAAGATGACGTTCCTGTCGTAGAGACCTCCCCTAGGGCACTTGAAGAATGGGTGGCTGTTGAGCCGAGGATGATTGCATCGCGCTTCACGAGTCATCCCAAAGAAGCCTTTAACGTCATCGAGGACCTTGACGAAGACGAGGAGCCTTCTTGGGGAGCCTTTGTGCCCAAATCTCACCAGAGGATCTGCTCGCGATTTCCCGGCCCCCGTTTCGCAATGTATGAGTTCGTCTTTAAGGAGGCTGGTCTCCGTCTCCCCTTCACTCATTTGCAACGGAGTGTCTTCAGTTGGTTGCGGCTCTGCCCGTCTCAGCTTCATCCCAACGCTTTGGCGTTCTTAAGGGCCTTTGAGATCGTGTGCGGGTATTTGGAGGTCGAAGCGACTCTGCCCCTTTTCTTTAGAATTTTCCATTTGCAGAGGTTGCGTGATCGGGACGGCAAGTGGAGTTGGGTGTCGTTCAAGCAGCCGAAGAAGCTGTTCGCTATTTACCAGGACTCTGTCAAGCACTTTAAGAACCGGTATTTTATAATTAAGCCGCTCACTCCTGATGCCGAGAGTCATTTATTCGAGGAGCGCGAGTATATTGAGGATGGGGTGAGGAGAGTGGGCCCAGCTGCTCGGTTCCCGTTAGAGTGGCAACCTGACCATTTCGAGCGTGGGACTGACTATTACATCTTCCGGGACGAGGATCTCAACGAGCGCGATACAGGGGGGTATCAGCGGCTCGCTTCTTTTGTGGACGGGTTTAGACCGGCAATATGTACATATCCCAACGGGGATCCCCTATTCGAGGAGGATGGAGGCCCTATGCTGGAGCCTCGACACATCAACATCAAAGCTGTCCTCGAGTGCGGAAGTTACGGGGACGCTATGATTTTGTTAGGTGAGATAACTATTATTTGCTCAAACAACACCTTTTTGGTTCTAACTCTTTATTTTGCAGGAAAAATGGCCGACTTGCACGACAAAGTGACGAAGATGCGGGCCAAGAACAAGGGGGCCGCCAAAGTGTCTGGGAAGCGATCGCGGGTCGAGGAGGTCAAGGCGGCTGCCGCGAGTGTCCCCGACAGTGGCTCTCCCTTGTCAGTCGGGACGAGCTCGCGTGGTTCTCCGGCCGGAAAGAAACAAAAGAATGACGGGACCGGGGAGTTTCGCCCTCTTATCATCGACAACCCCTCCGAGGAGGACATTGTGCTGCCTTCTTGTACTCTGCATAGGGGGATCTTCTCAAAGAAAAATGTTCTCCTCGAGCGGGAGGAGGTGAGGCACATCGTCAAGCGGGACAGGGTGACTCGAGACAAGGATTTGTCCGAGGACCTCGAAGGGATGATGAGGGTGGCCGCCTTGGCCTTGGCTCTTAACGCTCAGAATGTCTGTCCTCAGAAGGACTACGATGCTCTTCAGATCAAGTACGATGGGCTGGAGCACGAGTTCGAACAGTACAAGGACAAGTATGAGGTCCAGAGCGGGATAGTGGAGGATCTCGTCAAAGAGCGCAACAAGGTTACGGACTTGGAGGCCGAGGGAAAAAGGCTCCGCGAGAGAATTGCTGAGTTGGAGAGGGCTCATCTCCCTGCTGCCGAGGAAGATGAGGACGAGAAAGCCTTGGTGACGCGTTCTCAGCTTCTGGGCAAGGTGAGGGAGCTGGAGGTCGACTGTGTTGCTACCTTGGGGGTCGGTTTTAAAGCTGCGGTGGATCAGCTGAAGGTCCTCAACCCGCGTTTGGTGACGAAGGGCATTGGTCCATACCATAAGGTCGTGGACGGGCGAATTGAACCGAACCCGGAGTTCGAGGACTGGGAAGATGAGGAGGAACCCCAGGGTGAGGACGAGGGTGCCGAGGATGAAGATGGCGATGTTTGACCAGTCTTTTATTATTATGGCCTGCGTGCCGATGTTTTGTGGCCTGCGTGCCAGCATTTTGTGGCCTGCGTGCCAAGGTAGCTAGTTGGGTGATGCCCGGATAATTTTTGTAATATTTGGATATCTCCGGCCAATTTGGTCGGTTTTTAATAGTTTTATGCTCCAATGTTTATTTGTGCTTATCTGATGTATGTTTTGTGTTTATGCTTGAATTACGTTTGTGCTCGACCGAGGTTTATGGCCCGGGCGTGTGGGGAACGGTCCGGGTGCGCAGAGCAGGTGTGCGCTATAAGCGAGCGCGAGGCCGCGGTCGGGGCCAGGTGCTCGCGGCGTGAACGATCCCATCGCGAGCTGGGGTTCTGCCGTGCAGGTACTTCCGCGGAGGGTCTGTGTGTAAGGCCCGCCGTGTGGTCGGCTTTGCCTCCTAGTAGGGTTATCCGACTGAAGCTGTCGTGGAGCATACGCGCTTGTACCATGGCGCGAATCCTCGCCCGTATCTTCCTCGTGTTCGTCACGAGCGGCCGGGTAGTGTTAGGTTGTTTCTAACTGTAGTAGCGTCTGAGTTTTTCAGCATTCCAAGGTCGAGCTAGTTTTTCGCCGAGAAGGTTCTCGAGGTAATACGCACCGTTTTCGATTTTATCGTACACTTGGTACGGACCTTCCCAGTTTGGGGCTAGTTTGCCTTCGCGTGAATCTTTCATGTTCCTACGGAGCACTAAGTCTCCGACTTCGAAGGAGCGCTTGACGACTTTGGTGTCATGTCTTAACGCTATTTGTTGTTTCAATTTCGCTTCTCGCAGGGAGGATCCTGTTCGGATCTCCTCGACCATGTCGAGCTCTTCTCTCATGGCTTCGTCGTTGAGCTCTTCCTCTAGAGGTGACTCAGTCCGACGAGACGGTTCTCGGATCTCCACGGGGATCACGGCTTCTGTGCCATAGGTTAGCCTGAATGGTGTTTCGCCCGTGGTTGAATGCGGGGTCGTCCTGTACGCCCAGAGGACGCTGTGTAGCTCTTCGACCCAAGCTTTTTTCGCCTCGCCCAGCCTTCTCTTCAATCCACGGAGGATGACCCGGTTGGCGGCTTCGGCCTGTCCGTTGGTTTGGGGGTGCTCGACTGAAGTGAAGTGCTGCTTTGTCCCGAGTTTGGCCACGAATTCCTGGAATTTTCTGTCCGTGAACTGGGTGCCGTTGTCGGTTATTATCGCCTGTGGTACCCCGAATCGAGCGAGTATGTTCCTCTTGTAGAATCGGAGTACGTTTTGGGATGTGATTTTAGCGAGTGCTTCAGCTTCTATCCATTTTGTGAAGTAATCTACAGCGACCACCAGGTATTTGTTTTGGTAGGAGCCGACCGGGAAAGGTCCGAGGAGGTCCATTCCCCATGTAGAGAAAGGCCAAGGTGAGGAGAGAGATTTGAGCTCGTTCGGGGGTGCCAGGTGCATGTCGGCGTGACGCTGGCATTTGTCGCATTTCTTGACGTACTCTTTGGCGTCCTGCTGCATGGTCGGCCAATAATAGCCGGCTCTGAGGGCTTTCCTAGCTAGTGATCGTCCACCGAGGTGCTGGCCGTTGATTCCATCATGGAGTTCCTGGAGTACCTCTAGTGCTTGCGAGGCGTCGATGCATTTAAGGAGGCGATGGAGAAACCTCGTCGGTATAGCTTATTTTCGAGGATAGTGTATGAGCACGCTCGTCTCTTAATTGTTGAGGCTTCTTTCGCGTCGGCGGGGAGCTCGTCTTTTGTGAGGAAGTTGTACACTGGGGTCATCCAGCATTGGTCGTCCCCGATGGCGAATATCTGTGGAGCTCGCGCGTTTTCGCCTACACTTGACCTGGGCAGAATTTCTTGGATAACCGATTTGTTTCCCCCTTTCTTTCTCGTGCTCGCAAGTTTGGACAGTATGTCGGCGCGCGAATTGTGTTCTCGGGGGATATGCTCAACTTCCGCTTTGGCGAATTTTTTCATCTTATCTTTGACGAGCGTGAGATATTCGGCGAGCACGTCGTTTTTGGCTTGGTACTCGCCGCTGATATGAGATGCGACGAGTTGGGAATCAGTGTAGATCTTGACCTCTCGTGCTCCTATGTCCTCGGCGAGTCGCAGTCCCGCGAGGAGGGCTTCATACTCGGCCTGGTTGTTTGACGTGTTGAAGGAGAGGACTAAAGATACTTCTATGATAAGACCCTCGCCGTTTTCCAAGATAATGCCAGCCCCGCTGCCCGAGCTGCTTGAGGCGCCATCTACGTAGATGGTCCACTTGTCTTTAGTTGCGTAGGGTGAGTCGGTGATAGAGGTCATTTCGGCTACGAAGTCCGCCAGCGCCTGAGCTTTTAACGCCTTCCTGCTCTCATACTGTACGTCGAATTCCGAAAGCTCGAGGGACCATCTTAACATTCTGCCGGCCATGTCTGGTCGGCTGAGGAGTTGTTTGATGGGTTGATCCGTCCGAACGAAGATTGTGTGAGCGAGGAAGTAGTATCGTAGCCTCCTGGCCGCTATTACTAGGGCCATGGCGACTTTCTCGATCTGTTGGTATCGTACCTCGGGTCCCTGTAGGGCCTTGCTGGTAAAATACACAGGTTTTTGCCCGTCTACGGTTTCTCGGATCAAAGCCGCGCTGACTGCCTCGTTTGAGACGGCCAGGTAAAGGTACAGAGGCTCGTTGTCGTCGGGTCGAGAAAGGACGGGCGGCGAGGAAAGTACTTGTTTGAGGTGTGCTAGTGCTTGCTCGCACTCCTTGGACCACTCAAAGGCTGCTTCTTTGCGTAGCAGTTTAAAGAAAGGGAGGGCGTGCTGGGCGGATTTCGCGACGAAACGTGATAGCGCAGTGAGCATCCCGTTTAATACTTGGATGGATTTTTTATTGTTGGGAGTAGGGAGCTCGGAGAACGCTCGGCATTTATCCGGGTTGGCTTCTATTCCCCGTTCGGTCAGATAGAAACCGAGGAATTTTCCTGCTCGGACGCCGAATGTGCATTTCTCCGGGTTGAAGCGCATCTTGCAGGATCTGGCCCGCTCGAATACGCGCTCGAGATGGGAGGTGTGGTCGGTGTCCCCCCGAGACTTGACGATCATATCGTCCATGTATACCTCGAGGGTATCGCCGATCTCCCCTTGGAACACTTTGTTCATCATCCGTTGATACGTGGAGCCCGCGTTTTTGAGACCGAAGGGCATTACGTTGTAGTAGTAATTGCCCGACTCGGTCATGAACGCCGTGTACTGCTTGTCGCTCCTCGCCATCGGGATCTGGTTGTAACCTGAATAAGAATCCATAAAAGATAATAATTTATAGCCGGCCGAGTTGTCGACCAGTCTATCAATGTTTGGTAACGGATAGGCGTCTTTTGGACATGCCCGGTTAACATCAGTATAATCAACACACATTCTCCATTTTCCATTAGATTTCTTAACAAGTACAACGTTTGAGAGCCAAGTTGAATACTTGGCCTCGGAAATAAAATTTGCCTCTAAGAGGTCTTTTACAGCTTTCTCGGCAGCCTCCGCTTTCTCGGGAGACTGCCGACGCCTACGTTGAACTACGGCCTTTGCGGCTGGATTGATGGAGAGGTGGTGGCAGGCGACCTCAGGGTCGAGTCCGGGCATTTCCGCGGCGCTCCAAGCGAACAGATCAGCATTGGCTCGAAGACAGGCTATGAGCTGCTTCCTCGGAAGGTCTGGGATCCCCTTACCGATTTTCACTGCTTTGTCAGGGTTTTCGCCCAAGGGGACCAGCTCGAAATCTCCGTCCGGAACTGGTCGGAAGGGGTGAGGTGATTTAGATCTCGACTCTTCCCCAGTCTTTTGTTCTTCTTCTGCAAACCGGGCGTCCAGGTCGACCGAGCTGACGTTGGTTGTCTGATGCTGGTCTTCTCGAGGATGCTTGTCTTCGGCCCTTGGCTTTTTGTTGGAGCTGGTCGGCGGAGCGATCAGTTCTAATCCTTTGACGGAAGCGTCGAAGATTCTTCTGGCTGCTTCGATATCGGCGTTGATGGTGGCCACTCGTCCGGTCCTCGTGTAGAACTTCATCTTCAGGTGGACTGTGGAGGGTACGGCGGTCAGTTCGGCCAGAGTGGGGCGTCCGATGATGCAGTTGTACAGGGTTTTGCAGTCGATCACCAAGAACCTAGTTTTGACTTGCCTGGAAGCCTCCCCTTCTCCGAAAGTGACAATCAGCTCGACGTAGCCCCATGGTTTAGTGGTAGCTCCGTTGAAGCCTTGAAGGTCTGAACCCACATAGGGAGTGAGGTGCGAGTCGTCCAGCTGGAGTGTCTGGAAGAGATGGGAGTACATGATGTCGACCGAGCTGCCTTCATCGACTAGGACCCGTCGAACATCGAAGTTCGCCATTCTTGCTCGGACGAGCAGAGGAATCGTGGCGTTTGGAGCTCCGCCGGGTAGTTCTTCCAGGTAGAAGGTGATTGGTTCAGATTTCCCTCGGAACTTTCTCAGTCAGGGGCCGAGGTCTGCGTTGGCACTGAGCAGCTCATCGAACTTTCTCTTCACTGAACTGATGGTGAGAGAGCCCGGATCTCCGCCGTTGGAGACGACCATGGCGAATGGGAATCCTTCACATTTGCTGAGTGCAGCAGGTGCCCTGACCGATGGTATGAAATCTTCAGGTCGGGTTACTGACAGGGCTACCTGTAGGGGCCTGTTGTCCGGCGAATTCCCTTCGTCAGAGTTTCTGTGGTCGTCCCTTCGGGAAGGTTCCCCTTTCTGTGTGTATTTTGAAAGGCGAACTTCCTTGATCAGTGTTTCAATAGCGTCCTTGAGGTGAATGCAATCCTCGGTCATATGTCCATGGCTCCTGTGGTATTTGCAGTACTTGGACTTGTCGGTTCCTGGCCTCGCGGGGTTTGACTTCGGGGGTCTGATGTTCGACTTTTTGAAGTCAGTGTTTTGGCATTCGGCTAGGATCCTTTCCCGTGAGGCGTTCAGCGGGGTATATTCGTTGAAACGACCAGAAGGTCCCCGGCGTTCTTTGATGTCGAGAGACCTGTCGTCTTTCCTTCTCTCGTGCCCGCGCCTCGAAGTTGAGGGGTCATGGTTGGAACCGCGAGCGGCATCGTTGTCCCGTGACGCTCTCGTGGTCGCAGCCTCTGCTTCCTCATATCTGATGAAGGCCTGAGCCTTGCGAAGGAGGGCGTTCATGGAGTGGACCTCCTCAATCTTGATGGCCTTTTTGAAGTCGCTTCCGGGGAGGAGCCCTCGTTCGAGTAGGTACCTTTTCATGTAGTCCGCGGTCTGCACTTGGACAGCTTCTTTGTTGAACCTGTCGAGGTAGTCTCTCAAAGATTCGTTGGTACCTTGGATTACTGCCTCAAGGTTTGCTTCTGACTTCGGTTGCCGACGAGACGCGGTGAAGTGGCTTAGGAAAAGATCCTTCAGCTCGGTCCAGGAGTGGATGGAGTTAGGGGGCAGATTCATGTACCAATTCATCGCGCCTTTCCTTAGTGTGGTCGGAAAGATGCGGCATTTGATGGATCCACGTACCACGTGGTAGTCCATGACAGCTTCGATGCTCCTTATATGGTCATCGGGGTCGGTGGTCCCGTCATAGTGGTCCAAGGCTGGTGGTTTTTCCATCCCCCGGGGAAGACGAACACGCCGGATTTGCTCGGACAAGGGACTGCGGAAATCCTCTTCGTCGCTGGGTTCAGGGGAGTTTGAATGTCTGCCCTGCTGGGGCTTAGTGCGTGGTTTGCCCGAGATTTTGCGGTTGTCTTTTGGAGAATGCTCGCGGACTTTCTGCACGGCTTTGGAGGGGCCTTGGTGCTCCTGCTCGGGTGAGAGATCTTTGGCTTCAGTGGTTTCAGGTTTCTGATTCTTCCGCGTCTTCCGAGGTGGAGAGCGGGAATAAGACCGCTGGCGCCGGTTTCTCCTCGAGGGGGAGCGAGACCTAGATGGACTGCGCTTGCGACTTCTCCTCGGGGGAGACCGCGAAGAGGAATAGGAACGTGACCGATGGCGCCTCCGTTGGGGGGAGCGATATCGTCGCCTCCTTTCCAGGTCGTGGAAGCGGTCGCCCTGTTGGCGGATGAGGCGGTTGGTCTTCTGCAGCTCTTTGAGTAGGAGAATGGCAGTCGGATCAGCGCCCTCGGGAATGTTAATCTGTTCCTCCTCGTCCGGGCTACGGCTTCTTCGTCTGTCAGAGGTGTGGGTGAACGAGGAAGCGTGTTGCCCGTCTCGGGTATCAGTTTCATTCACCACTTGGAGCTGGTCTGGTTCAGTCTGGGGCCGGGTCTGCCCGTCTTCCCCGTTCTGAACCTGTCCTTCAGGACGGGTTTGTTCGACGTTCTGGACTTGTTGAAGGCCGTGGACATGTTGAATGTGCTGAGTCTGTTGCCTCTGTCCGGTAAAAGCACGTTCCTGCCGGCGGCGGTTTGTCAGTTCGCGGCTGGAATCTTCAATCAGTTGTTCCAGGACAAAGGGATCAGGACTGGGTGTGTTGTTATTGGCCATGACGATGGTGAAAGGTTATGCTTTGATCTTTGTTAAAGAAGGGGGAGCAAGGTTCCCACAGACGGAGCCACTGATCGTACCTGATCAGAAGAATCGTCAAGGCGTAAAGTCTGGCTTGAAGAGCAAGATGGGGGGGGTACCTGCAAGGTTCTCCGATGCTTAAGTCAGTAGCTATCAGAGAATGAGGTTTAGAGTTGAGAATAGAATACCTGACCCTCTAGTGAAAGAGGGTATTTATAGCCCCCAGCGCTGGGCCAAGGTTCCCTAATTGGGCCAAATCCAATTGGAGGCCCACGTGCTAGGGAACTGCCAGAACGTCCCATGCTAGGGCTGAGTCAGCCGGAGACTCACGTTCTGGATGCACATAGCGTAGGGTTCGGAGATGGTTGACCGAATCCTTCGCTGGGACGTGACGCGTGATCTTCGTGCGTGGATAACTCCTTGACGGTTATCTAGCACGTGGGCCCAAAAGTTTGGGCCTGCTCGGCCAAAGTCCTCGTGACGGGCAGCCCCTATCTGTTCAGTAATTGGGCCCAAGGGAAGTGGGCCTGCTCGGCTGGTAATCAAGGGTTGGGCCTGCTCGGCCCAGACCAGAACAGTATAGAAATTGATGTAAAAAGTATGTAAAAGAGTGTAGATTTTTGTGAAGTGTGCGGGGAGAGAGTACGTGAGAGTGAGGAGAGAATGAAACTGGCCTTTCTTTTTTCGGTTCTTTCTCCGTGTTCTTATAGTCTCTCATACAAGCATGGCAGGGCCGGCCCAAGGGCCAAACTGCTAAAGTTAGGGTTTTAGGCCTCAAAAGTTTGGTTTTAAAAAAGGCCTCAAAATTTTTTTATTTAGATATAAAAATATTTAATGACATTTGAATTAATATATTATTGTAGTTGAATTGTTAATATATAGGCCTCTTTTCCTATTGGTATTTAGTTCAACTCTTAACAACCACAAAATTAATATTTTGAAATACATTTTAAAGACGTCACTTTAAAATTTACTTTAGGCCTCTAAACGGGTTGGGCCGGCCCTGACTAATGGTATTGAACAAACAAAATAACTAACATTATGAGCTTTGTTCTATGTGGTAATTCCTTTCAATTTTTTATGATATTGTCTTGAGGTTGTTTTGGAAACTAAGATGATTTTGTTGGAATGTTGTTTTGAAAAGGTTTTAAAACTTTGATTTTTTTTTTTAGTTTGGAAGAAAGGAGTGTGTTGTATTTTTTTTTTATTTGGACTAATAATGTTTAGACAATAGTAATTACCAAAATAACAAATACTATAATAGCAATAGCAAATAATAATAGTAAAAAAAGGGTAAATAAGAATAAGCTCTCTTTTTTTCTTTTTTAAATGGTAAATAATGACTAAAAGGAAAAAGAATGGATTTCTAAAAATGGAATAAAATATCAATAGCACTAAAAATAATAAAAAAAAATAGACTTTCTTTTATTTTGTTTTTTTCTTATAAATTAAACATCTAATTAAATCTAATAATGAAAGGAGAAAAGTATTTAAAATAGAATAAAATTACTAATTAGTAATAATAGTAATAATTAAACGAAAATTAGAATAAAAAATATATTTGTATGATTTTTTGAATAAAAATAAGGTTATTAACAACAAAAAGGAAAAAATGTCAAAATGTAAGATTCAGATCTGCGACCTTGGACACTAGTAAGTCCTTAAATTTGCTTTCTTGTCAATTGTATTATTTAATTTATTCAAAATAAAATTGCACTATAAAACACGGGAACTGTCAAGCAAAATTTGTTTATTTAGAAAATACAGATAATTTAAAGTGACTATTACATATTTTTTGTAAGTAAAAATTACTGTTAGAATGTTAGTAAAATTGAATAAAAACTTATAAAATCAAAGTTAAAAATAATTTTAAGTGTTAGAAATAAGGCGGGCGAATTTGGGGTATGACACTATGTAGATTGTTTGTTTCACTAACTCCCACTTAAAATACATTCATTTAAATTGACATAAATACTATAATCTAAAAATTAAATTGTATTTGAAAACCAACTTACATCAATCATAGCTTCCGAACTGCTTGTGTCTCATCGTTCATTTGGCGTTCTTTTACATATAAATTATGGTATAATGACTTGGCTCCTTAGATGCATTGTTGTCTTCTATTATAGTTAAATTTCATTAACTACAATTTATTAGATAATTTGCCTTATCATCTGCACTAATGATCGTAAAAATTTCAATAATAAAAATTACGATGATAAGTGATGATGATGGAAATTTAACTATAATCGAAGATTACGATGTATCTAAGAAGTTAGACCAATAAACCATAATATATATGTAAAAGAGCATGAAATACACGATGGGACGCATGCAATCAGAAAATAATGGTTTGTTTAAGTTGGTTTTCAAGAATAGCTTAATTTTCAGATTATAGACTTCTTCATCAATTTGAAATCTTGTATTTCTTTAGTGAGGTGTATGGAAAACAAGCAATCTACATATTATATAAAAACTCTGGGTACTTTTCACAACAGTTATATATTGTAACCGTGATCAAAGGTCATTTATGATTTACATAATTTATGTTGATGATTTTCGAACCCGGTACCTATGTGTAAGTATCACAACGGTTTATAAGTATAACCGTTGTGATAAGTGGCGCGCGTCCTGCCTTTCAATAACGGTTTCCAGACCGTGATAGAAACAACGAACTTACAACCACACCCTACTTAACAACGGTATGATCCGCGTGATGGTATCCCTTTTCCAACCGTTGTGAAAGGGGTTTTCTGTAGTAGTGGGCGAGTGACATGTAAATTTCATGTAATGTGATCTCTGAATCATACCTATTTTCAACATGTCTAACAAAAGACTCTATTTGAGATCAAATTGAAGTTTCCAAATTCAATATTTGCATAAACGATACAAAAATGGTTATAACTATAATAACCTCGTAAACTTCATTTCTGCAGATAATCTTAACATAAAGTTTGCATAGGTATATCAAAACAATATTATAAAACATAAAGAAGAAGTGACTCCCACTAATCTAATTCATCCTTAGTGACAAAAATTATATCAAAGACCTTATATGTCAAGTATTTGATTAGTGAGTCTATTAGCATAAATTCCAAATGTGTGTGTGTGTGTGTGTGTGTGTGTGTGTGTGTATATATATATATATATATATATATATATATATATATATATATATATTTTCAACAATAATAACTTATAAGCTAATGGATATGTGACACGTGGCCATTAAATGATTCAAAGGTTCAGATTATAAGTTTAAAAGTATTTTTAATTTACAAAATCAATAAACCATTAGAAAGAGAGGACTCTCAATAACTCAGATCTTCTTCTTTTTGTAAAAAAACTCAGATCTTCTTCTATTTCTTCTCCACGTTCCTAAAAATCACAATCCATAAACCCAAATCGTTTTGCCTTATCGATGTTGTGAACTCATATATACTTCTTCTTGACATGTGTATCACTCTCTTGTTGCTTTATTGTTCTATGTCGCTCTATTGAATCATTGTATCACTCTGAATCTCCGCCATATCACTCCACATCATTTCTCCTAGTTGTTGTATCTTTACGACAGTGCATTAGCCGGTTATGGCAGAAGAACAAATATTAAAATAGGGGTAAATGAAAATTTTGGAAATAAGACGCATTAGGTTCTTTGAGTTTTGTAGAAGGTAGAATATGAATGAGGGTTTTGGAAGAAAAAAAGAAAAATTACGAGAAAGAGAAGATGAACGGTACAATTTTTTTTTTAAAATCTGATTTTCAATTATTAAATCGTAGCCATTGAAATTTCTTTTGCCAAATGTCACACATTTGTTTGAAAATAGGACATAAATTGGATAATAAGAACTAGAGGAGAACCAAACTCATATTGTTGAAAATCTATATGACTGTCTTACAATATAAATTGAGTGGTCTTTCAAAACTTTATATTGAATTGTAACTGAGGGACATAAATATTTACCTTCATTTTTTTCCTGTATTAGGATGTCTATTTGACATCTAAAATATCGGAGTCAAATATACTAATAATCTCCCCATTGTTAGATCTCCAATTTGTGAGCACAAGTTCTTTTGGTCTTTATAACGATCCTCATGGTTGCTCTTTTTTCTTCAACAATTCAATATTGATTTTTTCAAGTGTACACATTTTTGCATACATAAATAAAATCACATATAAAAATCTCACAATCAAAGCGTAGGAAAATACTCAAAATTTCAAATTTCCATATTTACTTTAAGACAATTATAATTAAAACCTAATAGTTACTTTCAACCTCATTGAATAAAACTTTTTTTGATATTTAAATAATACCTTGAGAATAATATCTAAATATAAAAATAATTTAATACAAAAGAGGCGTCCCTAAGATCTTTCACACTAAATTTTCATTAGAGACTTTTCGGTTTCACATAAAAAGCTTTACTTAATACAATAAAACTACACGTTATATAAGAAACATAAACTTACTCCCACTGACTTTATAATACCCATAAATTTCCCTCTATTCATCTCAAAACTGAATGAAACAACTAACTTTAGAATACTCATCATAAAACCAAATAAGACAATTAACATCATAATATTCATCTACGTGGATACACAAGAGTCACATTCTCATCAATACGATTTGAGTTAACCTACTGATGAAGAGCCAAAACAAAACAATGAATCGTTCACACAAAACGATGAAGTGGCTGAATACAGTAACGATGAAATACATGAAGTGCAATATGAAGATCTTTTGGTGGTAGTGATGTTGATGACAATGATTTAGATATCGGTGTATCGTCGCAGACTACAAATGCACAACCGATTAGTATGTATGCTCCACCGGCGCACATGCGAAATATCTGTTTAGAGGAGGCACAACATGACTCACTATTTGGTTCATACAGACCAAACTATGGTGTTGATTATTTACATGTGGGAATGGAGTTTGACAACAAGGAGGCGTGTGTTGGTGCTATACAACATTAGCATATCACCAATAATCCTTACTACTCGGTGTATAAATCTGACAACAAAAGGTACGTAATCAAGTGCAGGAATCCTGATTGCCAATTCAAATGTAGAGCTTCAATTCACAAAGAGAACTCAAAGTGGACGATTGGTAAGCTTCGTGGACCACATGTTTGCACGACGTCTTCAATGTCACAAGAGCAAAGACAACTTACATCAGAAATGATCAATCAATGCATCAGGGATCTCATTAACACTTACCCGTCACTTAAGGTAAAGGTTATAATCTCTCACATCACAGGAAAGTATGGGTATAATATATCGTATAGGAAAGCGTGGCTTGCAAAGATAAAGGACATAGAATCCATGTATGGAAATTGGGAGACGTCGTACAATGACCTTCCATAATGGTTGTTGGTAATAAAAGCATATCTTCCTGGTATGATAATAAATTTGCAAACCTTGCCTGCCTTTTCAAACGAAGGAAGCCATTTGGGTGATAGGATGATCTTCCATAGTCTATTTTGGGCGTTTCAACCATGTATCCATGATTTTTCTTATTATAAGCCTATTGTATAAGTTGACGGAACATGGTTGTATGGACGGTATAGAGGGACCTCGTTGATGGTTGTTGCTCAGGATGGGAATGGTAACATTTTTCCAATCGTATTTGCAATTGTTGGGGGTGAAACCAAGGATGCTTGGAGTTTCTTTCTTCGGAATCTGAGAAACCACGCGATACCCCAGGCCAATCTATGCATGATATCAGACAGACATCCATCGATTAAAAGTTCCTATGATAATCCTGCAAATGGATGGCAAGATCCTTCGTTTTCATATGTCTACTACATCAGGCACATCGCGCAAAACTTCATGCGTACGATCAGAGACAAGGAACTACGTAAAAAACTCGTCAACATGGGTAATAATCTACTTTTATACCTTGTACATATATCAACTAAAATTCATATGTTTAACATGTTGATTATTTTATAACAGGATATATATTGACGGAGTCGATGTATAACTACTATAGAGTTGAAATTTGATGGGCAAATAGAGATTCTTTGGAGTGGATTGAAAATATTTCCTAGGAGAAGTGGACAAGGGCATTTGCAAAGGATAATGCTGGGACAAATGACTTCTGCTAAAGGCAGACCAAAACCTTCCAATAACTTCTTTGGTACAGTCTACATATTTTTTGGATGGGAGCGTTATTTGGTAAACGCAGCCATGGCTGGACAAAGAGATTGGCATCAGGTCAAGATTTTATAGACAATTGTATCAAGGGGATGGATGAAGAAGTCAATAAAGCAAGCAATTATAGTGTAATGTAGTTCGACCAGGAGAGATTCTATTTTATGGCGGCCGAAAGAATAAACCACAATGATGGTCGACCAACTAGTGCTATCAGCGTTGATCTGAGGAAACATACTTGTGATTATGGAAAATTTCAAGTGTTTCATCTGCCTTGTTCCCATGTTATTGCAGCTTTTGCAAGTATACGCCAAGACTACACCATTCACATTCCAGGCGTGTTCAAGATTCACAATACTTTTAAAGTCTACCAAGAAAGCTTCCTTGTACTCCCACATTAGGAAAACTGGCTGCAATATAGAGGAGTTACTCTTTGTCATGATGAGACTATGCGTAGGAAGAAAAGAGGTCACCCAAATAGTACTTGGATTAGAACTGAAATGGGCGACGTGAAAATGGAAAAGAGAATGTGTCAGATCTGTCGTGAAGTAGGCCATATCCGGAGTAAATGTCCAAATGTAGCAGGTCATTCTAATAGGCCATAGTGTTTACTTTAACTGGATTTATTAATGTAATATAATGTCTTTTTAATTGAGCTTTCATTCCAATTATAAATAACAACACAGATAAAACAGAACTAAAACAACATAAAACAGAACTAAAACAACATTCCAAGACAACGAAATAAAGACAGCCACAAATAAAACTACGACACAGGAAACAAATAAAACATAACTAAGAGATTACAACCATCAACACAATATCATCTTGTCCTAGCATCATCATAAGGACACAAGCATCATTTTTCACGGGTCTCCAGGAAAGCGTTACTCCATTTGGACCTGACACCGTGACTTGGCTGTCAATTCTCCTTATCTTTTCACTGTCGAGAATGTTTTCGTCTAGCCAGTGGATCAAGTGCCTCTAGAGATTCTCAAATGTTTGTGTGTTCTAGAGTTTGATAATCAACAGAGGCTTTATTGCTGAAAAAATAGTGTTGCATCTCTCTTGATAAATGGGAACGCTGGAAAGGTGTCTGAAGACATCTTCAAGAGTTAAAATAAGACTTTGATTGTAACTGATGTGAGTACCAATAGGCAAATAAAGCTTATTTATAGGAAACAAATAGTTAATAAAATATATGCGCTCGGCCATCTATTGGCCGACCTATGCCTTTTTCGCATATTCGTTTCAACGGATCGGCCAATGATGCACCGACCATATTATAGTAGTATTAAATAATTTAGTTTAAAAAATTCTTGTTAATTAATTTATTATAAAACAATAATTCAATTAAATTTTAAAATATTTTTTATAAAAAATTTATTAAAATAATATTTAAATATTATATTAAATTCAAATAATAGTTTAAATAATTAATTAATAATATTAATAAAAAGCATCATTTAATTATTAAAAAAATCGAAGAAAAAAAGGCCTAGTTCAGGGTCAGCCAACCCCTGGCCGAATCCCAACTGGCAGAAAAAATCGTGACATGATTGTCCATGCATTGGAAGAACCCAAAGTAAAAAAGATTGCATTTTAGTTTTTTTTTTCTTTAATATGTGGCAATGTGGTATTTTGTTTTGGTTTGTGGCATTCCTGTAAAAAAACCTAAAAAGGTTAGAAAAAATATTGAAAAAAGTTTGTACTTGGTGTGTGAAAAGTATACTGTGTACGTGAATTTACAGTGTAAACATGAAAGTGATGTAAGGATGGTATTGTTTTGTGAGGATTTATGTACGTGAATATTTTAGAGAATGAGCAGTAGTGAGAGAATGGTGAATTGTTAGTTGGTTCATGTGAATGGCCTAATGTGCCTATTTATATTAATAAAAGTAGGTTTATAAAAATGGAAAAAATTATTATGAAAAATCAACATGATCAAAAATCATTAAAAGTATTGAAAAAAAATGATTTGCTTTGATTCTTGCTAGAACTAGAAAAAATCAAATCAAAAAATTCAATGATATTGATTTGGACAAAGACAAAAATTAAAAACTACCATTAATATTTTTATATGATTTTTTGAGTTATTTTTGTGCATAAAATGAAGGAAAACTAAAAATTAATTATATATTTAAAAATGGCTTAAAATAAGAAACAAAAATTAAAATTAAAATAATAAAGATGTAATTTTGTGTTTTATAAAATGGTAATAAGGTTAGTAACAAATGAAAGAAAAAATGTTTAAAAATAAAGGAAGATTTGAAAGTGTGACCTTATGCTTGGAAGCCTTATCTCCTTATCAATTGTACTGTCTCATTTATTCGAAATAAAAAGGCACTTGAAAGCATATGAAGGTCCAATAAATATTTGTTATTTAAAAATACAAATAATTCAAAGTAAACTATTATATATTTTTAAATAAGAAAAATAAAAAATGTTAGTACAAATAAACCAAAAATTTTATAAAGCCCAAGTTTAAAATAATTCGACTGTTAGAAATAAGACGAGCAAATTTGGGGTATGACACATTTCGCAAATAAGATGGATAAGCTGAAGATGCTTTATGATCTTTGTGATGCTCATGGCATCAAATTTTGTTCTTCTGACCGGGCTATGACACCCTCTCCTCAGATTACTTCCCTTGCTCCATAAAGTTTGTATATTAGTTATAGTATTACTCAAACATTTGCACCATACAATTTATTAGATAACATTATGTTGCTTTCATTATTGCGGGGATTAACATTACTTAATATTTGACAAATAACATAACTTAACACATAACGATTAACATAACTTAACACAGACGATTACATAACTTAACAAAACAATAATAAACAACAAAACCTAGATGTTAGTAGATGATTTTAGATATTTAAACATCTTGATTTTATCATCGACAAACCTAGAAATTGTCGCATCAACTTCGATCGGTCCCTTTGTTTGTCTACAGTGATATGTTGTCCATATAACCATCAAATCTTCAACTCAATGTTGTTGTATTTTACCTTTCCTTTAGTACCAATCCATGGAGCACAAAACTCAACCTTTCCCACCTTTAAACTCTCGTTGTGGGGTAGCAAATTATCTATTAGGATCTCATAACAGCTAGATTGGTGGTGTCCTCGGGTAGCTGAAAATCAATAGCAAGTTTGACATCGTTGAAGGACACAACTCCCATAATCAAATATTTAGACATTCTAAATTTTTTAACAATACATGATCCATATTTATAAAATTTTGGATTCATTATGAACCACACACAAGTGTCAATGCAATCACAACCGTATAAAATTATCGGCAAAATCTCAACTATTGAATATTACACTATCGGATTTTTTGAAGTTCTTCTAAAAGTCACGTAAATATATAAGCTTTTCAAAATGGATGACTTTACACTACCGTATTTTTCAACATTTTGCATAAAATCTGGTACACAATGGTATTTTTTAAAAAATTGGTAAGTTTTTTTCACCCACTAGTTTTTTAAAAAAATTAGTATAAATGTATATTTGATTTAGAAGTGTGGAAATAGTTTGTGACACACATATTTGATTTAGATATAAAATATATTAGATTTGACTTAGGTCTAAAATTGACTAGATTTAATTTAATTCCAAAATAGATATTTTGGGCTTTTATAGTTTTAGGCATTGGCTTAGAGAGCAAGTTAACCAAAATCTATAAATAGAGGGGGTAACCCCTATTTTTTATAATCAAGTCAATTGAGTTGTATTCATAAAATTTGCAGTTACAAGTGAATAATAAAGTTTTCCACAATTTATGGGCAGAGAGAAACTCTGCAGAAAATCATTGTCTTTCTTTCTTTCTTTTATATTGTTCATCGTTATTGTGTGGTGATATCAATCTTGTTTATCAAGATTGGTAGAAATTAATCATAGATTTTGGTGGATTTCCAACATCTGGTATCAGGAGCTTCAGTTTATCGATCAAGGGAAGAAGAAGAAATCACGATGGAGGTGAATCACGACAATGGAAATTATCCAACAAGTCTCCCAATTCTGAAAGTAGATAATTATGAGAATTGGTGCAAACAGATGAAGGTTCTATTCAGGTGTTAAGGTCTTTGGGATCTTGTAAAGGATGGAGTAGAAGAGCTTGGAAAATACGCTTCAAAAGAAGAAAAGGAAGAACATGAAGAATTGGAGAAGAAGAGTTATAAAGCACTCTTTATTATTCATCAATGTCTGAGTCTAGACAA
Organism: Vicia villosa; assembly: GCF_029867415.1. NCBI lineage: Eukaryota > Viridiplantae > Streptophyta > Magnoliopsida > Fabales > Fabaceae > Vicia > Vicia villosa. The sequence goes on from NC_081180.1 coordinate 173,370,043, forward strand.
CTTCGAAAAGTTTAGTAATTCCGAATCTGCAAAAGAGCTTGGGAGATTATTGGAAAATCTTTTGGAGGCGCTAAGAAGGTGAAAGAGACGAGGTTACAAACTCACAAAAGAACGAATGAATTTATTCAGATGGAAGATAGCGAAAGCATAATTGATTTCTTCACTAAGGTTACGAAACTAGTGAATCAAATCAAGATATATGGAGAAACGTTAACAACAAGAGTTGTTGTTTCGAAGAGGTCTTTGGCCCCTAAGTTCGACCATGTGATGGTAGCCATGGAAGAATCAAATGATTTGTTGAAGTTGACAAAAGAAGAGCTACAGGAAAGTCAAAGAATGATGTGGCTTTGTAGGCTCAGTTAGCAAACAAAAAGAAAGACAAAGGAAGTTGGAATGGAAATATAGGTAGAGGTGGCTACAACAATTCGACTAGTCGAAGTCAGGAAGAATGAAGTTGGTGGAATCAGAGAAAACCCTCATACCAAAGCAATCAAAGAGGTGGTGTTGCGGGTACAGGAAGAGGTGATGGTCGAAATCCCGAAAAGAGTCACATTCGGTGTTTCAATTGTCAGAAGTATGTTCACTATTCTACAAAGTGTCCAGAAAAGAATAAGAACAAAGAAAGTGATGCAAAGTTTTCAAAATAAGAAGAGTAAGAGATGTTGCTGATGGTTACAACAAAAGATGAAGATAAATTCAAGGATCAATGGTACTTGGATTCAGGATGCTCATCACACATGTCTGAAAGGAAAGATTGGTTTGTCAACATAAAGCCCTCAATGAAGAACATGGTGAAATTCGCAAATGACAATACTCTAGCAGGTGAAGGTATTGGAGACTTTCTAATTATGAGGAAAGATGGAAAAAGGTAAGTGATTTACAATGTGTTGTACATACCATGCATGAAGAGCAACTTGCTCAGCATTGGGCAGTTGGTCGAAAAGAACTACAAGGTGTCGATCGAAGACAAGATGATGAGAGTTGTCGATGCAAGTGGGAGGTTAATCTTGAAGGCCCCTATGTCTCAGAATAGAACCTTCAAGATTGAACTCAATGTGATAGACATGGTCGGTTCCTACTTTTTAGAGGCCCAGGGCAAACAAAAAAATGGGCCCCTAACAAAAGTTGACTTTTTACTCGCCTCAAGAAGAATTTCGGAGACAAAATCAAAAATATGAAATCTGGGTTGTTTCTAACAACAAAAAGATTTTCAACGCAGATAAGAAGTCATCTGCAAATCATTAAAGAATTCAAAATCGTAATATAATTAACTGAATTAAGAATGAGAATATTTTAAAGGCCTTAATTGCTCCAATTTCTAGGCACCATCCACCATCTCAAATAAATGAAAATGGTGTTTTCTCTTGCTTTAATTACGGAAAACCAATTCATATGGTTAGAAAATGTAGGAGTAGGCCTAAACCATCTCCTGGCACAAGTTTATCTAACTGGTGAGAAATTTATTTCTATGATCAAAAAATAAAAAAAGTAAAGCACAAATAATAATGAATTTGATTTCATCATAAAAGTTTGATAATAAATGAGTTAATTGCATGATAAATTTTATTATAATATATAAATAGTCTCTAAAATTTATACTAAAATAAATTAAGACAAAATTATAAGGGTTAGAATAAGTAACTATGGAAAATAAAATTTGATTTAAAATGTCATTGTAAGTTTTAGTTGAATATATATAAATTATTTTATAATTAATATGTGAGAAAAACTAGTTGTTACAATAATTATATGAGGAATTCATTGAACTGCTGCTATACTTATATTCTCTCTAAATGAATTTTTCTGTAAAAAAAACGATAGTAAAACATTTGAAAGTCAATAAGACTCGGACTGGTGACATCTATAGCTCGCAAAGCAAGTTCTAATCCGCTAGGCTACAAGCACAAGTTAGTAACTAATTTCGCTAAAACTTTTTATTATATTCTTTCTGTATCATAATTTTTTAATCATAATTTCTAAATTCGAGGCCCCTGTTTTTTCAAGGCCCTAGGTTGTGGGCCTGCTTGCCCAGGCCCAAGGCTGGCCCTGGTGATGGAGCACGAGTGTCTTACAACTACAACTAGCAGAGATAAATGGATATAACACTATCGGCTAGGCCATATCAACTTCAATGACATTAAGGAGTTGAAAAGAAGGAATATGGTTTCAGGGTTACCAAAGATCGACATTCCAAGAGAAGTGTGTGGGGAATGTGTGCAGGCGAAGCAGCAAAAGAACAGCTTCAGCAAGGATGCAGGAAGCAAGTTGAAGAAAATTCTTGAAGTCATATACTCCGATGTATGTGGTCCAATCCAGGTGGATTCGAATGGAAGTAAAAAATACTTTGTTGCATTCATAGATGATTTTAGTCTAAAACTGTGGACTTACCTGATCAAGAAGAAAAGTTAAGTGATCAAGGTATTTGTCAAGTTTAAATCTATGGTTGAAATACAAAGTGAGTGAAAGCTCAAGGTTCAGAGAAATGATGGTGGTGGAGAATATATGTTGAAAGACTTCGACATATTATGTGAGAAAGAAGGGATTGTGCATGAGGTGGCGCCACCCTACACTCCACAGTAGAATGGAACTGCATAAAGGAAGAAGCGAACCATCATGAATATGGTGACAAGTATGTTGAAAGGCAAGCATTTACCTAAATAATTTTAGGGTGAAGTTATGTCGATTGCGACATACATTTTGAATAGATGTCCAACGAAGAAGCTAGAAGGAATTACTCCAGAAGAATGTTGGTCTAGTGTAAAGCCTGACTTGAGTCATATGGAGGTATTTGGATCTATAGCACATAGACATGTGCCAGATCAGTTGAATAGAAAACTTGATGACAAATCGAGTCAAATGATCCTAATAGGATATCATTCTACTGGAGGTTACAAGTTGTTTGACCCAGTGAACAAGCAAGTAGTGATCAGAAGAGACGTGATAATAGATGAGCTTGAAGAATGGGATTGGAATGAAAATGTCAAGAAGAATTCAGTGAGAATCTTTTGTGATGAACCAGCCACTGAAGTCGAAAGAGAAGAAGTTCGACAAGAAGAAGTCAGAGGTGATGCAGGCCCAAGAAGACCTCAGAGAACAAGACACATGCCTGGAAGGTTGCAAGATTGTGTGATTACATCAGATGATGTGGTTCATAATGAAGGTGAGCTGGTACATTATGCTTTCTATGCAGATGTCGAATCAATCAATGCAGCTGAAGCATTGAAGGATTTGAAGTGGGTGAAAGCAATGAACGAAGAAGTAAAATCCATCGAAGACAATAATACTTGGTCACTTTTCGAATTGCCTCAAGGCAAAAAGGAAATTGATGTCAAGTGGGTATACAAAGTGAAGATGAATCCCAAAGGGGAAATAACTCGACACAAAGCAAGACTCGTGGAAAAAGGATTTCTCCAGAAGGAAGGAATAGATTTCGATAAAGTTTGTGCACCTGTTGCTAGAATCGAAATAATCAGGTTGGTTGTTGGTCTAGCAGAAATAAACAATTGGCACATATGTCAGATGGATGTGAAGTGTGCATTCCTAAATGGACCCTTAGACGAAGAAGTCTATGTTGCACAACCAGTTGGATTTGTGAAACATCGCGAAGAGAGAAAGGTGTATAGGCTGCATATAGCCCTGTATAGACTGAAGCATGCTCCAAGAGCTTGAAATAAGAAGATCGATAGTTTCCTAAGGGAGAAGGAGTTTATGAAGTTCAAGTCGAAGTGTTCAGAAGACTAAGAGCTATGATGAACATAGATAGCTTAGATACAATGAATTAGGTGATGTGTTAAATTGTAATTCCGTGTGTCGTAAAGATTTGATTTGATTTAGAAGTGTGAAAATAGTTTGCTACACACAGATTTGATTTAGATCTAAAATATATTAGATTTTATTTAGGTCTTTAATAGATTAGATTTGATTTAGTTTCAAAATAGGTATTTTGGGCTTTTATATTTTTGGGCATTGGCTTAGAGAGAAAGGTAACCTAAATCTATAAGAGCATCTCCAATGGTGCAACTCATTTTTGGGTTTTTTGTGGGACCCATTAAGCCACATCATCTTAAAGCAACTCACTTAATTTTTACTCCAATGGTGCAATTCTAAAGAACCCATATTGGGTCCCACAATTTTACTATATATATTATTTTATTCATATTAAATTTTATTTTATTTAAAATAATTATTTAAATTATTTAAATTTAAATTAATATAAAATAAATAAATGACATATAATTAAAATGATAATTAAAATTAATCTCAAATAAATGATAATTAAATTAATATATAATAAATAAACAACATATAATTAAAATGATAATTAAACATAAAATTTAAAATGATAAATAAAATTAATCTCAAATACATGACATATAATTAAAAACAATAAAAATAAATAACATAATAGAATTACTCAAATTTAATTTACATCATCCTCATGTCCAAAACGTTCCCAAATATGCTTGATTAGATCTCCTTGAAGTTTGCGATGAACTTGTTTTTCACGAAGAGTTGCTCTTCTTTGTAGTCTTGTTGCAAGATTCGGATGAGGACCGTTAAATGTTTCCGTTGTAGAGTAGGTGTCGTCTACATTATCATAAGAGTAATCAAAATCACCTCCATATGTGTGTCGTTCGCCTTCAACAATCATATTGTGCAATATGATGCAAGCATATATGGTATGCTTGAGGGTTTCCATATGCCAGACACGCGCTGGGCCACGTATAATTGCAAATCGAGATTGGAGCACTTCAAATGCCCGTTCCACATCCTTTCTAGCTGATTCTTGATGTTGAGCAAATAGTTTTCTCTTTTCTCCCTACGACATTGAAATGGTCTTGACAAATGTAGCCCACTCAGGATATATACCATCTGCTAAATAATACCCCATGTTATATGGAGTCCCATTGATTGTATATTGCACAGTAGCAGCACGTCCTTCCAAAATATCGTTAAACACATTGGATTGGTTTGGCACATTAATGCCATTATTTGAACCTGTAATACTAAAAAATGCATGCCAAACCCATAAGTCTTGTGATGCCACTGCTTCAAGCATAATCGTAGGTTTACCATGATCACCTCGACAAAATTGTCCTTTCCATGCAATAGGATAATTCTTCCATTCTCAATGCATACAATCAATGGAACCTAGCATGCCTGGAAATCCACGTGACTCCACCATTTGTAAAAGATGTTCAACATCATTGTTATTAGGCCTTCTTAAATACTCGGCCCCAAATACCTCATCCACGTCCCTTACAAATCTCTCTAAGCACTCAATTGCAGTGCTTTCACCAATTCAAACATATCCGTCTATAATGTCAGCAGAAGTGCACTTTTGCAATGGTGAAAGACCCATTTTACTAGTTGCCTCGACCCTCATTTGAAAATATCCATCATGATTTCCAAGGACTTCTACAATTCGAAGAAACAAATGCCTATGCATTCTGAACCTTCTACGGAATTGGGCATTCGTGTATACTGGATTTTCTGAGTAGTCGTTGAATAATCATATATGCCCTTCTTCACGATTCCGATCTATCACTGATCTTCTTTTTCGCCTTGATGAACTTCTAGATTGACGTTCCTTCTCGAGCATTGACAACAATAGTTCTTCATCTGTGTTGTCCATAAGTTCTTCTTCAATCACCTCCCAAAAAAGTTTGTTGAGGTTGTTTGAATTGTTTGAATCCATTGAAGTGAGAGAAGGGTGATAGAAAAATGATAGAAGAGTGAGAGAATGATGAGAGAAGTGTGATAGAAAAATGATAGAAGAGTGAGAAAAGAATGAAAGTATATATAAGGCTAGTTTGAATAACGGCTAGTTTGAATAAGGCTAGTTTGAATAACGGCTAGTTTGAATAACGGCTAGTTTGAATAATATTTAAATAAAAATAATACTATAACATTGCATCTTATTACAATAGACGTTGATACATAACAAGTACTACATAATATTTAAATATAATAAATACTAGAACATTGCATATTATTACCATCCGTATTTTTGCTTTAGGTTATTACAACGTTTTTCATGAAATTCACGTTGACTATCATTCATCTTAGAAGTGTCTGACATTATGAATTGCATTGCTTCAAACTCCATCTTTTCCTTGACTAATTTGTTTTCTTCCTCCTTAAGTCGTGCTAGATTTTCCATTACTTCCATTCTCTTATTCCTTGTATCGAAAATAACACTAGAAGGAGGTTCATTTGCATTTTCCTTTGCCTTACCTTTTCGTTTTGCCGCCTTTTGTCCCATTGGACGCTCCATTGGAGATGATGAGTTTAACTCATAACTTGAAGGTGTCTCTGAGTTTGGCGATGCCGTGTATGAACCACTAGCAGAATTCTTTGTTCTCTTTGAAGAATTTTTGGTGAATACTCCCATCCATTTAGGTTCATCTTTTAAAAGCCGCCATGCATACTCAAGATTGAATGGTGCACCTTCATCTTGTTCATAAAAAGCATGCGCATTGATTAAGATATCTTTCTCTGATGCCTCACTTTTTTCCATGAACAGCTTGTTTGTAACACCCAACAAATTTTTTAACACAACCATTTATTCGATATCATCGAAATTTTAATTGGCCTTGTAGCTTTTCTCGTGACTGCCCACGATATTGGTTATAACTATCAGTGATTCTTAACCAAAAGCTATCGAATTTTTGATCAACTCTCATAGTTGGATCCTTTGAAACATTGAGCCATGATTGCATAAGAAGTGTATTCTCTTCTCTTGTGAGTACCTCTCGAGGTTTTTTTTTAACAGAACGCCTTTGTTCTTTTTCAATTGTAGTATTTTCAATACCAACTTGAGTTGAAAATTTTGAAACTTGACGTTCAGACATTAACCCATTTATCAGTGGTCTGAAATACATATTTGAGTTGTTTGGTGACGGAAAAAATACGGTAGAGTTTGGTGGCGGTGAGGGAAATTGAGAATTTTGAGGATTAGAATTTTGTTGATTTTGCATGAGATGGAACATAGATTGTTGAAAATTATATTGATTAGGGTCCATTTGACCTTAACAATAATAATTTGAACTAAAAAGATAAAAAATTTGATAAAATATATGATCAATTGAAGGCTAATAAGATGAAATTGTGAGAGAAAAATTTAAATTATTACGAGTAAGGAATAAATTTGTGAGATAAATTTTGAGTAACATTTGCATCTATTTATAACCAAATAAATTATCAAAATTATAAAAAATAAAAAATAAAAAAAAAGAGTCGTTTCTTTGTAACGTTCAGCAACAGTTTCAAAATTTATTATTATTTTATTAAAAGTACTGTTGCTTGGCACTTGCATGTTCCGCTTGCGTGTTAGAATTGAATTTTCAACTTTTGAACCACCTGGCGTACGGCACCCAACAAAAAGACCATTGGAGATGGTCTAAATAGAGGGAGCCCTATTTTTTGTAATCAAGTCAATTGAGTTGTATTCACAGAATATGCAGTTGCAAGTGAATAATAAAGTTTTCCACAGTTTGTGGGCAGAGAGAAACTCTCCAGAAAATCATTATCTTTCTTTCTTTTACATTGTTCATCGTTATTGTGTGGTGATATCAATCTTGTTCATCAAGATTGATAGAAATTCATTATAGATTTTTGTGGATTTCCAACCTTTCTCACTTGTACTATCGAATTTTTTGTGCACTCTTTTTTTAATAAAAATTTGACAATGATAATTTAAATATGGGAAAAGCTAACGTGTGCCCCAAAGGCACACGTTAATGACATATTTAAAAAAAATATTTTCTTAAAATACATGCATTCAATGTATTGAAACTTTAAATATAACTTTATATTATGATAAATTGTGGGGTGCTAAATTTAAGCATGGGGTGACAGATAAAATATCTCTAGTGTTTCCCATGTTGCACTAGTGTTTCACATGTTGTTACCCAACTAGAAAGAAAACGTAACTAGCAGAACAGTACACTACTACCAGGAATATAAAATATACAACAAATATCAAAATTGTGAAACCTCAATTATAGTGTATTACTGCGATTTCTGATATAAATTTATTAGTATAATACATTTACAAACTAAATCGTTTATCTAGAAACAGATTCAATAACAAGCCTTTTATAGCTGCATGTATAAAATATAAATGTTCAAATAATATCATCAAGACATGTTTGTCAAGAGAGAATTCTAAAAATATAAGAGCATTGAAAATTCAATAAATTCTAGTTTAACCATTTGGGGGAAAAAATAGTCAAAATTTGTAGTACTGAAGGTGTAAGCATATCTTATGCTGTTCCATACTATTTTTGTAGTCACTTCTGTTCTATATGCTTATGCAATGAGAAATGACACAGTAAAAGGGAAGAAAATTTGATCTATAAGGAAAAAGTTCAAGAGTGAAAAGTGTACAAAGATCATATATTGTTGTCATTTTTAATGTGTCAGAACAGTTTAACTTTAATATACTGTAAGAGCAAGCAAATTCATTGGTACTTTTTACCCTGGTGTTCAATTGTTTTATAACGGTCAAATAGTCTTCAATGAAATAAATGAGTCTATACATGAAAATAGTATTCAGCTTCTTCAAGAAACAGTCAAAGTACTCTTTTTGATGACTTTGATTTCTTAAATGGAGTTTCAAATTTGAGTCTTGGAGATGAAAAAAACTTGGTTGAAAGAAGAAATTCCATAAAAGGTGACTAGCTAATTTTTTTTTAAAGAGATTAGTCATTTGTTAATTCATGAATGTCTATTATCAATAACATGGCTACACAAAAAAAATAATCCTTTTAAATGTATTGGCACGTGAAATTTTGTTGAAGGAGAATTAAATGGTAATTTAAATAAATAAGTTATTGAACTCAAATGGGTAATGAAGTATATACTTAAGTATTTATTTGATTCACAAGAGAATAAATATTTAGCATAAAAACACATGACAAACTTTTAAAGAATTTGAAATTTGTTTATGATATTGGATGGACAAAATAATTTTTCGTCCAAAAAATTGGGGTTGAAAGAGAATTTTTAAATTTTCTTCGTACAAAACTTATAATTAAGAGAGTTTGTATTTTTTTTTTCAAAAATTATAATTTGGAGGATTTTCAATTTTCTATTCAAAAATTGCAATTATATGAGAGAAAATAATAAATTTGTGAGTTTTACTTTTGAATTTTTTCTTTTCTTTTATTCTTTTCTGGGTATGCTTCCACGTACATAAAAATTTATTTTTTTATTATTTTTTCAATAATTAGTATCAGAGTTTGGTTCCGATCAAGGGAGAAAATAGTGTTTTGGACTTGCCTGACAACTAAGAACAGTCCAATCCATGTCTACTCTGGGACGATCCAATAACTCTGGTCCAATCGCTCAAGGGGCAAAAAGGCCACCACCTCTTCTGCCCGCTATCGAACTCGCTCCTCCTTCCACGACCGAGGAAGAGTCATTATATTCAGATCGATCAAACATGTTTTTCTTAGAGTGGTGTGCATGCCACCACCTCTAATGATTTGAACATGATGTATGGAATATTGATTTGTCTCATTCAATGGTCTAATATCAAGAATATTCTCTCCGTTTTAAAATGAGGGTTGTTTAAGATTTTTACTAATTAAAAAAGATAATAATTGTCATAAAACATTGTATTATAAATATATTGGAAGTAGTGTACAAAGTAATAATTGAAAGATAAAATTGAAAAAATAACAATCATTACTACATTAAAAAGTGAAAATGACATTTATTTTCAAACAAATATTTTTTGGTAAAACGACATTTGTGAAACGGAGGGAGAAGTATTTAGTAGTACATCCAAGTGGTGTTTGTGAGTTGATTTTGAGAATGAAAAAGTCTCTAATTTATGGATATTAAAGTTGAGAAATGTTATTTGAACACTTTTTAGATGTCCAACACTTTTATGCTTATACAATTTTGCATATGGTGTTGCTTTGTATTTCTCTCTGCAGTCCTCACATCAATAGTTATAAAATGATGTAATTGTATATGGCGTTGAAATTTGATGTAAATAACATATCGCATTAAAGTTAATGGCTGAATTCAGGTTATATCCATTCCTTGACGAAAATATAATTAGGGCAGATTTATGTAAACTTTTTTTTCTTCTAATAGCCTAACTAATCATAATTTGTAATGAATTCCCAACTAATCATTTACAAACAATTTTTCTAATAAAACAAATTTAGTTTTGATTGCGCGAATCGTACACAACATGGTGGCCAAAATGACCACAGACTTCTAAGATGGAGCAAAATTGATGGAGTAAAACTGAGTCCTCAAGTAGGGTTTCCATCACCTGTGTTGCTTTGTTTGATAGATTCCAGACATTCCTTCGCCCGGTAAACTTTTGACTGCAGGTAAAAACTCCCATTCTTGGCGTTATTCTCAAACATTCTTTCATATTTCTGCACAAAAACAATTATGTTTAACACAGTGATGAAACAAGGATGAGTATGTTTTGAACCCTTAAAACAAGCGAACGGCAGAGAGATGATATACTACTAACCTTGATAATATCCTCCCAGGGAGTTTCCTCGGAAACACCAAGAATCTGCCGAGCCTCTTGCTCTGTTATCTTTGTGCTAGCTTTGCGAATAGTATTTTGAATTGTTTCTTGTGCAACACCGTTTTTTGAGGCATCTAGAACAACATAATGTTGAGAAAATGAGAATTAACAGTCACTATTTGTATAGATAGATTTGGTAGAGAGACCTGAAATAATACAAGTTAAGTAGACAAATTAAAGGAATAAAAAGTAAGGAATGTAGGTATTGGACAGAGTCTTGATGATGTTATATTGGAATTTGGATACCTATGTTATTCAAAAAGTAATGTAGCATATTATCAAAAAGATGAAGCGAATCATTAGAGTCTTCTTGATATGCTTGGATCAAACAAATCAAACAACGGAAAAAAAATTCATGCGCTTTTTCAATCAAGTGTAACAACCAAAGATTCATTTACCTAAGCTAGGAAGGAACTAAGTTGATAGTTCACTAATCACAGCATTGAATTGAATTACAGAAGCAATGGAACAGATAGGAAGGAACTAAGTTGATAGTTCACTAATCACAGCATTGAATTGAATTACAGAAGCAATGGAACAGATGAAAAGTAGGTAGACTAACATATCAAATTCCACTTAAATACTGCTAAGATCATTAACTACTATATTTAATTATTTATCCATCTGCTACTAAAGCTTCCATAGTGTTGCCACATTAGCAAGCAAGATATATGTACAATATCTATAGGGTTAGAGAAAGCCCAAAATTAAGTCCCTTTATGATTGTTTAGAAAACTTTCGAATGAACATGGATACAGTGGCGGATCTAGGTGGGGGCGGGCAGGAGCTGCTGCACCCCTCACTTTTTAAATTTTTTTCATTAACTAAAACAACATGGGTTGGCATAGCATAAGTAAAAAAAAATACAACTCTCTTCAAGCCAACTCTTTGTCATTCACTCTCTGAAATCCTTTCTTTGTCTTTCATTCTCTAAGCCACAACACAATAACACACATCAAAATATTCGTCCTTCTTGTATATACATGATTTTTAGTTCTAACGCGGTGACGGTGATGGCGTTTTTTACAGCTTCGACAGTGACGATGTTTTTGTTCACAACTTCAACAACGGCTTCGGTGATGAGGACGACGTTGTTCACGGTTTCGACGGTGGCGTCGTTGTTTTCCCCCCTCACTGTCAAACAAAATTCAATCAAAAGGTGTGTGATTGTGTAATTCTATCTCTTAATTTCTAAATGAATGACAATAGCTTTGCTCTGCACTTTTTCCTACAAGTTATAATCTATTACAATTTATAAATTAAAATACATTATCATGTGTTGTGAGAGTTAAGTTCATTTGTGAGTTAATTTTATTTTGATATCCATTAGGAATTTAGAGTTAAAATATAGTGTGGAGCTAATTTCATTTTGAAATCCATTAGAGATTTATAGTTAAAACAAAGTTTGGAGTTAATTTCATTTTGAAATCATATTTTCCTTTCAATTTCAAAAGAAATCATTTAAAAAACTTTAGACCAAAATTACATAATGGCTCTGTTTTACTTGCTTCTTGCAAGTTATAAAACTATCCAAAATGGCTCTGCTCTGCTTTGTTTTGCTTTCAAAGATTCTGCTTTGCCTTAGATTTAAGTGGCTTTGCACGACTTCTGTTTATTGTGTTTATTTTTTCATAAAGTGTGTTTAATATTTCATTGCTTTAGAAATTATGAGTCATTGCTTTAGTAGAAACTATCAGTATTGTTTAAACAATTTGAATGAGGACATATGTTTAATAATTTAAATGTTAATAATCTTGTTTGTGTATTTTTTTAAGCTATATAATGGTTAAACATAATATAATTGATGCGTTTTTCAAAAGAAAAGTTTCCGATAAAGATGAAAATTGTATAGCTTCAACATCGATATTTGAAGAGTAAGTTTTCAGTTATCAAACAATTCAAGTCTTTAAAAGAGTAGAAAACGTTAATTTAATTTGAGATTAGATATATTTGTTTTATATTCTACTTTTATTTTGAAGTTATTTTTTCTTTCATTTTAGCGATTAAACTGTACTTGAATTTTATAAATTTTAATTATAATATTTTAGTTAATATTTGTCGCTCCCCCTAATATTTTAGGCAAGATCCGCCACTGCATGGATATGCTAAGGCAATTACATATGAAATTATAAAGGAAGAAAACCTGGGAAATAGAGAATTGTTTGAGATAGTTTTATGTAAAGTGAATTATATCTTTATCACCAAACTCAGCTCCTAAATTCTTAAAAACAGTGTAGAGCCAAATAACTAGCATTTACTATCACGCAAATCTGAAATATATAGAGGAATAGTTTGGAAAGCTTACTGGTAAGCGCTTGACGATATGCCTGAACAACCGCTCTTGCCAAGATTCCCCCGCCCATCACAATCAAGTTTGCGAGAATCTTTGAAGCCTGCAAATTTGAGTTAGTCAAAGTTTTGCTACAAACCAGGAACATTTCACCATTTCATTGAAAAACACGGAAACAAAAATAGATAGAAAACGACATGAAAGGAGCAAGAGAACGTAACGTACCATAGCTTAAGGATCAATACAATGAAGCCGGTTGGATTTTTCTGGTCTGAGATTGAGATTTTAGGGTTTTGTAGTTTTTTTGGACAGTGGCTGGTGAATTGGTTTATCGTCGAAGAAGAGCAGGAGCTTCGATTGGCAACCGGTGACAATGGCGGACAGTAGTAGGGTTTCAATGGGGAATTTTATTTGGGGAGGTTTTCACGATGAATGTTTAGAAAATTCATGTGAAAATTCAAGGGAAATTTGCTACAATTTTTCTCAATCAAATTTATTTTTAATTCATATGCTTAAAAAATACTTTTTCCATTCTTTCCATTGTATTTTTTTTAGAAAGTTTCTCACAACCCATCCCATCGTTACGCAAATTTTCAATTTTGTCTCCAGCTTCTGGAGATCCACATCCGAAAGCACCATATATTTTAAAAAAATTTAATTCCTTCCGTAGATGCATCTACGGAAGTGTAATAAACTAGTGTATATGGGAAAAAATACACATAAAAATCAGTTAAGGAAAGCTTCCATAGATGCATCTACGGAAAAGCTTAACGCCACATTGTTCCGTAGATGCATCTACGGAAGGGTCTGATATAATTTAAACCTGAGTGATCACTCCCCTCATTGTTTCATTTCTCCAAACTCATCATTCTCCACACCCTAAAAGCCCTACATCAGCAATACCTTATTTCACTCTAACACTCAAACTTTTTGGTGCAACAAATCAAAAGGAGCAAGAAGAGTCTGAATTTCAGGTAAATAATCACTTTCAACCACTACATTGTTCACATTGTCAATGAATTTTTCTGTAAAAAAGTTGCGTTGCTTCCGTAGATCCATCTACGGAACGTGTTGAAGATGAACACTTCCGTAGATGCATCTACGGAATAGTCCCAGCAGTTTTTTTCTAGCATTTTGTAATTTTGGGTAATCTTGACAAAATAGGTATGGTGCACCCCGATAATATTTCAAGAGAATTAGCTACTTTAGTCTATGTAGCTACGACTATCGATGGGGTAGTCGCAAATGTGGTAGATGTCGGAGGTGACTTTCGTAGCAAGCAAGACTTTGATGATCGTGAAAGCATGCTAACATGAATTCGTAGAAACGCAACTAATATTGGTTTTGGTGTGGTGATAGGAAGATCGGATAATGGTACGGCAAGAAGAAACTCGTTTGTAACAATATTATGCGAAAGAAGCGGGAAATACCATCCTCCTCTAAAGAATTTTAAAAGAGACGACATGGGGACTAGAAAATACGAGTGTCCATTTAAAATCCGTTGTTACATGTTGGCTAGCACAAAGTGGAGATGCTCTGTTGTTTGTGGTTTGCATAACCATGATTTGTGTGCAAAATTACAAGGTCATCCGGTGGCATGTCGGCTCAATCCGGTTGAGAAGGCATCTATTAAAGACATGTCCTTGAATTTTTTTCACCTGAAAAATATACTTGCCACATTGAAAAGGAAGAAACCCGACAATATTTCAAATATAAGGCAAGTGTATAATCAACGGTACCGCAATAAAAAGGCGAGTAGGGGAGATAGGAGCGAGATGCAACATTTGTTGAAAATGTTGGATGATAACAAATACGTGGTGCGATAAAGATATTGCGATGACGAGGTTATGGTCCAAGATGTTTTTTGGACTCATCCGGATTCCATAAAGTTGTACAACACTTTCTCGACAGTGCTCCTTTTAGATTCTACCTTCAAGACCAACAAATATCGACTCCCATTATTCGAGATGGTCGGTGTTACATCCACCGAGAAGACATTTGCCGTTGGTTTTGCTTTTTTGGAGTGTGAAAAATAGGGTAATTTTAGGTGGGCCTTGGAGGTGTGTCGCTCGCTTTTGAAAAAACAAGTCGAGATGCCTAAGGAGATTGTTACGGACCGCGACCCCGCTTTGATGAATGAGGTTGCAAAGGTATTTCCTTCTTCTGATGCATTACTTTGTCGATCACATATCATGTAATGTGAGAAGTAAGGTTAAACCCGTTGTGGGGATAAAACAAGTAGCGACCAAAGGTGGGAAAGTGGTGAAGCCCGGAGTGATTGTTGATCAAATAATGGATGCATGGGCTCGTATTGCAAGTTCATCGACAAAAGAATTATATGCTGATGCCGTATTGCAATTTCGGAAAATATGTGAAAAATATCCCGATTTATTGAAATACATTGAAAGCATCATTCTTGACAAAGTGAAAGAGAAGTTTGTTTGTGTAACACCCCATATTTTCCATTTATTAATTTAATTGGAATTTAAATTAATTATTTTGGAAATTCGATATTTAATTGGATTATTGGGAGAATTTGCGAAATAATGTTATTGGGTTAGAGTTGTGGTTAGTAAAGAGGGGGTGTTGGTTGTTAGGCCTTTTACTAAAGTTTGGTCTATTTTTCATAAAAGAAGGAAAATAGAGGAAATTGGAAAAATAGAAGAGAAAGAGCACATTTGGAGAAAGGAGAAGAACGTGAAAGGGCTGAAGAGCATAGGAAGGGGAAGAACCAAACCAAACTCTAAGGTAAGGGGAGACTCTTCCGATTAACCTCTATTATGTATTCATGAGTAGTAGGATTGATTGGTAAGTTGTTTAATTCGATTTGAATATGTTAGGTTTTGGGGTAGAGTTGTTCATGGAAGTTCGTAGAAGTGGTCATGGAAATTAATCCCTAAATTGATTAGAATTGGAGAAATTGATGCAATGATGCGTTTATAATTGTTGTGTTACGTATATGTATGATTCATATGCTTTTGGGTAATTTTCTGTTGTTTTGAAAGTTGGAATTTTGGGTAAAAGAGGTGATCGTAGCAGCAGGAAGCTACAGAATTTTTGATTTTGGGTGCAGGGTAACGGGTTACCCAGTTATGGTAATCGGTTACCCAGTTAAACAGAGGTGTAAAAAGTGCAGTTTTGAATGGGGTAACGAGTTACCCAGTTACCGGAACCGGTTACCAGAGAAAAAGTAGCTTAAAAATCTAATTTTTGAACAGGGTAACGAGTTACCCAATTATGGTAACCGGTTACCATTGGAGCTTTTTGAAAAATATTTTATTTTTTAAAATTCATAACTTTCAAACCGTAAGTCTGTTTTAGTCGTCGCTTTGTGCATTGGGAAGGTAATTGAGTACTCTACCTAATAAAATAGTTTAACAGGCAGTGACCCGATTTTATTTTGAAAAACTCGATTTATTTCGTTTATGGCGTGTTTTGTACATTGTGTGCATGATTTGGTTAATGTGAGAATGTGGTGATGTTGTAATGATATAAATGTGATTTGACGTTATATGTGGCGTGAATTATATATGATATAATTGTGGATGGTGTTGAAACGGAATATATCGTTCGATGTTGCTTTTGGTGAGTTATTGGTGATGACATTGTTCATTTTGATCTAGTGGTGATGTTGTGACAACATGATTATAATGCGATAATGTGGTTATGATATGATTGTGTTGCAATTGTAATGATTGTTGGAATGATATGTGGTTGATTTGAATGATGCTGATAACATGTACATACTTTATCGGTGATGAAAATGGTGAGTTATGGTGAGACGATGCGGTGCATCGGATCTGTGATGTTATAAGTATGTTATATGTGTGCATTCATTCATACGCATTTTTTGGTGATGGATCCCGGTGATGTTGTGGGTCAAATGGTGGGAATAATTCCCGTTGTGTGGAATTTGTGCCGGTTGGATTGTATCTTGGTGATGAATAGATCAGTCGGATGGGGTTAGCCCATGTATGGTACCACATGCATGTAGTTGCATTGCATTAGGATGTATGTATGGTTATAACATGAATGGAAGATTTCCAATGTTATAACTTGGTGTGATGGATTTAATTGATGTGTTTGGTGCATTATTGTTGTAAACCTGAATATATTCAGTTGAGTGGATAATATGCATGATATCTTGTTGTTTGTGAATTTATAACATTGATTAATTGCGAATGAGACTCACCCTTACATGTTGATATTTTCAGATTGAGGAGTAGCGACTTATAGCTCGGTGAGGATAGCTTGTAGAGCTCATCCGTTAGTTGGTGTCGTGTCAGCCATGCTCTGAT
The DNA here is from genome assembly GCF_029867415.1 of Vicia villosa. Classification (NCBI taxonomy): domain Eukaryota; kingdom Viridiplantae; phylum Streptophyta; class Magnoliopsida; order Fabales; family Fabaceae; genus Vicia; species Vicia villosa. The sequence continues at coordinate 173,387,195 of NC_081180.1, forward strand.
AGTGTAACACTGGCAACGATTTAGTTTAGAATTCAATTTACGTACTCTATTTAATGGTTATGATTTTGATCAATTACTTGTATTCGGTGATGCGTACTTTCCGCTGTGTTAAACATGATATTGTTTATTTGATGAATTGTTTCTAATAATGCATGACAGTTGACATATGTTTGGTTTAAAATGAATTGTGGCGCCCTTGGTTGCATGTTTTTACTCTGATTATTTTAATAATTGTTGTGGGGTTTAGAAGGGTGTTACGGTTTGTGCGTGGACTGATAAGGTCTGGCACCTTGGGAATACAACCACCAATAGAGTTGAGCCGGCACATGCTACTTTGAAAAATTGGTTGTGTGATAGCAAGGGTGATTTGTCTGACACCTATTGTTCCAAAAGTTCTAATTCCAACAACTATTGCTCCATCAATTGAAAAGGTACAAATTGCTCCAAAAATTCTATTCATTGATGAGATGCCGGTTTTTATACATAAATACATCGACCGGATCGTCAATTTGGCAGGGGACGGTAATTGCGGATTTTGGGTCGTATCGGGTTTGCTTGGTAAGGGAGAGGATGTCGACGAGTTGGTGAACCATAAAGACTTATACACACGGATATTTGGAGACGAAACCAAATTTCAATCGGTCAACGAAACTCTTGTTCCTTGGGGGGCGCCTACGCACCGGTTTCGCATTGGATGAGATTCCCGGAAATGGGACATCTTATTGCATGCACATATGACATGGTATGCATTGACTTGACGCGTTATGTTTTTTCGTAAACCTTATTTCCGCTCCACACCGCACCTCCTACAAATCCAATTGATTGTATTATATGTGTTGGATGGCTCGCCAAATCGCATCATTTTGTACAAGTTTACTTGAAATCAGGATGCCCCATACCACCTACGTCACCGGAATGGAATCTTCATCATACCGAACTTGCCGAGACGTGGTCGGATGTATTTGTTGATAGGATGCATGAATTCGAAAGATTGAAGAATATCAATAAAATCTCGAATGCGGAAAAGTCAAAATTGGAACCACCAATAGATTTAACCGGCGACAGCTCTTTTCATGTATTTATCTAGTTTCAAAGTGTAATATATGCACTCTATAACATTGCAATATAATCCTTTTTTGTGTTTGTGTGTTTGTGTCTTTTGTTCCTATGTGGGTTTGTATCCTAAATTATGCTGCCTACTGCATTCTGTTCTGCTAAAAAAATAGCAGAGAAACTTCTGTAGATCCATCTACGAAAGGGTATTACAATGAAAATTATAGGTCTTTACCGTAGATGCATCTACGGAAATGTGTTACGTATCACCCTTCCGTGAATATATCTACGGAACTTTCTATGACAGATTGTGTGGTCCATATTCTCCAAAGGCTTTTATAAATTTAGGGTTTCTAGGTTTGCATTACACACAAGCACAAACCCTAAACACAAACACAAAAATGTCTCGCATTAGGCCAGATGGATGTCACCGAACATCAATAAAGTGTCCCGATCCTGAACCGGAATACCGCATAAGAGATGGGCATGTCATTTTCTCTCCCGTCAAACCACCCGTGTCGGTGAAGTTTTGGAATATTCATTTCTTCGACCAACTCAAGAGGACTATCATGTCTTTTTTAGAGGGGGAGTACAAATCTGGAGAAGAAATCAAAAGGATCCAGAGGCTTAGTACAAGTACCTCGTTTGCGACCGGAAAAACAGAACGTTGGTGAGTTGAAGTGAAATTCGACTTGGATTGCATTCAAATGATGCATGGATTAGATGACATTGTTTTAACCGTTGTAATTTCTTAGATCTCTTAGTTTTCTTAATTTTCTGTTTAAAATTTCATTGTAATATCAATGCAATGTCTTTTATGGTTAAAAATGTCTATGTTCTGATTTACTGGGTCTTGGCTGATTCCGTAGATGCACATGCGGAAGACTTCTGTAGGTGCATCTACGGAACATAACAACGTTAATAAAAAAAAGTACTTTCGGAGATGCTTCTACGGAAGCACGAGGAGAAAATGATCAATTCAATGGTGCGTAAGAGGGGTATGAGGTTGGTTGATAAATTTCCTTTTTTAAGGTGAAAATTTTACCTTTTTTTAAATGTTTTTTTTTGTAATTTACTATTGATATTTACTATTGACTGTTTCATTAATATTTACTTAATAAAGCTTTGACTGTATAAAAGTGTATACAATATTAATATTTACTATTGAATTATTAATTTTTAAATATCATTACAAAAATATCAAAAATAATTATATTACACCTTCTATAATTGATTATTTTCCGGTTGTTTTTCAAAATACTAGTTACTTAGAAATTTGTTAGAAAACATAATTCATGTGTGAAATTAAAGTTGAACAATTGATCAGTTTGGATCGATATTGAATACAAAACTCAAATTCAATGCAAACTTCAGTTTTATTTCAGAGACTTGATTTTCATCGATATATATTTTTTGATTTTAAACGGATTCAGTTAAATTGGTTTGCCGGATAAATTGACTGAGTTTGATCAGTTTAATATTTATTAGATAATATAAAGAAGAACTATTTTTTTATTATATATATATATATATATATATATATATATATATATATATATATATATATATATATATATATATATATATATATATATATATATATATATATATATATATATATATATATATATATATATATATATATATAAAAGAAAACCTAAATAAATATTTGAATTTAGAAATCAAATATTCTCAAATTTTAAAAAGTTATTAGTGATAATTTAGTGTGCTTATTCAAATTCAAATCATAATCATTTTATTCAATTAGATTTAAAATATTTGATTTTTTATACAAAATAAAAATAATTATTTTATTATTTATATATTTAATTTAAACGTTATCAATTTTACATTATTATATTATTTGTTAAGTCATAATTAAATGACATCAAAATCTAATATGACACTTCTGATATCGCATATTGGTATAATAAAATTCCTCATTAAATTTATAGCTATTGTCTTATAGATCGTGTGTATAAAATTTAACATCAATAAGAAATTATTTGATATCTCAGTAAGATGTATAAAAATTAACATCTTACGAAATTTCATCAAAACTGTTATTTTTTATCCTTCTCTTTAAAATATCAAATAATTTTTTTATCAATGTTAAATTTTATCAAATAATTTTTTATCAATGTTAAATTTTATAAACATAATCTATATAATAATAATTTTATTTTAATGATAAATTTTATTATATAATATGATATAAAAAAAAATATCAGAGATGTCACTGTGATGAATTTGACAATTTAATGTCATTTTATCCTAAATCTTATTTTTTTATAATCACTTAAATATGTTACTTTTTATATTTTATTAAAATTTAACATAAGAATTCTATTCTGTAAAAAAAAAAAACATAACAATTCTTCTTTTTTTTTTTTTTATAGAAAAAAAACACAACAATTCTCCTCATAATAATCCCGTCCTTCGGACTGGTATTTTCCTAGTTGACATTAACCTACAATCATTTCACATACAATGAAGATACATATGTTATATGCAATTATACCATCAAATTAATCAAGACACATCTTGATGAAATGTGAAATAAGTATAGGTTAATGTCAAAATTTATTGATATGACTTGTGTGATAATAATTTTTAATTCAATAATTAATTTTAAAAAAATGTTTCTATGATGAAATGTTACTGAATGAATATACTCTTTAGTTGTAATGTCTCTCACATATTATAAAATATGACGGATCAGATAATTGAGACACTAGTATCCACCTTAAACTTGTCATATTTATGTCATCTTATATTTTATTATTTAGTTTTGATCATTTAAAATATTGAATGTATGGTGAATACTTAAATATTTTAGTTTGTATTTTATTATTTAAAATGTATGTATGGAATTTTTCGAGATTATTTTATTTTTATATGTAATGTGAGTTAATATTGGCAGAATAGAAAATTTTCTATTAAAAATTGATTTCACTACATGAATGGAGTGGAGTAGGGATGTCAGAATCCCTTTAGGACGGGTTTGGTTCTTAATTATTCATTCTCGTCGAGGATTAAGACAAAGAACGGGGATTTGGATCAAGATGTGAGAGAATTAAAAATTGTCTATGCTCCACCCCGTTGACATGCCTAATCTTAGCCTATCTAGAAATCACCTAGAAAACATCGTGAGCTGCAATTCCCTCCTATACATTCCCACCAAATAATAAACACCAAATAATAAACCTCATGTCAAGTCTTGAATGCACATGCATGCAAGGACCAAAATAACTGCATTTACAAGTGCTTTTTCCACAGTTTGTATCAATATCTCATACTTAGGTGTGGAAATGTGATATATGAAATACCACCTCGTATAGCTCGCTCAGTATCCCAACCATGCATGATATAGGTGCTTCAGTCTTCTAGAGACAACACATAGTCCAAGTAGCATACCTTTGATTAACCTACTATAGACAAATCATAAACCTGATAGAGATGGAAGGATGTTTATTAATACTCTTCATGTACCCAAATGAATGTAACACTCTCTAGCATGTTTCACACCTTACGCAATCCGCATGTGATCCACATATAGAGTATAACAATATACCATCGAGTCGATGTGTGTCGTGGTTACTGGCATTAAGGAAATACTCCCTCTGGCCTTAATTATAAGCAAAGATTCTCTTTTTAGATTCATTGAATAATAAATGTATCTTGTCTTTTATGTAGACTAGATACATTCATTATTAAATGAATCTAAAAAGAGCATTTTTGCTTATAAATCAGGCCGGAGTAGTATAACACATCTTGTAGAAATAATTGATCCAGACGGTATCAATAGGGTTCTAGAAAAGGATTTCATTTAGTCCTATTGAAGTAGTTAGCATGCAACTACGTGTACGTCAGTTCGTAGTCATTGTTGCAAATACCGAGAAAATCATGAAAAACCCAGGCTTGCATCAACGTATATTAATCAATATACAACATTGAATATATCCCCTTCGTTCTAAAATAAATGTCATATTTGTAGTTATCCCAAATTAAGTGTCGCTTTTAGTTTCTAATGCAATTTTAGTTTTTATCTTTCAATTATATCCTTTAATTAATACTCTAAATTTATTATTTTCTCACTTTGTATTTATGATCATTTTCATACATTAATAGTAAGCAATGATTTGGTAAAAATATCATTCTCTCTCTCTCTCTCTCTCTCTCTCTCTCTCTCTCTCTCTCTCTCTCTCTCTCTCTCTCTCTCTCTCTCTCTCTCTTTTCACTTTTTTTTTAATCTATGTGAAATGACCAACTAAAACACTTATTTTGGGACAGAAGGAGAAATATTTTTAATAACTAATTAAATAATTATATAAATATGTTATCTGAAGTAGTGTCATAGATTTTGGCAATTGTTTGATCTTGAATTATGGTGGCACTAAGCTCTATATATAAATAAGCAAGGGAGGCAATGTCCCAAACAAAGTCACTAGTCATGTCAAGATCATTGAAATACTTCAAATACACCACATGAATTTGTGTTGCGTTTTTATCTTGGAATATGGCTGAGCCCACAAAGTAAAGGAGATACACTCTGATGGTGTATTGATTTTTTTAGGTGTCTGACCATATAGTCCTCAATGACACTTTCAACTGTCAGGTGTCTATAAAATTTATCTTTCAGATACTTGAATTGTACATGACCCTCTTGGTCTTTTCAATTTCCTGCTCAACATATTATGGTTTTGACCCAATTAGTTAAACCATCATGTCTGCTATTTCAGATTTGGTCAATGTGGCGTAGTCAAAAAGGCGATCATAGGTGGAAAATGTCATTTTTCACCTCCTCAATCGCTAGATGGGTGTTGCATGACTCCTCGTGCCACCTCTCAAAAAAAGGTTGTCAACATGTCATTATCAATCATGTTGTAACATGTGGTGGCAAGCTCGGTCAATCCATTACCTCTTATGGAATTAGTGAACTATCTTTCATTTCGAGTAGTCAAATTATTGATCTTTTGTGTTATTGACACATTTAAGTGAAAGGTTGCAGAACTGAAAAAGAAAAAAAACTAGAAGCAATATAAAATAAGAAAGAAAAATAAATTTCAAGAAATAATAAATTAAAAGACAAATTGTATCTCTCCCTCTTATACATGTTTGGTCATATGGTCTTTGTAATGTGTCAATATTGATGTTTCATGGAAAACTTCGGAATATGACTCATCTTAAAATGCAAAGTCCTTAGGTGTTGGCTCATTTTGAGATTGAGGATGTGGTTGTGGATAAGATGATCCAACTTTACCTGCTTTGATCTTACAATATTGTTTTTGTCTAGCAGAGACGGTGGACGAGTCATTATCAAACCACTTTCTAAAATACAAGATCGTTTGATCAAGATCAGATAATTCTGATTTAAAACAAATAATTTTGAAAAAAAAATCAAATATATTTCTTCTAAGTCATACAATCAAAATCAAACAATTAATAACATTTTAATAGCGTGAATGCGACAAAATAAACCCTACTACACACGGGGATTCAATTTCCTAAACACAAGAACTTTATCAAAAACATATTTATAATAGTGTATTTTATATTTTATTGGAAAATCCTTCAAATAATATATCTTGATACAGATGAACTTGAACATATGGTTTGGAATTGAGAAATTATCAATTTTTTTATAATTATATTATTTATTTTCTAAATAATTTAACTTTTTAACTCTTAGTAAAATATATAATTGGATTATTGGGCTATTTGACGAGGGTATAATAACAACGAAAACCAGCGTCCTTGTTGGCGCTATTACACTGTGGCTCCTCAGTTTTGCACAAAACCTGTGGATTCTCTCTTTCCTACTCTGTCTCTCTCTCTTTCAAACCCAAAAACCATGGGCAGTTTTTCTCACAAAACCGGTTGCTTCAATTTCACACACATTTCACTCTCTTTCTTTCTTTACCCTTTTCTTTACCTTTATTATATACTTGTCTCCCTCATAACACCAACCAACAACCCAAAATTTCTACGTAATTTTCTAACCCCAATTCTCTACTTTCTTTCACCCTTTTTGTGCATATCAACTGTTCGATAAAAGGGCTAGCCCATTTCGTTCAAAGTTTGTTCCTTTTTGTTCTGTTCTGTGGTTTTTGAATGATGGAACCCAATGGAATGTTTTCTCCCATCACTACTTCTGGTTTTGTAGGAGTAGTTGATAATAATATCTCTTTACAGCAGCAGCAACAACAACAACAGCAACAAAACCTCCCTATTCAACAACAAAATCCCCACCATTTGCACCTTTCCCAAGCTGTTTCCTATGCTCCACATGCTCATGACAGTGACACACATCATCAACAGCATCAACAACAACAGTTACATCAATCAATGAAACACGGGTACCCTCCTTTTTCTTCATCCAGGAGCAAACAGCAGCAGCAAGGTTCTCAGGTTAGTGATGAGGATGAGCCAAGTTTTCAAGCGGATGAAACTTCTGGTGGTGGTGACCTGAAGAGGAAATTTTCGCCTTGGCAAAGAATGAAATGGACTGATACAATGGTGAGGCTTTTGATAATGGCTGTTTATTACATTGGGGATGAAGGTGGTTCTGAAGGGACTGATGCAATGGGTAATAAGAAGAAAGCAAGTGGTTTGTTGCAGAAGAAGGGGAAATGGAAATCTGTTTCAAGGGCTATGATGGAAAAAGGGTTTTATGTTTCACCTCAACAATGTGAAGATAAGTTCAATGATTTGAATAAGAGGTATAAGAGGGTGAATGATATTCTTGGAAAAGGGACAGCTTGTAGGGTTGTTGAAAATCAGAATTTGTTGGATTCAATGGATTTGACACCTAAGATGAAAGATGAAGTTAGGAAATTGCTGAATTCTAAGCATCTTTTCTTTAGGGAAATGTGTGCTTATCATAATAGTTGTGGTCATGCTGGGGGTGGTTCTAATGTTCAACTTCAGGTAGAAGGTGGAAGTGGAACAACAACACCTCAGAATCAACCTCAACAACATCAACAGCAGCCACAACAATCGCAGCAGCAACAACAACAACAACAACAACAATGTTTTCATTCAACAGAAAATGGTGTTGGGAATTTGAGTGGTTCAGGTTTGAGGATGTTGAAAATGGGAAATGGAGAAGCTGAAGAGGAGGAGGATGAAGACGAAGACGATGAATCAGAGGACTTTTCTGATGAGGATGAAGATGAATCAGGAGAAGGTGGTTCAAAGTGTCAACCAGATGAAGATGAGAATGATGGAAAACCATCAAGGAAAAGGCGAAGAAAAGGAGGACTTCCCGTTTCTATGTCATCATCATCATTACCATTGATGAATCAAATTAGCAATGAAATAAGCGGTGTCTTTCAAGATGGTGGCAAGAGTCCATGGGAGAAAAAGCAATGGATGAGAAACAGAATTTTGCAGTTGGAGGAACAGAAAATAAGCTATGAATCACAAGCTTTTGAGTTGGAAAAACAAAGGTTAAAATGGGCAAGGTATAGTAGCAAGAAAGAGAGGGAAATGAAGAGAGCAAAACTTGAAAATGAAAGGAGAAGATTAGAAAATGAAAGAATGGTTTTGCTTATTAGGAAGAAGGAGATTGAATTGATGAATATTCAACAGCAACAGCTTCAACAACAACAGCAACATTCTTCTACTTAGAGAGTGAGGAATGAAGAAGATGAATTTGTATGATAGATGAAACTAGTTATAGATAGAATGTAGACTAGGCTACATAGATGAAATTATTGTGGTTCTATTTTTGGTGTTGTTATTGAATTTATTTAAAATAATGAGTATGTCTGTTTTTTTATGGACTGTGAAGCTACTGTTAGATAGAAACTCTTTGTACTATGAATTTGGAATGTTAAAACATGAACACTGGAAACAACTCACATCACTAGTTATGGAATAAAAACAAAATATAAGCTGTACTAAGTGTTGTGACATTTACAGAATCCAAAATGATGAAAAAAGTATCCAAAATGATGAAAAATTTATGCACACCCGGTGGGACTCGAACCCACAATCGCTTGATTAGAAGTCAAACGCCTTATCCATTAGGCCACGGGTGCTGCTCGATGCTGATTTCTCCTGCTGTAATAATTTCTATTAAGGGATTATGTGGTTGTCAATTGTTTCAAGTGGCGACCATATTGCGCTTCAAAAAACAATCAGAGTACTTTCAAATAAATGGTTTTAAATATACGTATCATTTTTATTCTCTTTTATTTTATCAAAATATTTCATATATTTAGAGGTGTCAATTTGATCAATTAATCTATCATCCATTAAATTTATTCAATCAGTTTACCTTATAAAAAATTAGCTAATGATTTGAATCAAATTCATTTATTTAAACAAATAAAAAAATATCTCATAATAGTTTATTAAATTTATATATTTTCATCTTTTTAATGAGTATGAAATTGATTTAAATTTTATAAAAAAATTCAATAAAAATTAATTTTTTCATTAAGAAATAGTTAGATCAGTCACTCAACTTCGCTCAACCTCGGTTGAATTTGCTAATCTTTATACATAATGATAATGAGTAGTATTATTAAACACTCTAGCATTATTTATGCTTGATGATGATTCTTTCTGATTATTGTCCTCTTCTACTATTCTAAAATTTACCCCTCAACTAAATTAAACTATACTTTACCAAACAATAATGAATCATGATAGTATTAGCACTTAAGCAAATCATATTGATTTCCAACACAGTTTTACATCATCAAATATACTTGTTCATGACCAAAGAGAATAAAGAATAAAATAGAACACATGCACAATTGGTAATTGAAATAACAAACTATTTGCGTCATTAATTTGGCTATTGTATCCAACAAACACATTTTCAAGCTGTGTTCTTATATAAATATTAAACCGAAAATATTCGAAAGTTTTAGACATCAAGGCCGCATTCCCTTGATTTTATGTGAGACAGTCAGTGATAATACATGAACATAATTTTGTGATCAAAATCAAGATAACCTTGACTCGTGGCAGAATGATCTGCGACTTTCAAAAACTTGGGAAATAATTTAGCCTCCCAAAAATAATACTGGAACTAAAGCTGTTGGATTAATGCAGTTTAATCTTCGAGCTCAATAATCTTAACCACGGATGCGTCACCAAGTTTCTGACAAACAACAACTCGGTCGTGTGACTTTATAACTCCCAATGCTTTTCCATGATCAAGGGCAACCTTAAGAATAGATTCATTTGATGCACTTGTTGACTCAGCCTGCAAAAGAACAGATTCATATGACAACAACATCAAGAACAATCTCAATAGAATAATGAAAATCAACCGAAGAAAGAAATAAAACTGAGTTACTAAAAAAGAAACTTACAGGATGTCGAGGGTCGGCAAGCATAGGAAAGAGACCTCTTACGATAAGTGATTGCCTTGCCTGTGTCACAAATTGAATATTTTCAGTAGTTTGATATAAGAAAAGGGGATACAATGTAAAGTGTAAACCACAAAATACACCCTGGTCAATATATTTTCTAATCATCAGATCCAAAGTTAAGATCTAACCTCAAAAGCTCCACTAAAGCTCCACTTAAGCTGATTTGTCTTAAGTCGGGGGATCACCACAGAGAGAACCGGCATGGTCGGCCTATATTTTGCAATCAACCTGATAGGAGCACACAACATATTTAGATCGAAAGTCTTCAGGATATAAGTCGTGATGCGGGACAAGAAAGAATAGCGCTGATATTAATTGACGAAAGTGTTTGTTTGCTACAGTTAAGCTCAAGGCGAGAGCGACTTTTTCACAATAAACGAAATACAAACATATCCGTATCCTATTACATAAAGATAGTACCTTGCAGCCCTTCCAGATGAAGTGAAGCAAATTATTATAGAAGCCTTCACCTTAATAGCAGCACGTACCTAACAAGTAAAGATTTGCAAGTAAGAAGCCTGATTACAAAGTTATAGAGTCTATTAAAATTGACTTATTTGAGCTTATCTACTGGCATAAACACTTGTGAGACTGTTTAAGAGCTCATGAAAACAGCTCAAGATATGTTCATAAGTTGTTTTTAGCTTATTTTCTGCTCTCCAGGAGAACTTACAAAAACAACTGATAATCTACATAAAAGGCACGCATAGAAATAAAGAAATGTTCAGATGAACCTACCGCAGAGGATGCAATAGATTCCAAGTGGGTCATGGGTTCTCCAACATGTTTGACCGTCCTTTTAAAATAAACATCTTGATTGAACACTTTCTCAGCCTACAAGGAGATGAAATGGAAGGCAGAGATATTAGTTAACAAGATTCATTTATGCAACAGAGCCCATAGTCGGGCATAAAAATAAAGTACATAATCAAAGCATGTTAAATAAAATTAACGGGCCATCTAATGACTTACCTCCGAACAAATTCTGCCAACAGTAGAAATAGTCTCCACGGGGTACAATCCACGTAAAGTCTCAGCACCGAGAAGAATTGCATCACTTCCTGTTTATTTAGTTAACAGTTAAACAAACATACCAATCAAGTGTTTCTAACTGAAACACGGTAGACAATCACTGGCATATAAATCTAAGTGTACATCGCCTATTTTAATCGCCGAGAATAGGATGAATGCTGAATCTTATAACCAGCAACTTACCATCTAAAACAGCATTGGCAACATCAGTGGCTTCAGCACGAGTTGGTCGTAAGTTGTCAGTCATGCTGTCCACAACACGTGTAAGCACAGCAGGCTTCCCAGCCATGTTACACTTTTGTAGGGCAGATTTTTGAAATAGAAAAACCTACAAAAGCAAATTGAAGTTGATTGATATTTTTACTTGTTAAACCAAAATAAACAAAATTTATTGCAAGAGAATGCGACCCAAAAAGTAAATCAAACTACAAAATGAATTTCATCAACAACACTTACCTTCTCTGGTGGAAGATCGATACCCAAATTCCCACGGGAAAGGATAATACCATCAGCTTCTTGCAAAATCTCATCAAAATGGGTCAATCCCTAAGAAACAACACAGATGTAAAAAGTATTTACATACAATTGACTAAGTCGAGCCACTAAGAAAATAATTTAAACCGAAATGAGGATATGTAATTTACCTCAACATTTTCAATTTTTGCAAAGATTTGAGTCTGGCTAAGATCGCCTAACTTGGAAAGGAACTCGCGAGCCTGCATTAAAACAACATATGAAGGCCTACTAATAGAAATTGAGTAATGAGATGACTAAGTCAGGTAAACAATCTGGAGTTCAAATTACCTCGCGGACATCTTGAGCGTGTCGAGTATATGACAATGACAGAAAGTCGATTTTGTTTTTAGCTCCCCAGGTGCTTATAACCTGAAAGAAAAAGTTAAATAATTATTAAATAAATATAATAATCCCACATCTTTAAGATAACCAGCTTTTCTAGGCACAGTGAACACGTGTCGTGAAATGTTAATAATTCATACATCTAAGTGAAAAACACAACTAACCTCCTTGTCTTTCTCTGTAAGAGTAGGTAAATCAATATGAATTTGAGAGGCATGCAAAGTGAACAATGACCCTGTCAATGTAGCTGAGTTCTTTATAATACATACAACATCGTTGCCTTTGACTTCAGATACCTACACAAGCACAACATCAGGTGGAACTCGTCAAATGTTCTTTGTTATCGTTTTGGACCTACTTATGTTTGTAATTCAACAACGAGAAATATGTGTATAATCTTTAAAATAAACTGTTGATGTACAGAAATTTTGCAATTCAGATTGGACTAAATTTTGCATTCTGGGTTAGACTTATTTTACCTCTAGCCACACAGAAGTAGTTTCACTTCCTGTGAACAAGTATTGACCGATAAAAATAGTGTCTCCTGTCTTCACTGCCTGTAAACAATTAAGAATTTGAAAATCATGCAAGCAACAAATTACAATGCAAAGCAGAAGGAATTCAAACATATATCTCAAAGTCATGAAAAACAAAACAAATTTCACACGGGATTCAACCTAACAATCACGTTAACTGCTTCTAATATCGTAAGCAAGAATTAAATTGCACAAATAGATTAAATTTATGCTACTTTTAGCCATGCAATGCAACCCTTAGAGGAAAAAGCAATGACTCGAACAAAACATATACTCCATATGCAACAGCGTAAAATAAAATACTAATCAAACAAAATCAACAACGGTAATGTTCAGTGGAAGCAACCTAAATGCAAGGAAGTCACATCACGTAACAGACAAGGTGGAAAATTTCAACAAACCTGAGCGAGTCCATCAAAGTTAATAGGCAAAATCTCTGAAGAAGCTTCTTGTCCCTGGTTGGGAGTTAGAACAACCTGACCATCTATCTCAAGTGTGATAGTTGTCTCACTTTTGTTAACAACCTGCATCTCAGCACCCACCGTGTCCAGCATAACCTGTCAAACGCAATCCGAGTCACAAACTTTCAGCACCTTTATCATTATTTATCGTCACTATAAAACCTATATGAAGCAGAAAAGTAAAAATACAGACAAGAGATTCTTGAAACACGAAGTAAACTCACAGCACAGAGCTTCTTGGTACTCTTAATAGCAGTCTTCAAATTCTCCAAAGTTTCCTGGTGATACTCAGGATCACACCATGAAAAGTCAAAACGAGCCACTGTATACAACAATAAAAAACCACATGAAATTAATCTATAACCCTTCATCAAATCTTCAGTTACAATTTAAGAAAGGGTAAAACAAAAAACATACCAGACATGCCAGCTTTAAGACAGCCAGAAATAGTTTCAACAGATCGAGATTTAGGACCCAATGTACCAACAATCTTTGTCATAGCAGAAAAAAAGCTCTGCAATAATCATAAACAATAATTACAAAATAAAAAACAAAAACAAAAAATCAAGATCTATAGATTGCAAATGAAAACAACAAGAATAAAAATAACTAACGGCTTTTGATGGCTCTAGGATGGAAGCCATCCTAATAGGTTCCTCGAGAAGCAAGTGACTGGAAGGCATGTTTGGTTTGGTTTGTTAATCGACGAAAACGGCTTCTACAGAATCGATTAACAAGAGATCGATGATTGAACAGTAGTAGCGTGCTACGTGAAGAATCCAAACGCTGAAGAACCTTTGAATTGAACAGTATCTGGTTTTTTTCGCTCTTTCTGTATATATAGTTCTCTTCTGTTTTCAACTTTCGTAAGCGGTTTCAGTGATAGTGTTTGATGTTTGAGGTAAGATGGAATTTTCTTCTGGTTTGGTTGTTTTCGTGTAGAAGATGCTACGTGGCGAGATACTGGCCGTTGGATAAAAACGACCACGTTTTGTGGTTTGTGTTTTTGTTTACGATGGAGGCTTATAACAGAAAAGAAAAGTAGTACGACGGTGACTATGGTCTTATTAGGTTGTTTTTGTTTTTTTTATTTTGAGGAAAATATCTGGTGTGATTTTTTTTTGTTTCGTGGAGAAAGGGAAAGGTGTGGTGCACGCGCTATGGGGTAGCGTGTAGAGAATGGTGGCGCACGTGGTTTATTTTAGAAGGCACGTGATCAGGATGGGTTAGGTGGGGTTAAAAAAATGAGGCGAGGAAAGCATGTGGCGCATGGGGGTGAGGTGGTGTGCTGAGTGAGGGAGGATGAGCACGCGGTTTTGGAATGGAAGGGAAGCTTTTGGTTTCTTTTTTGTTTTTTAACTAACTTTATGCCTATTTTAAGAATTTTGTTTTTCATATTTCCTTTTTTGCAATATACTGAACCTCCATAAAATATGAAAATTGTTTTTCATATTTCCCCTTTTTTGCTATATAAGGTCTTTGGGAAATTCACTTTCTTCACAATTTTGGTTTGAATAGTATACCAGGAGTTAATATCATCAATTTATCTTTTTTTTAATATTCAAATTAGAAGTTTTGTCAATAAAGCTTTTAATACACGAGCATATAAAGTATTTATTTTATTTAGATTTTTTGCGATCAAAATTTTTAATTTAAATCAAGCTCCTTCCAAACATTCATCTCCAAGCAATTTTTTAGAGATCTTCCAAGCAAATCACTAAAATATGTTCTAAGACAATCGATTATGTGTAGTAATTGGTACAATTTTCTAATTTGTTCAAAAATATGTTGATGATATCATCCATGTAAAATCCGATGAGAATTATACTTTTTACTTCGTTGCAGCCTTACCAACGAATATATATACCTTAAATAAGTTGATGTGTTGATTACTTCTACCTAAGACTTATTTAGTAAGCATGCCTGCACACATGAGCTTTTATATCTCTCAATCGTTGTTCTATTCATTTGTTTAGATACACCATTGTGTTAAGCGGTTCCCAATATTGTTCTCTACATTCTGATTCCATATTCATAACTTAACTTCTTGAATTTCTTATCTATACATTCACCATTTGATATTTAACCTTGTCTCATTTTCCACCATGGCTTACTACTATTTAATTAATATTAAAATATTGTAATTTGAATTACTATTAAATTGATTTCTATTTAATTTTAATTCCTATTTAATTGATTTCTATTTTTAAAAACATCAATATTTGATTACACTTTGATTTCTAATTTCAAAATATCAATACTGAATTGCTATTTAATTACAATAAAAAATTCTTATTATTTAAATTACTGTTTAAGTGTTGTGTAATTTGTAGAAATATTTTTGATGAAAAACAATTCAAAAAAAATCTAAATGAAAGATTTAATGGATAAGATCTGACATTGGATATAATCTAAATAGTATATATAGTTTGTTGAGAAATTTAAGTTAAATGCACAATTTTTTTTTAATTTGTATCAAAAATTTAAAAAAAAAAAGGAAAACAATTAATGGGTAGTATTAAAGCAATACAATATTTTATCAAATTATTTATGTCAATTTAAAAAAATAAAGAATTTCAAAAAATAACCAAACTAGGGGTGGCAAAACGGGCCGGGGCCCGCCCTGCCAAAACCCGCCGCCCGCCATACCCGCCCCGCCAAAGCCCGCCGCTCGCCAAAACCCGCTCCTCCTCTAAAGCTCACTCTTTTTTTAGTTAATTCTAGTAATTGTGATTCTTGATGGTTTATTTTATACATTTATTTATAAATATATGTAATATTTTTTAGAGTAAATTTGTTAAAAAATTACTTTTATAAAAAATTATTTTAAAAAACAAGTGAAAAGTTTAATTAAAAGGTAAAAAAAGCATAATAATCTATTAAAAAAATATAAATAAAAATAGGCGGGTAAGCCCGCCGCCCGCCAACCCGCCATCTTGGCGGGGCGGACATGATTTTGATGCCTATTTTACTTGGCGGGCATGTCCGCCCCGCTCGTTTTTTGGCGGGCATAAGGCGGGGCGGGCGGCCTGTTTTGCCACCCCTAAACCAAACGATACGTTGACTAAAAACTTAGAAAAACAGTTAATGGATATTTTTTGCGTCGACAATTAAGGGATAGTAACAAATTAAATTGTTAAAATATTTATGTCAATTTAAAAAAAAAAACAATTTCAGAATAGTAAAACACCTTTATATAACAAAATGTCCATCACCACTTTTGATTATGCTCTCTCTTGCAAAACCTATAACAAGTACGATATTTTTTTCAACTTTTCATTATTCACATAGTGATCACAAATGTTCTTTCCATGGACGACGAATGACTTTTAAGCATCCAGCCTTACCTCAACGACAACATCATCATCGACTTGGATGTTGAATGTCTCCTCGCCATACAACACGGTATGCCAAACACAGCTTATTTTTTTTTCAACTTTGCATCGGTGGAGAATGTCATATTTTTCAAATTTTACATGCATCATTTATTGATTTTTTGGGCAACAAAAACTACAAATTTGTCGATGTTGGCATCAATGACGACATGGACAAGCTTCTTAGAGAATTTTCCTTGCGGGTTGTAAGCTTTGTTGATCTTCGCACATTTGCGGCTAAAAAGATTAGTGACAAAGCATTGGATTTTGCAGGACTTAAAACATTGGCTCTTCTTGTTGTTGGTATAGAGATTGAAAAACCAAAAAAAAATTACTTTGGGTGATTGGAGTAATTTTCCTCTTACTCTTAAACAAGTTGAATATGCATATCAAAAAATTTATAAATTAATCATGTTATATCCTTTATTAGTCTTATTAATATGTATGTAAGGTTACATTTTATCATCGTTTTTATACCTGCATATGCAAATTATATTTTGATATAAATATCATTATACGGTGAAGTTGGCTTTGAGTTTTCTACTTTCTGGATATAAGTATTGAAATTATATTTACTTACAGTAGGTATGTTCACATGACGAGTTTCTCTATCTTTTTTTTTTCTCAAATAATTATTATTGTCGGTCATTATTATAATATAAGATAAGTTAATTTTGAAGTTTTGAACGAAATCCTATCATTTATTTATTTTAATGATTTATATCTTATTTACTGTATTTTTATTTGAATTATTTTTAATTTATTTGTTATTATTTATTTAAGCATTAGATATAATTTAATTTGACTAAAAATTTAAATTCGAGCTAACTAGATAATATTTGATTATGTGAAAAAAATCTTTTAGAAAACAGATTTAAAATGAAAGATCAACTAATATAAAGCTTTAAATATAGTCTAAATTTAAAGGCAAAATACCTTGTTTGGTCCCTTAAGTATACCCTCTGGTTCACTTTGGTCCCTCAATTAATTTTCGTGCCAATTTGGTCCTTTAAGTTTCTAAATGTAATCACGTCAGTCCTGTCCGTCAAGTTGGCTCTAACGTCCGTTTGTTTAGTCTAGCTGGCAGGTGATGTGTCATAGTATATTAGTTTTTCCTTCTCCCCAATTCAATTTCACGTTCTCCTTCTCCCCATCTCTGCACTTCTTGTTCTCTTCTCCTTCTCATTCGTGTTCATCACTTTTGCATCTTCTCCATTGTGTTAATCACCAACGATGAAGGAAAAACATTATTCTGAGTTCTTCAAAGAGACCAAATCAGAAAGCAACGATTCTTGTGTTCTTAGTAGGGCTCGTGCTATGCCAATTTGTTACTGTGGTGGTGATGCTGTGATTCGTAGGGCAAACACTGACAAGAATTTCGGAAAGAAATTTTGGGGATGTATCAATTACAAGGTAAGCCCTAATTTTTGGTTTGGTATGTTAAAGCAATGTGAAGAGGTTGTGTTGTTGATACAAATTTGTTATTTACAGGGGTTTGAGCAAAGAGGTTGTGGTTTTTTCAAGTGGTTCAATGAGGAAGTGGTGGAAGACAAATGTGATGATTTGATGCATAAGTTTGAAATCTTATCCAAGGAATTTGAAAAACTGAAGAGCAGAAATGAGGATTTAGGGAATGCTGTGACTGAAATTCAAGGCAAATTGAAGAAGTTTCAAAAGTGGAAGTTTATATGTTTTGTAATGTTATGTTTCTGGTTTTATAGGATGTTTTAGTATTGGCAATTAGGATGTTTCTGGTTTTTGAATGTGTACTTTGAATGTGTATTTTGAATGTGTAATTGTAACACAGTTGTGAAATGAAATGAGTTTTAGTATTGGCATATTTGGTGTATAATGCATTTGACAGACCAAAACAAACATGACATTAACACATTTGATGATATTTCCACACTATTCCAAAAAGCATTTGACATAAACATGTTGATAATACAAACTCCAGCATGATGTTTACCATTAACATGTTACATAGACTTCTTCAAAATGCCTACAAACATAACCAAAACAACAAACCTAATTGTTCAAAATGACTTCAAAATACATTAACCATAACCCTAAGTGTTCAAACAGAATTCAAATTACATTAATACT
The DNA here is from genome assembly GCF_029867415.1 of Vicia villosa. Taxonomy (NCBI): domain Eukaryota; kingdom Viridiplantae; phylum Streptophyta; class Magnoliopsida; order Fabales; family Fabaceae; genus Vicia; species Vicia villosa. The sequence continues at coordinate 173,406,007 of NC_081180.1, forward strand.
AATTGTAAGACTAAGTAATTTTCTTTGATGGGAGCCTCTTTGTTGGGGTAGTCCTTCTAGTTGTAGGTCCAATCACATTCTTTGCTGCAGATAATCTTATTGGTTGTTACCTGCATTTCCCCTTGAACATTGTCATGTCACTTGCTTTCCTCTAGAAGATTGTGTTGCACTCATGTAAGCCTGTGTAGATGCTGAGGACTGAGTTGCAGGCACCTGGGTACTAGTTGGCTGACTTGTATTAGTAACTGTTGCTTGACTTGGCTGACTTGTATTAGTAACTGTTGCTTGACTTGGCTGAGATGCATCAATAACTGTTGCTTGACTTGGCTGAGCTGGTGGTGTCACCTTGCAAGTTAACTTGTTATGGCCAACATTCTTGCACCTAGAACACTTAATAATAAAACATGTCCTTCTCATCTTTTTGTCACTCCCATCAATCTCTCCTTGCTCAAGATTTCTTCGTTTCTTTGGTCTACCAGGCATCTTCCTATACTTAGGTGGCTGAACATCTGGATATGGAGTCCTGACCCACAAATTAGACCCATTCACCGGGTAGAGAACATGCTTGTATACTGCCTTGTAAGCAGAAACCCTATAGTAGTCAGGAATGTAATCATCAACCTTAAAATTCCTACTCTTCATGGATGCCATTGCATGGACACAAGGGAGACCTGTTAGCTCCCATCTTCTACATGAGCAACGCAAATCCTTCAGATTCACACTGAATGTCTCAGCTGGGTTTTCCAAATGCCTCACTTCAAATATATGCTCATCTGCCATTCTACAATAACAATAGCTGAATTTAATAAACAATACTTAACAATACATAACAACACTAATAGACAATACTCAACCATACCTTACAAGCCACATGTTGGTAAAATTGCTAGTTATTTCCAGTTTCTTTCTAATGTTGGGTAAAATCTCATTACCAGATACATCTTGGAACCTCATTTTGTTTTTTGCCCATCTCTCCATGAGGTAAGTTCTGATCTCTTCAAGCATTGTCACAAGTGGTTTTCCTCTAGAGTCAAGAATTACACTGTTAAATGACTCAGACATGTTGTTGAGCACAGTATCACATTTGTTGGTTGTCCTAAAATAGGATCTACTCCAAAACCTTGGTGGAGTCTTCATCATATGGAGATATGCTTTTGCATTGGCCAATCTCGTTCTTTTCATCTCTCTTTCCCAAGCTTGAGCATATGTTGACTTTGCTGCCTTCCAGATAACTTCCTTCAACATCTTTCCAGGAAATCTTTTCCTAAAATTATTATACAAGTGTCTGACACAAAATCTTTGTTCCACATTGGGCAACAACTCATCCATTGCAGGTAATAGCCCCTGAAAATGAAAGTTTACATCACAGAAATAATAAGTTTGCATTATAGAAATAGTAAGTTTGCAACACATAAATATATAATGAGGAAGTTGTACATTACCTTTTGTTGGTCTGAAATGAAAGTGTAGGTTAGACACTCATCAGCACCTCCTAAGTCAGCAATCAACAACTCCAAAAACCAAGTCCAACTATCCTTATTTTCACTTTCCACCACAGCATATGCTATAGGAAACATTTGATCATTAAGATCCCTTCCTATAGCTGCCAGAATTTGGCCCCCATAGAGTCCCTTCAGAAAGCAGCCATTCAATCCTATAACATGTCTACTTAGTTTGAAGCTTTCTTTACAAGCTGCATAACAAATGTATAGCCTTTTAAAATATGGTCTTTGGTCATTAACACCTTCAAGAACAGGGTCCACATTCATCTTAATTGTAGATCCTGGATTTGCTTTCAACAATTCATGACAATAGTCATATATCCTATTGTAATCTCCCAAAAATGACCCATCAACCTTATCCCTGGCAGCCACTCTTGCTCTTATTGCCTTGGTCTTGTTTATCCCCACATTCCACTTTCTCAAAGCCTTTTCTTTTATATCCTTAACCTTCAACTTAGGATTGTTTTTCAATGAGTTCTGAGTTCTCTTGCTCAACCACTTTGTAGATATCAACTTCACATTGTACTCCCTACTACAATTATGTTCATCAATTATCTTTCTTACTTGCCAATAATCCTCATCTGGTAACTTGCTATAGTAGAGCTCCCATTGACAGCCATCCTTACATCTTACCCTTACTCTTTTCTTGTCATTCTTTATGAACTTCAGATCTCTACCATTCTGCACAGCATATGATATCACTGCATCCTTAATGTCACTCTTGGAAGTGAAATACATACCAAGCTCCCATTTGTAGTTGGACATATCTTTCTTTTCTTTGTAAAGTGGGTACTTCTTCCTATTAATTCCACTACTGTCATCACTATCACAGCCACTTTGAAGATCATCACTGTCATTATCACTCCCTTTACATTCTCCTGTATCTTTCATGTGCTTCTTTTTCCCACTAGACTTTCCATCACTGTCATATGAAATGAGATCGGCAAGTTCATCTTCACCTATGTCATCATAATCATCAGATTCATCCTCAAATGACACCTCAAGGGCACTATCATACTGAAAGTTCTCATCCTCACTATCATCATCACTTTCATCATGAACCTCACCCATGTTGTTTGACTGACCATGAATATTTCCTCCAGTTATATTAGCAACTCCTTCTTCAACAGCAACATTTCCACCGTTCACAGCAACTCCTTCTTCAACAGCAACATTATCACCATTCAACCCAACTTCCCCTTCTTCTACAACATTATCACCATTCAACCCAACTTCCCCTTCTTCCACACCAACATTGTCAGCATTCATCTGATCCAATTTATCAGCTATTTCATCATGTAACTGATTAAGAAACTTTTCAACCTCATCTACAGGCTCAACAACAACATCATCCACTGGTCCATCATAAAAATCAAGTTGAGACAATGTGTGTTCAATGTAAATGTCAACACTTTGGTGCACCCTGTAAAGGTCTGCAATTTCTAAAGCACCTGTGTCATCAACTAGCAAATTCATACCTAATTGTGGATCCTTGTAATACATTTTCTCAAAGTCCCTATAACCTAAGTCTTTCAAAACACCTACTAACTCAAAATAACTCCACTTATCAGCATCTACTTTCAAATTATCAACCACGCCTCCCTCGTACACACTAAAATCAGAGTCAACGAAATGACCACCATGGTGAATTTTCAGTTCCAGGATTTCGTCCATGCTCACCTAACACAGTTCATTAACAATATTTCAACCCTAAATCTACAGAAAGCCCTAAATAAACAAAACCCTAAATCTAGTTTAACCCTAAATTATAACAATACCTAATAACGTGCAGAAAATACTTACATGGTATAGTGCCTTCGTCTTCAATCGTATCTGCTTCCTCTTCGTTGCAATCGCTCCTTCTCCTTCTTCGTATTCAACTTCTCTTGTTCGCAGTCCCCGTCCACTTCTCCTTCTTCGTTTTGCTACTACTGAATGAGGGTTAATTGGGGATTATAATATCATTATGTGTACACGTAACCATTTTTATGCCATATGGAATCCTCTTGACCACGTCATCACACAATTTGCCATCTGGACGCTTTTTCTGACCTTTGGCTAACGTTTCAGTAACGGAAGGACAAACGTGATTACATTTAGAAACTTAAAGGACCAAATTGGCACGAAAATTAATTGAGGGACCAAAGTGAACCAGAGGGTATACTTAAGGGATCAAACAGGGTATTTTGCCAAATTTAAACCTTACTACTTTTAATAAAAGACAGGGATTTTATAATAATAAAATATTTAGAGTAAAAAATATTTTCTTAATTCTAAAAAGGTTAGGTTCAACATTAAACCAGGACATATTATAAGCTTCCATATATAGGTATAGATTTAAATTAAAATTAGCTTAGATTTGATTTTTTTTTCTTAAATTGATTAAAGATTCTTTCGAATTTGATTTAATTTTCAACGGTCAATGTTACGATGTCAATTTTAGATTTGATTTTTAAAACTTTTTTTTTTGAGATTACATATATTACTTATTTAAGATATAAAATTTAATTTGTCATTTGATATTATAACTTTAAAAAAAAAAGTATATTTCATAGTAGATTTACTATTACCAATTTGCACCTGATTTCAACCAAAGATACGCATGAGGAGTCAAAGGAGAGAGAAATTTGCATTTTGACTCGAATTAATTTGTGTATACCTGAGAAAGATAGGATCTTATTTGTGGTAATCTTTAAATGTGGTTGAAAAGAAAAGCGTCTAAGGTAAGAGCATTTCCCCATAGTAATTATAACGAGACTCATAATTATGTATTTTAGAATAAAAAATCTTAACACATAATTGCTCTATAAAAAAAGAGAATTAAAGTATAGTTTTATTCGATAAATTTATATTCTTGTTAAAATTATGAATACTAGTTTTATATATTGTATGTTTAGTATGATGATGTGATGTGGATGGAACTTTATGTTGTTTGTGATTGTTATTATTATATGTGGTTCACGATGTGAATCAAATGAATTATTCTAGTTAAAAGTTTATTAAGAAGATTGAAATCGATTGCATTTGAAGATGAAGGATTTTGTGAAATAAATTTTAAAATGATGTACTTTAATAAGAGTTTCTTAAAGGTATATCAGTGCATTTTATTATATGTGTATTTTTTGCATGTGTGACTGGTTGCCTGTGAGGAAATATTTTTTCCATTAGTATGAGAGAATTTTGTGTCGAAGTTGTTGTGTGGCAGTTTTATATTTGGATCATTTATTAGCAATGTATAGATCTCATGATTGAGAGCTTTGAGAAAAAGATAGAGAGTAGAGAATAAGAGAGAATGAATGCAAAACTTTCATTGAAGAGTGAGACACAAGATAGCTAACTATATATAGCCATACATGTGTAACTAACTCTAACTAACACTTAACTAACTTCTTCACTATCAGTTACATCATTTATTACCCTCCCACAAGCTGAGCCTTGGTAAATATTTAACAAGTTCAGCTTGGAAACAAGAGCATGAAATGGTTTTGGAAGCAATGCCTTGGTGAAGAAGTCAGCCAACTGATTATGAGAGGCAACGGGAAGTAGTTTCATCATACCATTTTGAACTTTTTCTCTAACAATATGACAATCAATGTCAAGATGTTTTGTTCTCTCGTGGAAAACAGGTTTGACTGCAATGTGTAAAGCACTTTGGCTGTCACAAAATAGGATAGGTGTGCTTGAACTAGAGATCTTCAAATCCTTTAATAGGTAAACTAGCCATTGTGATTCACATGTAGCTGCAACAAGAGCTCGATATTCAGCCTTTGAGGATGATCGAGCAATTGTGGTTTGTTTATTTGTTCTCCAAGAGATGAGAGAAGATCCAATATAGAAGCAAGAGCCTGATATGGATCGTCGAGTATCCACACAACCAGTCTAATCTGCATCAAAAAAACCTGTTAAATGCAAAGTGGAATTCCTGGGGAAGAAGAGACCACGGCATGGACATGATTTCAAATATCTCAACACTCTACAGGCTGCATTGTAGTGAGTCATAGTTGGCTTGGACAAGAACTGGCTAAGTTGCTAGGTAATAAAGGTAATATCAGGTCTGGTAGTATTCAAGTAAATGAGTCTACCAATTAATCTTCTATAAGCAGGTACATCTGAATATAGAGGATTGTTGTCATTGAATAACTTGATGCTTGGGTCAGATAGAGTATTTGCAGGTTTGGAAGTAAGGAATCTTGAGTCAGATAAGAGGTAAGTGCAATACTTCCTTTGACAAAGTGAAATTCCTGTTTGTGAATGTGCCACTTCCAAACCTAAAAAATATTTGAGTGTGCCAAGATCTTTAATCTTGAAAGCTCGATGGAGAATGGTTTTCATGCTTTGAAATTCTGCCAAGGAGTTACCAGCCAGTATCATATCATCAACATAGACAAGAAGGATTGTCAGTGAATCATTTATGAGTTTGACAAACATAGAATGATCTGGAAATGCCTGTGTATAACCATGGAGCACAAGGAGTGAAGCAAGTTTCTCATGCCACTGTCTGCTAGCTTTCTTTAATCCATAAAGTGACTTGATCAATTTGCAAACCTGATTTGGTTTATTAGTAGGAACTCCTTGAGGGACAATCGTGTACACATTCTCATGCAAGTCACCATGCAAGAAAGCATTGTTGACATCTAGTTGGTGTAGGTGCCACTTGTTAATGGAAGCTAAAGCTATCACAAGTCTGACAATTGTCATTTTGGCTACATGAGAAAATATGTCAGTGTAATCTATTCCTTCAATTTGGTTATAGCCTTTTTCTACTAACCTATCTTTGAACCTCTCTATGCTTCCACCAGCTCTATATTTAACTTTGTAAACCCAACGACATCCTATTGGTTTAACATTGGGTGGAAGATCCACCAATTCCCAAGTACCAGTTTTATCAAGAGCTTCCAGTTCAGTTTTCATAGCCTGATTCTAGCATTCAAACTTGCTTGCCTCAGTGTAAGACTTAGGTTCAGGATGGGAAGAGACTGACAAACTGAAACGATACTAAGAAGGTGATAAATTTGAATAAGACATAAGATAATTATTAGGATAAGGAATATCCGAGGAGGATTGATTTGGTGTGTCTTTGAAAGAGGCACATATATAGTCTTAAAGATAGGATGGTTTGGATTTCAGTCTGGATGATACACGACCAGGTGGAGATATTGAGTGATCAAGTGGTGGAATGGTGGAATCAGTAGTATGAGGTAAAGCAGTATCATCACAATGAAAAATGGGTTGAGGAATAGGTGTAGAATTGGTTGTAGCTGAAGTAGGATCAGAAATGTTAGAGGAAATGTCAGTTGACTTGTCAGGCAAGTAACTGAAGTAATCCCATTGATGTGTGGCAGATGAGTTTTGAGACTGATAGGGCAGAATGTGTTCATGGTAGGAGACATGTCTAGAAATAAAAACTTCATGAGTATGTAGATCTAAGAGGGTTGACCCTTTGAAACCAACAGTGTAGCCTAAAAAGATAGACTTTCTGGATCTACCATCAAGTTTTGTTCTATGATTTTGTAAGGTGGTAGCATAACATAAACATCCAAACACTTTAATTTGATTCATGTCAGGCAACCTATTATGAAGTAATTGGAATGGTGATTTGTGATTGAGAAGGGGGTATTGATTCTATTGATTAGGAAGGTAGCATATGAGATAGCATAAGACCAAAAAGTCTTGGGAAGTTTGGATTGGTAAAGAAGAGCTCTGCCTACATTAAGGAGGTGCCGATGTTTTCTTTCCACCCTCCCATTTTGTTGAGGTGTCTCAACAGAAGACCTTTGGTGGAGAATGCCCTTAGAAGCATAAAAGTGAGGGATAAGAAATTCTGGTCCATTGTCAGTTCTTATGATTTTAGGACATATGTGAAACTGGTTTTCTATCATGGCAACAAAGTGTTGGACATGGTTAGACACTTCTGATTTGGACTTAAGTAAAATAATCCAGACAAATATATTGAAATCATCAAGGACAGTGAGAAAGTACCTATGGCCATGAATATAGGATGTGGAAATAGGGCCCCATATGTCAAAATGTATTAGTTCGAAAGCATGTTCAGCTTTAGAAATACTGGAATTAAATTGTAATTTCTTCTGTTTAGCAAATTGACAAATGTCACAAACATCTTTATTATTACAAGTGATTTGAGGGTACAATTTAGACATCTTGGACAATCTCTCATGGGAAAGGTGTCCTAATCTAAAATGCCAAATGGCTTGATTAGGGATCACTTTACAATTATTGACATGACATTGAGGAAGACTATGAACGATACTTGACTGAGATGGAAGTGTATCACCAGCTGATGAATCTGAAGAAAACACAAGTCTATATAGGTCTCCAACATCATTAGCCAAACCAATCAAGGTTGAGCATAGCTTTGAGACAGATAAAAGGTTAAGTGAAAATCTAGAAGTGTACAAAACATCATTCAAATACAAATGAGGAGAGAAAGTAACTATGCCAGAATATTGTACTATAACTATTGAACCATAGGGAAGATGTACATTAATTGACTTAATTTTATGATAAGAGCTAAACCAATGTAAAGAGGAACAAATATGATCATTGGTATTTGAGTCAATAAGCCAAAAACTAGACTTGGTGGTAAAGGAACAGGAAAGGGCTGATATATATGTAATACCTGGGGGCTCATTTGGTGAAAGACCAAAATCAGGAGAAGTAGAAATTTGGTTGGAACTGGGGTTAGGGGTGTGAAGCATCAAGTTAGATTGCTGCAATAGGCTACTCAGTTGAGTGTATTGCTCTTGAGTAATACCAGTAGGTTGGTTACTTGATGTACCTTCTACACCAGTGGAAACCTGATTTGACTCACCATTATCAGCATTTGTAGCATTTGCTGAGACCAGCTTCTTACCAAAGGATGGAGGAAAGCCGTGTTTCCTATAACAGACATCAATGGTGTGACCTATTTTATGGCAATAAGTGCATAACCTGCTATCTTTCTTGGGAAAATTGGAAGAATTAGAAGACATATTGCGATCTTGATAGTTTATTGAATCAGAAGCATTAGCAAGAGATATAATCTCTTCAGTAGGAACATCATCATCAGGTTTAGGGAATAATGCAACAATATTACTCTCTTCTTGAATAACCATAGAGTAAATTCTATTGATATTAGGAAGGGGATCCATTAACAGAATTTGAGTTTTAACAACTAAAAATTTCTCATTCAAACCTATTACAAACTGGATAATTTGATCTTTAAGGCGAAAATTGCGAGCAAATCTCATAGCAGCACATCTACATTGTTGTGGACATGTGTAAGATGGAATAGGTTTATAAGAGTTGAGTTCTTCCCATAATCTACGCATAGCAGTGAAGTAATCAAGCACATACCTGGAGCCTTGTTTGAGATTGTTGAGTTCCATGCGAGGATTAGAAACGCGAACACGATCAACTTTGGCAAATCTTTCTTTAAGATCATTCCAAGCATTTATTGCATTTTCAAGAAACACAATAGTCTGGGAAATAGGAGTGGTAACAGAATTCAATATCTATGAATGTATAAGATAATTGCACTGTTCCCATGTTGAACTATTAAGGTCACTGAGATCAGGAATCAGAATTGAGTCGTCGATGAATGCAAGTTTGTTCTTCGCGCCAAGAGTTCGTTGCATTGATCGAGACCAAGCTAAGTAGTTAGAACCATTCAATGGCGGTGTGATGTTGACAGAGTGATGACCTTCACTTGGATGAATGTAATAAACTGAATCTACATCTGCATTTATGATGCGATGCGCAACAAGAGCAACACGTGGTGGCATGGTGAAGAAGAAAGGATCGAAAAGCAAGAATTATGAGGAAGAAGAAGAAGATGAAGATGAATGAAAAGCGACTGATACAATATTAGCAATGTATAGTTCTCATGATTGAGAGCTTTGAGAAAAATATAGAGAGTAGGAAATAAGAGAGAATGAATGCAAAACTTTCATTGAAGAGTGAGATACAAGATAGCTAACTATATATAGCCATACATGTGTAACTAACTCTAACTAACACTCAACTAACTTCTTCACTATCAGTTACATCATTTATTATCATTTATTTTTAGGAGCATGCATATTCACATGTGGAGATATCTGTAAAATAATGTTTTTTTATTTGATTTTTCTTGAGTTTTTATGTTTTGTATGATTTGTTTTATAATACCGTACAATATATTTTGTTTGATTTAATATGGATGATGGAAGATTGATCCCTTACAAATAATATATTAGGTACTAATGAGTTCAATACGTGAAGCTACAAGGATAAAATAATGCGTGCAATTGTGAGATTCAGTAAATGCTTTTAAACTTTGTAATTTTATTTGTAAAGAAGATTATTTTATTAACAAAATTTAAAGATGGGGATTTGTATCATCTTTAATAGTTTATTATAATAATCTTTTTAATTAAGATTTTTAGAATTTTTCATGAATGATTATTTTTGTTTAAATATGACAAAAAAATTGTCACAAATTATAAATAAGTATTTCTTTTAGTAATATTTTGGATCAAAATTTTCGACGTTACACTAACCGTACCAAACCGTTAAAAATTATTGTGTATTTTTTTTAAACGGAATTATTTGTAAAGAATTCAACCATCAATAATTTTTCATAAAAAAATTAAATAAAATTTTTTAATTTTTCTTTTTCAATTTTTTTCGATTTGTTTTTCATTTGATTTAGTTCTATGACTACTTATCCAACGTATATTTGGTTCACTAACCAAATTTCAATTTTTTTAAATTTTAATTTGATTCAATTCGACCATTTTCTTAAATGTCATATCTCCAACCCCGAACTTTGTATGTTTTATTTAAAGCAATGTTTTAAAAATCAGATCAAACAGTCCGGTTGAACCAGGTCAATCTTAAACTGTAGTCTAATTCGGTTCAGTTTGGATCAACAAATTGCTAGGTCAAAAAAAATTGAGATAAAATGTTTCAACCGTGAAAAATCGAAATAACTGTAGAACTGGGACCAGTTTCGCTTAACCAGACGGTTCACAAAATCAATGTATTTTTTATGTTTCTGTTTTTGGCTTTTCACCACCGATTTAGTCCGATTCGAGGGTCAATTCTGGCATCAAGTGATGAAGAACCTGCCGTGGTGAGATAGGGAATTAGGACAAATATATAAATATTGGTCATTATTCAATTTTCTGATTTATTATTGAACCTTACATTGTATTCTTTTTCTTTTGGAAGTTTGTTTATTAATATTATATTTGTTTGAGAATTTTATTTTATAAATTATGATATAAATTAATTTATTAGGATGTTTAATAATATATTTTATTAATTTTTTAGTTTAAATTTAATATGTGGTTCAACCACAGTTTAACCAGTTGAACCGATTGAATCTTGATCCACACATTTTGTCGGTTTATTCATCGGTCCGATTTTTAAAACATTAATTTAATTTAGAGGGAAAGGATAAGAAAACATCTCATTATTAGAGAGAAATTTCTATTTTTAAAAAAACTTATTACAAATGCAATCATTGTGTTATTTGAGTGTGATTGGTTTAAAATTTCACTATGTTTTAATTTTTGATAATACATATTTAAATTACTGTATCAAAATAGTTTTTTAATTTATAATGAATAAAATATAAAATAATTTTATTATTTTAAAATTTTTATATAACATTTAAAAATAATATAAATGAAAAATTCATTTATGAAAGATAAAATAAATTGACCATGTATTTGTACATTTTTCTCATATATAACCGAGCCAATTTTCTTCCGCCATAGATGTTGGTTTGTGCAAGCAAGAAAACGATCTTTTACATATTTCAACATTTTCATTAAGATTGGATGCAATTAAAGCTAGAGAGAAAATTGTGTTATCTAAAATTGGAAAATTGATGTGGTGCATTAGGTCAAATCCAATTTTCAAGCAACAACTAACTAAAAATTCCCTCAAAATTGTTGTTGATGCATAATACACATTGGTTTCTATTCCTTAATGATCAGTTGAGGTGATTTGTTTTTGTGCTTTTAACTTCCATTTGTAGGGTTTCATTAGTACCAAGATAATTAGATTCAACATACTCTAACTACACTACAAGAAAATCTATCATTAGCTACGACAAAAACCGAAGCTAATTTGAAGCTAAACAAAGATATATAATTAAGTCAAGACATGAAAGAAAATCTCAAGTAGCTCATCTCCTTTATGCCTTCAAATGATAATTTCAAAACTCTGAACAAAATGTTAGATGGTGAAAACATCAAGAATTTGAAATTGGAATAACTAAGGAGCCAAATGGGTATGGTTACTCGGGAACCTGTTTTGCTCAGCTTGAGGATATAAGACAAATTCACATGGCAGAAACAATATTAATTCTAGTAGCTTTGTTGTCTATATATCACAACAAAAAGTAGTCTGAGAAGGTCCAGTCTAAAAGATAATTCAAAACACTATTAGTTCAAAGTTCAAACATTATATTAAACAGGTGATTAAAAGCTTAACTAATAGTAATACAAATTCAAATCTAACATTGAATCATCATCTGAAAGGATAGCAAATGGTGCCTTATAAAGTTATAATTCAACACAATAAGTTGTTTGTGTTTTTCCAACCAGTGAGAAAGGAGAGGCTGCAATTTGCAAATAGATGAAGAGACCCGCATCAACTTCGACCCCCTAAAAATGCCCGTGAACTTAACCATTCACACCACTTTTATTATTAAGACTAGACATCTACATGCGCGAATACGTTTTATTAAATTTTTATCGATACAAAATTAGTTAGATAAATATAAAATATATTTGTATTGATATTTTATATTGAGTTTATTTTTTATATAAAAAATTAACAATAATTTAATATTTTATAATATATATATATATATATATATATATATATATATATATATATATATATATAAATATATATATAAATATATATATATATATATAATCATGTTAAATACGATAAACTTAATAAGTGAATAAAATATTTAATATAATATAATATAATATAAACATATTTAATACTGAATTTATTAAAGTGATATTGGAGATTTTAAAAAAACTTATTGTTATTTCCCTTATTTTTTCTTGAAAGATATCTAAATCTCCCATAATATCTATTTAATCCATAATATTGAAAAAACATACCAATATAAAAAATTCTCTTCAATATTAATATTGATTTAAAATATAAATTAAAACCTTTAGATTAATATAATTTAACTTCAGTATAAAATAACGGAAAAAAGATAAGAGAATTACAATAGTGAGATAGCAAGACCTAATCCACTAAATATAGAATTCTATAAAATATAAAAAAAATTGGAAATTTGGTTTAACTTGAGAAGCTTTGTGAGATTTCCACATAAACATAATCCTAGAGTTTTTGTCTATGGTTATCATCATGACAACCTTAGATTTGTATTAAGTAGATAATACAATCCCAAATTAATATATCACTTCATATTCTCAACCTTCTCATTTATCACTTTTGTTTCTCTCTCTTCACTACCCTCTCTTCTATGTTTTTCCTCTGTCTTCTCTCTTTCTCCGCTTCCTATTCTTCTTCTTTAGATTGACTATATCCAAGCCTGATAAAATTATCCAAGTCCAACTATATTTCTTCAAGTGATTAAGCGGTGGAAGGAGTTGTTTCCCCTAATTATAGGGTCATTACCTCCTCTTAATAGTTTTAAGTAGTTTTTTTTTTTTAATGTTTTGAACTACTAAATCGAGAAATGTATAAAATAAAATAGAAAGACAAAAGGAATAAAACACTACAATAAATATTTAATTTAAATTTCTGTTTATTTGATTAATGTTAATTTGAATTATTATTTGATTGATCTCTAGTTTTAATAACAATATTTGATTTCTATTTTAAAAAATATATATTTGATTACTATAAAAAAATTGTTGTCATTTGATTTATTTAATTGATTAGTATTTATTTTGAATTATTATTAAATTGATTTCTGTAAAATTGATACGTTGACTAAAAAAATTGTAATTTGAATTACTATTAAATTGATTTCTATTTGATTTTAATTCCTGTTTAATTGATTTCTATTTTTAAAAACATCAATATTTGATTACAACTTGATTTCTAATTTCAAATAATAAAAATTCTTATTATTTGAATTACTATTTAAGTGATTTGTAATTTGGAGAAATATTTTTGATTAAAAAACAATTAAAAAAAATCTAAATGAAAGATTTCACGCATAAGATCTCACATTGGATATAATCTAAATAGTATATAGAGTTTGTTGAGAAATTTAAGTGAAATACGCAATTTTTTTTAAAAATTTATATCTAAAATTAAAAAAAGACGGAAAACAATTAATGGATAGTATTAAAGTAATACAAATAAGTTTGTTACAAAATTTATGTCAATTTAAAAAAGTTAAAGAATTTTTAAAAATAACCCAATAATACGTTGACTAAAAAATTAGAAAAACAATTAATGGAGATTTTTTTCCCTCAAAAATTAATGGAAAGTATCAAAATAAATTGTTAAAATATTTATGTCAATTTTAAAAAATAATAATTTCAGAATATTAAAACACCTTATATATACTAGTATTGGTTACCTATCTAGGACTCCTTATACCTTGCAAATTCAAAATGTCTATCACTATTTTTGATTATGCTCTCCCATGCAAAACTCATAACAAGTACGATGTTTTTTTCAACTCTTTCATTATTCACACAATGATCACAAATGTTCCTTCCATGGTCGACAAATGGCTTTTAAGTATCAAGCCTTACATCAACGACAACAACAACGTCATTGTCGGCTTGGATGTTGAATGTCTCCTCGCTAAACGTCGTGGTATGCCAAACACAGCTGCTGTCCTTCAACTTTGCATCGGTGGAGAATGTCTTATTTTTCAAATTTTACACACCTCGTTTATTCCAGAATCACTCATTGCTTTTTTGGGCAACAAAAACTACAAGTTTGTCGGTGTTGGAATCAAAGACGACGTGGACAAGCTTCTTAGAGACTTCTCCTTGCAGGTTGTAAGCTTTGTGGATCTTCGCACACTTGCATCTAAAAAGATGAGTGACAAAGCTTTGAATTTTGCAGGGCTTAAAACATTGGCTCTTCGTGTTGCTGGTATAGAGATTGAGAAACCAAAGAAAATTACTTTGAGTAATTGGAGTAATTTTCCACTTACTCTTAAGCAAGTTGAATATGCGTGTCTGGATGCTTTTATCTCTTTTGAAGTTGGAAGACTTCTTTTCTTATTATAAGTATTTTATTGTTTTTTATTTTGTTTTCTGTAAGCCTTTTAATTCATCGAGTGAAAGTATTGAAGATTTTATTATATATCAATATATCAAAAAATTTATAAATTAATCATGTAATTTTGATGTAAAGTTACATTTTATCATCGTTTTTATACTTTCATATATAAATTATGTGTTGATAAAAATATTATCATGCGGTGAAGTTATGCAGCGAAGTTGGCTTTGAGTTTTTTACTTTCCGGACATAAGTATTGAAATTATATCAGATTATAGTTTCAATTTTTTATTAACATCAATGTATACTTAGAGTATGTTCACACGCCAAATTTCTCTATCTTATTTTATTTCTCAAATTAAATAATATTATTATAATATAAGTTAATTTTAAAGATTTGAATGAAATCCTATCATTTATAAATTTAATGATTTATATCTTATTTACTGTGTTTTTATTTTAATTTGAATTAGAATTAATTTTAATTAATTTGTTATTATTTTTTTAAAAGTTAGATATGATTTAATTTGACTAAAAACTTAAATTCGAGTCAGATAATATTTGATTATGTATAAAAAAAATTAAAAAAATGGATTTAAAATAAAGGATAAAATTGAAAGAAAGAAACTACATCGAAACTCAATTTGTCTTTCATATATGGCTCAACTAATATAAAGCTTAAAATATAGTCTAAATCTAAACGTTACTATTATTAACAAAAAGATGAGAATTTTATAATAATAAAATATTTAGAGTAAAAGATATTTTTTCACTAAAATTTATTATAAAAAAATTAGATTGAAAGTTAAATCGGGACATATTATATGCTTTCAGATATAATTTAAATTATAATTAGCGTAGATTTAATTTGATTTTTTAAGATTGATTAAGGATTCTTTTTTATTTGATTTTATGGTTAACGTTCAATGTTACTATGTTAATTTTATATTTGGTTTTTAATTTTTTTTAGATATTACATATATTAATTATTTAAGATATGAAATATAAGTTTGATTTATTGTTACTAATTTGCTTTATTGATCAACACAACACAGTAGACCGACCTATAACTTTTTTTTTAATAGAAGATCTTTATTGATCTAATTTGTTAAAATAACTCAAACCACAAACTATTTAAAAATTATTTCAAGTCTGTCCCACCATCGGTTTGGCATATTTTAATAAAGGTTAAATATGTTTTTTTTCTTAAAAATAATTTAGATTTATTTTAATTCTTATATTATTTTTTTAAATAATAGTCTTTTTAAAGAAAAGTAGTTTGTGTCGATATAGATGATGTAGAAAACTTTTTCGACATTGATTATGAATATGTTGAGGAAAATCTCAAAGTTCCATGTATAGAATTAATCATGTGTGGCACTCATATGCATTCTCAAAGACCGGTTGTTATCTACATTGTACCCTTGGATCAAAGTCCATCATTGCTTGACACCTACAAAGGCTAGTTTCTTGTCCAACCAAATTTATAAGCATGTTGAATTCGAGGATTTCCATATATCTTTTAGTTGTTTTGTTCTGAGGATTTTCATAACTTACACTTTTGAATCCGATGATAATCAAATGTGGTTCAATCTCTAAGAATTCAGAACCCGCCAATTTATTACAAGGGATGTTGGAACTAGCTTTTTGAAATCGAAGATTGACATATTCCATTTGGTTCATTTTGTGCGAATCCAGAACCCACCACTTTGTTACAAGGGATGTCGTAACTCACTTTTTGAATCTGATGATTACCATATGCCATTTGGTTCATTATGAGCAATCCATAATCAACCATGCATATTGTTATGAGGATTTATGTAACCCTCCTTTTTGAATCCCAGGATTTTTCAGATGTTACTCCATTTTGTTACGAGGGATGTTGTAACTTGCTTTTTGAATCCAAGGATTTTCGGATACCATTTGGTTTGTTCTATGACAATCTAGAACCCACATTTTTCTGAGTGAATCCAAAACCCACCTTTTCGTTCTGAGAGAATTAGGAATCCACCTTTTTGTTATGAGAGAATCCAAAATCCACCATTTTGTTCTGTGATAATCCAGAACTCACCTTTTTGTTCTGTGAGAAACTATAACCCACCTTTTTGTTCTGTGAGAATCCATAATCCACCATTCTATTATGAGATAATCCTAAACCTGCCTTTTCCTTCATAGAGAATCCAAAACCCACTATTATGTTATGAGAGAATCCAGAATCCACCAATCTGTTATGAGAGAATCCAACCCACCTTTTAGTTCTAAGAGAATCTAGGACCCACTAGGTTTTTATGAGCATTTATGTAACTCACTTTTTTGAATCCGAGGATTGTCTGGTTACATTTGGTTCGTTCTGAGAGAATTCATAACTCACCATTTTGTTACAAATAATCTCGATTGCCACTTTGTTAGTTATGAGAGAATCTAGAACTCACCATTTTGTTATAAAGATTGTCGAATGTCATTTGGGTCATTTTGTGAAAATCCATAACTCACCAGTTTGTTACAAATTTTGTTGAATTTCATTTGGTTCATTATGTGAGAATCCATAACTCGCCATATTTGTGAAGCATCCCTATGAAATGTTCTCCTAATAAATTTTCTTGGAAATCTCCTCTCTTGAAGCATGTCTTAAAACCTTTGTTGATGAAGAGAAAGAAAACATGTTTTGAGATTGTCAAAAATCAAGAAGCCGATAAGCAACAAGAATGTCCAATTTGGGTGGTCGCGAATTTTAGATTTAACTGGTTCGGTTTGCGAATCAGTTTATTTAATGTTAGAATATTGGATATATATTAATTTAGAAATAGTATAAATTAATATAAAATATACTATAAGATATTTACAATAATTTATTCTAATAATTAATGAGTTGTGTTTTTGGGTTTGGGTTTTAGCTATTATAAACATGTTATGAATTCTCACAATTATTCTCGATTGTCACTTTGTTAGTTATGAGAGAATCTATAACTCACCATTTTGTTACAAAGATTGTCAAATGTCATTTGGTTCGTTTTATAAGAATCTATAACTCACTAATCTACCATATAAGAAAAATTAAGACTCTGAAAAAGTCTAATTTAACCTTGCTTCCACGTCACTTTTTAAAGTATCATTTGTCTTTATACATTTATACCATCATTTTTATTATTAAAACTAGACGTCTACCTGCGCGATGTGCGGATACGTTTTATTAAATTATTATCGATAAATAGTTAGTTATTTAAATATAAAATATATTTGTATTGATATTTTATATTGAGTTTATTTTTTTATATAAAAAAGTAACAATAATTGAATAGTTTAATATATATATATATATATAATAATCATGTTAAATACAATAAACTTAATAAATGAATAAAAATATTTAATATAATATAATATAAACATATTCAGTACTGAGAATTTATTAAAGTGATATTGGAGATTCTAAAAAAACTATTCTTATTGTTATACCACTTGTTTTTTCTTGAAAGATATCTAAATCTCCCATAATATCTATTTAATCTATAATATTGAGAAAACAACAATATAAAAAAATTATTTTCAATATTAATATTGATTTAAAATATACACAAGACTTGCTTGTTTTATAAATATTAGAATATATATTTTTTCTAACTCATCCTTACAAATTTGTTAAGGTTTCTATTAGACATCACTGTAATGTTAAATAGTAGTAAAATATGCATTGAGCAGTATTTTCAATTAATTAGTTAAATATAACATAAAATATATTTAATATAATTGAAATTAAACAATACAAGTGACATAAGACTTATTTAAATCTAACATCTAATTACTTTAAATGTAATTGAAAGAAATTACTTAATTAAATATCTAAACATCATAATTGATTTTGAAAACATGTACCAAATTCTTAAGATTAATTTTGTTTAATATTTTTTATATTTGTCGTTGATAAATATTTATTCTTAAAATACCAATGTTAAATAATTGTTTTAATATTTATCAATGAAAAACAAATTTTGAACCTTTTTTTAGTGTTACCGATCAAAAATATATGTGCAATATTTCTTAATAATAATCGATGACAAATATTTGCCTAGTTTTTTTATCTCCACTATCAAATATGTTTCTAAAATA
Source organism: Vicia villosa (assembly GCF_029867415.1). Taxonomy (NCBI): domain Eukaryota; kingdom Viridiplantae; phylum Streptophyta; class Magnoliopsida; order Fabales; family Fabaceae; genus Vicia; species Vicia villosa. The sequence goes on from NC_081180.1 coordinate 173,424,849, forward strand.
TACCAATATCCCTTTATATTTAAATATTCATCAATGTATTGTGTTTCAAATATATACTACAATTACTATATCTTAACTATTTTCATTTTTATTGAAAAATATTTTAAAAAAATATTAAATTTAAGTAATTTATTCGTACGTAATCTTTACTATAAATTATAATTAATTAGCTATAATAATTTTTTTATCTTACGGATGCTAAAATCTCTAAAGTTAGCCAATAAATTAATGATAACTATTTATTCAATGAATAAACTGTACACTCTAATAATTATTTTAGTTCTGATTATCTGAAAAATGGGCGTCAATTTTTCTTGCGAAAAGCATGATGATATTTAGGACCGTGTTCACTATGATCTTGAAAGAGTCTCTATATTTTGATATTGTGAAACTTGAGAACATCCTTTAGACTCTTTGGGTTAAATTAATACTAAATAGCCCATTTGGCCAGAACATAGAGAGGAAATCATTTTCTCCTACTTTCTCCACAAGTACATGGGAGTAGAGGGAGGACTAAAGTTGAAGGATGTTTACCTTCCTTCATGGCGTGATAAAACGGACTTTATCCATAGTGCTTCCTTTGCCATATGTGGGAGATGGACAAAGTGGTAATCTTAAGGTTAAATTAGGTGAGTATAAACTATGAGTCGGACGGCCTGAGGTAACATTTACACGAGTATTTCCATGTTTTAGGATACTTCTTTGGATTGACTCTTTCCAAGCCTAATAAAATTATCAAAGTTCATCTACAATTCTTCAAGTGATTAAGCGGTTGAAGGAGACATGTCCCTTAATTATGGGATCATTACGTCCTTTTAATAGAATTAACTACATTTTTATTTTGGTATTTGGAGCTACTAAATAAAAAAAATGTACAAAATATAGAATGACAAAAGAATAAAATACTACAAGAAAAGCAAAGTTTTCCTAAGGATAATTCCTTTGTCAAATCATCATACAACAATATTTATTACTTTTTAGTTACTTATTTTTTTATTTAAATTACTATTTACTTACAATAAAAAATATTGTAATTTGAATTTCAATTTATTTGATTAATATTTAGTTTAAATTACTATTTGATTGACCTCAACAATATTTGATTACTATTTGATTTATATTAAAAAAACAATATTTGAATAATGTAAAAAATTGTTGTAATTTAAATTACTATTAAATTGATTTCTATTTTTTAAAAACAAAAATACTTGAATACCACTTGATTTCTGATCTTACCGAGCAAATCAAATGACCAGCAACAAAGAAGGCTTGAAATCCGGAGCGGTTGAGAGGGGAAAAAATGGTTGTACCTGCAAGGCACTCCAATGCCAAAGTAAGTACTTGGACAACAAGGTACAACAAAGCGAGAGATTTTGGGTAAGAAAAAGGTTACCTTGCCCTCAGGGTTCAAATGGCTATTTATAAGAGTATTCCGTGCGAGAAAAGCTCCACTTTACCAGGCGCTAGGCCAAATATTAAGCAAGCTGTCTACTACCGGGCACGAGGCTGTTGCGTGCTCGGTTATATCTAGCGATTGCCCGGAGGGAGAGGCTGTTGCGCACGCGGCCAAGGAGCCTTGGGCCGAAGGTTGGATTGGCCCAATTGAGTTAATTGGGCTGGTCCAGAACAGGAGCCCCCCAAGTCGTCGCTTCTGTTCGTGGGAGTGACGACTTTGAGGATGCCGGGGTGAGGAGATCCTCCGGGGGAGTGGACCTGATGTTTCCGAGGGAAATTGCCCTGAATCCCCGGGGAAAGGAAAGGGCAGGTCGGGAACAGGGAAGTGTGTCGCTTAGAGTTGTCAGTTGGGGGACGTGTCGCATTTAATGCGTGATGATGGCTACCCTACCTGTAGGTTACTAGGGTTAATGATGGCCATTCTGCTTCCAGAGGTCGCGTGCGGCGCACGTGATGTCCTCAAGCGCTTATAAATATTGAGGGTTGTCATTTCCCCAAACTTTTCAAATTCATTTCCTTCGTTTCCTCTCTCCGTCGCCGATCGCAAGCTTTGCCACATCGTTTCTTCTTCAACCTTCGTCTTTCCTTCCAGAAATTCACTTGTAAGTTTGCTTTTCCCTTCGTTTCCAGTTTTCTGTGTTTTGATAGTACTAGAAATTGCTTGCATGTGGTTAGGATAGGGTTTTGAGGTGATTTTGAGGGAGAGTTTGAAGGTTGTTGGTGGTAGACGGCGGAGATGATAGGCTTTTTCGCCGTCGACGACTGCGATCGATTAGACTGTTAGTTTCGATTTTAGTTTCCATTTTGCTGATTGTCTTTGGGGGTTTTGATCATCTTTTGTTGTGCTTTTGGGTTTTCTGTTGAAAGTGTGTTACCCTGACGTAATATGGATATTAAACCTTTCCTTTGGCGCGAGTCAACTTCTGTTCGGCAGCCATTTCCTCGGGAGGGATGTGCCCGGGGGTTGTATCGTCCCTGGATTGTTGGTGCGCCCTTTCACTCTGAACGGTGGTGGAAGGGTGGATTTGATTGTACTATCGAATTCACTATTCTCCCCTGTTTTTCAAGTGAATATGTCCGATCCAAGACGCTCTTCTACATCGGGTTCGTCGTCCGTGACTCCCCCGGCTCAGCAGGTGGTGCCTCTAGAGTCCTAGGTGCTGCCGGAGGCGCTTGACATTGAGAGCTTTTTTATAGGGGATCGCTCGGATATTTTCCTAGAGATAGGGGGCTACGTGGATCCTGCGGGGGATGGGACCAAGAACGGGTGGTTCGTGCTTATCCCTGCCGAGGAGGACCGTATCTGTGATATCTATGCCCCTGATTTGATCCCGATGTATGAGGTGGTCTTTTGGGAGATGGGCTTTCATGTGCCTCTTACTGAATTCCAGATGGCCGTTTTCAACCACCTGGAAGTGGCTCCCGGACAACTCCATCCGAACGCGATCGCGTTTATCCGGGCGTTCGAGCTATCCTGCTCGTATCTGAAGATAGCGGCGACCATCTCCTTGTTCTTTTATATTTTCTGCGTACAGCGGAAGGTAGTTGATGGTCGTTTCGGATGGGTGTCCCTGAAGCAGTCCAAGAAGATTTTTAAATCTTATTCGGATTCTCTGAAAAATTATAAGCCGCGCTTCTATCTCATTCGTCCCTTGTCTCGGGAGGCTCGCGACAACGTCTTTTCCCGGGTGCCGACTTTGGACGTGCATGGTCGCCCGGTTCTCAACGACATAGAAGAGCCTATCACCACTCGGAGGCAAAAGTTCAGGTTCTTCTGGTCATAGGATCATTTTGTGTACGGGACCGACCAATACATTACCAGGGTGTCGGATCTGGACGAGGATGCCCGGGCTGATTATGCCATCCTTCAGAAGTTTGTGCAGGGTCTTCCTCCGGTCGCGAAACTAGACCGCTCGGGAAGACCTGTGGTCGATGACAGTGGGGCTCCTGTCACGGAGCCGGGCGTAAAAAATATAAAAGACATGTTGGCCAGTGGGACCGATGAGGGTGCATCGGCCTATTTAGGTATCTGCACCTTCTTTCTTTCTGGTTTTGTGTATAGGTCATCCTCTATAGTAATGATTTATGACGGGTTGACTCTTAACATGTTTTGTGTTTTCTTTTCTTTTTTCAGAATCAATGGACAGAGCGCGCCAAGATAGGATGCTTAAACAGGCGAGCAAAGCTAAAGCGGTCATGAAGAAGAGTGCAGGGCCTCGACTAGCTGATGTGTAGAGGTCCCCGGCGACTGGCTCGGGCACTTCCTCTTCCTCCCCGGTGGCTGTCGGATCTCCGCTGCGGGCTTCTGACCAGGGCGAATCCCTGAGGCCGGCCACGGTTCATCCTTCTCCCCTCCGTCAGCAGCCGGATCCGGATTCGTTGGTTCGTCACAAGCGGCAGAGGATTGAAGCTGTGGATTTGACCCGGGAAGAAGTTGGCGATATCTTTACTCTGCCTTCGTGTTTTCTTCAGCCCCGGTTTTTCGAGGGAGGGCCTTCTCTGACTATTCCTCGGGCAGAGTCTCTCCATATTGAAGGTCTGGAGTCGTCTGTTCGCCAGAGGTTCCTGGTGCAGGACGCTTCCGTTGTGGTCAGGGTTCTTGAGCTTGCCGCCCTATATGCCTGTTCGGCGCCTTTGTCCGTGGAAGCTGCGAGGAGGCTTGAGGATGATGTCAAGGTTAAGGTGTCTGCTCTAGAGGAACGAGATCAGGAGCTGAAGGAGCAGGGTGAGGAGCTGGCGGTCGTGAAGGCTCGGTTGAGTGCTAAGGAAGATGCTCTGGCGGACGTGCAAGGCTAGTACACTTTGCTCTACCAGACTCTGTATAGAGTGATGCTGTCTTCCTCGGTGAAGGAGGCTTCTCTTCACCGATCTCATGCTTCTGCTGAGGATGAGACGGAGGAGGAGAGGGCCCTCTTGACCCGGCCAAATTTGATTCAGTACATACGAGTCTTGGGAGGTGACTGTGTTGCTGCTGCCGAGGACACCTATAACTCCACTGTGGCCCAGCTTAAATTGAGGAATTCCGGGGTGGATTTGGTGACTGAGGGCACCGGGCCATACCATCGTGTGGAGGGTGACCAGATTGTTTCTCCAAATATCAGGGACGAGCTAGCGACCCGGGAGACCAGGAGGCCCGGATGGAAGAAGGTGTATGAAGTCTTGTTATGTTTAAGTTTCTGGCCTGCGTGCCATTTTGTTATTTTGTTGTTATGTGCCGGGGGGGATGCCTCCCGTTTTCGTTTTGTAAGGATATAACCGGCTCGGCCTTCCTGGCCGCTAGTCGGGCATAATTTCGGGCTTCTTGCTCGTTTTTTAATTTGATCGTACGTTATTTTTAATGCTTTTATTTGGTGTGTTCGTTTTTTGAAGTCTGTGTGCATGCGTTTTGACTCCTTGGGTGGCGTGTCGCTGGTTTTCAACGATTTTGTCTTTTAATGCTTTTTTCGTTTCCTAGGTGTTTTTGTTCCCTTTCCTTTTTCTTATAAAAGGAGGTCTTATGGGCCTCTCTTTCTTCATTTTTACGCAGGAATGGGTGGTGCTAAGGGGAAAAAGGTTTCTATAACCTCATGCTCTTGTGGAGTCAAGGAGGTGAAGGGGAAGAAAAAGAAGGTTTCGACTGGATCTGCTTCTCGCTCTCAGGGGGCTCGCAGTCTGGACGTGCAGGCTCAGTCTTCAGGCGTGAGGGTCGTGACCAACGCTGATGGTTCTGAGACGGAGTGGGATGAGGACTGGTATCAGTACCTTCATTCGGAGGAGTTCGCCCGTCGGGAAGAATGATGTGTCTTTCTTTGTTTAATGTTTGTATTTTGTAATGTTTGTTGACAATGAATAAAATGCCGCTGTTGTAGTTTTTGCTTAGTTAGGATGTTTGCTCGATTATAATGTATTGATCGCCAAGTGTGTGGAACTTTGGTTGATGGCCGGGGATAAGTGCCTGGAAAGGGTGAGTCTCAAGCCTCGTTGTGTTGAGTTCTGAGTCTCAGGGCGTGAACGATCCCCTCGCGAGTGGGGTGTTCTGCCGTTATGGTACTTGCTTACGACGGGAATGCTCGGTATTCGTGCCCCCCCCCGAAGAACAAGGAGTCTGCTCGATTAAGAGAGCGGACTTCTGTCATTTTTTTTCATTATGAGGTGCCCGGCATGTACCCGGGCTACACCTGTGTTTAGCTGTAATACTACTTGAGTTTTTCAGCGTTCCATGGTCGAGCGAGTTCTTCTCCTTGTAAGTTTTCTAAATAGTATGCCCCATTTTCGGTCTTTGCTCGGACACGATAGGGGCCTTCCCAGTTCGCGGCCAGTTTGCCCTTGCGGGAATCTTTGTGGTTTCTTTTTAGCACTAAGCTGTCTATCTCGAATTCCCGTTTGATGACCTTCGTGTCATGTCTTAGGGCAATTTTTTGTTTGAGTGAAACTTCGCGTAGAGCGGATCCCGTCCGGATTTCTTCGACCAGGTCTAGCTCTTCTCTAACGAACTCGAGGTTATCCTCCGTCTCGAGGGGTTCCTCGATGCTCCTGGTGGGCACATGTACCTCGACGGGGATTACGGCTTCTATCCCGTACGTAAGCCGAAAGGGAGTCTCCTCGGTAGTAGAATGTGGGGTGAGGCGGTAGGCCCAGAGGACGCTGTGTAGTTCCTCGACCCGTCCTTTTTTGATTTCGTCCAACCTTCTTTTGAGGCCCCTCAGGATTACTCTGTTAGCGGCTTCGGCTTGCCCGTTCGTATGGGGGTGTTCGACGGACACAAAATGCTGTTTAGTTCCCAATTTTGTGACGAATTCTTGGAAATGTCTGTCGGTGAACTGGGTGTCATTGTCGGTGATGATGGCCAGGGGCACTCCGAACCGGGCGAGAATGTTTCTTTTGTTGAAACGCAGTACGTTCAAGGACGTGATTTTGGCCAATGGCTCGGCCTCGATCCATTTGGTGAAGTAGTCGACCGCGACTATGAGGTATTTATTCTGGTTGCTACCGGTCACGAACGGACTGAGGAGGTCCATGCCCCACCACGCGAATGACCAGGGAGAAGATAGGGATTTGAGTTCGTTGGGGGGTGTGAGGTGCATGTCCCCAAAGAATCGGCACTTGTCACATTTCTTTACGTATTCTCTCTCATCGTGCTGCATGGTGGGCCAATAGTACCCTGCTCGGAGCGCTTTCCTGGCGAGGGATCTCCCTCCTAGGTGTTGGGAGTTGATTCCCTCGTGTATCTCTCGGAGTATATGGGGGACTGTGCCCTCGTCGACGCATTTGAGGAGGGGAACGAAGAACCCTCGTCGGTAGAGTCGATTTTCAACCAGGACGTACAAGCAGGCTCTTCTTCTGATTACGGAGGCTTCTTTAGGGTCGTTTGGCACGAGATCACTCGTCAGGTAGTTGTACACGGGGGTCATCCAGCAGGATGCGTCTCCGATCGCGCTTACGTGTGTTAGCCCGGTCGGAGGTTCGGTGTTGGGTCTGGGCAGTATCTCTTGGATCACGGACTTATTTCCCCCCTTTTTCCTTGTGCTGGCTAATTTTGACAGGACGTCTGCCCGGGAATTATGTTCCTTCGGGATATGCCTTACCTTGGAGTTCTTGAACCGGGCTATTCTTTCGCGCACGAGGTTCAGGTATTCGGCGAGGTGGTCACTTTTGACTTGGTATTCACGCGAAACGTGCGACGCTACTAGCTGGGAATCGGTGAACACTTTGATCTCTTCGGCCTCTAGGTCGTTGGCGAGACGTAGTCCTGTGAGCAGTGCTTCGTATTCTGCTTGGTTGTTGGAGGTTGGGAAAGAGAGTGATAGTGATACTTCTATTAGTGTTCCTTTTCCATTTTCTAAGATGATGCCTACTCCGATTCTAGACGAGCTGGAAGCCCCGTCTACGTATAAGGTCCATTTTTTAGTGTTGCAGGTCGTTGTTTCGGGGAAGGCCATCTCGGTTACGAAGTCCGCTAGGACCTGTGCTTTAAGTGCTTTCCTTCCTTCATACTTTATGTCAAATTCTGAGAGTTCTAGGGACCAGCGGAGCATCCTTCCGGCCATGTCGGGGCGTCCGAGTAATTATTTTATGGGTTGTTCGGTGCGCACGACTATAGTGTGCGCTAAGAAGTAATGTCTTAGTCTTCTGACCGTTGTGATTAGTGCGAGCGCGACTTTCTCGATTTGCTGGTACCTGACCTCGGGCCTTGGAGCGCTTTGCTTGTGAAGTAGATGGGCCTTTGGCCCTCCGGGGTTTCTCTGATGAGGGTGGCGCTGACGGCCTCGGTGGCGACGACAAGGTAGAGGTAGAGGATTTCCCCGGTCTCGGGTCTCGAGAGTACAGGTGGACACGAGAGGGCTTGCTTGAGATGGGAGAGGGCGCGCTCGCATTCGTCCGTCCATTCGAAAGTGGTTTCCTTACGGAGGAGTTTGAAGAGTGGGAGGGCATGTTGGGCTGATTTGGTCACGAACCTAGATAGTGATGTGAGCATGTCGTTCAGGGATTGGATGGATTTCTTAGAGTTCGGAGTTGGGAAATCTGAAAAGGCTCTGCATTTGTCTGGGTTTGCTTCGATTCCTCTTTCTGTTAGGTAGAAACCAAGGAATTTGCCTGCTCGGACCCCGAAGGTGCATTTTTCGGGATTAAACCTCATCTTGCACTTCCGGGCCTGCTCGAAGACTTTTTTGAGGTGGACGGCATGATCGGTCTCCTCTTGGGATTTGACGATCATGTCGTCCATATAGACTTCGAGCATATCGCCGATCTCTGCCCGAAACACTTTGTTCATCATTCGCTGGTACATTGCTCCGACGTTTTTCAGACCGAAGGGAATTACGTTATAATAGTAGTTGCCCGATTCAGTCATGAAAGCCGTATATTCTTTGTCTGTTTTAGACATGGGTATTTGGTTGTACCCGGAATACGCATCCATAAACGATAAAAGTTTGAAACCTGCAAAATTAACGACTAATTTATCTATGCTATGTAGAGGATAAGCGTCTTTAGGGCAAGCCCTATTAAGATCGGTATAGTCAATGCACATGCGCCACTTTCCATTAGATTTCTTTACGAGTACAACATTGGAGAGCCAAGTAGTGTATTTGGCTTTCGATATGAATTTAGCCTCTAAGCGGTCCCTAACATCTAATTCGGCCGCAACCGTTTTCTCTGGGGACTGCTTTCTTCTCCTCTGGGCGACGACCTTGCACGCGGAATCGATCGTCAGGTGGTGGCATTCTACTTCCTGGTCGAGGTCGGGCATTTCGGCCGTGCTCCAGGCGAACAGGTCGGCGTTCTCCCTGAGGCGGGCCTTGAGTTGTCTCCTAGCCAGTTCGGGCAGATCTGTCCCGATCTTGACTCCTCTGGTCGGGTCATCGCTGAGGGCTATCAGCTCGAACTCTCCGTCGGGGATTGGACGGAGACCCTCTTCTGATGTCTTCGCGTCTGCTTTCCTATCGGATTCTTTATGGAAGCGGCTGTCCAGGTCGATGGTGTAGATGTGGGGCATAGATTTGTCGGGCTCGGGACCCGCGTTGGCTGCTGCTTTGTCCTGGGTGACCGCTTTTATAGAACTGAGGCCCTTGGCGGATGCTTCGAAACACCTTCTGGCCGCTTCGATGTCTCCGGGGAGCGTAGCGACTTGTCCTTTGGTCGTGTAGTATTTGAGTTTGAGATGCAGGGTCGAGGGGACGGCGATCAGTTCGGCCAGCGTCGGGCGTCCCAAGATGCATTGGTAGATTGAGGGGAAATCGATGACCAGGAACTGGACTTTGACGGCCCTCGCGGTTTCTGCCGACCCAATCGAAACGATAAGCTCGACAAATCCCCACAGTTTCATCACAGTGCCGTTGAAACCTTGTAGGTCCGAGCCTACATAGGGGGTGAGGTGGCTGTCGTTTAGTTGCAGCGTTTTAAATAGATGGGAGTACATGATATCCACCGAGCTTCCTTGATCGACCAATATGCGGCGTACGTCAAAGTTGGCCATTCGAGCTCGAATATGGAGGGGAATGGTCGTGTTGGGTTCTCCACCCGGAAATTCTTCCCTGTAGAAGGAAATGGGGGACGATCCGTCGTTGGCAAGGTCGAGAGTGGCATCTTTGCTCGAATTCGCTGAGATTAGCTCGTCAAACATCCGTTTTACGGATCCGACGATGAGTTTGCTGAAACCTCCCCCGGAGATGACCATGGCGGAAGGGAAGAATTCCCAAGGGCTATGAGGAGAGGGGGTGGAGGACACCCGAGCCCAATCGGGGAGGTAAAAGTCCTCCGGTCTGGTGATACTCATGGCCACTTGCATGGCAGGCGTGTCTTCCGCTGGTTTCTCTTCGGCGACCGGTTTGGCTTCCTTGGCTGCCTCTTGCTTTTTCGCATACTGCTTCAGGTGTCCTTCTCGGATTAATATTTCTATTGCGTCTTTCAGGTGGATGCAATCTTCGGTGTTATGTCCGTGGCCTTCATGAAAACGGTAGAACTTTGATTTGTCGACGTTTGGCCGTGCAGGCATTGATTTTGGGAAACAGACCTTGCCCGTCTGAAACTCAGCGTTCGCGCACTCGTGCACTCGTTTAAGATGCGTTCCCTTGATGCGTTCAGTGGGGTGTACTCCTGGAATTTTCCTGCTAGCGCTTTGTAGTCTTTAGGATCTGGACCTTTATCTTCTTTCTTCTTATCGGATCCTCGGCGAGAGTCGTCTTGACGGGCACCTTTGGTACTTTCTTCCTGTCTTGAGTTGTGGACCGCGTGAGTGGCTTCTTTTTCCTCGTATTGTATGTATGCTTGGGCCTTGAGGAAAAATTCGTCCAGAGTGGCGGGCGTCTCAATCCCGACGGCTTTGGCGAAATCTGAACGTGGTCGGAGACCCCGCTCGAGCAAGAACTTCTTCATGTGGGCGGTTGTGGACACATGTACGGCCTCTTTGTTGAATCTTTCGATTTAGGCCCTGAGGGATTCGTCTTTTCCCTTGATGATGGCCTCTAGGGAGGCTTCCGGTTTCAGGTGTCTTCGGGAGCCCGTGAAGTGTCTGGAGAAAAGCTTTCCGAGTACTTTCCATGATGTGATGGATTCATCGGGCAGACTCTTGTACCATGTCATGGCTCCTTTGCGTAGAGTGGTCGGAAATAACCGACACTTGATTACGCCCGGAACCCCTCTGTAATCCAGGAGGGTGTCGATGTTTTCGATGTGTTCGTCTGAATCGGTTGTCCCGTCATATGTGCCCCGCGGTGGGGGCTTTTCAAGACCGGTCGGTAGGGGTGCCTCCAAGATTGCGTGGGATTGAGGGCCCCAACGTTCCTCCTCCTCGTCGCTGGCGAAAGGAGTGGTGGACCAACTGCGACTTCGCCTGTGCCGCCTACGGTCGTCATTGTGCTTTGTAGGAGGTGACTTGGATCTTCTCTTCGGTCGGGGAGAGTGTCAACGGTGTCGGGAGCGGTGGTCGCCCGATCCCTTCTTGGAAATGGGACCCGCGTTTTCCCTGGGGGAGGGTGAACGAGGGCGTTTCTCGGGGACCGTATCGCGCTAGGAGCGCATTTTGTGGCCGGGGGGAGTCTTTGAGCGACGCTTCTGCTCAAGTGCCTCGATCCTGTCGTTCTGCTGCTGGATAAGGGCGTTAGTCTGCGCGAGGGCGGCCAGAACGGCAGCCATAGTTTGGTCCTGGGGAGTGGGACCCTTGGAAGAGAATGGGTTCTCCAGAACTTCTTCGTGACTGTCTTTGACGCTGGTATCTCCGAGGTGATGGATGATATCTTCGCGGAAGTCCTTCGGGGAAGGAGATGCCGTGAGGCCGTCTCGAGGGATGGTATTTCTGGGTGGAGGAATGACGACAAAGATGTCGTTCTTATTGATCATTGTAGCGTCTAGAGAAGAGGAGTCTTCGTTGTTGCTAGCCATGGATGATGGTTGAGCTAGAGCTTTGATTTCTGAATTCTTGCAGAGAACAAGAATGGATCAAGATTTGCAAGAAAAGGAAACGGGGGAGCTGAGAATTCCCACAGACGGTGCCACTGATTTTACCGAGCAGATCAGATGCCCAGCAACAAAGAAGGCTTGAAATCCGGAGCGGTTGAGAGGGGAAAAATGGTTGTACCTGCAAGGCACTCCGATGCCAAAGTAAGTGGTTGGACAGCAAGGTACAACAAAGCGAGAGATTTTGGGGAAGAAAAAGGTTACCTTGCCCTCAGGGTTCAGAGGGCTATTTATAAGAGTATTCCATGCGAGAAATGCTCCACTTTATCAGGCGCTAGGCCAAATATTAAGCAAGCTGTCTGCTACCGGGCACGAGGCTGTTGCGTGCTCGGTTATATCTAGCGATTGCCCGGAGGGAGAGGCTGTTGTGCACGCGGCCAAGGTACCTTGGGCCGAAGGTTGGATTGGCCCAATTGAGTTAATTGGGCCGGTCCAGAACAATTTCAATTTATAAAAACAACAATACTATTCTATGATTCAATTAATATTAAAAACTTTTCTAATTTGAATTACTATTAAATCGTTTTCTATTTAATTTTAATGCGTATTTAATTTATTTCTATTTTTTAAAAACAACAATATTTAATTACACTTTGACTTCTATTTTTAAAATATCAATACTGAATTATTATTTAATTAACCTAAAAAAATATATTATAATTTGATTTACTAGTTATTTAATTTATTTATTTATAATTTGTAGAAAAAGTTTTGTTATAAAACCAATTTTAAAAAATAAAAATCTAAATTAAAGATTTTATGGATAAGATTTGTCATATTTATATATAATACAAAATGATTTAAATTAAATAAAATAATAATAAAGAAAAATATAAAACATAAAATAAAATATTTAATGGATATAACCTATAATTTGTTGATTATCGGGAAAAATTAAATAATAAATTTAAAATTGATGACAATTTTAAAATTTAATTAAAAAATTTAAAATCTGAAAAATAACCAATGAATAGCATTAGAGTAATACAAATAGTTTGTTAAAATATTAATGTCAAATTCAAAAAAAAATTATCAAATGATACTTTAACCAAAGAAATTAGAAAAATAATTAATGGATATATTTTTTACATAGAAATTAATGCATAGTATCAAAATAAATTGTTAAAATATTTATCTCAATTTCATAAAAAATAAAGAATTTTTAAAAATAACCAAATGATAGGATTGACTAAAAATTTAGAAAAAAAATTAATAGATATCTTTTTGACATAACAATTAATGAATAATATCAAATAAAATTGTTAAAATATTTATGTTAATTTTTAAAAAATCAGAAAATCTACATGATACTTTGACTAAACCACCTTATATATACTACTAGTATTGATTGGAAATTCAATAGCTGGGCATCATATACCTTACAAATTCAAAATGTCTATCACCACTTTCGATTACACTCTCCCTTGCAAAACACACAACAAGTACGATGTTTTTTTCAACTCTTTCATTATTCACACAATGATTACAAATGTTCCTTCCATGGTCGATAAATGGCTTTTAAGCATCAAGCCTTACCTCAACGACAACGACAATGTCATGTCGGCTTAAATGTTGAATGTCTCTTAGCCAAACGTCGCGGTATGCCAAACACGACTGTTGTCCTTCAACTTTGCATCGGTGGAGAATGTCTTATTTTTCAAATTTTACACGCCTCATTTATTCCAAAATCACTCATTAATATTTTGGGCAACAAAAACTACAAGTTTGTCGGTGTTGGAATCAAAGACGACGTGGACAAGCTTCTTAGAGACTTCTCCTTGCGTGTTGTAAGCTTTGATGATCTTCGCACACTTGCTACTATAAAGATGAGTGACAAAGCTTTGAAATTTGCAAGGCTTAAAACATTGGCTCTTCGTGTTGCTGGTATCGAGATTGAGAAACCAAAGAAAATTACTTTGAGTAATTGGAGTAATTTTCCACTTACTCTTAAGCAAGTTGAATATGCATGTCTTGATGCTTTTATCTCTTTTGAGGTTGGAAGGCTTCTTTTCGTATTATAGGGTTTAATTGTTTTTCATAGCATTTATTCTTCGAGTTAAAGTATTAAAGATTTTATTATATATCAATATATCGAGAATTTTATAAATTAATCATATTATTTACGTTAGTCTTGTTAATTTTTACATATAATTATACTTAATCATTGTTTTTATATTTGCATATGCAAGTCGTATTTTAATATAAATATTATAGTATGCTGAAGTTTGCTTTGAGTTTTTTACTTTTTGGACGTAAGTTTGAAATTATACAAGGTTATAAGTTCAATTTTGAATTTTTTTCTCAATCTTATTTTTTTCTCAAATAAATTTCATTGCCGGGACATATTATACGCTTCCATATATAGGTATAGATTCAAATTTAAATTGAAATTAACTTAGATATTATTTGATTTTTTAAGATTGATTAAGGATTCTTTCAAATTTGATTTGATTTTTAACGTTCAATGTTACCATGTTAATTTTAGATTTGTTTTTTAAAACTCTTTTTTAGAGATTACACGGATTACTTATTTAGGATATGAAATATAATTTATAAAATTTAATTTGTCCATGAAGTATTTGTATAGTTCGCTTGATAACTAATGACTACTGCATCGATAATCAAACTAAGTCTTCATTAAAACATAAAGATGTTCTACTGGGTAGGGGTGTTCGCGGTGCGGTTTATAAGTAAAAAATTATCAGAACCACAAGAGGAAAAAGTGTGTGGTTCTGTTTGATTCGGTTGGCTTTTAGAAATAAAATCAAACCAAACCAAACCAATGCGGTTAGGATTGGTTCGGTTAGTTCGGTTTTTTTTACAAAAATTTATTGAGCCATACATACACTTATTGATGACAACATAACTTTGTATTTAGTCATTTATGCGTTATCAAATAACAACAAAATTCATCATATTTTTATAACAACTTTTCATTTAATATACAAAAATAATATTAGATAAAATTGGAATAAAAAACATAGATTAGTAGCATAAAATAATATCAAATATATTATAAGGAAATAGAAAAAAAAGAGGAGATGAAATATTAGAGAAGATGAAAAAGAAAGAGCAGAATAGATGTGATTAGATAAGAAGGGGAATATAAAAAACATAATTGGAAGAGAGAACAGTAGAATAAAAATAATAAGATGAAAAAGAAAGAACTTAAGAGATGAAAGACTAGAAAATAATATGTGAGATGTATTTGAAAAAGAAGATGAGAAGAAGGTGCAATACCGCTAGGAGAGATTTAAGAAGACTTAAACTGAAACCTTAAGCGCGAGGAAGAGAAAATCATTCGTAATCGTAAGACTAAGGCATAATAGGTTTGAGTTTGAGTTGGATATAAGTTAATTGAAGTTTGGGGGGTTGTAACATAATGCGGTTTGGTTCGGTTTGTAAAATACAAACCGCAAATCGAACCGAACCGCGCAGTTTGTTAAAAAATGGCCCAAACACATCCGAACCAAATGCGTTTTTTTTGCGATTTCGGTTTGGTTTGGTTCGATTTTGCGGTTTTCTATTGGGCCGGTTTGGTTTTGAACACCTCTACTTATAGGTGTTTTATGCCAAAACCTCTTGCTTTTAAACCGATCCAAATACTTTATTACATGAAAATATAATTAAAAATGTGGGGTGATATTACCACATGTGAATATTGATACCCTAGCTTTACAAGCCATGTAGAACTCATAAGTCAATTAGCATAACGAATGTCCACCGCCTACTAGTACTGCTTATTTTTAGTCTAATTTTACAGAATCAGGGAGGAAGTTCTAAACCTTTCCACAAATATGGTTTTACTATACGACCTACCTCCATTGCATGAAAATCTTTTCCACCAAATATGGTTTTACGGCTCGACCTACCTCCATTGCATGGAAATTCTTCCCACCAAATATGGCTTTACGTTATGACCTTGTTCTTTTTTTTCATATGCATAAGTGGTTCAAACCTAATATTTACCACACTATGCAATTCTTTGGAAAAATACTATTGATGATAACATTATCATTATACCCATCGTCATCAAATCTCTTTAATGCATAAGCAGCTTCTCTGTTAATATTTTGAAATAATATATTAATTATTTATAATATACACGAGACTTGTTTTTTTTTATAAATATTAGAATATATATTTTTTTTAACTCATCCTTACAAATTTGTTAAGGTTTCTATTAGACATCACTGTAATGTTAAATGATAGTAAAATATGCATTGAGCATAAATATAACATAAAATATATTTAATATAATTGAAATTAAACAATACAAGTGACATAAAACTTATTTAAATCTAACATCTAAATAATTTAAATGCAATTGAAAGAAATTACTTAATTAAATAAACATCATAATTGATTTTGAAAACATGCACCAAATTCTTAAGATTTATTTTGTTTAATATTTTTTATATTTGTCGTTGATAAATATTTATTCTTAAAATACCAATCTTAAATAATTTTTTTAATATTTATCAATGAAAAACAAATTTTGGACCTTTTTTTAGAGGAACGATCAAAAATATATGTGCAATATTTCTTAATAATTATCGATGACAAATATTTGCCTAGTTTTTTTTTATTTCCACTATCAAATATGTTTCTAAAATATATCAATATCCCTTTATATTTAAATATTCATCAATGTATTGTGTTTCAAATATATACTACAATTACTAAATGGCCCATTTGGCCATGTCATAGTGAGGAAATCATTTTCTCCTACTTTTTGCACAAGTACATGGGAGTAGAGGGAGGACCAGTGTTGAAGGATGTTTACATTCCTTCATGGCGTAATAAAACTGACTTTATCCATAGTGTTTCCTTTTCCATATGTGGGAGATGGACAAAGTGGTAATCTTAGGGTTGAATTAGGTGAGTATAAACCATGAGTCGGATGGCCTGAGGTAACATTTACACGAGTATTTCCATGTTTTAGGATGCTTCTTTGGATTTACTCTTTCCAAACCTAATAAAATTATCAAAGTCCATCTACAATTCTTCAAGTGATTAAGCGGTTGAAGGAGTTACGTCCCTTAATTATGGGATCATTACCTCCTTTTAATAGAATTAACTACATTTTTATTTTTATTTTGGTATGCTACGTTTTATTTATGATGGATAAATGCTAAGCGAATACTTTATTGATGATGAATGTATGTTGTGCAACGTGTTGGTGGATAATTTGAATTGTGTGAATAATTGTGTGTGAGATATTGGATCGAACTCTAGTATGGTCAAAGGGTAGCTTCTTGGTTCGACAGGATTAAGTATAAAGTCGAAGGTTGTTCACATGCTGGTGTCGAAGATGCTAGGGTTGTTAGCATGTTAAATTAGGTTTAGTGTTTAAACCCTAATTTGTTAAGTTAGCTTGTTTATTAAGTTGGCTTGAGTAATGGGCCTTGTGGAAAAAGCCCATTAGTTAGCATGTTAGGTTTTATTATAAATAGCATACTAGTCTCTCATCATTGCTAAGCTGCAAATCCTAATTTAGGGTGAGAGAGGTTATTTGTTATTCTTGTAAACTTGTAATCTTGTTTTAAGAGAAAGTAAAAGAATAGCAGTTATAACCAATTCTTGTGTTCTTCTTATCTTCCCTAATTCCTATTATATTTTGTTCTTGACATCGTTTTTCACAGCATTGTGATATATTTGGATGATTAAGGTTGTGTGATAATCTTAATTGCATATATTGTGAGTCTTGTTGCAAATGCATTCATGGGGAGATGATACTTCGATTTGGGCTTTGATCCTTGAGTGGAAATAGAAGTGTGGCTTTGTTCCTTTATGGAATCGGAAGCGGTGAACTATATGTTCATATTTGAGGGCTTTGGTCTTATCTGGATCGGAAGCATGTCTCTGATTCTTGAATATGGAATCGGAAGCGGTGAGCTTAATGTTCACATTGGTACCACATGCATGAGTCACATTAATTGCATTTGGAGTCACATTGGTTGCTATGTGATGTTTGACTTTGATGTATGCTTATGTGATAATTGGAAATTTGTGCTATGTGCAATATTTGTGGAACTCATTTAAATTATGGAGTGTGATGATTTATTGGTTTATTTGTATATTATACTCATTTTTCATATATATATATATATATATATATATATATATATATATATATATATATATATATATATATATATATATATATATATATATATATATATATATATTCATAATGATGTGAATATTCACTCTTCTGTTTGAATGATGTTCTAACATTCACCGCTTCGGAACTCAATCTACCATAGCCAAACATTTTACATGATTGAATCAACTTCAAAACATAATTTAAATACAATGTTTATACATCCCCATTCTCCTCATTAAACTCATAGGGTTTGTAACACCCTTCTAAAAACCCCCGCGAAAAATATAATAAAGATCAGAGTAATTATACAACAAGGATGTTACAATTAATAAAATAAATAAAACTCCAAGTCGTTTGTCATGCTTTATTAGGAATGATCCAAAAATATCAAAACATATGTTCAGCACAGCGGAAACTCAATCAACAGTGTTATAAAACATCTTCAACGAAATCAACGGTACATAATCCAATAATGGCAAAACAGTGTATCACAAGTAACTCTAAGACTATCGACCCCCAGTGTTACAAGATCAGAGCATGACCGACACGACTCCACATAACCGGATAAACTCTACGAGTCATCCTCACCGATCGCTTAAACCGCTACTTCAATCTGAAATCATCAAAGTAAGGGTGAGACTACATCATAATTAAATAGCATTATAAATCATCAGATATAGAATTTCATAAGCAATTATCCACCCTACTTAGCATATTCAGATTAATCAATTCATACCAATCACAAGCACAAGTCAATAGTATGCACCAATCACACAACACAATCATAACACCGGATTTCATCCTGACATGTCACAATTTATACAAAGACCATGCAGACTCTTATGCATGTGGTACCAAAATTCGTGAATCACATTCACAGGACTTCTCTTTTCGATACTGCCCTTTAGTCGCTCACACCCCACATGGGCACACGACTAACCTCATCGCTCACACCCCACATGGGCACACGATGACTGCCTGCTAATCTCGGCACAATGGGAATTAGCCGTCAACGATCCACTCATCAACGGGATGCAATGCAAATGATTTATGAATGAATGTACACATATGACATACTTACAACATCACCGATCCGATGAACAACATCGTCTCACATAACTCAACATAGTTATCACCAACAAGTATGTATTTGTATCATGCATCATTCAAAACAAATCAATCATCATCATTCATCAAAACACATGATAACAACATTTATCATGATTAACATCCATCTGCATCATCATTCATCAAAAGACATGATAACCATATTTACCACGAACAACATCCATTTGCATAACAAGAAGAAGCAATCACATTATAACAACACACATCATTGCACATATTCAATTATGCAAACAACAAATCATTGCACCTCATCAACTATGCAAAACAAGAATAAACCACATTTGAAGAAAACGCTACTTTTCAAAATAAAATCAAGTTATTGTTTTTTTCTTTATTTCATATGGTAGAGCATTCAATATAAGGAACAACGTCCAAAACGGCATCTAAAACGGACTTACGGTTTGAAAATTAGAAGCTTTTAAAGTTGGAATAGTTTTCAAAACGTGCTGCTGGAATTTGTACTGGAACCCGGTTCCTCCCACATGGGAACCGGTTCCTGGACCCAAAAATGCTGTTTTTAACGTTCTAACACAGTGGAACCCAGTTCCTCCCACATGGGAACCGGTTCCCACGAACCCAGTAGCTGAAAAACATGATTTTTAAGGCTTTTATGCATCCCAAACACACACCAACTCATACCATTACGAAATTGATCACCAATAACATCAAAATACTCCAAATACATGATTCTAATGCACAAACAACATACCATAACACCATGTAACAATACTACATCATCAATTGCAGTCAATACATCAAATCATGCATGTCAGTATTGGTATTTCACAAAACCTAACATCCCAAATAGAGATTCTAATCTCTTAATTCAATCCTAACATCATCAAAATCATAATACCATATAATTAGAGTAATCACCCCTTACCTTAGCCAAATTCTTGATTGGTCTTCTCCCTCTTTGTTCCTCTTCACGTATCAGCTTCCCAATCTCTCGTCTCTTCTGCTCTGCTTTTCACGTTTCTTTTTCCTTTCTTCCAATTCCTTATTATTTTATAAAAATAACATTAAATTAGTAATGAGCTTTACTAACTTAACACCTCCTTCTTACTAACATCACACATGGCCCAATGACTATTTTCCAATATTTCTCAATGCTCCTCATAAAATCAATTATTCCAATTAAATAATTTTCCTACTTAAATTAAATAATTAGAAATAATTTTCGGGGTGTTACAACTCTCTCCCACTAAAAGAGTTTTCGTCCTCGAAAACATACTTCAAGTGAAAGTTCTTGATAGGAGTCCGTCATCTGACTCTCCAGTTCACAAGTAACATTTCCCTAGTCGATCCTCAAGATTAATCTGACATAATCAACAGAAAGCATACCTCATGCATTCAAATCTCAACTCTTACGTCACATTCGACCACCCCACAGGTGTACCACTTGCTATGTCTCCAAAAGGTTAATGACAATGAAACGTCGAGGTGCGACTCATACAATACACCCAATAACTGAATAATATAATTACACAACCATGGTATGACCACACCCGATCAACACTGCAGTAAAGCATTCTATCTACCGAACGTACCAACCTTAGACACACTTTTCCATCTGAGCGATGAAATAACACTTACACTTTTCACCAACTGCTTCCTTCAAGAGCTCGATAATAACATTCCTATACCATTGAATTTCAACTATCTGACTCCTCCCAATTCATACCAGCAATTATCCAACATGTTACATTCCGCTTTTTCTGCATTATTTGATTACCCATTACAATCATCATTACTAATTAGATTTCTCAGTTTTATCCAATTCCCACTCTCTTTACTCATTCGTTCCAGAATCCTTCTTCATCATACATGGTACTAATCTACCATTTAGCAACACTTACTCGCACTCAAAAACAAAGTCCTGATTTACTTCCTCTATTTAAACATTCTACCATCATAACGAGTACACACAAGTAATTATAATCACACTCATCAGCCTTAATATACCATTGCTTACAAAATAGCTCAAACCGAGTCTCGCTCTTCTCTAAGAATTAAATCAACTTCGTTCTTCATAGAGTATAATTCCTCATTATATCTGGAAATCTACAATAATACCTTACAACAATACAAAATTATTATAGCATCATATAGTATACACTCATCGCCTTAACTTCGCTGAATACATACTCGTTAACTAAGTACATCCACAATAACATACTCATCATCTCGACAATTATTCAAAAGAGTTCTAATTCTCTAGCACGACATCCTTGCATCCACTATATTCTAAATATATCATATAGATCAATTCATGTTCTCTACGTAGGCTCCCGACATATTAATTCCTCACTGCCCACGAGTAGTACTCGCACACTACTCTGTATCACACTTTCGTTGCACGACTCTGATTACCCGTCTTAAATCACCGTCCAATATGTTGCACTCTTTCATATTCACTTCTTTATAAATTCACACAACATGGTGAGTGATTATTCTCACGGCTTAGTATCCATCATATCCTAAACCATTAAGGTAACAAACAAGCTCATCCTATCTATATGATTCCGTCTACTATCAACAAGAGATTAAGGGTGATCAAGTCCTCAATTTGTCAATAGATAGCCGACAACCATATTTAAGCATAAACCGTTGTTACTACATAGTAGTGTCCTTTTCCGAGTTTGCACTCAAACTCATTAACATCGTCATAGTCCAATAGTTCACTCTGAGTCTTTACAACTCGCACACTTCCCTCTCATTGGATCTTGTCAGTGAGATACCAACATTCAAACATTTTACATAATCTGCTTCATGGTCACTTAGCATCACACACCTGTTAAGTACTTCCAACTTCATAATCACTAATATACTCGTACCTTTCTATTTATCTCGTTCTGAATCAAAATCCTCATCTAGCAAAAGACCGCGATAACATTCATAACTCGTGGTTTCACTCTAAATCCCATGACATCTTTTGCGTCCAAGTATCATTCCACTCGGAATCTCAACAATTCTTCCTCACACCAATAGGTGTAAGAAATCCTCTACAATTCTTCTTCTATACATGTCGTTGCTTTGGCATCATAAATATGACTTCAACCGTACTAAAACTTATTTCACCTTTTCTACTAATTCACTCCTCACTAAAATCCATCGGTACTCAAATCATCTTTATTACCGAACATCTCATCAACTTATTCCTCAACAACATATTCTACTCAATTTTGTTTCAAACAATCACGGTAGTAGGCATTCCTCTTCAACAAGTTTTGCGCTTCCTTAACCGACTTCAAAATATCTCCTCATAGGATCAAAAGGTATGGGTTTTTAAAGTAAAAACAATTTTCCAAAAACTCACAGTAGAACCCGGTTCCTCCCACACAGGAACCAGTTCCTGGCTGCTTCCCATAACTCGTCTCTGATTTTTACTATGGGGAACCGAGTTGTCTCTATCTGGGAACCGGTTCCCAACAACCCAAAATTCCCACGCCTCTGTTTTTATAATTGTCGCACGCTCGCGAAAAATGAACAGAGTCGCCACCAATATATTTATCCCATAAGGGAAAGGAATATCAGAAAACCTAACAAAGGAAGGAACAGGGTCTTGCGACCAGAGAATCAAGGTACGGGAGTCGGTTACGCGAGGGGAAGGTGCTAGCACCCCTCACGCCCATCGTACTCGATGGTATCCACCTATGTTTGTTTCTATCTAAAGGGTGTGTATCTATGTCTATGTCTAAATGCGAAATGAATGCAAAATGTAGGGAAAATAAAGAATTGTACTCGCACGGGCCCTACCCCGCTGCCTACGTATCCTTTTCAGGAATCAGAGTTACCGTAGCTCGGCTCACGATTTTCTGTTTGTTTTTGTGTTTTTTAGTTGGGCGGCGTTAACGTTCGCGCTCTTGCATAAGGGGATCGCCTACGATGCGTATGAGCGGAAATAACGGTGCCCTTAAGAGAAGAAAAAGAGAGATTGGTTTGTGTCTTTTAGGGTAATTCCATGATGACGAGAACCCACTACAAGGTCTCGCATCACTTCCTTACTTTTGCTTTAAATCTGACCATTTATTAGGTTTTTTGAAGTGTTTTTGGTTGGTGTTTTTTATGGGGATTTTAATTTGTGACTTAGATCATACCAAAGAGTTTTTTGTTTGTTTTGAATATTTAGAGAACGCACATCGAGGCCTACGCCACAATCGTTTCTCTAAATAACGGTTAAGAAATACATCGAGGCTTCACACCTCAATCATTTCTTCTCCGCTAAGTAAAAGAGATACAAAAAGAGTTTTTTATGAATATTTAGAGAATGCACATCGAGGCCTACGCCACAATCGTTTCTCTAAATAACGGTTAAGAAATACACCGAGGCTTCACACCTCAATCATTTCTTCTCCGCTAAGTAGGAAAGAACATACATCGAGGCCTACGCCTCAATCATTTCTTTCCTACCGTGAAATAAAGCAGCGGTATGATCTTCATCGATTTTTATTAAGTATTTTAAGATTGAAAAGAAAGAATGAAAGAGGGGAACTACTATGCTCTAATCTAAGTTGTCTATACAAGTCTAAATCCTAATGTTAACAAGGTAACTAGATTCTAAAAGGAGCATTTAAAATGGTGTCAAAGTAGGCCTAAAATAAGGCCAAAAACGAGTAACGAAATCATACAACGATCATAGGAAAATAACATGGAAATTGTACGAAAGAAATAAAAGAGGCAATTCAAAAATTAACCTAAAAAAAATACTACTATTTTTTTTATGAGTTTTTGTGTGCCAAAATTTATCAACTAAAAGGACAAAAATCGTTTCTAAAAATGTGAACTAAAAACTAACAAGAAAAATTTTATATTGATTTTATTGTATCTTTTATCATGTTTTCAATTCATTAAGTCATCTAAAAAGATAGAAAAACCTAGGTAAAAGAATCTAAATCTAATAAGAATTAAAATGTGTCAGGGAGGGTGTATGCCAAAATCAATTGTTCAGCCTAGTAGTCTCACAGGCCCAAGCACATGGTGGCCCATCAGATTTTTACCTGCATTTCAGAAAAGTAAGAGGCGTATGGGCCTCCCTGGGGGTGTGAGCAAAGCAATTCGGTGAGGGAGGCCCAAGGCTATTGTTTGATCCATCACAATTTTTACTTGATTTTATTAATTAACAAATTTATTAATTGAATAAAAGAAAGAAAATAGAAATAGAAAGAGGAATTAGGGTTCAGATTTGTGACTATCCCGATCCCTTCCTCATACCTCTTTCTCCCTTAACCTCGCGACGGCGGCCATCCCCTATCTCCGATTCATTCTCCGACCACCACAAACCAAGTTTCACACGCCTTCCCCTTCAATCCTCTATTCATCTTCACCGATTTCCCTTCGTCTTTCCAAAATCGGAAACGGAGACTCTTCAAAATGCTCGAATGGAACCGAAAATACCAGAGGCAAGAGACTGCGTTTCAGGTAACCTTCTTCTGCGTTAACGTTCTCCTTCTTCGTCTACTCTCCTTTTTGTTTGATTTTCTGTGAATCGAATCTCGTCCCTTGCGTGGCTGTTGAGCGTTGCGTTCTGATGGTGTGAGTTGTTGTTGAATAAACCGTGTAGTTGAATGTGATTGAGGGCAGAGTATGAGAGATTGGAGTTGAATTTGAGGTGGTGGAGGGTCGATGATGGAGATTGAAGGTGATGATTCGTGAGAGAGGTTATGGTGAAGAAAGGTTCAGAGGAAGTTTGAAGAAGTTTGTTACGGTTTCTGTTGTAGGTTGAAGATGAAGATTAGGGATTGTGAGAGAGTGTGAAGATTGAAGATGGGAGAGAGGGTTGAAAGATGGAGAAGATGAAGTGTGGTGGTTATGGCGTGATGAATTGAGCGTGAACCCTGAATCTGAGAGGTGAAGATGATTATATAGGGAGAGTTGATTGAAGATGACAGTTAGAGATGAGTGAATGTGAGCTGTTGGATTGAGCGATTCGGTTATGAATTGGAGGGTTGAGATTGAATCGATTGAGTTTGTTGGAATCCGAAAATTGAGTTAGTTACAAACTGTTTCTTCTGTTGGTGGTTATGATTAGTAATTGACTCTGTTTTGAGGGTTGGGAGTTAGTTAGTTAGGTGGTTAGGGTGGTTGAGAGTGAGCTGTCAAATTCGGTTAAGTTTGTTACAGGTGTGGAATTCTGTTATGTTAGTTGAGTTTCAGTTTAGAGAATGGTTAGGACATTTAGAAAAATAGTGTGGGTTTGTGAATGCAGGTTTGGTGGAGTTATCGGTTTACAAGTCTGGATAGGTGAGAGTCAGTTTAAGGGCAGTCATAGGAGTTAAAAACTGTTAGGATTGAATGGAAGTTAGTTAGTTTTGATTTCTGTTAGAGGTTAAGTTTAGAAGGTGGTTAGTTAGTGAGCTGGTAATTAGGATAACTGTTAGTTGTGTGAGAAATGGAAAGAGTCAGTTTGGTTTGCTGAAAGTTAGAAAGGTTATATGGTAGTTTTTGTTAGGGGATAATTTTTAGAATATGGCTGAATGATATATGATGTATGTGTGCTGATTAACTTGGTTTGGAAGCTTCTTCTTGTTGTGATTGCTGGTGCCACAATGCTTGGGCTGAGATTAGTTTTCATCCCCATACATCCCATGAAGTGGGGAGCAATTCTGATAGACTCTTTTGTTTCTTTTGTTTGAACGCTGCAGGGTACTTATTATTGCTGGATTTGTTCACACGGCCCCATGATGAAAGCTCTTGAAGACAAGGAACCGGCCCAGGATGCAGTTGAATTGAAGTTAGGCTTTGGCTCCGTGCCTTTGTGTTGTAATGTGTCCTTGGGTATCTCATAGTGTAACTTTTTGTAATGGATTTTGGGACTTTGGCTTGATGAATATTTTGTAATGTTTCTTTTGTAATTTTCTTGGTGTAATTTGTAACGGACAGTTTGTAACAAGCAATTGGATTTTTGGAGTATAATTATAATGGCTTTTGACTAATGTTTTTTGAAATGGATATTTGCAATTTGAAATTTGTAATGGAAATGGTTGACTTGAGTTTGGTAATGAGATTATGGATGATGAATGAATATAGTTTGGATGTGTGAATTGGACTTGAAGTTTTTTCTAGATGCACCAGAATCAAATTGGTATGCTATGATTTGTAAAGAGTGATAATATTCTTCCTTGAATCAAACCAAACCACCAACAAATTGAACGTATAGAGATGCCTTGAACACAATGCTATTTTCTCATCAAACTCTCGCAGAATACCTAAAGTGTATATAGCTTGTAACACAAGTATCCAGATGAATCGAACTTTGAATGGTGATGAGTGACAACTGAGACCCTGAAGTGATGAACCACAGTGTAAACCCTAATCTCACTGATGTTCCTTGTATATAAACCACATGATCAAGTACTTTTCAAAAGACTAAATTAATCTTCTGATCGAGTAACAAGCATCCTTTTGCAGAGATAACTAAGCCTGTGGCAAAGATCCCTTGATCCCATATTTTTAGATGTTTTATTTAATGAATGAATGTGATGTCATGTTAATGCCCTAACGGAGTATGCAGATGAATGCAAAGGTCTAAGCCAGTTATAAATTAAAGGGTAGGACAAATTTGGGGTATGACAATAATGGGGACACATTTCAAACAATTTTTAAACATCAAATAACAACATATATCATGGTTATTAAGTCAGCTTCACAATGCCCCAAACGGCGCTTAAATCAGACACTCGGATCTCAAGATATGAATTTTCCAATCGTTGTCCGAAATTGCAACACTGACGCCATGCAGCGACACCTTAAATGATATTTCCAAAACTCCTCAAATGGTACACTTAATTCCTAAAATTGCTTCTCAACAAACCTTTTAATTATTCCTTCAATCCGTTCAACTCTGACACTGACATCCCGTGCCGTACCAACAAACAAGTCTAGTTCTAAGAGCACGCGTAACCGCAACTTCACCTCTTTCCAACATCATCCTGTCACAATTAAATATGTTACAGCTGCTGCAACCATTTTTATAACAAAGTTCATCTCTTTAGCTTTCCGACGCTTCAAACGGAACTCAAATCGGATGTCCCGAACTCCAGTTATGAATTTTCGAAGTTCTGCAGCTATTCAGCAATTTTCCTGCGTTTTGCTTACGAAAATTTCACTCCAAAACTCATTCTCTTCAACTCGATCATATTCCAAACAGCCCCTTATCATATCTCTTCACTTCCAAACATTCTTATAACTTGAGCAACACATCCCATCGCCGAAGTGCGATTTCTGAAACATTACGACAACAATCCTCTTTGCAAACTTGCAACTGAACCTCTTCCGAGACGCACGGCTACTCAACTGACAACTTCGCAGCCCATCAGCAGAGCTGATACATTGCAACTTCTTAATTTCCCTCTCCTACAGATAATCATCAATTACCTCTAATCATCTTCCTTCCAGATGTTCCAACTTAGCTACCAGTCGAGTCCTAATTCTAAGTCACCTTCAATTCAGAAAACAACAAACTCCAACAACGCTTGCACTGTTGCCAACAACAGCCTACTGAACCAATCATCTTACAACTGAACATAACCGAGAAGCAAAGCTTCTCCCCCACTTCGCTCAAACCAACCCCTGCAACAAAACAAACAAGTACCGACAGTGATCCACTCACATGTCGCGTACCAAGGGCTAATACGCCGACAGTATTCAACTGTCGTGCAACTCAACAGACTCAACAATTGGCCGAACGGACTGACCTGCTCTGATACCACTATTGTAACACCCTTCTAAAAACCCCCGCGAAAAATATAATAAAGATCAGAGTAATTATACAACAAGGATGTTACAATTAATAAAATAAATAAAACTCCAAGTCGTTTGTCATGCTTTATTAGGAATGATCCAAAAATATCAAAACATATGTTCAGCACAGCGGAAACTCAATCAACAGTGTTATAAAACATCTTCAACGAAATCAACGGTACATAATCCAATAATGGCAAAACAGTGTATCACAAGTAACTCTAAGACTATCGACCCCCAGTGTTACAAGATCAGAGCATGACCGACACGACTCCACATAACCGGATAAACTCTACGAGTCATCCTCACCGATCGTTTAAACCGCTACTTCAATCTGAAATCATCAAAGTAAGGGTGAGACTACATCATAATTAAATAGCATTATAAATCATCAGATATAGAATTTCATAAGCAATTATCCACCCTACTTAGCATATTCAGATTAATCAATTCATACCAATCACAAGCACAAGTCAATAGTATGCACCAATCACACAACACAATCATAACACCGGATTTCATCCTGACATGTCACAATTTATACAAAGACCATGCAGACTCTTATGCATGTGGTACCAAAATTCGTGAATCACATTCACAGGACTTCTCTTTTCGATACTGCCCTTTAGTCGCTCACACCCCACATGGGCACACGACTAACCTCATCGCTCACACCCCACATGGGCACACGATGATTGCCTGCTAATCTCTGCACAATGGGAATTAGCCGTCAACGATCCACTCATCAACGGGATGCAATGCATATGATTTATGAATGAATGTACACATATGACATACTTACAACATCACCGATCCGATGAACAACATCGTCTCACATAACTCAACATAGTTATCACCAACAAGTATGTACTTGTATCATGCATCATTCAAAACAAATCAATCATCATCATTCATCAAAACACATGATAACAACATTTATCATGATTAACATCCATCTGCATCATCATTCATCAAAAGACATGATAACCATATTTACCACGAACAACATCCATTTGCATAACAAGAAGAAGCAATCACATTATAACAACACACATCATTGCACATATTCAATTATGCAAACAACAAATCATTGCACCTCATCAACTATGCAAAACAAGAATAAACCACATTTGAAGAAAACGCTACTTTTCAAAATAAAATCAAGTTATTGTTGTTTTCTTTATTTCATATGGTAGAGCATTCAATATAAGGAACAACATCCAAAACGGACTTACGGTTTGAAAATTAGAAGCTTTTAAAGTTGGAATAGTTTTCAAAACGTGATGCTGGAATTTGTACTGGAACCCGGTTCCTCCCACATGGAAATCGGTTCCTGGACCCAAAAATGTTGTTTTTAACGTTTTAACACAGTGGAACCCGGTTCCTCCCACATGGGAACCGGTTCCCACGAACCCAGTAGCTGAAAAACATGATTTTTAAGGCTTTTATGCATCCCAAACACACACCAACTCATACCATTACGAAATTGATCACCAATAACATCAAAATACTCCAAATACATGATTCTAATGCACAAACAACATACCATAACACCATGTAACAATACTACATCATCAATTGCAGTCAATACATCAAATCATGCATGTCAGTATTGGTATTTCACAAAACCTAACATCCCAAATAGAGATTCTAATCCCTTAATTCAATCCTAACATCATCAAAATCATAATACCATATAATTAGAGTAATCACCCCTTACCTTAGCCAAATTCTTGATTGGTCTTCTCCCTCTTTGTTCCTCTTCACGTATCAGCTTCCCAATCTCTCGTCTCTTCTGCTCTGCTTTTCACGTTCCATTTTCCTTTCTTCCAATTCCTTATTATTTTATAAAAATAACATTAAATTAGTAATGGGCTTTACTAACTTAACACCTCCTTCTTACTAACATCACACATGGCCCAATAACTATTTTCCAATATTTCTCAATGCTCCTCATAAAATCAATTATTCCAATTAAATAATTTTCCTACTTAAATTAAATAATTAGAAATAATTTTCGGGGTGTTACAGGGTTTCTCATTATCTCACCATTTTCTCTGCATTTGTCCATCACCACAACTCACCATTAACACAACACATAAATCATCAACATCATGATCAGAATTAATCAAATAGAATTCGATAATGCATCTTCAAAAACACCATTTTTAAAAAAAAAAGATGTGAAATTAGTAAATTCGATATTACATCTCTGAAAAAACTCCTAAAAAAATGAAATATGGTGCGTTCGGAGATGCATATCTGAATTATAAGAATAGAAAAAGAATTTTATCAGAGACCCCTAAGAAGGTTAAAGGGTTTAAAAAATAATTCCGATCTTCTTTGAGAATTTCTTTGTAGACCCGCCTAAGGGAAGAACCTCCAGCGAAAACCCAAAAATACCCCTACTTCGGAAATGCATTTCCGAAGTAATTTTTTTTCTTCAGATTTTCCCAGAATTCGGAAATGCATCTCCGAAAACATCAAATGGGGGGTGTTTTCGGAGATGCATTTCCGAAAACACATTTTTCACATTTTTGGGTGTTTTCGGAGATACATCTCCGAAATATGCAGAAATTGTTTTTTGTTTTTATTTTTCTAAACAACGTTTAGTCCTGTATTTTTAATTAAACGACAACGCTTGGAGTAAACAGTGCTTGATATAAATAAAATATAACCCGAATAAAATAAGCGACATATTAGCATAAAATACTAATATTATATATACAACTAATAGTGTACGAAAGTGTACGTAAATGTCAAGAAATACAAGCCGAATACAATAAAGTCAAAGAAAAATAAACTGGAACCCCCTACTAAGTATGCCTAACCCTAACTCCCTGGGACCTCCTCTGGAACGCCATGCTCAATGATACCTCGCTCCAATGCGTCCCGCCCAAGCATCTCTATCCGCTGGCATATTGGCAGGAGATCAGTGGCATGGTCATCCTCGGCCTGCTGGTTCTCCAGGATCTCCTTGTGTGCTGACCTAGGAGCTCTGGGTGCGTCAGGTGTCAACAAAGGATGTGACACGCGATAAAACCATGTCACGTATCCATCCATACAATGCCACTCCTGGGTGCCCTGCATACGCCGATACTCATTCGGGACCAAATGATGCGCCCAGTCCTCAAATATAGCAGTGAGCTCCACTCGGGTAACTGTGTCGGGAGCAGTCTCAAAAAGTGACCTCGGTATCAGCTGCACACGTCCAAACTGCCTCATGCGCCGCTCAGGGAGATATCTCACCATGGTGTTGGCCCCGCATGCCAACTAACCAGAGTATAACGCGATGCGGTCGAAGGGGACAACATCACTGTAGTCGATCAACCGCATCCAACGGATGTCATCGTGGGCTGTGCGGTCGAGGTACACGCGATATGGTAGCACTGCGTTGTTCCCCCTTTGGAGAACGTATCGGGCGGCCCTAGGCAAGTCATTGGTGTACGCAGAATCAACGGCGAAGCCGTGAATGCGTGGGAAGTAGAAGATGATCCAACCCTGAGACACAAATACAATAATATGTTAAAAATAAATATGAACCATAAATTAATGTGTAACAATTAAAAGGAAATGTACCGTCAAGAGTGTGGCAGATCCAGTCAATTGCCTGGTCCTCTAGTTGGAGGCTTCATTCAGCTTCTGTTATAGGTATACCAGAATAGCTGACCCTCACTTCCACTGGTGAATGGTAGTCAGGTCCATGAATTAGCAGAGATAAGTCACGTCGATGTAGGTTGCACTACTGTCCACAAAGAGTGCAGTGCCTGCCAAGAACATGAACCAGCACCGGAGAGCGCAGGCACGGTGATACTCCGTAAAAAGCTCGTCCCCCTCCTGCTCGGACTCGGCCGCCGCCACCAGGTGGTTCTCATACAGCTCTCTCAAGCTGGAGAACCGGATATGGGCCCTACTCGTCACCTTGCACTCATAGTCAACCATGTTTGGGTCCATACCCAGATAGTCGACCATCCACTCGATCGCCTCGACCCTCTGTATCCGGGAATGGTGCAACAACCTCGACCCTCAATCGCCGCCCGCTTGCGTTTAGCCGACGCTGCCTGTGTCTCTCTGCCCTGTCTAAGTCGTGCGGGGTTGCCTGTCATTTTCCTGAAAAATTGAAATCCATAAGAATGCGAAACAATCAAAATTAAAAAAAAATATTTCTGGTTAAATTCGGAATTACATTTTCGAAACTGGTCTGGGAGGTGTTTTCGGAAATGTACTTCCGAAACTCCCATGCGACCTCCATTGTTGCAGAACCTTCCCCCTTTGCCCTAAGTGGTTCAAAATGCAATTTTTCCTATCTAACTATACTCAATGACATATCATAACTTAAATATACTACATTGTACTAATTTCTAACACCCCTAATATCATTTTCAATCCTAAATTTCAAGTTTTGAAAATTTACAAATTTGAGGTGTTGTTGAAGGTACTTTAGAAGTGGTCTTTGAATGTTGGAGAGCAATAGAATGTTGTTTTCAAGTAGCCTTTGTAGTGTGCTTTTGCAAATGCTTGAGAAATCCAAAAAATTTGAAGTTTAGGGTAAAATAAAAATGGGGGAGGCTGTTTTGTTTAAACAGCCAAACGCGCATTTTTTTGTAAATGCATTTCCAAAGTGGTGTTTTCAGAAATGTATTTCCAAAATCATCTTTTTAGGTAAAAAAGGTGTTTCGAAAATGTTTTTCCAAAATAAAGAGACATTATGAGAAATTCGCAACGGATGACCAAGAAGAGTAGGGGTCTATAAAGAAATTCTCTCTTCTTTTGACACTAAAACAAGGTAGCCCAAATAAACATGGCCCATTATAATCGGGGCCCCTCCGGGTCTCCTACGTGGGACACCAAAAGCGCGTACACTTCACTCGCACTTATCACTTAACGTTCCCGTCACCCCACTTAACGGCAAATACCCTACTAACTCACGGAAGTCCCACTCCGTCAAACCATCTCAACACACATCTCCACCTTCTCTCAACGCCCAACACTCTCTTTCCCTAACGTCCTCCACAACGCCGTTCCCTCAAACCTTAACGCCTTCTCCGTTACCCTTATGGCATCTTGCGACGACGACGATGATTTCTCTATCCTCCGTGACGATAACCACCACTCTCACCATCTCCACCAAACCTTCGCACCGCATCACCACCATCACCACCACCATTTCTCCGCCGCGTCAGTCCAATCGAAGCCCGTCGGCGACGATGATACCGATGATTACGGAAATCCGTTCGATGATGACGCCGGAAGTGAGAAACGTAAGGATCGGGATGAGATCGGCGATGGAACGACGTCGTACGGGTTTAACAAGAGGCCGAAACCGGCTTCTAGCGGAAACGGAATCGGAAACGGAGGAGTAGGAGTAGGAGCAGAGTATAGGAAGGATCGAGAGGAATGGAGTGATACAGCGATTGTTTGCTTGCTGGAAGCGTATACTGAGAAGTTCACGCAGCTGAATCGGGGGAATCTGAGGGGGAGAGATTGGGAGGAGGTAGCGTCGGTGGTTAGTGAACGGTGTGAGAATCAATCGAAGAGTGTGGAGCAGTGTAAGAACAAGGTTGATAACCTAAAGAAACGGTATAAACTGGAGAGACATAGAATGAACAATGGTTGCATCTCAGCAAGTCACTGGCCTTGGTACAAGCAGATGGAAAACATCGTCGGAAATTCTCTTCCTTCGAAGTTTGCGGACGAGGATAAGGCCATTGTTCCTGCTTCCAATTCTCCTAGGCAGTCCAAGAGGTTTAATTTATTTTCTTCGTTTTTTTTTATACACTGCTTTTGTTTTCTTAGCACCTTAATCTGATTCCTAAATGCTCAATTTACTTGGATACTTATTGATCGGAGTAGCAACATTATCAATTCTGATGGTTTCTGCTGTGAAACTAAACATACTATGATTTTGAAACAATTAAGAGTCTGCAGGCTAGTGACACCACAATTTTATTTTGTTGGATGGAGTGGCCTATTGATCATGTTTGGACTGTTGTATATTGAATGTCATTCACTGTGCATTGTCTTCCTTATAATATTGTGAGTAATATCTTCCCCTCCTTTATTTATAGATATGGAATGGCAACGTCCAGCAGTGGAGGTCAAGTAAACAGCCTTAAGTCCAAAGCATTGCCAAACCTTAGATGGCGGAGAGTTGTTCTAAAAATTAGTGGATCAGCACTTACGGGATCTGATACCTGCAATATTGACCCTAAGGTTTGTGTGAATGTTCCTACATGAAAAAACAGTTGCAGTCTGGTTATATTATATATGTGAAAAGTTTGACAATTTTGATAGATGACCCTAGTCTATACTAAGTAGAAGTCTAATTGTTGTTTGGATGTTCTGACAAAACTTACTTCATTTGCTTGCTTAAATTTTGTCAGGTGGCCATGTTAGTTTCAAGTGAAGTTGCAATAGCTTCCCGCCTTGGTGTCGAGGTATCAGTTCTCATGAATGTCTTCTAGAGTCTGGTATTATGCTATCCTATTCAGTTTAGCTGAAGCTTGCTTCTTCTTTCTTTGTGATATTTCAGATAGCAATTGTTGTCGGAGGTCGTAATTTCTTCTGTGGAGATGCATGGGTAACTGCTACAGGTTTAGAAAGATGTACTGCATACCAAGTTGGGTAAGGTTAATCACTAAAAGCTCAATGTATATTCTATTTATGCTCTTGCAATTTTACTAGAAGTCCTTCACAAGTAAAAAATATAAAAAAATATATTTAAATCTCAGAGCAACCATCATTATCCTGATGACAATTGGATGATCCAACAAAAACAAAATAAGAGCTAGTTGCAGTGGTGATTTAGGTAAAGAGAGCATCTTGGTGATAGGCATTGGAAGCCGCAGCTGGGGACTTAACTTTGACTTGTATCATGTATGGGATATTGGTTGTGTCAGTTGCTAAGCACTTGCCTTGTTTAGATCCTCGGACTGCAAAGAAGACAAAACTCATCTCATTTTAAAAAAGTAAATTGGAAATATGATATTTGAAATATTAGGTTGGGCTGTAAAATGCAGGGAGAGGTCAGATTCACCAAGGGGTCAAAATTGCACTGCGTGTTTTGTCTAGATTATTTCTCTTCCAACTGGATATGCTATGCTGATGTTTTGCATAAGCCTAAGCATGTCCTTACTAGAGTTGCATTTCTGACCTTCGTTTAGCTGCATATTCAAAATTGGGTAGTTTTGATATTATGACAAATGAATTAGTTCACATTGAAATATCCGCGACACTTTTTGTTAACAGTTTTATTTGCTAACTTTGTTATATATTTTGATCTGATTTATGTTTTTAGGTATTCCGAAAGCCTATATGTTGCCATAAGATCTTTTTAGTCTTTCTCGATTACATATCTTCTCAAGTGATTTACTTTTATTTCTACTTTATTTTAAAATATTGACCTGAATGAATAGTTGCTTAAATATGTCAGGATGATGGCTACTGTGATGAATTCGTTACTGCTCCAATCAACCCTCGAGAAGATGGGTGTTCAGACTCGTGTTCAAACTTCAGTTTCAATGCAGGAGTTTGCTGAACCATACAATAGGCAACGGGCCATCAGGCATCTTGAGAAAGGAAGAGTAGTTATATTTGGTGGCATTGGTTTTGGTGCTGGCAATCCACTTTTCTCAACCGACATAGCTGCTGCTCTTCGGGCTTCAGAAGGTATGCCACTGTCTTTTAATAAATATTTTTTCTGATTACTATTTCACCTGCATCATCTATCATTTACATAGATGGGCAACACATGTATTCTTCTGGCAAGCATAATCAGCCTATGTCTTCTGCTCTGCAGTTAATGCTCAGGCTGTCCTCAAAGCTACTAACGTAGATGGTGTATATGACTGCAGCTCCCGAGACAGCAATTTCACTTTCGAACACATATCCTTCAGGGAGCTAGTGTCTAGAGGTGTTACCTCTATGGATATGTCAGCCTTGACATTCTGTGAGGAAAATGCCATTCCTGGTAAGTAATACTATTGCATTTGGTCTTTTTATGGGCGTGGTTCGGGTTGAGGTGTTTTAGTTATTGTTCAATACACTATACATTTTTCATTTCTCAATGTGCCACACAGTAAATTTCAAATAAGTCTTGTTGAACAATAAATGGCTAGGGCACTAGGCACTTCTATGCAAGAATTTTTTGTAGGGCTTAGTTGTCGTTCTCGCGGAATTACTGTTTTGCTTTTATTTGCAAGTTTTTGTGTATCCCAAGGTTATTTTTGGTAAACTGATGATATTCATTGAAGTAACTAATGAAGTAGACAATTCATAACAATCTATTTGATGAGTTTTTTTCCACCACTTGTGCAGTTGTAGTTTTTAATCTATTGGCACCTGGGAACATCTCAAAAGCTTTATGTGGTGAACAAGTTGGCACACTAATTGACCAAACTGGAGCAATAAGCTAACAATTAATTCAACCAATTCCATTATTATTAGGAAAGTTAGAATCATTAAAGTCGACCAAATACTTGCTACCACTGAGATGTTTGGAGAAGAAAATATCAAATCTCGACTGATTCAGTGTTATTCGGCAAAGTTTGCGCAAACTGTAGAGCTGAAGTCGCAAATTTCCTCTGCCTATGTTGTTTATGTGGTGGCTGTACTTTTAATATATTTCTGTAAAATGTAAAAAAGAAACGCCTCTGTAAATTATTCCTAGATGAGTTGTAGCATTGTAATGTATCATCAGTAGCCTTGTTGGTAAAATGCGAATAGATATTGAGTAATTAAACCAATGTATAACTGTCGATTATTGTATTGCTAGTGTACCGATAATCACTTCGAATAGATATTTGAGTAATTCAACTCATATATAACTTTATTATTGTATTGCTAGTGTGCCGATAATCACTTCGATCAAGCCCTTTTCGTAGTGAATTTTGTTGTGGAAATAAAGATAGTCAAGAGATGAAAAATATATAGGAAATAAATTAAGAGTAATTATTTCTTGTAGTCAACTTGAATGCGACCAGGGAGAGTTTGAATTTGCAAACTGTTGTAAGCTCTTTCCTTAATTCTTTTCTCAATATGAACATAACATCTTTTAAGGCAATGCTTAGAAGTTAATTATCCAGTAGTAGCAACTTGTAAGGTATTTATGAAATGTGATCAATTCATAATGATCTTCAACAAAAATCCTGCGTCGCAAGCATTTTACTTTTATCAGTTTATGGCATAAAAATTGTTGCTTCTAGTAATTCCATGATTTACAATTCTAAATAAAAGGCCGAAATATAATTAAGTTACTTACATTTAAGTGTTGCTGATACAGATGATTGCTTCAAAGTGCAGACACAATTCAACCAGACAAGATTTTAGTGCAGGTACAATTCAACCAGACAAGATTTTATTACAAATGCAAGCGGAAGATTCTCATTTTTTTGCTACGTTCAACAATGAAGTTCCACAAAGCTCACAAATTTTACAAAAACAAAAAAAAAACACTTAACATGATCAAAGCGCTAGCTAATTTGCAGCAACACAATGCAACAGAAAGAGGAACAAAGATAAGTTAAATACTCCTCCCTCCTGAACTAGAATGACATACACACTTATATATTATATACCAGAAAATATTGCTCTAAAATTCCTAAACAAGACCATCTTCAGTGGTGGGAATGGAAGGTGAAAGTGAATTGCGCGATTCATCATAGTCCTCACACAGAGGAGATTGCTCCACCCTGATATCCTCAATCATCTTAACAACATCTACCATAGTTGGCCTCTTCTCTGGCTGCTGCGCCACACAAGCTAAACCAACATGCAGCATTGACACAAGCTCTTCCTCAATATTCTTGTACCTCAGAAGTTCTTGATCAAAAACCTCTCCAGTCCACTCTTCTCTCACAACAGATCGAACCCATTTCGGTAGATCCACCACATTTTCTTCCTCTTCATCTTTACGATGACGAGTCCCCGGAGACGGATACTGTAACGAAGGTGCTCTCCCTGTGAGAACTTCCAACAGCAACACTCCAAAACTGTATACATCAGCTTGCTGAGACAGCCTTTTCTGTTCTGTTTGTTCAGGTGCTCTGTACCCTCCCAGTCTTGCAATTGCATGAACAGGGTTCAACAGTAGTGATAGTCCAAAATCAGATATGCAAGCAACACCGTTCTTGTCAAGTAGTACATTGGACGATTTCACGTTCCCATGAGGCACTTTTGCTGCACTATACTCTGTATGAATCCTAGCAAGCCCTCTTGCTGCTCCTAACACCAAGCTTATTCTTGTCGTCCAATCCAACGGAATCCTCCCCGGTCCACGGTTCCCTATCAATATAATAATTTTAAAGACCAAAAATGATAAAAGGAAACATTGCGAAAATTGAAAAAGTTTAAGACTAACCATGAAGAAGAGCATGCAAGCTTCCATTGGAGAGATAATCATAGACAAGAAGTTTTTCTTCCTTGGCATAATAATAAGCTCTTAGTTTAACAATATTGGGATGTTTAAGCTTCCCAATCACATCCATATACTGCTCAAACTCATGCCTAGCACATGGATTTGCATCTTTTAACCTCTTAACAGCAACTGTACTACCATCATCAAGCACTGCTCTATAAACAGTTCCTAAACTTCCCTTCCCAAGCATCTCAGCAGAAGCACGTAACAGATCCTCCAACTCAAATCCATTCCTTCTATCAAAAAACACAAGCTTACTCATATCAGTTCCACTAGTCCCATCACTACTATCACCACCTCCACCATTTGTATTATACACCTTCTTTTCACTACCATAACTTTTCCTCTTTCCATTTCCAGTCTCACTACCCATTATGGAATTACTATTAACACCTCTCCCTTTAGCACAACAGTGAGCAACAACGAACGATGTTATAACTAACAATGCAACACAGTTTGCTACCACAATGGCTACAATTGCGCCAGGGCTTAACCCTTTACGGTGATGGCTTCTTGGTCTTGCGATAACGCTTGTTTCAGGGAAAGTACTCGGGTTTGAAGGGACGGTCTGAACCGGTTCAGATGAAGGAGGAGTTTTCTCCGTGGAGGAGCAAACTTGAAACGGTTTTGAACCGCATAAACCTTCGTTACCAGAGAAGCTTTCGTCACTGAATTTCGCTAGCATTGAGTTTGGTATATGGCCGTAGAATTCGTTGTTTGTCATGTTGAGTTCTGTGAGATTCGGCATGGCGGAGGAGATATCCGGGATGTTACCGGAGAGTGCGTTGTTCTGAAGCCTCAGAGTGAGGAGGCTAGTCAAACGGGAGATTTCATTGGGAATTTCTCCGGCGAGGTTGTTATCGGAGAGGTCGAGACGGAGGAGGTTAATCAAGGAGGAGATTTCAGATGGGATTTGACCGGAGAAGTCGTTTCCGGCGAGGTAGAGGAGTTTAAGATTGGTGCAGTTGGAAAGGACAGAAGCTGAAACGTTACCGTTTAGACGGTTATTATGGAGATCAAGGAGGCGAAGATGAGTGAGAGGAGCGAGAGCGTCGATGGGTCCTCGAAGGTTGAGGGAATGAAGTGTGAGAGTGGTGACACGGTTGTTTGGGGAGCAAACAACGCCGTGCCATGTACCCGAGCATGCATCGTGTCCGGTCCAGTTGGCGAGGAGTTGGCCGTGAGTGTCGGTTTGTTGACGGAAGAGAGTAAGTGCATGTGTGTCATTATAGGATAAACATGGTACAATGTAGATGGTGAGAAAGAGGAAGAAGAAGAAGAAGATGATGATAGAGTTCATCATCATTGGATGAAGATGAAGTTGTTATGGGAACAAACAATGTTGTTATAGTTAATGTGTTCTCATGCTTTGTATGGGGATTGAGGAGTGAGTGAAAATATGATAAAGGTTACTTATTTGTGATTTTAAAATTTTTCATGTACTAGCATGCATGCATGATTAAGGAGAGTGTGATTAATTAAGAGAGAGAGAGAGAAAGAGAAAGATGGAATATATGATGATTAAAGTTAGTTGTTTGTTCTGTGAATGATTGCTGTTGTTGTCCACTTTCTCCTTTATGGAAAAGAGAAAGAAAGAAATGTCACCATTCACCAACAACATTTTGCTTTTTCTTTTTCTTTTGTTTGTTCTGTTCTGCTATATATATGTACTGATAAAAGAAAAGAAGATAAATGCTATATGCTTCTTGAATCTGCTGATCTAATTCTCAAGTATGGTATCAGATTTTATTTTAGTAATAACTTTGGTTATGTGAAAATGATATATGTTGTTCTTTTGCTTGCTGCATTAATAGTGTCAAGTAATGTGTAACATAATTTGAAATTGATATTCATACTTCAGGACATAGTGTAAGACAGTATATTTTGGATGTTCTATCCGACAGAATTACTTGTCTTTGCTCCCACTTATATTTACTCCATTATTTAGAGATATGTAATCATGTTCCCACTTTGACTTTTATATGTGAGCTAATAGCATGCGCAAGAAAGTTGAGTCATACCACTTGTATGGTAGAGGACTTGAATTTAAACTCTCAACATTGAAGAAGCTCTTATACATAATCAAAATTAGTTAAATGACAACTCATTTGTGTAATTGCTTTTAGCTCTAGATCGCCACATACACTCTACGACGCAGGCTTATTATTCACCCATCGCTTAAATACCTTAACATAACAACAAAAAGATAGATTTGTTTCATAATTCACTCTCTCTTTTTTATTCATAAACTGATTTGGAGGAGGGGTGCTATCCTTACATGTCTACTCTACGCAATCGCACAAGAGCAATTCGCACTACCGCATTAAGGATCTGCATCAATAATTCCGATTCTTAAACAGAACAGTGACGCTGTTTGTGGGAATCGATTTTTGATTTCTACGAATTTTTAGAATCAGATCTCTCGTGATTCAGTCACGTCTTCTTCAATTCAAACCTCAATCACTTTGAACGATACTCTAAGATAGAAGCAACTTTAAACCTCCTTACAAAAGATCCTCCGGAATTTTCCAGATCCAGTCCTTCTTCAACTTTCACCATAGACATGATCACTGGAGATCCGTTCAGACAGGTAGAATCGTCACTGCAAGGATATGTTAAATCAGTCTCTTTAAACAAGAAACAGAAAGATGATAGACAAATAATAGGGTTTCAAGATCACAAGAAGGTGGATGAAACTTTGAACGCGACATTTTCATTGATCATTACTGTTACCATCGCTAATCATTCCGTCTCAGGGATCCTCGTAGATGACGAAAGTTCTTGCAATCTGATCTACTTTAAAATTTTCATTGAGCTAGGCTTAAGGAAACAAGATCTAAGGTCATGCAAAGCCCAGAGCCTCTTGGCGTGAATGTTTATTCCACTCGTCTGTGTGACAGGTGTACTTACAAGTCTTATTGGGAGAGGGAAATAATAAGAGAATCGTGAACACATGTTTCTTTGTGATTTCATGCAAAAGTGTCTACAACAAAATTTTTAGCCGACCATTCTTGGTGGCTCTAAATGCTGCAGCCTCCCTCGTCCACCTGACGATAAAGAACCACAACGATCCTGACAGACCTGTTGTAGTGAAAGCCGACTTTCAGGGAGCATGATGGTACAAGAAGAAATATTGAAGAATCCATTGTTAGCAGTCATCTTTGTTGGAGAAAAGGGCGGAGAAGCTTGTGAAGCATTGAATGTAGTTGACCTCTGTTTGCAAAGACGAACTCCCACAGGGAGACGAGCTAGGCCTCTTTATCGAGATCAAGAGAAAAGTCTTAAACTCAACCTATCTATTGAAGTAAAGAAAGGACTGACTGAATGCTTAATGGCCAACACTAATCACTTTTCCATCTCTCCCCACGAGATGTCAGACATATATCTAGTGTAACGTGTCACAAGCTAAAGACTGATGCCATCGTCCGACATATATCCCAAAGGAGAAGGCGAGAGTCTCCAAAGAAAGTCGATGCGACAACAAAGCCAATTTAGGGTCTGCTGAACACTAATTTCATTTGAGAAATAAAATACACCGAGTGGATATCCAATGTAGTACTGGTCAAGAAAGCTTCAAGAAAATGGAGAATGTGCGTCAATTATACCGATCTTAATAAAACATGTCCCAAAGACTCATACCCACTCCTAAGCATAGACAAATTAGTTGACAACTCGGTCGAGTACAAGCTTTTGTTGTTTACAGATGCATATTCTGGTTACAATCAAATACCAATGTACGAGTCAGATGGAGAGAAAATTTCTTTCACGATCGAGCAAGCCAACTACCAATATAACATGATGCCATTTGGTTTGAAAAAAAAGCAGAAGTAACATATCAAATGATGATGAAATAAGTCTTAGAAGAATAAATAGGAAAACTGTAACACCCCATATTTTCTAATTTTAATTTAATTGAAAATTAAATTATTAATTAGAATTATTTTGGTATTTGGTTGAATTATTGTAGAATTATGGATTAAGGGCCATTGGGCCGGATGGTGAAGTTAATAGTATGGGGGTGCTAAGTGAGTAAGCCCATTACTAACTATTTTATGTTTTCATAAAATAAGGGGAAATAAGGAAAAAGAGTCAGAACGTGAAAAATGAGAAGTTGAAGAGAAGAGCTGAAGAACGTAAAGAGGAACCAAAGAGGAAGAGGACCAAAATGAAGAATTTGGCTAAGGTAAGGGGTGATTGCTCTAATTATATGGTATTATGATTTTGATGATGATAGGATTGAATTAAGGAATTAGAATCTCTATTTGGGATGTTAGGTTTTGTGAAATTCCAACACTGACATGCATGATTTGATGAATTGACTGCAACTGATGATGTAGTATTGTTACATGGTGTTATGGTATGTTTTTTGTGCATTAGAATCATGTATTTGGAGTATTTTGATGTTATTGGTGATCAATTTCGTAATGGTATGAGTTGGTATGTGTTTGAGATGCATAAAAGCTTTAAAAATCACGTTTTTCAGCTACTGGGTTCGTGGGAACCGGTTCCCATGTGGGAGGAACCGGGTTCCACTGTTTTAGAACGTTAAAAATAGCATTTTTGGGTTCAGGAACCGGTTCCCATGTGGGAGGAACCGGGTTCCAGTACAAATTCCAGCAGCACGTTTTGAAAACAGTTCTAACTTTAAAAGCTTCTAATTTTCAAACCGTAAGTCCGTTTTATACGCTGTTTTGGACATTGTTCCTTAAATTGAATGCTCTACCATATGAAATAAAGAAAACAACAATAAATTGATTTTATTTTGACAAATATCGTTTTCTTCAAATGTGGTTTATTCTTGTTTTGCATAGTTGATGAGGTGCAATGAATTGTTGTTTGCATAATTGAATATGTGCAATGATGTGTGTTGTTATAATGTGATTGCTTCTGCTTGTTATGCAAATGGATGTTGTTCGTGGTAAATATGGTTATCATGTGTTTTGATGAATGATGATGCAGATGGATGTTATTCATGGTAAATGTTGTTATCATGTGTTTTGATGAATGATGATGATTGATTTGTTTTGAATGATGCATGATACATGTACATACTTGTTGTGACGTTATTGGTAAGATGTGATAAAGCAATGTTAAGCATCGGATTGATGATGATATAAGTATGTGACATATGTGCATTCATTCATAAATCATTTGCATTGGACTCGTTGATGAACGGATCCTTGACGGCTAATTCCCATTGTGCGGAGATTAGCAGGCAGTCATCGTGTGCCCATGTGGGGTGTGAGCGATGAGGTTAGTCGTGTGCCCATGTGGGGTGTGAGCGACTAAAGGGCAGTATCGAAGAGAGAAGTCATGTGAATGTGATTCACGAATTTTGGTACCACATGCATAAGAGTCTGCATGGTCTTTGTATAAATTGTGACATGTCAGGATGAAATCCGGTGTTATGATTGTGTGGTGTTATTGGTGCATACTTTTGACTTGTGCTTGTGATTGGTATGAATTGATAAATCTGAATATGCTAAGTAGGGTGGATAATTGCTTATGAAATTCTATATCTGATGATTTATAATGCTATTTAATTATGATGTAGTCTCACCCTTACTTTGATGATTTCAGATTGAAGTAGCGGCTTAAGCGATCGGTGAGGATGACTTGTAGAGTTTATTCGGTTATGTTGGGTCGTATCGGTCATGCTCTGATTTGTAACACTGGGATCGATAGTCTTAGAGTTACTTGTGATACATTGTTTTGCCATTATTGGTTTATGTACCGTTGATTTTATCGGAAATGTTTTATAACATTGTTGAATGAGTTTTCGCTGTGCTGAACATGTGTTTTGATTTTTTTGCATATTTCCTAATAAAGCATGACAAACGATTTGGTATTTTATTTATTTTATTAATTGTAGCATCCTTGCTGTATATTTACTCTGATTTTATTATATTTCCATGGGGGTTTAGAAGGGTGTTACAAAAACCACTAGAAGTGTACATGGATGACATGATCGTTAAGTCTAGCGAAGAGGGGTTACAGAACCAACACCTTGCCTGAGTCTTCCAAATGATAAAAAAGTACAATATGAGGCTCAATTTAGAGAAGTGCACCTTCGGCGGGAGAGCCAGAAAGTTTTTGGATTTTTATGTGACATAGAGAGAGGCATAAAAGCAACTCCAAACAAGTGTGAGATGGTCATCTAGATGCGACATCAACAACGAAGAAAGAAGTCACGAAGTTGAACGAGATGCTAACAATTTTGAACATGTTCGTTTCAAGATCAGTGCAACATACTCTCCCCTTTTAAAGG
Source organism: Vicia villosa (assembly GCF_029867415.1). Taxonomy (NCBI): domain Eukaryota; kingdom Viridiplantae; phylum Streptophyta; class Magnoliopsida; order Fabales; family Fabaceae; genus Vicia; species Vicia villosa. The sequence continues at coordinate 173,468,895 of NC_081180.1, forward strand.
ACATTGAAGAAAGAATCACTCTTCAAATGGACCCTAGAGTGCCAACAAGCGTTCACATCCCTAAAGATGACCCTATGAACTCCACTAGTGTTATCTCGGCCCGTAGTTGGGGAGTCTCTATACCTTTATTTGGTAGTATCCGAGGAAAGTAGGAGCGTCGTCCTCATAAGAGAGCCAAACTAACACCAAAGCCCGTCATGTTTCATTTGCAAATCCTTGGCCGAACCAAAGACACAATATCAAAAGATAGAAAAGGCGACACTGGGGTTAGCAACGATATCTAGAAAGCTATGTCGCTATTTCCTGAAACACGTCATAATCGCCAGGACTGACCAACCGCGGAAGCAAGTACTCCACCGACCAAATTTAGTCAGACGATTGATTAAATGGTCCATAAAAATGTCCAAATTCGATGTTTCTTATGAGTCGAGGAAAGGCACGTATGTTTGTGGATTTCATAGCATAAATGACCTTAGGAGCACCAAAGCTAGCTCACACCTAGGTAGTATATACAAATGGGTTGTCCAAGTGCAGTGGAAGTGGAGCCAGACTCATTCTAAAGATCAAATCCGGTGTGATAGTCAAAGTATCTCTAATTTTGAGTTTCCTACCCCATAATAACCAAATCGAGTATGAGGCAGTTATCACAGATCTCACACTGGCCTCCGAGATGGGAACAGAAAGCATCAGGTTAACTACAAGTTCCCAGCTTGTGGTCTTACAAGTCAAGGGAGAAACTTATAATCGTTGTTGTAATAATATGTCATCTTGGCCAGAGAGAAGTTAGCAAAATTTAAAATGTAAAAAATAAACTATCTCAGATAGTGCACCATCCAAGAGCAGAACACCAAGACATATGTCCCGTCTAAACTAGCCAATATCAAATTGTCCAAGATACATCACTCCTTCATCCAAGAAACTTTGAGAAGCCCTAACATAGAAAACCTATGAGTTATGATAATGGCAATAAGCAATAGTGCATAAATATCATGAATATTGTCCATTGTAACATAAATTGAACAAGGAGTGATTCTTGCGGATCTATCTGATGCCACCCTTGTAAAGAGAAGAGCCAATTCGTACTCCTGTATTGAAGAGACGTAATACCGAAATCGGATGTCAACCCCTCTGCTTAAGTGTCTGGAAAAAAGAAGAAGCCGCCTTCACTCTCATCGAGGTGCATGAAGGAATAACTAGACAACACTTAGGTGCTCGAGGCAACAAAAATGGTTTGAAAGGCCAAATCAACCTTTTATATAATGGAGCCAGATGAAGCCAATCAATGTTGCAGAGTGAAAGAAAATGGAAGATGAAAAATCTACAGTCCAAATGACACCTCAAAAATGTAACAATGCTTAAGCATCATAGGGAAAAATGCCATGCCCTAACTTATTAACCTAGGGTAACGTATGCAGAAAATCTGTGTAACGTCTCAATGATGAGATTGACATTTAATCCTGTTATATGCAAATCTCTTCCACTTCTCAACACAAGACCGCAGTTAGAAATACTTAGCCCAATTCCTTGAAATGATTCTATTCCATCACACCACAACTAGCCTCGGGGACAACTGTTCTGGGCCGATTATAGACTCAATGCGATGTAGACCCAATATTAGCCCATTGCATAAATACCATAGCGTGAACAACAAAAAGCATGATTCAATCCATAATTCACTTTAAATTTTAATTCTCGAACGAAATAATTTTATTAATTATAAATTTAACCAAAATGAAAATAATTTATCTTGATGGACAAACTTTTGAAGCTTTCCAACAAAAGAGAGTGGTCCATATTAGTAATTATTTAATTTTGTCTACTTTTCTTTCTCTCTGTCTTGGAAGAAAAAAGAGGTCTCTCCACTTTAAGTCACCGGCAAGCAAAGCTTTTTCTAACACCAACCATTGAAGCGATAGAATTCAGTACAATTAGTAAACAAGAAAATTTCAAGAAACTAGATTGAACTTTTAACTTGATGACTTTAAAATTGGTTTGCCCATTTTAGTCAAACTCTCCAAATACATGTAGTCAATTTTGATAATTTTTTTACATTTGAAAAATATTGAAACTAAATTGATACACTCCTAAAATTTCAATTATAATAAAATTGGATAATATATTTCTAGTTGGTATATGTGTGGTAATGTTGTCGCAAAAAGTGAAGGGATTGTTTCAGCTTTTATTATTGATTAGTGTTTTGCATTAGATTAGAATGACACTATATGCTTTTTGGACACAACAATAAGCATACAAAAGCAAAAAAGAGAAATTAAAGTAACAGAGATTGAAGGCGGGATTGACGTTCCAAAATCTAAAACTATAGACTTGAAAAGGCAAACTATAGTACCACATGCAGTAGGGAATCAAAATCATTGTTTCTTTTTCTTTTAGTAAACCATAATTTTGAGTCATGAAATTATAAATGTCTCTTAATTTAAAACTGCAAATTTACAAAAATATGATCCCTAATTTGTCCAATATCAGTTTAAATACTTTATTTACAATTTCAAAGACCTAAAATGGTAGCTTAGGCGAAAATTACAGTTTAAGAACTTTCTCGATATAGGTCTGTGTTCTTGCAATTTACCGATGGAGTTGAGGATGAAGAAGACAACTCTTAGCCCTAGGTTCATTCGGTATTTAATAGCAATGTAATCATAAATAAAAAATATGTGACGTGACTGCTCAAATTCGTTGTCACGTCATTAATGACGCAGCTAAACGAAGTGGATCAGGAAAATCTCAAATGAGATAAAGTTTAGGGACTTAAAATCTAACTTTAAAAATGGAGGGCTAAAATTTTAAAAAATTAAAAATATAAGGACAAAAAATACATTTAAATCAATTTTTTATAAATATTTTGGGTTGAACCTGAACTTTATTTATAAGCCTTATTTATGAGGAGTCTTCCGGCCAACCTCCATTTGTATTTGGTACCTCCTCCACCTAGGACTATTTTATATTTTCTTTTATAAAAACAATTGTAAACTTTTAATTTTTTTAAAAATCTTTCTAAATTTTTGGATTGTTCAGACACACTATCAGACATTTTTAATCGATGACAAGTGCGTATGAATTTTTATCGCATTTTAAAATATTTTTTCTGTTTTTTTTTTTGTAAATTTTTATCGAATATTCTCAAAGGTCTGAGAAAAATGCATAGTTTTTCGAATATTTTAAAAACGTCGGATAAAAACTCATGTTCAACCGAATATTTCACAAGAGTAGGTAAAAATATATAAGTTTTTTCCAGATATTTTGAAAACCGCAGAAAAAATATATAAGTATTTTTTTGGATTTTTCAAAATATCCATAAAAATACATAAATATTTCCATATTTTTAAAAATATTTCATTAAAAATGCATATATTCAAACGAACATTTCAAAAAATCAAAAAGTTAATAGGATAATTTGAAAATTCCAAAAATATAAAGACATTTTTCTGCTTTAAAAAAAACCAGAAGACTTAACTTTATTTGAAAGCAAAATTGTTAATTTTTACTGAGATTTGGAAACCTTGAAAGAATGGTTTTGTTTTGTATGATTCACAATATATATTTGTGGTTTATTTTTTAGAAGAAAATTTGAACATTCTTTCTACATTTACAGGATTTATTTTGTTTTTACATTGTCATTTATTAGTGGTAGCCGTTTACGAGAGAATTGAGTTTGATAGAATTGATTTTAACATAATTGAGTTTAAAAGAATTGATTATGTTTGGATACAATGATATAGAAGTAATTGTTATCAATTAATGTTTGAATAGTTTTAACAAAATTGATTTTGAATGGTATAATTATCAAAATGGTGATAAATTTTAATACAAATCAAAAAGAAAAGAAGTAATTGATGAAAATTAAACAGGGTAAAGAAGGAAAATTTAAAAAGTTGTAATAAATATTATATAATAAATATAGAATTGATTCTACTAAACTCAAAAGTTAGGAATTGTAGCTTCTACTAGAATTGTTTTTCAAGGAGGAGAATTGATTTTGGAAAAGTATCCACACAAGAAAAAAAAACCAATTTTCAAGTTGAAGTGGACTAGAAGTGTTTTTGAAGCTTGTAGAAGCCAATCCAAATATGCACTTATTTCTTTACTAATACGTGGATGTGTTTTGTTTTATTGTTTTATTACAGTATTTCATGTGCCACGTGTCATTTGAGGATTGATCTGTTTTAATGTTTGAAAATTTATTAATTTTTTGGTTTCTCTCTTTTATGTATACATTTTCAGATTTAGTTTTAAAAACTTTTTAAAAAAAGAATCGGGGTAGTTATGAAACAGGGAGCATGACTCCCATATAGCTTTTTTTAATTTATCATTAGGATAAAACTTAGATACGAGGTTGTTATAACCTAATTTTTAACCCTAAGATCACTCAATCATTTTTGCATTCATACAACACATCAAGATCACAATCTTGAGAGTGACCCTTGATTTGGTGCTCATCTTGCATTTGAGGAATCACCAAACACTCATGTTTGATTATGTTGTGAATATTTGCTTTTATGCTAACCTCTAACCAAAATACAAAAAGATATCTCGTGTCTTTCAATGATTTATACATTGTAGGTGTTGAGCCAAGTTCATTCATCTCCTATCCTAAATTAGGGTTTTGAGGACCGACTCTCAATCAACTAGTCATTCGTGAAAGATCAATGGCTTAAACTTCAAAGTGACAATCACATAATCAAAATATTATGTCTTGAGTATCTTTTAACTTCATTTGATCAAGTTTATCCCAAGATCATGTGGCTTGATTTATCAAGAAACTCCATAGGTTCATGTATTTACTTCCATGCCTTCTTCAACAAGTTTCATCAAGCTATGAGCCTTATCATCAAGTGTACTTCAAGACAACATCATTTTAGGGTCCTATGTACCTCCTCATGCCTAGCAAAGTTCAAGAGATTCAAAGTTGGTTCAAGATGTTTGACCTAATTTGGCAAGCTTTTGATTCTATGGTCAAAAGAGCATAACTCTCTCAATTTTCAACATTTTTTAGTGCTTCTTTATGAAAATGAATCTACTTGACATCATTAACAAATTCTCTTCACAAGTCAAGAGACAATTTTGTGAAGAAAGCAATCAAAGATGTGAAGACATTATAGGTTTTCCTTTAAAGTTCAAAGAATTTTATGTCAACTTCAAAGGATCATAACTTGGTCAATTTTTATCATTTTGAGCCCACTCTTTTTTCACAATAATCTCGAGTTAGCTGTCATACCCCAATTTTTGACCTAAGATACCACCTCATATGATCTGCATATGCATCATTTGCATCTCTAACAAATTGCATAGCTTGTGTTTGCTACTTGTGACTCAGCAGGATTTGATCAGGAAATCACTCATCAGTACAAGTAACAATCAATTAGGGTTTTGTTCTCCCTTCATTTCAAATGAATCATCTTCATCAACAATCAACATTTGGTCCTCAGAGATTCACTTCAACAAACTCAACAGCTTTGAATCGACTGAATTAGGGTTTTGACTGAAGGCAGCACACTCCTGACTTTTGCTCAGAATTTGACCTAATGGCTTGGGACATGATATCAAGACCTCAAGTGCATCATTTTGACCTAATCCATTGGCTCATAACATCTCCTACACAAAGATTGATCAGACAAATCCTCAGATCAGGGTTTTGAACTATCAGGGACTGAAATCAGGGATCACATTTGGGAAACCCTAAAAATCCCCAGGAAGTCAATCAAAGGTTTCAATCATCCTCAAATAATCCCTATGACAAAATCCAATGGAAATTACATCTCAATTCAAGATCCACAGTCATCAATTTCATCAGGTCGACAATTAGGGTTTTGACCTAATTCACTGAACAACTGACTTTTTAATCAGGACATGGTGCCACAACTCAAACCATGGCTCAATATCCTCTAATGCTTCAATGTGATCCATTCATATCATTCATTTGATGAGGATAGCCTGTTTCATTGAAAACTCCAGAAACGCGATTCGTCTGAAAAAGTCAACTGTACAAGATCACCATTGACTTTTGGGGAAATTGGGTCAACCATGACTTTTGAAGTTTTAAATCATCAATATATGATATATGAAGTCATTTGATCAAGAGAAATCAAGAAAATCAATCAAGAATCAAAAAGTCAAAGTTTGACTTTCCATACTTAGAAAAATTTCTAAGTGTTTTCCATGGTTTTTTTTCAAACTTTGAAAGGGAATTTCTCAAAATTTCACCTACAAACTGAAAAAAACTTCCAACATGAAAGTTGTAGATTTTGATCCAATAAACAACTTTGACACATATAATTTTTTTCCATAAGATCAACCATTTAAGAGATATGGAGCTTCAAAGTTGGCATCTTATGAAAATTTCACTTAAAACTTCATTTTCTTCAAAGTTCATGGATCTTTTTCACCCATTTCCTTAAGGGTCTTGAAGAAACTTTCAACTAGGCTTTTGAAGTGTGTAACATGAGCTTTCCAAAATGTCCAAGAGCATGAAAAAATATGGAGTGTAGCTATGGTTTTGAATTTTGACATTAGTGAACTTTTCACTTGAAATTTCAAGCCATTTTCACTAAGTTATGAACCATTTTGCCAAATGATCCAAGTAATGATGCATAGATGCAATAATTGGTAGATATTTTCTGATTTGAGATCAGAATGGAAGAGGATAAGAAGCTTGAGAAATAACCATGGTTAAGTCACTTTTAACCATTTGCATTTAATGTGAAAGATTCCATTTTATCTCTTAAGCCAAATCATCATTCTTGATCAACTTGCAAGAGCTTTGTATTCAGAAACTTTGGCCTATAAATAGAGGTTCAAATCACTCTTCAATTCACACCAAAACCTCACAATTATAGGTTTTCTCTCTTCTTTCTTGAATTGCAAGTTTCTTAAGTTTCAAAGAGGTAAAATGCTCAACCTCTAAACCTTTGAAGTTCTGAGCAAAATGATGCTTCCCACAACTCATAAACATCATTTGAAACTTGTTTGAACCACTCATACACCCCAAAAACACCTCAAGCTCAAAATCACTACCTCACTTCTCAAATATGCATAACCATGGCCTTATCATGCCAAAATCCATTCAAGATCATTTCTGTCCAAACTAACACTTCCAACACCTCATATATATCACATATGAACTATCCAAACACTCACATATGATCTGAAACATCTCCATCTTCAAATTCGATTCATACTTGAAGCAACTGCAGATCGGGTGCCATGGCCATGCTCAGATGAATTCAACTTGTTCCAGACATCCAGACACCTTCCATAATCATCATAGAAGCTATTCAGATTGATACAAAGCATCTGTAACACCTCCAGATCAAAATCCAATTCTCAGTTTGGCCGTTTTTGAGGTAAGTGCACTTGAACTTCAAACTCTACTCTCCACGCATCATAAATGAAATATGAACATACCATCTCATTTCTGCACACATGAGGATCATTAACCCTCAATCAATTGCATCATAACTTGCACATACACGATTTCAGATTGAATCATAGAATTAGGGTTCTTCGTGTTCATCAGAAAATTGATAGCCTTAGAGTGAAAATAAATGCAATTAAAGACCACCATCATGATCCTTATGAAAAAACGAGTGAGTTAGACCCTTCACTTGATCAATTTGGTTAAGTTTTCAGAAAATTCAAATTCAAATTGGGATTGTGTTCTTGGCGCGTTTTTTGGTTCATAAGTTTTGAAATTCAGTTGAGTAATATATTCTACCAAGCGCGTATTACTAACAAGCCACAAGCGTGGCTCAGCTGGTTATTGTTTTGGTTGGTGACCTTAGGGTCACGAGTTCAAGTCCTCTAGGGACCAAACCATTTTTTTAACACTTGTTTTTCTTCATTTTTTTTACAACTTTAATTAATTAATTAACACATCAAATTAATTCATTTTTCATTCATTTTTTGTACACTCTTTATTTAACACATATATTTTATGAATATAAAAAAAAAATCACAAAAAAAGATTTATTTAATACATTTTTAAATAGGTTTAAAATGACATGTTTTAAATGTTTTTAATACTTTTAAATATTGTTTTTCACTTGATTTTTCAAACTTAATCACTTGTAAATATTTTTGGAGCAAACCCTAATCATCTAAGTGTTAATTGAGGATAACCTCTTTGTTTATTTTGATTAATTTGATTCCTTTCAAAATTCAAATCGTTTTAAAACAAGCGATCGCGATTCTTTTCAAAAACGATAAACCATTTCTTTTTGATTCTCAAAGGAAACTATTGATTAAATCTTTTTTATTGATCAATTGATTTTCAAAACGATGTGGGGCCTCTCGAATATTAGAGAGTATAAGTCCCTTTCGTCTTTCTTTGTACAGAAAACTTTTTCCAAAACTTCAAAACAGTTTTTTAACAACAAATCACACATCTTTTTCAAACCATCCACCCTGTTTTATGAAAATAAAACAGGGGCCTCTCGAATATTAGAGAGTATAAGACCCACTCTTTTTTCTTATACAGTTTTTCTTTGTACAGAAAACTCTTTCAAAACAACAAGACTTCAAAGAAACAAAACTTTCCAAAAAATATACCATGGGCCTCCATGTAGGTATAAGCCCCAAGCCCTTTTGTACATACCCACTCTAGTACATGAAATTAGGTATTTCATTGTACGCCTTTTGTACATATCTCGATCAGTGTGTTTTTTAAACTTTGAATAACAAACCAAAAATGAAGGTTTCTTTAAATCTTCCCAAAAATATACCATGGGCCTCCATGTAGGTATAAGTCCCAAGCCCTTTGTAAATACCTGTTTACATAGCTTTGAATAAATTCAAATGGAACTCTCCCCGAGTATGAGTCCCGAGCCCTGTGTATACAAATGGATCATGCTTACAGGTATATTTCCTTGATAAACTCCATTATATACACACACTTTGTCATATATATATGCTTATTCATAACCTGTTCATACTTGTTCATGTTTGTTCATATGTGTGATATGTGTGCTTGTTCAACTTAGTACAACACTAGGTTCCCCATAGCCTCCTATTGGGCTTCGTGCAAAGAATCTCCACTAGTTTAGGTTAGGACATAGAGTATGGTTTCCCGGTGAAATCGCTCTAAGAGCTCAAACCAACTATACCATGCCTCCCCTTGGGCTTTGTACAAACGAGTGACCCTCCCATAGCCTCCTCTTGGGCTTACAATGCAAGGACCCTGGATTGTCCCTCCCACAGCCTCCTCTTGGGCTTACAATGCAAGGACCCTCGGATAGCCTCCTCTTGGGCTTCGTACAAGGACCCACGGGCTTCTTATAAGCATCCCTAATATCCAAATCAAATACCCTAGGAGATTAGACATTTTTCATCTCTATGCTAGGAGTATCTCTTCTATATCATCACAAACAATCAATCAATCAATCAAACTTTTTGCCACAAGGCTGGCTAATCAATCAAACTGTTTTACCACCGTACTGGACGATTAATCAAAGTTTTTGTCACAAGGCTGACTTCATTGAAACTTTTGCCACAAGGCTGGCTGATTAATCAAAGTTTTTGTCACAAGGCTGACTTCATTGAAACTTTTGCCACAAGGCTGGTTAAACAAAAACATCTTTATCATTCTAAGCACCCTAAGTGGCATGGCCCCGGGCTTATAATGAAAAGATTTTCAAACAAATCAAACAGATGTATGTGATGATATAGATTAGATACATCTAGCATTTAGACGACATTTGTCTATTTTCCTTTGCTTCCACTAGCATAAGTGGGAACTACGATTGCTCTGACTTTCTCAACATCCCTTTGAGAATACGTAGGCACAAGGTCGATCCTTGGCGAGCAAAACAAAACACAAAAAACCACTCAAACCTTAGCACCCGTAGACCCCGAGCTACAGATGCTCTGATTCCCTCTAAGGGATATGTATGCAGAGGATCGCGATGATCTTTGCGAGCATAATCAAACAAACACCTTAGGTCCCACCTATTTCACAACAGAACCTTCACCGTAGCATAGAATAAAAAAACAATAAAGAACCCTGTAGAGTACTACAGATACGTTGGGTGCTAATACCTTCCCTTCGTATAACCAACCCTCTTACCCAAGATCTCTCCCCCACTTTTTAAGGTTATTGCAGCTTTTTCCCTTTTCCTCCTTTGGAAATAATAAAAAGTTTGGTCGAAATAAAAGAAAAATCATTTTTTATGAGCACTCGAGCCCAAAGAAGGCATCAGGTGTCTCATCCCACAAAAAAGAGGAACAAAACGGTTTTTCGCCCGCGACAGAAAAATGGCGACTTCACTGGGGACCATCTTTTTATTGTTTCCAAAGGAAGGGTTATTTCTAATTATTGTTTTTATTTTAATTTTTGTTACATGTGTGATTCTTTGGTTCTGTTACTTGTGTGGTTCTGTTACAAGTGATACATTATGGACAAATCCTAACCCGGATTAAGTACACATAAGAAATTAGGTGGAGGGTATAGTCATGTGCAGGCGCACTTGAGAATCCTTCCGCTCAGTGGAGGTTCCTTGTTGGTAATATATGTTTAGCATGCTTTCGTAGCGAAGACATTATTGCCGCATTGAACTGTAGAAGCTGAGTTGGCCGTAGAACCCCAACCCATCCTGGCCTTATTAGGACGTGGTGCAGAAACGATCCAGGTGAAGACTTGGATAGTTGTCATGCGGAGAACCACACTCAGACGAGTTTTTCTTGAGAATATTTCTGGCTCATCAGTTTAGTTGTGAAAGCCGGTAATATCCGAAAGAAAAATGTAGACTCTGACGTATCAGTAGAACATGTTGTACAGGTGATTAACTAGATCTATCCCTATTTGGTTCTCTGACCTCATGCTCGTGACGCTGGACCTTTGAACCTGTGTGTACTATGTTTGAATTACCATGTTTGTGTACCATGTTTGCATTACCATGTCTGTTTTACCATGTTTGAATATGTGGCATTCATGCATCCACGCATTCATACGTTCAAAAAAAAACCCATTTTTTTTCCATAAAAACATGATTTTTCCAAAGATTTAGAGAAATTTTCTTTGCAAACATTTTAGGATTTAGTCATGGAAGAAGTAAAAAGGCATACCAAGAAATACGGTTTCAAAGCGCCTGATGTGGGAAAACTGATAGAGTTAGCATCTTCTGTACAAAATCCTTCCAATTTTAGGAAAAGTTATGGAAAGCTTTTGCCTATTTTGAACACTCATGTTGATGAAGGACTTCTCAAAACTCTGGTTCAGTTCTATGATCCCGTCTACCGGTGTTTCACCTTTCCAGACTACCAGTTGGTACCGACCTTGGAAGAATATGCCAATCTTTTAGGTATTCCTGTGTCTGACAAAATACCTTTCAATGGTTTGGAAGCCATTCCTAAGTCACATGTCATCGCAACAAGTATCCATTTGAAGAAATCTGAAGTAGAGAGTAATTGGACTGCCAAAGGAAACCTCCCGGGTTTAACCTCACACTTCCTGATAAAGAAAGCCTTTGATTTCATCGAAACTAGTAGCATGATAGCTTTTGAAGCTATACTAGCCTTGCTCATCTATGGGTTGGTTCTGTTTCCCAATGTCGACAACTTTGTTGATATCAATGCCATAAAGATTTTTCTGATTGGAAATCCTGTTCCGACTTTACTTGGTGACATGTATTTCTCTGTCCATCATAGGAATCGCCAAGGCGGTGGAATCATTGTATGTTGTGCACCTTTGTTGTTCAAATGGATTGTTTCACACTTACCTGAGTCTCCTATTTTCACGGAAAACCGAGAAGGTTTGCGTTGGCCTCGAAGACTTATGTCTCTTACTAATAATGATATCCGTTGGTATACCTTGGCTCGCTGTGGTACAGAAACCATTGATAGTTGCGGAGAATTCGCCAACGTACCTCTCATTGGTACACAAGGAGGAATTAACTACAATCCGATCTTAGCCCGACGACAACTCGGGTATGCAAATTCAGTTAAACCTGTTGGTCTCGCAGTAGAAAGCTACTTCTATCAAGAAAGGGAAGATCCTCAAAGGTTGAAGACAAGAATGATGAGAGCTTGGTACGACGTCCGATGGAAAGAAAAAGGTGAGGAAAGGAATTGCATTGCTACGGACGCCTACACCTGCTGGGTAAAGAAAAGAGCAAAGGAGTTTCAAATGCCTTATGATTATGAAAAACCCATGTCTCTTGTGGTACCTCAACTACCCAATATTCCCATTCCCACTATGAAGGAATACCAAGACACTTTAGCCAAGATGAGGTTAGAGAAAAATGCTTGGGAGCACAAGTTTCGTAGGACCGATATGGAAAACAGAAGGTTGAAGAAACAAGTGAAAGATCACGAAGAAACTCTCTACTGTCAAGATGGATGGCTCATGAGTAAAGATGAGAAGATTCGTCAGAAAGACGCTGCAATCAAGAGGTACATCAAAGAAAGCAAGAAAAAACCTGAAGGTTCAACAAGCAACGCTCCAACTCCTGACGATTGGAAGGATATTGTTGACAAGCTAAAGACCGAAAAGGCCGAATTGAAAGCTTACTATGGGAAAGAAATCATGAAGCTCAAGCTGCACAATGCATTTGGTTCTTCGTCTGATGAAGATGCTTAGGATTGTTTAACTTTTTATTTATCATTTGCTTTTGTAAGGAGCTATGCTCCAATGTTGTAACATTTCCCATTTATTGAATAAAAGAACAGTTTGTGTACAAATGTTTGCAAGGAAATAATCTTTAAAATATTTGGAAAAAAATCATAAACTTTTTTTTTGCATACATCATTCTGCATATCGAGTCTGTTGTATAGAGTCTTATCTTTTGGATCTTTCTCCAATAGATCGTCAAGCTGTCGCGTCTCAAAGTTTCTCGACCGCGCTCGCAATCAGATCACAGATACAATACTCGTTCAAATAGAAGAAGAGTAATGGAACACTCTGAACAAGAGAATATTGAGCTTCGTGGTACAGTGACCACTCTTCAGGAAAAATTGGAAAGTCTCACTACTCTGGTTGACTCTTTAATGGCCGCACAGAATCAGCCGCCGCCACCCAACAGTCAAGCAACAGTAACATCTGAGGTTACTACTCCAGTTTCTACGGTTGCATTCGGCATTCCATCTTTCTCCATGCCAGAAGGTTGGGGCACGCCTTTCAGCTTTGGTACAGGTTTCCGCCATAATGTTTCTGGGGTTCAAACATCCACAACTGAAGCGCCTGCTGCTCAGAGTTCACAGTTCACTCCAAATCAGGGGATAACTTTTTCTCAAATCACTATGGCACTTTCTCAACCCACTATGACAGTTCCGACTCCTATGGTTCACACTGTTCCTTACGGAGACAATGAGATTTATCATGATCAGGGTGATAGCACAAATCAGCGAAGCCTTGTAGGAGATCTCCAAGAACAATTCAACAAGATTCAGCTGGAAGTCAAAGCTATTCGGGGAAAAGATTTGTTTGGAAAGAATGCCCAGGAGCTATGTTTGGTTCCCAGTGTACAAATACCAGCTAAATTCAAGGTCCCAGACTTTGAGAAGTACAAAGGTAGTTCTTGTCCACAAAGTCATCTCGTGATGTATGCCAGAAAAATGTCTACTTATGCAGATAATCATCAGTTGCTCATCCATTACTTTCAAGACAGTTTGACTGGTGCCGCACTGAAGTGGTACACAGGCTTGGATAGCACTAATATTAGAACATTCAATGACCTAGGTGAGGCCTTTGTCCGACAATACAAGTATAACTCGGATATGGCTCCAGACAGAGATCAGCTTCGGTCCATGGCTCAGAAAGATCATGAAGCTTTCAAAGAGTATGCCCAACGATGGAGAGAAACTGCTGCTCAGATAAATCCACCGTTAAAAGAGAAAGAGATGACAAAGATCTTCTTGAATACTCTCAGTCCGTTTTATTATGAACGCATGATTGCTAGTGCTCCAAGTGATTTCACCGAAATGGTAAACATGGGGATGCGTCTAGAAGAAGGAGTCTGAACCGGACGTCTGACTAAAGAAGGTGGATCTTCAAGCGGAACCAAAAAGTTCGGAAGTGGTTTCCAAAAGAAGAAAGAACAAAGTGTTGACATGGTATCCCAAGGAAAGCCAAGAGGAAATATCAATCGTCGACAACAGATTGCTGCTATTGCGCCAGTCGTTAATTCAACACCGAATCCGGGATTCACTCCTCAGTTTCCACAACAACAGCCTCGACCACAGGCTCAGCAGTTAAACAATAATCAGAATCGAGTACAAAGAGCTCCACAGTTTGATCCAATTCCAATGACATACACGGAGTTGTACCCTGCTTTGATTGAAAAGGGTCTCGTTCAAACTAGAGCACCACCACCAGTACCTGAGAAACTCCCATGGTGGTACAAAGCTGAGGTCTCATGCCCTTATCATCAAGGAGCACCTGGCCATGATCTTGAGCATTGCATAGCCTTGAAATACGAAGTTCAGAGGTTGGTTAGGTCAAATCTCCTCTCTTTCAGAAATTTGAATCCAAATGTGCAAGCAAATCCGCTGCCCAATCATGGAGGGCATGTTGTAAACATGGTATATGGATGTCCTGGCCAATACCGAGTCTATAATATCAACTTCTCAAGAGCAGATTTGGTACAAATGCACGCTACTCTTTGTCGGGGGCCGAATTTTCGCCAGCATCAATACGGTTCCTGTAGAATATGTTGTGTGGATCCTCACGGGTGTTCGATTGTGAGAAGAGATCTCCAAGTTTTGCTAGATAATGGTACTATTGAGATCTACAGAAATAGGGATGAAAATGAAGTTAACATGATAGGATGTTATCCGCATGAGCTTTTAGTCTCAGATATCAACTCGGAAATGCCTACAGTTAACGTCATCGTTCCTCATTTCAACATGCCTGAGCGCATGGAAGTTACTTACAACAAGCCGAAGGTTCCTGTTGCTCCTTTAATCATTTGTCTACCTGGACCTGTTCCTTATGACTCTGACAAGGCAGTTCCATACAACTACAATGCCACAATGATAAAAGACGGACAAGAAGTTCCTTTGCCTACTCTTTCATCTGTTGTAAACATTGCTGATGTGAGTCGTGTAACAAGAAGTGGACGTGTGTATACTCCGCTACCTCCAAAGCAGCCTGTTGCTCCTGTTACCGGGCAAAATCCTGTCAATACACCAGTAGAGAATCTTGTGGAAACTCCTGTCAGTAATACAAACACTGATGTTGGTCAGTCCAGTGGAACCAATGTCAATCCTGATTTTGATGAAATTTTGAAGCTTATCAAAAGAAGTGAATATAAGATTGTGGATCAGCTTATGCAGACTCCTTCAAAAATCTCAATACTTTCATTGCTTTTAAACTCAGAAGCCCACAGGGAAGCCCTGATGAAGGTCTTGGATCAAGCTTTTGTAGACCATGATGTGACTGTTGATCACTTTGATGGGATAATAGCCAACATAACAGCTTGCAACAATTTAAGCTTCTGTGATGAAGAACTCCCCGAGGAGGGTAGAAATCACAATCTTGCTTTGCACATTTCTATGAACTGTCAGTCTGACTCTTTGTCCAATGTGTTGGTAGACACCGGATCTTCCTTGAATGTGATGCCAAAGACGACTCTTGCTCGTTTGTCTTACCAAGGAATGCCTATGAAGTTCAGTGGTGTAGTTGTCAAAGCATTTGATGGATCGCGAAAATCTGTTATTGGCGAAGTCAACCTTCCCATGACAATTGGTCCACATACATTTCAAATCACTTTCCAGGTCATGGACATTCAAGCTGCTTATAGCTGTCTGTTAGGACGACCATGGATCCATGAAGCAGGGGCAGTAACTTCTACGCTCCACCAAAAGTTGAAATTTGTAACAAATGGAAAATTGGTAACAATAAGTGGAGAACAAGCCTCGATGGTGAGCCATTTATCCAATTTCTCTTTCATCAGTGCTGATGATGTGGAAGGAACTCAGTTTCAAGGTCTCTCTTTAGAAGACGAATCTTCCAAAAAGAAAGCATCAATTTCTTCATATAAAGAGGCAGTAAAAGTAGTGAAAGATGGAACTACCATTGGCTGGGGGCAAGTTGTGATCCCTACCAAGAATGAAACTAGAGCAGGTCTCGGATGTTCAACAACATTCTCAAACTGCACCAAGAAGGATGAAACCCTTCGTCCAATCAAAGAAACGTTCCATAGTGGAGGGTTCCTTAACCCAATTCCTCAAGAGGTTAATGTCCTTATCGAAGAATGCATCGAAGAAGGTCTACCTGATCCTGAAGAAGAATGGAAATGTTATCTCAATGACTCGGGATACATATCTCAGGAAGAACCATATCCTCCGTCAGAGAAACCCAAAGGCAAAGAAACTGAGCCTGTTCCTGCAGAAATCTGGGACACCTTGGGACAACCAAGTGGAAAATTTGATTATATGGTGAAATACACTGCACCTGAAAGTTACAAGATTGCGATTGAAGATATCCAACCAACTGGATGGGGAGATTCCTTTGAATATGATAGTCAACCAGAAGAGGTTTATCAGCCCTGTCAATTTTCTCAGCAGCCTGAAATTACTGAAGATTTCGGATTTAATGCATCTGCCAAGGTTTATAATCCTGAAGATGGTTATTATCACATAAATGCCATTTTTGAAGATGAAGGGGAAGATGGTCCCGCAGTTGACTCGGAAAGTGTCGCTGATAATGAGTCTCTTCATCCTGAAGACTGGGAAATACATCCTGAAAATTCTGAAGATTGTGACTCGTCTTATGCTCTTCAAGAAATAGAAGAAGACCGTTTCAACTCTACAAAGAACAAGGTTGACAAACCAGGACCTTCAAATCCTGCTCGACCAGCGGTCAATGTCAATGCTGGAGATAACTCTGGGGAGAATTTTCCTGAATACATAATACACAGAGGAGTTCGTTGCTACTGGAAAGCTGTCAACGTTCCGAATGTTGTTCGCCGCTCAAAGTAATCACCTCGCTGTTATTTTGACCTCCTGCCTTGCCCAAAGCAGAGAGATGTTTTATAGGGCTTCGCTTTTAAATGTTCCGCCCAAATAACTTTGTGTATAGGGCTTTGTTTTAAAAGTTTCCCTCTTTGTCCTGCCCAAGACAAATGAGTTTGTGTTTAGGGCTTTGTTTCAAAAATGAATCATAAATAAAGTGTCATTTTGAATTCCCTACATTATATGTTTTATTTTTGCTTTTTCTGGAAATGGTAATCCTAAAAAACCAAAAAAAAAAAAACTTTTCCAAAAAAAATCTGCATACACTCCTGCATTCATAAATTTTCTGAAATGGATATAAATCACATGTGCAGATTTACTATTGATAAACCCATTGAATGCAATAACCCTATGCCCTCTCCCAACTTTGAGTTTCCTGTGTTCGAAGCCGAAGAAGAGGAAGAAGAGGAGATCCCGGACGAGATCTCTCGATTACTTAAGCACGAGGAAAGAGCCATTCTGCCTCACAAAGAGCCTTTAGAAAAGATCAACTTGGGTTCTGAAGAAGACAAAAAAGAAGTGACCATTGGATCGCTGCTTGATGCTGATGTCAAGAGTAAGTTGACAGACCTTCTCAAAGAATATGTTGACGTGTTTGCCTGGTCCTATCAAGACATGCCTGGGTTGGATACCAATATTGTTCAGCATTACTTGCCATTGAAGCCAGAATGTCCGCCAGTTAAGCAGAAATTACGAAGGACTCACCCTGATATGGCTAACAAGATCAAAGTAGAAGTTCAAAAACAGCTCGATGCAGGTTTTCTTGTCACCTCTGAGTATCCTCAATGGTTGGCTAACATAGTGCCAGTTCCGAAGAAAGATGGCAAAGTCAGAATGTGTGTTGACTACCGTGACTTGAACAAGGCCAGTCCAAAAGATGACTTTCCATTACCTCATATCGACATGCTGGTTGATAACACTGCTAAGTTCAACGTCTTTTCCTTCATGGACGGGTTCTCCGGTTATAATCAGATTAAGATGGCTCCTGAAGACATGGAGAAGACATCTTTCATCACCCCATGGGGTACATTTTGCTACAAAGTGATGCCGTTTGGATTGAAGAATGCAGGCGCAACTTACCAAAGGGCAATGACTACTCTCTTCCATGACATGATGCATAAAGAAATTGAAGTTTATGTGGACGACATGATAGCCAAGTCCAGCACAGAAGAAGAACATATTGAATACCTTTTGAAGTTGTTTCAACGACTAAGGAAATATCAGCTTCGCCTGAATCCTAACAAATGTACTTTTGGGGTTAGATCTGGAAAACTCTTGGGTTTCATTGTCAGCCAAAGAGGTATTGAAGTAGATCCCGACAAAGTCAGAGCTATTCAAGAGATGCCTGCACCAAAAACTGAAAAGCAAGTAAGAGGATTTCTTGGACGATTGAACTATATCTCCAGATTTATCTCTCAAATGACTGCTACATGTGGGCCAATTTTCAAGCTTCTCCGCAAAGATCAAGGGGTTGTATGGACTGAAGATTGCCAGAAAGCGTTCGACAGTATCAAAGAGTACCTGTTAGAACCACCAATATTGATTCCTCCAGTTGAAGGAAGACCATTAATCATGTACCTTACTGTGTTAGAAGAATCCATGGGTTGTATGCTTGGACAGCAAGATGAAACCGGTAAGAAGGAGCATGCCATCTATTACTTGAGTAAGAAATTCACAGACTGTGAGTCTCGTTACTCCATGCTCGAAAAAACATGTTGTGCTTTGGCTTGGGCTTCAAAACGTCTCCGCCAATACATGATCAACAATACTACTTGGTTAATCTCCAGAATGGATCCGATCAAGTACGTCTTTGAAAAGCCTGCCTTAACAGGAAGGATTGCCCGATGGCAAATGCTGCTATCTGAGTATGACATTGAATACCGTGCCCAAAAAGCGGTCAAAGGAAGCATTCTCGCCGATCATTTGGCGCATCAACCAATTAATGAATATCAATCTCTCATGTTTGACTTTCCTGATGAAGATGTCTTGTACTTGAAGATGAAAGATTGTGACGAACCGTTACCTGAAGAAGGTCCTGATCCTGGATCAAGATGGGGCCTAATTTTTGACGGAGCAGTAAACGCTTTTGGCAATGGAATTGGGGCAATCATCATCACTCCCAAGGGTACTCATATCCCGTTCTCCGCCAGATTGCTATTTGATTGCACCAACAACATCGCAGAATATGAAGCTTGTATCATGGGTCTCGAAGAAGCCATTGACTTAAGGATCAAAATCCTAGACATATATGGAGATTCAGCCCTCGTGATCAACCAAATCAAAGACAAGTGGGAAACTTATCACCCTGGCTTGATTCCTTACAGAGATTATGCAAGACGTCTGTTGACTTTCTTTAACAAGGTTGAATTGCATCATATACCTCGAGATCAGAATCGAATGGCAGACGCCTTGGCTACTCTATCTTCCATGTTTAAAGTCAATCACTGGAATGATATGCCTACAGTCAGAATCACGCGCCTTGAAAGGCCCGCCTATGTGTTTGCAACTGAAGTGGTCATCGATGATAAGCCGTGGTTCCACGACATCAAACGCTTCCTTCAAACTCAAGAGTACCCACTTGGGGCATCAAACAAAGATAAGAAAACTCTAAGGAGGCTTTCTGGCAGTTTCTTCCTGAACGGAGATGTGCTATACAAAAGAAATTTCGACATGGTTTTGCTCAGATGCGTGGATAGACACGAAGCAGACATGTTAATGCATGAAGTGCATGAAGGGTCCTTTGGAACTCATTCAAATGGGCATGCAATGTCCAAAAAGATCTTAAGAGCAGGTTACTATTGGTTGACAATGGAATCAGACTGTTACAAACACGTGAAAAGATGTCACAAGTACCAAATGGGTCGAAGCAGCATCTTACGCCAATGTTACAAGACAAGTGGTTGTGAGGTTTATCAAGAATAACATCATTTGCCGATATGGTATTCCCAGCAAGATCATTACTGACAATGGTTCAAACTTGAATAACAAAATGATGAAAGAATTATGTGAGGAATTCAAGATTGAGCATCATAACTCTTCTCCTTACAGACCAAAAATGAACGGCGCTGTTGAAGCCGCCAACAAGAACATTAAGAAGATCGTCCAGAAAATGGTCGTCACTTACAAAGACTGGCATGAAATGCTGCCATTTGCTTTACATGGGTACCGTACTTCAGTGCGTACTTCAACAGGGGCAACTCCCTTTTCTCTAGTATACGGCATGGAAGCTGTGCTCCCCGTAGAAGTTGAAATCCCATCAATGAGAGTCCTCATGGAAACTAAGTTATCAGAGGCTGAATGGTGTCAAAGCAGATACGATCAGTTGAACTTAATCGAAGAAAAACGTATGACTGCTCTATGCCATGGACAGTTGTACCAAGCAAGGATGAAACAAGCTTTTAACAAAAAGGTTCGACCTCGTGAATTTCGAGAAGGTGACCTCGTGCTTAAAAAGATCTTGTCTTTTCAACCAGATTCTAGGGGCAAATGGTCTCCTAATTACGAAGGCCCATATGTTGTCAAAAGAACATTTTCTGGCGGCGCCATGACTCTTGCAACCATGGATGGTGATGAACTCCCACATCCTGTGAATGCTGATGCAGTCAAGAAATACTTTGTCTAAAAAATACAAAAGAACAGCTCGGTAAGTTGAAAACCCGCAAAGGGCGACTTAGGCAAAAATGAGCGTCTCGGTAGATTGAAAACCTGAAAGGGCAATCTAGGCAAAAATTAGAGACAATAAACAGAAAAAATTCATCCTGGTAGATTGAAAACCTGAAAGGGCAATCTAGGCAAAAATTAGGGATTATGACAAAGTAACTGCATCAGTCCGTACTTCGTCATCTGAAGAGTTTTTTTTTTTCATCAAAGAATCTACAATCAAATCATCACCAATCTGAAGCGACAAGCACAGTTGGAACTCAAAGTTGTTAGGGGGAATAGTGGTTATTGCTTTCAATGTAGCCTTTTCCGTATAATTACCATTTCCAACTTTTGTAAATACTCTATGGAATCACGCCTTTAGCTGATTACCATCCTATTAAATAAATTTGAGCCTTGTGCCCATTTGTTTGCAATCTTTAATTTCTTTCAGCTTGCAAAATGATGCTTTAATTGTGTTATTCACTTTTGAAACAAAAAAGAAAAAATAAGTTTTAAATGAATTTACTTCACTTTTCTTTTTCAAAATAAAAGCGAAACTTTCCTTTGAGTTGTGAACAACAGAAGGAACATCAACAACTATCTCCATAGGATGAATCAAAGATTATGACAAGAAGCTCTTTTATCCCCAGTGAAGAAGCTCTTCTATCCCCAGTGAAGAAGGTCTTTTATCCCCAGTGATGAAGATTTTCCATCTCCAGTGAAAAGGTTCTTCCATCTCAATGAGAAAAGATGCTTATCTTCCCCAGAGAAGTTTAAAACATGCAGCACCATTCATCACCCGTGTTATCTACACCGTGTTGAAGAACATTTGCCAAGTATCTGGTTGTATTGCGACGTCGGTCCCTCTCCAGCATACGCTCTTTTGTCTGTCAGTATTGTCAGCATGCATACGACATTCATGACATTCATCATTCATACATATTTGCATCATTTATGCATTCTTGCATTTTTCAATACTTACTTGTTTAGGATATACTTATCCTCAAAAAAAAAAAAAAAAAAAAAAAAAAAAGAAAGGAAAAAGAAACAGATATGGGCGTGTCATCTCTCCAAATAGATTGTCACCCATAAGCAAAAAAACATATTCTTTCTCCAGTTCCCCACTGAGATCATTCCTCGTGGAAGAAGGTTGCTTCAGTTTCTCCTCTCCAAAACAAAGGAGAAAATCTCCATTCGAGTTCATTCCTCATGGGTACAAAGTCTTATTTGACTATTTCTTTCCAATTCATTCATGGATAGAACCTTGTCTTTACCAAAGATTCAAATTCCGATTCCTCAAACAGAGTCGTGAAAAACAGACCATAAGCAATAGCCTCGTCATTAGAGCAGCTTATGTCTCTTCCAAAAGACTTTTCCCCTCAAGGAAATCAATCATGAAGACCATTTGACAATCAGGGCCTTATTATTGTTCACAAGGCTGAATAACCAGTAATTTCCCTAGCAAAGTCTCCAGGATCATTTTATCACTTGGCTGATAATTGATCATGTCTTCAAAACCACTATCACGAGGCTGGTAGTCGGTAACCTTTTGTTCTGGTTATATTATTCAACATGTCTATCACAAGGCTGATAGTCGGTAATATTAACCGAACCTTTGAAACTCTTTTACCTTGTCAAGTCTATCGCGATGCTGGTAGTCGGTAATATAGTTTCATACCTTTCACCTTCGCATTATTAAACAAGTCTATCCCCATGCTGATAGTCGGTAATGTCGATAGGTAAGCTTTTCTTACAAAGCTATCATTCCCCAATGAAGCATACACTTGCTTTCCCGAAAAAACGGATTCTCTTCCTAAAACGGATTGAGATATCCTTCCCAATCTCTTTTCCCCAGCGGAGTCAGTTCTTGATATTCCCTCGGTAAAGATATCCTTGCATCATTCGCAATTTTGGTATCTTAGGTCCAAAATTTGCGTCTTCTGATATTTAAGTCTCTTCCACCCTATCAAAACGAAGATTTTCAATCTTCATGTCTCAGGTTGAAGAAACTTAAATAGGGGCATCTGTCATACCCCAATTTTTGACCTAAGATACCACCTCATATCATCTGCATATGCATCATTTGCATCTCTAACAAATTGCATAGCTTGTGTTTGCTACTTGTGACTCAGCAGGATTTGATCAGGAAATCACTCATCAGTACAAGTAACAATCAATTAGGGTTTTGTTCTCCCTTCATTTCAAATGAATCATCTTCATCAACAATCAACATTTGGTCCTCAGAGATTCACTTCAACAAACTCAACAGCTTTGAATCGACTGAATTAGGGTTTTGACTGAAGGCAGCACACTCCTGACTTTTGCTCAGAATTTGACCTAATGGCTTGGGACATGATATCAAGACCTCAAGTGCATCATTTTGAACTAATCCATTGGCTCATAACATCTCCTACACAAAGATTGATCAGACAAATCCTCAGATCAGGGTTTTGAACTATCAGGGACTGAAATCAGGGATCACATTTGGGAAACCCTAAAAATCCCCAGGAAGTCAATCAAAGGTTTCAATCATCCTCAAATAATCCCTATGACAAAATCCAATGGAAATTACATCTCAATTCAAGATCCACAGTCATCAATTTCATCAGGTCGACAATTAGGGTTTTGACCTAATTCACTGAACAACTGACTTTTTAATCAGGACATGGTGCCACAACTCAAACCATGGCTCAATATCCTCTAATGCTTCAATGTGATCCATTCATATCATTCATTTGATGAGGATAGCCTGTTTCATTGAAAACTCCAGAAACGCGATTCGTCTGAAAAAGTCAACTGTACAAGATCACCATTGACTTTTGGGGAAATTGGGTCAACCATGACTTTTGAAGTTTTAAATCATCAATATATGATATATGAAGTCATTTGATCAAGAGAAATCAAGAAAATCAATCAAGAATCAAAAAGTCAAAGTTTGACTTTCCATACTTAGAAAAATTTCTAAGTGTTTTCCATGGTTTTTTTTCAAACTTTGAAAGGGAATTTCTCAAAATTTCACCTACAAACTGAAAAAAACTTCCAACATGAAAGTTGTAGATTTTGATCCAATAAACAACTTTGACACATATAATTTTTTTCCATAAGATCAACCATTTAAGAGATATGGAGCTTCAAAGTTGGCATCTTATGAAAATTTCACTTAAAACTTCATTTTCTTCAAAGTTCATGGATCTTTTTCACCCATTTCCTTAAGGGTCTTGAAGAAACTTTCAACTAGGCTTTTGAAGTGTGTAACATGAGCTTTCCAAAATGTCCAAGAGCATGAAAAAATATGGAGTGTAGCTATGGTTTTGAATTTTGACATTAGTGAACTTTTCACTTGAAATTTCAAGCCATTTTCACTAAGTTATGAACCATTTTGCCAAATGATCCAAGTAATGATGCATAGATGCAATAATTGGTAGATATTTTCTGATTTGAGATCAGAATGGAAGAGGATAAGAAGCTTGAGAAATAACCATGGTTAAGTCACTTTTAACCATTTGCATTTAATGTGAAAGATTCCATTTTATCTCTTAAGCCAAATCATCATTCTTGATCAACTTGCAAGAGCTTTGTATTCAGAAACTTTGGCCTATAAATAGAGGTTCAAATCACTCTTCAATTCACACCAAAACCTCACAATTATAGGTTTTCTCTCTTCTTTCTTGAATTGCAAGTTTCTTAAGTTTCAAAGAGGTAAAATGCTCAACCTCTAAACCTTTGAAGTTCTGAGCAAAATGATGCTTCCCACAACTCATAAACATCATTTGAAACTTGTTTGAACCACTCATACACCCCAAAAACACCTCAAGCTCAAAATCACTACCTCACTTCTCAAATATGCATAACCATGGCCTTATCATGCCAAAATCCATTCAAGATCATTTCTGTCCAAACTAACACTTCCAACACCTCATATATATATCACATATGAACTATCCAAACACTCACATATGATCTGAAACATCTCCATCTTCAAATTCGATTCATACTTGAAGCAACTGCAGATCGGGTGCCATGGCCATGCTCAGATGAATTCAACTTGTTCCAGACATCCAGACACCTTCCATAATCATCATAGAAGCTATTCAGATTGATACAAAGCATCTGTAACACCTCCAGATCAAAATCCAATTCTCAGTTTGGCCGTTTTTGAGGTAAGTGCACTTGAACTTCAAACTCTACTCTCCACGCATCATAAATGAAATATGAACATACCATCTCATTTCTGCACACATGAGGATCATTAACCCTCAATCAATTGCATCATAACTTGCACATACACGATTTCAGATTGAATCATAGAATTAGGGTTCTTCGTGTTCATCAGAAAATTGATAGCCTTAGAGTGAAAATAAATGCAATTAAAGACCACCATCATGATCCTTATGAAAAAACGAGTGAGTTAGACCCTTCACTTGATCAATTTGGTTAAGTTTTCAGAAAATTCAAATTCAAATTGGGATTGTGTTCTTGGCGCGTTTTTTGGTTCATAAGTTTTGAAATTCAGTTGAGTAATATATTCTACCAAGCGCGTATTACTAACAAGCCACAAGCGTGGCTCAGCTGGTTATTGTTTTGGTTGGTGATCTTAGGGTCACGAGTTCAAGTCCTCTAGGGACCAAACCATTTTTTTAACACTTGTTTTTCTTCATTTTTTTTACAACTTTAATTAATTAATTAACACATCAAATTAATTCATTTTTCATTCATTTTTTGTACACTCTTTATTTAACACATATATTTTATGAATATAAAAAAAAAATCACAAAAAAAGATTTATTTAATACATTTTTAAATAGGTTTAAAATGACATGTTTTAAATGTTTTTAATACTTTTAAATATTGTTTTTCACTTGATTTTTCAAACTTAATCACTTGTAAATATTTTTGGAGCAAACCCTAATCATCTAAGTGTTAATTGAGGATAACCTCTTTGTTTATTTTGATTAATTTGATTCCTTTCAAAATTCAAATCGTTTTAAAACAAGCGATCGCGATTCTTTTCAAAAACGATAAACCATTTCTTTTTGATTCTCAAAGGAAACTATTGATTAAATCTTTTTTATTGATCAATTGATTTTCAAAACGATGTGGGGCCTCTCGAATATTAGAGAGTATAAGTCCCTTTCGTCTTTCTTTGTACAGAAAACTTTTTCCAAAACTTCAAAACAGTTTTTTAACAACAAATCACACATCTTTTTCAAACCATCCACCCTGTTTTATGAAAATAAAACAGGGGCCTCTCGAATATTAGAGAGTATAAGACCCACTCTTTTTTCTTATACAGTTTTTCTTTGTACAGAAAACTCTTTCAAAACAACAAGACTTCAAAGAAACAAAACTTTCCAAAAAATATACCATGGGCCTCCATGTAGGTATAAGCCCCAAGCCCTTTTGTACATACCCACTCTAGTACATGAAATTAGGTATTTCATTGTACGCCTTTTGTACATATCTCGATCAGTGTGTTTTTTAAACTTTGAATAACAAACCAAAAATGAAGGTTTCTTTAAATCTTCCCAAAAATATACCATGGGCCTCCATGTAGGTATAAGTCCCAAGCCCTTTGTAAATACCTGTTTACATAGCTTTGAATAAATTCAAATGGAACTCTCCCCGAGTATGAGTCCCGAGCCCTGTGTATACAAATGGATCATGCTTACAGGTATATTTCCTTGATAAACTCCATTATATACACACACTTTGTCATATATATATGCTTATTCATAACCTGTTCATACTTGTTCATGTTTGTTCATATGTGTGATATGTGTGCTTGTTCAACTTAGTACAACACTAGGTTCCCCATAGCCTCCTATTGGGCTTCGTGCAAAGAATCTCCACTAGTTTAGGTTAGGACATAGAGTATGGTTTCCCGGTGAAATCGCTCTAAGAGCTCAAACCAACTATACCATGCCTCCCCTTGGGCTTTGTACAAACGAGTGACCCTCCCATAGCCTCCTCTTGGGCTTACAATGCAAGGACCCTGGATTGTCCCTCCCACAGCCTCCTCTTGGGCTTACAATGCAAGGACCCTCGGATAGCCTCCTCTTGGGCTTCGTACAAGGACCCACGGGCTTCTTATAAGCATCCCTAATATCCAAATCAAATACCCTAGGAGATTAGACATTTTCATCTCTATGCTAGGAGTATCTCTTCTATATCATCACAAACAATCAATCAATAAATCAAACTTTTTGCCACAAGGCTGGCTAATCAATCAAACTGTTTTACCACCGTACTGGACGATTAATCAAAGTTTTTGTCACAAGGCTGACTTCATTGAAACTTTTGCCACAAGGCTGGCTGATTAATCAAAGTTTTTGTCACAAGGCTGACTTCATTGAAACTTTTGCCACAAGGCTGGTTAAACAAAAACATCTTTATCATTCTAAGCACCCTAAGTGGCATGGCCCCGGGCTTATAATGAAAAGATTTTCAAACAAATCAAACAGATGTATGTGATGATATAGATTAGATACATCTAGCATTTAGACGACATTTGTCTATTTTCCTTTGCTTCCACTAGCATAAGTGGGAACTACGATTGCTCTGACTTTCTCAACATCCCTTTGAGAATACGTAGGCACAAGGTCGATCCTTGGCGAGCAAAACAAAACACAAAAAACCACTCAAACCTTAACACCCGTAGACCCCGAGCTACAGATGCTCTGATTCCCTCTAAGGGATATGTATGCAGAGGATCGCGATGATCTTTGCGAGCATAATCAAACAAACACCTTAGGTCCCACCTATTTCACAACAGAACCTTCACCGTAGCATAGAATAAAAAAACAATAAAGAACCCTGTAGAGTACTACAGATACGTTGGGTGCTAATACCTTCCCTTCGTATAACCAACCCTCTTACCCAAGATCTCTCCCCCACTTTTTTAG
This sequence comes from Vicia villosa, assembly GCF_029867415.1. Taxonomy (NCBI): domain Eukaryota; kingdom Viridiplantae; phylum Streptophyta; class Magnoliopsida; order Fabales; family Fabaceae; genus Vicia; species Vicia villosa. Next base: position 173,496,398 of record NC_081180.1, read on the forward strand.
GTTATTGCAGCTTTTTCCCTTTTCCTCCTTTGGAAATAATAAAAAGTTTGGTCGAAATAAAAGAAAAATCATTTTTTATGAGCACTCGAGCCCAAAGAAGGCATCAGGTGTCTCATCCCACAAAAAAGAGGAACAAAACGGTTTTTCGCCCGCGACATTAGCCTACTTCAAATCATCTTCAAGGATCAAGAGCTAAATCATTGTGAAAGGCGTTGGAATTCTGCAAAACATTATAGATAATTTTGAAGCTCTATACATAGAATTTTTTCTAAGTATAAAAAGCATATTGTTTTTCCAAATTTCAAAGATGCATAACTTTGTGCTCAAATGGAAAAATCAATAATTTCTTTGCATATTGTGAAGCTTGAGGGATTATCTTTCAATTTCAAAAAGAATCATGCCATAAAGCTTCCTACATTGTGAGTTGTGCATTAATGAACAAGGGACCTTGGAGCTGAAAAATCCACCATGATCAGTTTGCAATTTCATTTGAAACCTTTTTAATTAGACAAATTAAGGCTCAATGTTGCTCTAAACATGTTTATCAAGCTTCCAGAAGGTGATTAGTGCCTTGAAACACAAGTTTTGGTTGAGTTTTAATGGATTGCAAGTCACACTTCATCCGTATGAAGGGTGCACCCGATTTGGATCAAAAGCTTATCATTCACCACACCTCATCATTCCATTTCATTCCATCTATAAATAGGGACCTTCCCTCATTCATTTGACAAGCTTTGATGGCCAAAGAAGCTCTGCAGAACTCACCCTTCAACCTCCAAAATTCAGAAATTAATTTCATATTTTCAAAGCTTCCAGCTCCAAATTTTTGATTCACAAACCTTCCTTGATCTTCACTGAAGCTAAAGAAATTGAAACCAAAGCAAATCATGCCCTAATCTGCTCAGATCAAGTTTTCAGAGCTCTTTCACCTTACTTTGAATAGGTAGCTTGAGGCATCTATTTGCTTCATTTTGATACCATAATGTAGCTCTTAACTTGGTGATACTTTATGGATGTTAAATTTTGATGAACATATGCATTAACCATTCGTATTTTCAAAAATCATCTTCAAATTTTTTCTGGTTTTTCTCCAATCGAATGAGTTACACTTTGAATAAATGTTTTGCAAGGATGTGGTTGAGATCGTCTTGATGAGACAAGTTCAAGGATACCACTAGTATTTGATTTGGTTACAATTTGAAGGATCTTCGTTTTTCTACAAATCTCCATTGAATTTTGAGGCCGGAGGCTGAAAATGACCTATGTGTCATCTTCAACCAATGCAAAAAATGGCAAGTGAAATATTTCCATTGGTTTGACTTTATTTAGCTTTGTGTGTGAGCATTAACTGAGGTTTACCATGTGTTGCACCCCAATTTTTGACCACTGAGATCCCACCATATCTTAAATATTAGGATCATCATTGTCATCATAATCATCATGCATTTATCTTTTATTAACCCAAAATACAAAAAAATTGTTGTTTGTTGCTTGTGTCCCAAGACAGGAGACTGATATAGAGAAAGCTAAGAAAATTAGGTTTTTGAGACCCACAAGGAAGTTCAACATTATTTTATGATTTAAAGGGTTCTCCAAACAAAATTAAATCCCAAGGATGGGTCAATGCAAGATCAATCACCTTCAAGTTCATCAGAAGCTCCAATTAGGGTTTTTGACCTAATCTCACTAGGGGGTTGAATTTTAATCAAGAGATGGTTTCAAGACTCAAAATATGATTCAAGGGAATCCAAATCAACATTATAGTCCATCCATATCATTCATTTGAAAAGGAGAGCTTGATTCATTTAGAAATCACAAAACTGCAGTTCATCTGGAAAAAGTCAACTGTGCAAGTCAACCTTTGACTTTTGAGAGAAATAGTCAACTATGGATTTTTAAGGATCCAAATCATCATCATATGGATATTTAAGACATTTTATCAAAGAAAATTCAAAGAATTCATCAATAATCAAAAAGTGAACAAAAAGTCAAATTAGGGTTTTTAAGTGTATTTTGACCTAATTCATGGATCTTAAAATTTTACTTACACACTCAAAAATCTCCCGACATGAAAGTTGTAGATCTTGGCAAAACAAACAACTTATCATATTGGAAATTTTTACAAAAAATGATTATTTTGAGAGATATGGAATTAAGAAGATAATTTTCAAAGACTTGGAAATTTTTTCAAGTGTTTTACTTGGGGTTTTTCTTAACTTTATGGCCATTTTTCTCAATAATCCAAAAGGAGTTTGAGGAAACTTTCAACTACTCATTTGAAGTATGTATCAAGGGATTTCCAAAGAGATAAGTAGCATGAAATTTCATGTCTTGAGCAAGGAGATATGATTTTGTCAATATGCCACCATGAACACTTGAAGAATGATGAAGAACATGAATAACAAGTTTGAATTTGTTCAAAATATGAAAGAATATTCAAAGTACAGCCCCTCTAACTTGTTTAAGAGGCCATAATCAGAAGATTACACACTTTTTAGGGCTATGATCTAAGTTCTTAAGCCATTAACCATTGAATCATTCCATTTTAAGTATAAAATCACACTTCCATTTTGAAAAAGAGGCTTTAACTCAACCACTCTTGCATTGAGCCTCTAAACTTGTTCCCTTTGTAGAAAAAGCAATTTAAATCCCACAAGCAAGCCTCTAATGTTCAGATCAAAGTCATAGCAAGCATGCTTAAAGTTTGTACCTTCCATGGTAAACCAAAATTCACATAACTTCACAAATAAGCAACAAGGTACAAGATCACATGTGAGCTTCAAACTTCTGAATTTTTTCCCTCCACAAACCCTAAATATTTCCTATAAATAGAGGGTATCACTCCCTTGATCAAATACACCAGAATTCTCCAAGTCATACCTCACTTGAAATTTTCCAATTTTCCATCTTTGCACTTTGATAGTGATTCTGAGTTCTAAGAGTTCTGGGTGTCAAACAAGAGTTTGAACAACTTTTAAATACCATTTAGAAGCTGTCTATACTTTCCTTAACCTACCAAAAGGCCTCTAACAAAAAATCACCATTTTTACCCCATTTTCAAAGTTTTTAAGCTCATACTAGCCAAAACACAAACCAAACACTTACCATTCAAAATAGCCTTTCCAATAGTTTCTATTAATCATATAGAAGCTATCCATAACCTCTAAACACTTGCCAAAAGCCCCAAACAGAAAATCACCATTCAAAATCTCACAAAAAAGTCTCTTTGAACCAAAGTTTGGAATTTTGATTTTGCTCGTGCGTTTCTTGGCCTTTCACTTCAGATACCTTCTATATCATATATAGAACCTATCCAGGTCCCTGTTTCAGATCTGTAACAACTAGAACCAAGTCTTCTAGCCATAACTTTTTTTGTCTTGTAGGTGGATTCGTGTTTGGAGAGAGAGCAGTGATTAAGGTGTTCTAGCTGCCCAGAAAGCTTCATTGAGCATCACTGAAGGTATCCAGATAGTTGCTACGCTTCCAGAATCACTCCAAGTAGAAGTTTGATCTCCATTTTCAGAGGTACATTTCTTGATTTAGTGCATACTTGTTTGAGCATTGTTTTGATTGAAACTTGTTGCCATTCTGCTTGGAATCATGTAGGGATTAATAACCCTAAGGTTTTAGGGCTTGATTGATTAATTCCAGAGTTTAATTTTAAATTTGATTTTTTGGGTTCATACACATTTCTGGAAAGTTATTAAGTTTGGTTGTGTTTAAATGAATGTTATTAGCATGGTTAGATTTGTGGTTAAATTCTGAGCTTGTTAGTGTCTTAAATTTCTGAAATTAATGCATATTTAAGAAAGTTGAAAAATAGCCATGGTTGTTCTTCTTCAGCTTCAACGAAGAAGATGAAGTTTTACTTGGAAATTCAAATTGCATTTTGGCGCGCTTGTTTAAAATATATCGTGTTGAAGTTGTTTCAGTAACGATTACATCGTTACAGCTCACTTGGTTACCACTCTCCCACTCAAAGCGCCTTTGACCCACAAGTCTGGGGTTCGAATCCCCCTCGCCCCAGACCTTTTTCCTATTTTTTTAGTTTTCCAATCTAACTTGATTTCAAATAAAATGAACTGAGTGCATTATGTTATCACCATGCGCATGCAGCCCAGCTGGTAGTTTGTTTTGTGCATTAAGTGAGAGGGCGTGAGTTCAAGCCCTTGTGGCCACACCCCATTTATTTTTTATCACTTATTTCTTTAGTTTTCTATAAAACTTTGAAAAATCATAAAAAATAGGTAAATTAATATTTTTAATCTCTTCTTTTTCATGTGCTTTATTTAATTTGTGTATTTTAATACCATGTTAAAAAATCCCAAAAATATTTATTTTATCATCATTTAAAAATTAATCAAAAACATGTCTTTTTATATTGAAAAATCAACCAAAAAATTGTTTGTTTTGATTATTTCTTTTGTAGGACTTTATGAATGTTTTGTTAATATTTGTTTAGGGTTAGAATAGATTTCATTGACTTCTTCATGTACCCTTAGACCATTTCTCTTAAAGAAATTGGTATTTAACAATTAAAATCAATTAGGTTTAGGTGTTTATGTTTAACCCTAATTTAAAACCCTAACCAAAAAATTTGCAACATGTTGATCTTTGCTTATCCATGTTTTTTGTATTTGTACATATTTGTTGATTTCTTTTAATCCATGCTTTGTACTTAATTGTTATTTATTATCATCTCTTATATGTTTTGTTTATCTAATCCCATGTTTATGCATCATACTAATCATTCATCATTCATACATTAGTTTGAATCCAAGGGTTTAGATACATCCATCTTCCTTACTTATTGATTATCATACTCACTTGTTTGTTCTTGTGCCACATGATATCACCCACACACTTGAGGTATTCATTGTTAATTGCTTAAGTTTGTTATTTTGTCCTAAAGGATGAGAATGATATTGACTAAATTGTCAAAGGTACTCAAACTCTTTTCCAATATCTTTTACTTTTGTGTTAAGTATTTTAAATCTTTTCACTTGTTTATGGTTTTGTATTGTTTAAGCTCAACCAAACTCTTTGTTTTTTTAAACCTTGACACTAAGAGTAGAATTATTCCCAATGAAACTATTCTTAGTCCATTGACCTTTGTATTGTTAAAGCTAGGTGATGCCCCTTGTGGTGAGAGAAATCCTAACCCGGATTTAGAGTGTACACTTATTATAGGAGATTGGTATAGTCATTTTGATCTCGAGGGAGTAGTCCCAAAGAAGTCAATTTGAGATCCATCGCTCAGTGGAGGCCTCTTTGGAAGTAACTTTGTTGACCATGTAGTTGGGAATAGATTGTTGCATTTAACTAGGCTGTAGAAGCTGGGGACCTAGAAACCCTTAACCAATCTTGGCCATTAAGATGTAGTGTGGAAACTATGTCTGATTCATTTTCAGAATAGTTGTTACACGAGGCTACGCTCAGTGAGGTTCTCTTGGATTTTATTCAAATGAGTATGTTGATACAAAGTTTACAATCTCCAAGTTGGGCTTCTTGAGTCTGGGAAACAATAGAACCTTGATCTACAGGTACAAAATAACCATAGTACACACCTTTGGGATGGGTAGACCTTTGGCTCCATGCTCGCGAATTTGAACCCTCAAGCCCATGTTTTTGCTATGTTTGCATTCATTCATCAATGCATATAAAAACATAATATCTTTCAAGGAATTAAAAGAAACCTTTTGTTTTGTAAACATTATAGGGATGGAACCTGAAAGAAGAAAAACCAAGAAATATACTTTCAAGAGTTTAGAGGTGGAATAATTAAGAAAGCTAGGATCTTTGATTGTTGATCAAGACAAGTTTTGTAGCAAGTATGGAAGATTGTTGTATCTCCTCAGAACCAAGATGGAAGAAGGAATCCTCTCCACTTTGATCCAATTCTATGACTAATTGTATCATTGCTTCACCTTTCCTGATTATCAACTATTGCCTACATTGGAAGAGTATTCAAGCATCATTGAGTTGCCTATTACTGGAAGAAATCCTTTCACTGGTTTAGAACAAGATCCCAAGCCTTGTGAGATTGCAAAATATACTCATTTGGGAAAGGGAGAAATTGAAAAGAACATGGTACTAAAGGAGGATTACCTGGATTACCTGTTGAGTTCTTAATTGAGAAAGCTCTCACCTTGTCACAAGAAAGAAAGGAAGAAGACTTTGAAGCTGTTTTTGCCTTGTTAGTGTATGGATTGTTCTTGTTCCCTAACATTAATAACTTTGTTGATATGAATGCCATCAAGATCTTTACAAAGAAGAATCCTATTCCTACCTTACTTGGGGACACTTACTATTCTATTCATCTCAGAAATTCCTATGGAAAGGGAATGGTTACTTGTTGTACTTCTTTGCTATACAAGTGATACATATCTCATCTGCCTGGCACCCCTGAATTCTGGAGCCAGAAAGTAGGATTGAGATGGTCACTCAAAATCATGACTCTTACCAACACTGAAATTGTTTGGACAAACAATCACTTTTGTAGAATGAAGACTTTGGAATGCTGTGGTGATTTCCCTAATGTGCCCCTCATTGGTACAAAAGGAGCAATCATTTATAAACTCGTGTTAGCTCGTCGTCAATTTGAGTTTCCTATGGACAAAAGACCAAGGAACAATTTATTGGACGGGTTCTTCCTTGAAGAAAGGGTTGAAAACAAAGCTTTTAGAGAAAGGATTGCTAATGCTTGGCATCCAAGCCATAGAAGAGAAATCAAAGATTGGAAGAACAAAGGGGATCTCTCTCCTGAGCCCTTTGATAGTTGGGTCACTACAAGAGCTGCTGAAATGAGAATGCCTATTCTCCCTGGAATATCTGTACCCCCAATTAAGGAGTATATTCCACCCATTGTAGTTCCTTCAACAATTGAAAGTCTCCAAGAAGCTCTAAGAAAAATGAAGAAACCAAAAGACCATTGGAAGAAAAAGTTTGAGTACTCTGATGCTGAACTAGGAATGTTGGAAGAATCCTTTTTAATTATCATCTCTTATATGTTTTGTTTATCTAACCCCATGTTTATGCATCATACTAATCATTCATCATTCATTCATGAGTTTGAATCCAAGGGTTTAGATACATCCATCTTCCTTACTTATTGATTATCATACTCACTTGTTTGTTCTTGTGCCACATGATATCACCCACATACTTGAGGTAATCATTGTTAATTTCTTAAGTTTGTTGTTTTGTCCAAAAGGATGATAATGATATTGACTAAATTGTCAAAGGTACTCAAACTCTTTTCCAATCTCTTTTACTTTTGTGTTAAGTATTTTAAAGCTTTTCACTTGTTTATGGTTTTGTATTGTTAAAGCTCAACCAAAGCCTTTGTTTTTTTAAACCTTGGCACTAAGAGTAGAATTATTCCCAGTGAAACTATTCTTAGTCCATTGACCTTTGTATTGTTAAAGCTAGGTCTTTTGTTTTAAGACCTTGGTGTTAAGAGATGAATTATTCCCGGTGAAACTTCTCCTAACCCATTGTCCTTGTATTTTAAAGCTTGGTCTCTTTTTTTTATTTGTTTTAAAACTTGTTAAGTATTTTAAAGCTTAACTTTTTAAAACTTATTAGGTATTTTAAAGCATAATTCCCTTTCCAAATTTGTTAAGTATTTTAAAGCTCAACCTTTTTGAAGGTGTTTTCATGTTGGCTGCATTTGTGGTAAAACATACCTGGTTGATATTGTGTTATGCAGGCTGCATATGTGTTAAGCTAATACAGGATCTGTAGTGAATGTCATGACCGATGTCATGACATCCTTGTGTGACAGCAGGAGCTGTTATAATTTATTAATTCTGTTTCCTGATTTCTCTCAATTAACTATTTAGGAAACCTTTTATTGTGTGCTGAATATTTCGTCCAGAAGATCTTACTGACAGCACATTCTGTAACAACCAGATGGCGTGTGAATTAGGTTAACTTGGTTAACCCTAATGTATTTCTAAAAAACCCAAGGCCTAAGAACTGCATATAAAAGGACTGCAATCCTAATTTGGAACGCAGACAGAGCAGATTGTGTATGAAGGATAGAAAAACACTTAGAAAGGGGGGGGGGTTTGAATAAGTGTAGCTTTAAAACTTGTAAGATAAAAACAATTTGCACAATGATTTTTATCCTGGTTCGTTGTTAACTAAACTACTCCAGTCCACCCCCTTGGAGTGATTTACCTCACCTGAGGATTTAATCCACTAATCACACAAGATTACAATGGTTTTCCACTTAGACAACTTCTAAGTCTTCTAGAGTATACTGATCACAACCTGATCACTCTAGGAACAATCTGCTTAGATACCCTCTAAGACTTTCTAGAGTATACTGATCAACAACCTGATCACTCTAGTTCTTACAACTTAATGTAAACAAATTCTAATAGTTACAATGCTTCTAATAAAGCTATTATCACAACTGTGATTTTCTCTTAAGTTTAAGCTTAATCTCACTAATATATTACAACAGCAATGTAGTGAGTTTGATGAAGTTTGAGAGCTTTTGATTTGAACAGCGTTTCAGTAAGTTGGTTCAGAGTTCGTGATTCGTAACGTAGCTTCTCATCAGAACTTCATATATATAGGCGTTTGAGAAGATGACCGTTGGAAGCATTTAATGCTTTGCGTATTCCGTACAGCATTGCATTTAATGTTTCACTCTTTTGTCAACTACCTCGTGCCTTGCTTTCTCTCTGTCTACTGACGTTGCCTTTAATAGCTTTCAACGTTCCTTTTGTCAGTCAGCATAGCCTGCCAGCTAGTACTTGCTTCTGATCTGATGTTTGTGTGAACAACGTTTGAATATCATCAGAGTCAAACAGCTTGGTGCAGAGCATCTTCTTGTCTTCTGACCTTGAAGTGCTTCTGAGCGTGATACCATGAGAACTTCAGTGCTTCTGCTTCTGATCTCAAGTCCTTCTGATGCTTCCATAGACCATGTTTTGATTCTGCTTGACCATCTTCTGATGTCTTGCCAGACCATGTTCTGATGTTGCATGCTGAACCTTCTGAGTCAGTGCTTCTTGCGCTGATTTTGTGCATACTCTTTATATAATTCCTGAAATGGAAATTGCGTAGTATTAGAGTACCACATTTTCTCATACAAAATTCATATGCTTGTTATCATCAAAACTAAGAATATTGATCAGAACAAATCTTGTTCTAACAATCTCCCCCTTTTTGATGATGACAAAAACATACATAAATGATATGAATTTGCAATCAGAATATTAGACGGCTAAAGACAATTACACAGCTATAGCATAAGCATATAAACATAGTGTGTGAATATGTCTCCCCCTGAGATTAACAATCTCCCCCTGAGATAAATAATCTCCCCCTGAAATAAATACTGGAAGAAATTTATAAATAAAAGACTTCCCTGAGTATTTTCCATTTCAGTTGAGACGATCACATATGCTTAGATCTTCAAAACATTCATAGCTTCTGATTCTTGCTTCCATAGGACAGCTTCAGAGCTTGAATTTCTTCTTGAATCATTGCATGCTAGATTGTATCAGAACATTGTTGAATGTACCAGAGCATCATCAGAGCATCTCTACATCCTGAAATGTTACAGAACAAACTAAACGACAACAGTCAGAGCATGAATGAATCAGAACATAAAATATGTATCAGAACATATAATATGTATCAGAGCAAAAACAATAATGTTTCAGAGCATATTTAGAATTAAAACATGCATCAGAACATATAAGGAATAAGAATGTGTTAGAGCATATTCTATCATCAGAATATCAGAATATTCTTCCTTCTTGCTTCTGATCTTGAAGCTTTACAGCACTCAGCTTGCTTCAATTTCCATGAGCTTGATTCCATACAGAATTGCTTTTCCACATGTCTTTGCTTCTCATGTTGAGCTTTTAAGAAGATCTTCACTTCCTGCAAAACACTCAAAGACATAGAACTTACAAATTCTTGTTAGAAATGTGGAGACTTTCTCCCAGCAACTGATAATATAAATCAGACCATTTATCACATTTTCTCCCCCTTTTTGTCATAACATCCAAAAACATAAAAGATTCAGATGAAAAACAAACAATATGAGAGAAGGAAGGATAATTTTCATTGATTAGCAAAGGAGAATCATCAGAAAATACAAAAGAGGATGCATAGAAGACAGATGCAAAAAACAAAGAAAAACAACTAAGACACAAAGACTAAGACGACCCTAGCTTAGACATAATCTTGGCCAGCATGTCATGAATCCCAGCATTGCTCTCAATCTGCCTCTCCATGAAAGTGCGGAACTCAGCATTGGTAGTATCTTGCGCGTCCATGCGAGAAGATAGCTCAGCTTGGTTCTTCTGAATAACCTCTAGAGTCTTCACCAGAAGAGAGGGTTCACCAGAAGAAGCTTCACAACTTCTGTCCAGAGGGACAGCATTCTGAACCGCAGCTTCCATTGTTAGATCATCACCTTGATTTTCCTCAACAGGAATAGTCCCAGTAGGATGATCTTCAGCATCAGCTTCTTCCATAGAAGCATCTCCGTCATATTCTGCAACAGGAAGATCATAATCTCCATTCTCAAGAGCTTGAAGAATGGCAGCAAGATTCCTTGGTGCAGAAGGACCTTCAACTTCTGGCGGGTCAACAACTTCTGGAATGACCAAATTGCGGTCTTCCTCAAAAGGGTTTTCCCTCAGAAAGTCAAACAAAGATTTGAAGTCTCCAGTTAGAACTGGATACTTAGGTCTCTAGACCACAATCTCCCTGCAAGGATTGTCCAGCAGCTCATCAACAAACATCTTCTCCTCAAGAATTCTCCTGTTTCTGATAGGATGATAATATACACCATTATCAACTTCAAGAAGATAGCCAGCATAACCAGGAGCAGCAGCCACTAGTCTCTTCTGAACAACCATAGCTCCAACTTGAAAATCCTGGCGAAAGCTTCTCCAAAGGTTTCTAGTTGAAACATCATCAAGATCATTGAAGAAGGCATCCTTCAAGAGATCCAGCCTACTGATAACTTCATTTCTGAACAACTCCAGGTAAATATGAGGTTTAGGTTCAGGAGGGTTGAAGGTGAATTTGTAGTCAGGGTAGAGAAGGCAGTAAGGGTTGGATTTTCTGGTAGGAAAGGGATGGGATATAGAAGGTGGAGGTGCTGTGGTTGAAGAAGATGGAATATATGTGGAGATGGTTGATGAGGATGGTATATCAGTGGGGAGGGTTGATGATGATGGGATATCAGAAAGTGTGGGAGGACAAACATTTAGTGGAGTGGGGTTCAAAACAGGTGTAGAAAGAGATGGTTGAGAAGGATTTGGAATGGTGAAGGTGTTTTGAGGTTCAGAGGGAGGAGGTTGGATAGAAGATTGAGATTCAGAAGGAAGTGGTTGATATACTTGCCTGGAGAAGTTACCCGTTCTAATTGCTTGAAAAGAATCTACTTTAAGAGGGTCATAAGTAACCTTCTGCCTCTTAGCTTCTTTAGCAGCTTCTTCTGCAGCCTTTCTCTTCAGCCTTGCTTCTTGCTTCTTCTGAGCCTTCTTCTGAAGATCAGCTTGAGAAGGAAGCACTCTTCCACGAATCCACGCAGGATCAACAGAAGATTGAGTTCTAACAGAAGCTTCCAAGTAATGCTTAACTGCCTTGTGAAGTTCTGCTTGGAACAATGTAGCAAAGCCTTCCACAGGAGTTCTTCTAGACAGAATATCTGTGGGGATCACAGGAGCAGAGGTTATCTCCCTGATAAGTTGCAATCTTAACAGATCAACACCATTGATGACAGGGCCATGAATCATTCCAAAGAACCTGAACGTTCCAATAGTCCTTAGAGAGTCCATCAAATCACTTTCTATCAGAATATCTGAGATCATTCTGGCGAAAGGAATAGTATATCTGGGAAGGTGAGGGTACTTCTCACGTTCTTCATCTCTTGACTCTTCAATAGCCAACTTCAGATTCTGAAACAGAATGTTGGAGATATTCAGTTCAATTCTTCTTCCAATGCAGAAGAGAGTGTATTTGTGATCAGGAATGATGTAAGAGGAGGAGAACGACTGCCTTCTGTGATGGAGAGAACCCAGAATAATTTCAGCCCAAACTTGATAAAACGCCCTCAATGTACCGGTTTTATGGGATTCAATACCAGTAGCAAACGAGATTTGTTTTTCAACCTGTAGCCAATTAACTCTACCATGAAGAGGACCAGTGCATCCTTCTTCATCATCCAAGTTGTACAGTTTCCTGATCAGTTTCTCAGTTATCACAACTTCATGCCCTAACACGAAGGAGATGATAGCAGTTGAAGTAACGGTTGCATGAGCCCAGAAGTCTTTCACAAGAGTCGGATAAATTGGTCCAACCAATCTACCAAGATAGTTTGACCAGCCTTGTACCAAGATCCTTGCATCAGGTTGGAAACCATTTGCTTTCAGATTTTCAAAGTCAACATACGACTCACAAAGAACTTCCATCTCTTCAGTAGGAATGGAGCAGGTTTTCAACGGAGCATACCCACGCTTGCTAAAAACCAGATGAGTGGAAGAAACTTCTGTTGGGCTTGAATAACTTGATGTAGGATTCATGGTGAAATGCTTAGTTACAGACACAAGCTAGGGTTTATGCGATGAATGTAGAAAGAGAGGGACGAATGAAGAGAGAGAGAGCGAAAAAGATGAAATGAAGATGAAGTGGGGTATTTAAAAGATTGAATAAAAGAAAATAAAAAAAATGCAATATGGTTTAAGTGAAATGATTACAGAAAAACATGACATCAATTTGCATTTAATGAGAAATGACGTTAGGAGAGATAAAGTGACAAAATGAAATGATTTGCACAGTTACCTAGGGCGGCGTCTCCTCAACTACACGCATGATTGTCCAGAAATAGTAAACACGTGTTCGTTTTCTGGAAAACTTGTGACAACTGTTTTACTTTAAAAGAGATTCTGAATCAACTTAGATAATGAAGCGTTAGTAATAACAGGATCAGAACTTCTAATTGATCATTATCAGAACTTCTTATAAACACATAATCCCAACACATTTCAGAATTTAACCATACATAAGATCTTCTCATCTTCTCATTCTAGGCATAAATCCATACTGATATTCTTCAGAATGAACTTAAACCTATCTTCAGCAAGGGGTTTTGTAAAGATATCAGCCCATTGATGGTCTGTATCCACAAAGTTTAAAGAGAGAACACCCTTCTGAACATAGTCCCTAATGAAATGATGTTTAATCTCAATATGTTTAGCTTTGGAATGTAAGATAGGATTCTTGGATAAACATATGGCAGAGGTATTATCACAGAAGATAGGAATGTTACTCTCATATATTTGATAATCTTCTAGCTGACTCTTCATCTAGAGCATTTGTGTGCTACAACCAGCAGCAGCAACATATTCTGCTTCTGTTGTTGAGAGGGCAATGGTAGCTTGCTTCTTGCTGTACCAGGAGATCAGATGACTTCCTAGAAATTGGCAACTTCCAGAAGTACATTTCCTTTCAATTCTATCTCCAGCATAGTCAGCATCACAAAATCCTACTAAGTTGTATTCTTTAGATCTTCTGTAGACTAAACCAACATTAGTAGTACCTTTCAGATACCTCAGAATTCTCTTAACAGCAGTTAAGTGAGATTCTCTAGGATCTGATTGGAACCTAGCACACAGACAAACACTGAATAGAATATCAGGTCTAGAAGCAGTAAGATATAAAAGAGATCCAATCATACCTCTGTACAACTTCTGATCAACCTTCTTACTTACCTCATCCTTACCTATAACACATGTTGGATGCATAGGAGTTTTGGCTTCTTTGCTTTCAGAAAGATTAAACTTCTTCAGAAGTTCTTTCACATACTTCGTTTGATGAACATAAGTTCTATAAGAAGTTTGATTGATTTGAATCCCAAGAAAGTACTTGAGTTCACCCATCATACTCATTTCAAATTCAGCCTGCATAGACTTAGCAAACTCCTTTCTAAGTGAAGCATTAGATGTTCCAAAAATAATATCATCAACATAAATTTGACAAATTAAGATGTCCTTCTTAGATGTTTTACAGAAGAAAGTCGTATCCACTTGTCCTCTAGTGAAGCCATTGTCTAGAAGGAAAGAACTTAATCTTTCATACCAAGCTCTAGGAGCTTGCTTCAATCCATACAATGATTTCTTAAGTATGAAAACATGTTATGGAGACTTAGAGTCTTCAAAACCAGGAGGTTGGTGGACATAGACTTCCTCATCTATATAACCATTTAAGAAGGCACTCTTAACATCCATCTGATATAGAGTGATGTTATGCTGAGTGGCAAAAGAAATTAATAAGCGAATAGATTCTAACCTGGCCACTGGTGTAAAGGTTTCTGTATAGTCAATCCCTTCTTGCTGACTATATCCCTGAGCCACCAATCTGGATTTGTTTCTTACCATTTCTCCCTTCTCCCTAAGCTTGTTTCTGAACACCCACTTTGTACCAATGATGTTGAATCCTTTTGGTCTAGGAACCAAATCCCAAACATCATTCTTTGTAAACTGATTTAGTTCTTCTTGCATGGCAATTATCCAGTCTGGATCTTCTAGAGCTTGATCAACAGAAGTTGGCTCGATCAAAGAAACAAGACCTAATTGACATTCTGCATTGTTCTTAAGGAATGCTCTGGTTCTGATAGGATCATCTTTCTTTCCAAGGATCACATCTTCTGAGTGAGCTGAGGTGAGTCTAGAAGATCTTCTGACTGTTGGCTCTTCAGAAATTCTGAGATTCTCTAAAGATGCAGCAACTTGATCTTCTGATTCTTTGCTTCTGAGATTTTCAGCTTTTGAAACTTTGCTTCTTGGTTCTACAGCTTCTGATATATCAATATCTATATCTGCAAAATTCTCAAACTGCTTTGGCTTTTCAAGACCAAGCTTATCATCAAATCTGATATTGATTGATTCTTCTATAACCAATGTTTCAATATTGTATACTCTGTAGCCTTTAGAGCGTTCAGAATATCCAAGAAGGAAACATTTTTGTGCCTTAGAATCAAACTTACCAAGATGATCTTTAGTATTCAGAATGAAACAAACACATCCAAAAGGATGAAAATATGAAATGTTGGGCTTTCTGTTCTTCCACAATTCATAAGGAGTCTTATTTAGAATAGGTTTTATAGAGATTCTATTCTGAATATAACATGCAGTGTTTATTGCTTCTGCCTAGAAGTGCTTAGCCATATTGGTTTCATTGATCATGGTTCTGGCCATTTCTTGTAGAGTCCTATTCTTTCGCTCTACAACTCCATTTTGCTGTGGAGTTCTAGGGCAAGAGAAATCATGGGCAGTACCATTTTCTTTGAAGAACTCCTCAATGAATCTGTTCTCAAATTCACCACCATGATCACTTCTGACCTTTATGATTTTGCACTCCTTCTCAGATTGAATCTGAGTGCAGAATTCAAATTGTGTTTTAAGAACTTTACCCATGTCCAGCGGCTATAATCATCTACGATGACTAATCCATATTTCTTCCCTCTGACAGATGCTGTTTTGACTGGTCCAAACAGATCAATGTGCAGAAGTTCTAACGGCCTTGAGGAAGAGACAACATTCTTAGATTTGAATGCAGGTCTGGAGAACTTTCCCTTCTGACATGCTTCACAAAGAGCATCTGATTTGTATTTCAGATTTGGGAGTCCTCTGACCAGATTTAGTTTGTTAATCTAAGAAATCTTTCTCAAACTAGCATGTCCTAATCTTCTGTGCCAGACCCATTGCTCTTTAGAAACAGACATAAGGCAAGTCACCTTCTGCTTCTCAAGATCTGAAAGATCAATCTTATAAATGTTGTTCTTTCTCTTGCCTGTAAATAGGATTGAGTCATCCTTCTGACTTACAGCCTTGCAAGACTTTTGATTGAAGATTATGTCATAACCATTGTCACTTAATTGACTTATGGACAATAAGTTATGCGCTAATCCTTCTACAAGAAGTACATTAGTTATGGAAGGAGAGTTACCAATACTTATGGTTCCAAAGCCAATAATTTTGCCCTTCTGATCTCCTCCGAACTTGACTTCTCCACCAGACTTAAGAACCAGGTCTTGGAACATAGACCTTCTTCCCGTCATGTGTCGCGAGCACCCAGAATCCAGGTACCATGACATTTTGTGCTTTGTCTTCTTTGCTGCTAAGGATATCTGCAACATAAATTATTTTTTCCTTAGGTACCCACAGTTTCTTGGGTCCTTTCTTGTTAGTTTTCCTCAAGTTCTGATTGAACTTGGGTTTAGCATGATAAGTAACAGGAGGAACAACATGATATTCTTTAGGTTTGGCAGCATGATATTTTTTAGGTTGTGTTACTTGCTTCTTGGTGTGTGTAGTGTTAAAGCTTTTGGCATGTGAAGTGAGCCTAATATCATGTGAATGGTCATATTTGAACTGATCATACAATGGCTTGTATGTGATTTTCAGATCATCAACAGGTTCAAATTTATGTGAGGTATCACCCTCATAGCCAAAACCAAACCTTTTGTTTCCAGAAACACCATATATCATAGAAGCAAGATGACTTCTGCCAATACTTCTAGATAGGAACTTTCTGAAGCTCGAGTCATATTCTTTCAGAATATGATTGAGACTAGGAATGGATTTTTCTGATTCAGAAGGAGATCAAATATCTTTGGATAATTTTAAAACTTTTTTCTTCAGTTCATAATTTTCCACTTCCAGCTTCTTAGTTTCAAATTCAAATTGCTTTTTTAGCTTTTTGTATTTGATGCTAAGATGAGCCTTGAGTTCCAGAAGTTCAGTTAAACTGGAAACTAACTCTTCTCTAGATAGTTCAGAAAATACCTCTTCAGAATCTGATTCTGATGTAGATTCTGATCCATCATCCACTGTGGCCATCAGTGAAAGATTTGCTTGCTCTCCTTCAGAGTCTGATTCTGATTCTGATTCAGAATCATTCCATGTTGCCATAAGACCTTTCTTCTTATGAAACTTCTTCTTGGGATTCTCCTTCTGAAGTTTTGGACATTCATTCTTGAAGTGTCCAGGCTCATTGCACTCATAGCATATGACCTTCTTCTTGTCAGATCTTCTGCCTCCAGAAGATTCTCCTCTTTCAGGCTTCCTTGAACTTCTGAAGCTCTTGAACTTCCTTTGCTTGCTCTTCCAGAGATGGTTTACCCTTCTGGAGATCATGGACAGTTCATCTTCTTCTTTTGATTCTGATTCTTCAGAATCTACTTCTTCAGCCTGAAAAGCGTTAGTGCATTTTTTATAATTAGATTTTAATGCAATAGACTTACCTTTCTTCTGAGGCTCATTTGCATCCAGCTCTATCTCATGGCTTCTTAAGGCACTGATTAGCTCTTCCAAAGAGACTTCATTCAGATTCTTTGCTATCTTGAATGCAGTCACCATTGGACCCCATCTTCGGGCAAGCTTCTGATGATCTTCTTTACATGATTAACCTTGGTGTAGCCTTTGTCCAGAACTCTTAATCCAGCAGTTAGCGTTTAAATCTTGAAAACATCTTCTCAATATTTTCATCGTCCTCCATCTTGAAGGCTTCATATTTCTGGATTAGAGCAAGAGCTTTTGTCTCCTTGACTTGAGCATTTCCTTCATGGGTCATTTTCAATGACTCATATATATCATAGGCAGTTTCCCTGTTAGATATCTTCTCATACTCAGCATGAGAGATAGCATTCAGCAAAACAGTCCTACATTTATGATGATTTTTGAATAGCTTCTTTTGATCATCGTTCATTTCTTGTCTTGTAAGCCTTACGCCAGTAGCTTTCACTGGATGTTTGTAACCATCCATCAGCAGATCCCATAAGTCACCATCTAGACCAAGGAAGTAACTTTCAAGTTTATCTTTCCAGTATTCAAAGTTTTCACCATCAAATACTGGTGGTCTAGTATAACCATTGTTACCATTTCCATTGTATTGCTCAGCAGAGCCAGATGTAGATGTATTTGATGGATCTTCACCAGCCATCTTGTACTGAAGCGTTTTTCTCTTCCTGAATCTTTTCTAAACACGGTTAAGTGCTTGCACCTTAGAACCGGCGCTCTGATGTCAATTGAAGGATAGAAAAACACTTAGAAAGGGGGGGTTTGAATAAGTGTAGCTTTAAAACTTGTAAGATAAAAACAATTTGCACAATGATTTTTATCCTGGTTCGTTGTTAACTAAACTACTCCAGTCCACCCCCTTGGAGTGATTTACCTCACCTGAGGATTTAATCCACTAATCACACAAGATTACAATGGTTTTCCACTTAGACAACTTCTAAGTCTTCTAGAGTATAGTGATCACAACCTGATCACTCTAGGAACAATCTGCTTAGATACCCTCTAAGACTTTCTAGAGTATACTGATCAACAACCTGATCACTCTAGTTCTTACAACTTAATGTAAACAAATTCTAAGAGTTACAATGCTTCTAATAAAGCTATTATCACAACTGTGATTTTCTCTTAAGTTTAAGCTTAATCTCACTAATATATTACAACAATAATGTAGTGAGTTTGATGAAGTTTGAGAGCTTTTGATTTGAACAGCGTTCAGCAAGTTGGTTCAAAGTTCGTGATTCGTAACGTAGCTTCTCATCAGAACTTCATATATATAGGCGTTTGAGAAGATGACCGTTGGAAGCATTTAATGCTTTGTGTATTCCATACATCATTGCATTTAATGTTTCACTCTTTTGTCAACTACCTCGAGCCTTGCTTTCGCTCTGTCTACTGACGTTGCCTTTAATAGCTTTCAACGTTCCTTTTGTCAGTCAGCGTAGCCTTCCAGCTAGTACTTGCTTCTGATCTGATGTTTGTGTGAACAACGTTTGAATATCATCAGAGTCAAACAACTTGGTGCAGAGCATCTTCTTGTCTTCTGACCTTGAAGTGCTTCTGAGCGTGATACCATGAGAACTTCAGTGCTTCTGCTTCTGATCTCAAGTCCTTCTGATGCTTCCATAGACCATGTTCTGATTCTGCTTGACCATCTTCTGATGTCTTGCCAGACCATGTTCTGATGTTGCATGCTGAACCTTCTGAGTCAGTGCTTCTTGCGCTGATTTTGTGCATACTCTTTATATAATTCCTGAAATGGAAATTGCGTAGTATTAGAGTACCACATTATCTCATACAAAATTCATATGCTTGTTATCATCAAAACTAAGAATATTGATCAGAACAAATCTTGTTCTAACAGTGTATTGTGAAGACCCGTAGTTCTGTAGCTGTCTCTTGTACTCCAAGCAATTGGCCTTGATGATTGCTTTGGAATAGGTTGTGTTTGTTAATTGTCACTCTAAGCTTTTAAGCACGAGTGTGTGTCTCTTGATTGAAGCTTTTAAGTAGATCAAGGTGTGTTTTTGAAGTGTGTCTTCTCTCTGTAATTGTTTTGTGTTTATTTATAATCACTGCTGTGATTGAGGGGGAGTGAGTGGAGATACTCAGGTCTAGGAATAGGTTTGAATTGCATTGGGTAGGTTTTAAGTGAGGAGTTGTAAACGGGGGAGTTTAACTCCGATTTAATTCTGCTTATATTGGATTCCCTCCCTGGCTTGGTAGCCCTCAGAGTAGGTTGTTTGAACCGAACTGGGTAAACAATTCTGTGTGTTCTTTATTGTTTTTATGATGTTCTGTGTTAATTATCTGTTCTGTGTAATTGTGGATGTCATAACATCCAGCATGACATCAAGCGTGTGTTACTAGAATTTTCACTTTTAAACTTATTAGGTATTTTAAAGCCTAATCTTCTTTTAAACTTGTTAAGTATTTTAAAGATTAACCCTCTTTTAAAAAAAACTTGTGAGTATTTTAAAACTCACACCCAAAAATATTTTGGCCACTTTGGCCCCCTTTTATTTTCCTTTTAAAGAGGAACTACAAAAGCTCTGACTTCCCTATTGCACCTAAGGGGTATGTAGGCCTAAGATGCAATATCTTATCGAGCTCACTTTCAAAAACTTCTCTTCCCATCCCCACCCTCTATTTCAAACAAGTTTTTCACATAGGTTTTTCAAAAAAAAAAGGGTATTTATAAACAAAAGACATTAACATATAAACAAAGAGGTTCCCATGGAGTATTATGGATATGAGGGGTGCTTAAAACCTTCCTCTTGTATAACAAACCCTCCGTAGCCAGAACTCTGATAAGTTTATTAGTTTTGATTTTAAAAACTTCTGTGGGTTTTATTCGCTCTTTCATCCATTCCTTTTTAGAAACAATAAAGCGCAGTGGCGACTCTGTTTAAAATGAGCTAAGTCTTTCCATGACTCTAGTCTCACCAATTTCACCGCTACACCATGCACGTGTGTCTTAGAGCCATTAGATCTTCCAAGTTAATTAATGAGCTCTCAATCCAACGCCTCGTATATTTTCTGATTTTGTTTTATTTTCTTTTATTCCATTTGATTTAAAAAATTCATAACTCTTTCATTTAAATTCCAAATATTATGAAAAAAATACCAAACAAACTTTGAATCATTTCTGATTTTATGAATATTTTTCCATATTTTTATTTTATCATTTGATATTTTAAATATTTTTTTGTCATTTTCTTTGTGTTTTAAATACTTTAAAAATGTTTTTAAGTGTCTTAAAATTCTGGGAAAATTGAAGATGATCCTATGATGGTCCTTGACCTATGGTTATCTTTGATTTGAATTTATGTGATGTTTAGATGTTTGATTTGAATTTTGGTTCTTATTCCTTTTTAAAGATTCATTTTAAAAATTGTTTTAGATTTCTTTTTTTATTTGAGGCTTGATGATTCATTTGGTGAGAAGTCTTGATCTGATTTTCTCTTTCTCTTCATCTCTTTTCTCTTGTCTCTTGGGTGCAAGTCTTGATGCATTAATTGTTTGGAGGTTATGGTTCTACCATTCCTCTAATAATCATTAAGATGAAGTTCCATAATGACTAAGGAAAATTCATTTGGACTTATGGTTTTATGTTTGATTCTTTCCCCTCCCTCGTCATATCAATCTTATTCTTCTTTTACTTTTGATCAATTGGACTTAAGGATTCATCCTTTTTCAATTAGGGTTGGATTGGTATTGATGAACTTTCATCATTTCAAATCTACTTTAACGTGATCATGAGATCATTTTAAGTACTTTGGATTTATGATTAGTTTATCCTAAGTACTACGAAGGCTTTGATTGATGTAATGATCTTGTAAGATCCTTGACTTTGTCTTGATCATTTTGTGTGTTTTACATGTGTTTCAAGTTTTAAGAAAATGATCTTTCATATCATTTCTCTAACTTTTTCTTAAACACATATATTGTTATTGACCGACCTCTGATAGGTGCAACTTCTATATAAGTTCACTTATGATTGCTTAACATAGCGCTAAATTTGTCCCGAATCGGATTACCATCTCTAATACTAATAATCGACTATATAGTTGTACTAACTTTATTGCAATTTATTATTCCACACTTTATTTTTCTACTATTTATTTTTATTGCCTTTTATCATTCATTGCTTTTTAATTTTGTGCTCTTTTCCTTTTGCTCACTTGAGCACTTATTTTCTCTTTGCTCACTTGAGCTTTTATTTTGTTTGTTTGTGTAAAACACCTAATAAAGAGAAATCCTAAAAAATACTTAATTGTGGACCTTGGACTATGGTTACTATTCTTTTCTCAAGGAGCTGGACCTCTGGACTTAGAATTAGGATCTGGACCTTGGAACCATTCATCCGAGACCATTTCATCTGAGGCTTTGGAATTTCTTTTAGCTTGCTTGTCTGTATTGGTTGTTTTATCTGTGTGCAGGTGTTCTATTTAATATGAAAACTTTGAATGCTTATCTGAGGCAAAGAACCATGATTGTTGAAGCAAAGCTAAAATGAGATTATTATCTTGGAGCTCTGGTGTAGCAACCTGCCCTAAAAATTAGACTTTTAGAGTCGCCACCTATTCTACTAGGGCGAATAGGAAACCCTACGCAGTATAAAGATCTGGGTAAGATTATTATAATCAGGTCAAGGGAAGGTGTTAGGCACCCTTAACCTTTTCCTAAAGTTTTGTGTTTAAGGCAAAGGTTTTATGGCTAGAATTATTAAGGTTAATAGCTAAAGAAATGAAAAGGGTGAACAGTAAGATTTGAACCTGATTAGAATTTTGAGGAAGGGGACTCGCCTTGTTACCAAGTGCCTACGTACCTCCTTAGGGAGGATCAGAGTCTACGTAGTTCGGGGCACAGGGTTGTATGCCTTAGATTTGATATGAAATGGTTTGAAGGCTTTTTGAATTGCCTTATCGTAGTTTTGAGTTTTATGGTTTGCAAGGCATTTTGAGTTGCCTGATCGAAGTGATGAAAATCCGTAGTTTGAAGGAGTGTTTTAAGATTTGGGCGTACAACCCTGGTTTGATGTGTTTTCGTTAGGTGCGATGATCAATAAATTTGATCATTATAATTAACAAATCAGATAATGTATTGCTGACCATTCTGACCGATACGTTCGGTCGTCACGAACAGCAAATAAAGTATATTTTAATTTTGTATAATTAAATTTCATGTTTTATCATCACCTCTCATAACCAATAGATTTAGTTATTACATGATAATGAATTTCGTTATTTATGTTTTATTATTTTATCTCTCGTCAATGCGACCAATAGGTTTGGTCGGATCGAGGAGAAAATTAGCCAAGAACCCATTAAATCAGAATTAATATTAATAAATAAATTAATTAGATTCAATTTATTTCTCTCCAATGCGACTAATAGGTATAGTCGGATCGAGGAGAAAATTGATTGAGGATTAATGTTTTTTTTGCCAAATGGGCAGTGGGATTGGGCAAACCCTAATGCATTGATCGACTTTTAGGGTTTTGTGATTTTTAACAATTAAAATTAATCAAATCAATTAAGTCGAATAATCGACATAATCGAATGATCGGGATAATCCTAAATAATTCTAAACCTAATCCTAATTTTATATTCTAACCCTAATTAAAAAATTAAATTATATACATATTAATATATTTATAATTAAACAATTATATAAATAATATATAAATTAAAATTATAAAAATAAAAGAAACCTAAAGCCAATTCTAGAACTAGAAAAGAAAATAATTAAAAATAATAATAAAACCTGGGTACTGATCATGTGTTGCTGCTTATTGATGGTGCGTGGTGTACCCTCTCCTTGCAAGCATTAGATCTGATGATCTGTTCATCCAATGGTGGGACGCCGAGGGTGTATTATGATCAGGTATGGACGAGTAGCATTGGATCCATAAAGTGGAAAGTGTTAAAAATAAATTGTTTTCCCTGGGGATCGAACCCAGGTTTTCTGGTTACACAATACGCCCCTTAGCCATCTCAGCAGCGATGCACATCTATTATAGTATCGATTCCACAATAATATAATATAAAAACAGAACAGAGAAATTTGAATAAAAAACATCCGCGCCCAGACTTCATCTTCTTCCTTTGGATCAATGCGCTTGCTGCGAATCAGATACGATTTAGCTACGAACTTTCTTGTGGCTATAACCTGCAAACCTTGAAATCATGATACGAGTCGAATAAATCTCAAATAACAACCCAGATTAGCCGGACGTTAACCCCTAAGCACAAAAACGTTGTCAATTTTGGTTAACTTGGCCTCTAATTACGCGTCCCCAAATCACGAATCCGGAACCCTAGCCATGGTGTTCTTCAGGACCTGCACTTAAATTCAGATTAAAGTATCCAGAAAGCATCACTACATCATTGTAAACATGAATACACAATTAAAATCAATTTATAATGCCTGAAAAGGTGTAATCGAAACTGGAAAAAGATCAAGAAAACCGTGGCCTATGGGACATGATTCCGGATGTTGTATGGACTCGTGATAACCCAAACGACTTCAGTCAACACCCAGGAAGCTAATTCAAACCTTTAAACGCCCTGAATTCGTATGCAAATTGAAAGTCGAATCTTGTTTTTTTTGAGTTTTTGGTGAGTTCGGTTTAAGCTCTTGGAGGCCAAAAAAACCTCTCCTAATGCCTTGGCTTCATTGTATATTTATAGAGGATTGATTAGGTTAAGCAAATTCAATCAAATCTTCATGATTTTTGGAGATTGTAATTTGATTGAATCATGATTATGGAACTTTCCAAAATAGGCCAATTCCAATCTTTCTCACTCCAAATCCTCTTTGCACGAATTTGCATTGTATATGAGCTATAAATGTGATTGCATATGGTTGGAATATGGATTTGAATCATATCTTTGCTTTTCCTTTAATTTATTTGATTTTTATTATGTTTTAAATGAATAAAAATTCACAAAAATCATAATAAAATCAACTAAATCATGGGATTGGTCTTCGAGCTTCTTGAATACTTGAGGAACAAGTTTGGATCATTATAAGTTAGGCCCATTTGTAAAAATATCCATTTTGAGCCTTATTTACTTCACATTTTTCCTTCAAAATCGCCCAACTTTGACAAGGCATATCTCCCTCAATTTTTAAGATATGGAGGAGTTCTAGAACTTTTTGGAAACCTCAAGATGTCCTCTACAAGCCACTGTGGAACTTATATTTCATTTGGATATTTTATCTTGATGTTATGGCCTTTGACAAAAGACTGCTTTTGGTTGACCTTTGAGAAGGACCTATAATCTTTTGTACCCTATCTGCCAAATGAAGCATTTATGGCCTTGGCTTGTGAGAGACAAAGTTGTAGAGAATTCAATTTCCTTCAAAATAGGCTTTGGTTGGGAATTTTTTGATACTCCATATGAAAGTTATGACCAGTCAAAGTTGAGTTGACTTTTCCTATTAAAAACCCTTAATTTGAACCTTTTGACTTTGTTCATTTCTGAGTCTTTATTAACGGATCATGATCAATATTTGATCAAATGGTGGATATAACCTTAAATACTTGACGTCGACCAAAAGTCTTGAATTTTGATTGTATTTTGATTATAGTTGACTTTTAGGTCAACATAGTCGACTATTGATCGTCTGAGCCATTGAGTGAGCAATCCTTGAAATCGAAGCTTGAATTTTGACATGGAGATGCTTTGAGACATATGAGATACCTTGAGATCCATTTGAGGCCCTAGAGGCTCAAACTCCTTTGATAGAATGTAAACCCTAATTGTGAATAGGAGAGAGAGTGACTTTGAGAAAACCCTTGAACCTTGAACCATTGAAGATGAAAAGAGGAGGGCAAATTTTGGGGTATGACAGCTGGTTATTTGGTTCAAGTGCTTTATTTTCTATATTTTGAGTTGAATCCAAAGGAATGCTTATGTTGACTTTATGTCAAGTGTTGGATTCTTTACTGGTTAGATCGTTCTTATCCTTAGCTTTTACTTTATGCTTTAGGATAGTCCCTTCATCTCTTGCCTCCTTCTGAAATTTTCAAAACTTTCTCCCTCCTTTTTTCAAAATCATCTTTTGTTTGCAAATTTTAAAACTCCTTTGATGATAAAACTTTCTTTCAAATCTCTTGCCATTTGAGGCTTCTTTTAAAACTTTCTTTAAGGATTATGCATGAGTAATCATCATGGTAGAGTTGTAATCCCATTGATATTAATTGATATAGTTGATTCTCTTTACTTGAAAGAGTTAATGGCATACTTGTTGATTTCTATCCAAGTTGGAGCCCTTCTTTCATTTGTGATGCAAAAAATCCACTTATTCTCATGTTTAAGTATGGTTAGTTGAGTTTTCTCCTCTGAGATGATAAAATGTCTCTTCATTTTTAAATGAACCTTTGTTTTATTTTTGAGCATAATTACAAATGCTCTGAATTCTCCATTGTACTAAGGAGATATGTAGGCACAAGATGCGGCGTCTTGCCGAGCATAACTTTTAAAACCAAAACTTTCTTTTGCACACAATTCTTTTACACAGATTTTCAAAAAGGTTCATGTGGAGTACCACATATGTGAGATGTGCTAACACCTTCCCCTTGCATAATCAACCCCCATACCCTAGATCTCTGTTTGTTTTATTAGTTTTGATTTGAAAAACTTTTTTGGGTTTTATTTCTCTCTTTTCCCATTTTCTTTGGAAACAATAAAGCGCGGTGGTGACTTTCACTAAAATAATGAGTCAGGTCAATCCAATGGCCTCAGTCTCAATTTTTCATCACTACAAAGGTGAATTCTTATCTACCCAACTAAAAAGGTTTAGTAGAGTTCTCTTCAATGTAAAATATCTTGGAGCAAATAATTGTGCTATTTTATAATTAATTAAATATGTTAAAATTAAATGAGATATTGTGATTGGTTGAAGGTACACTATCCAACTTTTTGTGATGGATAGAAAAGTTATCCTCCAGATACAATTTCTTAGCTGTAGTTTATACTATTTTTCAAACAAAATATGACAAGTGTATAATATCCTTTATGGAGTGAAAATAGGAGGAAATTGCATGTGTGTAAGAGGAAGTTATACACTTGTCATATTTTGATTGGAAAATTGTATAAACCATGCGTAAAGAATAGTATCTAAGTTTTCTCCTTATCATTATTTATTAATATTTGATTAGAGTTAGGTTTTATTGATTTGAGCCTAGAGAGGCGGGCTTATTTTTTTTATCTCATATCCTATGCTTACTTTTCTACACCCCTTATTTTCACTCTAGTTTTTTTTATTGTTTGTTATTTCTAACTAATTTTATTTTAAAAATGAATTAATATTAATTGATGAATAGTTTATTTGATTGTTTGTTCGATTAGTTCATGTTCATTAATTCATATTTTGTCAAATTATTTGATTAGACAATTCCCATAGCACGTGTAAACAATTGCACTCGATATTGCACAAAATTTCAATTCCGTCGCATGTACATAGATTCCCAATCTCTAATTACTCATTCGCCTCCTTGTGTTGTATTTTGTTTTTTCCATTTTGCATAGCGGGCATCGAGCCCATTTAGAATTTTCTCTCATTTGCAAATCTATTGAAAGTGCGCCCATATCCCTTCTACCACTTGTACTTTATTTTGCCGCACTTCTTGTAAGCCCGATGTAACCACCATGTATGTATCTATCATTGCTTGAATTTTTCCGTTGGGGTTTATGTTTTGTATACATGTATGTATCTATCACTGCTTGAATGTTTGTTTAGGGTTAATCAAAGATTAGATAACCATTGAACAAATTAAACTAACCTTTCTCAAGAATAAAGTACTTGGTCTAACGTCAAACCAATTTCTTAACCCATACGTCGATTGCCTTGGCATCACCATCTACCTTAAGCCATTTTCTCAATTTAATTCAATAAACCTTGGTCAACACCAAGTGATTTTCAAAATCATTTTCATAATCAAATGTTTAAGACACCTTAAATAACCGAGTCAATTTGGTTTATAATGGAGGAATTAACAGGGGTTTGTGCGTACTTGTGCAAGTTGCTCTTTAAAGCAATTAGGTGAAGGCCGTTTAAGCCTTTGTTTGGATACTTGGATTCCATCTAATGCCCTTTAAAACTTGATTTGTCTCACACCATTCCAAGAAGAAACTTTTGTGGTTGTTGGCACTTAAAATCAATCTTCAACTCATCAAACTTATTTTTTTTCTGCATGTGTGCGACTTTAATCCATTTTCATAAAAGGAGAGACACCTTGTTGAGTGTTTTGTACTAAAATCAACCAATCAACAAATATTTTCTACCCCGAACTTCGAAGCTCTGATTTATTCATTACACTATAAGGCATGCGATTTTGAAATCTAAGCGAGCACAATAATAAAAAAACACAAACCCCTTTCTTTCTTTCTTTCTTTCTTTCTTTATTTCTCCTCACATAGTAAGTAGTGAATTGCAAGTAAACATCACACTAAAACTCGATCATAAGACTAACTAAATGGGTACGATTGAGTATAATGGATGTGAGGAGTGCTAATACCTTCCCCTTGTATAACCGACTCCTGAATCCTTATTTGGTTGCAATGATCATATTATCCTTTATTTCGTGGGTTTTATCGATATTTTCCCTTTTCCTTGGAATAAATAAAGTTCAATGGCGACTCTGTTTATTTTTCAAGTGTACGATATGCTCGAGTATTTTTCGTGCCGTAAGAACTATCAATTTGGTGTCCACCAAGTATGATCTGAACTTGTCAAATACAAACACAACTACCAAAACCTCTTTCTCTGTAATGGTATTGAACACCTTGTTGTGCTTTTGACCCAACACGAGTCCAATAGTAAAGTCACTAGCGTCACACATAAGCTCAAATGGCTTAGTCCAGTCAAGAGTTTTCATAATTATTGTTGAAATTAAAGCATGTTTCAATAATTTGAACATCGTCTCATACTCCTCACTAAAGACATATGGCACATCATGTTGCCGCAGTTGGCACAATGGCTTTGTGATTTTAAAGAATTCCTTGATGAATTTTCTGTAAAATCCAACGATGCCAATGAAACTTCATATTCCTTTTATGTTGGTAGGTGGAGGCAACTTCTTAATAAATTCAATCTTTGTTCGATCCATCTCTATTCCTCTTATTGAAATCTTGTTCCCTAAAATAATTCCTTCTTTAACCATGAAATGACACTTTTACTAATTCACGACCAAGTCACATCTAGTAAGCATCATCTCAAAATTATCCAAGCATTTCCTAAATGATTCTCCAAAGAATGAAAGGTCATCCATGAATACTTTCATGGATCACTCAATTAAATATGAAAGTGTTGCCATCATGCATCATTGAAAGGTTGCTGGTGCATTACATAGTCCAAATGACATCCTTCTAAAAGCAAAGTTTCCATAGGGACATGTAAAATTTGTCTTCTCTTGATCTTCACAAGCTATTGCGATTTAATTGCACCCGAATAACCATTAAGAAAATAATAGAACTCTTTACCAACCAGCCTATCTAACATTTGATCAATGATTGAGAGAGGAAAATGATCATTCCGTGTGACCTTGTTTAAGTTCCTATACTCCATGCATATCTTTCTACCGGTGACAGTTCTTGTAGGAATTAATTCATTCTTTTAATTTTCAATGACTGTCATGCCACCTTTATTCGGAACACATTTGATAGGGATCACCTACACACTATCAGAGACGGGGTAAACGATTCCTGCATACAACCACTTGATAATCTCCTTCTTGACCACATCCTTCATGATGAAATTCAATCTTATTTGACTCTCAATAGTATTCTTGGCATTGTCTTCCAATAATATTCTATGAATACATGTAGTGGGGATAATCCCCTTGATGTCAGATATCTGCCAAGTAATAGCTTTCTTATGCCTCTTTAAAAGTTCCAGAAGTTTGAAACATCTGCTTGTCAAATAAGTCTATGGTAACGATTACTGGAAACTTCTGTCCTGCTTCCAAGTATGCATATTTCAAGTAGGCAGGTAGTTGATTGAGTTCTAATTCAGGGGGTCCCTATATGGATGTATCCATTTCTTTCTTTAACTCACTTATGATATCCAATACTTTAAGGTGTTCTCACTTTTCCTCATATTTAATAAATGGTCCACTTAAGATTCCTTCATTTAATAATGTATCTTTTTCTAACTTGCCTAACTCTAGTTCTATGTTGTCCCTGCTTTTATAAGGCTCTTGTGGACCATAGTTTCCCAACTAGAGATAAATGAGAAATCAACAATCTCTTCTTCTGGATACTTCAATGCATTCCAAACATTGAATATCACTTGCTTCTCGTTAACTCTCATAATCAGCTCTCATCTTTCCACACCTATTAAAGTCTTTACCGTGGCAAGAAAAGGTATTCCCAATAGGACGAGTGGTTCTTCATCAACACTAAAATCTATAATGATGAAACCAGCTAGAAATACAAACTTATCAACCCTTACTAATACATCTTCAATCTTCCATTGGGGTTAGCAAATGCTTTAATTAGCTAGTTGAAGGGTGATAGTTGTTGGTCTGTAAGCTCAAATACCTAACTTCTTAAAGATAGATGAGGGCGTGAGATTAATGCTAGCCCTAACATCATACAATGCCTTTCCACAAAAAGAATATCTTATGTTGCATGGAATAATAAAGCTTCCAAGGTCTTTCAAATTGGGAGGGAATTTTCTTGGAACAAGTTGGTTGAAATCTTTAGTTAAGGCCACAATAGAAAAGTCTCCCACTCTCTTCCTTTTGGTAAGAAAATCCTTCATTAATTTGGAATAAGTTGGCATTTTTTGAATTGCCTCAATCAATGGTATGTTGATACGAAGTCGCTTCAGGATTTCCATGAAATCGCCAAATTGTTGCTCTTCTTTAGCCTTTACGATTCTTTAAGGAAAATGAGGTGGTGACCTTTCTTGTTCAAATTTGGGTGGTGTAACGCCCGTAAATGTGTTTTTCTGATTAATTGTGATGTTTGCTACATTTTCCTAATTTTACCGTTTTTGAGTCGAGTCAGTCGGTAAATATTAATTATGCTAATATTTTAATTATTACTTTCCATGTGTGTAATTATTAGGTTTTGGGTGTTAATTGGTTAGAATTAATGTTTAGTGACATTTGGGCCAAAATTAGAATTAATGAGAGTTAAGTGGGTGAAAATGAGAAGTAGAGAAATAGAAAGAGATATAGAGAGAAAAAGAGATATTTTGATATAGAAAGAAAGAGAGATATTTTGGAGAGAAAGAAAGAAACTTGTGAAGAGAAGAGAAGAAGAGAGTTGTAGAATCCAAACCAAGCTAGAGCCAAGAATCCAACCAAGGTAAGGGGGATGAATATAGTTTATCTTGATTGTATGATCCTTGTAGTTTGTTTTTGTTCTTGTTCTTGAACATTTTCTATGCTTTTGCCAAAAATGTTAGGTTATGAGTTTTGTGAGTTTTGAAGTTATGAATATGATTTTGTGGTGTGTATGTGTTGTATGAAGATAGATATCTTCATTGATCATGGTTGCTTTACATTTCTCCATGTTTTATTATTGATGAAGGAATTATTAGGTTATTTTACATTTAGTGAATGAACCATGAATCATTGGTTGTTAGCATGAATATATGGCATGTATGGATTGTGTAGGAGGTGTAGGGAAGTTCACATGAGGTTTTGGGATGGTTGATTTGGGTTTAGCAGGTCTGTTGCAGGACTGGTTTTTCTGAGTTTTCGCAGGTTCGCTAAGCGGCCCTGGGTCCGCTAAGCGGAAGAAGATATTTTTGGAAATTTTGCAGAAACCGCTAGTGCGCCGCTAAGCGGAGCTTCTTGCATTTTTTTCATTTTGCTACTGGAATGTTCGCTAAGCGACCAGTTGCGACCCGCTAAGCGGCCAGTGCTGGAACTTGTTTTTCCAAACTTCGTTTTGTTCTATCTTTTGAACCGGAGGTCGTTTCTATGTGCCGTTCGAATCGTTATGAAGCTTATTGAGCATGCTTTATGATAAAGAGGAGTGTATTGGTGGTTGAATGAATTTTTCATAAATGTATTTTGTGAAATGATATTTGCTAATCAAGTATGTTTTGACGGTATATGTGTGCTGTGTGAATTTGAACGCCTGAGTGACAATTTTGGTGATGTATCCGTGTGGATTAATATAACCGGTGTGATGTGGATATGTGACCGAGTTATATTATTGTTGTTGTTGTTGTTGTTGTTGTTGTTGTGTAATCGAGTCGTTTGTATGCACAACATAACATTTCAATAAGTTAATGGCGGAATGATGTTAACAGATGGCCTGCGGGCATGGTTAGCAGTAGGAGCTTAATGCTCGGTAACGGTATATTAGCCTGCGTGGCAAGAGGTCATCAGTGGGAGCTGCATGCTCGATGACGACCTCCTGCGGGCTTCTTGAGTGGAATAAATTCCCAGCATAATGCTTGGCAGGTGTTTTTGTCATAATGACAAGGAGGAGTTTTACTCCGGATTTGGTACCACATGCATACGCATAGTCGAGTCTCATTCATCATCGTCAGTCTTTATAATTATGTTATCATTCATGTACCGCATTACTTATATATTGACTGTGGTTGACTTGTTGGATTATCTTGTTATATGATTCTTAATGATATTTGTGGGCATTACTATATTGATCATGCTTTCATTATGAATTATATTCTCACCCTTCTGCCTTAATGTTACCTACTCGTGGGTAATGTGCAGGTGATCCGCAAGTGTAGGTGCTCTCTTTGTAGTCATCCGTTTTGGTGTCGTCCGCTCGTGATACGTAACACCTAGGGGGGGATCGAACACTTATTTTGTAGATAATGCTTATAGGATCCTTTTGATGTATATTTGATCCTTTAGATGCATTCGTATTATGTATTTTGGATACCTTCTCATGCGATGTATTTTGGAGGAATGTTGTGGATATTTTGTTACCGATGCATTTATATAAGTGTGAATACATTCAGGTGTTTATGAATATCCGTCCTCTTTGATTATTTGTGTTACGCATCTTTTGCGAGTATGTTATGTTTGGTTATGTGGTTACTTAAGTGTAACGCCCTACTTGTTTTTATGAATTTAATTTTTATACTCTGATATTTGTACCTATATGCCTGGGTAGAATTGGGGTGTTACATTAGTGGTATCAGAGCCTGGTTGGTCTTGTCCGACCAAGTGTCGTGTCGTTTGGTCTAACAATTCTTGTGTTATTCTTTGGGCTTACTTCTCTTGGTGTTATTGTGAAGTTTAGAGATGGCTGGACGTAATGACGCTGCTATTGCTGCTGCATTGCAAGCTATGGCTGAAGCTATGCATACGGATGAGAATGCAAGGACTCGGAGTTTAGCGACTTTCCAGAGGGAGAATCCTCCTGTGTTTAAGGGAACGCATGACCCCGAGGGAGCCTTGACTTGGATGAAGGAGATGGAGAGGATCTTTCGTGTGATGGATTGCACGCAAGAGCAGAAAGTCAGGTATGGCACTCATCAGTTAGCTGTGGAGGCTGATGATTGGTGGCTGGAGACTTTGGCAAGGTTAGAAGCAACCGGTGAAGAGATTTCCTGGACGGTGTTCAAGAGGGAGTTTTTGAGGAAGTATTACCCGGAGGATGTCCGTGGAAAGAAAGAGACTGAGTTTCTAGCGTTGGTTCAAGGCAACATGTCTGTGTCTGAATATGCGGCAAAGTTTAATGAACTTGTGAAATTCTACCCACACTTTGTTGGTGAGGGGGCAGAATTTTCTAAGTGCATTAAGTTCGAGAATGGGTTGCGTTCTGATATCAAGAAGGCGGTAGGTTATCAGAAGATTCGGGTGTTTCCAGATTTGGTGGACAGCTGTAGGATTTATGATGAGGATAATAATGCTCATCATAAGGTGATTAATGAAAAGAGGAACAAAGGTCCGCAGAATCGTGGGAAGCCGTATGATGGAGGGAAGGGTAAGCAAAGGATGAATTATGGACCAAGGTTTAGTGGGGGAGATGCTCCTGCTAAGATTGTATGTTTTAAGTGTGGTAAACCTGGCCATAAAAGTAATGTCTGCAATGGTGATGCGAGGAAATGTTTCAAGTGTGGGAGGGCAGGACATATGTCATCCGACTGTACGTTCAAAGGAATAGTGTGTTTTAATTGTGGTGAAGAGGGACACATGAGCGGTCAATGTCCGAAGAAGAAAGTTCAAGCTGGTGGGAAGGTGTTTGCGTTGGCTGGAACTCAGACGGATAAGGGTGATCGACTGATCAGAGGTACTTGTTTTATTAATGGCATTTCTTTAATTGCTATTATTGATACGGGTGCTTCGCATTGTTTTATAGCCGATGATTGTGTTAAAAGATTAGGTCTTGTTATGTCTGATTTGGGTGGTGAGATGGTTATCGATTTACCAGCAATGGGGTCGGTGACTACTTCTTTGGTTTGTAAGAATTGTCCGGTATCAATCTTCGGTAAGGACTTTACTGTTGATTTGATTTGTTTGTCGATGAACGAGTTAGACGTGGTTCTGGGAATGGATTGGTTGATGAATAATCGTGTCCATATCGATTGTTATCATAAGTTAGTGAGGTTTCCATTTCTTGAGAAGGATGTGGATTTTGATGTCTTATCTACCAAGGAGTTGAATCGACTTTTAGAAGATGGGGCACAATTGTTTGGTGTGTTTGCATCGTTGACTGTGGAGAGTCGAGCTGCAGTTGGGGATTTTCCAGTAGTGCGAGAATTTCCCGAAGTGTTTCCTGAAGACTTTTCTGATGTGCCGCCAAGGAGAGAGGTGGAGTTTTCCATAGATCTAGTTCCTGGTACGAGGCCTGTTTCTATGGCGCCATATAGAATGTCGGCATCAGAGTTAGTGGAATTAAAGAAACAATTGGAAGAGTTGCTAGCAAAACATTTTGTGAGGCCTAGTGTTTCACCATGGGGAGCTCCAGTTTTGTTGGTAAAGAAGAAGGATGGAAGCATGAGGTTGTGTATTGATTATCGCCAGTTGAACAAGGTGACGATTAAGAATAAGTATCCGCTTCCTAGAATTGACGACTTGATGGATCAGTTGATGGGAGCCAGTGTGTTTAGCAAGATTGATTTAAGATCTGGTTACCATCAGATTCGGGTGAAGGAGGAGGGTATTCAGAAGACTGCGTTTAGGACTCGGTACGGGCATTATGAATTTTTGGTGATGTCGTTCGGGGTTTCTAATGCACCTGGTGTGTTTATGGAATATATGAATCGCATATTCCATGATCAGTTGGATAAGTTTGTTGTGGTCTTCATAGATGACATCTTGATTTATTCTAAGTCTCTGGAAGAGCATGAGGAGCATTTGCGTGTTGTGCTACAGGTTTTGAAGGAGAAGCAGTTGTATGCTAAGTTGTCCAAGTGCGAGTTCTGGTTATCAGAGGTGAGTTTTCTTGGTCATGTGATTTCAGGTAACGGGATTGCAGTGGATCCATCCAAGGTAGATGCAGTGCTACAATGAGAGGTTCCGAGATCAGTTACTGAGATCAGAAGCTTCTTAGGTTTGGCGGGTTATTATCGAAGATTCATAGAAGGCTTCTCGAAGTTGGCACTTCCGTTAACTCAGCTTACTTGCAAGGGTAAGGCGTTTATTTGGGACATAGTTTGTGAAAGGAATTTTGAAGAGTTGAAGAGAAGGTTGACTTCAGCTCCGATTTTGGTTTTACCTGATCCTAAGGAACCGTTTGTGGTGTATTGTGATGCATCGCATATGGGGTTAGGTGGTGTTTTAATGCAGGGAGGTAAGGTGGTGGCTTACGCTTCGAGGCAGTTAAGGATTCATGAGAAGAATTATCCCACTCATGATTTAGAGTTAGCTGCGGTTGTTTTTGTATTAAAGATTTGGAGGCATTATCTCTACGGTGCAAGGTTCGAGGTCTCTAGTGATCATAAGAGTTTGAAATACTTATTTGATCAGAAAGAATTGAACATGAGACAACGTAGGTGGTTGGAATTCCTAAAGGACTATGACTTTAGCTTGAATTACCATCCTGGTAAAGCTAATGTGGTTGCCGATGCTTTGAGTCGGAAATCTTTGCATATGTCCGCGATGATGGCGGAGGAGTGGAAACTTTTGGAGCAGTTTCGTGATCTTAGTTTGGTATGTGAATTGACACCAGATAGTGTGAAGTTGGGTATGTTGAAAGTGACGAATGATTTTCTGTCAACCGTTAGCGAGAGACAGAGGATGGATGTGAAACTTGTTGATTTGTTTATAGTGGCAAATCAAAGTGATGATGGCGACTTCAGAGTGGATGGTCAGGGTGTTTTGAGATTCCGTGGTCGGATTTATGTACCTGATGATTCCGAGCTGAAGAAGATGATTTTAGAGGAAGGTCATAGAAGCAGTTTGAGTATTCATCCGGGAGCCAATAAGATGTATCAGGATTTGAAGAAGATCTTTTGGTGGTCTGGTTTGAAAAGAGATGTGGCTCAGTTTGTATATGCGTGATTGGTATGTCAGAAGTCGAAGGTGGAACATCAGCGTCCTGCAGGGTTGTTGCAACCGTTGAATATTCCAGAGTGGAAATGGGATAGTATTTCTATGGACTTTGTGACGAGTTTACCAAATACTGTGAGAGGCTTCGATGCGGTTTGGGTGATTGTTGATAGGTTGACAAAGTCTGCTCACTTTATTCCTATTAACATCACTTTTCCAGTTGCGAAGTTAGCTGAGATTTATATCAAAGTGATTGTGAAACTACATGGTATACCATTGAGTATTGTGTCGGATAGAGATCCAAGGTTCACATCAGATTTTTGGAAAGGTTTGAAAGAGGCTCTAGGTTCTAAGTTGAGGTTGAGTTCGGCTTATCATCCTCAGACAGACGGTCAGACCGAAAGGACTATTCAGTCGTTAGAAGACTTGTTGAGGGCGTGTGTTCTAAAGAAGGGAGGTTCGTGGGATACTTATCTTCCGTTGATAGAATTCACTTACAACAACAGTTTTCATCCTAGTATCGGAATGGCACCTTTTGAAGCGCTATATGGTCGTAAGTGTAGAACTCCATTGTGTTGGTTTGAATCGGGCGAGAGTGTGGTACTCGGACCTGAAATAGTAAGAGAGACTACAGAGAAGGTGAAATTTATTCGTGAGAAGATGAGAAGTTCACAGAGTAGGCAAAAGAGTTATCATGACAGGCGAAGGAAAGATTTGGAATTCCAAGCGGGTGATCATGTATTCTTAAGAGTTACGCCTATGACGGGTGTTAGACGAGCTTTGAAATCGAGGAAGCTTACTCCGCGTTTTATTGGTCCTTATCAGATATCGGAGCGAGTTGGAAAAGTTGCGTATCGGGTGGCGTTACCGCCAAGTCTTGCTAATCTGCACGATGTATTCCATGTGTCTCAGTTGAGGAGATACATTGCGGATCCGTCCCATGTGATTCAGATGGATGATGTGCAAGTGCGTGAGAACCTGACGGTTGAGACGATGCCAGTGCGTATTGAGGATCGTGAGACTAAGACTTTGCGAGGCAAGGAGATCGTCTTGGTGAAAGTCGTATGGTTAAGTGCGGCAGGTGAGAGTATGACCTGGGAATTGGAGAGTAAGATGCGAGACTCCTATCCTGAGTTGTTTGTAGCAGGTAAATTTTTATTTTCGAGGACGAAAATCTTTTAAGTGGGGGAGGGTTGTAACGCCCGTAAATGTGTTTTTCTGATTAGTTGTGATGTTTGCTACATTTTCCTAATTTTACCGTTTTTGAGTCGAGTCAGTCGGTAAATATTAATTATACTAATATTTTAATTATTACTTTCCATGTGTGTAATTATTAGGTTTTGGGTGTTAATTGGTTAGAATTAATGTTTAGTGACATTTGGGCCAAAATTAGAATTAATGAGAGTTAAGTGGGTGAAAATGAGAAGTAGAGAAATAGAAAGAGATATAGAGAGAAAAAGAGATATTTTGATATAGAAAGAAAGAGAGATATTTTGGAGAGAAAGAAAGAAACTTGTGAAGAGAAGAGAAGAAGAGAGTTGTAGAATCCAAACCAAGCTAGAGCCAAGAATCCAACCAAGGTAAGGGGGATGAATATAGTTTATCTTGATTGTATGATCCTTGTAGTTTGTTTTTGTTCTTGTTCTTGAACATTTTCTATGCTTTTGCCAAAAATGTTAGGTTATGAGTTTTGTGAGTTTTGAAGTTATGAATATGATTTTGTGATGTGTATGTGTTGTATGAAGATAGATATCTTCATTGATCATGGTTGCTTTACATTTCTCCATGTTTTATTATTGATGAAGGAATTATTAGGTTATTTTACATTTAGTGAATGAACCATGAATCATTGGTTGTTAGCATGAATATATGGCATGTATGGATTGTGTAGGAGGTGTAGGGAAGTTCACATGAGGTTTTGGGATGGTTGATTTGGGTTTAGCAGGTCTGTTGCAGGACTGGTTTTTCTGAGTTTTCGCAGGTTCGCTAAGCGGCCCTGGGTCCGCTAAGCGGAAGAAGATATTTTTGGAAATTTCGCAGAAACCGCTAGTGCGCCGCTAAGCGGAGCTTCTTGAATTTTTTTCATTTTGCTACTGGAATGTTCGCTAAGCGACCAGTTGCGACCCGCTAAGCGGCCAGTGCTGGAACTTGTTTTTCCAAACTTTGTTTTGCTCTATCTTTTGAACCGGAGGTCGTTTCTATGTGCCATTCGAATCGTTATGAAGCTTATTGAGCATGCTTTATGATAAAGATGAGTGTATTGGTGGTTGAATGAATTTTTCATAAATGTATTTTGTGAAATGATATTTGCTAATCAAGTATGTTTTGACGGTATATGTGTGCTGTTTGAATTTGAACGCCTGAGTGACAATTTTGGTGATGTATCCGTGTGGATTAATATAACCGGTGTGATGTGGATATGTGACCGAGTTATATTATTGTTGTTGTTGTGTAATCGAGTCGTTTGTATGCACAACATAACATTTCAATATGTTAATGGCGGAATGCTGTTAACAGATGGCCTGCGGGCATGGTTACCAGTAGGAGCTTAATGCTCGGTAATGGTATATTAGCCTGAGTGGCAAGAGGTCATCAGTGGGAGCTGCGTGCTCGATGACGACAGCCTGCGGGCTTCCTGAGTGGAATAAAGTCCCAGCATAATGCTTGGCAGGTGTTTTTGTCATAATGACAAGGAGGAGTTTTACTCCGGATTTGGTACCACATGCATACGCATAGTCGAGTCTCATTCATCATCGTCAGTCTTTATAATTATGTTATCAATCATGTACCGCATTACTTATATATTGACTGTGGTTGACTTGTTGGATTATCTTGTTATATGATTCTTAATGATATTTTTGGGCATTACTATATTGATCATGCTTTCATTATGAATTATATTCTCACCCTTCTGCCTTAATGTTACCTACTCGTGGGTAATGTGCAGGTGATCCGCAAGTGTAGGTGCTCTCTTTGTAGTCGTCCGTTTTGGTGTCGTCCGCTCGTGATACGTAACACCTAGGGGGGATCGAACACTTATTTTGTAGATAATGCTTATAGGATCCTTTTGATGTATATTTGATCCTTTAGATGCATTCGTATTATGTATTTTGGATACCTTCTCATGCGATGTATTTTGGAGGAATGTTGTGGATATTTTGTTACCGATGCATTTATATAAGTGTGAATACATTCAGGTGTTTATGAATATCCGTCCTCTTTGATTATTTGTGTTACGCATCTTTTGCGAGTATGTTATGTTTGGTTATGTGGTTACTTAAGTGTAATGCCCTAATTGTTTTTATGAATTTAATTTTTATACTCTGATATTTGTACCTATATGCCTGGGTAGAATTGGGGTGTTACAGGTGGTATGTCAATATCTGGCATGTTAGTTGACTATTTTTCTAGATCAGAAGTCATGCTAGAAGTTTTTATAGTGCATTACTTATTTTGCACATTCTCCTTTGTAAGCTCTGCCAATGGTGTTATCTCAATAGGTTCTGATTCTCCTATTCCTAATATATCAGGGGTAGTCATATTTTCCTTTGTGGGTATTCTCTTATTTATGTTGGTCTTTCACATTCTTTTCCATTTCTTAATTTAATAACCTTGCATGTTTCAATACGCTTGGTACCAAATGTAAATGTTGAAGTTTCAGTGGAGCTTAGAAGTGCTCCCAAAGTTTTAGAATTCAGATCTGAAGCAATCTACCCGACTTGATTCTCCAAGATTTTAATGCTTACTCCTTGAGCTTGAAACAAGTTTTTGGTTTCTTGTACGAAGGACTTCAAAATAGTTTACAACTGGTTATTCCCCTGATTAGCCACAACATAATTTTGCGCAAAAAAACTAGGTGGAACTTGAGGTGCTTAAGGCTTGATTTTGTTTTAAGTGTTAATCCATAAGAAGTTTGAATGATTACACCACCCATGATTGTAAGTGTTGTTGTAGGGATTGTTGAACTTGTTATTTCCCACATAATTAACAGAAACTGGAATTATTGAGCACTCTTCAAATAAATGAGCTCCCCTACAACAGACATAGGAAACCTCTGATGTTCAAGTTACAACTTTGACATGCTCAATTGCTGGCACGTCATGACTTGTCATCATGTTTTTCATCATTTGGTGAACCTCATCCACTAGAGCAGCAAATGATATGGTCTCAGTGACTTCATGAACATCAACTTGCTTCTTTTGAATGAAGATGAGAGTAATTGTTGTAACTGGCCATTGGAAAATATTGGTCGGAATACTCTTAATTAATTTGTAAGCTTCTTCATAAGATTTAGATAGCAAAGCTCCACCACTATATGCATCCACCATGTTTCGTGAGGATGAAACTAATCTTGGCATCCCATGGTGGGGACATTGCTTCAATATCTCTTTAAATGTTTCCCAATCATCAAACAATGACTCATAATCTCCTCATCTAAATGAAGTAATTACATTTCTTATCTTAGCATTCTTGACAGGAGAAAAATATTTAGCTAATTTTTTTTAGCTAAAGCATTCCATGTGGCTATAGAATTGGGCTCTAGAGAATTTAGCCAGCTCTGGGCTTTACCCCTTAAAGAGAATAAAAATAACCCGAGCCTAAAAGCATCATCATAAATGTCAGGTATTTTGAAGTTGCTAGCTAGGCCAACAATTTCCTTAAGTGCAAATGTGGATCTTCATTGGTGACCCCTGAATATTAATCTATTGCAACATTTGAAACATGATATGGTTGAATTCAAACCGCGCCACTGTGATCTCTAGTCTTATAATCCCGGTTTTCATAACATTGGGATCAAATTCAACATAACCCCTAATGTTTCTTTCCATATCATTGGCAATACCAATAATGTTGTTGTCTACCATGACACCTTCCTCTTTAAATGGTTCCTCTTCTAAGTCACCAAAAAAAAAAAAGAAAAGGTGGAGGACTTCCTAGTAAGTGGCTAGTAGCTTGAAATCTCCTTAGCACTTTGAGTGTTCTTTCTGGCTAAGGATCTCATTTGTATACTGGATTTAACATTTTGGGCATGCAACATCTTAGCACCTGTTGTGTCACCAGATTACAAAAAATGTCAGAAGCTCCAATGCTCTTTTCACAAAAAGAAATAGTGTTTTTATACAAAATCAAAATATCATTTGACACACTCCTCGACAACGACACCAAAAAATCATTGCATAAAAACGTATGGTGTCACATGCAAGTATACATGATCTTTTAAATTAGCAAGTGATATATTAGTAAGGATGTCGAACCCACAAGGAGTGGAAACATCTTAGATTGATTTAGGAAACTATCCTTTATAAATGATCATGAGCAAAAATAACAATAGTTGATGGTTGTCACATGTTCATTTTTTAAAAGTAAATAGTGGCAGAAATGACTATAGTCTAACTAAGTGAAATCAATAATTGAGAATATGTTGGGCAATGATCCATTAGTATAATTTTTCTATTTTATGCACATGATGTGGTATATTGTTCCATATGAGGTTATAATGTGATCTTATGGTGTATTCTTACACATACCAGAAATCAATGAGACAAATTCCTAAGCCCCATATTTAACTTTAATGCATATCCGGTTTCATTCCAAATGTCCTATATGATTGTAGCTCTTTATGCCTAAATTAGCTAATCTAGTGAATATTCCTATTATTTTCAATTATATTTATCATGAGTTCCAATTGTTGCTAGATTCCTCATAAGAACAAGCTTTTATCCTTTTCTAAGATGATTAGCCAAATAATCAGATTTATGATAATAAAATACATGATAAAATAAAGCACTCACACCACATGAAATATCACAAAACACCACTTTATATTAACTTCATATTGTTTAACATAAAATAGTTTTAGCTCATGATGAACTCAGTGCATACATCAATACTGACTCCTAAGCTAGACGTTCTCAAACACATAGTAAAAAAGAAATGAAAACTTAAGAGCAACTTATTTGTCTTCTTGCAATATTCAATCAACAAGATACGAGCTCTATCTCGCCAGATATTTGTAGTTTATATTTGAATTGAAGAGATAAGAAGTTCTCCACTATGATTCAATTTACTTTCTCACCAATCTCTACCAAGTGTTTCTCTCTGAGTCTGAACCTCTTTGCATTTCCTCCAAGAGGTCCTTTTATAGTCAAATTCATCTAGGGTTTTGGGGTGTTTTAGATCACAGGCTTTTGAATATTCAAAATGTTTGGCCCATAAGAATTACTCCCTCCGTCCCAAAATAAGTGTCACATTTACTTTTTAGATTCATTGAATATTTAATGTATCTGGTCTCTATACAGACCAGATACATTAAATATTCAATGAATCTAAAAAGTAAATGTGACACTTATTTTGGGACAGAGGGAGTAACAAGTTTACCTCCAATTCTCCTTTTTCGTACAATTGTTGAACAAGGTACAAACAACACGTGGGAGAGAAAGCGTCTTGTGGTAGGTAGTGGCGTAGGAAAAGAGTGGCGGTGCCTTGTAACAACCCAGCGCTGCACGGAGAAAAACTGTGCGCTGTAGAGGTTGTACTATTGCACAGTATTTTGTCTTCTAGCGCCTTGATTTTATCTCATTTACTTTTTGAATCAAATGCACTATGATTTTCTGGTTGATACCACGTATGCCCTAAAGTTGTGAACATCCATTCTCTACATCCTTCCATGCATCCTTGTGAACATCCATTCTCTACATCCTTCATTGCATCCTACTCCCATCTCAGAGTTGGGGTTAAGATGTTGCTCCAATACTATCGTGCCAGAATTTATCAAAAGTCATCCATACACATGTAACAAACACATAAAAACTCACAAATGATAGCACCTATTGTGCTCTTCACAACTTACTTAGATACATCAAAAGTGCCTTAAAATAAACTTAATAATTTACTAAATGAAAAGATAAAATCATGTTTTAAGGTATATAATACCTCACACATAGTAAACTAGCATAGATCTACTTAGATGCACATCCTTTGCATATTTTACTCTTTCTCTTAAGAACATGTTTTTGTCTACCTTAACTGTTTTGTCTATCCTATTTCCGACTAGTGTGAAAACCCTGTGATCATAGTATTCAATAGAAAGTCCTGAGAACCTTATCCATACTACTAGCTGCTCCACTATATCACTTGATGGTAAAAGTTCGGGCTCCATTTCCAAACTGTAAAGTTAATATGGATGAAGGAGAAAGAACATAAAAACAAAAAGAAAGATACACCTTCTAGAGACAAAAAGAAAGACGTACCTTCTAGATCAAGTGTACATAAATTTGCATTAAATTTAGTGCCATGTCCATGTGAATTATTTCACGTAGAGATCAAGATGGAGAACAATTGTTCACGTACTGAGTTATAACTTCTACTAGTATGCTTGCTGCATGCACATGTTATTTGCTACGACTCCCTCCCCAAATACAATTGTTTCCTTTTAATAAAATTTTCCAAAATAGATATGGACAACATTAGTACTATATATACCTAATGTTAACACTTGACAACGATTAGAAAGATAGTACTATATGATTTTACGATCAATCTTTTTCGACCCCAAAGACCCCAAAGGTGACATATTTAATTTGTTTAGCATAATGTCCATTTATTGGTCCATTAGTTTGTAGCCATAATAAATACAATTGGGAGAAAATCTAACAAAACCTAACAACAATTAGGGCAAGAAAAGGAAAACACATATATGGCAAGTGCTTCAGTTGCTGGAAAATTATATTTGCCATATGATCTCAAGGGAGATAAAAAGATGGTTCTTGACTAAGTAAGGTGAATGCAACTGATTACACTTCATGATATGTTATATATCTAACTTCCATCAATGAAGACTTGTCTAAAAGGTGAAGGTTAATAAATATTCACATGGTAATTGGTCCCAATCGTATATGGTCAAGGGGGGCTCCTTCTCTACAATGTTTTTCCAGCTCTTTAAGCCTTACAGTTACCTCATATAATCAATATGTCTTGAGTTGTGAAATATTGTTAAAGTAAATAAGTGAGATAGTATATGTGTGTGTTTTATTACTCTTCTGGCATGCTTTTGTTCAATATGTAGAACTTGTAGTTCCGGCTAGGCAATGTATATATTAGTTTTCGTGGCTTTTTGTTATATTTTACATGTTATGGTGTTGTGCTAAATCCTGAAATCCTGAGATCGATACTCTGGGAATAATTTAATTTCGAGATCGTGCTCAAGATTTTATTATATGTCTATGAGGTCGTGTCCATCTAAGGGTCCATACCCCTTCTCTATCCCCAAGTAAAAATTTGATTTGAGGTTAACGTGATAGAGACTCACCTCAGTCTCTAGGATAGCTAGCTATATATCAAGAGAAAGTGAGTCTATTATTGCCACTTTGTGGTCTTGGTCTTTAAATGTGCCCTGATACTATGGAGTCTATTATTGCCACTCTGTTAGTAAATGTGGAGCCTTTTTACTCGGTAACTGATA
Organism: Vicia villosa; assembly: GCF_029867415.1. Taxonomy (NCBI): domain Eukaryota; kingdom Viridiplantae; phylum Streptophyta; class Magnoliopsida; order Fabales; family Fabaceae; genus Vicia; species Vicia villosa. Next base: position 173,540,637 of record NC_081180.1, read on the forward strand.
ATATTAATCAGATCATTTATCATATATTTTCTCCCCCTTTTTGTCATATCATCAAAAAACAGAAAAGATTCAAATACAAACAAAAAGAAACACACGGAGGAAAAAGGATGATTTCATTGAAGTTCAAACAACAGGTACAGAAGTACACGAAGAGAAGGAAGACAAGATGCACAAAAACAGATGCAGCAAAAGCAAAAAAGCAAAAAACAACATAGACTCAATCTAGGACGGCCCTAGCCTTGACAGGATCTTAGCCAGCATCTCTTGAACCACATTGTTGTATCCATCTTGCCTCTCCATGAAAGCTCTAAACTCATCATTGACTGAGCTTTGCTCATCCTGTTTCTTCTGAATATCTTCCAGAGTCCTTGCAAGACGAGAAGATTCATCAGAAGAAGCTTCACCGCTTCTAACCACAGGAATAGCATTGTGATCTGTAGCTTCCATAGATAGATCATTTGCAGGGATTTCCTCAACAGGAACTGATTCAGCAACATGATCTTCTACATCTGCTTCTTGCATAGAAGCATCTCCATATTCTGCAGCAGGAATCTCAGAATCTCCATTCTCAAGTGCCTGAAGAATGACAGCTAGATTCCTGGGAGCAGAAGGACCTTCAACTTCTGGTGGGTCAACAACTTCTGGAATGACCAAGCTTGGGTCTTCCTTAGAAGGGTTTTCCCTCAGAAAGTCAAAGAGGGTCTTGAAATCCCCGAGCAGAACTGGATATTGAGGTATCCAGACCACAATCTCCCTGCAAGGGTTGACTTCCAATGCAGCAGCCAGTCTTGCTACTTCCAATTCATCCACAAAGGGCTTCTCCTCAGCAGCAACACAATTTCTGAGAGGATGGTAGTATATACCATTATCACCCTCCAGAAGGTAACCAGGGTAACCAGGGGCAGCAGCCACTAGTCTTTTCTGTACTCCCATTGCTTCTACTTGAAAATCCTTGCGAAATCTTCTCCAGAGATTTCTTGTAGAAACATCATCCAGACCATTTAGAAATGCATCCTTCAGAAGGTCTAGACTGCTAATCACCTCATGTCTGAAAAGTTCCAGGTAGGTATAGGGTTCAGGTTCAGGCGGATTGAAGGTGAATTTGTAGTCAGGGTAGAGAAGACAGTAGGGTTTGGATTTTCTAGTAGGTAAGGGATAGGATATAGAAGGTGGAGGTGCGGTGGATGAGGAAGAAGGGATATCTGAAAGAATGATTGATGAGGATGGAATATCAGAAAGGATAGGTTAAGAAGAGGATGGAGTATTTGTAAAGGGAATTGGTGAGAGAGATTTATTAGAAGGAGTTGGGGGAAGAATACTTAAAGGTGTGGGGTTTAGAATGGGAGAGGAGAAGGATGATGGAGAAGGATTTGGTAAGGTGAAGTTTACTTTTGGTTCAGATGGAGGTGATTGGAAAGATGGTTTAGGGACAGAAGGAGGTGGAGTAAAAACCTGCCTGGAGATTTGTACAGAAGAAGAAGATCTGGTTCTGCGAAAGGAATCTCTAATCCTTTTATCTCTTCGTTCTTCAGAGTCCACCTTGTCAGGATCATAGGTGACTCTCAACTTCTTGGCTTTCTTAGCCTCATCTTCTCGGGATTTTCTTTTTAGCCTAGCCTTTAGTTCCTTCTGATCCTTCTTCAGAAGATCAGCCTTGGACGGAAGTACTCTGCCACGGATCCAAGCAGGATCAATATCTGATTGCTTCCTAACACAATCTTCCAGGTAAAGCTTGACAACCTGATGCAGTTCTTTTTGAAACAAAGAGGCAAAACCTTCAACAACAACTCTTCTTGACAGAATGTCAGGAAAGCTTGTGCACACAGAAGGTACATTTTGAATGAGTTCCAGTCTGAACAAATCCACACCATTGAAAATGGGACCTTGAACTACTCCAAGAAAATGGGACGCATTGAGTTTTCTGATGGAGTCCAACACTTTGCTTTCAATCAGAATGTCTGAAATCATTCTTCCAAAAGGAATAGTCGTTCTTGGAATATGAGGGTACTTCGCCCTTTCGTCTTCTCTTGACTCAAAGATAGAAGTCTTCAGATTCTCAAACAGAATATGAGAGATGTTGATCTCAGTCTTTTTGCCAATGCAGAAAAGAGTGTACTTGTGATCCGGACTGATGTAGGAAGAGGAGAGCATCCTCTTTCTATGGTGAAGAGAACCCAGAATAATCTCAGCCCATACTTTATAAAACGGCCTTAAGGTGCCTGTGTTATTAGAGTCAATTCCAAAAGTCTGAGAGATTTGTTGTTCAACTTTAGACCAATCAACTGATGCATGTCGAAAACCAGACCAACCTTCTTCATCATTCACATTGTACAGCTTCCTGATGAGCTTTTCAGTGATAAACACTTCATGCCCTAGCACGAATGAAATGATGGCAGTTGGGGTAACCGTTGCATGTACCCAGAAATCCTTCACAAGTTCAGGATAAATTGGACCAACCAATCTATCAAGATATTTAGACCATCCTTGCTCAAAGATTCTTGCATCACACTTAAAGCCATTTGCTTTTAGGTTGTTGATGTCCACAGCTGATTCACATAGAACTTCCAGTTCTTTCGTGGGTATTAAGCATGTTTTCAATGGAGCAAACTCATATTTGCGTAAAAGGATCTGTGTAGAAGTGAGCCTTTCTTTTGAATTTGATGAACAAGAAGATGAGTTCATGATGATTATGCTTTGAGATCAAATCAAAAACTAGGGTTTGAAAAGAAATGCAACGAAGGGGATGCACAAAAGAGAGAGAAAGAGAGAAAAAGAGGGAATGAAGATGAAGCGGGTTATTTAAAAGATTTAAAAAAAAGAAATCATTATGCATTTAATGAGAAATGACATTAGGAGGGAAAACACAGTAAATGAAATGATTTAACACAGTTACCTAGGTCGGCGTCTTTTCAACTGCACGCTTTGTACTAACCGTACAGACACGTGTTCACCATCAGATAATAGATGACAGCTGTAAAATATGAATAGACTTTACGCCTTCTGATTCTGATCACTGCTTCTGATTGTCATTCTTAAGGAATGATCTTGTTTTGATAGGATCATCTTTCTTCCCAAGGATCACATCTTCTGAATGAGCTGAGGCAAGTCTAGGTGATCTTCTGATAGTTGGTTCTTCAGAAATCCTAAGATTCTCTAAAGATGCAGCAACTTGATCTTCTGATCCATTGCTTCTGAGACTGCCAGCTTCTGCAGCTTTGCTTCTTGATTCTTCAACTTCTGATATATCAATATCAAAATCTGCAAAATCTCAAACTGCTTTGGTTTTTCAAGACCAAGCTTATCATCAAACCTGATATTGATTGATTCTTCTACAATCAATGTTTCAGTATTGTATACTCTGTAGCCTTTAGAGCGTTCAGAATATCCAAGAAGGAAACATTTTTGTGCTTTGGAATCAAACTTACCAAGATGATCTTTAGTATTCAGAATAAAACATACACATCCAAAAGGATGGAAATATGAAATGTTGGGCTTTCTGTTCTTCCACAATTCATAAGGAGTCTTATTTAGAATAGGTCTTATAGAGATTCTATTCTGAATATAACACGCAGTGTTTATTGCTTCTGCCCAGAAATGCTTAGCCATATTGGTTTCATTGATTATGGTTCTGGCCATTTCTTGTAGAGTCCTATTCTTTCGCTCTACAACTCCATTTTGCTGTGGAGTTCTGGGGCAAGAGAAATCATGGGCAATACCATTTTCTTTGAAGAACTCCTCAAAGAATCTGTTCTCAAATTCGCCACCATGATCACTTCTGACCTTTATGATTTTACACTCTTTCTCAGATTGAATCTGAGTGCAGAATTCAAAGAACACTGAATGAGACTCATCCTTGTGTTTCAAGAACTTTACCCATGTCCAGCGGCTATAATCATCAACGATGACTAATCCATATTTCTTCCCTCTGACAGATGCTGTTTTGACTGGGCCAAACAGATCAATGTGCAAGAGTTCTAACGGCCTTGAGGTAGAAACAACATTCTTAGACTTGAATGCAGGTCTGGAGAACTTGCCCTTCTGACATGCTTCACAAAGAGCATCTGATTTGTATTTCAGATTTGGGAGTCCTCTGACCAGATTTAGTTTGTTAATCTGAGAAATCTTTCTCAAACTAGCATGTCCTAATCTTCTGTGCCAGACCCATTGCTCTTCAGAAACAGACATAAGACAAGTCACCTTCTGCTTCTCAAGATCAGAAAGATCAATCTTATAAATGTTGTTCTTCTTCTTGCCTGTAAATAGGATTGAGCCATCCTTCTGACTTACAGCCTTACAAGACTTTTGATTGAAGATTATATCATAACCATTGTCACTTAATTGACTTATGGACAATAAGTTATGCGTTAATCCTTCAACAAGAAGTACATTAGTTATGGAAGGAGAGTTACCAAGACTTATGGTTCCAGAGCCAATGATTTTGCCCTTCTGATCTCCTCCAAACTTGACTTCTCCACCTGGTTTAAGCACCAGGTCTTGGAATGTAGACCTTCTTCCCGTCATGTGTCGCGAGCACCCAGAGTCCAGGTACCATGACATTTTTCTTTCTGTCCTCTTTGCCGCCAAGGATATCTGCAACAGAAATTATCTTCTCCTTAGGTACCCACAATTTCTTGGGTCCTTTCTTGTTAGTTCTCCTCAAGTTCTGATTGAACTTGGGTTTAGAAAAATATTTAACAGGAGGAACAGCATGATATTCTTTAGGTTTGTCAGCATGATATTTCTTAGGATGTGTCACATGCTTCTTGGTGTGTGTTATGTGAAAACTTTGTGCATGTGATGTGTGCTTAATATCATGGGAGTGGCCAAATTTAAATTGGTTATACAGAGGCTTGTATGATATTTTCATATCATCCACAGATTCAAGCTTGTATGGGATTTCACCCTCATAACCAATGCCAACTCTCTTGTTCCCAGACACAGCATATATCATAGAAGCTAGCTGACTTCTGCCAATACTTCTAGATAAGAACTTCCTGAAACTTAAATCATATTCTTTCAGAATATGATTCAGACTGGGAGTGGATTTTTCTGAATCAGAAGGAGATCCAACATTATTGGATAATTTTAAAACTTTTTCTTTTAATTCAGAATTTTCCAACTCAAGCTTCTTAGTTTCAAATTCAAATTGCTTTTTCAGCTTTTTGTATTTGATACTAAGATGAGCTTTTAATTCAAGAAGCTCTGTTAGACTGGAAACTAACCCTTCTCTAGATAGTTCAGAAAATACCTCTTCAGAATCTGATTCTGATGTAGATTCTGATCCATCATCTTCTGTCGCCATCAGCGCAAAGTTTGCCTGCTCTCCTTCAGAGTCTGATCCCGATTCTGATTCAGAATCATCCCATGTTGCCATAAGACCTTTCTTCTTATGAAACTTCTTCTTGGGATTCTCCTTCTGAAGTTTCGGACACTCATTCTTGTAATGTCCAGGTTCATTGCACTCATAGCAGACAGCCTTCTTTTTGTCAGATCTTCTGTTACCAGAAGATTCTCCTTGTTCAAATCTCTTTGAACTTCTGAAGCCTCTGAACTTCCTTTGCTTGCTCTTCCAGAGTTGATTTACCCTTCTAGAGATCATGGACAGTTCATCTTCTTCTTCAGATTCTGATTCTTCAGGATCTTCTTCTCTAGCCTGAAAAGCGTTAGTGCATTTTTTAACATTAGATTTTAAAGCAATAGACTTACCTTTCTTCTGAGGTTCATTAGCGTCAAGTTCAATCTCATGACTCCTCAGGGCACTGATCAGCTCTTCCAAAGAAACTTCATTCAGATTCTTCGCAATCTTGAATGCAGTCACCATTGGGCCCCATCTTCTGGGCAAACTTCTGATGATCTTCTTTACATGATCAGCCTTGGTGTAGCCTTTGTCGAGAACTCTCAATCCAGCAGTCAGAGTTTGAAATCTTGAAAACATCTTTTCAATGTCTTCATCATCCTCCATCTTGAAGGCTTCATACTTCTGGATTAGAGCAAGAGCTTTAGTCTCCTTGACTTGAGCATTTCCTTCATGAGTCATTTTCAATGACTCATATATGTCATTGGTCGTTTCCCTGTTAGATATCTTCTCATACTCAGCATGAGAGATAGCATTCAGCAAAACAGTCCTGCATTTGTGATGATTTTTGAAATCTTTCTTTTGATCATCAGTCATTTCGCTTCTCGTGAGCCTTATACCAGTAGCTTTAACAGGATGTTTGTAACCATCCAACAGAAGATCCCATAGATCAGCATCTAGACCAAGAAAGTAACTTTCCAGTTTATCTTTCCAGTATTCAAAGTTTTCACCATCAAATACTGGTGGTCTAGTATAACCACTGTTACCGTTGTATTGCTCAGCAGAGCCAGATGTAGATGCAGTTGGATTTGTATGAACTTCACCAGCCATCTTTTACTGAAGCGTTTTTCTCTTCCTGAATCTTTTCTAAACACGGTTAAGTGCTTGCACCTTAGAACCGGCGCTCTGATGCCAATTGAAGGATAGAAAAACACTTAGAAAGGGGGGGTTTGAATAAGTGTAGTCTTAAAAACTTGAACGATAAAAATAAATTGCACAGTTATTTTTATCCTGGTTCGTTGTTAACTAAACTACTCCAGTCCACCCCCGCGGAGTGATTTACCTCACCTGAGGATTTAATCCACTAATCGTAACAGATTACAATGGTTTTCCACTTAGCCCACGACTAAGTCTTCTAGAGTATCCTGATCACAACCTGATCACTCCAGGAACAAATGCTTAGACACAAGCTAAGACTTTCTTAGAGTATCCTGACCACCACGTGATCACTTTAATTACAACTGCTTAGACACAAGCTAAGACTTCCTAGAGTATCCTGATCAACACTTGATCACTCTAGTTACTTACAAATTAATGTAATCAAATAAGAGTTTTACAATGCTTCTTAAAAGCTATAATCACAACAGTGATATTTCTCTTAACGTTTAAGCTTAATCTCACTAATATATTACAACAGCAATGTAGTGAGCTTTGATGAAGATGAAGTTTCTGAGCTTTGAATTTGAACAGCGTTTCAGCAAGTCTTTCAGAATAATTTCGTTCAGAATTGGTAACCTTGCTTCTCATCAGAACTTCATATTTATAGGCGTTTGAGAAGATGACCGTTGGGCGCATTTAATGCTTTGCGTATTCCGTACAGCATTGCATTTAATGTTTCACGCTTTTGTCAACTACCTCGAGCCTTGTTCACGCTGTGTCTACTGACGTTGCCTTTAATAGCTTCCAACGTTCCTTTTGTCAGTCAGCGTAGCCTGCCACTTGTACTTTTTTTCTGATCTGATGTTTGTGAATAAAATATTTGAATATCATCAGAGTCAAACAGCTTGGTGCATAGCATCTTCTTGTCTTCTGACCTTGAAGTGCTTCTGAGCGTGATACCATGAGAACTTCAGTGCTTCTGCTTCTGATCTCAAGTTCTTCTGATGCTTCCATAGACCCATGTTCTGATTCTGCCTTGACCATCTTCTGATGTCTTGCCAGACCATGTTCTGATGTTGCATGCTGAACCTTCTGAGACAAAGCTTCTGAGCGCTGATTTGTGCATACTCTTTATATATTTCCTGAAAGGGAAATTGCAATGTATTAGAGTACCACATTATCTCACACAAAATTCATATCCTTATTATCATCAAAACTAAGAATATTGATCAGAACAAATCTTGTTCTAACACAAACATGCAATTATATTGATAATTTTATTGCTCAAATTATTCTCTAAAAAATCACTTGCATGCATTGGCCATTTGTGTTTAAAATTACTTTCAAATATAATTTTTTTAATCATATTTGAACCATGTTAAATCACTTTTAAATATAATTTTTTTATCATGTTTGAACCATGTTAAATCACTTTCAAATATAATCTATTGACTTGAATAAATCAATTAGATGTTGCATTAAGTTGGTTCAAATAATTAGACAAATTTTCAATTTTTTCATTTTTTTCAAACACGCAGTTTTTGGTAAATTGTGGCATTTTTACCTGCCATAACAGCACAAAAACCGCCACAATTTACAACATTCTGAAACAGTATTTTTAAATTTGAAATTTGAAAAATGCTGCGAACTTATTAAGTCAAGTGACCGTTTTAACTGACTTAAGAAGTGCTGTACAAAATTTAAAATTATGTTTTTACATGAACCATTGTTATTTTAAACTATTGCAAACCTTCATGAAAATGTCTCAAAATTTACCATGTTTCATAGAGGAGTTCTGCACTTATATATACATGAAATTTCAAATTAAAAATCACCTCTTCAATTGCAATCAACATCATTATATTCATTCATTTTCAAAATCAAGTGTTTTGATACTTCAACTTTTATTGAGAATTTTTTTACATGTGTTCTTCATATTATTTCAGAAAAATTTCTAGGAAAATAAGATCACACACAATTCACTACTTCCCAACATAATACATCGTTTAACCGGCCAACAGTCTATTATCACTACAAAAAATATACTAAATAGAAGAGGTTAAAGTGTAGGAGTTTTAAAAAAGAGCCTCAATTTACTTAAAAAAAGGAAACACGCCAAGTAAAAGAGGTTAAAGTGCAGGGTTTTTAAAAACCGACCCTAAATTACTTCATAAAATTATAGTTTTAATTTTTAACTCTTTTTTTGGTAAAGAAAAAAGATTAACTCTGTTTTAGAAATATTTGGATTAATTAAAGGAAGGGGTTTCGATAACTGTGTTAAATGTTCCCAAATTTTTCCCAAGTTCAATTTCATCCCATTTTCTTCTTATTGAAATGAACTCATCCTTTTCAACCTTTTCCACTCACATATAATTTCACCCATTTTCTTTTGATTTTCCCTTTCTCCTCCACGCTTGACTCACTTGTTTCCTCCACGTCGTGTTTGATTTCATCTTTCCTGCTAGAGTCACTTTTTCCTCTTCTAATTTTTCTTTTCCATCTTTCTTTTTCTGTTAATTTTTCCGTCCTCCTTCGCGTTTGTGATTAACCTTTTTTGGTTGGTAGAGTTTTAATTTTTAAATTTCTTCTCTTTTTATCATTTCCTACATTTGTTATTGATTGTTTTTTTGTTACTTTTTTTAGGTTTTCTAAATTGGGGATTTGGGGTTTCAGTTTCCATAATTCCATAACATCCAATATGAATTAGATGCGCTATTTTATCTTTCTAATTATGTGTTGATTTTGCTTTCTCAGGTTTACTATAGTGCCAATGTGTGTTTTGCTGGGTCCTGCGAAGGTGATTAGCACATTAAATAATGGTAAGGTCTTCGGAATTCGTAACTGATGTGTACTATCAATTTATCCATATATTTTTTTCTCTATCTCCAACTCTCTGAATTTGAATGACATTTTCAATTTTTTGTAGTTTACTTTGCCTTATTTACTATGTGTTTTGTTGATTTCCAATTATGTTTGCTGTTTACTTACCAATGTAGTAATCAAACAATTTTTTTCCTATTTATTATGAATTTTGAAACCAAGAAGGAATTAGAGTGCATTTTCTGATATTTGGCTCAACCTTTGCATCTTACAATTTGGCAATTGCTTCTATTACTATTTGTTGATTGTTGTTTGGTATTTGCTTTTATTGGCTACCTAAAGTAAGGAAGGAACCTGAAGTCTATGTTGTGTAAATTCAACATTCATTAGTAATTGTCTTATTAGATTATTGATGTTTAGAAGGAAGGAAAATATAGTCTTACTAATTATTTGGTAATGTTTTCTTTATTTAGAGAAAAACAAACTATTAAATATGGAAATATTAATTGAATGAATGTGTAGGTGGCTGGAACCTAAGTCTTTGATTCTTTTTAGTCTTCAATGGAATCCCCTGTATCCTTTCTATTGATGCATTAACTGGAGGACCATTTTTCTAATGATTGACATTGTGCTCTTAATATGAAATTTGTTTAAGACAAACTCCCAAGATTTATTAATGTTTATTATGAAGAGATAGTTTATAGCAAGGGCCAAATACCATAAAGGGATTAAGTGCATTCATTTTTGGATATTTCAGAGACAAACAGTAGTCTGAGACAGACAATTCCAAATATTATATTCTGTATTATTTAGTTATTGATAATTTACTCGTACATACATGATTTTTCACTAGATTAATAAGGATAAAAGATGTGACTTTGTTAATTAATATTTTACTGCTAGTCTAGAGATGCTTGCTCAATAAATTTATTGAAAATAACTATTGTATCATTCAATTTAGTTGGTTTGATATAACTCCTACTGTTTGCTCCTAATTGTACTTTTTTCAAAAGACCGGTAAAGGTTGATCAAAAGATAGAAATGTCACAAAATCGTTATTGCAATATTGGCAACAGTAAGTATATTCTCTGCCATTATTTTCATTAGTTAAATTTAGTTCGATATTGATTTTTACTTTTTAGTATATGATATTGAAGTTGTTGTATTCTTTTATAGATGATTATGGTATATAATAGCAGCTTTTGGAAACTAAAGGTAATGGAAGCTTAAAAAGAAGAGCTAGTTATGGAGAAAAGTGGTAAAGTGGATGAGAAGAATATTTAAGGTGTCAAATTTACATTCCTTTGAAATCAATAGTATTTCTCCCTCTTTATCAAATGATGTTTTCTAGTTGCAGAATGGATATGTTTCTGTATGAGTCAAGCAAAGCACATTCGTTTCTAGATTCATTAGAAGTGTTGTTCAGTTTTTATTCTTAAATGGTTTGAATCAATGGCTAATTATTAATGTAATTCTTTTCTACATTCTCATTAGCTCTGTAATAGAATAGGCATAGTCCCTCTTTAGATAAGTGCTTTGTCTGGGTTGTTATTATTTTTTCCTAATAATATATTGAATTTTAATTTGTATTATTTCATTTAGGAATACATGTACGTTATTATTATAATTTTGTTTTTAACAAAGATTATTATGTATTTTAACGATGGGTAAAAATAATAATTATAAAAAAGATATTGGTTGACTTATGGCATGTTTCCTTATAAAATCATGTCAAAGTCAGTTGAAATAATAACAATAAAAAAGGTATGAATTTTAAATATTTTAAATAACTTTTAGAGGGGTTTAAAACCCCCGTAAAATTGGTTTCCATTCAGTGGATATTAACCTCCGCAGAAATACCAGCGTTTGCTTAAAACCTCCGCTAAATACTACGACACACGTAACTGCAGCATTTATAAAAACCGCTACAGATTATTTAGGGGAGGTTAGAAACCCCCACTAATTTCAATAAAAACCGCCGCAGGTCACTTAATTTTTTGTAGTGTATCATCCATTAACAACCAAATCAACATCGTATCATCATTATGAAAATGTAATGCAGCTGACACTGTGCAAATGCATGTGGTACCAACAGGGTATAAGCCCCATTCGCAACTTACCAATTATTAGAGGTATCAATAAGGCATAAGCCTTCTTCGCAATTTTTCCAATCCAGGCCAACGTGTTTGCCAATCCAAGCCATCGTAAAAATGCAATGTATGCGACTCCATAATGCACCATCACAAAATGCAAAAAACATCAACTAAACAACAATGAGGAATAACCTCCATCTCAATCGCCAATAATTAGTGGCAGCAACAGCATCATCATCATCGTAAAAATCTGCCATCTATAATTACATTGTTTAGGTAACATCGTCACACAAAAATGTTCATACTTCACATCATCACAAAATACCACAAAACACGAGTTTCAGAAATATTTTCAAAAAGGTTTTCAATTTAATTTCATTGGATAAGATATAATTTTAGCTTTTCGGAAGTTCAAACGGCGCATCAAACGGACACCCGAGTCAAAAGTTATGAATTTTATAAGTTTTATAAAAATATGTCAATAGCAGTGGTAACAAGGTAACGCCAGGAGCGTACCCATTTACCACCTCATATTTTCACCCCAGACCTCAAAAATACACTGCGTAACAGGGTACGTCCAGGAGTGTACTCGGTTACAGCTGTTGCAGAGGCCAAAAACCTGTAATTTTTCTGCTACAACTTTTTTCCCTCAAAACTCCAAAAAAACCCATCTTTTACATACCAAAAAGTCATTATAAGACACAAATTTTCAAGTCTAACACTAGCATCATATAATCATTCATATCTAAACACCAATTCCACCAATTTCACAAAAATCACACATAAACCATAACATCATGAACACATTCAAAAACTCAATTAATCACACAAACATGGATATAAAGTTGTGGAATTTAATTTAATCTCTACCATACCCATCATCATACAAACCATTATAGAGTAAGAATCCACCTTTACCTTGGATTGAAGGTTGCTCTAAGCTTCCAATGAAATTACCCTAGCTCTTTGTTCTTCTCTCTTTCTACCCAACAAAAAAAAGAACACCGTGCTATTGCGATGATTTATCTACAATCCATTCACAAATAATTTCAAAACAGTCGTAAAATAGGAGTCCAGTCACGATTTAAAAAGAGGAAAAAATCGTTTGAAAAAAATATTAAAAGACGGACTAGCATGACTCAGTTAAATTTTGTAAGAGATTAAGTATGAATTTTTTTCTTAGGGACTAATTTGGACTCTTCCTTTTTTGTGAGGGACTAAAATGAGTCTTTATTGGTAGTCCAGTCACAGTTCAAAAGTAAGAAAAAAACCAGTTTGAAAAAATATTAGTAGAGAGACTAACATGAGTCGGTTAAATTTTGTAAGAGATTTAATAGAGATTTTTTTTCTCAGGACTAATCTGACCTCTGCAATTTTTGTGAGGGACTAAAATGAACCTTCACTAAAAAAAATAATATTAATTTAAAATGGTAATGATACTATTTATTAATTTCTTTTTCAAGTTTAAGATTTGTTGTAGTTATTGTAGTTATGAAAAGTATCGCAAGCTCGTCATTAATAATTGATGAACCTTTAATTAGGGTGTGTGACTTCACTTTTCAGAAAGAAATTGACAAATGGTGGAAAGGGAGATATCCATCAAGGTTAGTAATGGTCCAAACCACCTTACAAATTTATGATAGATTTTCTTTGCTTAAACACATTCTTGTCACATAAGTAAAAGTTTTAGATTTTGGCTTTTGTCTAAAAATTGAAAAACAAAATTTAGTCATGGTTAGAACAAAAACTATAACCAAATGAATGTCAAAACATATTTTTTGAATTTTTGTAAGATTCACAATTTTGGGTTAAAAAAATAAAAGTGTCAAACGCAAAAAAAATATAAGCACGATGATTATTCAAATATATATATTAAATGTTTAACCATTTTGTTTGAAGTGACTTTGAGGATTATTTGTCAAGAATAAAGCCTGTAGTTCTCAACTTCATAAGTAAAAAAAATTATGTCAGATCGGCACATGCATATGTTTCTCTCATATTCACCCATACACAAAAACATATAATGTTTTATGTGTCGGTCTTCTAGATATAATCTTGGACACGCCTCCTAGATAATGTTAAAGACTTTATCCATCTCCTATAAATCCCATATGGTGATCCCATCATTAAGATATAACGCATGAAAAAGATGTGTACAATTGTCTTTGATATTCTAAATAAGAGGATGGAATACAAGAGCAAAAACTAATGGCTTCAACGACTCTCCTTGTTACACTTCTGGCCATAAGTTAGCTAGTGGAGTAATTGCCATAAAATTTATCTTGTCAGATGAGAAATTTCCCCACATAAGGCATCTAAAATGTGTTGAATCACAAATCATCTCTGCCATACGATATTCCTTTGAAAAACGAATTAATGCACTCGAGAATATTGTCTAATTCAATAACATGAGGAGTTTCAGTGAACATGATGGTCGATATGGAGGGAGTGTTGGAAATTATTAATAATTAATAATATTTAATCACCATGGGTGTGTTTCAAAATGACAAGAAAATATCTATGTGAAGTTTGTATTTTGAATATGAAAATAGGCAACACTTCACGAAGTGTTCCAATAGGAAGTTTGTAATTTGAATCATAAATAGGCAACACTTCGTGAAGTGTTGCAGAATGTGAAACAATACAACCTTTGAGAACTATTGTTATAGGTGAAACAGTGCAACAGTTGAAAACTGTTGCTGTAGGCGAAATGTTGAAGCTGGCATAGCAGAAAGCAACAAAAGATTTGGAAATATTTATTAGGGAATTATCGTGTCCACAGAGATGGTGGAATGCCATTCAATAGTTTATATGGTTCCAAGCTTGGGTTTGAATGTTCAAAAGGTAAAAAGATATAGACAGGAAAAAATAAACATATTCTTAGGAGATAAATAACTTACCAGGCATGAAAATATACTCACTCGTCACAAACTTAAACTTATCGATCAGTTGCACTCAACCTACGATACTCGTCATTACCATCACGTGTCTCTCACATTAGCCTCCATCTCTGGAGCACCTAAGAGACAACTCACAACCGAGGTTATCTCTAACGCAAAGCTGCCAGAACATCCGTATTCTCGCGCCGGCGATCTCTCACGCGCCACTCAAACACGAAAGCATTAAGCTTCAACACACAAGTGATTGCCAGCTCTAAATCGATCTATAGAGTTTAGAAACTAACATAAATCTACCCCTAATATGAATCTGTGAAGTTTATCTCTAAAGCAACACAAATCCCAAACATAAATGCAAAAAGATTAAGGAAGATAACAATAACGATTCGTAAAGCATGTTTTATACAACGCCATGAACGATCAATATACATAAGTTTTGAGTAAATATACAAATAAAACCCAACACAAAAGAAATACACAAAGAAGAGAAGAGATAAACCAAACATCTCACGGGTTGTCAACTCCGATTGATGAGAAATCCACCTCCGATCATCCAAGTGCATGACCCAATGTTGTTTTCTAAGCTAATCCTAATCTAAGAATGAAGGTGATGAATTTGGGACCAAAAAATCCCCAAACCCATAACCCTTAAATGTTACAATGAAAGAATATAAAGAGAAATTTACACAGGCTCGCTAAGCGAGCTGCACTTATTACACAAAATATATAGTACAGTAAAGGTAATCTTGCTTAGCGAGATGACTTCGCTATGCGAGCTCTGAAAACTCTGCATCTCTATTTTTAGTTCATGGAAGCGCACTTGGAGTCCGCTTAGCGAGCTTCTGCAGAATTTCCATTTTATTGTGCCAAAACTGCGAAATCGAAGTCGTGCCTTCGATACTTAATTCTTCGAGGCTCCGATATGCATACATACCTATAAAACAAAGGAAAAACTATCAAACAGTACACAAAACGAATGAAAACTCAAGTATACTAATATATACACAAAATTTGGAGTTTTATTACAAAATCTATAAGAATAGAATCGATAAGTGCCACAAATATATACTCAAAATAATGACATTTTGATACTTATCAAACTCCCTAACTTGAAACTTTGTTTGTCCTCAAACAATGTCAAATAAATGAAAGAATCAAAAGTAATAAACCAAATGATCGTGAGTCAACAAGTTTCAAAAACCAAAAACAAATGTATGGCTTAACACAAAAACATATAAACAAAGTATTTACTTACCACTATCCTACAACGACAACATGTAAATGAAACGAATCCTAAGTACAAAAATCATGTAAAACATTCTAAAACAATACAAGTTCACATCATGAGTCACGCCTAGTAAATATTCATCAATGGATGAAGAACACACAAAGGTGAAGGACTTTTAACACTCATCCAACAATCTTGCAAACAAAAGATTAAATTATGCATTCGTCCAAAAATCACATTGAAATTACAAAAGCAAGAATCACAAGGACTTTTCAAGGTTGTAATGCGGCTTGGTTAACAAACAATGGATAAGTCCTAAGTCTAATCGAAACAAAAAATTGCCTAAACCTAAGGGAGTGATCAATCCACAAAGTTTCACGCAACAAAATCTTGATTAAACTTCTTCCTTAACCATAAGTTTCTCAAACCAATCACAATACTTATTAGCACAATCATTCGCTTCTCTTTCTTTTTGTTTTTCAAAACTTTTTCACATTTTTTTCTTTCTTTTTCTTTTCTTTCTTTTTCACATTTTTTTCTTCTTTTCAACCTCATAGAAACTAACCACAAGTGCACAATCATTTTTCTCCCCAACTTGAATTTAACCACATCATAATATGAATACTCTCTACTTTCTAAGGCAAGGTAAAAATTCATACAAAAAATATGGTTGAGGGTTCAAGAAAAAAAAGAATCAACATCCAAGCAAAAATGAGAACCAAACACTCATAGACAAGCATTTAGCAAAAACAACAAGGACATTGACAAAAAGCTCAAAACGGTTAACAAATGCTCACTCACTCACAAGGTAAATTGACTATTTGGCTAAGGTGGTTGTGCTCAAAATGAAACAAAATGCCTTGATCCTTTTCATGCTTTAATAAAATCAACATAAACAAAAGATTAAGCATAATAAAATCAAGTTAAAACAAAGATTGTGGCCTCCAGCATATATGAACAATGGAAAGCTTCCTCACATTTATGGTTTGGGAACTAAAGTGATTTAGTCAACAAGTAAGTAATGCAAAAGAATGAATGACATTATAATTGTATAGATGAAAAGTTTCCTAAACATGCTATGTTATAGAAAGCGACAAATGAGTACCTTGAATGATACGACTTCAAAAATAATATCCTACCATACATCTGCAAGTTGAAATACTCAAGCTTTGGAGAATCACCTAAAAATCATCGATTACTGGACCAAAATTTGAGTTCAAACAACCAACAAAAGAATTAGAAAAACAAAACTATTATATACTACTAATTAGCCTTGGTGAAAGTGGGAAAAAGGAGTGAAACAAGTGGAATAGGAATCCCATAGGTGCAAAGCCAGAAAACTGAATTTTTATGTGCTTGCTAAGCGATGACAGTAAAACTCAGAAAAACCAGAACAGAATCTGGTGTTCCAGCCATCTCCACTTCACCTAAATATCTCATAAACATAAAAATAATCAAAACTTAAAACTGTTGGGGTGCCTCCCAACAAGCGCGACGCCTTTATTGTATTAGTGTCCAAAAAATAACTTCCTCACGATGCCATGGTAACGTCTTACCGCACAACCCACAAGCAAGTGTCCTAACCAAACACTCAAAAAATGTTACGAGTACAACTATATACAGCGATTATACGAACATGAAAGAAAACAGAAGTATACAAATATGTACACAAACAAACACACACACACACACACACACACACACACTTATTATACAAAAAGAGAAAAGTTGGTGAATGTTGGATACGCAAGTTGAAAAGTGAAGATTTGTAATTAAAGAGCTAATCCGAGATCAACATGTTTCACCACATTCACCAATAAAAGTATACTTATATGTAACATATACAAGTTAACCTATATGGTGAACATAAACAAGTAAACATGTACAAGCGAGAATTTACAAGTAAACATGTACAATATATACGATATATACACAACTCAAAACCACGGAAACTATTATGATACAATTCTAACAACCATCCCCGACAACGCCGCCATTTTGTTGAAGCAAGCATAGCGGCAAACAACAAAAGATTTGAAAGTATTTATCAGGGAATTATCTTGTCCACAGAGATGGTGGAATGCCATTCAACAGTTTATATGGTTTCGAGTTTGGGTTTGAATGTTCAAAAGGTAAAAAGATATAGACATGAAAAAATAAACACGTTCTTAGGAGAGAAATAACTTATCAGGCATGCAAATATACTCACCCGTCACAAACTTAAACTTATCGATCAGTTGCACTCAACCTACGATACTCGTCATTACCATCACGTGTCTCACACATCAGCGTCCATCTCTGGAGCACCTATGAGACAACTCACAACCGAGGTTATCTCTAACGCAAAGCTGCGAGAACATCTGTATTCTCGCGTCAGCGATCTCTCGTGTGCCGCTCAAACACAAAAGCATTAAGCTTCAACACACAAGTGATTGTCAGTTATAAATCTATCTCTAGAGTTTAGAAACTAACACAAATCTATCCCTAATCAGAATATGTGAAGTTTATCTCTAAAGCAACACAAATCCCAAACATAAATGCAAAAAGATTAAGGAAGATAACAATAACGACTCGTAAAGCATGTTTTATACAACGCCATGAGCGATAAATATACATAAGATTCAAGTAAATATACAAACAAAACTTAACACAAAATAAATACACAAAAAAGAGAAAAGATAAACTCATTTCGTAGGTTGTCAGCTCCGGTTAATGAGAAATCCACCTCCGATCATCCAAGTGCATGACCCAATGTTCTTTTCTAAACTAATCCTAATCTAAGAATGAATGTGATGAATTTGGGACCAAAAAATCCCCAAAACCATAACCCTAAAATGTTACAAATGAAAGAATATAAAGAGAAATATACGCAGGCTCGCTAAGCGAGCTGCACTTATTACACAAAATATCTAATACACTAAAGGTAATCTCGCTTAGCGAGATGACTTCGCTAAGCGAGCTCTAAAAACTTTGCATCTCTGTTTTTAGTTCATGGAAGCGCACTTGGAGTCCGCGTAGCGAGCTTCTCCAGAATTTCTATTTTATTGCTCCAAAACTGCGAAATCAAAATCGTGCTTTTGACACTTTATTCCTCGAGGTTCCGATATGCATAAATACCTATAACATAAAGGACAAACTATCAAACGGTACACAAAACAGATGAAAACTCAAGTATACTAATATATACACAAAAGTTGGGGTTTTATTACAAAAACTATAAGAATAGAATCGATAAGTGCCACAAATATATACTCAAAATAACGACATTTTGACACTTATCACGAAACAGTGCAAAAGCGTTGCTGAAAGTGTGTGTTTCATCAAGGGTCGCAACCTTATGAAACAACACCACTTTAGCCTATAAATTGAACATTCTAGATTCAGAAAAATATATCTAATAACCCTATCATATTCATTAAAATTCCAGACAATTCTTCGCTACATCCAAGTTTTCGTCGGTCTTACGCAAACCCAATAAAAGACTGAATTATCTTGGGTATTCATGCGTTCCAACTCTAAGACTTATTGAGAGTGCTTGAAATACTTATAAGGAAAGTGATTTCGTTCACGATTCTACCCTCGATCCATTAGATTGAAATTAATTTTTTCTAACAATCTTATAAGTATTTACACAAAGGCTTCAGTTTCAAGTATCAAAGAGAAGAATGAAGAGAGGATAGAAAATCCAAATCAAGACCAATAGAAGAAAGAATACGAAAAGAAAATTATACTTTATATCAGGGTACAATTTATTGTTTTCATAAATTAGATAACTGTGAAAATTATAATATCAAATATTCAAATTAAAAAATTTATTTATCTGGTTGGTATCAGAACAAATATATTTTCAATAATAATTAGAACAGTGTCGAAAATGTTTTATTAGTTACGAAATAAATTTTCTTCACTTGACATGTATGGATGTATTTCATTCAATATATATCCGACATGAATCCTGAATATGTATTCGATTATAATATGAACCATTACGTTGTTTCCTATCACTAACACTATAAAGGGTGCATCAAGATTTATCTTGGCAAGTGTTGGATACATAACAAACAAATTTCTAACGTTAAAATAACTTATTAAATATAGAGTCACGAAATTGAAAATTAATGAGATTTTCCTTTTACTTTAAGAAGGTATATTATGGTTTATGAGACTTACCATGAAAATTCTCAAGTCACATAACAGTGGAATGAGATTTGTTCTAGTGTGATAACAGTGGTTAATTTATTTTAATTGCGTAGGTTATTTTCTATTGGTATGGTATGGGCAATTTTGAATCTATTATTGCTTTTGGCCAATGCAATTATTATAATATCAATACACGAAGAGAAATGGTTTTTCCATAACTCATGATATTGGTAAAAGTATCTTAAGGCAGGAGAATAAAATTGGAACGCTGTGTGTCATTTTGTGTTTAGATGATCAATTTTTTATGTATTAGTGTTTAAATAAACTGAATTTTGGAATTAATATCAAAGTGAAAATTATTAATCACCAAATTGATCAAACTTATTAAAGTTGGTGATTAATTCGTGGCTACAATTTTGATGGAAAAATATACACTCAATTTTTCTTGTATGGTGAAATGTACAAAATTCTATTAAAAATACATATTACATATATATGATGTTCTAAATCCACATATAATATGTTATAAGTAATGTCTATTTTGTGACATATGCATGGTTTATAAGTCATTCAAGAATGAGAATTTAAATGATTAAGAATATTGGTTTGTAGTATATATTTGAATGTAAATTACATGTTTGGACTCAATGAGACTTATTATTATAAAGAATATAAAGATCATATAAAGTTGGATCATGACTTATATAGACCTCTGAATTTGGAGTCTAATGTAACTACTGAATCCTGAGATGTGAAATTTTGAGAACCTTATCAAGGAGGATAAGGAATTCGAAGAACCTCGTGAGGAAGGTTTTCCGCGGATTTTTGTTGAAACAAAACCAAAAGTTCATCAATGATTGTTGAAAAACAACCTTAACTTAGAGTAAGCAGAAAATTTGAAAGGCTAAGGAATTATGACCGAACAAAATCGATTGTTGACATATTTATTTTATCTAGTAGAAGAAAATAGTGAGAACTTTGTTCGTAATATTCCTATTATTCTTCAAGTGGAAGATGATCCTAAGAATTACAATGAAAAAGTAACTTCAAGGGACTTCTCTTGGAATGATGTTATCCAAGACGAAATGGATTCAATAATGTCAAACCATATTTATAAACTTGTCGATCTACTTAAAAGATCAAGATCCATTGGATGCAAATGGATGTTTAGAAGAAAGTATCATAGTGATGGTACATTAAAAATCTACAAGGATTGATTAGTAACCAAGAGTTTTAGACAAAAGAAAGATGTTGATTATTTCGACACATATGCACTAGAGGCAAGCATAATGAAAATTATAGTTTTGTTTAAATTAGCTTCATCAAATAGATGTCAGAACAATATTCCTAAATAGAAATCTTAATGAGGAGATTTATATGGAGCAATCAGAAGGTTATGTAGTTCCTACTAGTGAACAATAATTGTCATGGGTGTTGTTCCAATATGACAAAGTTAAAGAGGATAAAAGTAACCATAGACAAAAGTGGAAACTGACTTCAAATCTGTCTAAAGGAATTTTGGTTAGTTTTTTCACTATACATCCACCAGTGAAACTTGCCTTTATAAACTGTATGAACGAATTTTGGTCAGTTTTTGCACTAACATCCACCAGTGGAAGTATAGTTAAATTTGTGTCATGTTACTGAAAGTTTGAATTTCAAAATTCAAAATGCATAACACTTCTGAAGTGGTGTATTATATTATAGGTGAACTATTGCAACATATGTTGAAAAGGTGTTGTTTTATCAAGAGTTACAAACTTATGAAACAACACATGCATAGCCTATAAACACATAAATTAAAATGGTCACACAAAAGTTAGGGGAGAATTTTCAATCTTATCAAAACAAGAATTCAAAATGCTTTTCATCATCAAAAAGGAGGAGATTGTGAAGAATATATCTTATATCTAGTTTTGATGAAGACAAAGACTATCAAAGAAGAAAAGGATCAAAAGTGTCATGCACATCAATGATAAAGTTGATCAAGAAGGTTGAACATAGAAATTCAAGTGAACATTTGAGACAAGACAACTTAACTAAGGTACTCATTGCAATTTATACTATAATACTTTAAATTGCTCATAAATTTATCTCTCACTTCATCTAAAAACCTTTTTCATCTACATCTTGTGACAAGTGTTTGTACACAAAGTTGTGTGAAAATATTGTGATATTCCTTTGTCTCTATGTTGATTACATGTTGATCATTAGCAACTAGATGAATTGAATCTTAGAAACAAAGAGGTTTCTAGCTTCCACATTCAAGATGAAAAATCTTGAAATAATGGACACTCTTTTGATCAAAGTAAAGCGAAAGAGTGTGGGTTTAAAACATAGTCAAACACACTATATTGAGAAAAATTCCACATTCAAGATGAAAGATCTTGGACTAGTTGACACTCTTTTTGGGATCAAATTAATGCGAAAAAAGTGGGGGTTATGAACTTAGTCAAATACACTTTGTTGAGAAAACTCTTGATAAGTTCAAACTGTCACGTTTCAAAAAAGTGATTATTCAATTTGATCTTAGTGTCAAAATGATGATGGAAGATTTATGGCTATATTAGAATACACAAGTGAAATTGGTTTTCTAATGCAATATACTATATGCGATATAGCAGTTGCAAATAGTAAATGAGTAGATTTACTAGCAATCCAAATGGTGAGCATTGGAAGACCATCACAAGGATTTTATTATCTTTTAAAACCAAAATTTTGATATTCATTATGGTAGGTTTCCTACCATATTAGAAGGATATACCAATAAGGTTTGGATATCGAGTTTTGGAGATCATAAACTTATAAATTTATGGATATTTACACTAGCTGGGATCTAATTTCTTGGATGAGCAAGAAATAAACATGCATCATTTTTTAAAAACCATGGAATCAGAGTTTGTGGCTCTCGCTTCCGCTAGTCAAGAACTTGAATGGTTGAGGGATCTTAAGTTGGAAGTTCCATTGGTTAAAGATAATATTTTAAAGGTGTTGACACATTGTGATAGTCAGGCCATTTTAGCTAAAGCATTCAGCAAAGTGTATAATGGAAAGTCTAGGCACTGAGGTCTTAGACATTCTTTTATGAGAAAATTGATTAAAGATATAATCATTTCACCCACATATATACGATCGATCTATAATTTGGGAAATTCATTTACTAAGCTACTGGTCAGAGACTTAGTAAAAACAACCTCGAGAGGTATAAGGTTGAAACTCCTTGAGTAAGAGTTCCGACAACGGCGGAAACCCAATCTTATGTTAACAGAACATTAACCTCAAGATTCAATGGGTAATAACAAGTCGTTGATTTGGATAATTGTCAAACATTTCGTGATAATGTTGATCTTAAAAATGAGGGTTGATTTTTATTTTAAACTCTTAATGAAGTTCAATACTGAGGGTACGTGTCTCATGGAAAAGGACACAATACGAACTTCACCTATGTGAATTTCGAGATGGTGTCGTCTCAAAGTGAGAGTTGGAGTTTCTCTCATGAAAAAATCATGAAACAAGATAGCATATGACCATAAATAAGTGCTAGGCGAGAAATGTAGGCGAAGAACCCTTAAAGAATGTGTGTAACGTAATGCCGGTATAATCATATGGATAGATGGTTTAAAAGCATTTCTACCTAACATTCCAATTAGACTTTGTGTTGTCCTTACTAAGGTTAAGTTTTAAATCGAAAGATACTTAACTCTATTAACATTCTTTGTTTCCTTTTTCTGGAATTGATCTTGTCATTATTAGAACAAGTGGGGGATTGTTGGAAATTGTTAATAATTAATAATACTTAATCACCATGGGTGTGTTCCAAAATGACAAGAAAATATCTATGTGAAGTTTGTATTTTGAATATGAAAATAGGCAACACTTTGTGAAGTGTTGCAATAGGCAGTTTGTAATTTGAATCAGAAATAGGCAACACTTCGTGAAGTGCTGCAGAATGTGAAACAATACAACCTTTGAGAACTGTTGCTGTAGGCGAAACAGTGCAATGGTTGAAAAATGTTGTTGTAGGCGAAACAGTGCAAAAGTGTTGCTAAAAGTGTGTGTTTCATCAAGGGTCGCAACCTTATGAAACAACACCACTTTAGCCTATAAATTGAACATTCTAGATTCCGAAAAATGTATCTAATA
Source organism: Vicia villosa (assembly GCF_029867415.1). NCBI lineage: Eukaryota > Viridiplantae > Streptophyta > Magnoliopsida > Fabales > Fabaceae > Vicia > Vicia villosa. The sequence goes on from NC_081180.1 coordinate 173,564,412, forward strand.
AGCCTATCATGTTCATTAAAATTCCAGACACTCTTTGCTACATCAGAGTTTTCGTCGGTCTTACGCAAACTCGATAAAAAGCTGAATTATCCTGGGTATTCCTGCGTTCCAACTCTAAGACTTATTGAGAGTGCTTGAAATACTTATAAGAAAAGTGATTTCGTTCACGATTCTAACCTCGATCCATTAGATTGAAATTGATTTTTTCTAACAGGGAGAAGTTTATATAAATGTTTTACCTTTAAAATTTTCCCTATTTCTCTACTACTATATGGTAGAGTCACTCTTGATTACCCAAACATTTTTATAAAGTATATTTTATAGTAATATATTAAAATATTGTAAGTTAATTAGCTTAAAATAATGAAAAAAAACTTTCTTAGGAGATAAAATTGTATGACATAAACTGTAAAATATAATATAATAAAAATTATTAAAAAATACTCCCTCCGTTTCTTTTTAAATGTCGTTTTAGCATAAAGTTCTTCAACCAAGACAGTGGATTATTAGAGTTACTTTTTCAATTATACCCTCATTTAATTTCTCTTTCCAAATAAATTCAATCATACACTCTTTCTCCTTTTTCAATAACTAATTGAAAAAATAATTAATTTTATGGAAAATGTGAAGTGGAGTTATTGTTAAAATAAGGGTATAATTGACTAATTATAACATTAAACTATAAAAACGACACTTAAATGAAATTTTTTTTTCTTTCTAAAACTAAAACGACACTTAAAAAGAAACGGAGGAAATAATTAGTAATATTTAATTAAATAGTTAGTTTGTTAGATATAAATGCATTCTTTTTGGTGTCTGAAGCTGGTCTCTTTTTAGATATAATTAGTAATATTTAATTAAATAGTTAGTTTGTTAGATATAAATGCATTCTTTTTGGTGTCTGAAGCTGGTCTCTTTTTAGATAAATCATATTTATTAATAAACTTTAGTTTGTTTATTTTTAAAATAACTCTAGCTTGACATGGACTCTAAGTAAAGTCGAACATATGTTCAAGATCTATATATCCTACCCCCGGCCCATAGGATTCTTGTAATTAATGTGTTTTTTGTGAGCTTTCTCTCTTAACTTGGCACGGCTGTAAAGTAATAGAATAATAATTGTTAAGCTTAGTTCATATTCATTGATTGATTATATAGACACTACTAAAATAGAATTGATTGGTAAGTACTAACTTACAACAAACTAATCCTAAATTATATTATAAATAAACAGTAAGTATATAAACTAAAGGTTAATAGACATTTGTCCCCCGCCATATAGGCGTGTTTCGGTTTACTCTCTATTAATTTTTTTTTTTTGGATTATCCCCCTGTATTTTTAGGGTACCCCCTAAGCGTGTAAAAAACTGTGAAAAATCAGGGGGGTAAATAAAAAAAACAAGGTTGCAGGGGGTCCTAGGGGGTAAATCATAGAGCTTTTCATATTTCAAGGGGACAATCCAAAAAAAAAATTAATAGGGGGGTAAACCGAATCTCGCCTATATGACAGGGGACAAATGTCTATTAACCCTAAACTAAATAAACTTAATACCACTCTCAAATTGTCTCTCAAATTGGAGAGTGGTTGTTTGAAACTCGCAGCTTGGAAAGAAGAAGAGAGATGGGTTGTGGATCCAAAATTTTGGTGAAAATATCAACCATCTAGTGAATGCTTTTAGTTGCAGCTTGGAAAACACTCGTAATAAAAAGTTTTGAAAAGAAAATATTGTTTAATGTAACACTACTACAAATAATACAATGTATGATTAAGCTTTCATCTCATTCAACAAATAACCAATGTATATATTTTGGATGTGCCAAATTTTTTTAATTAAAACGTATAAATATATTCCCTCAATTGCAATGCAATACTGAGGGATAGAGTAACTAAGACTATGTTTAGGAATTTGGAGGGGAGTGGGGGGAGAATTTTGAAAAATAGGAAAAATTGGGTGAAAAAAATAAAAGATTTTGGGTATGAAAGTTTTGGAGGGTTTGATTTTATTCATAACACCAAAAACCCCATAAAATGGGAAAACTCAAAAATTGTATTGAAAGAGGGTTCTGGAGGGGTTACATAAAATTTTCAAATATCTTTTAGGTTGTTATACTATTTTGAAAATTAAAATTTTTGTAATAATAATGACTCTTTTATCATTCTAAACAAAAGGATTTTTTTTTTAAAAATGTCAAATATTTTTCTTTATTTTTTTAAAAATTTGTTTTTGGAAGTCTTCTCCCCTCCAAACTCTCAAACATAGCCTAAGGGATACGCTTCGAATCCTATTAATTGCAGTTTATGTTTCATTTCTTTTATATCTATTTCTTCGGCTATCCTAACAATCGAGGGGAAAGATTACTCATTTTTTCTATAAAAGCATATGTTTATTAAGTTTTGTCATAACCTAACACATTTGTTGCCTCTCAAACTCGTAAACATCATTATCTTGTAATGGATTGCAAGACAGAAAAATATTTAAGGTTTCTTAATTAGTTAGAAAATCTTTCAAGATTTTGTGTTATTGTTGTTTACCAACCTTGATCAAACATTTTTCTACTCTTGTGATTCATGTCATGGGATATCGTTGTTGTTCTTTCCTTGTCTGACAACATTGAGAAACTTATTCCTAATCATACTTAAAAATATTGTAATCCAATAAGAAAATAGTGGATGGTAAAAATCTTTAAGTGGTATACCTTACAGTACACTATTTTCTTTCTGGGTATGCAATAAAAGTAATATATTTCCTCGATTTGTCTGAAAAATGATGGAAAATGTCATTCTTTTATTTCATATAAAAATATTTGTTGTCCATAAACAAATATTTGTCATCCATTTATTAAGTATTGACACTTAAGACATTGTTAACACATTAATCCACAAAAAATATTAGTGATTCGAATGAAAATGTCACAACAACTATTCAGAATGTGAACGTCACACTATATATCTAAAACACAAACATTCTAAATCATAAACATGGATAGTAAAAGCATTAGAATTGAAAAAAGTGAAATTTTGAGGAGTGTGAAAACGGTCTTTGTGATGGATTGCAATAGCAGAAAATAATATTGGTTCAAGGTTTGTGTTCTTTACATAGTGTCTTGTTTTTATACATGATAAATTATTTTCTTTATCTAACCTTTGTTAATTTTATATCAGAAAGAAATGAATGAGAAACTATTGAGAACATATTAAAATATACGGATATGCAACAAACTTCAGCATTTGTTCTTCAATAAGATTCACAAGGATAGTGATTATGATGTTTCAGAATTTTTCTTGTATATTTAAACAAAAATAATGTAAAAATATGAAAATATGTATTTCAATGGAACATGTGAAACTATATATATATATATATATATATATATATATATATATATATATATATATATATATATATATATATATATATATATATATATATATATATATATATATATATATATATATATATATATATATATATATATATATATATAGGGAGTATATCCAGTGAGAACTAATATCTATTGTGAGAAACAAGAACTATTGATATGAATCGTCAGATTTAATTAACGTTTAAGATTTAAAAACTCCATATCAAGAAATACTTACTGGATTATTTTTGTTAAGATTAATATGTAAAAATTCCATAAAAATAGATTCTTACTCAAAATAATTATGATTATTAAATATTTCTCTACTATGTTTATTATTTAAAAATTTTATAACAAATAATCTTATAAAATTATTTTCCTATTTGTTATAATTATATTTAATATTAAAAAATAACAATTTAAAACTACTGATAATTCATTACTAATAATTCAATGAAAAGAGCTATATATATCTTAGGTTATTTTCTTACTTAATAATTTTTACTACAATGAATAAATCGTTAATAAAATATTGAAAATCTAGTTTGATTTTGGAAGCAAGTCTAGAAAATTTTATTTATCAAAATATATTTTGAAAAAAGTATAACTATATAAAATGGGAGATACAACGTTAAAATATATTTTTTAAATCAAATTAAATTTTTAAGAGATAATATTTTTTAAAGAAACTAATGAAATCTTTTTATTTATTTTTATTACTAGGAATATGTCTAAAAATATATATGTTTCTGATTATTTTAAATTTAATATTATTTTTTGGGATTTTTTGTATTCTTCAAAAATATATATAGTTTATATCATTTTTATTTTAATTAAAATTTTTAAATAGATTTAAATTACATTTTATATTCATATCCTAACTAAATTTTAAGCATTTTTATAACAAATATTTTATATTCATATCCTAATTAAATATTAAATATTTTTATAACATTTTAGTAAAGATGTAATTATTGGAATAAAATTATTTTATATAAGAATTTCTTTTTATGGAATGTTTATTAAGTTCAATAGAAAAAAAATTCAATAAGGTGCTTTTAATATGGAATCTTTAAATCTTAAACGTTAATTAGATCTAACGATTGATATTAATAGTTCTCATTTCTCACAAACCTATTAGTTCTCACCGGATACGCTCCCTATATATATATATATATATATATATATATATATATATATATATATATATATATATAGGGCATATCATATGAGAATGCCATATTTATATGAGAATGTGAGAATGAATCTGAACCGTTGGATTTTAAAATAAATGGTGGAGATTATGGCTGAATCTTTTTTTTCTCTCTCCTGCATCTTGAAATAAATGAAGTAGGAGAGAGAAAAAAAAGATTCAGCCATAATCTCCACCATTTATTTTAAAATCCAATGGTTCAGATTCATTCTCACATTCTCATATAAATATGGCATTCTCATATGATATGCCCTCTATATATATATATATATATATATATATATATATATATATATATATATATATATATATATATATATATATATATATATATATATATATATATATATATATATATATATATATATATATATATATATATATATATTCCAAGAGTAAGTGTAGAAGACTTACTCCAAATCTTAACCATTGATTATCATTAATTTAACGGTTTTAATTGATCATTTAATTTAATTATTTTTGGAAATATTTTTTTATATAAAAAATTAACTAAAGTCGTTAGATTAATGATAATCAATGGTCTAGATTTGGAGTAAGTTTTCAACACTTACTCTTGGAGAACCATTGTTGACTTGTTTACTTCAAACTAAAAATATAGATTTATGTAGTTTTCAAACTTGTCCATAAATTAAGGTAGTCACGCCAAAAGGAAGTTGCGCGTACACCTCCTCATTAAGATCACACAATTGGAAAGCCTTATTAACATCTAGTTTGAGGAGATTTCAGTGTAGTGAGAAGCTATGGCTAGTAATAGTGTTATTTTTGTCATTTTAGCAATTAAAAAGTATTCATGTAGTTTATGCTCTTGATTTTGTTCAACCTTTAGTCACCGATATTGTCTTGTAATTATTGATCCATTAACATGTCTTTTAATCTTATATACTCAAGTTGTAGCCAATGTCAATTTTTTTAGGTGGATGAAGAGTAAGATGCCATGTCTGTTTTTGTTCTAGAGCTGATAACTCTTCCTATATAGCATTTATCTCGTAGTCATGTTTTCTTTCTTGTTTGTATGTGTGAGGTTCAAATTGAATTGTTATGGAAAAATGTATCATTTGTAATTCCAAGGATATTATTGCAAACAAACTCATCAAATCTTTTGGGTCTAATAATGGTTTTGTTGTTATTTTAATGTGTGCAAGATGGAGGTAGGGGAGGAATGAGAATATAACTATATAAGGTGATAGGTGTATGTGAGGAACGGTCAGGAGAATGATTGCAAGTGGTAATATGTAGATCTAATTATGTGGAAGGTGAAGGAGGATCATTGATGGAATTTATGATAGTAGTAGGGCATAAGGCGTCATGCTATTCCATTTCCTTTTAAGTAGATCCTAAGAGCCAACTCCTCTAGGTAAGATCCTCCTAAAGGTTGTCCCTTTCAATAAGGATAACATCGAGCTACTTTTGCATGGTATCCATATCCTTTATAAGACTATCTTGGGCAAAGACTTTCACTTGCCTGAAGCGCCAATGGATATTACAATGGCCATTCACTGTATGTGGTAGGACATCTCAACCATCACTTTCTTTCTACTTGACTCGGTCATGCAAGAAAAGTAGGTGTAATCACCATCTGGAAAGTTGGCTTAAACGTCTTTGGCATATTAGAAACCAATGGTGAGAAGGAAAGTCTGTATAGAATAGGAGGGGCACATGTTAGGTTCCCATATAGTTAATTTTCCATATTCGAGCGCCCCGTATTTAGCCTCTTTGGGTCTATCTCAACTTGAATAGGCCTCTTATCCTTCTCTCTTCTATAAGAGTCATCATTCACCGCCTTCGTTGAAGGTCGGTAGGCGTCACTATTTCCCGAGCGCACATTAGATTTCTTACTCCGGGTTTCAGAGAATGAAGGAATCTGATTCATTCCTCCCTTATGGCATGACTCTTTCAAGTTGATTCTTTAGTTTCTAATGAACCTGTTATTGACCTCCCCCTGATCAATTTTTTCTGAGCCAGCACGGGTGCCTTTACTTATGTTTTAAAGGTGGTGGTGAGAAAGTATTCTTGTTGTGCCTCTTCTTCATCATGATCAAGTCATTAAGTATGCTCATGTTGTCTGCAAAACACAGAAAATTAGTAGTGAATAAACAAGATTAAATAGGAAGTACTAGAATTCATATGCATCTCCTTACAAAATATCATCTTTCTCTCTTTTTTAGTGGCTTCATCGACCAACAATTGTGTTCCTATATATCGCCTCTTCTGCTGGCGTACCTGGTCGTCACAAGGACCGGCCCCTTCCATAAAACCTAGGCCTTTGTTGCAAGCACAAAAAGTAAGTATGTAAATTTATCATCTCCATGAAGACTGATTGTGTTTTAAATACTGTTTAATAGTTTATATGATTGTAATGATGATTTTTCAAACATTGTTTGTTTGTGGAATAGAAATTACATCAATAAAATGATAGAAAGTAAATTGAACACTAGTGTTAACAGTTGAGAAAACTTGTTGGTGTTATATTTCATCGATATATCTTCATGTATTATCATTGATTAGTAATATGCAATTCAAATCAGCTATTAATATTACCGCACATCTCTTATGTTTGTAGCTCATGTCTAAATCAAAAATGTGAGATCAATTGTATTGCCTAATAGATGATCTCGCAGCCTATTAACCAATATGACAACATTAAGCTTCGATAGTTCACACGGATATTAAAATTAAATTTATCTCTAGAGTTTAGCATCTAATAGATGAAAAACTTGGATCTGGTAATGGAAAATACCTTTCAAATGTCAAGTCAAACCATGAAAACGTGTTTTAGATAGGTAATCCAAAACAAGCATTAAGTACGAAAAATTCATCAATATTAAAGCATAAGAAGAATTACATAGAATGTCATGATCTTAATCAATACATGAGTATTAGGATAACCACATCTAACCCCTAACAAAGAAAAATTAGTCAGGCTGAATCATCGTAGCTATACAATTAAGACTTAGAAGAAAGAAGTTGAATAACATCAATAACGATTCCTTAGACAATGCTTTTTCCCTCAATATTCATCTTATTTCCTCACTTGTTGTGTTTTTAGTATAAATGGGTTCTCTTAGTCTCTACCAAGGAAAACACTAAGTTCCCTTTCTGAAATGATTGACACCCCTATTTATAGGATTTTGATATGACCTTCTCGCTAGAAGAGGCTTGTAGCTCGCTTAGTGCCCTTACTTTCTTCTCCATTAACTTATGCTAGCTCGTCTGCAAGTAGCCTTTGTTGCCTATACCTCACTCTGCACGCCTCCGAAGCTTGTATAGCGATCAAAACTTTACGTGCATATGAAGTAACTTAACCATGAAGTAATGAACAGCTATAACTTCCGTAACGAGTTTAATATCGTACTTATCAAGAATTTTTGCTTAATCTTGAAGTTAATTGGCTATGAAGTCTTTTCTTTGTGTCATAGCTCGCTTAGCAAACTTTGATTGTTAGAAGGATATTTTTGGCTTATTTTTGTGTTTTCTTGATTCTTTTTACATGTACTTACTTAGTGAATACACGATTAAAAAGTTCTTACATATGTTTTATCTTGTTTTACTAATAAGTTAGGGATTTTTTTCACTGATTATTTGCAAAACAACTTAATGAGTGCATATTTTATGTATTTTTTCCATTTAACATCCTTCTCAAAAGGAAACAAGATCAATCTTCAAAGCCTCTTCCTCTAGGGAAGATTGCAAAAACTTGAAGACATAATTGTTCTTAACCTTCAAAAAGTGATTGTTCCTCCAGTACTTAGGAAATGTATCCACACATTTTGGAGCCCCCTAAAGCAATGGGACACCAAGAAAAACTCGCTGGTAATACACACAAATTCTTATGAGCCTCATGACTATGGGGGATGATCAAGTAGTATCAGTTCTTAAAGTTTTTAAAGATGTCTGTGTAAACTTCAAACATTTTTCTCACATATATGAATGAACGTAGTCCATGCTCCCGATCCACCATGGCCGAGGCACATTGTACATTCAAGAGGTGGAAGAATTTTTTTTACGGTGAAAGTATCTCTCTTATATTCACTTCAATAATAGAATACTTTTATGTAAGCCCAACTCATTGAATTCAATTACAAGGGGAAATTTTTAATTGATTCATAACCCCAACTTCAAACTCGTTGAAATGAAATATGAATCACATTTTGTAAAACAACACTCATGGATGGGAAATATACACCTATCAAAGTGATTGCATAATCATCTGTTGGACTCTACATTGGAGATTGTCTAGTTAGAAACAGACCTAGGTTCTCATGGGTATTCTCCGTCTGTTGTGCCTCATTGAACACAATCGACGTACCCAAGATGTCTCCTTTCATCCATGGATACTGGTCTGCATCAACAAGGAACTCGAGACCTCGTTGTCCCCTTTGTACCATCTTTTTCTCACTATCAACAAGCAAAGAATTACAACTGTGAGTTCTGAAATGCGGTAGAAACTCAACCCACCACCTAAATTCATCATCACTCAGTTCTCGACCATACTGGCACTTAAAGGCCTTAATAAAAACATGGCGGCATTTGCGTGAACTCGCGTGTTATAACAACATCTCCACTCCCCTACACTGTGAGTCTAGGACCACGTGGAAAAGATACTAAATTAAACGTTTCAATTACAAGACATACATTTAATGTGTGTGTTTCTAAGGTCATCTAGTCTCATTCAATACGTCTCTGACCTAGTCTCTAAGGTGGGGACCGACCTGGATACTTCAAGTAAACGAAGAATAATGGTCTTGAGGCCGATCTCATTGATCTCTTCATAGTCTTGACTTCATACCTCGTAGTAAGGACTTGGAGGCAATTGTTTCGGACTGGTTAAAAGGCCCAACAAGACCTACCTAATACGGGAGGGCCTAATCTAGTACACTTAGGGGTATTCATGGATTAATAACCAAACCAAATTGAACCATATATATGGTTTGGTTTGGATCTTAAAACCATTTCCTTAAAACGGGTTAATTTTTTCAAAACCGGTTTACATGTGGATCGGTTCAGTTTTAAACCGGTTTTTTATAAAAACCAATTTTTTTAAAAAAACAATTTTAAAATCGGTTTTTCTCAAAACCAAATTTTTATCTTTTAAAAAAAACCAATTTTTTTTGTAAATAGTTTAAAATCGGTTTCCTCAAATCTAGTTTATTAATTTCAAATGTAAATATGATAACAATTTTAATCATTTTACTGTTCATAAATCTAATTCCTTTATTTTAAAGTCACATAATTTCAATCTCTTATTATTATTATTTTAATCTCTCACCTGTTGATTGAGTTAAGAAGTATATTATATATAAGCACACCTTCATACACAGTGCATGATTAAAGAGAAATAGAGAGAGAAAAGGGAGTTAAGGGCAATACATAAATGGTGAAGAAATCAGACAGCAAGAAAAATCACCGTTGACGAGGAATCCGAATGCTAGCTTTCATTTTTGGTGAGCTTTACAAATTTATTACATAATAAAATTTGGGTACCCAGTAACTAAACCAAATTATTATTATGGGTATCGGTTTATATTTGGATAACAAAATGGGTATCCGATTTTATATTTTATCATTTGGATTGAGTTTTAAAAAGTGGAATAATTTGGATACCAATTTAGTTAAGGATAACCGATTTTTTTGCACACCCCTAAGTACACTCACATATTAGATTGATGAACAAGTGGACTCTTTCTAGGAGGACGCGTATCAGAGTCAAGCCACTTGTCCATCTTAAGTCGTTAGATCAATCCAACGGTCTTCCACAACCCACGTCGTGCCAACAATTACCATTTTCACCCGCCAATATATAAGCTCGCTTACGCGCCGTAAAAAATACATTTTCATTCTTATAAAATTACATCTCTCTGATTTCACTAGCTTGAATGTTGAAATGTTAATCTTACATATATATATATATATATATATATATATATATATATATATATATATATATATATATATATATATATATATATATCTCCGCTCATCCGTATCAAAGACCTACATTGTGATATAAAAAAAATTCCACATTTACACATCCTCAATTTTTGTTTCACACCAAAATAAGTTTTAATAAAATTCAAATTTACAGCTAAGTTATCTCAAGTTGTACTATATTACAAGAGTTAAGTCGGGATGTTAACAATCTTGATTGAAAGTGCCACCCAAAGTTGATAAAACAAACATACGATGAGTGATTCTTTACTGAACATGATGCAATATGTTAGATTGTCGGTCTTAATTTAGGAAGCAACATCGTATTATCGTGAACACGTGAACACACATGACAAAAGAGCTGCACACACTAGAGGTACATTTCGCTGGAATTAGTCCTATTTCCGTATCATTTCTACCAGATTTTGCCCTTCATAATTTTCTTATTTTATGCTAACATACGTCAACAATTTGTCACTAAAGAACAAAACAACCGTTGTCATTTAGTAAAAAAATGATTATTAGAATGTATGTAGCCATAGAAACATCATCATTATGAATAATGAACTAATTTAGTCCTTTTAAAACCATTAATAAGCTTAAAATAGATCAAAAATATCTTTGTTATTTCAAAAAGTTATGCTCCCTTTTTTATAGCCTCAATTAGAGCTGTCAATATGCGCTACCCGACCCTAAACGGGCCGACCCTAGCAGGCCCTGGACTTTTTAGGGCAGGGCTAAAAAAGCCTTGTATAATATGGGCTTAAGATTTACTACCCGAGCCCGGCCCTAGATGGGTTTCGGGCTACCGGGCCTTAAATGGGCTTTTTATTTAAAAAATTAAAATAAAAACTCCATGATATTTATTATAAATAAAATTAAAAATTATGTTATTTTAAAAATAATACATTTTTAAGTATTATATTATCGCTTATAAATACTATAATGTGTTTTTAAATACAATATATGTCTAAATTATATAAAATAATACTTGAATATTTATTATAAAAGAAAAACTAATAGAATAAGATGAAAAAATGTTGATTATATTAATGTATAATATTTAAAAGAGAAAGATTGAATAAAATAGAGATAAAATTTAGTGAAGTAAGAAAAATCAATACGCTATTTTGGAATAAGATAATATAAATATTAATATATTTTTTAAAAATTTATAATTATGCGGGCCTGATGATTTACCCACGGCCCATATGGGCTAGCCCTAATGGGTAGCGGACTTTTCAGGGCTGGGCTAAAAAGGCCCCGAAAAATATGAGCTCTAATTTTAAGGCCCAAGCCCTATGATTTTTCGGGCCCGACGGACTGGCCCATATGGGCTAGCCCATTTTGACAGCTCTAGCCTCAACCGCTAAACAAGAATTGGTAAATGTCCCAATGACACATGAATATGAATATGATATTTCTGTATTAGTTAATGGAAAAAACTAACATGTGACCCAAGGACACACGTTAATAAGCTATTTATAAAAATATTTTCTTAAAACATATGCATTCAATGTGTTGAAACTTTAAATATAAATTTATAATATTTAATTATATTTAATTTTTTTTCTAATTTCTAATATCTTTAACATGTATACTTAGGGCACATGGACACATGTTAGTATGACCCTTAACTAATTTAGCTTTAAAAAATTGAATTTTTATTCTAACTATTAACAAATTATATTACCAAAAAGGAACAAACTAACCATGTATATTTTATTGGATAAGACCAACCTTTTTTATGAAACCTAAATGCTCTATAAGTCCTAATGGAATTGGCTTATGTAAAAAAGTTAGCTTGTGGGACACCTTAGTACAAACTTTTTTTTAGGCATACCTAACTATAGACATAGAAAGTGGAAAGAGTTTTGAACATAAATTTAAGTACAAAAGGAAAAAATAACTAGACGGTAGAGATTTTAGAAAAAATGAGTAAAAGTTGTTCGATTATCTATAAGACTCGAAATAATTGAGATTGTAGACTTATTTTACATAAAATAACACTGAAAATTGGAATTTATAATTTTAGAAGTGAGATTTTGATGCCCATAACTTTGATTATTTGAATAAGTTTTCATTCTCTTTCACTTAAATAAATTTGATCCGAAGTCAATTAATAATGCTCAATTGCTAATAATAAGTAGAGTATAATAGAAGATTCAAATACAAAAATTAATCTCTCGAGTTAGAGAAGAACACAATAAATGACAAAAATTAATCTCTCGAGTCGGATAAGAACACAATAAAAGACAATAATTAATCTCTAGAGAGCCGAAGAAGAACTCAATAAATGGCAAAACTTAATCTCCATGAAAAAAAATTATAGTGTTGCGTGTAAGGGTTACAAATTAACATGTTCGCTCCATTTATATCCGCTCTACAGAAATCCGTAAAAAATAGAGGTGGCGATGCGAAACCGCGAACTACGTGCTCAGAATTGAATTCGAACTCAAGACCTTTGATTAAACTGAAAGAGAACTCAAGTGCTTTTGGGTCAACTTTGGGTCAACTTAGCTAGTTTTACGAAACCTTTCCTCCTTTTTTTTACTCGATTACTCCTTGTTCAAAACTAACAATATACACACAAACAAAACTATCAAATAACAAGCAACACTTGTCATTTCGAAAAAGAAAGAAAAAAACTGAACAAAATATAACGATGAAACCCGTTTGCTTCAATTGGATGGATGCAAATAAAAAAGCAATTAAACCTAAAAAGTTGATCAAATATAGTTTAGTTATGAAAAACATTAAAATCAATCAACGTCTGTAGCAACAATATTAAGAGCAGCTACATCCTTTTCATTTCATTAAATGCATATTAAAGGTCTAAAAAAACAATGAAAAATGCAACTAACATGTAAGCATGAAACAAAAAGGACTACATCAAACTACTATACCCAACCTTTGTCAAAAAAACATTACGGATTCGGTTTGGTCGTTTTCCAAACCACACGAGGTGTCTAAAACTTGTCAGATGAGAAATAAAGTGCTTAATATAAGAGTGTAGACTGTATCAAGTTGTGCAGTATAATCCACTACCAAGAACCTCATTTTCAATATTAACACTACCTGAAAAAAGAGAAATATGGCATGCATGTGGCGCAAGAATGCCTGCAGTGGGAAGAAACCACCGTCAGACGTGCCGAGAGGTCACCTGGCTGTGACTGTAGGAGAGGCAAACAGGAGGTTTGTGATAAGAGCTGACTACCTGAATCATCCAGTGCTTCAACAACTGCTAGACCAAGCATATGAAGGATATGGATTTAACAAGAGTGGTCCTCTGGCTATACCTTGTGATGAGTTGCTATTTGAAGATATTCTTCATTCACTTGGAGGAGGGACACAGACACAGACACGCCGATCCTCTTCGCATGTGCTTACAAAAAAGCTAGAATTGTGCTTTTCCAAAGACTCAGTACCGCTACTTGAAGCTTTTGACAGCAAAAGGAGCAATAACTATAAGCATTGACTGTAACCAACGAGAACGGTTTTCTCCTTCACTGTCCTCGGTTGTTTACATTCACTATTGTCCATGAGTAGTTCTTAACAGCCATGTTGTATTTCCATAATGATGTCATGTCAGATTGTCCAGATGCAATATCTGCTACCTACCTATCTACCTACCTTCCTCTTTTTCTTCAGTAGATTAATTTCTGCGCTCGTGTGTGTAGCGTGTGTAATTCCCATTCATCTTTAGATTAATTTCTGCGCTCGTGTGTGTAGCGTGTGTAATTTCCATGTACCTGAATATCTAATGATGCATGTATCTATTTTTAACTGATATGCTGTATGTCAGTCTCTGATGATGCATTAATATAACTAAGTTATGGTTTGAAGCATTAAAAGGCAAGCAGGGTCATAAGTTGTTTTAAGGATAATAAACATTAACAAATCAACAGCCGACTATATCCCAAGAATTCAATTTGATTTTTAGTTTCAATCAAATTAGGTTGCAGCCAGCAAGCCAACCATATTCAATTTTGAAATATTAAGATATGACAGATTATGCAAGTAGCAATCCAGGGAGTTCACAAAACTCAAAGCCACATAGGAAAACATTACATACTATTAATTAGAATTGAGGCAACCTTATAAAATCAGTTTGTAAAGTGAGGACTCCACTAATAAACATATATTCAAACTATATCACATTCGATGTGGGACACTTAACACACACCCTCACGCCCAACACTATTGAGATTGGTGCATGATGTAAATAAACATGTACTCAAACTATTTCACATTTTATATGGGACTCTTACACACTCTCGGGCCCAACACTTTTGGGTTTGGTGTGTGGATATAAATAGTGGTAGCCCGATAGCAGAATCCTACAAACATGTAGTCTAACGGAGCTTAGATAGACTCTGATATCATCTTAGAATTGTGGTTGAGTCTAACTCAACTTTATAAAACCGGCTTGTAAAGTGAAGATTTTTCCCATTTATAAACATATTTCAGGTAACATTTTATTTGATGGGGGCTCTTAACATATACATACCATAGGGCTTTTGAGAAATCCTCATGTATTTGCGCTAAAGTTCCCAAATTGGAGATCAGTGTTGTTTAGCTCATAAACTTGGCATATTTAACTTACCGCAGTCAGCACAAAATAAATACTCCCAGACCCAGCAGTCTCAAGCATAAGTAAAAGTTGGTTGGACCAAAAACATCAATTTTTTTACCAACTTTTGCATATTTTTGAGACTGGAAGGAGTACTTCATAACAATGTGATAAGTGTTGAAACACTAGGAGAACCTTTCTTTGAAAGCTATTATAAAGGGGGAAGAACCAAGTCACTTAAATATTCTACTAGCAACTTATACAAATCGAAATGGGACTTGGATATCCCATAATACCTATGTTCCACCATAGCACCTCCCCTGAGAGTTGACATTCCGTTGCACTCTAAGTTTCTTTACTTGGCCTTCCCTAAGTAGCCTCTTTTGAGCTAGCAGCAACCAGCTCTGGTACCAATTGATAAGTATTCGTGCATTTGGGAAACTTTCCCTTCAAAGTTAGCTATCAAAGGGGAAAAACGAGCTACTTAAATACTTCATTGAGCATCCCATAGTCCATACTACTAAATGAGGGATGTGAGCACCCCCATAATATCCAAATCCCTATCACAATGCTCCTGAAAGAAAGTGAAAATCCGGCATTTACACTCTTCAAGCTTGCAAACGCAGAACTTCGTAACTAACAAAATGACAAAGGTAAAAGAAAGCAATAAAGTTTAGAGAGTTGAATTGACTAATGGCAGCCCCATTATGCTAAACTGATTTTTCCTTGCAATTTATTAAGAAAACATACTACAATTACAGTGAAATTGAATAGCAATTCAAGAAACTTCTATCGCAAGTTAAATGCTCAGAGTTATGAAGTTTCACTTTTCATAGTCTTAGCTATGATATTAGGAGGCTTCATTTCAGTACTACTAAAAATATGATAATTTAGCAAACTCCATATATTTGTAACAATGTCATTGGACAACATACAAATTGCTTCTTTTGCAGCTCTACGACGAGCTTCAAGAAGTGTTGTATCTGTGAAAAGCTCAATGAGAGATTTTTCAAGCTCCTGTTTTCCAGAAACCTACAAGTAAGCGACAAAAGATAACAGTTTAAGAAGATTTGTTTTATGGTGTTGAACACTTTCGATTGGCAAATGAGACATCTTCCTCACCTGAAGAACTGACAGAGGATTCATTTGTTGCATTTCCCGTACCATGTGAGAGAAATGGCCAACATGACGACCTGAAATCAATTGAGTTCCAGCCACTAAAATACTGTGTTGAGATTTATAAGAACTACAATAAAGGTCAAATATTGTACCTGTCAGAATAGCACAGCCAGCTGCTGCAGCTTCTGAAATATTATGGCCAGACAAACCAGGGAGGAATGAACCCCCAATCACTGCTATTGGTGTTAATGTGTACAGCTGTCTTAATTCACCTGTTAAACAAGTTGGAAGATAGTATATTTCATGCCTGATATCCCTAATAAAAAAGACAATTTCATCTTCCATAATAGTATAACATAATACATCAAGTTCAACATAAAACATGAGTAAAATATGCTGTCGGCTGCCACAGACGTACAAACTCTCCCACTCTAGAAATCACGAGGTCTATGTTCCCAGAAGCACATAAGGATTTTTATATATACCAATTTAATTTCATGTCACTGAAAAGAAATGAACTTTTACCCAAAGTGTCCACCACATAAATATTTGTTTCTGGCTTAAACCTCTCGTGTTGTGATCTCAGAACTACATTATGTCCTTCTCTCTCCAATTTCTGCACTACACCAAGAAAAAGCATAAGGAGTTTTAGAGGCGATAAAAGAATAGGTAATCAAAAAAGGGAGTGATTTTTGTGTGAGCATCATTTCTGTTGTATGCAAATGACCCAAGAGAAGATTTACAGATAATGCAAGTGTATCAATTCCAAACACAGTGATTTAAAAATATAATCCCTTGGAACTTTCATTTCATAAGTAGACAATAGTGAAAACATATTTTATCAGTGAAAATTTGAAGAAAAGTACCCTTAAACTATATTGAGAGTGATAGAGTGCATAAACAGTTAACGGAAGTCTGTATAGGGTGGAGAGAACAGGACATAAAAGCAGTTATAATAAACAAGTTTTGAAGGGAAAGCATATAATCGAAAACTGACTTTGGCAATCTCTCGTCCATGCTGTGGATGCCGGGGAACAATAATAGTCACAATATCAGTTTGCAGCTGCATAAGGACGGCGTGAACTCCTAATATTACTGCGGAGAAAGCAAAATGAGAGTAAGGAGATGCGTATTCTTAAGAGGAGATGGCAGAAAATATGTAAGAAACATGTAACATCTTTCCTGCCTTCAGAGTAAACATACAACCTGATATAATGACTAATTTAACAAAACGAGTGCAAATGATTTCAAAGAAAATCTAAGGACAGCCAGACTGCATATGCTATGTCAATTTTTCTAAATCAAGAATGTCGCTTTCAATGTTTATGTCGATCGAAATAATCAGGTATGTCAATTTTAACGGACTCTAACAAACAGACATGTAACATCTTTCCTGCCCTCAGAGTAAATATACAACCTGATATAATGACTAATTTGACAAAACAAGTGCAAATTATTTCAAAGAAAATCTAAGGACAATCAAACCACAAATGTTAGGTCAATTTTTCTAAATCAAGAATGTCTCAATGTATATATCGATAAAAATAATCAGGTATTTCAACGGACTTGAAGGAACAAACAATTGTTTACAGCATAATGATAGAGGTATAGATGAAGAATATACTAACTTTCTTCTTCTGCCCTATGAATGGAAGAAGCCATCCAAACCTGCTTGTGAGAAAGTTGTAGTCTTAGATCATCTATATTTTTTTTACCACTTTGATTGACCGCAATGTCTTCAATTACTGAATGAAGAGAGTGATAAGGACGGATTAGTAAAGACCACTTAATCACTGAGGGGGGAAAATCAACAATCTAAGAAAAAATATGATAGTAATCATTTGCAAGTAGTTGTGCTTGAAAAGTTGAAATTTCAATAAAGTAATCAAGAGAGAAAAAGAACACAAGAATGTCATATACTCATATACATTCAATTTCAGTGATTTTGAATTAAGAATATTATGACATACCATACTTTAGATCACCCGAGTAGTTTATAATATAAGGAGGGGCTTGCAGAAGCTGAAACCGGACACCCTGCTCTGTACTCTATGCAATCAAAACGTTCACTAACAGCATAATAAACATATGAATTACGGTAAATGTAAAATAACCAGTATAGTACATACCAACGGAGCAATCAAGGAAAACTTGGATAACATCAATGAAATCAACGGAAGAAACAATGATCCTGACCAAAGATTAAAGGATTTTTCAGAAATCCGAGCATTTAACAGTGCCAGTTTTATCTACAAGAGTAAAATAGGTTATATTATGTAAGGTTTGGTGAAACAAAATGGACACGGATCACATGATGTACATGATATATGCACAAGTGAAGCAGATGAATGAACAACAAATTAATTGGTCTTCTCTTTTTGCTCCTAACTAAGAAAAATGATATTGACTGCTGTTTAGCTATCACTGTTATTCAGTAGGTTATCGGTTCCAATCCTAGAAACAAACAACAACATGAATGAAACATTCAACTATTTTCCTCTCCCATATCAGTAAATGCTCATAATAAGATTTGACTTACACCCTTTTTGGAAGCATCCATTATAAGATTTGGCCAGAGTTCACTTTCCATTAGTACAATAGCACTCGGTTTCCAGTAATGAAGGAAAGAACTAATGGAAGCAGGCGTATCAACCGGTGAAAACTGCAAATGTGCATGTTTCAGAAGGCCAAAACAATATGTTATTCCGGAATTGAAAATAAGGAAAATGAAGACCAAATGATATTTATATAAAGATTTAATAACATCTATTCAAACTGATAAAGATATAGTAAACCATCAACCCTGAAGAAACTACTTAACCCATATAGTATTGCATTCACCAATGATGTACTACTTAGCACTGACACCTCTGAAAAAATGTGTTTGTGTCCGTGTTGGACGTCTGCACCGATACTTGTGATTACGTGTAATTTAATTATTTTTTCAAATCATTACCGTTGTTTCCGTGTCAGTGTCGGGGTTGTGTTCGGGGTGTTAATAAGATGTACCTGTAAAATGACTTCAGTTGGAAGCCAGTTGCTCAGTACTTCACTGCATTAGACCAATAACAAATTTCAGAATAAATTTCACACATATTTGATTATCTTCTAATGTGAAACAAAAAACTAAGAAACGAAGGAAAAAGTAACAAGATTGAAATGGTGGTGGAAAAGGCAGTAGCAGAGAAGTGAGTTACAATGCAGAGAGAGTGGTGGTGGTCATGAGAACATTCAAGTGAGGCATTCTCTGAATGCAGTGTTTGATTACAGGAATTGCGATCATCCCTTCGCCCAATGAAACGGCGTGGAACCATACGAGAGGACCGGGGCGCCGAGGCTGAGAAGGGTGACCTAGCCGCTCCGGCCATCTTTGGAGATGTTCCAGGCCTCGGAATCTGCGCCAACGTAGGTGGAGACGGATGAACGGTGATACGCCGTAGCTTAGGGCTCTGTATATCTTGAACGCTACTAATCCGCGCGTCATCTCGTCGGTCGACGGTCACCGCGTAATCCACCGGAGAGAACAAAAACCACCGCATTCATATGGGCCTGTTCGAGTGGTATTTTTTGTATGGGCCCTTCAAAATACTTATCCTTTTCAAAAACAAAACTCTCTTCCGATCCTACACCCCGGCACTTTAGAAAATACACCCCCACATATTTCCCTCCCAACCCAACCCAACCCACATTTTAAGCGATTAAAAAAAACTTTATCCTAAGAACACTAGAAATTACTACATTCAAAACTGACCTGATGAAGTATTAGACTCTTGAGGATTTTAAAATTTTCATTCATATTAGGTAAGCAAATTTATGAAAGTCTCTTATTTCAAACTCATATTTCATATTTACTTCAATTTCAATGGTGTAAAGGTAAGAAAAACACAAGAAATTTTAAAAAAAAATTCTTGTTTATTTATAATAAAACTAGTAACAAACTCGTGTTGTCGCACGGATCTCGTATGGTTTTCATACCGCATGATCTAATAATGTTTCGTATAGTTCTATCTTATGTCAATATATTAAGATAATAACAAACAACTAAAATGTATTAAAATCTGAGTTAAATAGTATATTAACCAAAAAAGTCGAGATGAGCTTCATTAATTACGAAATATAGGTTAATAACATGCACCAACTTTTAAGCATTGATCTGTATATAATAAACCGTACAATTGATTCTCTAATTTCAATTATATAAAACAATAGCAAAAGAAAGATTTAACAGATGGATATTAAAATAAACAGTCTGCAACTGCTATCTCATAGATGACCCGTTAATTCTGGTTAACATACGTATACTTATAATATATAATCATGAGTTTTCCCGCTTATAAACATATTTCTAATTTATTTTTGTTTATAAAAATTATTGTAACTTACTTTCGTTTGTAAGAGTAATTATATCAATATTTAGATTTGTTCTCGTTTAAAAACAAATGCATCAATAGTTGAATTTTTTTTTAGTTTATACAAATATTTGTAACTTATTCTTATTTATAAAAGTTATTCTAACTTATTTTTGTTTCTACGAATAATTATATCAACACATGCAATTTTTCTCGTTTATAAGTGATTTGAACTCGTGTGACTATTTATAAATATAGTTTTAACTTATTCTTGTTAAAAATAATTGAATAAATAGTTGAATTTTTATCGTTTACAAAAATATTTGTAAGTTATTTATGTTTCTAAAAATAATTGTAAAAATAAATATTTATCGTATCATCTTAAATTTATTTATTCAATAGTGGTAAATATGTGTCTCATAAGTTTCTACCTATTATCATTAAAGTTTATGATTAACCTTTATCATTAAATTTTTATGAATACTATTTAACATTTTTTATCATGATAACAATTATAAAGTTAATTTGTAAAAATTCTAACATATTTTAGTTATTTCATAAGTCTAAAATAATTACTAAATTTCAATTGATTTTATTTTATTTGATTACCCTTTCTATAAAAATTTAAATAATTTTAAAATATATTTTATTTTAAATAAGGAACTAACTAATTATAAAATGATTTTTATTCTTATATTTTTAGAATGATAATTTGTAATTCAATAATAATAATTTCACTAAATAATTAAATTTCATAAAGTATAGGTTGAATGATAATTTGACATTATTGTAATTATCATTTAATTACCTAAAATATTTAAGGAAATCAAAAAATTGAATTTAAAGCTTAAAAAATTACATTCCCGTGTATGCATTTAAAACAACTTTTCATGTTAAAAATATTTTAACTAATTCATGTTAAAAAAATTGTATTAATATTTGAATTTATAAAATTATTTATTTTAGTAATTTATAAGTTTAAAAAAAATTACAAATATCTCTATTGATTTTGTTTTTTTATTAACTTTTTCCTAAAAAAACTAAATAATTAAAAAATATTTTTTATTTCAAGTAAACACCTAAAAACAAATTAGTAGTATTAAACACCTAAAAACAAAATTGAATTTCAAACTAAACAACTGGGGTCCCGTATCTTTATTAAAAAAAACTTTTTATCTTCTCATGTGACCTTTTAACTTAATTTTCAAATTAATTGTAAAAATTAATTAAAAAAACTTTTTATCTCCCTTGAGACCTTTCAATCTTTCAAATTAATTGGTGAACTTTATACCTGACCTCCCTTCAAATTAATTGCATTGAACAACGAAAAATTAAATTTCAATTGAAAAATTAAAAAGATATTTTAATAGTAATGAAAACAAAAAAAATCAAATATATCCATAAAATCAGAAAAATAGATTATATTTGATACTTCTAATATTACGATTCTATATTTCACAATAAATTAATTTCAATTCTATGCACATAAAAGAGGGCTCTCTCAATAAACTTAAGAAAAATAAATTTATGATTACTATTTATCAATAAATTTTCATGACTATCATTTATCATTTTTTTATCATGATTAGAATTATAAAGTTAATTTTAAAAAATTATTTTTTAATTATTCCATAAGTATAAAAAAATTACAAAATCTCAATTGTTCAATATTTGTATCATAAAATAAAATAACTAACATGTGCCCCAAAAGCAAAAGTTAGTAGGATATTTATAGAAATATTTTATTGAAACATGTGCATTCAATACCTCGAAATTTTAAATATAACTTTATTACATTTAATTAAATTAAATTTTTTCTAGTTATAGTATCTTAACATGTGCCCTTAAGGCACATGTTAGCATGACCCTAAAATAAATTATAAAGTTTATATTTTCTACAGTATTAATTTTCATTTTCTATTAATATCTACCTAACTATTTGCATTTTCATTTTCATTTTCTGCAGTTTATATTTTCATTTTCATTTTCTGCAGTTTATATTTTCATTTTCAATTAAATGCAAAAGGAAACAAAATATTTGCAAAATCTTTCATTAAATGAAAGAAAAAAAAAACTGAACATCAAAATCTTCATCGCTCTCAAAATCGATTTAAATCCCTCGTATTTCTCAACAATTCATGGAAACGAAGAAACATTATAATCAAAAAGGCTTAATATGATAAAGGATATAATAGTATTTATATTATTAGTTATTAATATTATTATTAGACTCTTGTTGTATTTGGGCTTTAATAGTTGTTGGGCTTTTAGATTTATCATCCATTAAGAGTATTATATAATGTAGTCTCATAGAGACATTTAAAATCAATCAAAGAAATCAAAGTTAATTTTATCTCTATTTCCTTAGTTTATTTTAATGTCTTCCTCTTTTTATTGTTGAACCCTAAATTGATAGTCTTGGTAGGAATTTCTTCCTATCAATTGGTGCTCTCATTTTCGATCTCATTCTCCTATCTTAAATGACCATTCCGGTGTTTGATGGAGAAGAAGAACCCTACTGGTGGGTGCTATGTGTTGAAAAACATTTCAAAGAGCAAGGAACTCCAGAAAAAATGAGGCTGCTGTGACCAAATTGCACGGTCATGCTCGTCAATGGTGGCTTTGGAGGTCTCAACTTCATCCTCATCTTGTTGGGATACTTTCACTAGTGTGTTTCTTTGGCATTTTAAATCTGAATGGAGAGAGATCTTACCAATTTCAGATGAGGAAGAGGAATTGGTCCAAGAGTTGTCATCCTTGGTGGAGCAAAGTGTTACGGTAGATGCAGATTTCACCAATATTGTTGATGATTTTGGAAAATCACAGCATGAAACATCTCCACAAGGATCGTTAAAGGTAATTTCGTTCACTGAGGAGGCAGATCTAAAATCACTGAAATCACTGATATCCATAGAAGAAACCTCCTTCCATGAAGATCTGTTTCTCGTCATTCCTGCAGTTGAGGGTGACCATAGGGCTTTGAATCCTTCACCTCTTGTTGAAAAAAAATTAATATCAGTAACAACTCATTTTGGAGATTTTCGAGATGATGCCCGCTTCATTATCCCACCAGAACCCCCAAACACCTCAATGAATCCCATTTTAACATCACCGATCAACCTAAAATCACCACCTCTGACGTTACTAGAACAACAATTAAAAAAAGAGGAAAAAATTGCTTTCCATCCACAAAATCCAGCAGACGCAAGAGAAGAATTTGATGAATTTTCGAATTCGGTAAAATCGTCTCCGGTGATGGCACCATTTCAGGCGAAGGCGTCACTCCCGACGACGGCGCCACTCCCAATCATAGTTTCATCTCAACCACCACCTCCGAAATCAACATATCTGTGTTTGACAACTATACTTCCGCTGCCCTACAAAGTTTCAGTTCTATTGTTGTTATTCTGTGTGAAGAATTTTCAACCAACAACCATTGAGCACGTGTTTTACATCTTCGTTTTTGATCCCGGCAGAAATTTGGTCGATATCATCTTCTACACATTCTATAAATGATAGGTAAAAGAGAAGATTGAGTCTTGTGGAAATTATTAGTTCATTGGATATTGAAGAAAAATAGGGGAAACAGATGAGTGAAAGAAGGAGAAAAATGGGTTCTGTTTCAAACAGAAAAGAGAACTTAATACAAATTTTTTTCTCTCTCCAAGTCTATTTTCTCTCTCCAAGTCCATTTGTAGTAAAGTAAACGAAAAAAATATATACATTCCTTCAATGCTAGCTAGCTTTCACCAATAAAATTGAACGTGTTAATGCTATCCATAGGTTCCACTAGTCTGTCCTCCACTTTCTTATTATTAATAGTGTATGTCCTCCACTTCCTTATTATTACCACTATTTTATTTTCTAAACTCTAACCACACCCACTAAATGTCAGTCTCTCACTTTCCATTCATCCTTTCATTTGTTTTTTTTCCATAGCTCAATGCATTATAAAAAAAACATCTTATCTTAATGTTATTTTATAACCTTGAGGACAAGGTTCAAGTTTTTTTCCATAGCTCAATGCATTATAAAAAAACATTTTATCTTAATGTTATTTTAGAACATTGAGGACAAGGTTCAAGTTTTTTTCCATAGCTCAATGCATTATAAAAAAACATCTTATCTTAATGTTATTTTAGAACCTTGAGGACAAGGTTCAAGTGAACCCGACGGCAATGATAAAGGATATAATAGTATTTATATTATTAGTTATTAATATTATTATTAGACTCTTGTTGTATTTGGGCTTTAATAGTTGTTGGGCTTTTAGATTTATCATCCATTAAGAGTATTATATAATGTAGTCTCATAGAGAGATTTAGAATCAATCAAAGAAATCAAAGTTAATTTTATCTCTATTTCCTTAGTTTATTTTAATGTCTTCCTCTTTTTATTGTTGAACCCTAAATTGATAGTCTTGGTAGGAATTTCTTCCTATCATAATATGTCAGCTTTCCAAACAAACTTGTCAAATTCAGAAAATCGAGAATTATTTGTTCCATCAACTTAAGATGGATTGATACACAGATTGATTAAATTTCAGAACATATAATGCAGTTCTAAGGATATAGAAGCAAACTATACATTTCTCTTTTAATTTCCTCAATACCAACATCATTAACCAACTTTGTGCCATTCCACTCTGTGCCATTCCATGCGTTTAAAACATTTAATGGATATCCTCCTGCAATTATCCTCCTGCAATTTTGAAAAATTAAATCAGTTTCACATAGCAATTATCCTCCTGCAATTTTGAAAAAGTAAATCAGTTTCACATAGCAATTATCCTCCTGCAATTTTGAAAAAGTAAATCAGTTTCACATAATATATTAAAATGAATGGAAAAAAAAACTATACATTCCAACAATATTCTCTAATCTTCTAATCTTCCTTATAATTAGTATGATATTTATATCATTGTATAGAAAACTGAATACTTATTAAGAGATCTACACGAATATTGAACCTTGTAAAGTTCCCTTTCTTATATATTATAAGAGTTTGGTATTTTCTAGTTCACCTTCAATCAATGTCTACAAAAATTGATCAAAAAAGTCATCAACACATGGTATGATGAATTACGGGCAAAAACACTAATAGAGGAGGGAATCAAATCCAAGCACAAACCTTCAATTTTTTTACATCCTTGTTTAAAATCTTCCAATTCCTTTTGCATATCTTTAGCTGCTTCATTTTTTGCCTTCATTGGCTTCATTGGCTCGCATCTGACTGCAAAGTTCAAGTAAGGTGGCTTTTTAATGCTAAATTCATATGTATAAGCAAATCAAAGAAATGTAAATAAAAAACTTTTAACCAACTACCAGTGTGTATTACTTCTTCATGTTTCTTCTACATTTGGAAGGCTTAGTCCCCATTCCTCTTTCTCTTTATCGTACCCACACTTTGAGTATGAGCCTTTTCATAAATCAAATACTTGCAAATCAATTTTTATTCTTTTAAGCTAATAAGAAAATAAGCACAAATGAAATCGATAAAAACCGAAGTTCACGATCGCATCTAGTTTAAATCAACCTTTTACTTCAGTAGATCCTGTTTCAAAGAAATTTTTTTAATTAAAAAACAATAAAACATTGAAAAGAGAAACACAATCAACAATAACTTGTATATTATTTACTTTTTCTTGGCTTGAAATCGAATCCACAACCCACAAGCAGATCTCCATCTTCTTCTTCACTTGAAACCCACAAGCAGATTTCTATTTTCTTCTTCACTTGAAATCAAAACCACAACCCATAAACAGATCTACGTCTTATTCTTCGTGAACTGAAAAATCCACAACCCACAAAACCATTAAACTGATATCCATAAAATCATGGTCATGAAGCAATAAATCATTGGTTGGTTGAAGAAACATTTGCATGTTTTTGAAAGAAAAAAATATACAAACACAAAACCGAACAATACATTTTGTACCAACAAAAATAACATTACCTGAATAATGATGAGAAGCAGTATGATAGGGATGTAATTTCAGCAGAGATCTCTGCATATTTATAAAAGAGTTGGTTAAGGAAAAGAATTGATGAAGCGTGCTGCATAGGGAAGTGGTAGAAGCAATTGTAGAACTCCAAGCGTTTTTCTTTTTTCTTTTACGGCTTGCATTTTGGGAAGTGAGATTAGGGCTTGGAGATTGTGTATTGAATAAATATCGTGTTTGGAGATTGGGAATTAGGTATTAATGACAGCATGAAGAACTTGGTGAGAATATATTAGGCTTAAGAGCTGATAATATATTAATGAATAAAATTAAAAAAATGATAAGAAAAATTGTGGGCTTGACACATAGGATGTCATTAATGCCAGATTAACCACAATTAAGATAATTTTGGATTACCATAAATAACCCTTGAATTAGGTTAGAATAAACTTGGTATTAGAAGAGTTAATATGGCTTTTTTTTACCAAAGCAAAGTTAACTTCTTTCATTCATAATAATAGAGTCAATACAACGAGGAATAATGTTAATAGAACTACGACAAGACCAGGAATTGGCCGCCTTTGAAAGACAAGGGCAACCATATTCGCTTGACGCTTAACGAACTCTACCTCAAAGTTCGGAGAAAGGGAAAGTAAACACTTAATAGATTGAATAATAAAATTAAATTCGGAACCACCTTTGTTACTAGAATGAATAGCTTGGACAACTTGAAGAGAATCACCCTCGAAAATAACATGATCAAGCTGGAGTGCTAAAGCACTTTGGATAGCTTCCTTTAACACCAAAGCTTCCGCCTCTAGGATAGAAAACAACCCAACATCCCAAGCAACACCCGCATGAATAAAATTCCCCAAGTTATCCCGGAAACACCAACCTCGATTCGTAGTACCTTGATGACGATTAAAACCCGCATCAACATTGCACTTTAACTAACCGGAAGGGGGGGGGGACTCCAAGTTATAGTGGACGGAGGACCAACCCCACCCTCCTGGGGATTTTGAGCCAACCACCACTCTTGCCACTTGGGAACCGCTAACCACCCAAGCCTTGAAGCCTCCTCCTTCTCATTATTCCAAATAAAACCATTCCTATTAAACCACAACAAATCAATCATCATATCAAAACTTCCCGAAACCTTCTTATCCACCCTATTGCACAAGTTCAAAATAAGAGATCGAATATCATTAGAATGAAGGAGAAACGGTGCTAAAATGTCGGACAAACCTGCTGATCTCCAGCACTCAAGAGTCTCAGGGCAACCAAAGCAGACGTGCCAGTCACTCTCCTCCTCTACCCCACACAATTGGCACATAATAGGACAAGGAACGTGGTGTTGTCGAAGACGGACCCGGGAAGGCAAACAACCCGAACAAATTCTCCAAAGAAGATGTTTCACCCTCGGGGGGGGGGGGGGGGGGGGGGGGCAAGAATAGACCACAAACCATTCCAACTAGCCTAATTATTGTCTTGAATAGGTGGCTTATTTCTACTCTTCCAAACACGATAACCGGATCGAACACTATATTGACCATCTTTCTCTTCCCTCCACACCAAACGGTCCGTAACAACATCCTCAACTAACGGAACACAAGTAATAGCTGCCACTCTTGGAAAGTCAAACAACTCTTTAATCATCCTCATATTCCATTGTTTAGCAAAAGGCAATAACAAATCTTTAACGACCAGATTATAGATGCCCTGATGTTGAGGCCCCGGGACACACCTAAAATCCTTACCCCGAATCCAAGGCTCCTGCATTACCTTAATCTGGCTACCATCACCTATACTCCACCTGCAACCGAGCTTAAGAACATCTCTAGCTTTCCAAATACTCCTCCAAACAAAACTAGGATTAGAACCAATGTTAGCTTCAAAGAAAGATGTATTTGGGAAATACCTTACTTTGAAAATTTTGGCCACTAAGGTTTGCGGATGACTCATAATAAACTAACCTTGATTAGCCACCATAGCCATATCAAAAGCTCTAAAGTCTCTGAACCCAAGACCACCATCCCTCTTAGAACAAGCTAATCGCTCCCAAGCCATCCATCGAATACCCTTATTATTAGACCCTCCACCCCACCAAAAGGCATTCAACATTCTCTCTACATCAGTAATCACTGCTTCAGGCAAAATAAAAATACTCATCACATAAGCCGGGATAGCTTGGAGAACCGATTTGATCATGACTTCTTTACCAGCTTTTGACAATGACCGTCCTTTCCAAGAATTAATCCGTTTCCAAATACGGTCTTTAATGAAAGCAAAAGTAGACTTTTTACTCCTCCCGATCATAGAAGGCAGACCTAAGTACTTGCCAGTACCTAAAACATGATGCACTCCCATGATGTTTGCAAGATCTTCCTGTGCCGGTAAACTCAGATTCCGACTGAAAAAACCTCTGATTTGGATAAGTTGATTTCCTGACTAGAGTCTTTTGCATAGGTATTCAGAATCCGCATAAGATGGGAAGCTTCCGCCACATTTGCCCTGCAAAAAAGAAAACAATCGTCAGCAAAAAGCAGATACGACACACTAGGTGCCCCTCTGCAGATTTGAATCCCATGGATATCCCCTCTCGCGACAGAACCCTTAATGAGGGTTGAGAGACCTTCAGATATGAGAATAAAAAGATAAGGCGACAGTGGGTCGCCTTGCCTGAGTCCTCGTCCTGGTAGAATAGGTCCAACTGTGTCCGAGTTAACTAGAACCGAATAGTGAACAGACGTCACGCACATCATCATCCAGTGTGTCCACTGCTCCGTAAAACCCATCTTAAGCAGCATACTACGTAAGAAACCCCAATCCACTCTATCATAAGCCTTGCTAATATCGATCTTAAGAGCTAACTGGGCTCTCCCACCTTGAGTCTTTCTCTTGAGGGAATGGATGATTTCAGATGCAATCATGGCGTTATGCAAAATAGACCGACCCTCCACAAAAGCAGATTGTTCCTCCGAGATACAATTGTTAAGAAACGGCTTCAACCTATTCGCCAATGCTTTAACAACAATCTTATAAATGACATTACACAATGAAATTGGCCGAAAGTCCTGCATTCTGTTCGGTTGAGAGCACTTAGGGATCAAACAAATATTAGTATCATTAATTGTCTCAGGGAAGTAGCCTTGGTGAAGCCACGACGATGCTGCCTGAAAAATATCATCCCCACATACTTCCCAAAAGTGTTGGTAAAAACCGGGATTAAAACCATCTGGCCCAGGAGATTTATCCGGGTGCATTTCAACCAACGCCGCATACAATTCATTCTTCAACAGTGGAGAAGTCAATTTAATATTATCTTCCAGGGAGACCCGCTGCTGAATCCCATCTAAAACCTGGCCATACTCACAATTCATACTGCCAGTATAAAGGATCTCAAAATAAGACTTTGCAATATCCCCTAAACCTTGCTGTTCTGTGATCATACTACCATCTTCATGGGCCAAGCACATAATTTTCTTAAAATTCTTTCTAGCCGTCGCCGAAAGATGGAAGAATTTCGTGTTCAAGTCCCCGTCTTTAAGCCAATGCATCTTGGCTCGTCGTCTCCAATACATATCATCACGAATCAAAGCTCTACTATGTTCCAGCTGAGCCTCACGGAACCTCTCTGCTGAATGAACATAAGCGCTACCTCTAGTCATATCCATCACTGCCTTGCAGCGTTCCACCTCAATTTTACTGCTCCTACGCAGCTGTCGCTCCTAATTCTCCAAACTAGTAGCACAAGTAGAAATACGCTGAACCACATCAGTATGAGCCTCAGAATGCCACCCATTGCTAACCACCTCAGTTATGCTATCTTCATGAAGCCAACTGTTCTCAAAACGAAATCTAAAACTACTACTAGTTTGCTGAACCGGATCGCAATCCAAAAGGATGGGACTATGGTCAGAATACGATGCGATAAGGTTAGACAACTTGACATGCGGAAACACCGTAAACCAATCGGAGGTCGCGAGAGCTCTGTCAAGTCTTTCTTCTATCATATGGTCGGTGCCTCTGCTCTTCACCCAAGTGAATTGATAACCTTCAAGCGAAATATCGGAAAGATTACAATCACTCACGGTTTGACGAAAACCTGAACACAACCAATTAGGATGAGGGTGTATGCCGTTTTTATCCTGCTGGGAGAGGAGATCATTGAAATCTCCAATAACACACCACGGTAAGTTAGACATATCTCATATTTCACGAAGAAGATCCCATGCCAATCTCCTTCGACTTCTTTCCGGATAACCATAATAGCAAGTGAGTCTCCAAGCACTTTTATCTTTATCAGTAACAATAACATTTATGAAATTTCTTGTATAATTTAGAATACTACAACTGCCTGTTTTTCTCCAAAGAACCACAATCCCTCCACTTCTTCCTTCGACATCCACGGACAAGCATGCTTCAAACTTCAGCATAACCCGAATGTTTTCCAACTTCCGAGAATTCGACAGAGTCAATCACCAATGTTGAATATAAAGAGATAAGGGATGAAAGGTTGACACAAAAAAATTATTCGAGTTCACCCCATAGCTTAGAGTTACGTACATTCCTTCATACTTATTTATATTTAAATTTCTCAAATGCAAAGACATCATCCCAACTAGGTTTTTTTGTTCTTCTCAAAACATTTAGCCCTTTGAAAAAAAACAAGTGAATAAAAGTTAATTAATATGGTGTTGACAAATATATGCAAATCTAACCACAAATATAAATTTTTGAATCTTTTAGCAAAAAAAAGTGTATACAAAGAAATCACTTGCTTATTTGATTCTTTTTCAAGTTACGACTATGGAATCTCTCTTCTCCTATTTTTGTTCTACTAGCTTCCTCTTACCCTGTTGACTGTTTATACTCAAATAAATTCTTACTCTAATTCTCTTTTCTATTTAAATAAACTATATTTTATTTTCATTAAATCTAATAATTTCCCCTCAACTCTTGATAATTCTCTCCCTATCCCATTAATTATATAATAATCATATTTTCTTTCAAAGTCTCAATTTCTCTTTATTCACTATTAATTTAATTAAAAATCATAAATAATTATAATAAAATTCATTAACCTCAAAATTCTAATTAAATTAAATTAAATTAAGGACTCTAAATTCAATTTAAAACATGGGTGTTACAACTCTTCCTATAACACCCCATCGTCATTTATTAATTATTTTATTAGTTATTTATTTATTTAATTATTATATGATATAGTAATTAATTAAATTATGTTGATTTGTTTATGTGCTAATTGTGTTGGATAATTAATTATTTGAGTTTTGGTGAATATGTGATTTAATTGAATTGTTATGTGAATAATTGATTAAATGAAATATATGTATGTGTATTATATATTATTTGGGTTTGTGTGAGAATAGAAATAACTAGTTGGGCCTAATAATGAGAATAAGTAAGTAAAGTGGGAGTATGTATTACTAAGCCCATTAGTGGATTTAAGTTAGTAAGGGTTATACAAAAATAGAGATATAGAATTAGAAAGAAGAGAAGTGAAGAAAGAAGAGAAGAGAAGAAAAAAGGACAAAAGGGAGAAAATGATTCACGGGCCTCCATCGTGTCTCTACTAACAACTATCAATAGTTGATAAGAAAGCTGGCACACCAGTTTTCCTTCAGTCGTCACAGAAAGATCTCCACCACCATCCTATTTAACATTCGCCAACGTCCCCCAAAATCGTTGAGGGACTACCTCCCACTTCAATGAAGCTACCATCAAGGTCGTCCCTCTGAACCAAGAAATGTTCGTGGGGGAATTCCACAATAGACTTAAGGTGTGACACTTTAATAAATTCCTCACCCAAAAGCTGACACTCACACTAGGCAAGATAGTCACCATGGAGGAGTACTACATAAAAGACGAGGGAAACAATGCTGAAAAGAAGGCTTGCAACGTCAAGGAGCGCGTCCGCGACGTCGATTTCCCACATCCTTCTAGGAAAAATAGTTACACCTCGCTTGTTAAGGACAAGTCTGCGTTCAAAAGAGTGGGGAAGGAAACGGAAAGTTTCGTGTCTTTCAATACCCGCCGAGAACAGATCTGGCACGAGGCACTCCACCAACACAACATCTTAGCACCGCCTTCTCCTAAGGCCGGTGTAATGAGATTTGAGCATGAAAGATGGTGTAAGTTCCATAGGGTCAATAGACATCATACCGAGGTTTGCTACCAACTTAAGAAGGAAATAGAGAAGTTGATACAGTAGGGACATCTCAAGAAATATGTGAATGGAGATTCCTCCAACCCGGAGGAGAGACTTAACTCGCACGGGCGAGAAGGTGTCAGAAGCCCTGGACCAAATAAAGCCAAAGAGGACCTCAGGGCGAGGGAAGTAAAATGGCATGTCACACACTCAACACCATAGTAGAAGGATTTGCCGACATCGATGAGACTAGCATCGCCCGCAAAAGATATGTCTTTCAAGTTTTGAGCATAGAAAACCTCCCTGGGGTCAAGAGTATGGAAGCACCATATGCCGTGATTGTGTTCTCTGAAGAAGACTAGTTTTGCTTCCATCCTCATAACGATAATCACATGGTCATCATTGTCAAATGCGAAGAATATGAGATCGAAAGAGTCCTAGTAGATCAAAAGAGTCATTGTGTCTCGATCCTGAAGACTTGAAGCCATTCAAGGGATTGTTGGTCAGATTTTTAGAAGAGCAAGTTCAAGTGACAGGGTACCTCACCCTGAAGACCATGTTCGAGAGCAGGACTAGGCCAAAGAAATAAAGGTTAAAAAGGGAACACTTTTCGTGCGGTGAGGCGGGCGTGAGCAAAAAAGCTTCTCATTTGATCTCACAAGACGATGAAGCCTTAACGCAAGAGGGAATGCTCATTTTCCCTCGAAAATCGTCCATATAGTCATTTTGTTTTTGTTATTCATTCATGTAACTGTCTTATCTTTTGTTATTTGTTTACCCAACTGACATTCTTTCATAGGCGAGTATTAAAACTCTTCCAATTATATGGACAAACTATCTATTGAGGTGCACTCTTTTCCCTCCACGCTTCCCAATGTGCGAGATTTTTTTACGAGGCGTCTCATCCTGATTTATCTATATCCATTTTTTATATTTATGCATAAAATTTAGGCTCACAAGGATTTAAGATTCGAATCAATCTAGGCAAGCCCTAAAGGGGCATTTTCAAAGCTCATGATTCGAATCAGGAGTAGCACATAATTCGAAGTAAATGAAGTTCTGATTCGAATCAAGTTCAAAATATGATTCGAATTAAATGGTCCGATTTTTTTTCCAATTTTGAAAGGTAAGTGATTCGAATAAAAAATAACACATGATTCAAATTAAATGCCAAAACATCCAAATTTAAAAGGTTCTAACTTGTGATTCAAGCTACGCCTGTGGAATGACAAAATAGTAATTACATGGGCTTAAAAAGGAAATGTTAATCAGGAATCAAGAGAATATCATTATTGAAATATGGAGGATTCTCAGTGGTAAAATCTAATGAAAATAGTTGAAGCGATTACACATGAATTCAAATGATAAAAAGCATACAAGCACTCAAATAGAATATTATTTAAATTACATATACGCAAGACTATCAATCAATAATCGAATTGACATAAACATCAAAACACAAATACTTAAAGCACGTAAAAGATACCACAAGATACTTTGTGCTTTCATGTCGCCCATAGAAGTGATTATGTGCGCTGGATCCCCGAGATGGGATCCTTGCCGCCCTAGGAGGCAATTACATTCACTAGATCCCCAAGAGGGAATCTTTGTCGCCCATAGAGGAAATTTTAGGTGTTGGATCCACATGATGGAATTCCTGCTGCCTTAGAAGCGGTTATAGCAATAGACGTTTTAAGAATAAGGCAAAATAATAGAGCAGTTAATAGTAAATACGGTTAATATAAAGATGCCCACAAGGGACGCCGCTATCCAAAATAATTACAAAAGCCACTAGAGGTGTAAAGAGATTTTAGAAACAAAAAAAAAAAGAGAAAAGGAATTATTCTTCGTCCACTAGCTCTCTATATAGAACCACCTTAAAAGGGTCCATGAGGCTCATATCCATATGGGGATAAAGGAGGGCTACTCATTTTTTCACTTCCTCAAAGTAAAAAACAGAGGCCTTCACAGAGTCGTCCATAAGTTGTGAAACCCACTCCTTTGTACTATCAAGAGTACTATGAGCTTCCTCGAGCAACTTCCTTAAGCCCCCCACCTTTACATGCTAATATGTACCTGAGTGGCCACTCCTTCAGCCAACACCTTCAGATCATCCCTTATCACCTTCATCTGCTTTAGCGCCATCTCACCTTCTCGAGTGCACTTTTCTAGGTTAATTGTCCTTGGCATCATTCTTCCTAGGGTATCAAAGTGTTTTTCTCTTAGAACTTTACCCATCAAGAAACATCTCGTAAGTCAGGCCTCCAACAAGGCAGATATTTGGGTGGGAGGTATAACAGAAAGCATATGATAATCACCTATGAAGTTCCTAGGGAAGGAAAAGAAATGATCGGCAAAATCCACGACATTAAAAGGTGTGGTCGTTCCACAAAGAAGGTTCACAAAGGAACAGAGTCTCCATTAATCTCTCCGCCTCTTGGTTTCTCGTTGGCTCAGAAGAAATCTCGTCCCTCATAGGAACCTTAGGAGGACGAATCTTTATCGCTCGAGAAGTTTCACCTTACGCCGTCCCTTGAGTGTCAACGCCACCGCGAGCAAAAGACAACATTGTGTGCTGCTGGGCCTCATGCATCTTCACCAGGCGCCCTTTTTCTCATCGTGGGGCACCACCATCATCTCTCATGTATATTAAAAACTGTTAGAGTAAGCCCACACAACATAATATAAATAAAAGTATTTTTTTTCTTACCTAAGTTCTCCTCTACTCCGTTGTCGTCTTCACGATCATGGTCGATAAGGATGTTGGAATCTAAGGGTCGAAAGCTATCAAAAACCTGAATCACCTTGCAGTCCAAAGGAGAAAGGACACGAGATTCCACCCTCCCGGTGAATTTATAATCAGGAGTCCAAGATAAAGGAAACAAAGGCTTGTCTCCCGCTCTCATGATAACAGGGAAAATTATCCTTCCTATTATCTGTACAAACTTGTCTTTTCCAATCCTTATAAGGACTGGCAAAGGGCTTAAAAAATGTACCTCAGGAAAAGGGTGCAAGGTTACCCATCCACTGTTGGGAAGAAACTTCGTTCTATAGAAATACAAAAGTACCCTAATCGAAGGAGACGCCCCCAGGTTGCAACAAATTATTTGAATAGTCTTGAGTATACTTCATACATTTGGGGTAACATGGGGACATGCCACATTATTGGTAGTTAAGAACTCTGTTTCGAAAGAAGAGAAAGGGGCCAAGACTCCTAACTCGTAGATAACAAGAACATGAAGATAGAAGTAAAGAGGTGAAGGATCACTAGATGTGTCCATGTATTCCCTCTCATCTCTCGAGCAATGTTCCATGATCACGTCCCTCTCTCGTCCCGTACTGGAGAAACTAATGCCATGACAAAACTTCATAATCATGTCTATAGTGGAATATAAGGAGGAAATGTCCTTGACATGGATGAACGTAGTTTTCTTCACTATGTTTGGCAGAAGTGAGGGTTCGAGAGAACAAAATCTAACACAGAAAAGTTTTTTATGAAAAGAAAAAAGAAGTGAAGTAATTCTTCTGAAAATATATAGAAAGTACAAGGAAATTGGCTCAACATTCACCCAATAGATTTTCACCAGATGCCACGTGTGAATACGAGAAGTAAATTTGCCTTCCTAAGAAACAACATCATAAGGTCCACAAATGCTACATGAGCCTCTTCCCCTCGAACACTCAATTTGGCCAAAGGGACTAGCGTTTTGATGTCTCAAAAAATGACTTCAAAACAGATACATTTTTTCCAAGCTTGTTAAAGGCCCACGAATTCAAGCGCCTTAAGGCTGAGGAACTCGGTCTTTGCTAAAGGGCTTGTCTATTTTTTCACTCGCCCTTCGCTGAGGGACTCGCTCATTAGGGAGAAGCATTCCCGCCAAACGAAATTGTTCTCAGTCAAGGAAACTATCAAAGGGACGAGGGGCGTATTCCGAAGAGGGGAAATTAGTTTTTAAACAATTCTCCCTTTAAAGAAAAGTTATTGTGCTTTAGAGACTGTGTAATGTTATATTTGGTAAAATGTGAGACTAGGGCGCCCTCGCCTAACAATTGGGCCACCTAGACGAAATTTAAGGGATTCTCCCGAGAGGTTCCCCGAACATGGGAGTCAAGTAAGAAAGAGTCCCGCTGACTCCTAGAAGATAGGCGGTCAATAACCTCTCCTAGTAAGAGGGGAGCAGTTAAGACCACATCAAGGAGTTGAAAGTATTAGGTGCCGAAAACTCTTATAAATACATTTCTCCTCTAAGAGAATGGACAAACTCTAAGTCATACACACTCTCTACTACTCCAAGAGCATTATGCTCCCTCTAACCGCCCATCTGCAATCAAGTAGCACCGGCCACCAGTAGGGCCTCAAACCTCACGTGAGCTGGTCCCATAAATAGCCTTAGATACCACCATACAGGACTTCTCGCCGCCGTGAACAAGCCCTCACTATGTAAACGTGTTATGTACCTACAAAGGCCTCTAAGTCTCCCTTCCTTTATAGGAAAACACGCACACATGTACTTTTTATCAATATAAAGCTTATTTATTTTCTTGTTCCATGCTCTTTGAGCATACTTCAAACCATATGATGCCTTGTAGGGTCTATGCAACATATCCTCCTTATCTTTAATCTCAAACCACATAAGCTAATTAACAAAGATAATTTAATGGTACATTTAAAAATGCTAACTTGACATCTGAATGGAATAAGGGTCAACTTCTACAACAAACCAGAGCAATGATTATATTGATAGTCTCATGTCTAGTCACATATGAGAAAACTTCACAATAATATAGGCCTTGTCTCTACAAGAGCCTTTTGCTCAAAACTCTTGCCTTGTGCTTCATAACTTTTCCTTCAAAATTTATTTGAGCTTGTACACCCACCTTAAATCAATATCCTAGTTGGTTTACTTCGTGAGCTCTTAATTCTATTATCTTTGTCCTTCAAGCATAGCATCTTTCAACACTTTCTCTTTCAATGCTACCTTTTTTAAGTCAATAGGCTCAACATTTACAAACGGTCTATAGTGTAAAGTTCACAATACTCATTTGTAACATTGTCAAGGATAACATAAAAGTCATATATTCTCTTCTTAGGAAGTTTCATATTATGTGAGGTCTAGCTACAAGTTGAAAGCTTTTCATCTAAACTAATATTAAGCACATCAATTTCAATAACATCTATTGTCTCACTATCACTCGCCTTGGACACCATTTTTTTTGCTATCAATCCAAAGTTTCTTCTTCCATCACCTTATCATCTTTATTAACCTCAGTTTTGTTTAGCACAATATTATACAACATGTATGCACCAACCCTATTATAGCCAACAAAGATGACTAGTTCACTTTTATCTTCTGGCCTTTTCCTCCTTGCATCAGGAATATGCTTAAAGAAAAATGACCCAAATTATATTCTCGAGTGAATCCCAGTATGCTTCCTTCCTAACCAAAATTTTGTAGGGAGTGGCTTCACACCTATGGTCACATGTTTATACACCTCATGAATAGCAAAAATCACTTTCATTTGTCTAAACCATCTATCCGAATTATTGTCATCAAGAATGGGAAGGTTAGCATGAAAACTGTCATTTCCTTTAGCCAAGATTTCTCACATGATCTTTCTCACTTCTTGAAAGATTAAGACCTCATTTGTTCCTATAAGCTATAAGATACCAACTTACCAAAGTTGGGTTAAATCAATTTATATCTGAAAGAAGAATTTGAGAGAGGGGAGTTTATGGAATTAATAGTAGAAGAATGAATACGTGATTTCAAGCATTGGTTATGCATTTATATAGGTTTTAGCAACACTCAAACCAGTTTACTTGTGATGCAAGTAAATCACTAGCCAAAGCTAATTAAACTTAAAGTAACCTCTAACTTACCAATTAACTTGTAACTAACATAACTACTAGCATAAACTAATTCTATAGTTTAAATTACATCTAACAAAAATTACAATGACAAATATATTAAAATACTTGAAAAAGATGCAAAATAAACATTACTAAAAAAAACAGCAGATTGTAATGATTTTCACACTATTCTTTCCACTTTGTATGCATATCAATCAAACAATGTACAACACAAAATTGTTTCTCCAATGCATATACCAAATGTACAAAACAAAAGTATTGTCCTATGACTCAACTAGTACAATTATTACACAACTAATTCCTTCTTAAGGGATCTATACACCTTTCTATCAATCCTGCATACATAATGTAGACCAACAAGAAGCTCAACAATTGCAGCTTCAGTTTTTGTTTGGTTTGCAAAATAAAGAGTTTGTACAAGTAAAACATTTGCTTTCAAACAAGTATGTTCCTTCTCAAAATTCCTCTCACAATGCCACTTTACCATGTTGTTTGCAAGTGGACCTAACCACTCCAATATCTGAGTTACTACCACATTCCATTCCACTTCAAGATTATCACTTTTCACAGTAGCATACCATTTAAGCTTACCCCTTAAAGCCGTTCTTATAGTCGTCGGTAACTTATCGTATAGATCGTCTCTCATTCGAAGATTGATCTTATTCGCGCGAGGCGATGATACTATCTTCTCTATTAATACAATCACATTTGCATAATGTAGAGCTAAACCTGCATCTCCAAGTGTTGATGGAACCGGCTTTAACTTCTCCTTGAGAGATAGTTTGATATAAACTCTAGTTCTATGAAAGAGAGACGGTTTATCAACTACCGATTTCGCGTTGACATCGATGTTTTTCCTCGTAGAACCTCCGTGTGAATCGTTGCGAACCAATATGCAACCTTTGAATGATCCAATATATTTCAATTGCTTGCCTTCCAAGGGAAGAAGCCTTTCATATGAATCTTGTGAATGAAGCAGCTGTTGCTCTTTCTTCTTTTTCTTGATCTTGTTCTTTCTTCCAATAGGCCCCGAAGAATATTCGTTTAGATTCGTCTCCGAAGGATGAACCGATGATTGCATGACATTGAGAGCGGGGAACGAATGGTTGCGCCCGAGACGATTAATACTATTGTTCATTGTTGTTGAGGAATCATTTTGTTGGTTTTCAATAGGCAAATGACTATTTCCAAACACAAGTATGATTCTCTCAAGAATTGTGAACAATGATCTTGCTAACAATCTAACAACATAATCATAACTTTTACTCCAAGGAGATAAATCTCTAATATTCTGCACTTGTTGCCTCTGCCACACAACCTTCTTCTCAAACTCTATCAACTTCGTCTTGTTAACAACATCGCGATATCGATTCAACTTCATTCTCCTTAAAGTTTGTTCACACTCAGCCAACACTTCAATCTCCTGTGACAAAAGAGACATAGAAGCAACAAATCTCTCCATTTTCTTCACCTTTCTCTCCATTTTCTTCCATCTATATTCCCAACCTGACCATTGAGCATAATTCTCAAAAGGGTTATGAACAAAACTTTCATAGCTTTGATATATTGGATCCTTACACCTTTTTCCTAACCTTGCCACAGATTGTGTTAGAGATTGAAAGTTATTGAGTATCTCATTCCATGTAAGTTCCATCAAGAAATATTCATCATCAGAAACAAGCATTTTGACACCAACTGAATTCACTATCCATTCTCTTAGGTTCATTACTTCATTGTCACTCAAAGAATGCCAAAAGTTCACCACTTTTGACATCAAACCTGCAACTTCAAATGACATGATTCCAACTCCATCCTTTTCATCTGAACCACGTGAAACAGGCCAAATCCCACCGAGCCATGTCATGTTTACTGTTTCACCTTTCATTGATCCAATAGAAAAGTTAATCTGAATATTAACAACAGAAAAAACACATTAGAAACTCAAAACATAAAAGCTATGTATAATATACAGAAGAACGTACGCTTTAAACAAGAGAGGGAGAGAGAGAGAGAGAGAGAGATATTAGAAAGATACCCTTTAAGAGAGAGAGAGGTGAAGAGGTATTGTTGTGAAGGAGAAGAAAATGAGGAATTGTTGTAGAGAAAAGAGAAAAATGTAAGGTGAAACACACGTGGATGTGGAATGATGACAAAGATCCGGTCAAACCGAGGTACGAATGTGGGACATATGTTATGTCTTTTACAAAAACGTGGATTTATGTTACTGTTGGCAGTGGTTGATTGCGTTTGGTAATTGCCAACTAATAATTGGATTCTTCTTCCTTTGTCTGTGTGGGGTCAACATGAAGGCATGCAACACAAGATTTCATTTATTTATTGCAAAGAGAGACACGAATGTTGTAGATAAAAAAACTAGTAAATTTTTCAATTTTAAATTGAAATCAATTCAACACGAAAGTATTCAATATTGAAAAGGAAAATGATATTCCTACGTCCATATGATATGATACACAATACTGTACTGTATTTTACTATTCAGGAACTGAATAAGACTAACAGTAAAATATTATAATAATAAAAAAAAAATTTAAAATATAAAAATTATTATTTTTTATTTTATTTTTTATTAAGATATATCAATATAAAAATGTGTGATTAATCAACTATATAACTTCATTGATCAATATTTTATATTTTATTAATCAATTTTTTTATTATTAAAAATTATTTTTAATATCTAAGTGTTAATTAACTAACTTCATCACTTCATTAATCAATTTTTTATATTTTATTAACTAACTTTGTTTTACTACTAAAAACTACTTTTAATATTTAAGTTATTAACCAACTTCATTACTTCATTAATCAATTTTTTATATTTCATTATTCAATTTTATTTTACTAATAAAAGACATTGTTCTATGCACTGTGCACGATCATTATTCATGATCACTGTTTATGGTACTATTCATTGTTTACCGTATTTATGAATATTAAGTACAGTGTAATGTATGATGAGCAACGCGACTTTAACACCAAGATGACACTAAATACTTACACCCGACTACTATTCACCGTGAACATTGTAACAATACCCGTGAATAGTATATGAATAGTAACTT
This sequence comes from Vicia villosa, assembly GCF_029867415.1. Classification (NCBI taxonomy): domain Eukaryota; kingdom Viridiplantae; phylum Streptophyta; class Magnoliopsida; order Fabales; family Fabaceae; genus Vicia; species Vicia villosa. The sequence goes on from NC_081180.1 coordinate 173,606,043, forward strand.
TTAGCGGTAAATAACAGTTGGTTAATGAAATATAAAAAGTTAGTTAATGAAATAGTGAAGTTGGTTGATAAACACTCATATATTAAAAATAATGTTTACTAGTAAACAAAGTTGGTTAATGAAAAGTAAAATATTTGTTAATAAAATTATGAAGTGACTTAAAAAACGTCCAGATATACTATAAATATTTTTTAGTTGTAAAATAAAGTTGGCTAATAAAATGTAAAATGTTGATTAATGAAATTATGAAGTTGGTTAGTAAATGTCTAGATATTAAAAATAATTTTAGTAGTAAAATAAAATTGATTAATAAAATATAAAATATTGGTTAATAAAATATGAAGTTGGTTAATAAATGTCCAGATAATAAAATTAATTTTTAATAGTAAAATAAAATTGGTTAATAAAATATAAAATGTTGGTTAATAAAATTATGAAATTGATTAATCACACAATTTTATATCAGAATTCTTTAATTTAAAAATTAAAAAAAATGATATATATTTTTTAATTTTTTTTATTATTATAATATTTTAGTGTATTTATGTATTTATGAACAATAAAATAAAATACGAAAGGAAAATAATATTTTTGAATCTATGATATTTGTGTTTAAATCAATTAGACATGCTAGTTTTACATCCTCCAAAAACAATATTAAAGACAAACTTTGTACGAAAGGAAAATGCCATCATGTTGTGACTTTTCTCTGGTGGAGTTTTTGGATTTTGGTGAACACTTGGTGAAAGACAAAGAAAGAGTATTTTATATTTTTTTTCAAAAGAAAACAAAGAAAGAGTATGAGTCCATTGCGGTTTGCCGCAGTCATTGTTGTAGTTGTTGGTATGCGTACGTTTTCTTTCAGTTTCCGTCGTTACATTGTACCTGCCATAGTTCGGAAATTTTGAGGAGCATATACCTCTAATCTACAATGTATGTATACATCAATTGGTGAAATCATTTTGGTAATGTGTTGTGCAGTTAGATCAATTTGTTAGATAGATCAACAATATTGGATCTTTGGTGGCTAAAAGAGTCTTGTAAAAATAAATGGCATAACAAGATAATAATACTGACCTTTTTTAATTCAAAAAGATTTGCCATTAACATTGTCCCATATTCAATTTATGTTAGTCTAAAACAGCTACAACTTTTCTTCTATTTAAATATTGTATACCAGAACAGAAATAGGTGAGAGATTGAAGATGATCATCGATATTTCTAATACAATGATTAAGGTCTTTGGAGGTACATGCAAGAGTAATAGTCCAACAATCAAATGAGAAACTGAGAAAGGTAGAGTTGTTGCAAGTGTGAGTAAGTGAATATTTGGGCATCACTCAAAGATGATTAGAATTGTTCTCGGTTGATCTAATGTGGAGTACAAATGACCTTTGAATGTAGATCAACAGTTGAGATGAGGAATGAGGTCTTGCCCCTGTATATGGTTGGAAATGAGTCGAGTCGAACTCGTCTCAGTTCGGCTCGACTAATTAAGAAATTTTCAGCTTAAATATCGGCTCGAGTTCGTCATGAACTTTTTTTTCAGTTCAAACTCGACTCGTTAGAAGTTCACGAATAATTTAGTTCAACTTGTTTGCTTCACGGACTTAAAAGTCATTTTTTTAAGTCTATTCTTTGCCTATTATTATTTTTTAAATAAAAAATATGAAAAAAATAAAATTTATAAGATTGGAATTTATACGATGTTGATTTTATTTGTATAACTATTTTAAAAAATATTTTGCTCACTTGAGAATATAAATTATCAATTAAAATCGTTAGATTAAAAGAAAATATAAGGCAAAGATTTAGAACAAATCTTTAAATCTACTCTTAAAAACAATATAATTCATCTCTTATATAATCGAGTTAACTCATGAACCTAACGAATCGAACTATATATAGTTTAAGCTCAGCTCATTTAGTTAATAAACTTAGTTTTTAAGTCATATTCAACTAATTTTGTTCATGAACCTAGTTCAACGATTTAATTGTCGAACCGAGTTCCAAATTATTTTTGAGTTGGTTCGGCTATTTGTTAGCCCTACCCCTGTATAATGCTCCCGATCGGAGGTTTTACCGTGGTCTCTATCACCGTGGGGTTCATGGTTTTTAAAATGTTGTATCGAGGGTCTCGTCGATATTTTTGTGATATCGGGGTTCTTTATTTCACATTTTGTTTACGCAGATCGACAGGAATTTGGCTATAGAAACTTCCTCTTGCACGAGAATTTTCTCTTGGCTTTATCAAAGATAAGAATTGGAAGAGGTGTAGGGTCAAAAGATACTAAGGTACTCTAAACATAGGTCTTTCTCTCTTATCTTGGTGTTCTGTAACGACTAACACACTTTCGCATCAAACAAAATTTGACCGTGAAAATTCGCAAGAATTTAAAGTCAAAAACAATAATAATGTAAAAAGCTATGACCAAACCTCTAGACGTTTAAATAAAATGATTTAAATTTTGTTTCAAATAAAAAATATTAATTGGAGCCTAAAGTCAACAACATGACTCTAATCGTGTTGTTGTGCATATCTTGAGGTAGAATTCTAAGATATACAAAATATAGGAGTTTTTCCACTCTCAGACCTCTAACAAATTTTTAGAACAACAAAAATATCTTTTGAACATGGTTTTAAATTGAGGAACGCAACACGTGATGCGGCCGCAATATTGCGGTTGCGGTAATGTCTGTATCCGCATCAGACTGCGATTACGGTGTAATTGCAAATCACAATAAAACCATATTATAATGTCGCAACAGCCGCATCATAACACCACAATAGCTGCATCAATTCGCATAAGACCACATTAAATTATGTAATGCTCGCAAAAATTATTTGATATACTTTCCTTTTTATGTATATCATAGATTTAAAGTATGTTTTAAAAAGATTAGTGATATTCAATATATATATATATATATATATATATATATATATATATATATATATATATAAAGAAAAATTGAAAGACAAGTGAAATCTAAAATAAATAATATAATATAATATTTTATGTTTATAAATATAAATTTACGCTGCAATTTCCACAATCCATATCACAACAATTGCAATATCCGCAATCGCAATTTAAAACCATGATTCTGACTGTTAAAATTCAAATACTTAAAAGTATGTTTTAAATTTTAAAATCTAAAACCCCTTATAGCATATAAAACCTTCATCTTCTCTTTGTGTTTTCTTTAAGTTTATCATTTTTGGATTCTATATTGTTGTGAATTCAATGCCACGAACAAAGTATAAAATAAGGGATGAATAAAGGACAAGAAAGAAGAGGAAAACAAGATTGGTTATAACTGCTATTCTTTTATTTTCTCTTAAAACAAGATTACAAGTTTACAAGAATAACAAATAACCTCTCTCACCCCAAATTAGGATTTGCAGCTTAGCAATGATGAGAGACTAGTATGCTATTTATAAGAAAACCTAACAGACTAACTAATGGGTTTTTTCCACAAGGCCCATTACACAAGCCAACTTAATAAACAAGCTAACTTAACAAATTAGGGTTTAAACACTAAAACCTAATTTAACATGCTAACGACCCTAGCATCTTTGACACAAGCATGTGAACAACCTTCGACTTCATGCTTAATCCTGTCGAACCAAGAAGCTACCCTTCGACCATACTAGAGTTTGATCCAATATCTCACAAATCTCCACCTTGGATCTAACTCTACAACATCAAGGGAACAAACTAGCTTTCTTCATGCAGCTTTATCAACTGCATACAGTGGAAAAACTTGCAGCTCGGCAATGTCTTGGTGATCATATCAGCAGCATTGTCTTCAGTCGAAACCTTCAGCACTTGGACTTCTCCACGCTCGATTACTCCTCTGACGAAATGCAGCCTTACATCAATGTGCTTAGTTCGCTCATGATAGGCTGAATTCTTCGACAGGTGTATTGCACTTTGACTATCACATTTAACAGTGATACCTCGACCTTGAAGTTTCAGCTCCTTCGCAAAACCTTCAAGCCACAATGCTTCTTTCACAGCTTCAGTTAGGGCAATATACTCCGCTTCAGTGGTTGATAGAGCAACAACCTTCTGATGTGTTGCTTTCCAACTAATAGCAGTGCCAAACATATTGAAAACATATCCAGAAATAGATTTTCTGGAATCCATACAACCTGCATAATCAGAGTCGACATATCCTTCTATTACTGCTTTACTATCTTCACCCAAGGCTCCACCATAAGTTAGGACTCTATTTAGAGACCCATTTATGTACCTTAAAATCCACTTCAATGCTTGCCAGTGAGCCTTTCCAGGATTCGCCATGTACCTGCTTACAAGACTTACTGCGTATGCTATGTCAGGTCTAGTACAGACCATAGCATACATCAAAGAACCGACTATATTAGCATATGGGATGCTATTCATATAGGCTCTTTCGACATCAGTACTGGGACACTGATCAATACTCAGCTTGAATTGAGGGTTTGTTGGAGTCACAACTGGCTTCGAATTCGACATACCAATTTTTTCAAGAATCTTTCGTAGATATGCCTCTTGAGATAGGCATAAATTCGACTTCTTTCTATCTCTTCGAATGTCAATTCCAAGAATCCTGGAAGCAGCTCCCAGATCCTTCATATCGAACTCCTTATTGAGTTCAGCCTTCACCCTCATCACATCTTCGACAATGTTGTTTGCTATGAGAATATCATCCACATAAAGCAACAAAATAACAAATGAATTACCAGGTCGAAATCTGAAGTAAACACAGTTGTCGAACTGACTTCTAATGAAACTTATATGTGTCATGAACTTGTCGAATCTCCTATTCCACTGTCGAGGAGATTGTTTCAGCCCATACAAAGATCTCTTTAACTTGCACACACAATCTTCCTTCCCCTTTTCGACATACCCTTCAGGTTGCCTCATCAGGATCGTTTCATCTAGATCACCATACAAGAACGCAGTTTTCACATCCATCTGTTCCAGTTCAAGATCAAACTGTGCCACCATGGCAAGCAACATTCGAATGGACCTATGCTTCACAACAGGAGAAAACACATCATTGAAGTCGACACCTTCTTTCTGAGTGAAACCCCTTGCAACTAACCTTGCCTTGTATCTTTTCGACGTCACTCCTTCAATACCTTCCTTAACTTTGAAAATCCATTTACAGCTGACTAACCTTGCCCCAGCAGGTTTCTTGATCAGTTCCCAAGTATGATTATCATGAAGATATTTCATCTCATCATCCATGGCTTTCAGCCATTCAGTCTTATTTCGACTCCTCATAACTTCCTTGTAGTCTCTAGGTTCTTCGTCTAGAACCTCACTTGCAGAGATTAAGGCATAAGCTATAAGATCTGCATACCCAAGTCTCTGAGGTGCCTTGATGACTCTTCTTGACCTATCTCTCGACAATAGGTAGTCATCGTCAGTTTCCTCAACTTCCTCAGCATCTTCTGCTTCTTCTTTGACTTCATCAGGGATATGCAATTCAGCATCAACATGCTCCACCTCAACAGGAATCTCTACCTGTTCCAGCTCTTCGTCAGATGTTTCTGTACTTCGACCAACATCATCAATTTTCTTAAAAGCCATTTCAGCTTCATTGAAAACTACATCTCGACTGGTGATACACCTCATGTGACCTGGCTCTAGTCACCATAGCCTATAAGCTTTGACTCCTTTAGGGTATCCCATGAACATGCATTTCAGAGCTCTAGGTTCGACCTTGTCATGCCTAATGTGAGCATAGGCTACGCAGCCAAATACTCTCAGTTTGTCGAGATCTGGTGGATGTCCCGACCAAACTTCTTAAGGTGTCTTCATATCTAACGTTGTCAAAGGACATCTGTTTATCAGATATGTTGCTGCCGAAACAGCCTCAGCCCATAACACCTTCGTTAACCCCGCACTAGTCAACATGCATCTGACTCTCTCCAAAATAGTTCGATTAAACCTTTCAGCCAAACCATTTTGCTGTGGAGTACCTGCAGTAGTTCTATGCCTTGCAATACCAGAGGCAGCACAAAAACTGTCGAATGCCTCATTGCAAAATTCAAGGCCATTGTCGGTTCTCAACCTCTTGACCTTTCTGCCAGTCTGATTTTCAACCAGAGTCTTCCAACTTTTGAAATTCTCAAAAGTTTCATCCTTAGTCTTCTGGATGAATACCCATAATTTTCTAGAATAATCATCTACTATGGATAAAAAATACCTTGCTCCTGAATATGATGGACACCTTGCAGGCCCCCAAAGATCAGCATGGATGTAATCAAGGGATCCATGTGTTCTTTGTTTGCCTTTGTTGAACTTCACTCTGCAAGATTTTCCAAGTACACAGGGTTCACAAAACTTCAACTTTTCGACTTTGTCTCCACCAAGCAGATTTTGTTTCCCTAATTTGACCAGACCCCTTTCACTGACATGGCCCAATCTCATGTGCCAGATTTCTGTTTTCGACAAAGGTTTCGTGGATGCAACATTTGTCGAACCACTTAGAACTTCAACCTCAAGGGTATACAAGCCTTTTTTCTTCACGCCTCTCAAGACTTCCTTCGAACCCTTCATGACTCTTAGGATACTTTTCTCTCCTTGGAAAACATATCCTTTCTTGTCGAATTCACCAAGAGAAAGCAGATTTCTCTTCAAATCAGGAACATACCTGACTTCAGTCAACAACCTTATTGACTCATCATGGAGCTTGAATCTCACAGATCCAACACCTGCAATCTTGCAAGCCTTGTTGTTTCCCTGCAATACTGATCCACCATCTTGATCACATAATTCCTCGAACAAGTCTTTGTTTGGAGTCATGTGCAAAGTGCAACCTGAATCCATAATCCACTCCTTCTTAGAGTCACTACTTGAAACCACAAGAACATCAGATGATTCGAAATCATCTTGAGCAATGGCAGCGTTGCCATTATCCTTACCTCCATGATATTTCAGGCGTTCAGGGCACACCTTTCTTGTGTGACCCTCCTTTTTACAATGGTAGCATCGAATGCCAGATGCTTCGTCACTGTAAGACTTCGACTGGCTTTTGCCTTTCTTCTTGTCGAACTTACCATCCTTTCGTAAGAGTTTTCCTTTAACGGCCAAACCTTCGCCAACAGTCGAAGGTTTATGCTCCTTTCATTCATTCAAGTCCTTAGAGTACAAGGCTGATTGAACTTCTTCAAACGTCAGGGACTCCCTTCCATACAAGAGAGTTTCTTTGAAGTGAGCATGTGATCGAGGCAAAGAACGCAATAGTAACAGCGCTTGATCTTCATCATCGATCTTCACATCAATATTTTCAAGATCAAGAATCAGCTTGTTGAACATATCTAACTGCTCAACCAATACTTTGTCTTCAATCATCTTGAATGAATACAAAGCTTGTTTCAGGTAGAGTCGATTTACCAGCGATTTGGTCATATACAAACTTTCAAGTTTCACCCATAACCCTGATGCCGTCGTCTCCTTTGATACCTGCCGGAGAACCTTATCACCAAGGCTCAACAAAATTGCGCTGTGTGCTTTCTCGATCATATTCGTCTTCTCCGCTGCCGTCAATTCTGCATTCATGGCTGCCTCTCCCTTCAACGCTTCCAAACAACCCTGCTGAACCAGTAGGGCTTTCATCTTCAAGCGCCACAGACCGAAATCATTCACTCCGGTGAACTTTTCAATCTCACACTTTGTTGAAGGCATCTTCTCCACGCTCACTGCACCAATTTGTTGTGAATTCAATGCCACGAACAAAGTATAAAATAAGGGATGAATAAAGGACAAGAAAGAAGAGGAACACAAGATTGGTTATAACTGCTATTCTTTTACTTTCTCTTAAAACAAGATTACAAGTTTACAAGAATAACAAATAACCTCTCTCACCCCAAATTAGGATTTGCAGCTTAACAATGATGAGAGACTAGTATGCTATTTATAATAAAACCTAATATACTAACTAATGGGTTTTTTCCACAAGGCCCATTACACAAGCCAACTTAATAAACAAGCTAACTTAACAAATTAGGGTTTAAACATTAAAACCTAATTTAACATGCTAACGACCCTAGCATCTTCGACACAAGCATGTGAACAACCTTCGACTTCATGCTTAATCCTGTCGAACCAAGAAGCTACCCTTCGACCATACTAGAGTTTGATCCAATATCTCACATATATGATAAAACCAAAGTAGTAAAAAAAGTTAGTATTATATTTATTATTAGATATTGTAAACTTAATCACTATATACAATAGTTATTAATTTTATTCAATTAACAACTGAATTTGCGATCTCTAATAATGATAAAAACTTATTCGAATTATATCAAAGAATATTTGGATGAAACAGCAGAGGTTTCTTTCAACTTAACAAAAAAATTGGATTCGAAAGAGCATGCAACAGTGTTAAACTTTTGAATTATAAAATTTGAATTCGAAAGAAATATCTGAATTATAGAAGGAAAAAAAAAGAAAGTTTTGTGTGTTACAATGATTGTTCAAATTTTAACATGTAAAGTTTGTTTTTAAGTGTTAGTATCTAGAACTCCTACAATATTTGTGCCAATTTTAAAATATTTTGAAAAATTAAGGGGATGGGAAAAGAATTTCCCAAATCATAGTACAAGATGGAAGACATTGGAGCTCAATTTACAACTAAGCAAACTCTAATGTTTGGTTTGTTTTATGCCTTGTCTTCTTATGTTTGGTTTGTCTTATACCTTGTCTTGTAAAACAGTAAATTAACTTATAACCTTACGTTTTTAATAATTTTATTTTTGCACTATACGTTAAAAGTCATGAAATTGAGATATATTTTATTTTTTGTTTAAAGTTTTTCAATAGCAATTTCTACTCTTGATTTATTTCTTAGAGAATTCAATTCAATATTCCAAAAGTGATAAAATATTCATTGACTCTTGACGATGCTTCACTAAGGTGTACTTATTTAGGTTATGTTCCTTTCAATTATATTCATTTTTTCATCTGCATGGTGATTATTAAAATGTCATATGATGAGTGCACGAAGTGCTTAGCATCATTCTTCCTGGAAAAATGATTCTATTTGTTTGCATGGCAAGGTTTGTTCATTTAGGCTGAAAATATTGGATAAATGATTCATAATCGCAGGAAATATGCATAAAAGTTTTTCTGTCGGCGAGATGTACAAAAGTCTGGATAGACATGAAGACGACGGCAAGGAGGATGTTTGGAGGAACGTTTGGAAGCTTAAAGGGCAGGAAAGAGTTAAATATTTGGTGTGGTTGTTTGTCCATGACATGTTGCTAATCAATTTTATCAAAAGCAGGAAAGCATTGGGGTCTACAAGTTGTAATTTATGGTAAGGTATGTGAATTTACCATACATGCTATGAGGGATTGCACTAAAGCCATGCAAATATGGAAGAACATGGTCCATATTACTATAGCCTGTGATTTCTTTACAATGGAGCTTAAAGATTGGCATATTTTAAACCTAAATTTGCATGGTAGGGAGAAGGAAGATTAGAGTAATGCTTGGGTGTTGGAGTGCCATTGTATCTAGATCTGGCATAACAAAGAGATTCACGATGAGAATTATCAGAGACCGTAGAATCCAAGAATTTATCTGTTCCAAAAATTAAAGGATTATGAAGAGGCCATCATCAACAATAGAGTACCGGTGATAGAGTAACTCACATGATAAGGTGAAATCTTCTCCGGGAGAATTTGTATAAATTAAATACAGACGGAGTATGTAAGGTTAATAGAATAGTGGGTTATGGAGATATTTATTAGAGATCATCAAGGACAATGTAAGGGTGGATTTTCGAAAAATATAGGAACGAGCAGTGCCCTAGAGCCGAATTATGGGGAGTTTTTGAAAGGTTAAAACTTACCAAAAGTTTAGAATTGAGAGGGGTGGAACTAAATATGGATTCTATGATTTTTGTTTAAATCGCAGCAAGTTATTACATTTACATAAAAACTACATTTTGGAGTTTCTCAAAAATTACGACAAAAGCACGTTTATGAGTTTTCTTATTGAAAAGTCAAACCAGACACATAAAAAAACACTTAAGTGCACTTTTTTTATCAATTATATCTAAAATTGATTTATATGATCCACTATAATAGGTATTTTACCTATTTAACTCTAAGCCAAAAAGGTGGCCTTTGGTGAAAACTTTTCATACTTATAGAGGAAGTTGTGTAGATTTTTTTTCTTGGCTAACTTTATTGAATAAATTTGTATGTAATAATTATAATGTGAGAATTGGATCGAACTCTATTATGTCGAAGGTAGCTTCTGGCTCGACGGAAAATATGCATGAGGTCAAAGCTTGTTCGTGTGCTCTATTGAAGACCTACATACTGTAGTCGAAGTATGTTCTAGTATGTGGGTGTCGAAATGCTAGAGTTGTTAGTATGTCGAATTGGGCTGATTTGTTATGTCCAATTGTTTAAGTTAGCTTGTATCCTAAGTTAGCTTGTAATGGGTATTTGTGAAAAAGCCCATTAGCTTAGTATGTTATGTTTATTATAAATAGCATACTAGTCTCTCATTATTGTATACGACAAATCCTAATTTAGGGGTGAGAAGGTTATTTGTTATTCTTATAACACTTGTAATCCCGATTTAAAGAGAAAGTAAAGAATAGCAGTTATAACCAATTCTTTGTTATTCTTCTTGCCTTCCCGTTGTGTTCCCTATTATACTATGTTTTTGGCATCGTTTTCACAATAAATTGTGGCGGTGAGCGTGAAGAAGATGTCTTCAACAAATTATGAGATTGCAAAGTTCACCGAAGTGAACGATTTCGATTTATGGTGCTTGAAGATGAAAGCTCTACTGGTTCAGCAGGGTTGTTAGGAAGCGTTGAAGGGAGTGGCGTTTATGGACACTACATTAACGGAAAAAGAAAATACGACTATAATAGAGAAAGTCCACAGTGCAATTTTGTTAAGTCTTAGTTATATGTTTCTTCGACAGGTATCAAAGGAGAGGATGGCATCAGAGTTATGGGTGAAACTTGAAAGTTTGTACATGACGAAATCGCTGGTAAGCCGACTCTACCTGAAGTAAGATTTGTATTCATTAAAGATGATTGAAGATAAAGTATTGGTTGGACAGTTGGATATGTTCAACAAGCTGATTCTTGATCTTAAAAATATTAATGTGAAGATCAATGATGAAGATCAAGCGTTGTTACTGTTGTGTGCTTTGCCTCGAACACATTCTCACTTCAAAGAAACTCTTTTGTATGGAAGGGATTCGTTGACCTTTGAAGAAGTTCAATCAGCTTTGTATTCTAAGAACTTGAACAAGCGAAAGGAGCATAAACCTTCGACTGTTGGTGAAGGTTTGGCCGTTAAGGGAAAATTCTTACGAAAGGAGGGTAAGTTCGACAAGAAGAAGGGCAAAAGTCAGGAGAAGTCTTACAGTGGCAAAGCATCTGGTATTCAATGTTATCATGGTAAGAAGGAGGGTCACACAAGAAAGGTGTGCCCTGAACACCTGAAAGATCCTGGAGGTAAGGATAATTGCAACGTATCCATTGTTCAAGATGATTTAGAATCATCTAATGTTCTTGTGGTTTCAAGCAGTGGCTCGAGTAAGGAGTGGATTATGGATTCAGGTTACACTTGGCCCATGACTCCAAACAAAGACTTGTTCGAGGAATTATGTGATCAGGATGGTGGATCTGTATTGCTGAGAAATAACAAAGCTTGCCAAATTGCATGTGTTGAATTTGTGAGATTCAAGCTCCATGATGAGTAAATAAGGTTATTGACTAAAGTCTGATATGTTCCTGATGTGAAGAGAAATTTGATTTATCTTGGTGAAATCGACAAGAAAAGATATGTTTTCCAAGAAGATAAAAGTATCCTAAGAGTCATGAAGGGGTCGAAGGAAGTCTTGAGAGGCGTGAAGAAACAAGGCCTGTATACCTTTACGATGAAGTTGTAAGTGGTTCGACAAATATTGCATCCATGAACCCTTTGTCGAAGACATAAATTGGCACATAAGATTGGTCCATGTCAGTGAAAGGGGTCTGGTCGAATTGGGAAAAAAAATCTGCTTGGTGGAGACAAAGTCGAAAAGCTCAATTTTTATGAACCATGTGTACTTGGAAAATCTTGCAGAATGAAATTCAACGAAGGCAAACAAATAACACATGTATCCCTTGATTATATCCATGTTGATCTTTGGATGCCTGCAAAGTGTCCATCACATTCAGGAGCGAGGTATTTTCTATCCATAGTAGATGATTATTCCAGAAAATTATGGGTATTCATCCAGAATACTAAGGATGAAACTTTTAAGAATTTCAAAAGTTGGTAGAATCTCGTCGAAAATCAAACTTGTGGAAAGGTCAAGATGTTGAGAACCGACAATGGCCTTGAATTTTGCAATGAGGCGTTCGATAGTTTTTGTGCTGCCTCTGGTATTGTAAGGCACATAACTATTACAGGTACTCCACAACAAAATGGTTTAGCTAAAAGGTTTAATCAAACTATTTTGGAGAGAGGCAGATGCATGTGGACTAGTGTTGGGTTAAATTAAGTGTTTTGGGCTTAGGCTGTTTCGACAACAACATATCTAATAAACAAATGTCCTTCGATTGCAATAGATATGAAGACACCTGAAAAAGTGGTCAGGACAACCACTAGATCTCGACAAACTGAGAGTATTTGGCTGCGTAGCCTATGCTCACATTAGGCAAGATAAGGTCGAACCTAGAGCTTTGAAATGCATGTTCGTGGAATATCTTGAAGGAGTCAAAGCTTATAGGCTATGGTACCTAGAGCCAGGTCACAAGAGGAGTATCACCAGTCAAGGTGTAGTTTTCAATTAAGTTGAAATGGCTTTTAAGAAAACTGATGATGTTGGTCGAAGTGCAAAAATATATGACGAAGAGCTGGAACAGGTAGACATTCATGTTGAGCTGAAGCATGTTAATGCTGAATTTCATATCCCAGATGAAGTCGAAGAAGAAGCAGAAGATGCTGAGGAGGTTAAGGAAAGTGTCTATGACTACCTATTGTCAAGAGATAGGTCAAGAAGAGTCATCAAACCACCTTAGAGACTTGGGTATGCAGATCTTATAGCTTATTCCTTAGTCTCTACAAGTGAGGTTCTAGACGAATAACCTAGAGACTATAAGGAAGTTATGAGGAGTCGAAAAAAGACTGAATGATTGAAGGCCGTGAATAATGAGATGAAATCTCTTCATGATAATCACACCTGGGAACTAATCAAGAAACCTGCTGGAGCAAGGTTAGTCAGATGTAAATGGATTTTCAAAGTTAAGGAAGGAATTTAAGGAGTGGCGTCGAAAAGATTCAAGGAATGGTTAGTCACAAGGGGTTTCACTTAGAAAGAAGGCATCGACTTCAATGATGTATTCTCTCCTATTGTGAAGCACGGATCTATTCGAATGTTCTTGCCATGATGGCACAGTTCGATATTGAACTAGAACAAAGGAATGTGAAGATAGCATTCTTGTTTGGTGATCTAGATGAAACGATCTTGACGAGGCAACCTAAAGGATATGTCAAAAAGAGGAAGGAATATTATGTGTGCAAACTAAACAAATCTTTATATGGACTAAAATAATCTCCTCGACAGTGGAATAGGAGATTCGACAAGTTCATGGCACGCATAAGTTTCATTAAAAGCTAGTTCGGCCATTGTGTTTACTTCCGATTTTGACCTGGTAATTCATTTGTTATTTTGTTGCTTTAAGTGGATCATATTCTCATAGCAAGCAACGATGTCGAAGATGTTGGAGTCACAACAGGTTTTATTTTGGTATGTCGAATTCAAAGCCTGTTGTGACTCCAACAAACCCTGAAATCAAGCTGAGTATTGATCAGTGTCCCAGTACTGATGACGAAAGAGCTTATATGAATAGCATTCCATATGCTAATATAGTAGGTTCTTTGATGTATGATATGGTCTGCACAAGACCCGATATAGCATATGCAGTAAGTCTTGTAAGCAGGTACATGGCGAATCTTGGAAAGGCTCACTAGCAAGCATTGAAGTGAATTATAAGGTAAATGTGTCTCTGAGCAGAGTCTTAATTTATGGTGGAACCTTGGGTGAAGATAGTAAAGCAGTAATTGAAGGGTATATCGACTCTAATTATGCAGGTTGTATGGATTCTAGAAAATCTATTTCTGGATATGTTTTCACTATGTTTGGCATAACAGTTAGTTGGAAAGCAACACTTCAGAAGGTTGTTGCTTTATCAACCACTGAGGCGGAGTATATTGCCCTAACTAAAGCTGTGAAAGAAGCAATATGACTTCAAGGTCGAGGTATCACTGTTAAATGTGATAGTCAAAGTTCTATACACCTATCGAAGAAATCACTTTATCATGAGCGAACCAAGCATATCGATGTGAGGTTGCATTTTGTCAGAGGAGTAATCGAGCATGGAGAAGTCCAAGTGCTAAAGGTTTCGACATATCACAATGTTGCTGATATGATCACCAAGACTTTAATTACTGAGTCGCAAGTGTTTCCACTGTATGTAGTTGATAAAGCTGCATGAAGAAAGCTAGTTTATTCTTTGATACTATAGAGTTTATTTCAAGGTGGAGATTTGTGAGAATTGGATCGAACTCTATTATGTCAAAGGGATGTTGCTTCCAGGTATTGAACCCTAGACCTATAGCTTTCTTAACCCAACTAACAAGTGCCAATTGAGCTACCCTACCCACCTAATCCAATTGTTTAAGTTAGCTTTTGCCCTAAGTTAGCTTGTAATGTGTATTTGTGAAAAAGTTCATTAGTTTAATATGTTAGATTTATCATAAATAGCATACTAGTCTCTCATTAATACGACAAATCCTAATTTAGGGTGAGAGAGTTATTTGTTATTTTTTTAACACTTATAATCTTAATTTAAAGAGAAGGTAAAGAATAACACTGTTCCTGTTATATTCTATCGTTTCAATTATTAAAATATAATATTATAGATATATAATCATATCTATTTCTTAACCGACTATATAGTTATTTGTAGTATTTTTAGGGGTTGATTTTTAAGAATTGAGTTCTTATCAGGTGTCGATAATTAAAATTATAAAATGCATAATGTGTAGCTCTGAGATGCCACTTAAACATTTATAAGTGATGAATTTTTATTGTAGATGCTCTTACATTCATTATTTTAAAGTTTGCGTCTTGTATCCCTTAGACTAAGTCATCATTGAGATTCTGGTTCTAGTTGATATTTGTGACCTCAAAAATAATTTATTTTTAAAGCAAAAATGACGATTTTTGTTTTAAAATTGATAAATTTTTATATTTTATTTTCTTTAACAAAAAAATATCGTCAACATTCATAAATAAAGTTAAAACTAAGCATTGGAGCACAATTTACAACTAAGCAATCTCTTATGTTTGGTTTGTCCTATACCCTTGTAAAACATTATGTTTGGTTTGTCCTATACCCTTGTAAAACAATAAAGTTAAAACATTCTTTTCTTTACAATTTTATTTTTGTACTATTCTTTAAACGTCATGAAATTGAGATTACATATTTCATTTTTTGTTTACACTTTTTTTTTTTACAAACTTTTTTGTTTAAACTTATTCAAGCGCAATTTCTACCTTTGATTTGTTTAGAGTCGCATATTGTTTAAATTTTAGAGTTGTTTAATATATAAATGTGTTTGAAGCAAAATAATTAAGATCCAACCAACCCGATCTACCAAAAGTTTAGAATTTAAAGGTTCAACTGATAATAGTTAAATACATATATTTTTTTATTATTATAGAAATAATAAATATATTTCATATTATTAAAATTGGATTTACTAAAAAAATTGGTATAAAAGATTAAAATAATAACAATAATAATAAATATATATCTTAAAAATAAAAAATTATGCTACTTTTTATTAATAATTATTATATGAATTAAAAAAATATAGTTTATCTAACTTTTATTGTCTTATTTTATAATATACACAAAGTAAGGAGACATTAGATGACAAATAATGTGTGTTAAAAAAGTTGATTAATAAACAGTAAATTAATTGAAAAATAACTGTAGTGGGCTGGATCCACAAAGCCCAAATCTTTTATTTGGAAATAATAGAACCATAATCTAGAAAATTATACCCCGTACCCCTACATTTATTCCAATACCCCTACAATTTTAAAAAAATCCCAATTTTGTCCTTATTAAATTTTTAACTTTTTTTTTTATTTTTTTTTTCAATTTTACTGAACCGGATATCCCACGGGTGGGTGTTCCGGTTCCTTTTTTTTTCAATTTTACTGAACCGGATATCCCAGAATTGGGTGTTCCGGTTCCTTTTTTTGGGGATCTTGTGAGGGTTGCCGCAACTGAAATCTACAATGCAATCCGTTTGTTCATCGCTGCATATGTTTGGATGACGGGGTTTGGAAACTTCTCATATTATTATGTTCGTAAAGATTTTAGCTTGGCTAGATTTGCTCAGGTATGCCTATTCTTAAAATTATATATTGTTTCTATTCACATTTGGTTTGTACTGACTACTGAGTGTGACATCTTCCTTCTTTTTCTGGTTGAACAGATGATGTGGAGGCTTAATTTCTTGGTATTGTTCTGCTGTGTTGTACTTAACAACAGTTACATGTTATACTACATCTGCCCCACTAACGGCCGCGTTAACCCTCACAAGATCCCCAAAAAAAAGGAACCGGAACACCCAATTCTGGGATATCCGGTTCAGTAAAATTAAAAAAAAAAGGAACCGGAGCACCCACCCCTGGGATATCCGGTTCAGTAAAATTGAAAAAAAAAATAAAAAAAAAGTTAAAAATTTAATAAGGACAAAATTGGGATTTTTTTTTAAAATTGTAGGGGTATTGGGATAAATGTAGGGGTACGGGGTATAATTTTCCATAATCTATGAGGTTTTGTTGTGACACCT
The DNA here is from genome assembly GCF_029867415.1 of Vicia villosa. Lineage (NCBI taxonomy): Eukaryota > Viridiplantae > Streptophyta > Magnoliopsida > Fabales > Fabaceae > Vicia > Vicia villosa. The sequence continues at coordinate 173,622,946 of NC_081180.1, forward strand.
CCTATTTGACCTGGCACCTCCATAATTTTTATGCATTTATCAATTTAATTCTGTAAAATTTTAAAATTTATTTCACAACAACATTGGACTATTTTGAATATTTTTAAATTCTCTGAAGATTTTTTGAATTTTTTAAATAAATTACCGGACATTTCAAAATTATGAGCAATAAGTATCAGTTTTTATCCTGTTTTTTTAGTTTAAACCAATTTTTTATGCATTTTTATCCAATTTTTTAAAATATCCAGCAAAAACACATTTTTGTATGTATTTTTATCGAATTCTAAAAAAAAGGGTAAAAATGCATATATTTTTCGGATTTTTTGAAAAATCCAATAAAAATTATTCATTATATTGAAATTTTTGAAAAATTCAAAAAAAACCTATCGTTTGTACCAGATTTTTCAAAAAAAAAAATTAAAAAGATATATGCAATTTTAGTGTATTTTAAAAAAAAATCTGGAAATAAATATGGTTTGTACCAGATTTTAAAAAAAAAATAAAAAAATGTATGCATTTTTATCGGTTTTTTATAAAAATCTAGAAATAGTCGTATGTTATCGGATTGAAATCATGTTTCTCAGTAGACACATGTTGGCACAATGTCTGAAACAATTTGTCCAAGTTGTTAAACCAGTTTTAACACAACATGACGACAACAATTATTCAAAGTGAAAACAATAGAGAAGACAAGAGAATTGGTAATCCAGTTCGGTGCAAACTCACATACGTATGAGGCTTCTAACCCATGAAAGAAAATCCACTCTTTATATAATTAGTACAAAGTGTCTTATATAAACATCTCCTGGTTCAATGTCTTTCTTCTTAATTTATCCCGAGTGTATTCCTATTTAAGATCCCCCTGAATATGAGAACTCCTATCACTTTCTCTAAGTCACTAACCATAGTGATCAATACAATAATTACTTAAAAATGTTGAATTACAACTCAGCTAAACAAACTAAACTGGTTAATCAATACAATAATTAGTTTAAAAAATATTAATTCTACCTCTAGTACATGTTCATTATCAAATTTGTCAAACTTTTTGGTGTAAATACATGTAAAATATGAAATTTTACCATGCATTTTGAAAATGTTAAAAAAAAGGCATGATTTTTTTAAAAAATACGATATGAATTTTAAATTTTCAGTAAAAAAACATAATTTTAGCGAAAAATATAAGTTACTTGTAAATATCCGATAAATAACATAAAAATATAGTAAATAGTACATTTTTTAAAAAATGTTAAAAAAAATGACAAATAAAATGCTGGTTTTGCTATTTTAAGGCAAAGGATATAATAAAGAAAAAAAACTTATGTACTTCCTTTAGTCTTTATTATAAGATTTTTTTTTCTTATAAATTTATTCAGAGATCAATGTATCTGATCTTTAAATTAACTAAATACTATAAACGATTAGAGATAGTATAATAAGAATCAAAGATAGTGTAAGAGAACATGTCAGGTTAAATTAAAAGAATGACACATGACAAATTTTCAAAATTGCTTCGTGTCAAACAAAGCCCAAATCAAATTTAATCCATTTCATATGGAGGAATCGTCTTAGAAAAGTATTGACTAGCACACAAAATAGTCGCAATTGCAAGGGTATTAGCAAACATGTTTGTGTGTTACCTAACAAATTTAACTTCAAATTTTAGAGATATTGGATCGAACTATAGTATGATCAAAGGATAGCTGATGAAGAAATGTGCATGTTGTAGTCGAATATGGGTCTAGCATGCAGGTGTCGAAGATGCTAGGGTTGTTAGCATGTTAAATTAGGTTTTAGTGTTTAAGCCCTAACTTGTTAAGTTAGCTTGTTTATTAAGTTAGTTTGTTTAAAGGGCCTTGTGGAAAAAACCCATTAGTTAGGTTTTATGATAAATAACATATTAGTCTCTCATCATTGCATGCTGCAAATTCTAATTTAGGGTGAGAGAGGTTATTTGTTATACTTCTTCTTTGTTATTTATTCGTTCCTTGTTTTATACTTCGTTATTGGCATTGAATTCACAACATATTGGTGCGGTGAGCATGGAGAAGATGTCTTCTACAAAGTATGAGATTGAAAAGTTCACCAGAGTGAATAATTTCGGTCTGTGGCGCTTGAAGATGAAAGCCCTATTGGTTCAGTAGGGTTGTTTGGAAGCGTTGAAGGGAGCGGCGGCTATGGATGTTGCGTTAACGGAAAGAGAGAAGACAATCATGATCGAGAAAGGACACAATGCAATTTTGTTGAGCCTTGGTGATAAGGTTCTTTAACATGTATCAAAGGAAACGACGGTATCAGCGTTATGGGTGAAACTTGAAAGTTTGTACATGACCAAATCGTTGGTAAATCGACTCTACCTGAAGCAAGCTTTGTATTCATTCAAGATGATTGAAGACAAAGTGTTGGTTGAGTAGTTGGATATGTTCAACAAGCTGATCTTGATCTTGAAAATATTGATGTGAAGATCGATGATGAAGATCAAACGCTGTTACTGTTATGTGCTTTGCCTCGTTCACATGCTCACTTCAAAGAAACTCTCTTGTATGGAAGGGGGTCTCTGACCTTTGAAGAAGTTCAATCAGCCTTGTATTCTAAGGACTTGAATGAACGAAAGGAGCATAAACCTTCGACGGTTGGTGAAGGTTTGGATGTTAAGGGAAAATTCTTGCGAAAGGATGGTAAGTTTGACAAGAAGAAAGGCAAAAGTCAGCAGAAGTCTTATAGTGGCGAAGCATCTGGTATTCGATGTTATCATTGTAAGAAAGAGGGTCACATAAGAAAGGTGTGCTCTAAACGCCTGAAAGATCATGGAGGTAAGGATAATGGCAATGCAACCATTGTTCAAGATGATTTCGAATCATCTGATGTTCTTGTGGTTTAGAGAAGTGACTCGAGAAGAGAGTGGATTATGGATTCAAGTTGCACTTGGCACATGACTCCAAACAAATACTTGCTCGAGGAATTATGTGATCAAGATGGTGGATCTGTATTGCTAGGAAACAACAAAGCTTGCAAGATTGCATGTATTGGATCTGTGAGATTCAAGCTCCATGATGAGTCAATAAGGTTGTTGAGTGAGGTCATGTATGTTCCTAATTTGAAGAGAAATCTGCTTTCTCTTGGTGAATTCGACAAGAAATGATATTTTTTCCAAGGAGAGAAAAGTATCCTAAGATTCATGAAGGGGTCGAAGGAAGTCTTGAGAGGCGTGAAGAAATAAGGCTTGTATACCCTTGAGGCTGAAGTTGTAAGTGGTTCGACAAATGTTGCATCTACGAAACCTTTGTCGAAGACAGAAATATGGCACATGAGATTGGGCCATGTCAGTGAAAGAGGTCTGGTCGAATTAGGGAAATAAAATCTGCTTGGTGGAGACAAAGTCGAAAAGCTGAAGTTTTGTGAACCCTGTGTACTTGGAAAATCTTGCAGAGTGAAGTTCAACAAAGGCAAACAAAGAACACATGCATCCCTTGATTACATCCATGTTGATCTTTGGGGGCCTGCAAGGTGTCCATCACATTCAGGAGCAATGTATTTTCTATCCATAGTTGATGACTATTCCAGCAAGTTATGGGTATTCATCTTAGGGGTGTTCAAGAAAAGGTTAACTGAACTGTATACTTGAACTGAATTGTATTGCACCATTTAAAACCTGAACTACTTAAATGGTTAATGAACTAAATCATTTAATTTAAATAATTCAAATTCAGTTCAAAACCGGTTCAGAACCAGTTTTCTTTTACAAACTGGTTTAATTATATAAATTAATTTCTCATAAAAAGAATAGAAAATAAAAAATCCAAAAAAAATATTTTTTTTGAAAATATTAAAAGAACAAGTTTTTGTGGAAAATAATTTTTTTCCCGAAAACAACAAAATTCGAAAAAAAAACTGAACTTTTTTTTCTTGAAAATAATTTCCTATTTTTCGTTGTCTTGCCATATTTTAGAAACTTAAATTTGATTTTTAAATTATTATCGGCAGGTTGTGTACCATGACGCGCAATTGGATTATTATTTGCATTTAACTGATTGATTTTGTAATTCTTCTAACAATTAGAATAAGAAATTTTTTTGTAGGCCCCCTAATGAGGAGAACCCCTGCTGAAAATTTAAAAATACCCCTGCTTCGGAGATGCATTTTCGAAATATTTTTTTTTCTTCAGATTTTTCCAGAATTCGGAGATGCATCTCAAAAACACTCATTTTGTGGTGTTTTCGGAGATGCATCTCTGAAAGCACTTATTTTCCAATTTAAATGTTGGATTTAAAGTGTCAGGTATTTTTTTGGAGATGCATCTCCGAAAAAACTCTTCCCAAAATTTGGGATATTGGTTAATTCGGATATGTATATCCGAAATATCTCAATATTATAAATTTGACGTATCAAATTTTATTAACACACAAATTAAAACACAATCTAAATAAAATAAAGATGATAAACCGTACATTCAACCAAAAACCAAAAATACATTATAAAATAAAATAATATTAATATTCCAAATATGTCATTGGTAAATTAATCGATCAATTAAATGCTACTATATATACTAACACACAAATTAAAACACAAACTAAATAAAATAAAGGTGATAAACCGTACATTCAACCAAAAATACATCGTAAAATAAAAGAATATTAGTATCCCAAATTTATCATTGGTAAATTAATCGATCAATTAAATATTACTATATATATTATAAAATAATTAATTTTCCTTTTACTTTATTATATTAAATAGATATTTTGATTAAAATAGTATATACTTAATTATATATTTAATTATATATTTTAATTAATACAATTAATTATACTATTAATACAATTGATTCACCTTGGTTTATATGAGACAATTTTTCGGAAGTGCATCTCCGAAATATTTCAAGGGGATGAATTCGGAAGTGCATCTCCGAAGACATCATTTTCCAAAAAAAAGTGTTTTCGGAAATGCATCTCCGAAAACTTTTTTTTTCTTCTAAAAATAAGATGTTTTCGGAAGTGCATTTCTGAAATCAACTTTTTTCAAAAAAAAAGTGATTTCAGAGATGCACTTCCGAAATATATAGACATTCTGAAAAATTCGCCGCGGATAACCAAGAATAAGAGATCTATAAAGAAATTCTCTTAGGATAAGACCACTTTTCACTCTACCTGGCCCACCGTCATTTTAGTTGTTGATATCATTAATTTTGCACAAATATCAGTGCAAATTGGAATTACTAGATTTTCCAAAGCACTTGTAATCTAAATTCTCAAAATGGTTACTGAAATAAACAAAATCCTCACTTGTCAGTTGTCATTAAAATTAATTGATTTTGAAATAATTTTTTAATATAAAACTAATTTATAACTACAAATTGGTTTTAAACCAGTTTATATATACAAATCGGTTTAAATCAATTTATAATTAAATTGAAATTGTTTTAATAGTTAACTGAATTATTAATGTGGTAATTAAAAACTGAACTGAACTATTTTTATAGTTTGGTTCGGTGCAGTTCATGAACCATGAACACCTCTAATTCATCTAAAAGACTAAGGATGAAACTTTTGAGAATTTCAAACGTTGGAAGACTCTGGTCGAAAATCAAACTGGCAGAAAGGTTAAGAGGTTGAGAACCGATAATGTCCTTGAATTTTGCAATGAGGCGTTTGACAGCTTTTGTGCTGCCTCTGGTATTGCAAGGCACAAAACTACCGCATGTACTCCACAGCAAAATGGTTTGGCTGAAAGGTTTAATCAAACTATTTTGGAGAGAGTTAGATGCATGTTGACTAGTGCTGGATTAAAGAAGGTGTTTTGAGCTGAGGCTGTTTCGACAGCAACATATCTGATAAACACATGTCCTTCGATAGTGTTAGATATGAAGACACCTGGAATTTTTTAGTCGGGACATCCACCAGATCTCGACAGACTTAGAGTATTTGGCTGCGTAGCCTATGCTGAGATTAGGCAAGACAAGGTCAGACCTAGAGTTCTGAAATGCATGTTCACAGGAGGAGTATCACTAGTCGAGATGTAGTTTTCAATGAAGCTGAAATGACTTTTAAGATAATTGATGATGTTGATCGAAGTGCAGAAACATCTGAAGAAGAGCTGGAACAGGTAGAGATTCCTGTTGAGGTAGAGCATGTTGATGCTGAATTGCATATCCCTGATAAGTAGAAGAAGAAGCAGAAGATGTTGAGGAAGTTGAGGAAACTATCGATGACTACCTATTGTCAAGAGATAGGTCGAGAAGAGTCACCAAGCCACCTCAGAGACTTGGGTATGCAGATCTTATAGCTTATGCCTTAATTTCTGCAAGTGAGGTTCTAGACAAAGAACCTAGAGACTACAAGGAAGTTATGAGGAGTCGAAATAAGACTGAATGGCTGAAGGCCATGAATGATGAGATGAAATCTCTTCATGATAATCACACTTGGGAACTGATCTAAAAACCTACTAGGGCAAGGTTAGTCAGCTATCAATGGATTTTCAAAGTTAAGGAAGGAATCAAAAGGGTGGCGTCGAGAAGATACAAGGCAAGGTTGGTCGCAAGGGGTTTCGCTTAGAAAGAAGGTGTCGACTTCAATGATGTGTTTTCTCCTGTTGTGAAGCATATGTCCATTCGAATGTTGCTTGCCATGGTGGCACAGTTCGATCTTGAACTGGAACAGATGGATGTGAAAATTGCGTTCTTGTATGGTGATCTAGATGAAACGATTCTGATCAGGCAACCTGAAGGGTATGTCGAAAAGGGGAAGAAGATTATGTGTGCAAGCTCAATAGATCTTTGTATGGACTGAAACAATCTCCTCGACAATGGAATAGGAGATTCGACAAGTTCATGGCACGTATAAGTTTCGTTAGAAGCCAGTTCGACCATTGTGTTTACTTTCGATTTCGACCTGGTAATTCATTTGTTATTTTGTTGCTTTATGTGGATGACATTCTCATTGCAAGCAACAATGTCGAAGATGTAATGAGGGTGAAGGCTGAACTCAATAAGGAGTTCGATATGAAGGATCTGGGAGCTGTGTCCAGAATTCTTGGAATTAACATTCGAAGAGATAGAAAACAGTCGAAATTATGCTTATCACAAGAGGAATACCTACAGAAAATTCTCGACAATTTTGGTATGTCGAACTCTAAGCATGTTGTGACTCCAACAAACCCTCCATTCAAGCTGAGTATTGATCAGTGTCCCAGTACTGATGTCGAAAGAACATATATGAATAGCATCCCACATACTAATATAGTTGGTTCTTTGATGTATGCTATGGTCTGTACTAGACTCGATATAGCATATGCAGTAAGTCTTGTAAGCAGATACCTGACGAATTCTGGAAAGGCTCACTGACAAGCATTGAAGTGGATTTTAAGGTACATAAATGGTTCTCTGAACTTCTCCTTTGTTCTTTACCCGTTCCTTGCTCTATACTTCGTTATTGATATTGAATTCCAACAAAGTTTAAAGTGCAAAGATAAAACACTCTTAATATTAAAAATCAAGACACTAAATTCCGATACCCTTACATTAATCTAACATTAATATTTAATAATAATAAAAGATCAATGTAGATTCATTTTAGAAAGATGGTCTTAGTGAGGCAGATTGTCAACGGAGTTTGTTAAAATTCCACATATCTAGGTTAGTTGATGGATTAATTAATTAACTAAGCATACATATTATCAATATATATTTAGCAGAAGAAATTCACATGGAGTTGTTATAACTTTTTCAGCTTTTTATTTTTATTATAATTCTAAATTACTACTAATATATAAATTATAAACTTATGTTACTTTTTTTTTCCTCTAACTTGTGGTCCCGTAATATTCACGTTTTTCTATAGTATTATGATATTATCAAGTCACGACGAGATTGCCATTTTTCGCTAATTTCTTTTCCCTTAGTTGTGACTCTTGGAAAAAGCAACATTTATATTTATATAATTTATTTAATTATGTATTTGAATTAAAGTAACGACATTCATTTACAAAATAATTTACGGTAACCCACTTTGATATATTCTATGAAAAAAAATAGTATATAATATTCCATAATAATTAAAATAAAAAAGCCAACCTTGAAAGTTTGAAAATTCATAGCTCTTCACATGATTACTTGGGAATCTCACTTTCATGAACTGATTTGATTTTCCCTTATTTAAAAAAAAAAAAAAGATTTATGGTTAAAAGAGTTTCGTTTTCCATACGCGTGCTTCGAAAAAGAAAAGGGAGTTTGTTTATATTATTTTTTTGGTTCTTTGACTTGATTGAGGCAGATGAATTTCTTCCTTTTTTTTGATAATGGAATTCTTTTACTTTAATGTTAACCCTTGAATCTTTAAAGAAAGGGAGTATATAATTCATTACACTCTTAGACTAAATCACTTGGTTAAATTTATTTATTTCTTGGTCACTACAAACAATTTAGTTAGGAAATTTATTTGAGGTGGTAAAATAATGCTTGAATGCTTTGGTTATGTATTTTAAGAATGCAAGGGATAATTAATATGTAATAAGACATAGATAATGTATGTATACTTATAATTTGTTAGTGCATAATTAACAGAAATTAATGTATTATATAACTTGATTTTAATTGTATTTTGAATAATCTATAAGAAATATGTATGATCAATTATTAAATTCTTTTACTTCTGAATGTTCGGGTAGTTTTAATCGATTAAGTGACGTTGAAGATTAGAGTTTTTTGTTTTTGTTTTAACTTAATCGATTAGGTTGGTGTTCTAATCGATTAGGAAGTGACCAAACCTATGCATTAGTACCATTTTTTAGCCAATTTTTTTTTTATATAAAGAAGTTTTTTCATCACTTCTAAAGACATTATTTTTCTTAATAATCAATTCTCTCATCTCGTTCTTTCTCCTTCTTTTACCAGTTTTGTTCTAGAGAAATTGTCTTAGTGATGAAAGAGTGAAAAGATTTATCTAAGAGTTGTGTTGTTCTACTATTGTGTTGATTTATTTATTCAAGAGTTTAGATCTCTAATGATTCTCAATAGATTTGAAGTTTGCAAGCTTAACCTATAAAAGGTTTGGTACGAGGTTGTTAGGTTGAACTTATATAAAAGCTTAATTTATTGTTGTAAGGTTGTTGGGTTGAACTTGTGTAAAAGTTCAAGTTGTTGGTATAAAGTTGTTGATCTAAACATGTGTAAATGCTCAAGTTATTGTTCAGTGAAAATCTTAAGATCGAACTCTTTAGAACTGGAGTAGGTTGGTGGTTTAATGTCGAATAAATATAATTTCTGGTGATATTTCTTACCTATCTCTTTATTTATCTTCTTTTTTTTTTTTTAATCTTTTTCACTGCTTATTCTTTACTTTCTATCATCTTTTTTATATACAATTTTTTTTAAATCAATCATTTCTCTAAAAAATAAATAAATTTGAATATCACAATTCAACCCCCCTCTTGTGTTTAAAGTATCGTTTTTAACATATTGCATCAAAGTCTAACTCATGTTATAAGATTAATCATCTCATAAGGTAGAATGATGACTTCAAACATTTCTTTTAATAAAAGTCGTTCTCTGAACAAACCCCCCGTTGTCTAATGGTGAAGGGTATACCATATGCTAAGTTGGAATGAAAATATTTTTACAATTTATTGATTTTAATTTGTGGGAGTATGTTTTATATGGTCCTTTTACACCTACTTAATTCATAAATAAGGAAGTAGTGAATAAATCGAGAGAATTATGGATCATAGTAGAAAAAAAAGTACAAAAAGGTAAGTTAAGTACTTAATAATAAATTTGTTAAGTATTAGAGAGTGCAATTATGTTTATAATTACAGCATCACCAAAGAAATATGAGACACCCTTGAAATGATCTATGAAGGTTCTACTAAGATCAAAGAGGAAAGAATAGACACATTAGACTAAGAATTAGAAGTATTAAACGAAAATACAGTAAATCTTCAGAGATAATTCTCAAGTGTTAAAATACTTGGCAATGTTTTCAAAAATTGCATCTCTAAAATTTGGATATACAAATTGTTAATAATTTGCAAGGAATGTTACATGAGTTAAAGATTACCAAGATATTGAAAGAAAGAATAATAAGTGCAAATAATCCAAAAGAAAAATAAGATCATAACGAAAGATCCAGACTCATTTGAAGAATCAAGTAAAGAGGTAAACCTATGTCTTATGACTAATTATTGTTGAAAATGTGACTCCACACACAAGAAGGGGATGAATTGTGAGTTTCATAAATACGGTAGTTTGAAAATATTTTGTAATTATTTTTCATAGTTAATTTTTTTTTTTAATAAAAGTGTTTTAGAATTAAGCAACGAAAAGTGAATATGCAGAAAATAAAGAGTTAAAGGTAAGAGAAATGACACCGGAAATTTATACAGGTTCAATTAAGAAAACTTAATATTCTCCCAAGATTTGATCTTGATAGTATCCTGTAATACTTAAGATCTTTTAGTAGGTTAAACTCTCGAACTGCCTTATACAAGGAAAATAAAGTTCCAGGCTCACTTCCAACCAAACAATGAACAATAGAGAGAAGCGATTAGTCTTCCTTCCAAATGCAAACTTGCAGAGAAAAACGGTTAGTCTTCATTCCAAACACGACCTTGAAGCGGTTAGTTCCCAAGTTAAACCAAGATTTTCTATGAAATAATCTCAAACCAAAGTGAGCTTGTGAAAAGGCTGAATTCACAATTCAACTGAGTTTTGTCTAGGATAACCATGAACCAATAAGAGACTTTAAAACATGCTTATCTCGAACCAAAGTGAACTTATGAATCGGGCTTAACTCATGAACAAAAAAGAACTTTTGAATCGGACCAATCTTAAACCGATTGAAATTTCGAGTCGGGCTAATCTTGAATTGAAGTAAGCTTTTTAAACAGTCTGAACATACGAATTGAATTAGGGACTTAGAAGCTAAATCATCAAACCAAAGCTTTTAAAGGGTTTGGGTTTTAACCCAAACAAACATTCCCTTAAGGATAAATTATTTAACCAATATAAAAATATTTCTTGGTGAATTTACAACAATTCCTCACTAAACAAAAGAATTTCCCTTAATGTGACAATCGATTGGCATCTTGCCTTAATCCATTAGGCTCCTAAAAAATAAACAATTATGAATGTTTAAATGGAAATAAAATATATAGATACATTTCCATTCATTAAGACACTATCAAAAACATTGAAGGATAACTTTTTCACCAACCCAATTGATTTGGTATGAGTACCAATCAATTAGACGGTACAATATTTTGTCCAAAATTATTCTGACTGTTCTCGATTTAACTGGCATGTCTACAAAACATTTTTAGGGACATTTTCTTAAGAAATAGAGGCTTAAAAACTTTGTGTGTGTGTGTGTGATTTAGTCATATAACTCTGAGAAAAAGCCCTAGTGTTTTTACAAAACACGATTCACTTAGACGCGAAAGGGCAAGATTTCACACTTCTTCTCTTTCATAGTTTGAAGATTCAATTCTTATCAAGTAAACCAATCATACAGAAACTTGCTTGATTCCTTTTGAAGATGAGGCTTGATATTTCTTCAAGTTGAGTGCCATCATCAAAGGATTTTTTGCAATGATCACCAAGCCCTAATTTGTCTGTTGTATATTTAAACGCATTGCATATTTGAATCCTCGTAGGTTGAAAAGGTTATTGAACAAGTTTCCATACAGGTTGCACTTTCAAGAAACTTCTTTTAATTGTCATCATCAAAAGCACATTGTTAAGACCTCCTTTTAATGTGATCTGCAAAACATGGTTCCACATTCTCCCTATTTTTTTTATGATGATAACCCATCTCTCTAGGAGTCGATAAAAGAAACAAAAAAGGATATATTTGGAGTGGTTAAATTCATCTTTAATTAAGTATAAATTATATTTTACTCTCCCTGGAAGTATAGTTTTCCCCTTTTGTCAAAATCAAAGAGGCGTGTAGAAGATGCATTGCGAGAATTTAAATATGCAAACATAAGCATTTAGAAACATCACACTTGATTAATTTAAATCATATCGGAATTAAAATAGAAAAAGTAGGAAATCACATAAATTATGAGTAGTACAAAAAATAGGAAAACAAACATACTAAGAACAAAGACACATAAGTGAGATTATTCTTCGCCATAAGCGCTATCATTCCTTGTGAAGATCTTTTTGATTTCTTCGACATCTTTGGCTATATTCAGGCGGATTTCCATGACCTTTTTGATTTTTACGTCTTCTCCCCCTTTGTAAAAATCAAAAAGACAGATAGAAGATGTATTGTGAGAATTTAAATATGCAAACATAAGCATTTAGATATATCACACTTTATTAATTCAAATCATACTGGAATTGAAGTACAATAAGCATGAAATTGCAGAAATTAAGACACATAAGTGATACTATTCTTTGCTATAAGCGTCATCATTCATTATGATGATCTTTTTGATCTCTTCGATATCTTTGGCTATATTCTAGAAAATTTTCATGACCTTGTTGATTGTTATGTCTTTTGATTCTTCTAGGTCTTCTTCTCCAACTACTGAGTCACCCTTTAATTCTCCATGTTTAATGAGAATCTTCATATCTTTGAGGATGGTGTAGTTGATCCAGTTGTTAGATGAGTCAATATTTTCTCCCATGGTATGAACATTGAGTGTTCCTAGGAGTTTAGTGATCATTTCTCCATAGGGAAGTCATGCTGACTGGTTTTCTTTAGAGTCAATCATATGGAGGAATATTCTTTCCACCCATTTTGTTGGAATCTTTAGGGTTATGATCCAAAGGGGAATGATGTCATCTCTAATGACATAGTTAAGGTTGACACTCCTTGGGAGAAGTCTTCTTGTTAATAGGTGGTAGATGACACCTCAAGAAGGTTGACCTGATAGGATGTTGAAACAAGTTTGATTCGTCAACTAATCTTTAAAGTTTTGATGATAACAAGTACACTAGTATGGAGATTTTTTTTGTAATCTAACTGTTGTTAAGTGTGCAGATGACTGAAGAAATCAAGATTGAATACTTCAGATGCTGAGCTAAGCACACACCGAACTAAAGATCAGCAGAATCTGAAGACTGATGAAGTCTGAAGATTTATGAAGCAAGTAGACTCTGATGTAAGAGAATGACTTTGAACTCTGAATAAGATTTATTAATATTTATCTGAAATCTCTAATTCAAAAAGAAACCCATCTTAAATAAGATCTTGAAGAAGTAGAAAATAAGACCAAACATCTATGTTATCAAGTCAATGCTATACAAGAATCTATCTAGAAGATGTCTAAGATAGACTCTACTCTATACGACTCTCTCAATCCTCTGAAGACTTGATCTGGCCAAGCTTCATCATAACCTATCAGAAGCCTCTGACTCAAGAAGGTAAGTGTGAAGAAAAAGATAGTGACTCTGACCTCTAATCAAGCATCATCTAATTCTATCAGAAGCCTCTAAATGATGAAGTTAACTATGAAGGGATTTTGTATGGAAATATTATCAAAGTACATGATCACGTGACTACAGTACAACATTTTATCCACTACCCTGCAAATTAGGATAAACGACTATACTCTGTAACGTTACTTCTCTCATATGTCCCATCATATATCCTAGTGTTGTAAGCACTAATCTACTTGGCTACTAGCTAACATCTCCATCGACTATTTGTTGTGTGGATACTCAATATCTCTTTTTCCAACGGATTAATTTTTATTTATCTATTTAAAGAGAAATTGGAAGATTGAACAGGTGTGGAGAGAATATAAAAACAAGAGAGTGAGAGAAACAAAAAGGATGCAAAGATGTACACTTAGAAAAGGTAATACAGAAGTAAAGGAAAGATGAAGATGAAGAAGAAAATAGAATATAGATGCACAAGAGGAAGATGCGCATTATAGGAAGAGAATATTTGTGCAAAAACATATGAGAAAGTGAAATGATGGAACTATACAAAGAATAATATTTGTGCACTAGCAATGATCGAAAGAATAAATCCCTCAAAGCTTAAATTATTCATATATTTCCATTGTCTAAACCTTGAATGTAAATTTGTGTATCTTCTTATCCAAGAGTCACTCTTATAAACACAAATTTGTTTTATCCAAGTTTGGTTGTTTTCCTCAAGAGACCAATTTGGTCAGAATTCTTGAGATGTTAGTGACAGTTTATCATTGAGGTTGTTTTCCTCAAGACACCAGTTTCGTCATAATTCTTGAGATGTCAAAGACAGATCGTCATTGAGGTTATTTTCCTTAAGAGACCACTTTGGTCATAATTCTAAAGATGTCAATGACTGTGTGTCATTGAGGCTGTAATTAAAATTTATATGATTAATAGATTAAGTCCTTCTTGATAAGGCAAAATCAATTTTGGTGGGTGGATTGGACTAACCTTGTTAACGATGAACCAGGATAAAAATACTTGTGTCTTTTATTATTGTTATATGTTAGTTGTTGTGTGTTGTTTGAGTTTGGGTGTTCGAAAAGTTTTTGTCAAAGAAAAATAAAATCATCATGAAGCTCTGGTAATAACTCTCTTCATTTTATTCTCTGATTTAACTATTTTATACTAACATAGTTGATTATGTAAACCATATAAGATATCATGGTAATTCTTCCCAAAAATTTCAAAAGCTACAAGAAGTGCTTAACATTGAAACTTATATAGTTAAAGAATCAAATCCTTTTAAGTTGATAAGCTTGACTTTGAATTGTCAAAGCTAGATGATAAGTCTGCAGATTTTAAGTCTAAATTCTCGAGCTTTGGAGAAAAGAATACTGGGTTTATGCTTCTATTGCACATGATGGAATGAATGTGCTCAACCAGAAGTGACCAACACGCCAGCACCTCTGAGGAAGCATGGGCAACAAATCTCACATCCCGAGGAATTGATTATGGGAGATAAAATTGAACCTATCAGAACCATATCTTCATTCAGACAAGATGAAGAATCACTTATGGGTTTGGTATCTATCAAAGAACAAACATCTATTAATGAAGCTCTTCTCGATTCTGAGTGGATTATGGCTATGCAAGAAGAACTTACTCAATTTTCTAGAAACAATGTGTGGGATCTGGTTCCTAGAACCAAGGGAAAACACATCATTGGAATCAAATGTGTATTCAGAAACAAGCTGAGTGAGCAAGGAGATATAGTAAGAAACAAAGCCATACTGGTTGCACAAGGCTATAGCCAGCAAGAAGGAATTGACTATACTGAAACCTTTGCACTAATGGCCAGGTTATAATATATAAGTCTTTTTATTTCATTTGATGTTAATCATGACACCAATTTATATCAAATGGATATCAAGAATGCATTCATTGCTACAAATAATGCTTGTAACGTCATTCGCGAAATGCGTTTAACCTCGGCTACCCAAGCGATATAACGAAGGGCGACATGAAAAGCTAGCACTTAACACCTTAGTGTTTTAAAAACTGAGGTTATAAATTAAAAGGTCATGGATTCAATCCTTAGGAACTGCATATTTTTATTTTTTAAATTTTGTTTCACTCGTCATATACCTTTCGGTTTTATTTAAAATTCGAGGTAATAAGGTATTCATTTACCTCGGTTTTATTTAATAATCGAGGGGTTAAATCTCATTTTTTGGCTGTATTGTATCAATTTCACTGGCCTGCATCATTTATTTCCTATATCATTTTCAATGGCTTGTATCACGTCATTATAAATCTATTAACTTGCCTGTATCATTTTTTACATAAAAACTACAAAATATGCAACAAAATTGGAATATATCATATCATTTTAAACCAAATGTGCAAATTTACATTGTTATCGTCAAGACATAATACACTAATATGACATGATCATATTTGCACATCAAAA
This sequence comes from Vicia villosa, assembly GCF_029867415.1. Lineage (NCBI taxonomy): Eukaryota > Viridiplantae > Streptophyta > Magnoliopsida > Fabales > Fabaceae > Vicia > Vicia villosa. Next base: position 173,638,782 of record NC_081180.1, read on the forward strand.
TGACAAAACCTTTGTTCATATAAATAAGATTATACCAACCAAGAAAAACTATTGTTGTTATTGAGTTTCATAATGAGATAAGAAGACATTGGCCCAACGTGATCGAATATCATCGATTTCTTCTTTTGAGTATGGTGTTTGGTTGCTAAGCTCCTATAATTAGAACAAAATTTAAATTATGATAAGTTGAAAACAACAACATAAACTTAAGAAGTATATATATATATATATATATATATATATATATATATATATATATATATATATATTAATCTAATACCTTATTCTTCATCCATCATTTGTAATGCCTCTGAAGACAATATGGAGCTTATACCTCATAACATCGTATCCACAAGAATGGTTGTCGAGTTGTTTTCGCCACTGCAAATAATTTTCATATATTTATATCACTAATACACACAAATAATATAAGGTCAAAAAGCATAAGTAATATACTTACGTGAGGGTAAATATAATTTGGATTTTTACCAAGTATGTTTCATTTCTTTGCAGTATATTCCTCCACCGATCTACACATGTCGGTTAAAATTAAACATGAATAAAAAATATTCAATTCTAAAGTTCAAATTTGAGTATTAAAAATAATACCACTTACTCATTCAAAGCGTTAAGCACAATTTTTGGCAATCTAGAGTGCAACGAGTAAAACACAACTATAGTATTTTCCTTAGAACATATAATAATTAGTTGTCAATGTGCACTGCATAAACATTCAGAATAATTAATAATATGTATAAAATTGATTTATAAATGAAAACACAAATTAATATATGCTTAGTCGTGGTAAAACGGGGCCAGATAACAATCTTTGATGCCCCTTTTCAACATGTCTTGTAAGTAAATTTTAATATTTTGTCATGTGGAACCGCAAGTAAGACCAATGTGTGCTGGATCTAAGATACAATACTTGTTTAGAATATTCCTTTTAGCTTAAAACTCATTGATTTACCTGCAAGAGCATAAATATTTATGTTATAGTACAAGTACGTTTGAATATAAATAGAAATCAACATAAAAACTATACTTACGAGCACCAAATTTGTAATATGGAATTGTCTAACCACACATCTCCCTTTAAAAATTCATGTACAGAAAGCTTAAAAAATACGAATAACTGATCTGGATCATGACTTCATTTAATATCCATGCATGTGGTTTCATACGCTCAATCATCATCTCTAGTCTTTTAAGGCTATCTTGTTTTGGTGTTGAGGGTTCAATACTGCTCTTGTTGGCAAAAAAACTATGTGTCGCGCTTGTACCACCCGTAACTTTCTTAACTACAATCTCTTGAATCTCCAACTAATTTGAATTTGTATGGTTGAATATACCCAACAAACTCAATTTCTACATCATAAAAACAACATAAATATAATCTAAAATTAAAATACGCAAACAATAATAACAACATACAACTTATACCTCAAGAACATCACGGGTACACTTCTCGGACACCTTCTCCACATTCATCCTCTCTTGCTCCTTCTGGACACTCTCTCGCACCATCTGCAACAACCTCTCCCTCTTCTCCTCCAAGAACTTCTCCCGCACCATCTGCAACAACCTCTACCTCTCCTCCTCCAAGAACTTCTCCCGCAACATCTACAACAAGCTCTCCCTCTTCTCCTCCAAAAACCTATCTTGCTCCTCCTTCCACTTCTCCCTTTCCTTCCCCAACTTAACAACAACAATCTCTTCAACCTCTCTCTTAGTGATTTTCTCTCTAGATGATTTAGAGCATCCAATAAATACCTTGAAACCAACGCCTCTACCAAGACCATGAACACGCCTAAGATGCTTCTCGATTCTAATCGCTTCTACCAAGATGTCCTGACGATCTTGTGAAGTGAAGAGGTAGGCTTTGGTTTGTTCAACAAGATCACCCTACAACACATATGAAATTCCATCTTAACCAAATTGATTTAACTAAAATAAATATTATTGAAAAAAGTATCTACTTACAATCCTTTGAGCCACTTCAGGCGTAGCATCTGATGTGAACTCGTTGTCTTTTCTTTGATGTGCCCTCTTCCATTTCTCGTGGCGTGATGGCGGAGATAGAGTACGATCAAGACTTATAAAACCTCCAAGTTCTTCCTCCTTTTGATTTCTTTTTTCTTCAATCAAATTTTTTTCAAGTCTTTGATATCCTTCATGAGACAACCTATGTGGATAGATATTTCTAGCTCGACTTTCCTTTCCTTTTTGGATTTTTGCCAAGAAGGCAGGAGTGGTGTGGGAATCTACAAATTTCTCCCAGACATCTTGATCAATAAATGAATACACCTCATATAGAGTTTGTTCTTTATCTTCACCAAGTTTAATATAATTATGGGTGAGATGTGTCTTAAAGCACCTCCAACGCTCACCATAATATGCTAGATTTTCTTTTTCACGTACTTCTAATTTGGACTAACAATGAACACATCCTATGTTTACACAATAGAGATGTTATTAGTATTAAACAAAAAATATACTTGTAAATAAAATCATAGAATTCAAAATGAATATTGTAACATCGGTTCATATGTTGTCTCTCAATTCATCATCAACGCTTTGCCAACTATCTATCAAAATAGTCACTTTATTTCTACCCTGTAAGGCAACGTAACCCAAAAAATCCTCAGCTTGTTCTCCATAAGCCCTACTGATTTCTGCATCAACTCTAACCAAGTAACAAACACTAGTTTCGTTGTCTTTTTTCACCTTTGTATACATTGTTGCATCTCTAGTTTTTCTTTTATGTTTTGTATTAACAGAGGTTGCAGTAGATGTTGTATGGGAGGTGCTTGTCGAATCAGCTATGACTATCAAGAGACTAACCTGAATCAAACAGTAATGTTTCAGTGAAAACAAATGGAAAATCATAAAAACAAAATGATCAATAAACAAACTAACATAGAAACCCTAAACAAAATGATCAAGAGACTATTTCATTGAAAAATAAAGTGATATACAAACCAGTTCAGTGATGAACAAACCTGTTGCGAAAATGATGTTTAATGAAAATATGTTGGAAGAATTATGATGAATATCAGCTTGAAAATCTCCTAGGTTTTTTGTGAAATTAGAGTGACGAACTGATGTTTGAGCATTGATAGGTAAATGAAAAGTTAGAAACTAGATATTAGTCAGAAGTATTTCATGCAAAAAAAAGTGGCACATCAGTTTTACATAAAAATTGATGTGATACTATTAATTAAAAATATAAAATATAAAAATACAAAATAGGGCCATATTCTAGGAATTCATTTAAAAGATATATCACGTCGTTTTTTGTTAAAAAATTATGGGTATAAATATATCAAATAAAATATTAAAATAAGATTTTGAAAATAGTATTTTGAAATTGTTAATGCAAAATATATTATCTCTCGGCTGGACCATGTTGCCGAGGTAAATACTAATGAAATTTAAATAAAAAAAACTAAACAGGGAATTTGGAAAGGCGCCAAGTGAGAAATACTAATTAAACAATTGAAAAAAAAAACAGAAAATGTAGCAGCTTGGTGTCGAAGCGAGTTCCCTTGTAGCTATGTTCCCTCGGTTTTCTTAAAAACTGAGGGCTAATGTTTTTTATTTAAAAAATAGAAATAAAACATGGCACTCCCAGAACCTATACCCTTGTTTTTTCATTGTTTGAGGTGTAAGCTTCGTCATAAAAAGCATTATTTGTAGTAGTAATTCTTGAATGGTTATATTACAAAAGAAGTCTATGTTCATCAATCTCGTGGATTTGAAAATTATAAAAATCCTTATTTGGTTATAAACTAAAGAAATCATTGTATGATCTGAAACAGAGTCCTAGAGCATGGTACGAAAGACTAAGCAATTTTCTTTTGAAAAATAATTTTACCAGAGGGATGGTTGATACAATTGTGTTTTGCAAATAATTCAAAAATGACATTCTTGTAGTTCAAATTTATGTGGATGATATTATTTTTGGTTATGCTAATGCCTCTATTTGCGAGGAATTTTTTAAGTATATGCAGGCAGAATTTGAAATGAGTCTGATGAGTGAGTTTAAGTTCTTTTTGGGAATCCAAATCAATCAAAGTCTAGAAGGAACCTACATTCATCAAAGCAAGTACATGAAGGAACTTCTAAAGAAGTTTGACTTATCAGAATGTAAAATGGCTAAGACTCCTATGCATCCAACATGCATACTTAAGTGGGATGAATTAGTTTATTCTTATGTGCTAGATTCCAATCAGATCCTAAAGAATCTCACTTAACAGTTGTGAAGAGAATCTTCAAATGTTTGAAAGGAACTATTAACCTTGGCTTGAGATATAAAAAATCAAAAGAATACAAGTTAGTAGATTATTGTGATGCTGACTATGCTGGAGATAGGCTTGAAAGAAAAAAGCACCAGTGAACATTGTCAGTTTCTAGGTGACAATCTGATTTCATGGTCCAGCAAGAGGCAATCTACAATAGCTCTATCACCAGCAAAATCCGAATACATTACACCATCTAAGTGTAGCACACAAGTACTCTGGATGAAAAGTCAGCTGGAAGACTATCACATTAAGGAAGGTAACGTTCCTATCTTATGTGATAACACTTCGACTATTTGTTTATCCAAGAATCCTATCTTACACTAAAGAGAAAAACACATTGAGATCAAACACCATTTTATAAGAGATTATGTTTAGAAGGGTATTTTAAACTTAAAATTTATTGATACAGACCATCAATGGGACAATATCTTTACAAAACCCCTTGCTTAGGACATATTTGTTTTTATTTTGAAAAATGTTAATATGGAATTATGTCCAGAATGAGAAAAAATGCCTGCCTCTGAAAGTGTAATATAAGACTCTAGGAAATGAAATCTAAAGCATTATCCTTCTGGAGACAAAAGTTTTTATTACTCAGAATTGATCTTATTCAGATTCTCATTTGATATAATTTGATGACTAAAATTTGAGTAAAAGTGAAAGTCATAAGAAATTTGTTGAGACCCTAAAGTATGATTATTGTCACACAAGCAAATATCAACGCTTGATAAGAGGTTTTGGTTACTCTATGTCTTGGGAACAGATGAAATCATTTCATTTTCCCATATTATCATTAATTATTGAAATGATTATCCCTACTTAAAACGTGTTGTGCTCTTAATCTTTCCAAAGTGACGTTTTGGCTCTCTGTCTTTTCACTCTTGTACCATGTTTCATTTAATCTTTTACTCTTCCTTTCCTCTTTCCTTCCCTTTAAATACTCCTCCTTCTTTCTCATTTGCTTTATATTTTCTTTTGTGTTCTTTAATCTTCCCTAAAAAATTCTTCTTTTTCGGTCATAACATGTCTTCAAGAATCTTCAAAGATAACAAAGTCGCCTTATCTGTTCTCTATGAGAAAATGGTATTTGTTGAAGAACTAAAAGGACAATGAATCGATCTTATAGAAATGATCACGTGATAATATAAGTCTATCGGATTACCTAACTGCAAGTGCACAGTCTATCGTGTAGTTTTAAAATATATCAAACCCAGAGTGGCTAATAATCAAACTAATGTTATCAATTGATGTTGTGTAAAGCTAAGGAAAGTGATTTCTCTTATTTAACGGAATTAAAGCTAAGGTTGAAGTAAATTTAGAAAACATGGTAACAAAGAGAGGTCGGAATGTGTATTCCACGTACCTCATGGGCTCTGTAACTGGTAGCTTATATTGATGTTAGAAACATATTTAGTAGAAAATGTCAGTTTAAAGACTAAACCTCACACTCTCGCGCTATTGAATAAAGCCACGTTCCTTAACCATGAGATTTGTCTCCCGCTCGCCCATTTCAATTAAAGAATGTATTTTCAAAAATGAACAAATCCTAATCGATACTTAAGGCGCTTTCACCCTCCTTAGGATCGATGCCCTGTCCCTACTATCCAGTTCGAACCTAACCCTCTCGCAGTGCCAGTTCGAACCTTATTTGATTTTCACTCTCGTGACAAAGCGTTTTAATTAAAATTAGAAACAAATACCAAAACACAATTTTATAAAGGTTTAAGCCAACTTCGTTACCGAGTCCCATCGAAAACGACGGTCCTCACATACCAGACTCACAACGATTTAGTTAGACATATAATTGAACACGAATTAAACATAACTACTGCAATTAATAATAACACGGTAATTAAATTAATAATGATAAACGACAATAATAATAAAGCAATAAAAGGAAACCTGTAAAAGCTAAAATAAATGAAACTAGAATTAACTTCAATAATGTCGGAAGGATTTATGATCCAAGAGTACAAAGCAATCTTGAGACTAAGTCATAATAATCCCTCAATGCGAGTGATTATCACTTTGAAAAGTATTTGATGAAAATTAAATTCGATAGAGCTTCTGTAGCGGGGAAAATCTGAGATCTAAGCCATGGAATTGACTCGTCTCAATATTTCGTTTGAAATCGCCACCGCGCTTTATTGTTTCCAAAGGAAAAGGGTAAAGAACGGAAAACCCAAAGTTTGTTTTTAAAACAAAAAGAGAACTCAGGTTCGGGGGTTGATTATATGAGGGGAAGGTTTAAAGCACCCCTCATATCTGTGGTATTCCACAGGAACCTTTTTGAAAATCTGTGTGTGTGTGCTAAAAAGTGTTTGTTTTATTTTTAAAATAAGCTCGGCAAGACGTTAAGCCTTGTGCCTAAATACCTCCTCGGTGCAATGGAGAAGTCAGAGCTAATGTAGTTCTGCTAAAAAGGGAAAACATTTTTAAAACGAATAAACACTTTTTCGTCGTCGGAGAGAAATACTCAGCCATTGATCTTAAGCATGAGAACAAATGAGTTCTTTGCATCGCAAATGAAAGAAGGGCTCCAACTCGGATAAAATCAACGAGTATGCCACTAGCTCTCTCACGCGGAAAAGATCTCATTATATCAATCAATTTCAAAATCGTGGGGTATAACCACTCGTTTCGACAATTAACAGTGTCTAAACTTTGAAGAAAAAGCCACTAAGGGCAAAAGATATTTTTAAAGAAAAGGTTTAAAAAGAGGTTTTACAGACATAAGAAGGTTTTTGAAAAAGGGAAAAGATTTTGAAAATTTAAGAATGGGAGGAGATGAAGAGGCTATCCTATTGTGTAAAATAAAAGCTAAGGAAAGAAACGGTCTAACCGAAGAAGAAGCCAACACTTGACATTATGAGTCAAGGTAAATTTCCCATCCTTTGGACTTATCAATACCAAACCAACACATTATCACTTGGGGATCCAGATGAACTTATTATCTTAGCATCACTTTGCATTAAGCACATTAAAATTCTGACGAAAATCGGGCAGAGTAACAGCTGTTTTCGGGTAAAATCCTTATCTCAATGCCTTGGAATTAACCATCAAGGGCTTTCAAGGAAATACCTGCACATACAAACAGACAATAATCCAATGCCAGACAGACAGAATAACAGCAGAGTAACAATATCATAAGGGTCCAGAGGTACTAAGTCCATAAGTCCGAATCTCCAAAATGCTCAGGATAGTAACCAATAGTCCAAAAGAGAGCCTTAAGAGTTTTTTAGATTTTTGTTGTTTATTAGTATTTTAGCATAAAGTAAAGTATGGTCCAAGTGGACAAAGAGAAAATAGCGGAAACATAAACATATGTCCAAATGGACAAAGAGAAAATGGCGGAATATAAACGTCCAAATGGACAAAGGAAAAATAGCGGAATGTAAATATGATGAAATGATAAGATAAAGCGATAAAGCGAGAAATATAAAGAGCGGTATAATAAATTGCGGAAATTAAAGTTAGTTGTTAGATGTTAAAGATAACCATCTTGAAACTTGTCAAGTATGTTATCAAAGTTAGTAAGAAAGATCGATGGTGAGTGAAGGATGTTCTCGGATTTAAATTCAATGGAACTTTATCAGAAGCTTGATAAAATCATAGCGACTACATGATAAATTTCCATAAGTCTTAAATCAACCGCATACAATTCTCTTCCATATTTGATCTTTTTTATTCGGGACACGAAATATTGCGCTATGTTAAGCAGATCGCCAAGTGATTTATATAGAAATCACCCTACAACGAGGCCGGTCAAAACTGTATGTGCTAATGCATGCGAGAGAAGTGATATGTAGATCACTCTCCGAAAGCAATACCGTACGAAAAGAAAATAGGTAACGATCTAGTCTTTACCAAGAATCCATAAGAACTCTCAAGGCGTTAAGACTTTCATCGATCAAAAGAAAAAAGGAGAAGAAGAATAAAATCATAAAAGATAATAACCTCACACTATCATTAATATCATTCATCTAATATTATGGATTTGATCATTTCAAACCTATCAACATCCTAGATCCAATGATATTAATGAAATGGAGGAAGAAGAATAAATGCATAAAAGATAATCAACTCACACTATCATTAATATCATTCATCTAATATTATGGATTTGGTCATTTCAAACCTATCAACATCCTAGATCCAATGATATTAATGAAGTGGAGGAATAAGGATAAATATATAAAGATAATCAACTCACACTATCATTAATATCATTCATCTAATATTATGGAGTTGGTCATTTTAAACCTATCAACATCCTAGATCCAATGATATTAATGAAGTGGAGGAAGAAGGAAGCCAAAACAAGCATAAAAAGGCAAAAAAAAGCATTCTGCCACACTGGAAATCGATTTACCTCTGTAGGAAATCGATTTCCTGAGTGCAGAGTTCAATTGTGGCGCAAAAAATAGAGTGGAAATCGATTTCCTGCGCACAGTTTTCAAAAAAACAGCATTATGAACTATAAAACTTGAGTTAGACAAACATATAAACACCTTATGATCACATATCCATTGGAGCACGAATTTTCCATCAAATCACCATCAAATAGGACCAATATAGCATCAAAGATGCATTGAACACAAGCACAAAAGAATCACATTATGGTAGATGAAAAAGGATGATGAAAATTACCAATTCTTGAACAAAACTTAGATCCACTTCAATAATCACCAACACAAATCTTGATCTCTCAACAATTGAAGAAAAAAGAGTGAAATGAAAGGTGGCTTAGCTCAAAGTTTGTGAGGTTCAAGGTGTGACTCACAAACTTTATGAAAGAACAAAGAGCTTTGGTGAATTTGGTAGGGATGAGGAGAGAAATTGCAAGGGGTTTGTTGGCTCTCAAAGCTTGTGAAATGAGAGAGTAGAGGTCTCTATTTATAGAATTGGAGCAAGAGTAGTGGTATTTTGGTCTTTTTGTGTTTGGTAATTAATTTGTGGTTAATTGGTATTTAAGTGGAATTTAAATGGTAAAAATGGTAAAATGAGGTTTAAGTGGGCTTAATGAAGGGGTTAATTTTGATGAGGTGGAAAATTGATAAAATGATCAAATAAAAAAGGTGCCAAAATGATGTCAAGCTTCCCTCCTTATATTTTTTGAATTTTTCGCACAGGAAATCGATTTCCCACAGGGGTAAATCGATTTCCACCTTCAAATTTTCAAAAATTGTTTTCTTGCACTGTTTTGATTTTTGCCTGATCTTTTACCTGTAAAATGTAAACAAAAGAGACAAAACATATTTTTTTTGATTTTTGGTTAGTATAAACAAATAAAAGGCTATAAATGCTCGATAATTCCTCTCAGAGATAATCACAGTATCAAAGATAAAGCTTCACAATGGTGCTCTTGATTGATGATTGAATGCAATTGATGTGTGATCTTAGGGTAAAAAATTGGGGTATGACAGCTTCGCCTAATTCTTGGATGCCTAAAACTAGATATAAACAGGCCTTATATAGAGCTTCCATGCTACACAATTGCCTTTTGAACATGTACAAACTGTTGAGAAGAAGTAGGAAAGTGGACAAGAGTGAGTCTAACTCACTTTCACGCATTCTGCTACTGCGGTCAAATGGCGGACACCATTATGCTCATGGCGAGTGCCATGAGCTTTAGTGGAATTTGATAACGTGGCTGGTGTGATGACGAACGCCATTAGGGTTATGGAGAACGCCATTCCCCAGAACCTTGTATTTTTGCACTATTCTTCACCATATTGCTTCCTTTTCCACTTCTTGGGAACATATGCTCCATAATCAACAAGAACCTGAAATGTAGACATAACAAGACATAAAAGCAATAAACATAGCAAAATAATGGTAAATAATAAGCAATACGAGTCTAAAAACATGATTCATTTTCACGCTATCAGAATACTTGTTAAAGAGTTTTGGATGAATGCATCCATTAAGCACAGGAGTTAAAATACTTGCATAATCTGGTCTGAGGTTTTTGGTTTTCCAATCACAATTACTCCACAACTTATTTCTAAGACAATAAATGTAAAGAAAATGGAATGTGTGTTAAGGGTAACAGTAGAGACTTTATCTCCGATGTTCTTGATCACATCTTTATCAACCCAGCAAACCTTGATAATATCTCCTACCTTGCTTTTTTGGCTAAAGTCTGGAATCAACTTCTTATGGGAAATTTTTTCCAAGAGAAGAAGATCAAGAAGTGCTCACTCTTGAAGACAAACAATTTATGTACTTCATTCTGCTAAAAAGGAAATTTAATCTACCTCTTACCACCTTTAGCTATCTAAAGGAAAAAATCATAACCTCTCGCAAGGGAAATATCTTCTTCATTCCTTTTGGAAGAATTCTATTTGAACTCTTTATTCAAAAAGGAGTTTAAAAGATTCAAAAGGTAGGTTTAACGAATGTCTTTGAAACTGTTTGCGGTTCAAAGCTAGAAATAGCTAAAATTTGAAGTCCAAATTGTTTTATCTCAAGAATTGAACCTTGTGTAATCATTTTATCTTATTTATTTTCTTTGTAATCCTTTTCTTTCTATAAATGAAATATTTCTCATTTTATCCTTTTCATTCAATCTGTGTGCTTATTATACATTCTTTTTTATTGATGACAAAGGGGGAGAAAATTAATTATTTTGATATATTTTCCCTATACATAACCCAAACATACCTAATGGGAACTTTTATATACACGCAAATCTGAATCTGATTGTTAGATTCATAACTGTTCTGAAGAGATTTAAAAAGACTCTGTGTGTAAATTCTGATTGATGACACTATTATTCTGATTTATATTTTCTTTTTATCGGAGGAAGCTTGCAAACCTCACTCTAATGAAATTGAAAATCTTAATATATTTAAACTTGGAGGAAGCTTGAAAACCTAACTCTGATGTTTTAAACTACCGTGCGTCACTTTCATTTTGATTAAATCAGGCACTATTATCATGATTAAGATTTTCTGGAGTATCAAAAATTTCCAAGTCTTACTCTCAGGGGAGCGTGCAAACCTAACTTTGAAGTAATCATGAAAACTTTCGATAATATTCTCAAGGGGAACTTGCAAACCTCACTCTGTTGAAATCGAAAATTTTAATAAGTTTTAAACTCAGGGGGAGCTTGTAAACCTAACTCTGACGTTTTTAACTATTGTGCATTTATCAAAGAAACATTATTCATCAAAATACATAGTATTGTCATCATCAAAAAGGGAGAGATTGTTGGAACAAGTTTGGTTCATCAACTAATCCTTGAAGTTTGATGATAACAAGTACACTAGTATAGAGAATAATTTTGTAATCTAACTGTTGTTAAGTGTGCAGATTTAAAGAAAGCAATTTCAACTCTAAAGAAGTTAAGATTGAATACAACACATGTTGAGCTAAGCACGCACTAAATCTAAAGATCAGCAGAATCTGAAGACTGGCGAAGTCTAAAGATTTCAATAGCTAGTAGACTCTGATGTAAGAAAATGACTTTGAACTCCGAACAAGCTTCATCACTATTTATTTGAAGCCTCTAATTCAAAGGGAAAACGTCTAAAAGAAGATCCTAAAGAAGAACCAAATCCAATCAAACATTAGGGTTATCAAATCAATGTTATACAAGAATATATCTAGAAGATGTCTGAGATAGACTCTAACTCTTTATGACTCTGATATCTCAATGCTCCAAAGATTTCTCGGATCAAGCTTCATCATAACCTATCAGAAGCCTCTAACTCGAGAATTTAAGTAAGAAGAAAAAGATAGTGACTTTGACCTCTAATCAAGCTTCATCTAAATCTATCAGAAGCCCTTAATTTTGAAGTTAGTTGTGAAGGGATTATGTGTGAAAATATTATAAAACCACATGATCATTTGACTACAGTACACCATTCTATCCACTACCCTGCAAATCAGGATAAAGGACTATACATTAAAACATTACTGCTCTCACATGTCCCATCATATATCCTAGTACTGCAAGCACCACTCTACTTAGTTACTAGCTAATGTCTCCAACAACTATTTGTTGTATGGATATTCAATCTCTCTTTCTCCAACGGAGCAATTTTTATTTATATATTTAAAGAGAAATTGGAAGATCGAATAGGTGTGCAGATAATATACACACAAGACTGAGAGAAACAAAAAGGCTGCAGAGATGTACATTTGAAAAAGGTAATACAGAAGTAAAGGAAAGTTGAAGAAGAAGATACGAGAATATAGATGCACAAGAGAAATATACACACTATTGGAAGAGAACATATGTGCAAAAAACATATGAGAAGGTGAAATAAAGGAAAACAGAATTGAAGGAAATCAGTGAGGATATGTTCAAGCTGAAAGTAAAGAAGAGTAGAAAGTTAAAGTTGGTACACAAGCAATATCAGACAAGATAAGTAGTAGCTATGCAAAATAAAAAAAGAGACAAGGCAAAAAGTTAAAAGTAATAATACCATTTGAAAAACTTAGTCTTTTTCAGGTGATCAAGTTGAGAATCCAAAACAGTGATCACAAGATAGAAAGAATGCAAGAACTCTACAAAGAAGAATATTTGTGCAACAACAATGATTAAAAGAAGAAATCCTTCAAAGCTTAAATTCTTCATATCTTTCCATTGTGTGAACCTTGAATATAAATTTATGTATCTTCTTATCTAAGAAGCAATCTTGTAAACACAAATCTTTTTTAACCAAGTTTGGTTGTTTTCCTCAAGAGACAAGTTTTTTCAGAATTCTTTAGATGTCCATGACAGTTTGTCATTGAGGTTGTTTTCATCAAGAGACCAGTTATGTCAGAATTCTTGAGATGTCAAAGACAGTTCCTCATTGAGATTAATTTCCATTAAGAGACTAATTCGGTCAGAATTCTTGAGATGTGAGTGACAGTGTGTCATTTTGGCTGCAATCAAAAGTTATCTTATTAATGTATCAAGTCCTTCTTAATAAGGAAAAATCACTCTTCATGGGTGGAATGGACTAACCTTGTTAACAGTGAACCAGAATAAAAATAATTGTGTCTTTTATTACTATTGTATGTTAGTTATTGTGTGTTGTTTGAGTTTTCTATTTGAAAAGGTTTTGCTAAAGAAACCCAATTCAATCCCCCCTTTCTTGTGTTTCCTTTGACCTTCATAGGAAACTTTATTTTCTCCATGGGGTTCACAATGAGGGAGTTTAGATCTATGAACCTCTTGATATTCTTATATCATAAGGGTGCTTCATGTGTGTAGGTTGTTCCTTGGTAAGGCAACTTAAAAATTCCACCAGAATGATCTTTGTGGATTTCTATTTTAGCCCCTCGACTGATGATCTCAGGGATGTTCCAATATTTGATAAGTTTGAATAAAATTGTTTCACCATATTTTGAAGATTTCTATCCGGTAACTTTATGAAGAATTCCCTTAGTAACCCTTGCATATCTAAGAATAAGGTTTGTGGCTTTTCATGAAGCTTTAATCCATGTACCATGGTTGGATCATATTTTTTCTGAGGATCATCTTCTTCTTCTTCTCTTAATTTCTTTGTATTAAACCAGTGGTGAAAACATCTCTCTTTGAGGCACCTTCAGATTTGTAGCTTTTTGATGAGGCCATGATGATACTTATGACGATAAAGAAAGAACTCACACAAGAAAGCAAGAATAGAAAAAGTATGAGATGCACAAGAGAGAATGAGTGTTACCTATTTATAGTATGGCTTATGGTGAATTTGAACATATAAATATTGCAATAAATCAAAGGAGATTGTGTACATTTAAGATTAGATCAAAATTATTCCAAAACTACTATCCCAATCGATTGGCTTAGAACTCCGATCGGTCAGGTGATCAAAATTTCCAAGATATTAAGCAATTTACATCAATGCGAGGTTTTATTTACATAGAGACTATGTTTAGCTCAGATTGTATTTGGAAATATGCGTGCCATGTTGTGCCGATCGATTGGGCTTATGTGTTTCAGCCTTCTTGGTGCTCTTTGAGCCTTGTGATGGATTTGCTTTTGCTTTTTCAATTTTTTGCACCGTTGTCCATCATATTTGCACCTCTTCTCTGTAAATAACTAGAAAGCTCATTTATTTTGGTTATCAAAAATGTTTTAATTGATAATCAATAATAAGAGCAGTATTTTGAAGGATTAATCAGAACTTCCCAGTCATCTCAAATTCAAAGTTGTGTACTACCCTAAATATCAAGAAGCCTTGATAAAACTTCCCTCTTCAAAGGGAAGACCAACATACTATGGTGTATCCTTCTATGTTGATTGTTGGATACGAGAATTGGTTAAACATCGAGATAAATATGTCCATCATAGACGTATCCACTTAACCTACTTCGAGGTTAGGTGATCATTGAGGATCAATGATGTTGAAGTCATCCTCAACGAAAAAGATTTGCTTTGATCACCATACCTGATATCCACCATCAATGATCATTTCTGGATCATAGATTTCAAAAAAAACATCATATATTAAAGAGTATACTATTTTCTTTGCATAATTTCTGGATCATAGTACTTATTTTAAACAACTACTTGTAAGATGGATTTGTAACCTTATAACCATCTTCCCCGTGACATTCTTTTAAGGAAACTTCATCTTCTTCTTTGGAAGAGAATTATTCTTCATTTGTGGAGGCTTTGTTTTCTTTTATTCTTCTTAATATTTCACTGGATGATGTTTCTTCTTTATATCCTCTCACATAAGAGTCTCCTTTATTTAATGTTGAATCTTTCGAGGATCTTTCAGCTATCAAGTATGTTCTTTCGAAGGACACCATAGGAGTTGTTTGATAGGAGTTTGATGAAGTTATTGAAGATTCTTCATTCTTAGAGCTTGTACCTTCATCTTTAAGCAATTGAACTATTTCATTCATTTTATTCTTCTTTGATTTCTCCTGAAATTTATAAATACTCTTATTTCTCAATTTAAGGATTGGATTAAATTTCCAATTCTTAATTCTTAGATATTGATTAGTAACAAACTTTCTAACATGATTTCTAACAATTCTAGATTTTGAAAAACATTTATGAATGAAACTTCCATCTTCTTCACCTCGTATGTTCATTTCCTCTTGTTCGATACTTGGAGAAACTCCATATATCATTTCAAGAGTATCTCATATTTCCTTGGCAGTTTTGTAATTATAATCCTAAAGGAATTTACAATCATCTAAGGACATTGATAGAAATTTTTTGGTTTTGAAATCAATTTCAAAATTTCTCATATCTTCTACGGTCCACAAGGAATTGGGTTTATCAACTACTAATCCATTAATTTGGTGAGTAAGGATAAACAAACCGTTGATTAAGGTTTTCCACATTTCAAAATCAACACTCTGAATAAACATTATAAATATATCTTTCCAAAATTCAAACCTAACACCATAAAATGGTGGAGGCGTGTTTAGGAAATTTCTCTTGTTAAAAAAGGTGTTGGAAGTCATCTTTCTCCTGAGACAAGTAGTCTTTGAACATGAGTTAGACTCAGATGTCACTTGTTAAATATTTTGTTATGATTTTTAGAGTTTAAAACATTTTAATAAAAACATTTTAGAATTCAGCCGCAAAAAGTGAATATACAGAAAATGAAGATTTAAGGGTAAGTGGAATGACACCAGTAATTTATACAAGTTCATCAAGAAGACTTAATCATATCCCCAAGAATTGAGCTTGAGAGTATCTGTAACGACCGTTTTTATTTACGTATTTTATTTAATTGTGTGTTATGTGAATTATGTGTTAATTGTGTGTTTAATTGATTTTTGTGTTAATTGTTAGGAATTATTAGTTAATAACATGAATTAGATAGTTAGTTAGTTATTGGGCCAATGATAGAATTAGTAGTTGGGAGGTGTTAATTAGAGCCCATTAGCAATCTGAGAGTTAGTGAAGGTTTGACAAAACAAGGGTTTTAGATATTGTCATACCCCAATTTTTGACCCTAAGATCCTATATCATTCATATCCCAATCATCAATCAAGAGCTTCACTTGGAAGTTTTGTTTGTGGTGTTGCACTCACCTCATCAATAAGAGGGACCATCAAGCACCAATGATTGTTTATCTTGTATGCATATTGTACTAACCCAAATACCAAAAATATTGCTTTGTTTCTTTGTAGGCTTTTGTTTTGTAGGTACCAAGCCAAGACATGCAATAAACAAGGCATTTTTCATATTTTGGACTGATAAAATCGATTTCCCTACTGGGTAAATCGATTTCCCTGCAGCAATCTTCAACAAAATCACATTCTGGACAGCATGAAATCGATTTCCCTCTTGGGTAAATCGATTTCCCTAGTGTATTTTGCGCCAAATTCTCTTCTGGAACAGTGTGAAATCGATTTCACTCCTGGGGAAATCGATTTCCTTAAGGCGAAATTCAAAAAAATATAAGGAGGGAAGCTTGACATCATTTTGGCACCTTTTTATTTGATCATTTTATCAATTTTCCACCTCATCAAAATTAACCCCTTCATTAAACCCACTTAAACCTCATTTTACCATTTTTTTACCATTTAAATTCCACTTAAATACCAATTAACCACAAATTAATTACCAAACACAAAAAGACCAAACTACCACTACTCTTGCTCCAATTCTATAAATAGAGACCTCTACTCTCTCATTTCTCAAGCTTTGAGAGCCAACAAACCCCTTGCAATTTCTCTCCTCATCCCTACCAAATTCACCAAAGCTCTTTGTTCTTTCATAAAGTTTGTGAGTCACACCTTGAACCTCACAAACTTTGAGCTAAGCTACCTTTCATTTCACTCTTTTTTCTTCAATTGTTGAGAGATCAAGATTTGTGTTGGTGATTATTGAAGTGGATCTAGGTTTTGTTCAAGAATTGGTAATTTTCATCATCCTTTTTCATCTACCATAATGTGATTCTTTTGTGCTTGTATGTGATGCATCTTTGATGCTATATTGGTCCTATTTGATGGTGATTTGATGGAAAATTCGTGCTCCAATTGATATGTGATCATAAGGTGTTTGTATGTTTGCTTAAGTCAAGTTTTATGCTTCCTAATGCTGATTTTTTTGAAAACTGCACAGAGGAAATCGATTTCCTCCTTAGGGAAATCGATTTCCATTCCGTTTCTGCGCCAGATTTGAAACCTGCACTAAGGAAATCGATTTCCTCCTTAGGGAAATCGATTTCCATTCCGTTTCTGCGCCAGATTTGAAAACCTGCACTAAGGAAATCAATTTCCTCCTTAGGCAAATCGATTTCCCCTGGGACAGAATGTGTTTTTTTGCCTTTTTTATGCTTGTTTTGGCTTTCCTTCTTCCTCCACTTCATTAATATCATTGGATCTAGGATGTTGATAGGTTTGAAATGACCTAATCCATAATATTAGATGAATGATATTAATGATAGTGTGAGTTGATTATCTTTTATGATTTTATTCTTCTTCTCCTTTTTTCTTTTGATCGATGAAAGTCTTAACACCTTGAGAATTCTTATGGATTCTTGGTAAAGACTAGATCGTTACCTATTTTATTTTCGTGCGGTATTGCTTTCGGAGAGTGATCTACATATCACTTCTCTCGCATGCATTAGCATATAAATTTTTGACCGGCCTCGTTGTAGGGTGATTTCTACATAAATCACTTGGCGATCTGCTTAACATAGCGCAATATTTCGTGTCCCAAATAAAAATAGATCAAATATGGAAGAGAATTGTATGCGGTTGATTTAAGACTTATGGAGGTTTATTGTGTAGTCGCTATGATTTTATCAAGCTTCTGATAAATTTCCATTGAATTTAAATCCGAGAACATCCTTCACTCACCATCGATCTTCATTACTAACTTTGATAGCATACTTGACAAGTTTCAAGATGGTTATCTTTAACATCTAACAACTAACTTTAATTTCCGCAATTTATTATATTGCTCTTTATATTTCTCGCTTTATCGCTTTGTTTTATCATTTCATCATACTTACATTCCGCTATTTTTCCTTTGTCCATTTGGACGTTTATATTTCCGCTATTTTCTCTTTGTCCATTTGGACACTATGTTTATGTTTCCGCCATTTTCTTTTTGTCCACTTGGACCATACTTTACTTTTATGCTAAAACACTAATAAATAACAAAATCTAAAAAACACTTAAGGCTCTCTTTTGGACTATTGGTTACTATCCCTAGCATTTTGGAGATTCGGACTTATGGACTTAGGACCTCTGGACCCTCATTCTGATATTACTCTGCTGTTATTCTGTCTGTCTGGCATTGGATTGTTGTCTGTTTGTGTGTGCAGGTATTTACTTGAAAGCCCTTGATGGTTAATTCCAAGGCATTGATATAAGGATTTTACCCGAAAACAGCCGTTACTCTGTTCGATTTTCGTCAGAATTTTAATGTGCTTAATGCAAAGTGGTGCTAAGATAATAAATTCATCTGGATCCCCAAGTGATAATGTTTGGTTTGGTAATGATAAGTCCAAAGGATGGGAAATCTACCTTGACTCACAATGTCAAGTGTTGGCTTCTTATTTCGGTTAAACCGTTTCTTTCCTTAGCTTTTATTTTACGCAATAGGATAGCCTCTTCATCTCCTCCCATTCTTAAATTTTCAAAATCTTCTCTCTTTTTCCAAAACATTCTTATGTTTGCAAACCTTTCAAAACCTTTTCTTTAAAAAATATCTTTTGCCCTTAGTGGCCTTTTTCAAAAGCTTAGACACTGTTAATTGTCGAAACGAGTGGTTATACCCCACGATTATGAAATTGATTGATATAATGAGATCTTTTCCGCGTGAGAGAGCTAGTGGCATACTCGTTGATTTTATCCGAGTTGGAGCCCTTCTTTCATTTGCGATGCAAAGAACTCATTTGTTCTCATGCTCAAGATCAATGGCTGAGTATTTCTCTCCAACGACGATAAAGTGTTTATTCGTTTTTAAAACTTTTTTCCCTTTAAGCGGAACTACATTAGCTCTGACTTCTCCATTGCACCGAGGAGGTATGTAGGCACAAAGCTTAACGCTTTGCCGAGCTTATTTTAAAAATAAAACAATCCCTTTTTCTAGCACACACGACACAGATTTTCAAAAAGGTTCCTGTGGAATACCACAGATATGAGGGGTGCTTAAAACCTTCCCCTTGTATAATCAACACCCGAACCTGAGTTCTCTTTTTGTTTTAAAAACAAACTTTGGGTTTTTCGTTCTTTTCCGTTTTCCTTTGAAAAAAAATAAATCGCAGTGGCGATTTCAAACGAAATATTGATTCGAGTCAATCCTATGGCTTCGATATCAGATTTTCCCCGCTACAGAAAAATGGCGACTTCACTAGGGACCCAGTTTTAAGTGTGTTAAGCCTATTTTTGTTTATCTGTGTGTTTTATCTGTATATATTGTTGTGTGCTTTGTTTGTTTATTTTCTGTTCTTTTTCTTTTTGGTGCTCGATGGTTCCTCTGTGATGAGATAAAGTTCTAACCCGGACTTTGGTGAGTAACTTGAGATAGGAGGTGGTAAGACCAATAGTCGCATGTTAGGAGCAATCCTTACCATGAGCGTCATATGGTGGAACCCCAATCAGTGGAGGCCTCATGGAAGGTAGTAGAGGTTGTTACGAACCATCGTGATAACGCTATTACTTTCAATAGTGAGTGTCCATAGAAGCTGAATGGCCTAGAACCCTTTTAACCAATCTTATCCTTTTTAGGATGTAGTGCAGAAACAAGATCAAGTACCAATTTGAGCTTGTTGTCATGCGATACTACGCTCAGACGAGGTCTTTTTAGGCATATTGTTGGCGCCCATGAACAATTGTGCATGCCGGTAATATCCGATAGAAGATTGAAAACTCTGGGAACCTTTGTAGAACCCGATCGGCAGGTACAAAATTCCTTAGATCATACCTTTTGGGATGGTTGGACCCATGGCTCCATGCTCGTGACGACGAACCTTTGAACTATGATCTTATGTGACCTTGCGTACTCTTGGTTGTGGTTGATGCATAAACCATGCATTCATGCATCCATGAAAACTCTTTTTCTTTTGATTTTCAAGGAACTTAGAGGTCTTTCCTTGTAAACATCATAAGTTTCATCAAACTCAATGGATCTTGGGTGTTGATGGGGTGAAAATTCTAATCCACCAAAATGGATGATTGATTTTGATGATAACTTAATCAAAGCTTTAGTCCAATGTTTGAGTGTTTACAAGTTAATATCTTAAGTTCCTTGAAACTCAAAAATTAAAATAAAATTAAAAAAAAAAACAAATTACTGCATTGCATGCATCATTATACATTTGGTCCTGCTTTCTAAAGAAATTCTCCAGAGCCTTATTTCCTTTCTCCTGGTATCATCAGTACAACACTCTTGCTAAGAAGAAATGGAAAGCATCAAACAAGAGATTCTTGAGCTCCGTGAAGAGGTGGTTACTTTGAAGGCTGGTATGGAGCATCTGACTGCTCTGGTTGAGGCTTTAGTTGCTGCCCAAGTCAATCCTTCTATGAAGGAAGAAAGGATGGCAAAGGTCTTTCTTGAAACTCTGAACTCATCCTTTCCTAAGGGGATAGTAGTCCATACACCTACTGACCCCCGTGGAAAGGTGGATATGAAAGCACTTCTAGAAAAAGATGTCCGAAGGGAATGTTTGCTTGAAGAAGGTAACTCAGCTGGTAGTGTGAAGAATTTGGTAATGACTTTTCAAAGAAGAGAATCAGGGGAGGAAACAATCATCATCAACATCAGCATGTTTCCTATGTCATTCCTGTATCCAATTCAGTTCATGCAATTCCAGATTATCAGCAGAGTACTCGTCAACGAGCTCCTCCACTGAATAAGCAAAATCAATCTCGAAAGCCTAATTTTGATCCTATCCCTATGACCTACACAGAATTGTTCCCTGCTCTAATTCATAAGAATTTGGTTCAGACAAGGTCACCACCTCCAATTCCAGAGAAGATTCCATGGTGGTACAATGCTGATGTTACTTGCGCTTTTCATCAGGATGCTCCCGGACACAGTTTAGAAGATTGTTGGGCTCTAAAGGTTGAAGTTCAAAGATTGACTCGTGCTGGTATTTTGGCTTTCCGAGACATTGGCCCTAATGTTCAAAACAATCCCTTGCCAAAGCATGAATGAAGATCTATTAGTGGCAGCCATGAAGTTTGAAAGATGTTTCCTTCAGCACAAACCCAGATAGAAAGAGCCTTCTCAATTTTTTTAGTATTCTTACTGTTTGTTCATTTGTAATATTTCTTGTTTTTCAATGCATTGTTTGCATGTAGAAACTTGTTTATTTTTGAATGTTAATGCTAATGCAATGATAATGTTTGTCTTGAAGTAATCCATTCGTTTCACTCATGTTTATTTGTTTTTATGCATTATGATACCAATTACTTTTTCCAAACTCTTGCTTATGCAAAGATTGGAAGGAGGATGATGATCTGAAAACGCAAAATTTCTGGTTGTATGCTTTTGAATAAGACCCTGCTGATGATGTACAGACATTGTTTCAAATTCCCAAACACCGGAGATATAAGGAAGATAATCCCTTGTTAACCCCTTTTGAGCCTTGAAGTAGGAGTTTCTTTTCTAAACGAAAAACCCTAATTTTTAACCTAGGGCAGGGTAGTGTTCAGTTGATTTGGCCGAGTGTTCATGTTTCAAAAAGGATTATGCATCCAAGTGTCAATCACGTCATATCCACATCAATGGTTGGATCATGGAAAACCACAATGGTTATTCCCCACGCATCGAAAGGCTGAAAAATGTGAAACCACAATGGTTATCCTCCATCCGCCAAGGAATGAGGCAGTCACAACCCTCTTTTTATATCATCAGTGGTACGGTGGTATATCTCTTTAATACCTTCAGTGGAACATTGTTATGTGTTATCGTCAGTGGTACGGCGGTACATCTCTTCATCGTCAGTGGTACGCCGATGAATTATCTCTTTTTATATCATCAGTGGTATGGTGGTATATCTCTTCATGCCTTCTGTGGAACGTTGGTATGTGTTATCGTCAGTGGTACAGCGGTACATCTCTTTCATCGTCAGTGGTACGTCGATGAATTATCTCTTTTTATATCATCAGTGTTACGGTGGTATATCTCTTCATACCTTCAGTGGAACGTTGGTATGTTTATCGTCAGTGGTACCGCGGTACATCTTTTTCATCGTCAGTGGTACGTCGATGAATTATTTCTTTTTATATCATCAGTGGTACGGTGGTATATCTCTTCATACCTTCAGTGGAACGTTGGTATGTGTTATCATCAGTGGTACGACGATACATCTCTTTCATCGTCAGTGGTACGTCGATGAATTATCTCTTTTTATATCATCAGTGGTACGGTGGGATATCTCTTCATACCTTCAGTGGAACGTTGGTATGTGTTATCGTCAGTGGTACGGCGGTACATCTCTTTCATCGTCAGTGGTACATCGATGAATTATTTCTTTTTATATCATCAGTGGTACGGTGGTATATCTCTTCATACCTTCAGTGGAACGTTGGTATGTGTTATCGTCAGTGGTACGGCAGTACATCTCTTTCATCGTCTGTGGTACGTCGATGAATTATCCCTTTTTATATCATCAGTGGTACGGTGGTATATCTCTTCATACCTTCAGTGGAACGTTGGTATGTGTTATTGTCAGTGGTACGACGGTACATCTCTTTCATCGTTAGTGGTACGTCGATGAATTATCTCTTTTTATATCATCAGTGGTACGGTGGTATATCTCTTCATACCTTCAATGGAACGTTGGTATGTGTTATCGTCAGTGGTACGGCGGTACATCTCTTTCATCGTCAGTGGTACGTCGATGAATTATCTCTTTTTATATCATCAATGGTACGGTGGTATATCTCTTTAATACCTTCAGTGGAACGTTGGTATGTGTTATCGTCAGTGGTACGGCGGTACATCTCTTCATCGTCAGTGGTACACCGATGAATTATCTCTTTTTATATCATCAGTGGTACGGTGGTATATCTTTTCATGCCTTCAGTGGAACGTTGGTATGTGTTATCGTCAGTGGTACTGCGGTACATCTCTTTCATCGTCAGTGGTACGTCGATGAATTATCTCTTTTTATATCATCAGTTGTACGGTGGGATATCTCTTCATACCTTCAGTGGAACGTTGGTATGTGTTATCGTCAGTGGTACAGCGGTACATCTTTTTCATCATCAGTGGTACGTCGATGAATTATTTCTTTTTATATCATCAGTGGTACGGTGGTATATCTCTTCATACCTTCAGTGGAACGTTGGTATGTGTTATCATCAGTGGTACGGCGGTACATCTCTTTCATCGTCAGTGCTACGTCGATGAATTATCTCTTTTTATATCATCAGTGGTACGGTGGTATATCTCTTTTTACATTCAGTGGAACGTTGGTATGTGTTATCGTCAGTGGTACGGCGATACATCTCTTCATATCATCATTGGTACGATGGTGTGTTAACGGAAGATTGGCATTCTGATTCAGGATGCGTACTTTCTCATCCCCAGTGAAAGAGGATACCCCATTTTCTCACCTCCAGCGAAAGGTGATGCTTTAACCACTCTGGTGCGAAATGTTTTCCCTAGAGAAGTTTCTTTTCCCACCAAAGTTTCGTCTCTCCAACAAAGTCTTGCCTTCCCCAGTGGAGTTATGCCAGCAAGACATTTGTTTCCCCCAGTGGAGTTCCTTTTTTTCTCCCCGGTGTTGCCATGTTTTATCCTCATATGCATTCATTAAACATTGCATAGCATCTTAGGTTCAAAAATTGTGTTCTATATATTTAAGTCTCTTCAATTTCGTCCAAACGAAGATTTCCAATAATCGTATCTCAAAATCGAAGAAACTTAAATAGGGGCATATATCATACCCCAAATTTTGACCCTAAGATCCTATATCATTCATATCCCAATCATCAATCAAGAGCTTCACTTGGAAGTTTTGTTTGTGGTGTTGCACTCACCTCATCAATAAGAGGAACCATCAAGCACCAATGATTGTTTATCTTGTATGCATATTGTACTAACCCAAATACCAAAAATATTGCTTTGTTTCTTTGTAGGCTTTTGTAGGTACCAAGCCAGGACATGCAATAAACAAGGCATTTTTCATATTTTGGACTGATGAAATCAATTTCCCTACTGGGTAAATCGATTTCCCTGCAGCAATCTTCAACAAAATCACATTCTGGACAGCATGAAATCGATTTCCCTCTTGGGTAAATCGATTTCCCTAGTGTATTTTGCGCCAAATTCTCTTCTGGAACAGTGTGAAATCGATTTCACTCCTGGGGAAATCGATTTCCTTAAGGCGAAATTCAAAAAAATATAAGGAGGGAAGCTTGACATCATTTTGGCACCTTTTTATTTGATCATTTTATCAATTTTCCACCTCATCAAAATTAACCCCTTCATTAAACCCACTTAAACCTCATTTTACCATTTTTTTACCATTTAAATTCCACTTAAATACCAATTAACCACAAATTAATTACCAAACACAAAAAGACCAAACTACCACTACTCTTGCTCCAATTCTATAAATAGAGACCTCTACTCTCTCATTTCTCAAGCTTTGAGAGCCAACAAACCCCTTGCAATTTCTCTCCTCATCCCTACCAAATTCACCAAAGCTCTTTGTTCTTTCATAAAGTTTGTGAGTCACACCTTGAACCTCACAAACTTTGAGCTAAGCCACCTTTCATTTCACTCTTTTTTCTTCAATTGTTGAGAGATCAAGATTTGTGTTGGTGATTATTGAAGTGGATCTAAGTTTTGTTCAAGAATTGGTAATTTTCATCATCCTTTTTCATCTACCATAATGTGATTCTTTTGTGCTTGTATGTGATGCATCTTTGATGCTATATTGGTCCTATTTGATGGTGATTTGATGGAAAATTCGTGCTCCAATTGATATGTGATCATAAGGTGTTTGTATGTTTGCTTAAGTCAAGTTTTATGCTTCCTAATGTTGATTTTTTTGAAAACTGCACAGAGGAAATCGATTTCCTCCTTAGGGAAATCGATTTCCATTCCGTTTCTGCGCCAGATTTGAAAACCTGCACTAAGGAAATCGATTTCCTCCTTAGGCAAATCGATTTCCCCTGGGACAGAATGTCTTTTTTGCCTTTTTTATGCTTATTTTGGCTTCCTTCTTCCTCCACTTCATTAATATCATTGGATCTAGGATGTTGATAGGTTTGAAATGACCTAATCCATAATATTAGATGAATGATATTAATGATAGTGTGAGTTGATTATCTTTTATGATTTTATTCTTCTTCTCCTTTTTTCTTTTGATCGATGAAAGTCTTAACACCTTGAGAATTCTTATGGATTCTTGGTAAAGACTAGATCGTTACCTATTTTATTTTCGTGCGGTATTGCTTTCGGATAGTGATCTACATATCACTTCTCTCGCATGCATTAGCACATAAAGTTTTGACCGGCCTCGTTGTAGGGTGATTTCTACATAAATCACTTGGCGATCTGCTTAACATAGCGCAATATTTCGTGTCCCGAATAAAAATAGATCAAATATGGAAGAGAATTGTATGCGGTTGATTTAAGACTTATGGAGGTTTATCGTGTAGTCGCTATGATTTTATCAAGCTTCTGATAAATTTCCATTGAATTTAAATCCGAGAACATCCTTCACTCACCATCGATCTTCATTACTAACTTTGATAACATACTTGACAAGTTTCAAGATGGTTATCTTTAACATCTAACAACTAACTTTAATTTCCGCAATTTATTATATTGATCTTTATATTTCTCGCTTTATCGCTTTATTTTATCATTTCATCATACTTACATTCCGCTATTTTTCCTTTGTCCATTTGGACGTTTATATTTCCGCTATTTTCTCTTTGTCCATTTGGACACTATGTTTATGTTTCCGCCATTTTCTTTTTGTCCACTTGGACCATACTTTACTTTTATGCTAAAACACTAATAAATAACAAAAATCTAAAAAAACACTTAAGGCTCTCTTTTGGACTATTGGTTACTATCCCTAGCATTTTGGAGATTCGAACTTATGGACTTAGGACCTCTGGACCCTCATTTTGATAGTACTCTGCTGTTATTCTGTCTGTCTGGCATTGGATGTTGTCTGTTTGTGTGTGCAGGTATTTCCTTGAAAGCCCTTGATGGTTAATTCCAAGGCATTGATATAAGGATTTTACCCGAAAACAGCCGTTACTCTGCCCGATTTTCGTCAGAATTTTAATGTGCTTAATGCAAAGTGGTGCTAAGATAATAAATTCATCTGGATCCCCAAGTGATAATGTTTGGTTTGGTAATGATAAGTCCAAAGGATGGGAAATATACCTTGACTCACAATGTCAAGTGTTGGCTTCTTATTTCGGTTAGACCGTTTCTTTCCTTAGCTTTTATTTTACGCAATAGGATAGCCTCTTCATCTCCTCCCATTCTTAAATTTTCAAAATCTTCTCTCTTTTTCCAAAACATTCTTATGTTTGCAAACCTTTCAAAACCTTTTCTTTAAAAAATATCTTTTGCCCTTAGTGGCCTTTTTCAAAAGCTTAGACACTGTTAATTGTCGAAACGAGTGGTTATACCCCACGATTTTGAAATTGATTGATATAATGAGATCTTTTCCGCGTGAGAGAGTGTTATACCCCAAAATTTGCCCACATATTTTTCAAGAAAACTCCAATCTGAAAATTAAGAGTCTCATATAATCATGGATTTTTATTTCAACAAATATCCTGACATATGAAATACTTAGTTTTTAGAATTTTTCTTATACAGTAATTTGGCTTGCAGTTGAATTTATTCTTACGCAAACGCCAAATACTGTTTATTACTTCACACATGCTATTTATTTATTTACAGATAAATAGTACTGACACAATTGGTACAGAGTTAAATCTTTTTGCAGGCGCAGAATCAGGAAACTCAGACTGTACTGGTAACAAGTAGATTATTATTATCTTTTGTTTCCCACTAATTTTTGTACTATATTCCATTATTTTCAAAAATCTTTTCAAATCTCTTTTTCAAAAATCAAATCTCTCTTTTTCCCAACACTATCTCCACTTTCTTTCAAATCTTACTTCCACTCAAATTTTCCTTTTGTACGGAATCACATCATTCCCCAACGTCTCTTTCCTTCTTTCCATTCTATAAATACCTCTCATTTTCTTCCATAAAATCTCACATCAAATTCCAACTCATCTTTCAAATTCCTACCTCATATCTATTTTCTCTTCTTCCCTGACAAGAATGGCAAAGTGGATAGAGACACTGTTTCTTACAGTCATCACCATTGCAACGGTGATCATGACTTTCTTCTGCCTGCATAGTCCTGAAGAGTGTGGACCTGCAATGGTTGCACTCCCAATCATCTACATGTTATTGTTCATAGCATGGGTCATTAATCGTCATTCTTAAAATTTGCAGTATTTCTTATTTCTTAAATGTACCGTTTATTCGTCGTATTGTTCAATATAGTATGTAATATTTGTACTGTCAGTATTAAATGTTGTACTATTTGTCATAATATTGCTTAATTACTAAGATAATATTTTGTGTGTTTTCTGCCAGTCAAATATTCCTATTTCTGTGCATTAAATGATTTTCAGGGTTATCATCGGTAATTTTGCCCGCATACCGTAAATATTAGTTATTTATTATGTCTGTGTTTTTAACAAGTCATGTAAATAAACTTTCATTTTTCACGTAAAACATAAAACAAAAACAACAAAAAATAAAATTAACTTTGACTGTTGATTCTTCACTCTAACTGCTACGTCAATACCTGAACAGTCAGTTGACAGCCAAACTGCTGGCAGTACAATTCTCAGTGTTTTGTACCATCAATCAAATCAATCTTTCACAATTCAAAATTCCAAGATTTTTGTTCTAGAAGTCTTCTGAATATCACGCGATTAGCAGAGACTCAACACTGCACAAAAATCAGGTACGCTTAACTGTCTCCTACACAAACAGTCCCTAATCAGGGTTTTTCTTGTTTTTACAGGAGCAACAAGTTTTTGAGAGCTCAAATGGATTTCATACACATCCATATATCTCAAAGTACCATCATACAAATTTTCAAACTTCAATTCACTCAGACGCACCGTTAGCAGCTCAAACAGTCAACAGACGACCCGTTTGACCAAAAAAGTCAACAGACAGTCAAAAATGAAATTTTTTGTCAAAGTCCATATTTTGTCAAAGGATTCATCATTTGATCATTGGATGATCATAATTCATCAAGGAAAGATCAAAAATCAACAAAACCCTAAGATTCAAAATTAGGGTTTTTGCCTGAAAAGTCAACTCAACTTTGACTGATCATAACTCTCTCATCCTTCATCCAAAAAATTCAAACCAAAGCGTTTTTTTGAAGGAAATTCAATTATCTTTCAAATGCCATTGATCCCATGGTCATTGGATTCACCATTTGAAAAATATGATCAAAGACATTACAGGTCATTTTCAAAGTCAACAAAAAGACACTTTTTTCAAAAGGACACACAAGGAGCTTCAAAAATCATTTTGACATGAGACCAAAGGCATTGGTTAGAGGACTCTTTGAGGTTTCCAAAAAGTGCAAGATCTCCTTCATATGACAAAAATTGAAGGATTTACACCTTGTTGAAGTTGGCTAAATTTTGGGAAAATGCATGAAATCAACATTGCTCAAAAATGTATTTTTTCCAAATGGGGCCAAGTTTTCAGCATTCAAACATCATTTCCATGATGATATGGGCCTCCCACGACCAAGACAAAGCCCACATCATTTTTCCTCATTTTTTGATTTAATTTTATCATTTAAGATTAAATTAAAAAGGAAAAAAAAGAAGGATAAATCATAGCTTATTTTCTAAGCTAAAGCTTACACATGTGGCTTAATTATGCAGCAAGGAAGCTGCAAGGAAAGGCTAAGGAAAGAAGTGTGAAGAGCAAGCCAAGGTTGCTTGAGTTCCAAGCTTGAAAGTCAAAATTCAACAAAAGCTATTATTGCTTTTAGCTTCAATTTTAAGCACCTCAAGGCCTATAAATGAAGCTGCATATTTCACAAACAAAAGAGAGCCAACACACCACGAAATTATAGCTCAAGCATAGCATAGAAACATCATAATCCTCACAAAAATTTCCAAACTTTGTAATTTTCAATTTCCATATTCCAATCAATATTAATACAAACAAACACTTTCAATCATCTTCTAAGATCATATAAAGTAAGAACAAACTCTTTGTGTGGTCCCATGAGAGTCGTATCACGTGCATAAGCGTTCTTCATATTCATACATGAACAATTTTCGTTTTCCTATATTTACTTAACCTCAATATAAACTAATCATTCTAATGAGTTCATAAGGCCTCATAGGGTAGATCTGGGCTCTAACATGAGAGTTTCCACGTGAGAATAACTCTATGCCATTAACAAGTGTTCTTACATGCTTAAGCTTCAACCTCTTCGAATCCCTAGATACAGCGCCCAAATAACAAAACTAACACCACCATCGTGTTCAGGAGGTGATTTTAAGTAGATCTGGGTCATTTATTTTTATTCATAACGCTTATTTTTGCAGGTGTGGGAAGCTACCAAAAGTTGCGTTTCTGACGTACAAATAGGGGAGGTTTAAAACCCCCGCTATTTGTTTTAAAAATAATGCACACGGAGGTTGAAGACGACCACGCGTCCAAGCGTGGTTCGTCCGTCAAAAAATTGACCATTCTATCTGCATGCGTGGCAGATTCCTTTCTCTTCATTAGTTGGCCAGCCAGTGTGGGTCCCAGCGTGGACTTTGAATATCTGACTAATCATGTGCACTGATTTCCATATGGCTATCATGTTCCCTCATGATCTGAGCCATATGATCAATCTCAAAAGTCAATCCAACGCATCATACAAGCAGTCCATACCATGCACTTTCCAGCCCATCACACCTGATAAGTATCCCTTTTATTTCTATTTTTATTTTCTATTTTATTTTAATTTCTTTGTTAAATTAATTAAAAATAGTTTTAAAAATCCAAAAAATACACAAAAAATATTTTTAGACTTCTAAAATAATATATTATTTTCTGAAATAAAAATATTTTATTTTTCTTCAAAATTTTAATATTTTGCATAATTAATTAGTATATATTTATATATTAGCTTTTTAATTATTCTAACCAATCAAAAAATCATAAAAAGAATTGTTCTTTATATAAAATAGTGTTTATATATTACAAACTAATTTTGTACATATTTTGAATAATTTTCTCTCTAAGTTTTAATTATTTATATAATTATGTGCATAATTATGTATTAATTAACTTAATCAATTTCAAATCAATTTCAAAAATTCCAAAAAAAATTAGTTTTGTTTTAAAATTAATTGACAAATATCTTGTACATATTTTAAACTTAATTTCTAGGTTTAAATCAATTTTCATCTTTTTTCTTCATTTTAATTTAATTAATCATGCATTAATTATAATTAAAACCAATCATAAAAAATCCAAAAACATGCCCTTTTATTTTTCTTGCAATTTAAAATTCCTAGATAAATGTATAGGATGTCAAATTCATGTAAATAGGCTAGTTTACATTTCCCGCACAATCAATGTAATAGCGTAGATTTACTTTCCGCACTTTACATTTCCGCACTTTAATTTCCAGCAAATATAAACTGCGTGTATGTCAAAGATAAAATTGAACCGTTAGATCACTAACTTCAAAGATAAATATCTGAATACAAACACAATCACACTTGCACCTCTTAAGGTAATCCCTTCTCATTCTTTTCAAAATCAAAGTCAAAATTCTACTGTTTTGAGTACAAAATCGAACCTTGCTTTTATATCCGGTGAAAGGATAGATTTTTAAAGGAAATAGGATAAAGACCTTACAACTCAGGGTAGACCTCCTAGTTTGCTTGCTCAAATCAAAACAAACAAAATTCTCATACACTGTTGTTTTTCAAAACAAAACTTTCAAAAAAGACAATACTTTGTATACATCCAAACACGGATTATTACAAAGTTAACGTTCTTTTCAAAACATCTTTCGAAAGATAAACAAGCATTTTGTATACATCCACACACGGATCATTACAAAATTCAAATTACAAAGGTATTTGAAACCACATATGAGCAATTTCAGAGCAATTGAAAAGTGATCGAAAAACCAGTGAGCTAAGCAAACTTAAGAGCCCATGGATAACCATGGATACAAAGGGTGCTAACACCTTCCCTTTGTATAACCTACCCCCTTACCCAGAATTTCTTAAAGGTCTTTTTTCTGTTTCTTTTATAAACCTTTCCTTAATTGGATAAAATAAAAGGTCGGTGGCGACTCTGTGAATTTTCAAAATGCGAAAGCATTAAGCGATAAAAAAGAGTCAGTTCACGTATCTCTACAGAACAGAGGTATGGCCCGGGATTAAAAAAATCGGAGGTCCACAGAGAGCTAGTGGCATACTCGTTGATTTTATCCGAGTTGGAGCCCTTCTTTCATTTGCGATGCAAAGAACTCATTTGTTCTCATGCTCAAGATCAATGGCTGAGTATTTCTCTCCGACGACGATAAAGTGTTTATTCGTTTTTAAAACTTTTTTCCCTTTAAGCGGAACTACATTAGCTCTGACTTCTCCATTGCACCGAGGAGGTATGTAGGCACAAAGCTTAACGCTTTGCCGAGCTTATTTTAAAAATAAAACAAACCCTTTTTCTAGCACACACGACACAGATTTTCAAAAAGGTTCCTGTGGAATACCACAGATATGAGGGGTGCTTAAAACCTTCCCCTTGTATAATCAACACCCGGACCTGAGTTCTCTTTTTGTTTTAAAAACAAACTTTGGGTTTTTCGTTCTTTTCCCTTTTCCTTTGAAAAAAAATAAAGCGCGGTGGCGATTTCAAACGAAATATTGATTCGAGTCAATCCTATGGCTTCGATATCAGATTTTCCCCGCTACAGATATTAGAGAGTTAGAAGTCATTTTTGTGAAATTGGGAAAAAGAATAGAAGAGTGAAGAGAAGAGGAGAAAGCTAGGTTGAAGAATAGAGTTGGCTTCAATCCAAAACCCAAGGTAAGGGTGGGATTTTTTTCATGATAAATGGTTATATGATGATGTTTAGGATGGGCTTTAGATTGTATGTTGCTATCCATGAATATGTGTTGTAGAATCTTAGGGTTCATGTTGAAATTGATGTTTGATTAATTGTGTAATTGATGAAATTGGCATGTGTATTTCAATAGAAGTATGATACTGATATTGGACCTGAAAATTGATGACTTAAAATGATGTTTTAATATGTAAGAGTTGAGTTTTTGGGGTTTTGGGGAATATAATTCGTAGAAGCAGAATTTCTGGTTTTTGGCTCTGGTTCATTAATGTAACCGGTTACATGTTTTGGAGTAATCGGTTACATCCTTTAAAAATGGGGATTTTGGGCTACTAGAAGTCATGTAACCGGTTACATGTTTTGAGGTAACCGGTTACATAGTGCAAAAATTGCGTAATAGAGGCAGATTTAGGGGATGTAATCAGTTACATCCTTGAGGTAACCGGTTACATTGCTGAAGCTGACAGTTTTTCCAAACTTTGAATATTTGTATCTTTTGACTCGGGTGTCCGTTTAACGCACCGTTTGAACCTCCGTAAAGATGAAATTATTTCCTATCTAATGAAATTGATTTGCTTATCTTTTGAAATATTTTCTTGAATTGTATCGTTTAGTATTGTGATTACTATTGTGAAGTGAAGTATTATTGTATGATGATACAACATAGCGACGTGATAGCGAAGAGATGTATTACCATGATTGGTGATGATTTTGTTGTCGTCGTTGAATTTCGACATTAATTGATGATGTTTGGTTGTTAATGAGATGTATTGTTTATGTTGTAATTGTGGATGTGCATCATTTGAGTCGTATCCATTGCATAGCCTGAAAATTATGGCAAACACGGCGGCCTGAAAATTATGGCAAACACGACGGCCTTAATTGCAATAGCGACGATGTGCCCAATGGCAATTTTTGAGACGATGGGAGTTATACTCCAAATGGTACCAGATGCATTTGCATAAGTCGAGTCACATTTGAATTGCATTGAATGTGTTTGAGTGGTTGGTATTACGAGATGTTTGTTATGATGTGATGAAATTAAAATTGTGGTTTGGAATATATTATCGTAATTGATTAATAACATTATGGTCGTTAAGGAAGTTGCTTTCTGATGAAATGTTATAAGATGATATGTGTTGAGAAGTGGTGAGCTATGTATGATCTTTTATTTGCTTTGAACATTATCATACGTTCCTTTATACTGTTTGATATCTCACCCCTTCTATTAGAATGTTACCTTTTGTTGGTAACGTGCAGGTAACGACGTGAAGTAGCTGTTTACCTTATAGCTTGAGTCGGTGTGTCTATGCTCTGATACGTAGCACTCGGGGAACATTTATTTGTCTGAATTATATCATTATGCCTTGTTGGATTTTGTTGTTGTTCTCTTCATTTTGAGACATGTTGGATATTGTGGCCATGTTGGCAAAGATGTTATGATTTGGATTATGTTGGTATTGAATTCTGATGCGATATTAAGAATTATTTCTGGTTGAACATTTAATGAAGTTCGCTTCCTCCGTTATATGTGTTATGTATCTATGATCATGAGCATGATATTGTGATGTGTTCTTAGTTGATAAATGTGACGCCTCAAATATGATGTTGATTTGAAATTGTTTGTACTCTAATTTTTTATTAAATTGCAGGGTAGAATTGGGGTGTTACATTAGTGGTATCATAGCAGGTCGGTTCGTCCGGCCATGTGTCGTGTCGTAGTGTAGTCTGACAATACTCGTATTGTTATTTGTGTTGATTGCTTTTATGTTGTATTGAAGAGCTGATATGGCTGGAAGGAATGATGTTGCGATTGTTGTCGCTTTGGAAGAAATGGCTCAAGCTTTGGAACATCAGCCGAATGTTGGTGAGAATACTGCTTCTCGCAATTTGGCTACCTTGCAAAGGGAGAATCCACATGTTTTCAAGGGAACTCATGATCCTGATGGCGCATTGACATGGGTAAAGGAGATTTAGAGAATCTTTTGTGTGATGGATTGTACTCCAGATCAGAAGGTTCGGTATGGGACTCATATGCTATCAGTTGAGGATGTTGACTGGTGGCTAGAGACTCGTCAGAGGTTGGAGATTGTAGGTGAGGAGATCACTTGGGTTGTGTTTTGTAGGGAGTTCTTGAGGAAGTACTTTCCGGAGGATGTATGTGGAAAGAAGGAAATCGAATTTCTTGAGTTGAGGCAAGGGAATAAGCCAGTTAAAGAGTATGCTACTAAATTTGGAGAGTTGACTAAGTTTTACCAACATTATGATGGACCAGATGGTGAATTTTCTAAGTGTATCAAGTTTGAGAAAGGATTGCGTTCAGAAATCAAGAAGGCAATCAGTTACCAGAAGATTCGTGTGTTTGCTAATTCGGTAGATAGTTGTCGAATTTATGAGGAAGACAACAATGCTCATTATCAGGTTATTAGTGAGAAGCGGGGCAAGAGTCAACAAGGCTGTGGCAAGCCTTATGATGCTCCAGTTGGCAAAGGGAAGCATAAAGCTTATGAGGGCAAGAGGACTAGTGGGGGGGATGCACCCGCTGATATTGTGTGCTTCAAGTGTGGCAAAGTTGGCCATAAGAGTAATGTGTGTAATGCTGATGTCATGAGGTGTTTCCGTTATGGGGAGACTTGACATACGACACCTGCTTGCAAGCATAAGCCGATGGTTTGTTTTAACTGTGGTGAAGAAGGACACATCAGAAGTAAGTGTCAGAAGCCCAAGAAGGAGCAAGCTAGTGAAAAGGTGTTCGCATTGTTGGGAACTCAGACCGTTAATGAAGATGCACTCATCATAGGTACATGTTTCATTAATAGCATTCCTTATATCACTATTATTGATACTGGTGCTATGCATTGTTTTATCTGTGCTGATTGTGTTGAAAGGTTGAGTCTTGTGTTGTCTTCTATGAAAAGAGAGATGGTTGTCGATACTCTGGCTAAGGGATCGGTAACTACTTCTCTTGTGTGTTTAAAGTATCCCGTGTCGATTTTCGATAGAGACTTTGTTATTGATTTTGTTTGCTTGTTGTTAAGAGGTTTGGATGTGATCTTGGGTATGAACTGGTTAGAGCATAACCATGTCCATATTAATTGTTTTGATAAGTCTGTGAGGTTTTCTTCTCCTGAAGAGGAAGGTGTGGAGTTGTTGTCGGCTAGACAGTTGCGTTTGTTGATGAAAGAAGAAGTGCAAGTGTTTTCTTTGGTTGCATCGATGTCTATTGAGAATCAAGCTATAATAGACGAGTTGAAGGTGGTGTGTGAATTTTCTGAAGTTTTCCCTGATGAAATTTCTGATGTACCACCTGAGAGAGAAGTCGATTTCTCTATTGATCCTGTACCTGGTACTAGACATGTGTCTATGGCACCGTATAGGATGTCTGCATCAGAGTTGTCATAATTGAAGAAGCAATAGGAAGAATTGCTTGGGAATAAGTTTGTGAGACCTAATGTGTCGTTGTGGGGAGCTCCAATGTTGTTAGTCAAGAAGAAGGATGGGAGTATGAGACTATGTATTGATTACAGACAAATGAATAAGGTGGCAATCAAGAACAAGTATCCACTCCCAAGAATTGATGACTTGATGGATCAGTTGGTTGGTGCTTGTGTGTTTAGTAAGATTGATTTGAGATCGGGTTACCATTAGATCAAAGTGAAAGATGAGGATATGCAGAAGACGACTTTTAGGACGCGTTATGGATATTATGAGTATTCTGTAATGCCCTTTGGTGTTAATAATGCACCTTGAGTGTTTATGGAATAAATGAACAGTATTTTTCATGAGTATCTCGATCGGTTTATAGTGATGTTCATTGATGATATTTTGATTTACTCTAAATCAGAATCAAATCATGTTGAGCATTTGAAGTTGGTATTGCAAGTCTTGATAGAGAAGAAGTTGTATGCAAAGTTGTTTAAGTGTGAGTTCTGGTTGAAGGAAGTTAGTTTTCTTGGTCATGTTATTTCTGGTGATGGCATTCCTGTGGATCCGTCTAAAGTAGATATGGTGTTGAGATGGGAAACTCCTAAGTCGGCTACCGAGATTCGAAGCTTTTTGGAATTAGTCGGTTATTGTATAAGGTTCATTGAAGGATTTTCTAAGTTGGCACTTCCATTGACGAAGTTGGCTTGTAAGGGCAAGTCTTTTGTGTGGGATCTTCAATGTGAAATTAATTTTACCGAGTTGAAGAAGAGAATGACGTCGGCACCAATTTTGATATTTCCTAATCTGGAAGAATCTTCTGTAGTTTATTGTGATGCTTATAAGATGGGTTTAGGGGGTGTGCTCATGCAAAATGATAAATTTGTTGCTTATGCGTTGAGGCAGTTGAGGATTCATGAGAAGAACTATCCTACGGATGATTTAGAACTTCCTGCTGTTGTGTTTGTATTGAATATTTGGAGGCATTATCTTTATGGTTATAGATTTGAACTATTTAGCGACCATAAAAGTTTGAAGTATTTGTTTGATCAAAAGGAATTGAATATGAGGCAACGAAGGTGGTTAGAGTTGTTGAAGGGTTATGACTTCTGGTTGAATTATCATCCAGGAAAAGCTAATGTTGTGGTCGATGCTCTGAGTCGAAAGACTTTGCATATGTCAGAAATGATGGTTAAGGAGTTGGAATTGATTGAGCAATTCAGAGATATGAGTTTGGTGTGTGAAGTGACACCTAAGAGTGTTAGATTGGGTATGCTGAAGATTAACAATGATTTTCTGGATAGTATCAGAGAAGCTCGGAAGTTAGATGTGAAATTGGTAGATTCGATGGTTGGAATTGATCAAGTTGAGAATAGTGACTTTAAGTTGATGCGCAAGGTGTGTTGAGATTTCGTAGTCGAATTTGTATTCATGATGATGTGGATTTGAAGAGAGCGATTCTTGATGAAGGTCGTAGAAGTAATTTGAGTATCCATCCAGGAGCTACAAAGATGTTCCAAGATTTGAAGAATTTGTTTTGGTGGCCTGGAATGAATCGTGACATAGCTCAGTTTATGTATGCATATTTGACTTGTCTGAAATCGAAAGTTGAACATCAGAAACCTGTAGGATTAATGCAACCGTTAGAAGTTCCAGAATGGAAATGGGATAGTATTTCAATGGACTTTGTGACATGTTTACCTAATACTGTAAGAGGTCATGATTCGATTTGGATGATCGTTGATAGGCTTATGAAATCGGCTCATTTTATTCCTATTAACATCACTTATCCAATGTCGAGGTTGGCGGAGATTTATACCAATGTGATTGTTAAGATGCATGGTGTTCCTTTGTGTATTGTTTCGGATAGAGATCCGAGCTTCACTTCAGATTTTTGGAAAAGTTTGCAAGAGGCATTGGGTTCTAAGTTGAGGACGATTCAGTCTTTGGAGGATTTGTTGAGAGCTTGTGTTCTTGAGTAGGGAGGTGCGTGGGATACTTATCTTCCATTGATCGAGTTCACTTACAACAATAATTACCATTCTAGTATTGGAATGGCCCCTTTTGAAGCATTGTATAGTCGGAGATGTAGAACTCCATTGTGTTGGCATGAATTCGGTGAGAGTGTAGTACTTGGACCTGAGATTGTTCGAGAGACTACTGAGAAAGTAAAGTTGATTCATGAGAAGATGAAGACTTCTTAAAGTAGGCAGAAGAGTTATCATGACAAGAGGAGGAAAGATTTGGTATTTCAAGCGGGTGACCATGTATTTTTGAGAGTCACGCGGGTGACCAATGTGGGGAGGGCGTTGAATTTTAAGAAGCTCACTCCTCGTTTAATTGGTCCGTATCAGATATCGGACAAGGTTGGGAATATGACGTATAGAGTGGCGTTACCGCTGAATCTTTCAACTTTGCATGACGTGTTTCATGTGTCGCAACTTCAGAAGTATATTTCTGATCCTTCTCATGTGATTCATATGGATGATGTGCAAGTACGGGATAATTTCACGGTGGAGACTATGCCGGTAAGGAATGAGGATTGCGAGACGAAGACGCTTAGAGGCAAGGAGATTGCTTTGGTAAAGGTAGTTTGGTCGGGAGCTACAGGAGAGAGTATGACATGGGAGTTGGAAAGCAAGATACGCGAGTTGTATCCTGAGGTAATTTTCGAGGACGAAAATATTCTAAGTGGGGGAGAGTTATAACTACCGTTTTTATTTACGTATTTTATTTAATTGTGTGTTATGTGAATTATGTGCTAATTGTGTGTTTAATTGATTTTTGTGTTAATTATTGGGAATTATTAGTAAATAACATGAATTAGAGAGTGTAATACGGTGAATTGACTTTATTCGAAATGTCGCGGTAAGCAAGAGTCGCCACCGACTTTTATTTTATCCAAATTAAAGAAAGGCTAAAAGAACAGAAAAAACCTTTTTAAAAGAAAAACTGAGTTCGGGGGGTAAATTATACAAAGGGAAGGTGTAAAGCACCCTTTGCATCCATGGTTTTCCATGGGCTCTTAATTGCTTTGCTCTTTTTGTTTTCAAAAGTTTAGAAATGTAGAAGAAGAAGAAACAAGGACTTTAGCTCGTAAATGAGCGTAGCCTTGTGAGTTTTTAGAAAAGAGTAGAAAAAGAAGTTTTAAACCATAGCATGCAATTAAGGGCAAATTACCTGGTTAGATGAAAAATGTTCTTTTAGCCTTTCAGGGCTATCCATACCATAGGAGGGTAGGGAAGTCCTTTTATTTGGAGGTTAAAGGGTCGTCGAATCATCGTTCGCCATAAGACTGTCCCTGCCATAGAGAGGCAGGTAGTCTAAGGGTAGGATCAGAATAGCCATTGTTAGGCAACCAGAGGATACCTCAGCACTTCGTAGGCAACTTCGAGGGACGAGATCATATTAGCGAATCGAAGGCAGCATCATTGGGACCTATGATCTTAAGAATGAATCGAGGGTAACATTGCTGAGGTATCCTCGTATCCGAGAAACTTGGCTATTCTGCACTAAAAAACACAAGGCAATAGGCAACAGGCAACAGGCAACAAGAGGGGTACCATAAAAGGTGTGTGGGTGCACAATCACGTGATTAATTCAAAATAATTTATCTTGTAAAATTAATTATTCTAAATTCAGTTCATAAGTTACACTCCCTAAATTACTAACCACGCAGTAATATAAACAAGGTTAAGTGCCTTCAAGGCCAAACAATACAAACCAGAAACAATTACATAATAAGCCATGGGGATGGGGGAGAAAAAGCAATAAATATAAACCCCAATAGAGCAGCAAGTCTGACATAAGTAATAATAGAAAAAAAAGAAATAAAATAGATTGAATTTTAGGGTTACCAACTAATCGAGCTTTGACCGGTTGGTTAACCCTGAAAATTGAAAAAGGAAAAATAAACAACAAAGGGTGAGTGTAGGAGAAGTTCGTTGGCATTTAAAAGTAAACCCTAATTTAATAAAAAGAGGCAATAAAACAAATATTTAAATAAGTACAGAATCAGGACTTAGCTTTGGATCTGATATGACGCGTAGGCGGATGAACCCTAATGATAACCCTGAAAAACTGCACAACAAAGAGAAAATTTCAGTGTAGGCATGATCTTCGCAAACCCTGATTAGGGTACGAATTAATATGATTAATAGAATAAATAAAATCAATTTAATTAATTATTGGTTTTCAACCTAATTAATTAAATCGGTGAAAATCAGGTTTCGATTAAATATCTTAACCTTTATATATATATATATATATATATATATTTTATCAATTAACAAAAATTAATGAAAAAATTATTTACTTAATTAAACAAATTAAATTAATTTAGAATATTAAAACAAATTATTTAATAATAATTAAATTGAAATAAAATAAATATTTTATTTTATGTTTTGGAAAAAGAAAAGAGAAGTAAAAAAAATAAAAATAATTTTGTTTTCTAAAAGAATTTTAATAAATGATATAGAATAAAATAAACACAAGTTATGTAATTAAAAAGAAAAAAAAAATTGAAAAAAAACTTAGCTGGATCGAGTGTGGCTGCGCGCATGGGAATATGGTACGTCTGCATGTCTGGAAGCGTTGGATTTGAGTTTAATGAGATCAGATGGCTGTGATGGCGCATGAACATGATAGCTGGTATGGAAGTGTTGCACCTGATCCAAGGGGAATCAAATAAAAACGCGCGCACGCTTTCTTTTGAACCAGCCAATGGGAGCGTGCCACGAGGTCATCCCTGACCTTGCTCCGTCGTTTAAAGTATGCAAATGGCTTTTAGTGACGGTTCTGAAACGTCACTACAAACTGGCGTCTACGAATCCAAGCAAACGTGAACAAAAACTTTTCGCGAGGCCATAGAAACATTCGTCTGGTTCTCACGAACACAACCATGGTCTCAATTTGGCTCACAAGTCCCTGCAACAGAAAACCCTAAAACCAAACCCTAGGTCCTAACAATGGCGAAACTCGGTACAAGCGTGAAAACAATGCATTAACCACCCAGAAACATCCAACACATCTTAACAAACATCAATATGCATTCAAAAGATGTTCATGCTTCATACAATAGAGTAATCGAGTCAAAAAAATTCAAGACATACCTCGGTCGATAGGAGGCAAGTCAGGGGGTATTGATGTCGAGCAGTGATCCAAACACCTTGAGTGAACACTCAGGAACGTATTGGAACCTTTGAATCTCCCTGAATTGCTGTCTAACTCTAAAATCGAATTCCAAATTGCTTGAGTTTTTTTGGAAGCTTGTTATGGTTCTTGGAGGCAAAGAAATCGTAACCTTGTGATCTGATCAGCTTCTCTACTTATAGTAAAGTGATTTAGGTCAACTAATTTGAGAAAAATCCAATTGAATCCTTGATTGACAATTTTGGAAAATATGATTGAAATATGTTTCTAATTCAAGCCAATATATGATTCAATCAATCCAATGTTAAAAGTGCATGAAATTTGATTGGCAATATGAGTTAATTGATGATTGATTATGATTGAAGCTAAAAAAAATCAAATCTTTTCAATTTTTCTTCCAAATATTGATTAAATCCATGATTTTAATGAAATAAAATTCAAATAAAATCAAATATCCATCATATTTTCGTGGCTTTGAGATTGAGTATCTTTGATGACTTAGGGAACAAGATTAAATCAAAAAATATTGGGTCCTTTTGCAAAAAGATTCATTTTGGAGCCTTTTACTTCACATTTTCCTTCTCAAATTTGTCCAACTTTG
Source organism: Vicia villosa (assembly GCF_029867415.1). NCBI lineage: Eukaryota > Viridiplantae > Streptophyta > Magnoliopsida > Fabales > Fabaceae > Vicia > Vicia villosa. The sequence goes on from NC_081180.1 coordinate 173,680,313, forward strand.
ACAAGGCATATCTCTCTCAATTTTTAAGGTATGAAGGAGTTCTAGGACTTTTTAGAAACCTTGAAGAGTCCTCTACAAGCCACTTTGAAAGTTTTTTTTCATTTGAATACTTTATCTTGATGATATTGGCTTTGAAAAAAAACTACTTTTGGTTGACTTTCAAAAAGGACCTATAATCTTTTGATCCATATCTCTCAAATGAAGCATTTTTAGACTTGGCATGTGAGAGACAAAGTTGTAGAGAATTCAATTTCCTTCAAATTGAGCTTTGGATGGAAAATTTATGATGTTCTATGTAGAAGTTATGGCTGGTCAAAGTTTAGTTGACTTTCTCCTATGAAAACCCTAATTTATAAACTTTTGAAATTGTTGATTTCTGATCTTTCCTTGATGAACCATGATCAATTCTTGATCAAATGGTGAATGATACTTCAAAAAATGGATGTTGACAAAAAAATTAGGAGTTTTGACTGTACTTTGACCACAGTTGACTTTTAGGTCAAATCAGTCGACTGTTGACTTTCTGAGCAATTGAGTGATCAACTCTTTGAATTGAACCTGAATTTTGTCATGGAGGTAGTTTGAAACATCATAAACCATATGAGATGCATTGGAGCTTTTGATCCATTGATTTTCTTCAGAACAACACAACCCTAGTTTCTTGAGCCTTTGTTTAGGAGGGATGTCTTTGAGTTTTGAACTTTGATAGGAGTTTGATTTAAGAGAAATAAGATGGGCAAATTTTGGGGTATGACAACTGCCCCTGTTCAATTTTCTTAAACCTGAAGATGTAGAGTGGTTTATGTGTCAGTCGGTATCTGAAGGTAGAAGAGGATTGAACACTAGAATACCCAAAAATTTGTACCATCGGGGACGGGCTTAGAGATGCCATCCGGATAAATCTCTATGTCATTGTGATTTTGATGTTTGATCTTGTCTTGGAGATGCTCAGTTGGGGATTTATGATTTCTGCTTGGGGATGAACAGTAACTTGATGTACCCTGACTGGGGATAAAAGATACTAATAAACCATGCTGGAGGAGAGCAAAGTGTTGGAGAACCGACAGTGTTGAAGACGTGAATTCCGTTAAGGAGCTAAGTCTTTAGTTGGGAGTATTTGAAGATATCTTCTTAAGGATTACTCTGTGGGGATTCCTCCAGATTATTGACTCAGAGGGAGGACTTCTGGATTACTTTGGACGTTGTCTATTTGCCTTTCCTATCTTTTTACTAATCAGACAGATATTTTTCAAAAGGAAAGAATAGAAGATAATCATGTTCATATGCATATGTTCATTCAAAGTTATCATTGGACGTTTGCGTATTCGAGAAAGAGAAAAACTCAGAAAAGTAGAAAGGAAAAAAATAACTTGTATTAAGGAAAAACCATGAATAGGCAAGATAATAAGAGAACATTTGTGTGTTTTTAGAAAGGTACATAAGTAACAAAAGAAAAATAGCTATATGGAAACAATCCTATTGAGTTTCAATTCTGATATTGCTAATATGTCTTCGAGTATCTCATCCCTTGCTTGTCGGAGAAAGATGATTGAACTGGTCCGTGCCCTTTAAACTTGATATTGTTGATGGAATTGAATGATGGATGATCTGAACGAGACATAGTCGTACGCTTTAATCCTTAACTTTTGCCTAGGCCGCCCTTTCAGGTTTTCAGCCTATCAGGATACCCTTTTTTGCCCAAGTCGCCCTTTCGGGTTTTCAATCTTGTCGGGTGTACATTTTTATATATATATATATATATATATATATATATATATATATCCCTAACTTTTGCCCGAACCCTTTTGGTTCGCCGGGATGCCCTTACTTTTGCCTAGGTACGTCGACCTAGCGGGTCGTATTTATGCGTAGTATTTTTTTACTATGTCCGCGTTCACAGGATGTGGAAAGTCTTCGCCATCCATAGTAGTGAGTATCATTTCTCCTCCAGAGAATATCTTCTTGATTACGAATGGTCCTTCATATGTAGGCGTCCACTTGCCCCTAGGATCTCCTTGTGGTAGAATAATTCTCTTTATAACCAAGTCACCGGTCTGGTATGCTTGTTGCTTGACTTTCTTGTTAAATGCCTTGATCATACTTTTCTGATATAACTGTCCATGACAAACAGCCGCAAGCCTCTTCTCGTCAATCAGGTTTATCTGATCTACTCGAGTCTGAATCCATTCGTTTTCGTCTAACTCTGCATCTTTCATGATCCTCAGAGACGGAATCTGAACTTCAATCGGTAATACAGCTTCCATGCCATAGACTAGTGAGAACGAGGTTGCCCCAGTTGAGGTACGTGTCGAGGTACGATAACCATGAAGAGCGAATGGTAACATCTCATGCCAATCTTTGTAAGTAACGGTCATCTTCTGTACAATCTTCTTTATGTTCTTATTGGCGGCCTCCAATGCGCCATTCATCTTTGGTCTGTAGGGAGAAGAGTTGTGATGCTTTATCTTGAACTGCGTGCAGAGTTCGGTAATCATCTTATTGTTCAGGTTGGTACCATTGTCTGTGATAATCCTTTCGGGAATGCCATACCGACATATAAGATTGTGTTTAATGAATCGAGCCACCATATTCTTAGTAACGGAGGCAAATGAAGCAACTTCTACCCATTTGGTGAAGTAATCAATGGCCACGAGGATGAAACGATGTCCATTGGAAGCAGTAGGTTTGATTTCCCCGATCATATCAATGCCCCACATTGCAAAAGGCCAAGGAGCAGTCAAAACATTTAATGGAACTGGAGGTACGTGTACTTTGTCAGCATAGATCTAGCACTTGTTACAAGTTCTGGAATGCTGATGGCAGTCAGTTTCCATAGTGGACCAGTAATAACCCGCTCTCAGAATCTTTTTAGCCATAGTATGTCCACTAGAGTGAGTTCCAAAGGTACCGCCATGCATGTCTTCCATAATCTCTTCTGCTTCCTTCTCGTTCACACAACGAAGCAAAGTTGAATCATGATTACGCTTGTACAGAGTGCCATTGCTTAGGAAGAACTTGGAAGTAAACCTCCTTAAGAACTTCTTGTCATTGATAGATGCCCCTTCAGGGTATTCCTGAGCTTCGAGATATCTTTTTACTTCATGAAACCATGGCTTTTCTTCAACCTCGTCAGTAAGTATTTCGTAACAGTATTCTGGTTCGTCATGTCTTTCAATAATAATTATAGGAGCCTCATTGTCCCATCTGACTTTGAACATGGATGACATAGTAGCCAATGCGTCTGCCAATTGATTCTCCTCTCGGGGAATGTATTCAAAAATAATCTCTTCGAAGTGTGGGATCAAAGATATCACCAAATCTTTGTAAGGCATGAGATTAGGATGCTTCGTGTCCCATTCTCCTTTGATCTGACTAATTATTAGGGCCGAATCCCCATATACTTCCAAGAACTTGATTCTTAGGTCAATAGCAGCTCTGAGACCCAAGATACACGCTTCATACTCAGCCATATTGTTGGTACAATCGAAACATAGTCTTGCTGTGAACGGGGTGTGTCCACCTGCAGGAGAGATAATCATAGCGCCAATACCATTACCAAGTGCGTTCGAAGCTCCGTCAAAATCCATGGTCCATCGGGATCCTGGCTCAGGTCCTTCATCCGGACCAGGTTGTTTATAATCAGTAACAAGCATAACATCTTCATCTGGGAATTTAAAACTCATAGATTGATAGTCGTCTACAGCTTGCTGGGCCAAATGATCTGCTAACACACTTCCTTTGATTGCCTTCTGTGTTGTATACTGGATGTCGTACTCTGTTAATATAATTTGCCATCTTGCTATTCGTCCTGGCGATGTAGTTCAAACGTCCCAAGAATCCTCTAACTTCTTTCTCATTCTGTGGAACCGGCATTTCTTGTATGGCTTTTACTTTCGCAGGATCGACTTCAATACCTTTGCTACTAACAACGAAACCTAGTAGCTTACCAGACCTCACACAAAAAGTACACTTATTTGGATCCAGTCTCAGCTTGTATTTCTTCAACCTATCAAACAACTTCTGCAGATGGACCAAATGTTCTTCTTCAGCGTTGGACTTCGCAATCATATCATCAACATAGACCTCTATTTCTTTGTGAATCATATCATGGAACAGAGCTACCGCCGCACGTTGATACGTTGCCCCTGCTTTCTTCAACCCAAATGGCATGACCTTGTAACAGAAAGTGCCCCAAGGAGTAGTAAAAGTTGTCTTTTCCATGTCTTCGGGTGCCATCTTAATCTGATTGTAACCTGAGAAACCATCCATGAAAGAAAATACTTTGCATTGTGCGGTGCTATCAACTAGAATGTCAATATGTGGTAGGGTAAAATCAACTTTAGGACTTGCTCGATTCAAATCTCTATAGTCTACACACATTCTGACCTTTCCGTCCTTCTTGGGTACCGGTACTATATTGGCGGTCCATGGTGGATAACTCACAACTTTCAAGAAACCGGCATTGAACTATATCTCAACCTCTTCTTTGATCTTCTGAGCCATGTCAGGTCTGCTTCTTCGTAACTTCTGTTTAACCGGAGGACTGTTTTCTTTGATAGGTAGACGATGAACCACAATATCAGTATCGAGCCCAGGCATATCTTCGTAGGACCAAGCAGAGATCTTGACGTTCTCTCGTAACATCTGAATTAACCTCTGTTTGACAAAATCCTCTAATTCGGCCCCTATCTTGATTTCTTTCTTTTCTTCGTCAGTACCTATATTCACAACCTCAATTGGCTCTTCGTGCGACTGTATAGTCTTTTCTTCTTGCTCTAGTAATCTAGCAAGTTCTCTGGGTACTTCACAATCTTCCTCACCTTCATCCTCAGCTTGGTATATCGGATTTTCAAAGTCATATTTGGCAATAGCAGAGTCGTTATCAATAGGATCCAGAGTGGATATGGATCTGCAGTGTATTATGTGGGTGTGTGTAAGAACACATAGCTATAGAAAAGTAAAGAAAAAAAATAAAATCGAACACACAATTTTGAATACGAAACGTCCAATGCTTTATTGAATGAAAATATGCTTATGAAATGACAAGCCCTAACAATGGACCATTGTGCCTCGAACAAGACACACAGCTTTAAAGTTTATTGTTTATTGAAATACAGAAATTAAAATTGGAAAACATAAAGGGAAGCAAAACAAAACTAAGAACGACAATTACTCCTGACTATAGGAGATAGAGACAATGTCTTCAGTCTTCCAGTTGTTCAGCCCTTCGTCAGGTGTAGGAAAGATCCACTTGTCTAGGTTGCAATTATCTTCATCTTCTTCAATGGCGTTGACTTCTTTGCTGATGAAATGATACTTCAAACCTTCTGGACGAGGATGTCGTTCTCCACTCTGATCTTTAGCAGTGCAGCCTAAACCCCATTTGTTGGATTTGTACGGAATATCAGGGAGTTGCCCCCAGATAGTGCAACCACCTTCTTCTACCAAAGCCCTAGCATCTTTAGAGAAGCCATTGTAGGAAGAACTCTAGTAACTTTAGGAACATCATTGATGGGTTTAGTCTCAGGAATCACTTGAGGGGCCAATTCAAACGCCTGACGGGGAGATTCAAAAGCTTCTCCAGTGAATTCAACATACTTGGTCTCATCTATGAAGCTCACCACGTATTGTTCCTCGCCATACACAGTGACAATCTTGCCTTTCGCCGGATATTTCAGTTTCTGATGGAGAGTTGATGTCATAGCATTTTCCCCAGGTATCTAAGGACGCCCAAGTAGACAGGAATTAGCGGGGTGAATTTCCATCACATAGAACACAGTGTTGAAAGTCTGGGAACCTACTCTGATCGGGAGCTCAACTTCGCCATGTACATTGCTCATTGAACCATCAAAAGCTTTCACTATCACATCACTAGATTTCAGCACGATTCCTTCAGGGTTGAGTTTGTCCAGCACCAACTTGGGTAGTACATTCAGAGACGAGCCATTGTCAACCAGTACATGGGCCAGAGTGGTGCCCCCACATTCAATGGAGATGTGCAGCTCCTTGTTATGATTCTTTCCACTAGGACTTATATCAGCATCAGAAAACCCAAGGTAATTATCTGTCGTCAGGTTTGCGATACAATTCTCGAGTTGAGTGACAGAAATCTCTTGTGGCACATGGGCAGCCTCTAGAAACTTCACCATGGCTTTGGCGTGAGTCTTGGAACAACTTAGGAGTGACAGCATAGAAATCTTAGAAGGAGTATGCCCCATTTGTTCAACGATGTCGTAATTACTCTTGCGAATGATCTTCAGGAACTCATTTGCTTCTTCAGAAGATGTATTTTCGGTAACGGTCTCCACTGGTGTCTGGACAGGTCATGTAATGGCCCTTTACCTCGAGTATCAGCATTAGGAGTGTTTGTAACAACAGGTGAAGCAGTGTTTGGAGAGATCTTTGGAGAAAACACTCTTCCACTTCTTGTCACTTTACTAGTTCCAGCAATATTACCCACATCGGGATTAACGTCTTCGGAAACTTTGTCAGCTATGAGTTCTTGCTTAACTCCTTGAATATAGACCTCGGCACCATAGTTCCACGGGATAGCCTTGTCAGAAGAATACGGAACTGGACCAGGCTTAGTGATGATAATAGGAGCCACACGGGGTTCAGTAGAAATCTTGAAAGGAGCCTTAGTAGGTGTTATACCCCAAAATTTGCCCACTTCTTTTTTCAGGAAAGTTTCAATATGAAAATTAAGAGTCTCATATAAACATGGATTTTTTCAAAATATCCTGACATATGAAGAACTTGGTTTTCAGAATTTTTCTTACACAGTAACTTGGCTTACAGTGGAATTTATTCTTACGCAAACGCCAAATACTGTTCTTTACTTCACAAATACTATTTATTTATTTTACAGATAAATAGTACTAACACAGTTCATGCAGGGTTAAATCTTTTTGCAGGCGCAAAAGCAGGAAACTCACACTGTACTGGTAACAATTGTTTTTGTTTTCCCACTAACTTTTGTGCTATATTCCATTATTTTCAAAATCTTTTCAAATCTATCCTTTCAAATTCAAATCTCAACTTTATTCTATCCATCTCTCTTTTTCCAACACTATCATACACTTTCTTTCAAATCTTACTTCCACTCAAATTTTCCTTTTGTACGGAATCACATCATTCCCCAACGTCTCTTTCCTTCTTTCCATTCTATAAATACCTCTCATTCTTCCCACAAATCTCACATCAAATTCTAAATCATCTTTCAAATTCCTACCTCATAATCCATCATTTCTTCTTCCCTAGCAAAAATGGCAAAATGGATAGAAACACTGCTTCTTACAGTCGTCACCATTGCTACGGTGATCACAACTTTCTTCTGCCTACACAGTCCTGAGAAGTGTGGACCTGCAATGGTTGCACTCCCACTCCTCTACATGTTATTAATCATAGCATGGTTCGTCAACCGTCATTTTTAAAATTTGTCGTGTTTCTTATTTTCTTAAACGTACCGTTTATTCGTCGTACTTTTCAATATAGTATGTAATATTTATACTGTCAGTATTAAATGTCGTACTAGTTGTCATAATATTGCTTAATTACTAAGATAATATTTTGTGTATTTTCTGCCAGTCAAATATTTCTATTTCTGTGCATTAAATAATTTTCAGGTTATTATCGGTAATTTTGCCCGCATACCGTAAATATCAGTTATTTATTATGTTTCTGTTTTCTAACAAGTCATGTAAATAAATTTTCATGCTTCACACCAAACAAAAACAAAAATAACAACAAAAAAAAAAAAAAAAAAAAAAATTAACTTTGACGGTTGATTTTTCACTTTAACTGCTGCTTCAGTACACGAACAGTCGGTTGACAGACAAACTGCAGACAGTACAATTCACAGTGATTTGTACAATCAATCAAATCAATCATTCACAATTCAAATTTCCAAGATTTTTGTGTTAGAAGTCTTCTGAATATCACATGATTAGCAGAAATTCAACACTGCACAAAAATCAGGTACGCTTAACTGCCTCCTATACAGACAGTCCCTAATCAGGGTTTTTCTTGTTTTAACAGGAGCAACAAGTTTTGAGAGCTCAAATGGATTTCATATACATCCATACATCTCAAAGTACCATCATACAAATTTTCAAACTTCAATTCACTCAGACGCACCGTCAGCAGCTCAAACAGTCAACAGACGACCCGTTTGACCAAAAAAGTCAACTGACAGTCAAAAATGAAATTTTTTGTCAAAGTCCATATTTTGTCAAAGGATTCAACATTTGATCATTGGATGATCACAATTCATCAAGGAAAGATCAAAAATCAACAAAACCCTAAGATTCAAAATTAGGGTTTTTGCCTGAAAAGTCAACTCAACTTTGACTGATCATAACTCTCTCATCCTTCATCCAAAAAATGTCAACCAAAGCTCATTTTGAAGGAAATTCAATTATCTTTCAAATGCAATTGATCCCATGGTCATAGCATTCACCATTTGAAAAATATGGCCAAAGACATTACAGGTCATTTTCAAAGTCAACAAAAAGACACTTTTTTCAAATGGACACACAAGGAGAACCAAAAATCATTTTGATATGAGACCAAAGACATTGGTTAGAGGACTCTTTGAGGTTTCCAAAAAGTGCAAGATCTCCTTCATATGACAAAAATTGAAGGATTTACACCTTGTTGAAGTTGGCTAAATTTTGGGAAAATGCATGAAATCAACATTGCTCAAAAATGTTTTTTTTCCAAATGAGTCCAAGTTTTTATGGTCCAAACATCTTTGCCATGTTACTATGGGCCTCCCACGACCAAGACAAAGCCCACATCTTTATTGGCCATTTTTTGCATAATTTTATCTTACTTTAAGATTAAAATTAAAAGGAAAATGCATGGATAATGGTTGCTTGGCCTCCAAGTATGACTCACTTCAAGGAATCTTCATTTTTTCTGCAAGAATTGAAGAGCAAGACAAGAGCATTGAATGGAGTCAAGCTTGGTCAACAATTCAAAGATTTTTAATATTTTAAAAATCAAACTTTCAACAAAGACAACAAAGCTTCTTAGCTTGAGTTCCAAGCAACTTTGGGCTATAAAAGAAGCATCATACTTCAGCAAAAGGGGGGACACACGAAATATAGCAAGAGCATAGCCAAGAAACCACTAAAATTTCTCAAAATTCTCCAAACTTTGTAACTTTCGAATTATATATTTCAGCCACTATCAATACAAACCAATTGCTCTAATCATCTCCTGGCACTTAATATAGTAAGTTGGAAGCAATAACCATGGCTATATACTCATAGAAATCGTGTTTCAAAAATAACATATTCATGCATATTATCAACTTGTGATATCTAAACTATAAGCTTATTTAAACACAATCTAATGCCTTTGCCATCCATTTGAGATCATATGGGGTAGATCTAACGTTTAACATGTGAGTTTAAAGCCCTGAATCGTGGGGTGCCATGGTTGAAGCTCAAAGCTTCAACCTCTTCGTGTTCATACTTAACGTGGTCAAATGAGAAAACTAACCTCACCATTGGACTCAGGAGGTCATCTTTAGTAGATCTGGGCCCTTGTGGTTTTTATTTTCATGCGTTTTTGTAGGTTTCAAAAATCCAGAAATTCGAAGGTGGAATCCGCAGGTAAAATCGCAGGTAAGTCCGCAGCTAAATCCGCAGGAAATAGGTTGAAGATGATGAATAGTGATGAGGACTCTTTGACCACACGCGTGGCAAGTCCTTCTCTTCCTATTCGCCAGTCAACCGCACGTGGGTCCCACGCTGGACTCTCAAAGTCAGCATAATTCCATGTTATCCCTCTAGCCACGTGCATCATGTTCCATTCAATCTGGGCCATAGATCCTCATTAAAAACGAATCCAACACACCATAACACACAACCACACCATGCACCTTCATCTGACTTCCACACCAGATTAGTATCCTTTTTAATTTTCTATTTTATTTTATTTTTATTTGCAAAAATAATTAAAAATAGTTAAAAAATCCCAAAAAATTCACAAAAAATATTTTAAACTTCTAAAATAATATATTATTTTATGAAACAAAAATATTTTATTTTTCTTCAAAATTTCAATATTTTTCATAATTAATTAGTATGTATTTGTATATTTGCTTATTAATTATTTTAATTAGTCAAAAAATCATAAAAAAAATTGTTCTTTGTGTTAAATATTGTTTATATATCATAAACTAATTTTGTACATATTTAGGATAATTTTCTCTTTAAGTTTTAATTATTTGTGTAATTATTTGCATAATTATGTTTTGATTAACTTAAAATATCCAAAAACAAATTTCAAAAATTCCAAAAAAATTAGTTTTGTTCTAAAATCAATTAACAAACATTTTGTACATATTTTTAAACTTATTTGCTAGGTTTAATCATATTTCCATCTTTTCTTTATTTTAAATTAATTAATAATGCATTAATTATATTTAAAATAAATCACAAAAATACAAAAATATGCCTTTTATTTCTTGCAATTTAAAATTCCTAGATAAATGTATAGGATGTCAAATTCATGTAAATAGGCTAGTTTACATTTCCCGCACAATCGATGTAATAGCGTAGATTTACTTTCTGCACTTTACATTTCCGCATTTTAATTTCCAGCACCCATATAAACTGCGTGTATGTCAAAGATAAAACTGAACCGTCAGATCACTAACTTCAAAGATAAATATCTGAATTCAATCACAATCACATTTGCACCTCCTAGGGTAACCCCTTTTCACTCTTTTCAAAATCAAAGTTACATTTCTACTGTTTCGAGTACAAAATCGAACCTTTTGTTTATATCCGACGAATGGATAGATTTTTAAAGGGAACAAGGATAAAGACCTCCTAACTCAGGGTAGACCTCCTAGTTTGCTTGCTCAAAATCAAAACAAACAAAATTCTCATACACTGTTGTTTTTTTAAAACGAATTTTCCAAAAGACAATATTTTGTATACATCCAAACACGGATCATTACAAAATTAACGATCTTTTCAAAACATCTTTCGAAAGATAAACAAGCATTTGTATATATCCGCACAAGGATCATTACAAATTCTATTTGCAAAGGTATTTCAAAAACACAGGTAAAGCATTCCGAATCAATTGAAAAGTAAAGCAAATGAGCTAAGCAAACTAAAGAGCCCATGGATAACCATGGATACAAAGGGTGCTAACACCTTCCCTTTGTATAACCTACCCCCTTACCCAGAATCTCTCAAAGGTCTTTTTTCTGTTTCTTTTATAAACCTTTCCTTCATTGGATAAAATAAAAGGTCGGTGGCGACTCTGTAAACTTTTTCAAAAGTGACGCGAAAGCGTCCGATCGACAAAAAAGAGTCAGTTCACGTATCCCACCCACGGAGGGGTATGGCCCGAAAGGACGGTCCACAGAACTGGCGACTCTGCTGGGGAATACAAATTCAAAATGTTTTCAAAAGGGGTTACCTTTAGAGTATAGATCATTTCGATGTTTTCAATTGTTTGATCTGATTGCTTTACTTTTCACAGGTTTGCTTGGGTACTTTGCTTGTGTGAAAGATTCTAACCCGAATCTCGAGATACCTTAAGTATATGACAATAGACCAAGGAAACTGTACGGCATGTACCGATACGGTTGATCTGGTAGTCATCGTTAGTGTGATACTTTGGTTTATACTGATGTCCCTTGAAAGCGATCAAGGAGTATATTAGGCTTCCGAAGTGTCATTAACACTAATTTGTCTTAGAACCTTTTAGTTGAACTTGACTTGTGGCCTATTAAGTGGCTAGCTTTGAAATTGATCGAAGCTAGTTATCCTCGAGGAATATTCTTGATCGGCCGTCCGAGCGCCGTATTGAGATGTTGTCTCCAAGGATCATAGAACCCGAATACTATTCTAGGACAGGTTTTCAACCAACTCAACTTCAGAGGGGAGGGTATCACCTATCAACCTCATGCAAGCCTTTAAACCTAAGGCTATTGTTTGATTTGTTTTTGTGTGCCACATGTTTGCATCATAAACACATCACTTTTCACTACACATTTCAAGGATCGAAGAGTTTACTTTTGTTTTTGCAGGTAATGGCTCCCGCCTCCAGAGATTACATCCGAATCAACATCTCAACGGTGCCATCTGAACTCAAAGACTTAGTGGCAGAATTCCCCAGGAATGTTCAATTCACTGAAAAGCATGGTCACCTACTCCATTTGGTTACCTCAAAATTTGAAGAAGACATGATACGGGTTTTGTTCCAATTCTTTGACCCTGAACAGCAGATCAACGCATTCCTGGGGGCAAAAAGAAAACGTCCACGGGAGACTTGAAAGATCATTTATTTTATTTTCTGTCTTGTAAGCCCAAATGAGGCAAAGAAAAAAAAAGAATAAATTGATTAACTAACGTTTGTTTCTTCTTTAACAAATCTAAACTCTATGATCCTTGAAAACATTGCACACACATGCATTGCACACACACTGCATTGCATACACATGCATTCATATACATTGCATTCATTGCATACACATTTCATACATTATATACATTGCATACACATTTCATACATTGCATACATTGCATACATTTCATGCATTGCATACAGTCATCCACATTTCATAACAGGTTCTCATGACGGGTTTCTCATCTCTTCGCTGTTTATTTCAGTCAGAAGAGATGGAATCTGAGGCAAGCATCAAGAATCTCGAAGTACAGAATGCCCAAGTTCAAGTGGCAATTCTGGAACTGGCAAAGGGGCAACAAGAGCTGAAAGCCCTGATACTCAAGAAGAAGAAGAAGCCCAAAGAATCTGCAGGCTTGAGTTACCTGAGAAGGAAGATCAAGATCCCTGTCAAAAAGATCAAAAAGCCACCAATCCCTGAAATAGTCGGTGATGGTGAACAAGAAGATAATCAAAGCAACCAGGGTTCTGCTAAACCCTCTCTCTCTTCAAATGAAGAAGAAGATCATTCTGGAGACGAACAGGATGATGACAAATACCAACAGTTGGAGGATCGTATGAAAGCTATGGAAATACAAAAAATACCTGGCTTAGATTTCAATGATCTGGGACTCGTGTCGGATGTTGTCATCCCTCCAAAATTCAAAGTTCCAACCTTTGCAAAGTATGATGGAGTTTCTTGTCCAAAACTACATTTGAGATCTTATGTGAGGAAGATACAACCTCATACAACAGATAACAAATTGTGGATTCACTTTTTCCAAGAAAGTCTGTCAGGTACACAACTCGAATGGTACTACCAGCTAGAAAATACCAAGGTTCATACTTGGGAAGAATTAGCTGCTGCTTTTTACAAACAGTACCAATACAATGCTGATCTTGCACCAACCCGTACTCAACTAAGGGGCATGTCTATGGGACCAAAAGAAAGTTTCAAAGAGTATGCACAAAAGTGGAGAGATATGGCTGGAAGGGTTCAACCACCCTTATCTGATCGCGAACTAGTCGACATGTTCATGGGCACTTTAACTGGCCCATTCTATAGCCATTTGCTGGGAAGTTCATCATCAGGTTTCACTGACCTAATACTGACCGGAGAACGTGTCGAAAGTGGCATTCGAAATGGAAAAATTCAAGTAGGATCCTCCTCTGGTACTACAAAAAGGCCCATCAGAAATGAGGTCAATACAGCGCAAATTCAGACAAGTCACAAAAGTGATCAGCATCAATCTGTAGGGGCAGTTATGATCTCCGCATCTGCACCTCAAAAAGATCAACAGCCAAAATATACGCATCGACCAGATGCACCAAGAAGAACTTTCACCAAAATCAACATGCCAATCTCTCAGGCATTGCAGCACTTGCTTAAAGCGGATCTGATCACATTAAGGGATCCTCCGAAGAATGTCAATACTTCTTCTCTGAATTATCGCCCTGATGCAACATGTGCCTATCATTCAAACTGTCCAGGACATGACGCAGATCACTGCTGGGCCCTGAAAAATAAAATCCAAGACATGATAGATGCTGGAGAAATTGAGTTCGATCCTCCAGAAACTCCAAATGTCATCACTGCACCTATGCCAAAGCATGACAAAACTGTCAACGCTATCCTGGACACTGTTTACATCTATGATGTGAACGAATTATCAACCCCACTCTGCGAAGTCAAAAGAAAGTTCATCCAAGCTGGTTACTTTCCAGGTTGTGATCCCGACTGCTTTTATTGCTCACGCCAACCCAATGGTTGTGAAAATCTAAAGATGGGAATTCAAAAACACATGGATCGCCGTATCATTATGTTTGAGAGGCTCCCTTCTATGGACATGTTGGGCAAAGTCTTTGCCAACGGGATAAGAATGGAAGACGTCTCAGTGATCTCCAGCTTACCATTCAAAATCTCTACCAAGGCTCCATTCAAACTTTCTGCTACACTCAAAGTGGCATCAGTAGTCATTGCTAGACCAACTCCATTTCCATACTCCTCAGACAAAGCTGTCCCATGGGGATATGACACTAATGTTTACATTCATGGAGTTAAGCAGGATCCCTCGACTAAAGAGGACGCAACACTAACTACTTCAGCTGTAAGTAACATTGCAGGCACTAGCAAGATCACGAGAAGTGGAAGAATCTTTTCACCAGAAATTTCTCCAAATATTGCTGCTAGTCCAATCCAGGTTCCAATTCCTATTCCAGATATCAACACTCGAGGCAAAGAGCCACTGATCGAACCAGTTCAAAATCCGGTAGAGATCACTGCTGAGGATCCATCAAAGCAAGAGATGGACGAAATATTGAAAATCATCTGCAAAAGTGATTACAATATTGTCGAACAACTGGGGCATACTGCTTCAAAAATCTCAATGTTATCTCTGCTAAAATATTCAGAAGCTCATGCTAAAGCTCTAATGAAGTTCCTTCAAGCTGCGCATGTGCCTCAAGAAATCCCAATCGACCAATTTGAGAATTGTGTCGCCAGTCTTACAGTGCCCAATGGTCTTGGTTTCTCTGATGTGGATCTAACTCCTGCTGGAAGAAATCACAACAAGGCCCTGCACATCTCTATCGAATGCAACGGCACCACTCTGTCTCATGTGCTAATAGACAATGGTTCCTCTCTAAACGTGTTACCAAAGGTAATACTGGAAAAACTTGACTTCAAAGGAGTTGTGCTACAACCAAGTGATGTGGTTGTAAGAGCCTTCGATGGGTCAACAAGAACGGTGTACGGAGAAGTTAAGCTCCCAATCAGAGTGGGCTCTCAAACTTTCGATGTTATCTTTTCCGTAATAGACGTTCTTCCAACATACTCCTGTTTACTAGGACGCCCTTGGATACATGGGGCAAACGCTGTAACTTCTACCCTGCATCAGAAGTTAAAATACCCAGTAAAAGGAAAGGTTGTCACAGTCTATGGCGAAGAAGAATATATGGTCAGTCACTTGAGCAACGACAAGTATGTTGAGATGGAGGGCGAATCCATCGAAACTCCGTATCAAGCTTTTGAGGTTGTATCTCCAGATATCTCTACCACCAAGCATATTCCTGCTACTCCAGCTACAACTATGGCTTCTCTCAAAGATGCCAAAGCCATGATTGAACAGGGTGATCGCACAGTATGGGGACAACTCCCTGATATACCCTACAAGTCCGACAAGCTAGGTCTGGGCTATAATGGTGAAAATCAAAAGAATGATCAAAATCCTCGCTCTGAAGGGTTAATATCACACTTCGCCAGCCAAGAAGTAAACGCCATTGATGATGAAGGGACATACTTGAACCACATCATTCAGCCATATCCAGACGAAATTCCACCCATTACCATGGGAATGTGGGATGCTGTGGGAGGACCAAATGACGGTTACAACTACCAGTATATCACACCTCAGAATTCTTACATTGCTCTGGAAGATCTTACTCCAACAGAAGAGGGTAATCAAAATGACGGAAGTATCACAAGTCCCGTCACTCAGCAATATCAAAATCCACCCAAAGAAGTATGGGACACGCTAGGAGAACCCAGCGGCAAATACGACTATATGGTGAAATATTCCGCTCCTCCGAGCTTTTCAACTCCCATCAAAGACATTGTCCCGACTGGATGGGACGAACAGTACGACGACAACTTCGCTCTTGAAGAAGCCAGGAAGATGCCAAACAACGAAGGTTATTTTCTGTCACAGTACACTCCTTATCAGGATGCACAAGTCTCTATTCAAAACATCATTCCTACTGCATGGGACGGCCTTATCGAGCATCTCGCTCAGCCAATAGAGGGACCTCCACCTGGATTCTCATATCCAACAAATCATCCAACTTATCCTGAGGAATTACCTACGCATTTTCCCACTAGCGGAATCAATGCTACGGAAGACGAAAAGAACAACTGCAACTGGAACAGCTGGGTGCTCCCTGATTGAACAACTGGAAAGCAGAGGATGTGATCTCCTTTGATCAGGAGTAAATGCCATTTCCTGTTTTCTTTGTGCAAAGATAAAAGTGGTTCCTGAACAATCGAACCATGAGCTTGAAAGCCGTGTGCCTTAGCACAACGGTCCTTCTATAAAAAGGGTTTGTCATATCATGATTATGTGCATTCAATAAAATCATGGGATGCTTGCATGTTCAAAATTTTGTGATCCTTTTTCTTTCTTTATTCGCTTTCAAATAGCTATGTTTTTCTCTTCATACACACTCACATATCTACCATGCAGATTCACATACACGCTGGATCCAGTCAATAACGACTCTGCTATTGCCCGTCATGACTTTGAAAATCCGATCTACCAAACTGAGGACGAAAGTGAGGAAGATTGTGAAGTGCCAAGAGAAATTGCAAGACTTCTAAAACAAGAAGAAAAAGCCATACAGCCTCATGAGGAGCCGATTGAGGTCATCAACTTGGGCAGTGACGAAGAAAAGAAAGAGGTCAGAATTGGGGCTGACTTAGAAAACAGTGTCAAGCAAAGACTGATTCAATTGTTGCAAGACTACGCCGAGATATTCGCCTGGTCTTATCAAGATATGCCTGGCCTTGACACGGACATTGTAGTTCATCGCCTGCCAATCAAAGAAGGAAGCACTCCGGTCAAACAGAGACTGCGAAGGAGTAAGCCTGATATGTCAAAAAAGATCAAAGACGAGGTTGAAAAACAATTCAATGCCGGATTCCTAAAAGTTGTAAGTTATCCTCCTTGGATAGCTAACATCGTGCCTGTACCCAAAAAAGACGGGAAAGTCAGAATGTGTGTAGACTACAGAGATCTGAACCGGGCAAGCCCTAAAGATGATTTCCCTTTACCGCACATCGATGTACTAGTTGACAATACCGCACAATGCAAGGTATTCTCCTTTATGGACGGATTCTCAGGGTACAATCAAATCAAGATGGCACCCGAAGACATGGAAAAAACAACCTTCACAACTCCCTGGGGAACCTTTTGTTACAAAGTAATGCCCTTTGGTCTAAAAAATGCTGGAGCTACCTACCAACGAGCAATGGTAACACTATTTCATGATATGATTCATCAGGAAATAGAGGTGTATGTCGATGACATGATCGCAAAATCCAACACCGAAGAAGAACATTTGAGTCATTTACACAAGCTGTTTGACAGACTCAAGAAATACAGATTGCGACTGAACCCGAACAAGTGTACCTTTGGAGTAAGATCCGGTAAACTCTTAGGTTTCATCGTCAGCAGTAAAGGTATTGAGGTTGATCCTGCCAAGGTCAAAGCCATTCAAGAAATGCCTATACCCCGTACCGAGAAACAAGTCAGAGGATTCTTGGGACGTCTAAACTACATAGCCAGATTCATTGCCCATATGACTCCTACTTGTGTGCCAATCTTCAAATTACTGAAGAAAGATCAAGTGGAAAGATGGAATGACAAATGCCAGTTAGCCTTTGATAAAATCAAAGAATACCTTCAAAAACCGCCAATCTTGTTACCTCCTGTGGAAGGCAGACCTCTGATAATGTACCTAACTGTGTTAGAAGATTCAATGGGGTGTGTACTCGGACAACATGACGATTCCGGTCGAAAGGAGCACGCAATCTACTATCTTAGCAAAAAGTTTACCGATTGTGAAACAAGGTACTCACTACTCGAAAAAACTTGCTGTGCCTTAGCATGGGCGGCTCGCCGACTAAGACAGTATATGCTAAATCACACCACTTTCCTGATCTCCAAGATGGATCCAATCAAATACGTGTTCGAAAAACCTGCTCTCTCTGGAAGGATTGCAAGATGGCAAATGATCCTAACAGAATATGACATTCAATACACTTCGCAAAAAGCAATCAAAGGAAGTGTGGTAGCTGATCATTTAGCTCATCAAGCAGTAGATGATTATCAGGCATTGAACTTTGACTTCCCAGACGAAGACATTATGCTAGTCAATGACTACAAACAACCAGGATCCCGATGGACTATGGTTTTTGACGGAGCTTCTAATGCGCTCGGCAATGGCATCGGAGCTGTGATCATTTCCCCCACAGGAGGTCATACACCCTTCACCGCCAGATTGTGTTTCAATTGCACCAACAATATAGCCGAATACGAAGCATGCATTCTGGGTCTCAAAGCTGCAATTGATCTAAAAATCAAATTCCTTGAAGTCTACGGAGACTCGGCCTTGGTAATCTACCAAGTCAAAGGGGAATGGGACACAAAGCACCCAAATCTAATTCCATACAAAGAACATGTGTTGAGTTTGATTCCTTACTTCGAGGAGATCACTTTCGAACACATCCCACGCGAAGAAAATCAACTAGCTGATGCCTTAGCTACCATGTCATCCATGTTCAAAGTCAATTGGGACGACGAAGCTCCTATGATCACCATTTACAGGCAAGACGAACCAGCCTATTGCAATGAGATCGATACCAAACAAATGGAAGACAAATCATGGTACCAAACAAATACAAAGGTATCTCGAAACCCAGGAGTACCCTGAAGGGGCATCTATTAACGACAGAAAGTTTCTAAGGAGATTTGCCTCCAAATTCTTCCTAAGCAATGGAACTTTGTACAAGCGCAACCATGACTCGACTTTACTTCGTTGCGTAAACAAGAAGGAAGCAGAACAAATCATGGAAGACATACACAATGGTACCTTCGGTACTCATTCCAACGGACATACAATGGCTAAAAAGATCTTGAGAGCAGGTTACTACTGGTCTACCATGGAGACAGATTGCCATCATCATTCCAAAACTTGTCACAAATGCCAGATATATGCCGACAAAGTGCATGTACCTCCAGTTCCATTAAACGTTCTGACGGCTCCTTGGCCTTTCGCAATGTGGGGTATTGATATGATTGGAGAAATCAAACCTACTGCTTCCAACGGACATCGCTTTATCCTGGTCGCTATTGACTACTTCACAAAGTGGGTAGAGGCAGCTTCATATGCTTCTGTCACCAAGAATGTGGTAGCCAGGTTTATCAAGCACAATCTCATTTGTCGGTACGGCATCCCCGAAAGGATCATCACTGACAATGGCACGAATCTAAACAACAAAATGATTACTGAACTCTGCACGCAGTTCCAGATCAAACATCATAATTCTTCTCCATATCGACCAAAGATGAACGGCGCTGTCGAAGCCGCCAACAAAAACATCAAGAAAATCATACAAAAGATGACAGTAACCTACAAAGACTGGCATGAGATGTTACCTTTTGCTCTTCATGGTTATCGCACATCTGCGCGTACTTCAACAGGGGCAACTCCATTCTCGTTAGTCTACGGTATGGAAGCAGTTCTCCCAATCGAAATCCAGATTCCTTCCTTAAGGATCATGAAAGAAGCCGATCTAGACGAAGACGATTGGATTCAAACTCGATTCGACCAAATACACTTGATCGATGAGAAAAGACTTGCAGCTATCTGTCATGGCCAGCTATACCAAAAGCGCATGATCAAAGCCTTCAACAAAAAAGTCAAAAGTCAAGCATACCAAACTGGTGGCTTGGTTATCAAACGCATCATCTTACCACAAGGTGATCCCAGAGGCAAATGGACCCCCACCTACGAGGGACCATTCATAATCAAGAAAATATTCTCCGGCGGTGCCATGTTGCTTACCACCATGGATGGCGAGGATTTCCCACACCCTGTGAATGCGGACATAGTCAAAAAGTACTTTGCTTAAAAAAAAAAAAAAACAGCTCGCTAAGTTGAAAACCTGAAAGGGCAACTTAGGCAAAAATGAGCGTCTCGGTGGATTGAAAACCCGAAAGGGCGATCCAGGCAAAAATTAGAGACTAAACAAAAAATCCCGGTAGGCTGAAAACCTGAAAGGGCGGCCTAGGCAAAAGTTAGGGAATGAAGCATACAACTGTGTTCCGTTCAGCTGCCTACTCACCATCAAGATTCAACACCTCAAAGACACCGATCAGTCCAATCACTTTCTTCCAACAAGTGAGGGATGAGATGCTCTAAGACAGATTGGCAATAGCAGAGTTGAAACTTGACGGGATCGTTCTCACATAGCTATTTCTTTTCATAAATACTTTTCAAAACTTTCTGACAATTTCCTACTTCTAGGATTGTTGTCTCCCTATACTAATCCGCCTATCACGGCACCTTTTCAAAAATCAATGCAGCTTATAACTAACATTTTCATTTTTTCTGTTTTGAATACGCGAGCATCCCAATGATATTTGAATGAACATATGCATTTGAATATGATTGATGTTTACCAGGAAAAACAGGAATAGCATTCCGGACATGTCCCAATTATTTGGACATTATCCTAAACCAGCATCAGAAGGAAGTTTCCCCAATGGAGACACATTCCTCAACAAATCCCTCAAAAAGATTTTTCTTTCGAAAGAAGTCTTATTCCCCAGCAGGGTTGTTCCAGATTACTGTCTTCAGAAGGTGTGATCTCCGCACCCAAACTTGGTCAGATAGTGCATCGGAGGATTATGCATCTTCCTCATTCCCACTCCAAAGGGCGTCACAGTCCGAACTCTCAAAACTACTGTTCATCCCCGAGCAGTAATCAAAGATCCTTCAATAGAACATCCTGGTTCTCAAAGAATTTCCCCAACCCAGGGTACTCAAGCGAGACAGAAGATCATCAACAACCACGATGCCTTCACTTCCAAATGGCTAGCAGGGATTTGTTTTCCCAATCACAATGCCTTCATTTCTTGACGACTAAGCTGGGATTTATTTTCCCAATCAGGAGCTTGACACGCTCTAAGCTGCATAAACCATGCATCACATTCACACTCATATTCACATTCACAATCATGCATCATACGCATATTCATACACAACATAACTTGCATATTTCTCCTCTAGCTCGAGGATCTCATATCATACATGCATCATAGACATCGCATATTATTAACTTGATTTTTCAGGTAGACAGATGTCTTCAGCAAAGATGTTCTCACTCACATGCAGTGTTCATCCTGAATCTTATTCAGACAAGCAGTCCTTTCAGATACAATCAAACCAAAGATTCACTCTGAAGAACTCTCATTCTCAACTCATTTATCATCTAACATTGCAGATCTAAAGCGATACCTCAGACGGTTCCACAACGATCTAACGTTGCAGATCTAAAGCGATACCTCAGACGGTTCCAGAACGATCTAACGTTGCAGATCTAAAGCGATACCTCAGACGGTTCCAGAACGATCTAGCATTGCAGATCTAAAGCGATACCTCAGACGGTTCCAGAACGATCTAGCATCACAGATCCACAGCGATACCTCAGACGGTTCCAGAACGATTTAACATTGCAGATCTAAAGTGATACCTCAAACGATTCCACAATGATCAACTTTCAAATCCTTCATCAAGATATAATCAACAGATTCATTCTGATGAACAAACCATCAACACATTGTCCAGGTGGCATCCGAAAGCCCATCTCAGGTAATGTTTCAATCTGCCAACAACATTTCACAGACAACATTCAAATGCAACTTCCAACATCTCTGCTGATCAAGGTAAGTGCAAATTTTCAGGGCATCTATTTATTCAATCATCTTCTACCCTCAGATTTCAGACAATCTCTTCAGGTTTAAGAAGATTGAATAGGGGCAACTGTTATACCCCAAAATTTGCCCACTTCTTTTTTCAGGAAAGTTTCAATATGAAAATTAAGAGTCTCATATAAACATGGATTTTTTCAAAATATCCTGACATATGAAGAACTTGGTTTTCAGAATTTTTCTTACACAGTAACTTGGCTTACAGTGGAATTTATTCTTACGCAAACGCCAAATACTGTTCTTTACTTCACAAATACTATTTATTTATTTTACAGATAAATAGTACTAACACAGTTCATGCAGGGTTAAATCTTTTTGCAGGCGCAAAAGCAGGAAACTCACACTGTACTGGTAACAATTGTTTTTGTTTTCCCACTAACTTTTGTGCTATATTCCATTATTTTCAAAATCTTTTCAAATCTATCCTTTCAAATTCAAATCTCAACTTTATTCTATCCATCTCTCTTTTTCCAACACTATCATACACTTTCTTTCAAATCTTACTTCCACTCAAATTTTCCTTTTGTACGGAATCACATCATTCCCCAACGTCTCTTTCCTTCTTTCCATTCTATAAATACCTCTCATTCTTCCCACAAATCTCACATCAAATTCTAAATCATCTTTCAAATTCCTACCTCATAATCCATCATTTCTTCTTCCCTAGCAAAAATGGCAAAATGGATAGAAACACTGCTTCTTACAGTCGTCACCATTGCTACGGTGATCACAACTTTCTTCTGCCTACACAGTCCTGAGAAGTGTGGACCTGCAATGGTTGCACTCCCACTCCTCTACATGTTATTAATCATAGCATGGTTCGTCAACCGTCATTTTTAAAATTTGTCGTGTTTCTTATTTTCTTAAACGTACCGTTTATTCGTCGTACTTTTCAATATAGTATGTAATATTTATACTGTCAGTATTAAATGTCGTACTAGTTGTCATAATATTGCTTAATTACTAAGATAATATTTTGTGTATTTTCTGCCAGTCAAATATTTCTATTTCTGTGCATTAAATAATTTTCAGGTTATTATCGGTAATTTTGCCCGCATACCGTAAATATCAGTTATTTATTATGTTTCTGTTTTCTAACAAGTCATGTAAATAAATTTTCATGCTTCACACCAAACAAAAACAAAAATAACAACAAAAAAAAAAAAAAAAAGAAAATTAACTTTGACGGTTGATTTTTCACTTTAACTGCTGCTTCAGTACACGAACAGTCGGTTGACAGACAAACTGCAGACAGTACAATTCACAGTGATTTGTACAATCAATCAAATCAATCATTCACAATTCAAATTTCCAAGATTTTTGTGTTAGAAGTCTTCTGAATATCACATGATTAGCAGAAACTCAACACTGCACAAAAATCAGGTACGCTTAACTGCCTCCTATACAGACAGTCCCTAATCAGGGTTTTTCTTGTTTTAACAGGAGCAACAAGTTTTGAGAGCTCAAATGGATTTCATATACATCCATACATCTCAAAGTACCATCATACAAATTTTCAAACTTCAATTCACTCAGACGCACCGTCAGCAGCTCAAACAGTCAACAGACGACCCGTTTGACCAAAAAAGTCAACTGACAGTCAAAAATGAAATTTTTTGTCAAAGTCCATATTTTGTCAAAGGATTCAACATTTGATCATTGGATGATCACAATTCATCAAGGAAAGATCAAAAATCAACAAAACCCTAAGATTCAAAATTAGGGTTTTTGCCTGAAAAGTCAACTCAACTTTGACTGATCATAACTCTCTCATCCTTCATCCAAAAAATGTCAACCAAAGCTCATTTTGAAGGAAATTCAATTATCTTTCAAATGCAATTGATCCCATGGTCATAGCATTCACCATTTGAAAAATATGGCCAAAGACATTACAGGTCATTTTCAAAGTCAACAAAAAGACACTTTTTTCAAATGGACACACAAGGAGAACCAAAAATCATTTTGATATGAGACCAAAGACATTGGTTAGAGGACTCTTTGAGGTTTCCAAAAAGTGCAAGATCTCCTTCATATGACAAAAATTGAAGGATTTACACCTTGTTGAAGTTGGCTAAATTTTGGGAAAATGCATGAAATCAACATTGCTCAAAAATGTTTTTTTTCCAAATGAGTCCAAGTTTTTATGGTCCAAACATCTTTGCCATGTTACTATGGGCCTCCCACGACCAAGACAAAGCCCACATCTTTATTGGCCATTTTTTGCATAATTTTATCTTACTTTAAGATTAAAATTAAAAGGAAAATGCATGGATAATGGTTGCTTGGCCTCCAAGTATGACTCACTTCAAGGAATCTTCATTTTTTCTGCAAGAATTGAAGAGCAAGACAAGAGCATTGAATGGAGTCAAGCTTGGTCAACAATTCAAAGATTTTTAATATTTTAAAAATCAAACTTTCAACAAAGACAACAAAGCTTCTTAGCTTGAGTTCCAAGCAACTTTGGGCTATAAAAGAAGCATCATACTTCAGCAAAAGGGGGGACACACGAAATATAGCAAGAGCATAGCCAAGAAACCACTAAAATTTCTCAAAATTCTCCAAACTTTGTAACTTTCGAATTATATATTTCAGCCACTATCAATACAAACCAATTGCTCTAATCATCTCCTGGCACTTAATATAGTAAGTTGGAAGCAATAACCATGGCTATATACTCATAGAAATCGTGTTTCAAAAATAACATATTCATGCATATTATCAACTTGTGATATCTAAACTATAAGCTTATTTAAACACAATCTAATGCCTTTGCCATCCATTTGAGATCATATGGGGTAGATCTAACGTTTAACATGTGAGTTTAAAGCCCTGAATCGTGGGGTGCCATGGTTGAAGCTCAAAGCTTCAACCTCTTCGTGTTCATACTTAACGTGGTCAAATGAGAAAACTAACCTCACCATTGGACTCAGGAGGTCATCTTTAGTAGATCTGGGCCCTTGTGGTTTTTATTTTCATGCGTTTTTGTAGGTTTCAAAAATCCAGAAATTCGAAGGTGGAATCCGCAGGTAAAATCGCAGGTAAGTCCGCAGCTAAATCCGCAGGAAATAGGTTGAAGATGATGAATAGTGATGAGGACTCTTTGACCACACGCGTGGCAAGTCCTTCTCTTCCTATTCGCCAGTCAACCGCACGTGGGTCCCACGCTGGACTCTCAAAGTCAGCATAATTCCATGTTATCCCTCTAGCCACGTGCATCATGTTCCATTCAATCTGGGCCATAGATCCTCATTAAAAACGAATCCAACACACCATAACACACAACCACACCATGCACCTTCATCTGACTTCCACACCAGATTAGTATCCTTTTTAATTTTCTATTTTATTTTATTTTTATTTGCAAAAATAATTAAAAATAGTTAAAAAATCCCAAAAAATTCACAAAAAATATTTTAAACTTCTAAAATAATATATTATTTTATGAAACAAAAATATTTTATTTTTCTTCAAAATTTCAATATTTTTCATAATTAATTAGTATGTATTTGTATATTTGCTTATTAATTATTTTAATTAGTCAAAAAATCATAAAAAAAATTGTTCTTTGTGTTAAATATTGTTTATATATCATAAACTAATTTTGTACATATTTAGGATAATTTTCTCTTTAAGTTTTAATTATTTGTGTAATTATTTGCATAATTATGTTTTGATTAACTTAAAATATCCAAAAACAAATTTCAAAAATTCCAAAAAAATTA
Source organism: Vicia villosa (assembly GCF_029867415.1). NCBI lineage: Eukaryota > Viridiplantae > Streptophyta > Magnoliopsida > Fabales > Fabaceae > Vicia > Vicia villosa. Next base: position 173,705,997 of record NC_081180.1, read on the forward strand.
GTTTTGTTCTAAAATCAATTAACAAACATTTTGTACATATTTTTAAACTTATTTGCTAGGTTTAATCATATTTCCATCTTTTCTTTATTTTAAATTAATTAATAATGCATTAATTATATTTAAAATAAATCACAAAAATACAAAAATATGCCTTTTATTTCTTGCAATTTAAAATTCCTAGATAAATGTATAGGATGTCAAATTCATGTAAATAGGCTAGTTTACATTTCCCGCACAATCGATGTAATAGCGTAGATTTACTTTCTGCACTTTACATTTCCGCATTTTAATTTCCAGCACCCATATAAACTGCGTGTATGTCAAAGATAAAACTGAACCGTCAGATCACTAACTTCAAAGATAAATATCTGAATTCAATCACAATCACATTTGCACCTCCTAGGGTAACCCCTTTTCACTCTTTTCAAAATCAAAGTTACATTTCTACTGTTTCGAGTACAAAATCGAACCTTTTGTTTATATCCGACGAATGGATAGATTTTTAAAGGGAACAAGGATAAAGACCTCCTAACTCAGGGTAGACCTCCTAGTTTGCTTGCTCAAAATCAAAACAAACAAAATTCTCATACACTGTTGTTTTTTTAAAACGAATTTTCCAAAAGACAATATTTTGTATACATCCAAACACGGATCATTACAAAATTAACGATCTTTTCAAAACATCTTTCGAAAGATAAACAAGCATTTGTATATATCCGCACAAGGATCATTACAAATTCTATTTGCAAAGGTATTTCAAAAACACAGGTAAAGCATTCCGAATCAATTGAAAAGTAAAGCAAATGAGCTAAGCAAACTAAAGAGCCCATGGATAACCATGGATACAAAGGGTGCTAACACCTTCCCTTTGTATAACCTACCCCCTTACCCAGAATCTCTCAAAGGTCTTTTTTCTGTTTCTTTTATAAACCTTTCCTTCATTGGATAAAATAAAAGGTCGGTGGCGACTCTGTAAACTTTTTCAAAAGTGACGCGAAAGCGTCCGATCGACAAAAAAGAGTCAGTTCACGTATCCCACCCACGGAGGGGTATGGCCCGAAAGGACGGTCCACAGTAGGGATCTTCAGCAGAGCTTTGGAAATTACGGATACATCTTCGATCTTCAAGCCACGGGAGAAACCTTCACATAAATTCTCAATAGAAGGAATCTTCTCAAATTTGATAGTGCCACGATCTATCCATCCTTGAATACCTCTTTTCAGATTCTCACAACCATTGGGTTGGGATGCACAGTAATAACAGCCTGGGTCGCAACCTGGAAATAAACCAGCTTGCAGCAGCTTTCTCTTGATGTCAAGGAGAGGAGTTGACAGATCTCTCACATCATAGACATGGACTGTGTCTATGATAGCGTTAACAGTCTTGTCATGTTTTGGCATATGGGCAGTGATGACATTAGGAGTCTCTAGAGCGTCGAACTCGATTTCACCAACTTCTATCATGTCTTGGACTTTGTTCCTCAGGGCCCAACAATTGTCTGCATGGTGCCCAGGAGCATTGGAATGATAAGCACATGTGTCTTTGGGATCATAAGTTGGATTTGCGGTGTTGGCAAACTTTGGAGGATCCTTCGGGGTGACCAAGTTAGCCTTCAATAGATGTTGTAGGGCTTGAGACAAAGGCATGTTGATCGGGGTGAATTGTCTTCTCGGTCTGTCTGTCTTGCGCTGATACCCTTGTCAAGGAGCTTGTTGAGATGTTGGTGTAGATATGAGAACAGCTCCAACAGACTGATTCTGATCATTCTTACTACGGCCCCTCTGACTATGAACAACATTAGACTCATTTCTTCCATGATATGGCTTCTTTGCAGTACCATAAGATGCACCTACTTGAATCTTCCCACTTCGAATACCACTTTCCACGCGTTCACCAGTCAATATGAGATCAGTGAAACCAGATGAGGAACTACCCAGCAAGTGACTATAGAACGGCCCAATTAGCGTACCCATGAACATGTCCACCAACTCCCTATCAGTTAAGGAAGGTTGGACTCTTCCAGCTAGGTCTCTCCACTTTTGAGCATACTCCTTGAAACTTTCCTTAGGTCCCACAGACATGCTTTGCAGTTGCATGCGAGTTGGTGCAAGGTCAGCATTGTATTGATATTGCTTGTAGAAAGCAACAGCCATGTCTTCCCAAGTGCGAATATTGGCATTCTCCAGCTGATAATACCACTCTAGTTGAGTCCCCGACAAACTCTCTTGCAAGAAATGAATCCACAGTCTCTTGTCTCCAGTATGAGGTTGGATTTTCCTCACATACGATCTCAGGTGCATCTTTGGACAGGAGACTCCATCATACTTAGCAAAGGCGGGAGTCTTGAATTTTGGAGGAATAACGACCCCAGGAATGAGTCCCAGCTCTTCAAAATCCAGCCCAAGTACCTTCTGAATTTGCATATTTCTCAGACGCTCTTCTAATAGCCTATATTTCTCATCAGAATAGTCCTCGTCTTGAGGATACTCTTATTCTTCTTCATCTTGACCATCAAAGCCCATATTACTTCCAGCATTGTTCTTGACACTGATGTCATCATCTTCTTCTTCCTCGTCTTTGGGAATATCAGCTTCTTCTACCTTTTTGGCAGGGCCTTTGAACCTTCTTCCCACGTTGAGAACACCTTTGGGTTTCTTGGCTTTTGTCTTCTTAGTCAAGAGGGCTTTCAGCTCGTCTTGCCCCTTGGACAAGTTCAGGATCAAAGCTTGAAATTCAACATTCTGGGCTTGGAGATTCTTGACAGATTGTTCAAGATCCATTTTTTCTCACTGAAATAAACAGTGGAAAGATGAGGTATTTTATAAAACCTGTGATGTAATGTTTATGAATTGTATGATTATGCATATGCGATGTTTTCAAGGACCTTGAAATTTAAATTTGTTTAAACAAAGAAAAGAAACAAATTTTATTAGTAATAATTAAATTGTAATTATGGTTCTTTGCCATTTTTAGGCTTACAAAAAAAACAACTAAATAATAAACAACTAGAAATAATAATAAAATAAAATTTCTTCAAGTCTCCCATGGACGCTTTCTCTTTGATCCGATGAAGTTGTTGATGCCTTGCTCCGCATGAAGTAGTTTCGTGAGCTCTAACCCTTGCTTTTCTTTTGCACGGAATTGGGCTTCAAAAGTATCTCGTTCTTCTTTCAACTGAACCCATGACCTTTGTAGCTCTTCTAAAGGCATGTCCGGATGGAGAATAACCAGAGGAACTTTTTCTTCACACTCTGGTTCCACAATCACAGGTCTAACATAGGGATATGGCATGACAAAACGCTGAGCGCGAGTGCGCACCCATCTGAGATAAGGCTCTGAAGGAAGGGAGTTATTTTGACCCCAAATCTTGCTATCAACCTTGTACACTTTGTTCCAAGTGCGTATGAACTCTCGGCGTTGGTTTTGAACATCTTCTTTGTAGTTGAAAACAACCCCTTCAATAATCATGTGATGAGGACCATCTCTGCGAGCATAACCAAACTGTCGTAGGGCTAATGAAGGGTTGTAGGTGATTCCCCCTCTAATGCCAAGGAGTGGCACATTAGGGAATTTCCCACAATGATTTATAATAGTGACGTACTCCTGAGATATGACGTGCCAACGGATATCTGAATGAGAAAGTGACATAATCCTACGGGACCATTGCATCTTTTGATCATTTCTTAACACTGGACGAGGAAGGTGCGAAATAAACCATCTAGCTAGCAGAGGTGTGCAGCACATAAGGGTTCCTCGCTTCTTCATGATACAAGAGTGAAGAGAGTGTAGAATATCTCCAAGTAATGTAGGTACCGGATTGTGAGTCAAGAAGATCTTAATTGCATGCACATCAAAGAACTGATCAGGATTAGGAAACAATACCAAACTATATATCAATAAAGCTAAAATATCTTCAAAGGCATGGTAACTCATGGCTTTCAGGAATTGTCGAGCTTTCCCAAATAAGAATTTGGCTGAGAGACCTTCAACCCCATTCTTGGTGTCCCAGTTGGAGGCAATGTCTGATCTCCTTAGGTGTAGCACAGCAGCAATAGTCTCGGGTTTTGGAGTGTCCTCCATGAAGGATAGAAAAACACTTAGAAAGGGGGGGTTTGAATAAGTGTAGCTTTAAAACTTGTAAGATAAAAACTATTTGCACAATGATTTTTATCCTGGTTCGTTGTTAACTAAATTACTCCAGTCCACCCCCTTGGAGTGATTTACCTCACCTGAGGATTTAATCCACTAATCACACTTGATTACAATGGTTTTCCACTTAGCCAATTGCTAAGTCTTCTAGAGTATCCTGATCACAACCTGATCACTCTAGGAACAAACTGCTTAGACAACTTCTAAGACTTGCTAGAGTATACTGATCAACAACCTGATCACTCTAGAACTTACAAATTAATGTAAACAAATTCTTTTAAGAGTCACAATGCTTCTTAAAAAGCTATTATCACAACTGTGATTTTCTCTTAAGTTTAAGCTTAAATCTCACTAAGATATTACAACAGCAATGTAGTGAGTTTGATGATGAAGTTTGAGAGCTTTTGATTTGAACAGCGTTTCTGCAAGTTGGTTCAGAGTTTGTAATTCGTTAACCTTTGCTTCTCATCAGAACTTTATATTTATAGGCGTTTAAGAAGATGACCGTTGGGAGCATTTAATGCTTTGCGTATTCCGTACAGCATTGCATTTAATGTTTCACTCTTTTGTCAACTACCTCGAGCCTTGTTTCTGCTGTGTCTATTGATGTTGCCTTTAATAGCTTCTAACGTTCCTTTTGTCAGTCAGCGTAGCCTGCCAGTCTAGTACTTGCTTCTGATCTGATGTTTGTGTAAACAACGTTTGAATATCATCAGAGTCAAACAGCTTGGTGCAGAGCATCTTCTTGTCTTCTGACCTTGAAGAGCTTCTGAGCGTGATACCATGAGAACTTCAGTGCTTCTGCTTCTGATCTCAAGTTCTTCTGATGCTTCCATAGACCCATGTTCTGGTTCTGCTTGACCATCTTCTGATGTCTTGCCAGACCATGTTCTGATGTTGCATGCTGAACCTTCTGAGTCAGTGCTTCTTGCGCTGATTTTGTGCATACTCTTTATATAATTCCTGAAACGGAAATTGCATAGTATTAGAGTACCACATTATCTCATACAAAATTCATATACTTGTTATCATCAAAACTAAGAATATTGATCAGAACAAATCTTGTTCTAGCAATCTCCCCCTTTTTGATGATGACAAAAACATACATAAATGATATGAATTTGCGATCAGAAAAGACAGACATCTAAGGACAATTACATAGCTATAGCATAAGCATATAGACAATGTGTGAATATGTCTCCCTCTGAGATAAATACTAGAAGAATTTTATAAATAAAAGACTTCCCTGTGTATTTCAGTAGAGACTTTCACATATGCTTTGATCTTCAGAACATTCGCAGCTTCTGATTCTTGCTTCCATAGGACAGCTTCAGAACTTGAATTTCCTAGATCTTCAGAATATTCATAGCTTCTGATTCTTGCTTCCATTGGACAGCTTCAGAGCTTGAATTTCTTCTTGAGTCATTGCATGCTAGATTGTATCAGAACATTGTTGAATGTACCAGAGCATCATCAGAGCATCTTTACATCCTGAAATGTTACAGAACAAACTAAACGACAAAAATCAGCATGAATGAATCAGAACATAAAATATGTATGAGAACATATTATGTATCGGAGCACACAAACAAAATGTTTCAGAGCATATATTATAAATAAAAACATGCATCAAAACATATAAGGAATAAGAATGAAAGTATATTCTATCATCAGAATATCAGAACATTCTTCCTTCTTGCTTCTGATCTTGAAGTTTTATAGCACTCAGCTTGCTTCAATTTCCATGAGCTTTATTCTTTATAGAATTGTTTTTCCCCATCTCTTTGCTTCTCATGTTGAGCTTTAAAGAGGATCTTCAATTCCTGCAAAACAACACTCAAAGACATAGAACTTTGCAAGTTCTGTTAGAAATGTGGAGCCTTTCTCCCAGCAACTGATAAAATAAATCAGATCATTTATCACATTTTTCTCCCCCTTTTTGTCATAACATCAAAAACATAAAAGATTCAGATGAAAAACAAGACAAACACATAGAAGAAAAAGGATAATTTTCATTAAGTACGGAGAAAAGGTTCAGAAGTACAAGAGGAAGGGCAAGGGAAGATGCAAAGAAAAACATAGATGCAGCAAAACAAAAGAAAACAATCAAAGACTCAATGGCTAAGATGACCCTAGCTTTGACATGATCTTGGCCAGCATATCATGAATCCCATTGTTGCTCTCATTCTGCCTCTCCATGAAAGCACGAAACTCAGTGTTGATCGATCTCTGCTCATCCCGGTTCTTCTGAATGACTTCCAAAGTCCTCGCAAGACGAGAAGGTTCATCAGAAGAAGCTTCACAACTTCTTTCCAGAGGGATGGCATTCTGATCCGTAGCTTCCATAGTCAGATCATTTGCAGGATTTTCCTCAACAGGAATTGTTTCAGCAACATGATCTTGAGCATCTGCTTCTTCCATAGAAGCATCTCCATACTCTGCTGCAGGAACCTCAGAATCTCCAATCTCAAGTGCCTGAAGAATGGCAGCAAGATTCGTAGGAGCAAAATGACCTTCAACTTCTGGTGGGTCAACAACTTCTGGAATAACCAAGCTTGGGTCTTCCTTAGAAGGGTTTTCCCTCAGAAATTCAAAGAGAGTCCTGAAGTCTCCGAGCAGAACAGGATATTGAGGTCTCCAGACCACAATCTCCCTGCAAGGGTTAGCTTCCATTGCAGCAGCAATTCTTGCTTCTTCCAGCTCATCCACAAATCTCTTCTCCTCAACAGCAACCCTGTTTCTGAGGGGATGATAGTAGATACCATTATCACCCTCCAGAAGATAACCAGCATAACCAGGGGCAGCAGCCACTAGTCTCTTCTGTACTCCCATAGCCCCTACTTGAAAATCCTGGCGAAAGCTTCTCCAGAGGTTTCTTGTAGAAACATCATCAAGACCATTGAGGAAAGCATCCTTCAAGAGGTCCAGCCTACTAATCACTTCACTCCTGAACAACTCCAGACAAATGATAGTTTCAGGTTTAGGAGGATTGAAGGTGAATTTGTAGTCAGGGTAGAGAAGGCAGTAAGGGTTGGATTTTCTGGTAGTTAGGGGATGGGATAGAGAAGATGGAGGTGCAGTGTTTGAAGAGGATGGAATATCAGTGAAGGGGGTTGATGAGGAAGGTATATCTGTGGGTGTGGGAAGGATGGTAGTTAAGGGGGTAGGGTTGAGAACTTGAGAAGATGATGGTGTTTGCAAGCTATTAGGTAAAGGTGATATGGGGGTAGGAGTTTGTGCAGAAGGAGGTGATTGAGGAATATTTGTAGAGGTAAGGGTGTTTTGAGGTTCAGAAGGAGAAGGTTGGATAGGTAGAGGTTGGTACACTTGCCTGGAGAAGTTACTTGTTCTGATTGCCTCGAAGGAATCAACCTTAAGAGGGTCATAAGTGACCTTCTGCCTTATTTCTCTCTTGGCAGCTTCTTCTGCAGCCTTTCTCTTTAGCCTTTTCTCTCGCTTCTTCTTATCCTCCTTCTTGAGGTCAGCTTGAGAGGGAAGCACTCTTCCACGAATCCATGCAGGATCAATAAAAGATTGATTTCTCACAGAAGCCTCCAAATAGAATTTAACCGCCTGGCAAAGTTCTGCTTGAAATAAAGTAGAGAAACCTGCAACAGGAGTTCTTCTGTGTTCAATGTCAAAGGGAACAGCAGTTATTTCCTTGACAAGTTCCATTCTCAGCAAGTCAAGGCCATTGAAGATAGAACCCCCAGTGACTCTAAAGAAGTTAGGTGTTCCAATATCCCTTAGGGAGTCCATTAGGTCACTTTCAATCAGAATGTCTGAGATCATTCTGGCGAAAGGAACAGCATTTCTTTGAAGATGAGGATACTTTGCACGTTCGTCATCTCTTGACTCTTCAATAGCCAACTTCAGATTCTCAAAAATGATGTTGGAGATGTTGATTTCAATTCTTCTTCCGACACAGAAGAGAGTGTACTTGTGGTCAGGACTGATGTAAGATGAAGATAAGGATCTCTTTCTGTGATGAAGAGAGCCCAGAATAATCTCAGCCCAAACTTGATAAAACGGCATCAAGGTTCCAGTTAGACTTGAATCAGTACCGGTAACACACAAAATCAACTTGTCAACCTGGAACCAATCAACTCTGCCAAGAAGGGGACAGTGACTCCTTCTTCATCGTCCAAGTTGTACAGCTTCCTGATTAACTTCTCAGTTATCACAACTTCATGCCCTAGCACGAAGGAGATAACGGCGGTTGGAGTGACGATTGCATGAACCCAGAAATCTTTCACAAGGGCTGGATAACTTGGTCCAAGCAATCTAGCTAGATAGTTTGACCATCCCTGTGCCATGAGCTTAGCATCAGGTTTGAAACCATATGCTTTCAAATTTTCAAAGTCCACTGAGGACTCACAGAGAACTTCCAGTTCTGACTGAGGAATGGAGCAAGTCTTCAGAGGAGCGTATCTGTGCTTGTTGTATACCAGTTGAGAGGAAGACATATCTACTGCTGGGTTTGATGTGCTTGATGAATGATTCATGATGATGTTGCTTGGTTTCAGATCACAAACTAGGGTTTTAAAAGAAATGAATGCAAAGAGAGAGATACACAAATGGAGAGAGAGTGAAAAAGATGAAATGAAGATGAAGCGGGTTATTTAAACGGTTTGAAAAATAAAATAAAGTAAAAAGAAAAACTGTTTAAAAGAAATGATTACAAAAAAAATGACATCAATATGCATTTAATGAGAAATGATGTTAGGAGAGATAAAGTAACAAAATGAAATGATTTGCACAGTTACCTAGGGTGGCGTCTCCTCAACTGCACGCATGCTTGTCCAAAAATAGTGAACACGTGTTCATTTTCTGGAAAGACTGGTGACAGCTGTTTTACTATAAAAGAGCTTCTGAATTAACTTAGATAATGAAACGTTAGTAATAACAGAATCAGAACTTCTAATTGATCATTATCAGAACTTCTTATAGATGCCTAGTCCTAACACATTTCAGAAGATATTCATACAAAGATCTTCTCATCTTCTCATTCTGGGCATAAGTCCATACTGATATTCTTCAGAATGAACTTAAACCTATCTTCAGCAAGGGGTTTTGTAAAGATATCAGCCCATTGATGGTCTGTATCCACAAAGTTCAAAGAAAGAACACCCTTCTAAACATAGTCCCTCATAAAATGATGTTTAATCTCAATATGTTTAGCTTTGGAATGTAGGATAGGATTCTTAGATAAACATATAGCAAAAGTATTATCACAGAAAATAGGAATGTTACTCTCATATATCTGATAATCTTCTAGCTGACTCTTCATCCAGAGCATTTGTGTGCTACATCCAGCAGCAGCAACATATTCTGCTTCTGTAGTTGAGAGAGCTATGGTAGCTTGCTTCTTGCTGTACCAGGAGATCAAATGACTTCCAAGGAATTGAAAACTTCCAGAAGTACTCTTTCTTTCAATTCTATCTCCAGCATAGTCAGCATCACAGAATCCTACTAAGTTGTATTCTTTAGACCTTCTGTAGACTAAACCAACTTTAGTGGTACCTTTCAGATACCTCAGAATTCTCTTAACAGCAGTTAAGTGAGATTCTCTAGGATCTGATTGGAATCTAGCACACAAACAAACACTGAATAGAATGTCAGGTCTAGAAGCAGTTAAGTATAGAAGAGATCCAATCATACCTCTGTACAACTTCTGATCTACCTTCTTACTTACCTCATCCTTACCTAGAACACATGTTGGATGCATAGGAGTTTTGGCTTCTTTGCTTTCAGAAAGATTAAACTTCTTCAGAAGTTCTTTCACATACTTCGTTTGATGAACATAGGTTCCATCAGAAGTTTGATTGATTTGAATCCCAAGGAAATACTTGAGTTCACCCATCATACTCATTTCGAATTCAGCCTGGCCACTGGTGCAAAGGTTTCTGTATAGTCAATCCCTTCTTGCTGACTATATCCCTCAGCTACCAGTCTGGCTTTGTTTCTTACCACTTCTCCCTTTTCACTGAGCTTGTTTCTGAACACCCACTTTGTACCAATGATGTTGAATCCTTTAGGTCTAGGAACCAAATCCCATACATCATTCCTTGTAAACTGATTTAGTTCTTCTTGCATGGCAATTATCCAGTCTGGATCTTCTAGAGCTTGATCAACAGAAGTTGGCTCGATCAAAGAAACAAGACCTAATTGACATTCTGCATTGTTCTTAAGGAATGCTCTTGTTCTGATGGGATCATCTTTCTTTCCAAGGATCACATCTTCTGAGTGAGCAGAGGTGAGTCTAGAAGATCTTCTGACTGTTGGCTCTTCCGAAATTCTGAGATTCTCTAAAGATGCAGCAACTTGATCTTCTGATTCTTTGCTTCTTAGACTTTCAGCTTCTGGAGCTTTGCTTCTTGGTTCTACAGCTTCTGATATGTCAATATCTATATCTGCAAAATTCTCAAACTGCTTTGGTTTTTCAAGACCAAGCTTATCATCAAACCTGATATTGATTGATTCTTCTACAACCAATGTTTCAGTATTGTATACTCTGTAGCCTTTAGAGCGTTCAGAATATCCAAGAAGAAAACATTTTTGTGCCTTAGAATCAAACTTACCAAGATGATCTTTAGTATTCAGAATAAAACACACACATCCAAACGGATGAAAATATGAAATGTTGGGCTTTCTGTTCTTCCACAATTCATAAGGAGTCTTATTTAGAATAGGTCTTATAGAGATTCTATTCTGAATATAACATGCAGTGTTTATTGCTTCTGCCCAGAAGTGCTTAGCCATATTGGTCTCATTGATCATGGTTCTGGCCATTTCTTGCAGAGTCCTATTCTTTCGCTCTACAACTCCATTTTGCTGTGGAGTTCTAGGGCAAGAGAAATCATGGGTAATACCATTTTCTTTGAAGAACTCCTCAAAGAATCTGTTCTCAAATTCGCCACCATGATCACTTCTGACCTTTATGATTTTGCACTCCTTCTCAGATTGGATCTAAGTGCAGAATTCAAAGAACACTGAATGAGACTCATCCTTGTGTTTTAAGAACTTTACCCATGTCTAGCGGCTATAATCATCTATGATGAATAATCCATATTTCTTCCCTCTAACAGATGCTGTTTTGACTGGTCCAAACAGATCAATGTGCAGAAGTTCTAATGGCCTTGAGGAAGAGACAACATTCTTAGATTTGAATGTAGGTTTGGAGAACTTGCCCTTCTGACATGCTTCACAAAGAGCATCTGATTTATATTTCAGATTTGGGAGTCCTCTGACCAGATTTAGTTTGTTAATCTGAGAAATCTTTCTCAAACTAGCATGTCCTAATCTTTTGTGCCAGCCCTATCGCTCTTCAGAAACAGACATAAGGCAAGTCACCTTCTGCTTCTCAAGATCAGAAAGATCAATCTTATATATGTTGTTCTTTCTCTTTCCTGTAAATAGGATTGAGCCATCCTTCTGACTTACAGCCTTGCAAGACTTTTGATTGAAGATTATATCGTAACCATTGTCACTTAATTGACTTATGGACAATAAGTTATGCGTTAATCCTTCTACAAGAAGTACATTAGTTATGGAAGGAGAGTTACCAATACTTATGGTTCCAGAGCCAATAATCTTGCCCTTCTGATCTCCTCCAAACTTGACTTCTCCACCAGACTTAAGCACCAGGTCTTGGAACATAGACCTTCTTCCCGTCATGTGTCGCGAGCACCCAGAGTCCAGGTACCATGACATTTTGTGCTTTGTCCTCTTTGCAGCTAAGGATATCTGCAACAGAAATTATCTTCTCCTTAGGTACCCACAATTTCTTGGGTCCTTTCTTGTTAGTCTTTCTCAAGTTCTGATTGAACTTGGGTTTAGCATAATAGTTAACAGGAGGAACAGCATGATATTCTTTAGGTTTGACAACATGATATTTCTTAGGTTGTGTCACATGCTTCTTGGTGAGTACATTGTTAAAACTCTGTGCATGTGAAGTGAGCCTAATATCATGTGCATGGCCATATTTGAACTGATCATACAATGGCTTGTATGTGATTTTCAAATCATCGACAGGTTCAAATTTATGTGAGGTATCACCCTCATAGCCAAAACCAAACCTTCTGTTTCCATAAACACCATATATCATAGAAGCAAGATGACTTCTGCCAATACTTCTAGATAGGAACTTTCTGAAGCTCGAGTCATATTCTTTTAGAATATGATTGAGACTAGGAATGGATTTTTCTGATTCAGAAGGAGATCCATTATCTTTGGATAATTTTAAAACTTTTTCCTTCAGTTCAGAATTTTCCACTTCCAGCTTCTTAGTTTCAAATTCAAATTGCTTTTTCAGCTTTTTGTATTTGATACTAAGATGAGCCTTGAGTTCCAGAAGTTCAGTTAAACTGGAAACTAATTCATCTCTTGATAGTTCAGAAAATACGTCTTCAGAATCTGATTCTGATGTAGATTCTGATCCATCATTCACTGTGGCCATCAGTGCAAAGTTGGCTTGCTCTCCTTCAGAGTCTGATTCTGATTCAGATTCAGAATCATCCCATGTTGCCATAAGACCTTTCTTCTTATGAAACTTCTTCTTGGGATTCTCCTTCTGAAGTTTTGGACATTCATTCTTGAAGGGTCCAGGCTCATTGCACTCATAGCAGACGACCTTCTTCTTGTCAGATCTTCTGCCACCAGAAGATTCTCCTCGTTCAAACTTCTTTGAACTTCTGAAGCTTTTGAACTTCCTTTGTTTGCTCTTCCAGAGTTGGTTTACCCTTCTGGAGATCATGGACAGTTCATCTTCTTCTTCTGATTCTGATTCTTCAGAATCTACTTCTTCAGCCTGAAAAGCGTTAGTGCATTTTTTAATATTAGATTTTAATGCAATAGACTTACCTTTCTTTTGAGGCTCATTTGCATCCAGCTCTATTTCATGGCTTTTCAAGGCACTGATTAGCTCTTCCAAAGAAACCTCATTCAGATTCTTTGCAATCTTGATTGCAGTCACCATTGGACCCCATCTTTTGGGTAAGCTTCTGATGATCCTCTTTACATGATCAGCCTTGGTGTAACCTTTGTCCAGAACTCTTAATCCAGCAGTTAGCGTTTGAAATCTTGAGAACATCTTCTCAATATCTTCATCATCCTCCATCTTGAAGGCTTCATATTTCTGGATTAGAGCAAGAGCTTTAGTCTCCTTGACTTGAGCATTTCCTTCATGGGTCATTTTCAATGACTCATATATATCATGGGCAATTTCCCTGTTAGATATCTTCTCATACTCAGCATGAGAGATAGCATTCAGCAAAATAGTCCTACATTTATGATGATTTTTGAAAAGCTTCTTTTGATCATCATTCATTTCTTGTCTTGTAAGCCTTACGCCAGTAGCATTCACTGGATGTTTGTAACCATCCACCAGAAGATCCCATAAGTCACAATCTAGACCAAGGAAGTAACTTTCAAGTTTATCTTTCCAGTATTCAAAGTTTTCACCATCAAATACTGGTGGTCTAGTATAACCATTGTTACCATTTCCATTGTATTGCTCAGCAGAGCCAGATGTAGATGTAAGTGTGTTTGTTGGAATTTCACCAGCCATCTTTTACTGAAGCGTTTTTCTCTTCCTGATTCTTTTCCAAACACGGTTAAGTGCTTGCACCTTAGAACCGGTGCTCTGATGCCAATTGAAGGATAGAAAAACACTTAGAAAGGGGGGGTTTGAATAAGTGTAGCTTTAAAACTTGTAAGATAAAAACTATTTGCACAATGATTTTTATCCTGGTTCGTTGTTAACTAAACTACTCCAGTCCACCCCCTTGGAGTGATTTACCTCACCTGAGGATTTAATCCACTAATCACACTTGATTACAATGGTTTTCCACTTAGCCAACTGCTAAGTCTTCTAGAGTATCCTGATCACAACCTGATCACTCTAGGAACAAACTGCTTAGACAACTTCTAAGACTTGCTAGAGTATACTGATCAACAACCTGATCACTCTAGAACTTACAAATTAATGTAAACAAATTCTTTTAAGAGTTACAATGCTTCTTAAAAAGCTATTATCACAACTGTGATTTTCTCTTAAGTTTAAGCTTAAATCTCACTAAGATATTACAACAGCAATGTAGTGAGCTTGATGATGAAGTTTGAGAGCTTTTGATTTGAACAGCGTTTCTGCAAGTTGGTTCAGAGTTTGTAATTCGTTAACTTTTGCTTCTCATCAGAACTTCATATTTATAGGCGTTTGAGAAGATGACCGTTGGGAGCATTTAATGCTTTGCGTATTCTGTACAGCATTGCATTTAATGTTTCACTCTTTTGTCAACTACCTTGAGCCTTGTTTCCGCTGTGTCTACTGACGTTGCCTTTAATAGCTTCTAACGTTCCTTTTGTCAGTCAGCGTAGCCTTCCAGTCTAGTGTGAAATCAAGATTCTCAATGGAAGATCTTTTGTTTTGATGAAGCCAAATCATACATGACAAGAAGGAAAAGATGATATTCAAGATAAAGCATCATGTGTAAAGACTTTGATTCAAGCTATGGATTCTTTGGAATAGGTATAACAATAATTACCAATTACTTAAAGTTTTAGATGCTCAAAAATCAAACCACAAAATTGCATAGCATACTCTCTCTTAGATCTCAAGTTTCCTAAACAAAAAATGCATTTTCACTAAGTGTAAATCGATTTACACTTACTGTAAATCGATTGCTTGCTGAAGGTTTTTACATGCGCTTCTGTTTTTGCTTGTGTAAATCGATTTGCACAATATAGCAATCGATTTGCACTGAAGGTTTTTTGAATTTTTTTGGCTGTTAGAAGTTGTGCAATCGATTTGCACAAAGGTGCAATCGATTGCTTGCTGAACGTTTTTGAAAAACAGCATCTTTTCATTACACCTTCTCAAACACCTTTTCATTAAAACCTTTCCTTTAATCTTGGCAATGGTTCATGATTAAAATACAGAAACTTGTGATATTTCAAGAGGTGTTATGAACATCTATATATACTCAAAATTTCAAATTCTTTCTTCACCTCTTCCAATCAAAAACTCTTAGAAATTTTCAGAAATTCACATTGTTATTCTTCAATCTTTTTCAAGATATTTTCTACACACTTTCATATCATCCAAATCAGAAAATATTTTGAGCAATCTATTACTTTAAAGAATTGTGAATTATTAACATTGGAAGGGAAGATCAATCAAGAGATTGATACATTGTTCTACTATTCAAACTCTTATACAAAATCAAATACTTGTTGTATTCTTGTTATCCAGGATTGTTGGAAACAAGTTAGACACTTTGAGAGGATTGTTCTCATAAGTGGTCTTAGTGAAAAATCCAAGAGGATTGTTCTTGGTCCAAGAGGATTGTTCTTGGTGTTTGGTTAGGCTTGTACAAGATACCAACTATATTGAAATCTCTTACTGCGTAAGGGGACTGGAGTACTCTCGGTTTGTGAGGGGAACCAGGATATATCCTTGTGTCATTTATTTTTCTGCACTTTACATTTTTAGTAACATCACCATAAACCAGAAAAATAATCAGTTTACACCATAAAACCGAAAAAGTTATAAAGTACCTAATTCACCCCCCCTCTTAGGCATATCTGATACTTACATTTGGCATCAGAGCAAGTTATAGGTAACTTGTTCCTAAAGATCCAGAATGGCTTCCGCAAATCAAAATCCGGTTTTCAGAGATGGTGGTTCTAACAACAAGCCTCCATTGTTTTGTGGTGAATACTTTGACTTTTGGAAAATCCGAATGAAGGCTCGTCTAGAAGCACAAGGAGAAGAAGTATGGGAGGCTGTCCTACAAGGTCCCCATGTTCCTGTAACTGTCGTTAACGGTGTTGGATCGGATAAACCTAAAGCGTCATGGGATGATAACGATAGAAAGAGGGTTCTTGCTGACAAAAAGGCGGTCAATCTCCTTCAAGGTGCTCTTAGTATGGATGAATTTTTCCGAGTATCGGCATGTACAACATCAAAGGAAATATGGGATACTCTTGTAGAAACTCATGAAGGTACCACTGAAGTTAAAAGATCAAGATTGAATACTTTAAGCCAAGAGTACGAACTGTTTAGAATGAAGCCCGGAGAAACTATTCTCGATTTGCAAAAACGATTCGTACATTTGACTAATCACTTGAAGGCACTTGGTAAGACTCTTACTACCGAATAACTTAATCTTAAAGTACTCAGATCTTTGACAAGGGAGTGGCAACCAAAAGTGACGGCGATATCCGAAAAGAAAAATTTATCAAAATTTACTTCCGCAACACTATTTGGAAAACTTCAAGAATATGAGACGGAACTTGGAAGATTGGAAAAGCATGAGAACTTAGAGAAGAAATCCAAAGGCATTGCATTAAAGGCAGATTCAAAGGAAAGCAAAATGAAAGATACATCAGATGAAGATGAAAACTTCATGCTTCTTGTAAAAAGGTTAGGCAAATTTTTTGGTAATAAAAATAATATTGATAATGCTAACTTTGTCAAAAGGAAGAAATTCTCAAAGCATAAGGATAAAGAAGCATCCACTTCATCACAAGAATTAACATGCTATGAATGTGGGAAACAAGGACACATAAAGCCGGAGTGTCCAAAACTTTCTAAGAAGAATGGATTCAAAGGCAAGAAGGAATTCAAAAAGAAAAGGGCCTACATAGCATGGGAAGATAATGAAGTAAGTTCTTCATCGGACTCGGATAGTGACGAAAGTGCAAATCTAGCATTGATGGCATCACACCACTCCGATGATGAAGAAGGCGAGGTTAGTTACGATGATTCTCTTTTTAATAATGGTGCACAAGGTGCAATAAATGAATTG
The DNA here is from genome assembly GCF_029867415.1 of Vicia villosa. Lineage (NCBI taxonomy): Eukaryota > Viridiplantae > Streptophyta > Magnoliopsida > Fabales > Fabaceae > Vicia > Vicia villosa. Next base: position 173,722,955 of record NC_081180.1, read on the forward strand.
TTAAATGAGTGTAAAATTCTCTATAAAACTATCTCATCTCAAAAGAAGATAATATCATCTTTAGAAGAGAAGGTTAAGATAATTGAAGAAGAACATAAAGATGACAAAGAAAAAATGATTAGTGTTCAAGAAGAGAATGTTGCATGCAAGAATTGTGAATCACTTTCCTTCCAAATTGTTCAATTAAAAAGAGTTCTAGAAAGATATGAAAAGGGACAAATTGGATTGGAAAATGTTCTTAGAACACAAAGATACTCAAATGATAAAAGTGGACTTGGCTTTTCAAAATTTGATCAACCAAGTTCCAATAAAACTATATTTATCAAGGCTAGTGACCAACTAATTCAAGAGAAAGTGAACAAGCCTAAAGTAGTTCAACATTATCCTAAAAGGAAGAACTTTGTTAAGAAGAAATCTTATCCTCCTAGATATAGAAGTAACTTTGAACCTACTTGTTTTTATTGTGGTATTATTGGTCACACACCCAATGCTTGTTATGTAAGACACTTTAGTGTTCCTAGTGGACATTATGTATGGGTAAAGAAAGGAACTAACTATGATGGACCCAAAGCCATTTGGGTACCTAACAAAACTTAATTTGTTTTGTAGGCATGCTTGAAGACCACCTCAAACCTATGGTATCTAGATAGTGGTTGTTCAAAGCATATGACGGGTGACCTAAACCAATTTTCAAATCTAAGGTTAAAGGCCAAGGGCTTTGTCACTTATGGAGACAACAATAAGGGGAGAATCCTTGGCAAAGGCAAAGTTGGTGCACCACCTTTCACATCCATTGAAGATGTTCTTTATGTTGAAGGACTAAAGCATAATCTTCTAAGCATGAGCCAACTTTGTGACAAAGGCTTCAAGATCAAATTCACTAAGGAGGAATGCTTGATCATCGATGAAGTCACCAATGAGGTAAAACTCAAAGGTACAAGAATTAATAACATTTTTATGATTTCTTTAAATGATTTATCTTTGAAAGTAAAATGTCTTTTGGTAAACAATAATGAATCATGGTTATGGCATAAAAGAGCAGCCCATATTCATATGGATCATTTAAATAAGTTAACCAAACATGATCTTGTTATTGGCTTACCTAAGATAAAGTTTGTCAAAGATAAATTTTTGTGACGCATGTCAAAAGGGAAAGCAAACCAAATCATCTTTCAAACCAAAGAATGTGGTGACTACAACAAGACCACTTCAATTGTTGCATATGGATTTATTTGGTCCATCAAGGACAAGAAGCTTCGGAGGTAATGTATACGCTTTAGTTATTGTTGATGATTATTCTAGATATTCTTGGACTTTGTTTCTTGTGCAGAAAAGTGATGCTTTTAAAGCCTTTAAGAAGTATGCAAAACAAATCCAAAATGAAAAATCATTAAAGATTGTATCCATAAGAAGTGATCATGGTGGAGAGTTTCAAAATGCATCATTTGAAGAATTTTGTGAAGAACATGGTATCTCTCATAATTTTTCAGCACCAAGAACTCCACAACAAAATGGAGTAGTTGAAAGGAAAAATAGGTTTCTAGTAGAACTTGCAAGAACAATGCTTAGTGATGCAAATCTTCCTAAATATTTTTGGGCGGATGCGGTTAGTACGGCATGTTATGTTGGAAATCGAGTAATCATTAGACCTATCTTAAAGAAGACTCCATATGAACTCTTCAAAGGAAGAAAGCCAAACATTGCTCACTTTCACATTTTTGGATGCAAGTGCTTTGTTCTCAACAATGACAAAGACAATCTTGGTAAGTTTGATGAGAAATCCGACGAAGGTATATTTCTTGGTTATTCTCTTTCTAGTAAAGCATATAGAATTTATAATAAAAGAACTTTAACTATTGAAGAATCCATGCATGTATCCTTTGATGAGACTGACACCTCCAAAGAGGAAATAGTTGTTTGTGATGATGATGATCCTTTAGATTTACCCTCGGAAGAACCTTCAAATGATACAATTGTGAAGGCACCGGAAGTTCAACAAGAAAGTGTTCAACAAGAAAGTGTACAACAAGAATCTAACACCAATGATCTACCAAAAGAATGGAGAACTCATAGAGATCATCCTATTGATAAAGTTATTGGTGATATTAGCCAAGGAGTTGCAACAAGATTAAATCTCAAAGATGCTTGCTTACACATGGCTTTTGTTTCTCAAATTGAACCTTCCAAAGTCGATGAAGCCTTAGGAGACGATCAATGGATAAATGCAGTGCAAGAAGAATTAAATCAATTCGAGAGAAATCAAGTTTGGGAACTTGTTCCTAGACCAAGTAATAAACACATCATAGGTACTCGATGGGTGTTTAAGAACAAACTTGATGAGAATGGTATAATTGTTCGAAACAAAGCAAGATTGGTGGCCCAAGGTTATAATCAAGAAGAAGGAATCGACTTTGAAGAAACATTTGCTCCGGTTGCAAGGTTAGAAGCTATTCGTCTTTTACTTGCTTATGCATGTTCATTAAATTTTCAGCTTTATCAAATGGACGTCAAAAGCGCATTCTTGAATGGCTACATCAATGAAGAAGTCTATGTCAAACAACCCCCGGGATTTGAAGACTTCAAGAATCCTTCACATGTCTTTAAGTTGAGAAAGGCTCTTTATGGATTAAAGCAAGCACCTAGAGCATGGTATGATAGACTTAGCAATTTTTTGTGTGAAAAAGGTTTCGAAAAGGGTAAGGTTGATAAAACTTTGTTCATTAAGAAAATCAAAAGTAACACTTTATTGGTTCAAGTCTATGTTGATGATATCATTTTTGGATCAACTAACAAAGAAATGTGTGAGGAATTCTCATTAATGATGCAAGGAGAATTCGAGATGTCTATGATGGGAAAGATGAACTACTTTCTTGGACTACAAATTAAGCAACTCAAAGATGGAATCTTTATCAATCAATCCAAATATTGTAAAGAATTATTGAAGAAGTTTGATATGGACAATTGTAAAGCAATGAATACTCCAATGGGCTCCGGTACATATGTTGATCAAGATGAATCCGGTACTCCAATTGATATTACCAAGTATCGATGTATGATTGGTTCTTTATTGTATTTGACGGCAAGCCATCCTGACATAATGTTTAGTGTTTGTCTTTGTGCTCGCTTTCAAGCAAATCCAAAGGAATCACATCTTATGGCGGTTAAAAGGATCATGAAGTATCTCAAAGGAACGACCAACGTTGGCTTATGGTATCCTAAAGGTAGTGTTTGCAATTTAATTGGTTATTCTGACGCGGATTATGCAGGATGTAAAACTGATCGTAAAAGCACAAGTGGTACTTGTCACATTCTTGGAAATGCATTAGTATCATGGGCTTGTAAAAAACAAGCATGTGTTGCTCTTAGCACAGCCGAAGCGGAATACATAGCAGCGGGTAGTTGTTGTGCACAAATTCTTTGGCTTAAGCAACAACTTCGTGACTACGGACTTGATCTCGGGTGCATTCCTCTTCGATGCGACAATACAAGTGCTATAAATATTACAAAGAATCCGGTCATGCATTCAAGAACCAAACACATAGACATTCGACATCACTTTCTCAGAGACCATGTCCTTCACGGGGATGTCGAAGTAACATTTGTAGATACTCATAACCAACTTGCGGATATCTTCACCAAGCCTCTTCCAAAAGAATCGTTTTATAAAATTCGACGAGAGCTTGGAATTTTAGATGAAGGTGATATTTAAATATGTTCTTCATTGCCATAAATCAAAGGTACACACTTCTAATCACTCATGTGTGTCAAAAAACATGTTTTATTTATGATTTTTGAATTTTCTTTATGGTCAAATCGATTGGAAACATATGCAAATCGATTGCATATTGAAACAGTAAGGTCTGTTCTAATTTTTATGCTATGCAAATCGATTGCACCCTTGTGCAAATCGATTGGTTGCTGTTTGCTTTGATTTTTTACGCTTTCTGGTGCTATGCAAATCGATTGCACCCTTGTGCAAATCGATTGGTTGCTGTTTGTCTTTTATTTTTGCACTTTCTGATGGTATGCAAATCGATTGCACCTTTGTGCAAATCGATTGCACCTGTTACGTTTTGCCATTATTTTGCTTTTATGTTGCTTTTAATTTTGGTCAGAATTTTTAATTCTCTTCAACCCACTCTTCCACCAACCTTTCCACCTATCCTTGACCATTTTTAATACCCACTTATCACTCTCGCTTCCCAATCTTATCTCATTAAAATCTATCTTGACCAAATCAATTATATAATATTCTTTCTCTTAAACCTAACTCCACACTTTGTCAAAAAATTCACTCTCTCTCTCAAAGCAACCCTAAAACGAAAAACCTCTCATCCATGGCTTCAAGACAAAAGAGAAAAGTTTCAGACCAAAGCAAGGGCAAGGGCAAAGCTTCTTCATCATCCATGGTGAATCCTTTACTCCAATATCTCACCATTGAACAAGAGGAAAGGTATACAAAGTTCTTTTCAAGCAAGAATGTTCAAACTCCAAAATATGGTATTCTCTCTACCTTTCCTCAAGAATGCTTTACTTTTCAAAATACCTTGGCCTCTTATGGTTTGGAATCGGTCATATCTTCATTTGGACCATACTATCCGGAATTAGTGAGAATGTTCTTTTGTAATATGCATATGGATAAAGGAAAACTTATTTCTTATGTTGCTGGAAAAAGAATTTGTTTAACCTTCAAATTACTTGGTCGTATTTTGAATATCCCTAGTAGTGGTAGCTCTCTCTATGACCCGGAGGATGAAGCATGGGCTGATTTTAATAAAAGAAATTTCTACTATAGTATAGGAAGGATGACTGAACAAGAATTTCATGCTAAGAGAGTTAAGGGACTAGGTGGTGTTGAACCATCAAGAGGTTCATGGTCTGCTGGAATTTTCTATATAGATGATAGGTTGTTTCACTACTTTATGGTCTATATCATGTTTCCTAGGGCTGGAAATCATTGCACTGTTACGGAGCTTGAAATGCAACTCTTGTATGCAAGGAAGAACAACATTGAGGTTAATTGGGCTCGTTTAATTATGGTTCATATGTTGAAATTCAATCATAAGTCTAAATTCTTACCATATGCTTGGTTTATCACTCGGATCTTGGAATTCTTTGAGATAGATTTTGATGGCTATGAAGTTTGTCTTATGGATTCAAATAGTAATAAAATTACTATTAAGAATGTTGATGCGCGGATGGGTGTTTTATATAATCCGGCCACAAAAACTATCACTTACATTGGTGAAGATGTCGTAGAGAATGAAAGAAATGAGCAAGAGGTCGAAGGTGGTGAAGAAGATTCTCGTCCCTCACATGATTCAAACGGTCCAAGCAACCAAGAACTCTATGATTTCATGACTTCACAATTTGCCAACCTTAACACCTCCATCAACAACCAATGGAACTCAATCAATGAATCTACTACAAATCGGATTAATGAGTTTCGCCATGATGTGAACCAACAATTTTCCTATCTCTATTCACATCTTTATATCCCTCCTTATGATCCGACCAACCCTGCTGCACCTCCTCCACGATATACCGAACCACCTATTCAACAAGATTTCTTCAACCAAGGCCCTTTTGATTTCAACAACAACAACATGGACCAACCTTAAAGCTTATCTATGTTATGTCTTATGGTCTTTTATGTTATGCTTATGGTCTTCTCTATTATGTCTTATGGTGTTTTAGGTTATGTCTTTTTATGTTATGTTCTTGTAAGGTACTTAGTACCATAGCTATTTTATCTTGCATTCTTAGTATTATGACTTATCCATGTTATGCTTATTTTCTTTAATGAATGAATGTTTGTTTCTTTATATCTCTTATACTTTCATGTATTTTTTCCATCTTTCCCTTCTTTTTGATAATGTCAAAGGGGGAGAAGGAAGTTACACCTATATGCTTGTATTTCCTTGATTTTTTGTTTAAGGTACAAAATTCAAAATTTTCATCTCAAAATCATTCAAGACAAAATACTCCTAGATTCACATATTGAGGGGGAGTTATACATCTTAAAGGAGAAGCTTTCCGGAAATAACAATGCATTAGTAAAGATTATTTGTCATCATCAAAAAGGGGGAGAATGTGAAATCAAGATTCTCAATGGAAGATCTTTTGTTTTGATGAAGACAAATCATACATGACAAGAAGGAAAAGATGATATTCAAGATAAAGCATCATGTGTAAAGACTTTGATTCAAGCTATGGATTCTTTGGAATAGGTATAACAATAATTACCAATTACTTAAAGTTTTAGATGCTCAAAAATCAAACCACAAAATTGCATAGCATACTCTCTCTTAGATCTCAAGTTTCCTAAACAAAAAATGCATTTTCACTAAGTGTAAATCGATTTACACTTACTGTAAATCGATTGCTTGCTGAAGGTTTTTACATGCGCTTCTGTTTTTGCTTGTGTAAATCGATTTGCACAATATAGCAATCGATTTGCACTGAAGGTTTTTTGAATTTTTTTGGCTGTTAGAAGTTGTGCAATCGATTTGCACAAAGGTGCAATCGATTGCTTGCTGGACGTTTTTGAAAAACAGCATCTTTTCATTACACCTTCTCAAACACCTTTTCATTAAAACCTTTCCTTTAATCTTGGCAATGGTTCATGATTAAAATACAGAAACTTGTGATATTTCAAGAGGTGTTATGAACATCTATATATACTCAAAATTTCAAATTCTTTCTTCACCTCTTCCAATCAAAAACTCTTAGAAATTTTCAGAAATTCACATTGTTATTCTTCAATCTTTTTCAAGATATTTTCTACACACTTTCATATCATCCAAATCAGAAAATATTTTGAGCAATCTATTACTTTAAAGAATTGTGAATTATTAACATTGGAAGGGAAGATCAATCAAGAGATTGATACATTGTTCTACTATTCAAACTCTTATACAAAATCAAATACTTGTTGTATTCTTGTTATCCAGGATTGTTGGAAACAAGTTAGACACTTTGAGAGGATTGTTCTCATAAGTGGTCTTAGTGAAAAATCCAAGAGGATTGTTCTTGGTCCAAGAGGATTGTTCTTGGTGTTTGGTTAGGCTTGTACAAGATACCAACTGTTGCACCCCAAAATTTGCCCATCTAATTATTCTTAATTGGCTTGCATATCTCATTCATTTACATCTTAGGTCATAAATAAAATCATACATTCATTCATTAAGATTATTATTGGGTCATTAAATCAATGGGGATGGATTCAAGGCATCAGTACGGATTAGGGTTTATTTCCCAATGCATGTGGCATATCGATTGATATTATTATGGTCATCTAGTTTGTCACTCATCAAGTTATCGTTCCATGCCTTAGGCTTTACCCCTTTGGTCACCTGTACAAGCTATTATAGAGGGTTATTCAAAGATCATGTGTCAAGTGGCAAGTTCAAGAAAACATATGTTTAGGATTCAAATTCAAAAGGAATGATTGGAGGGAGAAGAAAAAATTCAAGTTTTTATTTGAAAACCTAAAAAAAAAAGAGAATCATTACAAATTTCAAAGGGGATCCGTTTGGGAACATGCCGAGTCCATATCCAAAAGACAATTGCACCATTATGAATACATAGAAGTTCAGCAATAAACTCCAAGAATTTATTCTTCAAAATCCTTCCTAAACTTATGATATTCAAACCCTGTGACACATTCAAGCTAATCCAAAGAAAATTGCCCAAGCGTACATCATTCCATCAAAAAAGGAAGAATCCACTACAAATTGCAAATACAATCATGAAGAGAAGAGGAAAAAACAAAAACGGGCACAGCAAAAGAGATTGGTAACAAAAAAGAAACATAACCGAAACTCGGAATTTGTAACAAACTCTCCACCGATTCTTCACACTCTAAAACCTTCTCTAATAATCTGGATCTTCGACAATTAACCCGAAATCAACTTTCTCCCTCGACTTCGATCTCCATCGCGCACCAACCTTCAACTTCAATCCTCTGATAATCACCAAAACAACTTCAACAATCTTCATCATCTTCAACACCTTCTTCATCATCTTCAATTTCTCTCTGCAAAACCATAACAGAAAACCAGAAAAATCTTCATTCTAACCTTCAATTCCCCATCGATTTCACCTACAAAAATCTTTAACAAATTCTTCATCACCCTCCCGATTTCATTATAATCATTACCGAATTATCTTGCTCCGTTCAACCTCACGAACCTTTTCGATCTTTATCTTTGATCTGCAATAGAGAAACAATCTTCAAGAACAACTCATCATCAACGTTCGATCTTCATCACAAGCATAACAACGCCTTAATCTCGCACAAGAGCAACGACTTCATATCAAGAATACGTCACGAAAATGGATCGAAAATATGAGAAAAGGGAGAAGAACGAATGAGAGCAAGCGGTATCGTTTCGAGAAGAGTTCCTCTGGCGTTCCTAACATCATTAACCAATTCGAAGAACCGCCGGAAAACTTAGCGAGAGATTGATGGATCTCCACCACTGTTAAAACCAATCGGAGACAAGAGATGCGACGAGAGCGAAGGTTTGAGATGTGAGACGGAGACAATCGTGAGTGAGGAGAGCAAGTCACAGCGCCGCCGTTGAGGTCCGTTGCGGTGTTTCGTCGCGCCGTTTTGCGTTTGTTCACGAGAGATTGAGAGACGATCGAGAGAGTGTAAGCGAGAGGTTGAGACGGCGAGATGAGGAGAGTGAGAGTGTCGCCGGTGAAAATTTCGGCCGCCGTTGTTCGTGAGAGGGAGATGAGTTCCTCAGAGGTAATTTGATGCGTCGCTTGATTTTAGACCCTAATTCCTCTTTCTTTATCTTTTTATTTTTTTATTAAGTTAGCATAGAAATCTGCTAATTAAGAATTAATGTGATTTGAATGTGCATTAAAACTTGATTTAATTTAAACTAACATATAGTTTAAAAATGAAATTTGGCTTGGATTATAATTTCTGAATTTAAATCATGATAAAATCTGAATTGAATCATATCCATGGGCCTCCCACACGGATCTCTGATCACACCTCCCCCTAGCCCAATGCACACGGTTTTTGTGTGCTGAACATGAACAAAAAAAAAAACAATTCATCTTGGGCCATTGTTATTCTCACCCCCACTTGGCCCATACTGCGCCATTTTTGGCATTTTTCAAATAATCTTTACAAAAACAATGCTGATGGGCCAGACTCTATGGGCCCTGCGCCTAATCACTTACTGCACCACTATATTCATTTTACACCCCCAGTTCCATGTTATTTTTGATCAATAAATTTAGATTTTAATTAGTTTTTTTTGTTATTTCTTTTAGTAATAAAATTGCTGACTTTTCTTATTGTTTTAGACCTTTAATACATAATTTGACACATAAAAAATAATCACAAAAATATTAGTGTAGGCTTGTATTTTAATTCTTTTGCTTGATTAGATTTCTTGCTTTTGTCATATAAAAATCATAAAAATAAATAGTATCTTAATTCAATTTCATACTATATTTTGAATCATTCATTTTCATGTTTGGTGCTATATTTTCAAGTCATTATTTTAGTCAATTTGTGTACTAATTTTGTACCATTGTTTACTTGTGATTTTTACTTGCAATTCTACTTGTATGTTCCCATAGATTTAGGACCTATAATCTTCATGACCATTAGGCTTAGTCTTTCCCTTTAAATCCTAACATTTAGGTATAATCATAACATTAAGCTAGTTATTCATTTTAGGCTAGTTTTCTTCTCCTTTTTTCTTTTCAACTTTAAAACATTAATAAAGGACGACGCGAATCATGCTAATGCCTTTTTTTAGTGTGAAAGAAATGATTGGGGCGTAGGCCCCGATGTATGTTCTTTCCCACTTAGCGGAAGAGAAATGATTGAGGCGTAGGCCTCGGTGTATTTCTTAACCGTTATTTAGAGAAACGATTGTGGCGTAGGCCTCGATGTGCATTCTCTAATTATTCAAAAACTGTATTTCACTTAGAGAAACGATTGTGGCGTAGGCCTCGATGTGCATTCTCTAAATATTCAAAAAAAACTCCTTTTTATGGCATGATTCAAGTCACAAATTAATTTCCCTTAAAAGACACCCAACCAAAAACATTTCAAAATATCTAATAAAGGCCCAGACTTAAACAAAGTAAGGAAGTGATGCGAAGCCTTGTAGTGGGTTTTCGTCCATCATGGAATTACACCTAAAAGACACAAACCAATTTTCTCTCTTCTCTCTCTTGCCTCCGAGGCATTCTTTCTCTTGCCTTCAGGGCATTCTTTCTCATTAATCGGACACGTTATTTCCGCTCCATTCCCAGCTTAAGACTCCAGAGGTCGAGCAGCGGAGTGCGAATGTAACTGTTCAACTAAAAAACAAACAAAAACTAAAGAGCCGAACTACGGCGCTCTGATTCCCGAAAGGGATACGTAGGCATCAAGTCGCGGGGCTTGAACGAGCACAACTATTTATAAACCTTATTTTCCCCGTGTTTCTTTTCTTTCATTTGCATGCATTCCCTTAGTAATTAAGCTTTAGATTTATACACCCTTAGAATAGAGCAAACATAAGTGGATCCTGTGGAGTACCACAGACGTGAGGGGTGCTAATACCTTCCCCTTGCGTAACCGACTTCTTACCCTATCTCTGGTCGAAAGACCTCGTTCTTATTCGTTTTAGGTTTGCTAGCGTTCCTTTCCTTTTAGGATAAATATGTTAGTGGCGACTCTGTTGTTCATTTTCGCGAGCGTGCGACAGCTGGCGACTCTGCTGGGGATGTGATAGACCTGTGCTGGTCCATTCTTAGCAAGTCGATCCTAGCTTGCGTTTGTTTTCTTTTCTTTGGGTGTTTATTTATTGCTTTATTGCTTTATTACTTTATTGCTTTATTGCTTTATTTCTTTATGCATCGCATTTTATTTTCATATACTATGATTATTATTCTGCTGTCTGTTGGGATGGGATGTTACTGATTTGAGGTAAAAGGCCCAATACCCAGGCCAGAGTGACACATAGGATACCTAGGATAGAGTGGATAGTCATGACGCCGATGAGATGTCAGGTCTTGTCTAGTGCGATCATGAGACCCACGCCCAGTCGAGGTTCAAATGGGGTATCATCGTTGGCATGTAGATGCAACAATGGTGGTATCTCAGGAGAACTGATAACGCTGGTTGCCATATTGACCTACCCTGACCTAGACTACACCCGTGAGTGGGGAGGGAATCATATTCTATACAGGTGCAGGTACATGTTATGTTGGTGACTATTGGTTCTCCTGGTACTCAAAAGGCGTCGAACCTTTGATCCTGGGACATTTGACTTATACAAAAGTTTTACATTAGTTATCTGTCAACGTCGAACCTCTGAATCTGGAGGTTTGACCTTATTTGACTTATGCAAGGGTTATCTATCAGAATCAACGTCGAACCTCTGAATCTGGAGGGTTCGACCACCTTTGACTTATGCACAAGCTGTTTATCCAGAAAGCAACGTCGAACCTCTGAATCTGGAGGGTTCGGCCATATCTTATTGACCATGAGAAGTTGTTATCCAGGAAGCCTTGATCCTTGATCCTGATACATTTGCATCTTCATTAACATTTTTGCATTCATGCATTTGCATCCATGGTTACCAAGACTCTTACCACCCTTCCTCTCCATCAGATCAGTCAAGACGATTCCTCCACACCGATATCTGACAAGAGCTCATAGAAGAAGAATCATGGAGAATTACGAACAAGATCAAGCTGCCATTAGAGAAGAGATGGACCAAATGAAAGGCAAGGTTGATGCTATTTTGGAAGCTATCCAAGCTTTAAGGGCTGAAAGAGTTCCTGTTGCGCAAGAGATTCCTGTTGTTGTTAATCAAGCTGCTGCTAGTCAACCTGATGTCATTCCACCTTCTTCTACTCCATTTGAGTTCCAAGCAAGGACTAATGCTACTCTTGGAATGCCATTTAGCTTCATGACTGCTGATACTCTTGGAGCTTCAAACCAAGGAGGGTCCATGCCCTTAACCTCTGGAGTGCCAACCACGAATGGGCCTGTTTTCCCATTTCCTACTCCACCTTCTCAAACAGAGATTCCTATTCCTGCTTTCTGTGGTACTCAGTTTGCTAATCCAGAAATGCAAACAATACCAACCGCTGAAAGAGCTCGACCCGTTGAGAAATCTGCTGAGAAGTATAAGATTCTTGAGGAAAGAATTCGAGCCATTGAAGGATTCAGTGCATATGGGATGGATGCTGAGGATATGTGTCTAGTTCCTAATCTGGTTGTCCCTCCTAAGTTCAAGACTCCCGACTTCCAGAAGTACAAGGGTTTGAGCTGTCCGAAGAGCCATATCATCATGTATTGTCGTAAGATGGCTTCTCACATTCACAATGAACCATTGCTCATCCATTGCTTTCAAGATAGCTTGTCTGGGGCATCTCTGAACTGGTATATGAATCTGGAGCGTAATAGGATCCGATCTTGGAAGGATTTGTATGATGCCTTTCTCAAGCAATATCAGTATAACATTGACATGGCACCGACTAGGTTGCAACTTCAGAATCAAGTGCAAAGGACCAATGAGACATTCAAAGAGTATGCCCAAAGGTGGAGAGAAATGGCTGCTCAAGTTAATCCACCGCTTTCTGAATCCGAACTGGTTGACATGTTCATGAACACTCTTCAAGGACATTATTATGAGAGAATGGTTGGTAGTGTTTCTTCTGGTTTCTCCGATCTAGTCAGGATTGGTGAAAGAATTGAGAATGGTTTGAAAATTGGTAAGATCCAGAATCCCGCCAATACTACTGCTGCAAACCAATATGGGTATAAGAAGCCTCAGGGTAACTTTGTCAAGAAGAAAGAAGGTGAGACTAGTGCCGCCTATGCTCAAGATCAAGCTCTTCGCTATCAAGTGGCCGCCACCGCTCCTCAAGCTTATGTGGCACCTGCTGGTCAACAACCTTGGGTTCCGTATCAACAATATGTCCAACAACAAGGTTATCAGCAGAGACAAGGTCAACAGAGGCAGAATAGGCCTAAAAGGGTGTATGATCGTGTACCAATGTCCTATAGCCAACTTCTCGCCGCCTTGCTTGATCAAAAACTGATTCAATTAGCTGAAGCGAGGCCTCCTCCTGATCCTCTCCCTCCAAATTACAAGATTAATGCCAAGTGTGAATTCCACTCTGGAGGATCTGGTCACACCACTGAAGAGTGCAGAGTCCTCAAAGACAAGGTTCAGGATCTGCTTGATGCAAAGGAGATTACATTCACACCTGTGGCACCTAATGTGGTCAATAATCCCATGCCACCTCACAATGGAGCTTCCACCAGTGGACCATGAAGACTTCATGTTTGTCAGAGAACATTTCATTTGCATTAGAATAAGGCCAAGCTTGCCATTGTATAGATTTCTTTAGTGTTTTCAATTGTATTACTTTTGTTGTTATCAAGTACTTCTCATTGTAAGAAACTCATTTTGTTTGAATAAATAAAAATAATGTAATATACATGTTTTTCTCAAATCATGTCATCTTTGTCATTATGTTCATCGATATTCAACTCATTTGTCTTAAGCAACTAAAAAAGGAGGATGATGAAAAATCAAAAACACATGAATCACTAATTGTATGCTTTTGGAACAAGATCCTGCTGAGGATGTACAGGCATTGTTTCAATTCCTAAACACCGGAGTTATAAGGGAGTGAAACCTTCGTAAACCCCTTTGAGCCTATGGAGTAGTAGTTTCTTTTCAAAAAATGCAAAACCCTCAATCTTTACCAGGGGCAGGGTAGTCTTCAGTTAGTGCGACCGAGCGTTCAAATTTCAGGTATTCCATCAGAGGATCAATCATATTCTATCTCTCACAACAAAGAAGAAAAGCACAATCCACAATGGATGTCTCTCATTCATTGAGAAAAAGGCAGTCACAACTTTTTCAACAAGTCAATCATCAAAGTCATACAACTTGTGCCCAAACGAGACAAAAAGAAAAAAAGAAAGTTATGAATCATGATCATAATAAAAAAAAGAAACAATGGCCCGCTAAGTCAAAATGAAAGAAAAGCTTTGAAGCAAATGACTTAGGCAAAAATTAGGGCATATCCCGCTGGACAATGAAAACCAAATTCAAAAGAAACTTTTGTCCAGGCAAAAGTTAGGGAAAGCAAAAAGCAGAAGAAAAATCCTCCGAGGAATAAGTTTTTGTGAAAATTAACGAAAGCACCAAAGGGTGACTGCCACCTCAATCAAATCCATAAAGGATCCTCATCCGTCGCAATCCTTCCTGAAAGGCGAACACTCGTGTCGAACTAGCTGAACGTAGGACTGGAGAACATCACGAAGAAGGGGTGGGTTAAGTAGAACTTGAGCCTTTATCCTTTGTTTCTCAAACCGTGAACCCGACCATGTTACAACCCTCAAAAGTCCTAATTGAAGCAGGGTTCGTTCTGAAAGCATACAAACTGTAAAATCATGTCAAACCTGACTCCTAATGTTGCTTGTCACTTGTGTTAGTATCACTACAACATTTTGACAAATAAAAATTTTCCTTTGAGATTAACATGTGCATTGCAATCTCATTATCTTTTTCAAAACAAAATTGTCTCTAACATGAAAATAAGTACTTGATACCAAGGAAAGTTCAACATTGAAATTCCATCGAGTAATCTTACAAAGGCAAAGGTTGGTCATCCACCGAGCAAATACCTGAAGCATCCATCTGGTGGAATAGTTCATTTCAATCTGGGTCATTCATCCCATGATCAACACTGGGGAAGACCGTGATTCAAGCACATTAGAATTCCATCTCGAGAGATCCTAAAGGCTGGGGCAAGCTAGCAACAATTCATTTCTTCATCTCCAATCAAGTGTCAGATATCGAGACAGGTGTCGAGGAGTCAAGCCAAACACCTCCCCTTCACAAATTCTATCCTTCAAGCAATAACCTTCCCGCAAGGACACCTTTTCTCCACATCTTGGAAACAAATCATTCCATTCATAATCATACATGCATCAAGTATATCATTGCATTCTCATTGGCATATCTCCCTTAATAATCCAATCATCAATAAAGCAGGGGCATCCACCTCACCTTGATTCTCAAACAGAGTTTCAGAACTCCACCTAATCTATTCCCCACACAAAGCAGAAACCCTGATCAATCAGTACACTACATATAGAATTCATTGCATTACATTGCATCTCCAGAAGTGCATAAAAAAAATCAAACATTTGCATGTGAAGCATAAGCTAAGAAGTTACTCATCAGATGAGGTCCCTACAAGCATTTGATTAATATCCACTGGACCACTCAGCGTTACCATTATGGTGTCATCTTCCAAAGTCAATCATGTTCATATTTCTTCAACCCAGAGTTGATGTTTTTGTGTTCAACCCAAAGTTGATCTTCCTTTCATCTTTTAACCCCGAGTTAATTATCCTTTCCCACTCAACCCAGAGTTGACGGTTCTCTTCGTTCTTTCCCACTCAACCCAGAGTTGACGGTTATCTTTTGTCTTCCCCACTCAATCCAGAGTTGACGGTTATCTTTTATCCTTTCCCTCTCAACCCAGAGTTGACGGTTATATCTTGTTTTTCCCTCTCAACCCAGAGTTGACGGTTATCCTTTGTCTTTTCCCACTCAACCCAGAGTTGACGTTTATCCTTTGTTCAACCCAGAGTTGATTTTTCAAAATTTTCTTTCCCACTCAACCCAGAGTTGACGGTCACCCTTTATTCAATCCAGAATTGACTTTTCCTCTTTCCCACTCAACCCAGAGTTGACGGTTATCTTTTGTAGTTTCCCACTCAACCCAGAGTTGACGGTTATCCTTTGCCTTTCCCTCTCAACCCAGAGTTGACGGTTACCTCATGTCTCCTCCCTCTCAACCCAGAGTTGAAGGTTGTCTCTTATTTCCCACTCAACCCAGAGTTGACGGTTATCTCTTGTCTTTCCCACTCAACCCAGAGTTGACGGCTATCCTTTGCCTTTCCCTCTCAACCCAGAGTTGACGGCTACCTCATGTCTCCTCCCTCTCAACCCAGAGTTGAAGGTTGTCTCTTATTTCCCACTCAACCCAGAGTTGACGGTTATCTTTTGTCTTTTCCCACTCAACCCAGAGTTGACGGTTATCTTTTATTTTTTCCCACTCAACCCAGAGTTGACGGTTGTCTTTTCTCCGTTCTCACTCAACCCAGAGTTGAAGGTTGTCTCTTATTTCCCACTCAACCCAGAGTTGACGGTCATCTTTTGTCTTTTCCCACTCAACCCAGAGTTGACGGTCATCCTTTATTCAATCCAGAATTGATTCCTCTTTCCCACTCAACCCAGAGTTGACGGTTATCTTTTGTCTCTTCCCACTCAACCCAGAGTTGACGGTTATCTTTTCTCCTTTCCCACTCAACCCAGAGTTGACGGTTATCTTTTATTCAACCCAGAGTTGATCCTTGTCTTTCTTTCCCACTGAACCCAGAGTTGACGGTTATCTCTTGTCTTTTCCCGCTCAACCCAGAGTTGACGTCTATCTTTTATTCAACCCAGAGTTGATCCCTTGTCTTTTCCCACTCAACCCAGAGTTGATGGTTATCCCTTGTTCAATCCAGAATTGATTTCTCTTTCCCACTCAACCCAGAGTTGACGGTCATCCCTAATTGTTCATCTTTCCACTTTCAACCCATAGTCATTATCCAATCACTTTCTCTTAACCCAGAGTTGATCTTCTTTCTTTCTTTCTCAACCCAGAGCTGGCTTCCTTTCATTTTTCGAACCAGAGTTGACCCAACTTTCTCAACCCAGAGTTGATGTTTATTTCATTTCTAACTCAGAGTTAATTTGATCAATCCATAATTGATACAATCTTCCTCAGTGGATCCTATCTCTCATAAGGCAAATTTTCAGGTTCACTTGGTATTTAATCTTCTTCTACCTTGAACGTTCGAAAGGCTAGCGCCAATCTCACCTTCAGGTATAAGAAGATTAAATAGGGGCAGCTGTTGCACCCCAAAATTTGCCCATCTAATTATTCTTAATTGGCTTGCATATCTCATTCATTTACATCTTAGGTCATAAATAAAATCATACATTCATTCATTAAGATTATTATTGGGTCATTAAATCAATGGGGATGGATTCAAGGCATCAGTACGGATTAGGGTTTATTTCCCAATGCATGTGGCGTATCGATTGATATTATTATGGTCATCTAGTTTGTCACTCATCAAGTTATCGTTCCATGCCTTAGGCTTTACCCCTTTGGTCACCTGTACAAGCTATTATAGAGGGTTATTCAAAGATCATGTGTCAAGTGGCAAGTTCAAGAAAACATATGTTTAGGATTCAAATTCAAAAGGAATGATTGGAGGGAGAAGAAAAAATTCAAGTTTTTATTTGAAAACCTAAAAAAAAAAGAGACTCATTACAAATTTCAAAGGGGATCCGTTTGGGAACATGCCGAGTCCATATCCAAAAGACAATTGCACCATTATGAATACATAGAAGTTCAGCAATAAACTCCAAGAATTTATTCTTCAAAATCCTTCCTAAACTTATGATATTCAAACCCTGTGACACATTCAAGCTAATCCAAAGAAAATTGCCCAAGCGTACATCATTCCATCAAAAAAGGAAGAATCCACTACAAATTGCAAATACAATCATGAAGAGAAGAGGAAAAAACAAAAACGGGCACAGCAAAAGAGATTGGTAACAAAAAAGAAACATAACCGAAACTCGGAATTTGTAACAAACTCTCCACCGATTCTTCACACTCTAAAACCTTCTCTAATAATCTGGATCTTCGACAATTAACCCGGAATCAACTTTCTCCCTCGACTTCGATCTCCATCGCGCACCAACCTTCAACTTCAATCCTCTGATAATCACCAAAACAACTTCAACAATCTTCATCATCTTCAACACCTTCTTCATCATCTTCAATTTCTCTCTGCAAAACCATAACAGAAAACCAGAAAAATCTTCATTCTAACCTTCAATTCCCCATCGATTTCACCTACAAAAATCTTTAACAAATTCTTCATCACCCTCCCGATTTCATTATAATCATTACCGAATTATCTTGCTCCGTTCAACCTCACGAACCTTTTCGATCTTTATCTTTGATCTGCAATAGAGAAACAATCTTCAAGAACAACTCATCATCAACGTTCGATCTTCATCACAAGCATAACAACGCCTTAATCTCGCACAAGAGCAACGACTTCATATCAAGAATACGTCACGAAAATGGATCGAAAATATGAGAAAAGGGAGAAGAACGAATGAGAGCAAGCGGTATCGTTTCGAGAAGAGTTCCTCTGGCGTTCCTAACATCATTAACCAATTCGAAGAACCGCCGGAAAACTTAGCGAGAGATTGATGGATCTCCACCACTGTTAAAACCAATCGGAGACAAGAGATGCGACGAGAGCGAAGGTTTGAGATGTGAGACGGAGACAATCGTGAGTGAGGAGAGCAAGTCACAGCGCCGCCGTTGAGGTCCGTTGCGGTGTTTCGTCGCGCCGTTTTGCGTTTGTTCACGAGAGATTGAGAGACGATCGAGAGAGTGTAAGCGAGAGGTTGAGACGGCGAGATGAGGAGAGTGAGAGTATCGCCGGTGAAAATTTCGGCCGCCGTTGTTCGTGAGAGGGAGATGAGTTCCTCAGAGGTAATTTGATGCGTCGCTTGATTTTAGACCCTAATTCCTCTTTCTTTATCTTTTTATTTTTTTTATTAAGTTAGCATAGAAATCTGCTAATTAAGAATTAATGTGATTTGAATGTGCATTAAAACTTGATTTAATTTAAACTAACATATAGTTTAAAAATGAAATTTGGCTTGGATTATAATTTCTGAATTTAAATCATGATAAAATCTGAATTGAATCATATCCATGGGCCTCCCACACGGATCTCTGATCACACCTCCCCCTAGCCCAATGCACACGGTTTTTGTGTGCTGAACATGAACAAAAAAAAAAACAATTCATCTTGGGCCATTGTTATTCTCACCCCCACTTGGCCCATACCGCGCCATTTTTGGCATTTTTCAAATAATCTTTACAAAAACAATGCTGATGGGCCAGACTCTATGGGCCCTGCGCCTAATCACTTACTGCACCACTATATTCATTTTACACCCCCAGTTCCATCTTATTTTTGATCAATAAATTTAGATTTTAATTAGTTTTTTTTGTTATTTCTTTTAGTAATAAAATTGCTGACTTTTCTTATTGTTTTAGACCTTTAATACATAATTTGACACATAAAAAATAATCACAAAAATATTAGTGTAGGCTTGTATTTTAATTCTTTTGCTTGATTAGATTTCTTGCTTTTGTCATATAAAAATCATAAAAATAAATAGTATCTTAATTCAATTTCATACTATATTTTGAATCATTCATTTTCATGTTTGGTGCTATATTTTCAAGTCATTATTTTAGTCAATTTGTGTACTAATTTTGTACCATTGTTTACTTGTGATTTTTACTTGCAATTCTACTTGTATGTTCCCATAGATTTAGGACCTATAATCTTCATGACCATTAGGCTTAGTCTTTCCCTTTAAATCCTAACATTTAGGTATAATCATAACATTAAGCTAGTTATTCATTTTAGGCTAGTTTTCTTCTCCTTTTTTCTTTTCAACTTTAAAACATTAATAAAGGACGACGCGAATCATGCTAATGCCTTTTTTTAGTGTGAAAGAAATGATTGGGGCGTAGGCCCCGATGTATGTTCTTTCCCACTTAGCGGAAGAGAAATGATTGAGGCGTAGGCCTCGGTGTATTTCTTAACCGTTATTTAGAGAAACGATTGTGGCGTAGGCCTCGATGTGCATTCTCTAATTATTCAAAAACTGTATTTCACTTAGAGAAACGATTGTGGCATAGGCCTCGATGTGCATTCTCTAAATATTCAAAAAAAAACTCCTTTTTATGGCATGATTCAAGTCACAAATTAATTTCCCTTAAAAGACACCCAACCAAAAACATTTCAAAATATCTAATAAAGGCCCAGACTTAAACAAAGTAAGGAAGTGATGCGAAGCCTTGTAGTGGGTTTTCGTCCATCATGGAATTACACCTAAAAGACACAAACCAATTTTCTCTCTTCTCTCTCTTGCCTCCGAGGCATTCTTTCTCTTGCCTTCAGGGCATTCTTTCTCATTAATCGGACACGTTATTTCCGCTCCATTCCCAGCTTAAGACTCCAGAGGTCGAGCAGCGGAGTGCGAATGTAACTGTTCAACTAAAAAACAAACAAAAACTAAAGAGCCGAACTACGGCGCTCTGATTCCCGAAAGGGATACGTAGGCATCAAGTCGCGGGGCTTGAACGAGCACAACTATTTATAAACCTTATTTTCCCCGTGTTTCTTTTCTTTCATTTGCATGCATTCCCTTAGTAATTAAGCTTTAGATTTATACACCCTTAGAATAGAGCAAACATAAGTGGATCCTGTGGAGTACCACAGACGTGAGGGGTGCTAATACCTTCCCCTTGCGTAACCGACTTCTTACCCTATCTCTGGTCGAAAGACCTCGTTCTTATTCGTTTTAGGTTTGCTAGCGTTCCTTTCCTTTTAGGATAAATATGTTAGTGGCGACTCTGTTGTTCATTTTCGCGAGCGTGCGACACCAACTATATTGAAATCTCTTACTGCGTAAGGGGACTGGAGTACTCTCGGTTTGTGAGGGGAACCAGGATATATCCTTGTGTCATTTATTTTTCTGCACTTTACATTTTTAGTAACATCACCATAAACCAGAAAAATAATCACTTTACACCATAAAACCGAAAAAGTTATAAAGTACCTAATTCACCCCCCCTCTTAGGCATATCTGATACTTACATTTGGCATCAGAGCAAGTTATAGGTAACTTGTTCCTAAAGATCCAGAATGGCTTCCGCAAATCAAAATCCGGTTTTCAGAGATGGTGGTTCTAACAACAAGCCTCCATTGTTTTGTGGTGAATACTTTGACTTTTGGAAAATCCGAATGAAGGCTCATCTAGAAGCACAAGGAGAAGAAGTATGGGAGGCTGTCCTACAAGGTCCCCATGTTCCTGTAACTGTCGTTAACGGTGTTGGATCGGATAAACCTAAAGCGTCATGGGATGATAACGATAGAAAGAGGGTTCTTGCTGACAAAAAGGCGGTCAATCTCCTTCAAGGTGCTCTTAGTATGGATGAATTTTTCCGAGTATCGGCATGTACAACATCAAAGGAAATATGGGATACTCTTGTAGAAACTCATGAAGGTACCACTGAAGTTAAAAGATCAAGATTGAATACTTTAAGCCAAGAGTACGAACTGTTTAGAATGAAGCCCGGAGAAACTATTCTCGATTTGCAAAAACGATTCGTACATTTGACTAATCACTTGAAGGCACTTGGTAAGACTCTTACTACCGAATAACTTAATCTTAAAGTACTCAGATCTTTGACAAGGGAGTGGCAACCAAAAGTGACGGCGATATCCGAAAAGAAAAATTTATCAAAATTTACTTCCGCAACACTATTTGGAAAACTTCAAGAATATGAGACGGAACTTGGAAGATTGGAAAAGCATGAGAACTTAGAGAAGAAATCCAAAGGCATTGCATTAAAGGCAGATTCAAAGGAAAGCAAAATGAAAGATACATCAGATGAAGATGAAAACTTCATGCTTCTTGTAAAAAGGTTAGGCAAATTTTTTGGTAATAAAAATAATATTGATAATGCTAACTTTGTCAAAAGGAAGAAATTCTCAAAGCATAAGGATAAAGAAGCATCCACTTCATCACAAGAATTAACATGCTATGAATGTGGGAAACAAGGACACATAAAGCCGGAGTGTCCAAAACTTTCTAAGAAGAATGGATTCAAAGGCAAGAAGGAATTCAAAAAGAAAAGGGCCTACATAGCATGGGAAGATAATGAAGTAAGTTCTTCATCGGACTCGGATAGTGACGAAAGTGCAAATCTAGCATTGATGGCATCACACCACTCCGATGATGAAGAAGGCGAGGTTAGTTACGATGATTCTCTTTTTAATAATGGTGCACAAGGTGCAATAAATGAATTGTTAAATGAGTGTAAAATTCTCTATAAAACTATCTCATCTCAAAAGAAGATAATATCATCTTTAGAAGAGAAGGTTAAGATAATTGAAGAAGAACATAAAGATGACAAAGAAAAAATGATTAGTGTTCAAGAAGAGAATGTTGCATGCAAGAATTGTGAATCACTTTCCTTCCAAATTGTTCAATTAAAAAGAGTTCTAGAAAGATATGAAAAGGGACAAATTGGATTGGAAAATGTTCTTAGAACACAAAGATACTCAAATGATAAAAGTGGACTTGGCTTTTCAAAATTTGATCAACCAAGTTCCAATAAAACTATATTTATCAAGGCTAGTGACCAACTAATTCAAGAGAAAGTGAACAAGCCTAAAGTAGTTCAACATTATCCTAAAAGGAAGAACTTTGTTAAGAAGAAATCTTATCCTCCTAGATATAGAAGTAACTTTGAACCTACTTGTTTTTATTGTGGTATTATTGGTCACACACCCAATGCTTGTTATGTAAGACACTTTAGTGTTCCTAGTGGACATTATGTATGGGTAAAGAAAGGAACTAACTATGATGGACCCAAAGCCATTTGGGTACCTAACAAAACTTAATTTGTTTTGTAGGCATGCTTGAAGACCACCTCAAACCTATGGTATCTAGATAGTGGTTGTTCAAAGCATATGACGGGTGACCTAAACCAATTTTCAAATCTAAGGTTAAAGGCCAAGGGCTTTGTCACTTATGGAGACAACAATAAGGGGAGAATCCTTGGCAAAGGCAAAGTTGGTGCACCACCTTTCACATCCATTGAAGATGTTCTTTATGTTGAAGGACTAAAGCATAATCTTCTAAGCATGAGCCAACTTTGTGACAAAGGCTTCAAGATCAAATTCACTAAGGAGGAATGCTTGATCATCGATGAAGTCACCAATGAGGTAAAACTCAAAGGTACAAGAATTAATAACATTTTTATGATTTCTTTAAATGATTTATCTTTGAAAGTAAAATGTCTTTTGGTAAACAATAATGAATCATGGTTATGGCATAAAAGAGCAGCCCATATTCATATGGATCATTTAAATAAGTTAACCAAACATGATCTTGTTATTGGCTTACCTAAGATAAAGTTTGTCAAAGATAAATTTTTGTGACGCATGTCAAAAGGGAAAGCAAACCAAATCATCTTTCAAACCAAAGAATGTGGTGACTACAACAAGACCACTTCAATTGTTGCATATGGATTTATTTGGTCCATCAAGGACAAGAAGCTTCGGAGGTAATGTATACGCTTTAGTTATTGTTGATGATTATTCTAGATATTCTTGGACTTTGTTTCTTGTGCAGAAAAGTGATGCTTTTAAAGCCTTTAAGAAGTATGCAAAACAAATCCAAAATGAAAAATCATTAAAGATTGTATCCATAAGAAGTGATCATGGTGGAGAGTTTCAAAATGCATCATTTGAAGAATTTTGTGAAGAACATGGTATCTCTCATAATTTTTCAGCACCAAGAACTCCACAACAAAATGGAGTAGTTGAAAGGAAAAATAGGTTTCTAGTAGAACTTGCAAGAACAATGCTTAGTGATGCAAATCTTCCTAAATATTTTTGGGCGGATGCGGTTAGTACGGCATGTTATGTTGGAAATCGAGTAATCATTAGACCTATCTTAAAGAAGACTCCATATGAACTCTTCAAAGGAAGAAAGCCAAACATTGCTCACTTTCACATTTTTGGATGCAAGTGCTTTGTTCTCAACAATGACAAAGACAATCTTGGTAAGTTTGATGAGAAATCCGACGAAGGTATATTTCTTGGTTATTCTCTTTCTAGTAAAGCATATAGAATTTATAATAAAAGAACTTTAACTATTGAAGAATCCATGCATGTATCCTTTGATGAGACTAACACCTCCAAAGAGGAAATAGTTGTTTGTGATGATGATGATCCTTTAGATTTACCCTCGGAAGAACCTTCAAATGATACAATTGTGAAGGCACCGGAAGTTCAACAAGAAAGTGTTCAACAAGAAAGTGTACAACAAGAATCTAACACCAATGATCTACCAAAAGAATGGAGAACTCATAGAGATCATCCTATTGATAAAGTTATTGGTGATATTAGCCAAGGAGTTGCAACAAGATTAAATCTCAAAGATGCTTGCTTACACATGGCTTTTGTTTCTCAAATTGAACCTTCCAAAGTCGATGAAGCCTTAGGAGACGATCAATGGATAAATGCAGTGCAAGAAGAATTAAATCAATTCGAGAGAAATCAAGTTTGGGAACTTGTTCCTAGACCAAGTAATAAACACATCATAGGTACTCGATGGGTGTTTAAGAACAAACTTGATGAGAATGGTATAATTGTTCGAAACAAAGCAAGATTGGTGGCCCAAGGTTATAATCAAGAAGAAGGAATCGACTTTGAAGAAACATTTGCTCCGGTTGCAAGGTTAGAAGCTATTCGTCTTTTACTTGCTTATGCATGTTCATTAAATTTTCAGCTTTATCAAATGGACGTCAAAAGCGCATTCTTGAATGGCTACATCAATGAAGAAGTCTATGTCAAACAACCCCCGGGATTTGAAGACTTCAAGAATCCTTCACATGTCTTTAAGTTGAGAAAGGCTCTTTATGGATTAAAGCAAGCACCTAGAGCATGGTATGATAGACTTAGCAATTTTTTGTGTGAAAAAGGTTTCGAAAAGGGTAAGGTTGATAAAACTTTGTTCATTAAGAAAATCAAAAGTAACACTTTATTGGTTCAAGTCTATGTTGATGATATCATTTTTGGATCAACTAACAAAGAAATGTGTGAGGAATTCTCATTAATGATGCAAGGAGAATTCGAGATGTCTATGATGGGAAAGATGAACTACTTTCTTGGACTACAAATTAAGCAACTCAAAGATGGAATCTTTATCAATCAATCCAAATATTGTAAAGAATTATTGAAGAAGTTTGATATGGACAATTGTAAAGCAATGAATACTCCAATGGGCTCCGGTACATATGTTGATCAAGATGAATCCGGTACTCCAATTGATATTACCAAGTATCGATGTATGATTGGTTCTTTATTGTATTTGACGGCAAGCCATCCTGACATAATGTTTAGTGTTTGTCTTTGTGCTCGCTTTCAAGCAAATCCAAAGGAATCACATCTTATGGCGGTTAAAAGGATCATGAAGTATCTCAAAGGAACGACCAACGTTGGCTTATGGTATCCTAAAGGTAGTGTTTGCAATTTAATTGGTTATTCTGACGCGGATTATGCAGGATGTAAAACTGATCGTAAAAGCACAAGTGGTACTTGTCACATTCTTGGAAATGCATTAGTATCATGGGCTTGTAAAAAACAAGCATGTGTTGCTCTTAGCACAGCCGAAGCGGAATACATAGCAGCGGGTAGTTGTTGTGCACAAATTCTTTGGCTTAAGCAACAACTTCGTGACTACGGACTTGATCTCGGGTGCATTCCTCTTCGATGCGACAATACAAGTGCTATAAATATTACAAAGAATCCGGTCATGCATTCAAGAACCAAACACATAGACATTCGACATCACTTTCTCAGAGACCATGTCCTTCACGGGGATGTCGAAGTAACATTTGTAGATACTCATAACCAACTTGCGGATATCTTCACCAAGCCTCTTCCAAAAGAATCGTTTTATAAAATTCGACGAGAGCTTGGAATTTTAGATGAAGGTGATATTTAAATATGTTCTTCATTGCCATAAATCAAAGGTACACACTTCTAATCACTCATGTGTGTCAAAAAACATGTTTTATTTATGATTTTTGAATTTTCTTTATGGTCAAATCGATTGGAAACATATGCAAATCGATTGCATATTGAAACAGTAAGGTCTGTTCTAATTTTTATGCTATGCAAATCGATTGCACCCTTGTGCAAATCGATTGGTTGCTGTTTGCTTTGATTTTTTACGCTTTCTGGTGCTATGCAAATCGATTGCACCCTTGTGCAAATCGATTGGTTGCTGTTTGTCTTTTATTTTTGCACTTTCTGATGGTATGCAAATCGATTGCACCTTTGTGCAAATCGATTGCACCTGTTACGTTTTGCCATTATTTTGCTTTTATGTTGCTTTTAATTTTGGTCAGAATTTTTAATTCTCTTCAACCCACTCTTCCACCAACCTTTCCACCTATCCTTGACCATTTTTAATACCCACTTATCACTCTCCCTTCCCAATCTTATCTCATTAAAATCTATCTTGACCAAATCAATTATATAATATTCTTTCTCTTAAACCTAACTACACACTTTGTCAAAAAATTCACTCTCTCTCTCAAAGCAACCCTAAAACGAAAAACCTCTCATCCATGGCTTCAAGACAAAAGAGAAAAGTTTCAGACCAAAGCAAGGGCAAGGGCAAAGCTTCTTCATCATCCATGGTGAATCCTTTACTCCAATATCTCACCATTGAACAAGAGGAAAGGTATACAAAGTTCTTTTCAAGCAAGAATGTTCAAACTCCAAAATATGGTATTCTCTCTACCTTTCCTCAAGAATGCTTTACTTTTCAAAATACCTTGGCCTCTTATGGTTTGGAACCGGTCATATCTTCATTTGGACCATACTATCCGGAATTAGTGAGAATGTTCTTTTGTAATATGCATATGGATAAAGGAAAACTTATTTCTTATGTTGCTGGAAAAAGAATTTGTTTAACCTTCAAATTACTTGGTCGTATTTTGAATATCCCTAGTAGTGGTAGCTCTCTCTATGACCCGGAGGATGAAGCATGGGCTGATTTTAATAAAAGAAATTTCTACTATAGTATAGGAAGGATGACTGAACAAGAATTTCATGCTAAGAGAGTTAAGGGACTAGGTGGTGTTGAACCATCAAGAGGTTCATGGTCTGCTGGAATTTTCTATATAGATGATAGGTTGTTTCACTACTTTATGGTCTATATCATGTTTCCTAGGGCTGGAAATCATTGCACTGTTACGGAGCTTGAAATGCAACTCTTGTATGCAAGGAAGAACAACATTGAGGTTAATTGGGCTCGTTTAATTATGGTTCATATGTTGAAATTCAATCATAAGTCTAAATTCTTACCATATGCTTGGTTTATCACTCGGATCTTGGAATTCTTTGAGATAGATTTTGATGGCTATGAAGTTTGTCTTATGGATTCAAATAGTAATAAAATTACTATTAAGAATGTTGATGCGCGGATGGGTGTTTTATATAATCCGGCCACAAAAACTATCACTTACATTGGTGAAGATGTCGTAGAGAATGAAGGAAATGAGCAAGAGGTCGAAGGTGGTGAAGAAGATTCTCGTCCCTCACATGATTCAAACGGTCCAAGCAACCAAGAACTCTATGATTTCATGACTTCACAATTTGCCAACCTTAACACCTCCATCAACAACCAATGGAACTCAATCAATGAATCTACTACAAATCGGATTAATGAGTTTCGCCATGATGTGAACCAACAATTTTCCTATCTCTATTCACATCTTTATATCCCTCCTTATGATCCGACCAACCCTGCTGCACCTCCTCCACGATATACCGAACCACCTATTCAACAAGATTTCTTCAACCAAGGCCCTTTTGATTTCAACAACAACAACATGGACCAACCTTAAAGCTTATCTATGTTATGTCTTATGGTCTTTTATGTTATGCTTATGGTCTTCTCTATTATGTCTTATGGTGTTTTAGGTTATGTCTTTTTATGTTATGTTCTTGTAAGGTACTTAGTACCATAGCTATTTTATCTTGCATTCTTAGTATTATGACTTATCCATGTTATGCTTATTTTCTTTAATGAATGAATGTTTGTTTCTTTATATCTCTTATACTTTCATGTATTTTTTCCATCTTTCCCTTCTTTTTGATAATGTCAAAGGGGGAGAAGGAAGTTACACCTATATGCTTGTATTTCCTTGATTTTTTGTTTAAGGTACAAAATTCAAAATTTTCATCTCAAAATCATTCAAGACAAAATACTCCTAGATTCACATATTGAGGGGGAGTTATACATCTTAAAGGAGAAGCTTTCCGGAAATAACAATGCATTAGTAAAGATTATTTGTCATCATCAAAAAGGGGGAGAATGTGAAATCAAGATTCTCAATGGAAGATCTTTTGTTTTGATGAAGACAAATCATACATGACAAGAAGGAAAAGATGATATTCAAGATAAAGCATCATGTGTAAAGACTTTGATTCAAGCTATGGATTCTTTGGAATAGGTATAACAATAATTACCAATTACTTAAAGTTTTAGATGCTCAAAAATCAAACCACAAAATTGCATAGCATACTCTCTCTTAGATCTCAAGTTTCCTAAACAAAAAATGCATTTTCACTAAGTGTAAATCGATTTACACTTACTGTAAATCGATTGCTTGCTGAAGGTTTTTACATGCGCTTCTGTTTTTGCTTGTGTAAATCGATTTGCACAATATAGCAATCGATTTGCACTGAAGGTTTTTTGAATTTTTTTGGCTGTTAGAAGTTGTGCAATCGATTTGCACAAAGGTGCAATCGATTGCTTGCTGGACGTTTTTGAAAAACAGCATCTTTTCATTACACCTTCTCAAACACCTTTTCATTAAAACCTTTCCTTTAATCTTGGCAATGGTTCATGATTAAAATACAGAAACTTGTGATATTTCAAGAGGTGTTATGAACATCTATATATACTCAAAATTTCAAATTCTTTCTTCACCTCTTCCAATCAAAAACTCTTAGAAATTTTCAGAAATTCACATTGTTATTCTTCAATCTTTTTCAAGATATTTTCTACACACTTTCATATCATCCAAATCAGAAAATATTTTGAGCAATCTATTACTTTAAAGAATTGTGAATTATTAACATTGGAAGGGAAGATCAATCAAGAGATTGATACATTGTTCTACTATTCAAACTCTTATACAAAATCAAATACTTGTTGTATTCTTGTTATCCAGGATTGTTGGAAACAAGTTAGACACTTTGAGAGGATTGTTCTCATAAGTGGTCTTAGTGAAAAATCCAAGAGGATTGTTCTTGGTCCAAGAGGATTGTTCTTGGTGTTTGGTTAGGCTTGTACAAGATACCAACTATATTGAAATCTCTTACTGCGTAAGGGGACTGGAGTACTCTCGGTTTGTGAGGGGAACCAGGATATATCCTTGTGTCATTTATTTTTCTGCACTTTACATTTTTAGTAACATCACCATAAACCAGAAAAATAATCACTTTACACCATAAAACCGAAAAAGTTATAAAGTACCTAATTCACCCCCCCTCTTAGGCATATCTGATACTTACATTTGGCATCAGAGCAAGTTATAGGTAACTTGTTCCTAAAGATCCAGAATGGCTTCCGCAAATCAAAATCCGGTTTTCAGAGATGGTGGTTCTAACAACAAGCCTCCATTGTTTTGTGGTGAATACTTTGACTTTTGGAAAATCCGAATGAAGGCTCATCTAGAAGCACAAGGAGAAGAAGTATGGGAGGCTGTCCTACAAGGTCCCCATGTTCCTGTAATTGTCGTTAACGGTGTTGGATCGGATAAACCTAAAGCGTCATGGGATGATAACGATAGAAAGAGGGTTCTTGCTGACAAAAAGGCGGTCAATCTCCTTCAAGGTGCTCTTAGTATGGATGAATTTTTCCGAGTATCGGCATGTACAACATCAAAGGAAATATGGGATACTCTTGTAGAAACTCATGAAGGTACCACTGAAGTTAAAAGATCAAGATTGAATACTTTAAGCCAAGAGTACGAACTGTTTAGAATGAAGCCCGGAGAAACTATTCTCGATTTGCAAAAACGATTCGTACATTTGACTAATCACTTGAAGGCACTTGGTAAGACTCTTACTACCGAATAACTTAATCTTAAAGTACTCAGATCTTTGACAAGGGAGTGGCAACCAAAAGTGACGGCGATATCCGAAAAGAAAAATTTATCAAAATTTACTTCCGCAACACTATTTGGAAAACTTCAAGAATATGAGACGGAACTTGGAAGATTGGAAAAGCATGAGAACTTAGAGAAGAAATCCAAAGGCATTGCATTAAAGGCAGATTCAAAGGAAAGCAAAATGAAAGATACATCAGATGAAGATGAAAACTTCATGCTTCTTGTAAAAAGGTTAGGCAAATTTTTTGGTAATAAAAATAATATTGATAATGCTAACTTTGTCAAAAGGAAGAAATTCTCAAAGCATAAGGATAAAGAAGCATCCACTTCATCACAAGAATTAACATGCTATGAATGTGGGAAACAAGGACACATAAAGCCGGAGTGTCCAAAACTTTCTAAGAAGAATGGATTCAAAGGCAAGAAGGAATTCAAAAAGAAAAGGGCCTACATAGCATGGGAAGATAATGAAGTAAGTTCTTCATCGGACTCGGATAGTGACGAAAGTGCAAATCTAGCATTGATGGCATCACACCACTCCGATGATGAAGAAGGCGAGGTTAGTTACGATGATTCTCTTTTTAATAATGGTGCACAAGGTGCAATAAATGAATTGTTAAATGAGTGTAAAATTCTCTATAAAACTATCTCATCTCAAAAGAAGATAATATCATCTTTAGAAGAGAAGGTTAAGATAATTGAAGAAGAACATAAAGATGACAAAGAAAAAATGATTAGTGTTCAAGAAGAGAATGTTGCATGCAAGAATTGTGAATCACTTTCCTTCCAAATTGTTCAATTAAAAAGAGTTCTGGAAAGATATGAAAAGGGACAAATTGGATTGGAAAATGTTCTTAGAACACAAAGATACTCAAATGATAAAAGTGGACTTGGCTTTTCAAAATTTGATCAACCAAGTTCCAATAAAACTATATTTATCAAGGCTAGTGACCAACTAATTCAAGAGAAAGTGAACAAGCCTAAAGTAGTTCAACATTATCCTAAAAGGAAGAACTTTGTTAAGAAGAAATCTTATCCTCCTAGATATAGAAGTAACTTTGAACCTACTTGTTTTTATTGTGGTATTATTGGTCACACACCCAATGCTTGTTATGTAAGAAACTTTAGTGTTCCTAGTGGACATTATGTATGGGTAAAGAAAGGAACTAACTATGATGGACCCAAAGCCATTTGGGTACCTAACAAAACTTAATTTGTTTTGTAGGCATGCTTGAAGACCACCTCAAACCTATGGTATCTAGATAGTGGTTGTTCAAAGCATATGACGGGTGACCTAAACCAATTTTCAGATCTAAGGTTAAAGGCCAAGGGCTTTGTCACTTATGGAGACAACAATAAGGGGAGAATCCTTGGCAAAGGCAAAGTTGGTGCACCACCTTTCACATCCATTGAAGATGTTCTTTATGTTGAAGGACTAAAGCATAATCTTCTAAGCATGAGCCAACTTTGTGACAAAGGCTTCAAGATCAAATTCACTAAGGAGGAATGCTTGATCATCGATGAAGTCACCAATGAGGTAAAACTCAAAGGTACAAGAATTAATAACATTTTTATGATTTCTTTAAATGATTTATCTTTGAAAGTAAAATGTCTTTTGGTAAACAATAATGAATCATGGTTATGGCATAAAAGAGCAGCCCATATTCATATGGATCATTTAAATAAGTTAACCAAACATGATCTTGTTATTGGCTTACCTAAGATAAAGTTTGTCAAAGATAAATTTTTGTGACGCATGTCAAAAGGGAAAGCAAACCAAATCATCTTTCAAACCAAAGAATGTGGTGACTACAACAAGACCACTTCAATTGTTGCATATGGATTTATTTGGTCCATCAAGGACAAGAAGCTTCGGAGGTAATGTATACGCTTTAGTTATTGTTGATGATTATTCTAGATATTCTTGGACTTTGTTTCTTGTGCAAAAAAGTGATGCTTTTAAAGCCTTTAAGAAGTATGCAAAACAAATCCAAAATGAAAAATCATTAAAGATTGTATCCATAAGAAGTGATCATGGTGGAGAGTTTCAAAATGCATCATTTGAAGAATTTTGTGAAGAACATGGTATCTCTCATAATTTTTCAGCACCAAGAACTCCACAACAAAATGGAGTAGTTGAAAGGAAAAATAGGTTTCTAGTAGAACTTGCAAGAACAATGCTTAGTGATGCAAATCTTCCTAAATATTTTTGGGCGGATGCGGTTAGTACGGCATGTTATGTTGGAAATCGAGTAATCATTAGACCTATCTTAAAGAAGACTCCATATGAACTCTTCAAAGGAAGAAAGCCAAACATTGCTCACTTTCACATTTTTGGATGCAAGTGCTTTGTTCTCAACAATGACAAAGACAATCTTGGTAAGTTTGATGAGAAATCCGACGAAGGTATATTTCTTGGTTATTCTCTTTCTAGTAAAGCATATAGAATTTATAATAAAAGAACTTTAACTATTGAAGAATCCATGCATGTATCCTTTGATGAGACTAACACCTCCAAAGAGGAAATAGTTGTTTGTGATGATGATGATCCTTTAGATTTACCCTCGGAAGAACCTTCAAATGATACAATTGTGAAGGCACCGGAAGTTCAACAAGAAAGTGTTCAACAAGAAAGTGTACAACAAGAATCTAACACCAATGATCTACCAAAAGAATGGAGAACTCATAGAGATCATCCTATTGATAAAGTTATTGGTGATATTAGCCAAGGAGTTGCAACAAGATTAAATCTCAAAGATGCTTGCTTACACATGGCTTTTGTTTCTCAAATTGAACCTTCCAAAGTCGATGAAGCCTTAGGAGACGGTCAATGGATAAATGCAGTGCAAGAAGAATTAAATCAATTCGAGAGAAATCAAGTTTGGGAACTTGTTCCTAGACCAAGTAATAAACACATCATAGGTACTCGATGGGTGTTTAAGAACAAACTTGATGAGAATGGTATAATTGTTCGAAACAAAGCAAGATTGGTGGCCCAAGGTTATAATCAAGAAGAAGGAATCGACTTTGAAGAAACATTTGCTCCGGTTGCAAGGTTAGAAGCTATTCGTCTTTTACTTGCTTATGCATGTTCATTAAATTTTCAGCTTTATCAAATGGACGTCAAAAGCGCATTCTTGAATGGCTACATCAATGAAGAAGTCTATGTCAAACAACCCCCGGGATTTGAAGACTTCAAGAATCCTTCACATGTCTTTAAGTTGAGAAAGGCTCTTTATGGATTAAAGCAAGCACCTAGAGCATGGTATGATAGACTTAGCAATTTTTTGTGTGAAAAAGGTTTCGAAAAGGGTAAGGTTGATAAAACTTTGTTCATTAAGAAAATCAAAAGTAACACTTTATTGGTTCAAGTCTATGTTGATGATATCATTTTTGGATCAACTAACAAAGAAATGTGTGAGGAATTCTCATTAATGATGCAAGGAGAATTCGAGATGTCTATGATGGGAAAGATGAACTACTTTCTTGGACTACAAATTAAGCAACTCAAAGATGGAATCTTTATCAATCAATCCAAATATTGTAAAGAATTATTGAAGAAGTTTGATATGGACAATTGTAAAGCAATGAATACTCCAATGGGCTCCGGTACATATGTTGATCAAGATGAATCCGGTACTCCAATTGATATTACCAAGTATCGATGTATGATTGGTTCTTTATTGTATTTGACGGCAAGCCATCCTGACATAATGTTTAGTGTTTGTCTTTGTGCTCGCTTTCAAGCAAATCCAAAGGAATCACATCTTATGGCGGTTAAAAGGATCATGAAGTATCTCAAAGGAACGACCAACGTTGGCTTATGGTATCCTAAAGGTAGTGTTTGCAATTTAATTGGTTATTCTGACGCGGATTATGCAGGATGTAAAACTGATCGTAAAAGCACAAGTGATACTTGTCACATTCTTGGAAATGCATTAGTATCATGGGCTTGTAAAAAACAAGCATGTGTTGCTCTTAGCACAGCCGAAGCGGAATACATAGCAGCGGGTAGTTGTTGTGCACAAATTCTTTGGCTTAAGCAACAACTTCGTGACTACGGACTTGATCTCGGGTGCATTCCTCTTCGATGCGACAATACAAGTGCTATAAATATTACAAAGAATCCGGTCATGCATTCAAGAACCAAACACATAGACATTCGACATCACTTTCTCAGAGACCATGTCCTTCACGGGGATGTCGAAGTAACATTTGTAGATACTCATAACCAACTTGCGGATATCTTCACCAAGCCTCTTCCAAAAGAATCGTTTTATAAAATTCGACGAGAGCTTGGAATTTTAGATGAAGGTGATATTTAAATATGTTCTCCATTGCCATAAATCAAAGGTACACACTTCTAATCACTCATGTGTGTCAAAAAACATGTTTTATTTATGATTTTTGAATTTTCTTTATGGTCAAATCGATTGGAAACATATGCAAATCGATTGCATATTGAAACAGTAAGGTCTGTTCTAATTTTTATGCTATGCAAATCGATTGCACCCTTGTGCAAATCGATTGGTTGCTGTTTGCTTTGATTTTTTACGCTTTCTGGTGCTATGCAAATCGATTGCACCCTTGTGCAAATCGATTGGTTGCTGTTTGTCTTTTATTTTTGCACTTTCTGATGGTATGCAAATCGATTGCACCTTTGTGCAAATCGATTGCACCTGTTACGTTTTGCCATTATTTTGCTTTTATGTTGCTTTTAATTTTGGTCAGAATTTTTAATTCTCTTCAACCCACTCTTCCACCAACCTTTCCACCTATCCTTGACCATTTTTAATACCCACTTATCACTCTCCCTTCCCAATCTTATCTCATTAAAATCTATCTTGACCAAATCAATTATATAATATTCTTTCTCTTAAACCTAACTCCACACTTTGTCAAAAAATTCACTCTCTCTCTCAAAGCAACCCTAAAACGAAAAACCTCTCATCCATGGCTTCAAGACAAAAGAGAAAAGTTTCAGACCAAAGCAAGGGCAAGGGCAAAGCTTCTTCATCATCCATGGTGAATCCTTTACTCCAATATCTCACCATTGAACAAGAGGAAAGGTATACAAAGTTCTTTTCAAGCAAGAATGTTCAAACTCCAAAATATGGTATTCTCTCTACCTTTCCTCAAGAATGCTTTACTTTTCAAAATACCTTGGCCTCTTATGGTTTGGAACCGGTCATATCTTCATTTGGACCATACTATCCGGAATTAGTGAGAATGTTCTTTTGTAATATGCATATGGATAAAGGAAAACTTATTTCTTATGTTGCTGGAAAAAGAATTTGTTTAACCTTCAAATTACTTGGTCGTATTTTGAATATCCCTAGTAGTGGTAGCTCTCTCTATGACCCGGAGGATGAAGCATGGGCTGATTTTAATAAAAGAAATTTCTACTATAGTATAGGAAGGATGACTGAACAAGAATTTCATGCTAAGAGAGTTAAGGGACTAGGTGGTGTTGAACCATCAAGAGGTTCATGGTCTGCTGGAATTTTCTATATAGATGATAGGTTGTTTCACTACTTTATGGTCTATATCATGTTTCCTAGGGCTGGAAATCATTGCACTGTTACGGAGCTTGAAATGCAACTCTTGTATGCAAGGAAGAACAACATTGAGGTTAATTGGGCTCGTTTAATTATGGTTCATATGTTGAAATTCAATCATAAGTCTAAATTCTTACCATATGCTTGGTTTATCACTCGGATCTTGGAATTCTTTGAGATAGATTTTGATGGCTATGAAGTTTGTCTTATGGATTCAAATAGTAATAAAATTACTATTAAGAATGTTGATGCGCGGATGGGTGTTTTATATAATCCGGCCACAAAAACTATCACTTACATTGGTGAAGATGTCGTAGAGAATGAAGGAAATGAGCAAGAGGTCGAAGGTGGTGAAGAAGATTCTCGTCCCTCACATGATTCAAACGGTCCAAGCAACCAAGAACTCTATGATTTCATGACTTCACAATTTGCCAACCTTAACACCTCCATCAACAACCAATGGAACTCAATCAATGAATCTACTACAAATCGGATTAATGAGTTTCGCCATGATGTGAACCAACAATTTTCCTATCTCTATTCACATCTTTATATCCCTCCTTATGATCCGACCAACCCTGCTGCACCTCCTCCACGATATACCGAACCACCTATTCAACAAGATTTCTTCAACCAAGGCCCTTTTGATTTCAACAACAACAACATGGACCAACCTTAAAGCTTATCTATGTTATGTCTTATGGTCTTTTATGTTATGCTTATGGTCTTCTCTATTATGTCTTATGGTGTTTTAGGTTATGTCTTTTTATGTTATGTTCTTGTAAGGTACTTAGTACCATAGCTATTTTATCTTGCATTCTTAGTATTATGACTTATCCATGTTATGCTTATTTTCTTTAATGAATGAATGTTTGTTTCTTTATATCTCTTATACTTTCATGTATTTTTTCCATCTTTCCCTTCTTTTTGATAATGTCAAAGGGGGAGAAGGAAGTTACACCTATATGCTTGTATTTCCTTGATTTTTTGTTTAAGGTACAAAATTCAAAATTTTCATCTCAAAATCATTCAAGACAAAATACTCCTAGATTCACATATTGAGGGGGAGTTATACATCTTAAAGGAGAAGCTTTCCGGAAATAACAATGCATTAGTAAAGATTATTTGTCATCATCAAAAAGGGGGAGAATGTGAAATCAAGATTCTCAATGGAAGATCTTTTGTTTTGATGAAGACAAATCATACATGACAAGAAGGAAAAGATGATATTCAAGATAAAGCATCATGTGTAAAGACTTTGATTCAAGCTATGGATTCTTTGGAATAGGTATAACAATAATTACCAATTACTTAAAGTTTTAGATGCTCAAAAATCAAACCACAAAATTGCATAGCATACTCTCTCTTAGATCTCAAGTTTCCTAAACAAAAAATGCATTTTCACTAAGTGTAAATCGATTTACACTTACTGTAAATCGATTGCTTGCTGAAGGTTTTTACATGCGCTTCTGTTTTTGCTTGTGTAAATCGATTTGCACAATATAGCAATCGATTTGCACTGAAGGTTTTTTGAATTTTTTTGGCTGTTAGAAGTTGTGCAATCGATTTGCACAAAGGTGCAATCGATTGCTTGCTGGACGTTTTTGAAAAACAGCATCTTTTCATTACACCTTCTCAAACACCTTTTCATTAAAACCTTTCCTTTAATCTTGGCAATGGTTCATGATTAAAATACAGAAACTTGTGATATTTCAAGAGGTGTTATGAACATCTATATATACTCAAAATTTCAAATTCTTTCTTCACCTCTTCCAATCAAAAACTCTTAGAAATTTTCAGAAATTCACATTGTTATTCTTCAATCTTTTTCAAGATATTTTCTACACACTTTCATATCATCCAAATCAGAAAATATTTTGAGCAATCTATTACTTTAAAGAATTGTGAATTATTAACATTGGAAGGGAAGATCAATCAAGAGATTGATACATTGTTCTACTATTCAAACTCTTATACAAAATCAAATACTTGTTGTATTCTTGTTATCCAGGATTGTTGGAAACAAGTTAGACACTTTGAGAGGATTGTTCTCATAAGTGGTCTTAGTGAAAAATCCAAGAGGATTGTTCTTGGTCCAAGAGGATTGTTCTTGGTGTTTGGTTAGGCTTGTACAAGATACCAACTATATTGAAATCTCTTACTGCGTAAGGGGACTGGAGTACTCTCGGTTTGTGAGGGGAACCAGGATATATCCTTGTGTCATTTATTTTTCTGCACTTTACATTTTTAGTAACATCACCATAAACCAGAAAAATAATCACTTTACACCATAAAACCGAAAAAGTTATAAAGTACCTAATTCACCCCCCTCTTAGGCATATCTGATACTTACATCTAGTACTTGCTTCTGATCTGATGTTTGTGTAAACAACGTTTGAATATCATCAGAGTCAAACAGCTTGGTGCAGAGCATCTTCTTGTCTTCTGACCTTGAAGAGCTTCTGAGCGTGATACCATGAGAACTTCAGTGCTTCTGCTTCTGATCTCAAGTTCTTCTGATGCTTCCATAGACCCATGTTCTGGTTCTGCTTGACCATCTTCTGATGTCTTGCCAGACCATGTTCTGATGTTGCATGCTGAACCTTCTGAGTCAGTGCTTCTTGCGCTGATTTTGTGCATACTCTTTATATAATTCCTGAAATGGAAATTGCATAGTATTAGAGTACCACATTATCTCATACAAAATTCATATACTTGTTATCATCAAAACTAAGAATATTGATCAGAACAAATCTTGTTCTAACACTCCAAACCAGTGAAGGGCAACTGATCAGAGATGGGTATACCAAGTAAATCCGAGAACTCCTCCAAGGTAGGTACCAATTGGTAATCTGGGAATGTGAAACAATGATGCTCAGGATCAAAGAATTGGCATAAGAATCTCATCATATCTTCTTCAAATTGAAAGGTGACCAGTCGGAGTAGATAACCATGTCTTTCAGCAAACTTAGAATCTCCAGGAACCTTTAAGACAAGCTCCTTAAGCTCAGAAGGTATCCCCACGAAGTTGAGTCGTACATAATCCCTAGTAACAAAATCCATGTCCTACAAAACAGTACAAAGATAAATTTCTTGGTCCTTGAAATCGTTAGTTGATATGATATGCCATGATGTCATGATGCCAAGTAGATAATAAACACAAACAAGTCACACAATTGCCTTAAGGGTAGGCTTGCATGAAGTCCATAGGTATATACCCTCCTTCCTTTCGTTTAGTTGGTTCAACCTGTCCTAAAAAGTAATCGGGTTCTATGGTGCGCATATCCCTGATCTTTCTCGCGGGCATTGTCTCAACATAGCGCTCAATCGGCCAGCCAAAAGCATCCCTAGAGTCCAATCTCAATGAGTGTAGCATCGAGTATCAACCGGCTTCAGTCAGGAATCCAAAGCCAGCCATCTCACTACTTCTTATAAGTCAAAGTCAAGTTCAACTAAGGTTCTAAAGGCGAATTAGTGCTCATGACACCACACGGTAGCCAAACGTCTCCTCGATCAATTTCAAGGGCCATCAGGACAAACCAAAGCGTCGCACTAACGGTGGCCACCAGTTCAACCATAACGATACATGTCGTACAGCCTCCCTGGTCTATGGCCACATACTTAAGGTACACTAGATCTGGGTGTAGGATCTTTCACACAGCAAAATACCCAAAACAGCCTTTAAATATAAAGCAAACAAATCAAACAATTAAAAACATTTAAGTGAATCCTAAGCTTTTAAGGTAACCCCTCCTTTATTAGAAAATTCTCTCCAGCAGAGTCGCCAGTTCTGTAATACGCTGAACTGACTTTATTCAAAATGTCGCGGTAAGCAAGAGTCGCCACCGACTTTTATTTTATCCAAATTAAAGAAAGGTTAAAAGAACAGAAAAAACCTTTTTAAAAGAAAAACTGAGTTCGGGGGGTAAATTCTACAAAGGGAAGGTGTAAAGCACCCTTTGCATCCATGGTTTTCCATGGGCTCTTAATTGCCTTGCTCTTTTTGTTTTCAAAAGTTTAGAAATGTAGAAGAAGAAGAAACAAGGACTTTAGCTCGTAAATGAGCGTAGCCTTGTGAGTTTTTAGAAAAGAGTAGAAAAAGAAGTTTTAAACCAGAGCATGCAATTAAGGGCAAGTTACCTGGTTAGATGAAAAATGTTCTTTTAGCCTTTCAGGGCTATCCATACCATAGGAGGGTAGGGAAGTCCTTTTATTTGGAGGTTAAAGGGTCGTCGAATCATCGTTCGCCATAAGACTGTCCCTGCCATAGAGAGGCAGGTAGTCTAAGGGAAGGATTAGAATAGCCATTGTTAGGCAACCAGAGGATATCTCAGCACTTCGTAGGTGTCATACCCCAAAATTTGGCCATCATATTTATTCATATTTCAGTCCATCTGACTTTCAAATGCTCAAAGATACACAAGAAGGAAGCAGGTTGTCTCTCTCCTAAACAACAGCCTCTAAACTAGGGTTTTGTATTTCTCAAGGTAAAATCAGATTCTAACATCTCAAATGGACCTCATGGCCTCTCACATGCCTCAAAGGATCTTCATGCCAAGTTTCAGACTATGATTCTCAAGATTGCCCATTCAACAGTTTAAACAGTCAACAGTCGACTGATTTGACCTTAAAGTCAACTGTGGTCAAAGTACACTCAATATTCCTGATTTTTTGTCAACTTGCTTATTTTGAAGTAACATTCACCATTTTATAAAGGGTTGATCATGATTCATCAAGAAAAGATCAGAAATCAACAAATCCAAAAGTTTCTAAATTAGGGTTTTCATAGGAGAAAGTCAACTGAACTTTGACCAACCATAACTCCCACATGGAACATCAGAAATTTTCCATCCAAAGCTCATTTTTAAGGAAATTGATTCTCTATAACTTTGTCTCTCACATGCCAAGTCTCAAAATGCTTCATTTGAGAGATATGAATCAAAACATTATAGGCCATTTTCAAAAGTCAACCAGAAGTCATTTTTTCAAAAGAGCACACTAGGAGCATGGGAAATTATTTTGACATGGGACCAAAAGCATTGGTTAGAGGACTTTTCAAGGTTTCTAAAAAGTCATAGAACTCCTCCATACCTTAAAAAGTGAGGGAGATATGTCTTGTCAAAGTTGGACAAATTTGAGAAGGAAAATGTGAAGAAAAAGACTTCAAAATGAGTTTCTTTGCAAATGGGCCCATGTTTTTAAAACCCAATCTCCTTCATTATGATATTGAGAGTCCACAATCTACTTGCCACGAAATTATTTAATTTTATTTTGTTTATTATGATTTTTATTCAATTAAAAAAGAATTAAAAATCAAATAAATCAAGAGAAAGTTAAATATTTGGTAAAATATATGATTTGGATCTAATTTAATCACCATTTAAATCAGATATTTGATTTAATTTCGTGCAAAATAGATTGGCAAGAGAAAGATGGAAAAAGAACCAAAAATAGCAAGTTTGCATATTATTTTTCAATCAAATTTCTCCATTCAATTATGGGCTTCTCTTGGACCTTTTCTTGACCTAATTTAGTCCTCATATATATGCAAACACATTCAGTACAGAAGGGGAGACGAAAACAAGAGGCAAGGGTTAGGGTTTTAAAACTCCAAAATTTCAAGAAAGTGAAAAAATTGGTGTGGCTCACTCCAAGCAATATCAAAGTCTTCTAGTCGTCTCATTCATCTCTTGAGGTAATAGCAGGAAGGTTTGGATCCCTAACCATGCTTGAATACATCAAGTAATTCGTATACCATGCTCATCATATTTACATGCATTCTTGATTTTTGTATTTAATGATTTAATGTGTTTAAGCGAAATCTAACCATGTGTGCGAGTTCCTAATGATCATTAGGGCAGGGTTGAACCCTTGTAATGAAGCTTGGGGGCCTAGAGCTTGAAACACCATGGCTAGGGTTCCAAATATGTTGTTCTTCGAATCGTATCATGCAGGGCTTTTCTGCCAAAAACAGCGCGTGATTTGGACTCAGAAGGGTCAATATAGGTAACCTGGATGCTTTTGGCTTTTGGTTTAACGTGTTGCATGAGTTTTGTTTGTTATCCAGAGTTCGCTACGAATGTCGTAGCCTAATTCCGTAGCAAATCCCAAGCGAGATCGTAGCAATCCTGGACTTGCTATATGGAGAAGACAATGAACAGTTGTTTTGGACTTTTGACCACGCGTGGGGACTCGTGATTGGGTGGTCAGCGTGTCAATTCCTTCCCTTCAATCTGATTGGCTGGTCAATCAAACTGTGAGGCCACGCGCGCAGGTGTTGACTCCCCTAGAATAACTATTTCATTAACTTTTTGCTTCACTTTGCTTTCAACAAGTGCAGGTGGTTCGGTTGGCATCCAGTATATTGGGTATCAAAGAGGGCAGGGGTTCGAACCTCACAAAAGACACAATATTTTTAATGAAGCGCATGCTATGGTTTGCCAATGGATCCAGCGCAGCTTGCCTAGGGGGACTACGGTGCATCCCACACATGGGCCTTCAGATCTACCTACTATTACGATCCAACGCTCGCAAATCCGCTAGCTCACCATGGACCCTCAAGGCTTGTCCACACCTGATCCCAGCTAAGTTTCTTTAAAAAAAAAATTTATGATTTTCAATTACATAAACCTTTGTCTTTATTTCTTTTTTCTTATTTTTACTTATTTAACTTGTTTTACTTAAACATTTATTATTATTATAATAATTCCATATAGCCTTCTTTTAATCAATTAAACATTTGTTAACCTCGAGGCATTTATAAATCCTAATAGCCTTAGGTTTGTTGGTAGGTGTTGACCGTTAACCCTGGTTAATTTTTGGCCCTTTCAGGGTTTGTTTTTGCCTTACCCTTTTTTGCCTCGATCTCTGTTTTAATCTGCCACGTTATAATTGTTGGGAATTTTAATGCACTAACGCAAATTTCTTTTCTTTATGCCCAATTTTCAGGGTTAATCAAAGATCTTCCGACTACGCACCATACCAATCGAAAAGCTAAGTCCTAATCTCTTTTTTTATTTAAATATTATTTTATTTTGCCTTATAGGTTCAATTAGGGTTTACTTCATCTGTTAAGGAACTTCTCTTACACTTACCCCTATTATTGTCCATTTAATTCTCAGATGATCGGAGTCAATCGAAGATTCGAGGAAGATCAAGGCATTCAAGAATTTATGCTAATTATTGTGCCCTATTATTTTCTGTCTTTTAATTTCCCCCATCCCCGCAGGTGTTTATTGTAATAGCTAGGATTTTTATTTTCCTGCCTTTAAATTCTGCAATTTTAAACTGCGTGGTTAGTAATCTTAGGGAGTGCAAGCCTTGAACAGAATTAGGATAACTAATTACAAGATAAATAATCGAACTTAATCACGTGATTGTTGCACCCACACACCTTTAGGGTAATTCCTCTTGTTTCCTGTTGCCTTATTAATTGCTGCCTTGTTGCCTTAATTTTGTTGCCTAAAAATAGTCAAGTCCCTCGATTCCGAGGATACCTAAAGCACTGTTGCCTTCAAAGTTATTGAAACTCCCTCGAGGTCGCCTTATAAAGAATAATTGTCCCAATTGCTAAGGTATCCTCGCATGATGCCTAAAGATATAAAATGACTATTATATCCTTCCCTTAGACTACCTGCCTTCTTTATGGCACGGGACAGTCTTATGGCGAATGATAACTCGATGACCCTTCAACATCCAATTGAAAGACTTCCTGCCCTCTTATGGTATGGATAGACCCTTTCGCCTGGAAAGCTAAAAGAACGAATTTTAAAACTTAATTGCTATTAATTGCTTGCTCTTTTTTTCAAATTCAAATTCAAAATCTTTTTCCCACTCTTTTCAAAGAATATTTTCAAAAAGACTACGCTTATTTACAAGCTAAAGTTCTTATTCAAACTTCTATTCACACTCCACTTTTCAAACAATTCAAACATTTTTGAAAATAAAGTGAGCTAAGCAATTAAGAGCCCATGGAAAACCATGGATGCAAAGGGTGCTTTTTAAACCTTCCCTTTGTATAACTTACCCCCCGAACTCAAAATCTTTAAAAGTTCTTTTTCTGTTCTTTTAGCCTTTCCAATTGGATAAAATAAAAGTCGGCGGCGACTCTTGCTATCTGCACATTTCAAATAAAGTCAGTTCACCGTATTACAGTAGGCAACTTCGAGGGACGAGATCATATTAGCGAATCGAAGGCAGCATCATTGGGACCTATGATCTTAAGAATGAACCGAGGACAACATTGCTGAGGTATCCTCGTATCCGAGGGACTTGGCTATTCTGCACTGAAAAACACAAGGCAACAGGCAACAAGAGGGGTACCATAAAAGGTGTGTGGGTGCACAATCACGTGATTAATTCAAAATAATTTATCTTGTAAAATTAATTATTCTAAATTCAGTTCATAAGTTACACTCCCTAAATTACTAACCACGCAGTAATATAAACAAGGTTAAATGCCTTCAAGGCCAAGCAATACAAACCAGAAACAGTTACATAATAAGCCATGGGGATGGGGGAGAAAAAGCAATAAATATAAACGCCAATAGAGCAGCAAGTCTGACATAAGTAATAATAGAAAAAAAATAGATTGAATTTTAGGGTTACCGACTAATCGAGCTTTGACCGGTTGGTTAACTCTGAAAATTGGAAAAGGAAAAATAAACAACAAAGGGTGAGTGTAGGAGAAGTTCGTTGGCATTTAAAAGTAAACCCTAATTTAATAAAAAGAGGCAAAAAAACAAATATTTAAATAAGTACAGAATCAGAACTTAGCTTTTGATCTGATATGGCGCGTAGGCGGACGAACCCTAATGATAACCCTGA
This sequence comes from Vicia villosa, assembly GCF_029867415.1. Lineage (NCBI taxonomy): Eukaryota > Viridiplantae > Streptophyta > Magnoliopsida > Fabales > Fabaceae > Vicia > Vicia villosa. Next base: position 173,767,270 of record NC_081180.1, read on the forward strand.
AAAACTGCACAACAAAGAGAAAATTCCAGTGTAGGCATGATCTTCGCAAACCCTGATTAGGGTACGAATTAATATGATTAATAGAATAAATAAAATCAATTTAATTAATTATTGATTTTCAACCTAATTAATTAAATCGGTGAAAATCAGGTTTCGAATAAATATCTTAACCTTTATATATTTTTTTTATCAATTAACAAAAATTAATGAAAAAATTATTTACTTAATTAAACAAATTAAATTAATTTAAAATATTAAAACAAATTATTTAATAATAATTAAATTGAAATAAAATATATATTTTATTTTATGTTTTGGAAAAAGCAAAGAGAAGTAAAAAAATGAAAATAAATTTGTTTTCTAAAAGAATTTTAATAAATGATATATAATAAAATAAACACAAGTTATGTAATTAAAAAGAAAAAAAATTGAAAAAAAACTTAGCTGGATCCAGTGTGGCTGCGTGCACGAGAGTATGGTACGTCTGCATGTCTGGAAGCGTTGGATTTGAGTTTAATGAGATCTGATGGCTGTGATGGCGCATGAACATGATAGCTGGTATGGATGTGTTGCACCGGATCCAAGGGGAATCAAATAAAAACGCGTGCGCGCTTTCTTTTGAACCATCCAATGGGAGCGTGCCACGAGGTCATCCCTGACCTTGCTCCGTCATTTAAATTCTGCAAATGGCTTTTAGTGACGGTTCTGAAACGTCACTACAAACTGGCGTCTACGAATCCAAGCAAACGTGAACAAAAAATTTTTGCGAGGCCATAGAAACGTTCGTCTGGTTCTTACGAACACAACCATGGTCTCAATTTGGCTCACAAGTCCCGGCAACAGAAAACCCTAAAACCAAACCCTAGGTCCTAACAATGGCGAAACTCGGTACAAGCGTGAAAACAATGCATTAACCACCCAGAAACATCCAACACATCTTAACAAACAACAATATGCATTAAAAAGATGTTAATGCTTCATACAATAGAGTAATCGAGTCAAAAAAATTCAAGACATACCTCGGTCGATAGGAGGAAAATCAGGGGGTATTGATGTCGAGCAGTGATCCAAACACCTTCAGTGAACACTCAGGAACGTATTGGAACCTTTGAATCTCCCTGAATTGCTGTCTAACTCTAAAACCGAATTCCAAATTGCTTGAGTTTTTTTTGGAAGCTTGTTATGATTCTTGGAGGCAAAGAAATCGTAACCTTGTGATCTGATCAACTTCTCTACTTATAGTAAAGTGATTTAGGTCAACTAATTTGAGAAAAATCCTATTGAATCCTTGATTGGCAATTTTGGAAAATATGATTGAAATATGTTTCTAATTCAAGCCAATATTTGATTCAATCAATCCAATGTTAAAAGTGCACGAAATTTGATTGGCAATATGAGTTAATTGATGATTGATTATGATTGAAGCTAAAAAAAAAAATCAAATCTTTTCAATTTTTCTTCCAAATATTGATTAAATCCATGATTTTAATGAAATAAAATTCAAATAAAATCAAATATCCATCATATTTTCGTGGCTTTGAGATTTAGTATCTTTGATGACTTGGGTAGCAAGATTAAATAAAAAAAATATTGGGTCCTTTTGCAAAAAGATTCATTTTGGAGCCTTTTACTTCACATTTTCCTTCTCAAATTTGTCCAACTTTGACAAGGCATATTTCTCTCAATTTTTAAGGTATGGAGGAGTTCTAGTACTTTTTAGAAACCTTGAAGAGCCCTCTACAAGCCACTGTGGAAGCTTTTTTTCATTTAAATACTTTATCTTGATGATATTGGTTTTGACAAAAAACTGCTTTTGGTTGACTTTCAAAAAGGACCTATAATCTTTTGATCCATATCTCTCAAATGAAGCATTTTTAGACTTGGCATGTGAGAGAAAAAGTTGTAGAGAATTCAATTTCCTTCAAATTGAGCTTTGGATGGAAAATTTATGATGTTCTATGTAGAAGTTATGGCTGGTAAAAGTTCAGTTGACTTTCTCCTATGAAAACCCTAATTTAGAAACTTTTGAAATTGTTGATTTCTGATCTTTCCTTGATGAACCATGATCAATTCTTGATAAAATGGTGAATGATACTTCAAAATAAGGATGTTGACAAAAAATCAGGAGTTTTGACTGTACTTTGACCACAGTTGACTTTTAGGTCAAATCAGTCGACTGTTGACTTTCTGAGCAATTGAGTGATCAACTCTTTAAAATTGAACCTGAATTTTGTCATGGAGGTAGTTTGAAACATCATAAACCATATGAGATGCATTGGAGCTTTTGATCCATTGATTTTCTTCAGAACAACACAACCCTAGTTTCTTGAGCCTTTGTTTAGGAGGGATGTCTTTGAGTTTTAAACTTTGATAGGAGTTTGATTTAAGAGAAATAAGATGGGCAAATTTTGGGGTATGACAGCTGCCCTGTTCAATTTTCTTAAACCTGAAGATGTAGAGTGGTTTGTGTGCCAGTCGGTATCTGAAGGTAGAAGAGGATTGAACACTAGAATACCCAGAAATTTGTACCATCGGGGATGGGCTTAGAGATGCCATCCGGATATTTGGGATTTGATTGTGATGGGCTTAAAGATTCCATCCAGCTTTGATACACTTGGGTGTTAGAATACGTCGTACGTTAGACCGTATCAGGAGGATATGCATGGGACGAGTCGTATGTTAGACTGCATCCGCTGTAAGTGTCAAAGTAAGACGTACGTTAGGCTATACTTTTTAGAACGAGTCATACGTTAGAACGGATCTTAGTTTGCATCGATATATGTCTAGAGAGCCATGCGTTAGGCTGAAATATGGGTCGTACGTTAGACCGGATCCAATTTGCATCGATAGATGTCTAGAAAGCCGTGCGTTAGGCTGGAGGATGGGTCGTGCGTTAGACCGGATCCCTTGTATTGATAGTTGTCAAAAATACACCGTACGTCAGGTTGTATCCTAGGATGAGTCGTGCGTCAGACTTAATCCCTTGTATTGGAGAAATAACAGAATGAGTCGTACGTTAGGCCGAGCTTTGACGAGTCATACGTTAGACTGTATTCAATAAATTGTCGAAATGAGCCGTACGTTAGGCTTTGCATGGAATAAGATTCGAATCTTTGTAATGTACCTGTCAGATATTGTCAGCTTTATGCAATGTCATGATGCATGTATTTATGTGACGAGTCTCTCAAAATAAATGAGAAACTTGTATGTTATGTATGAATTTATTATGAGGTAACGTATGCATTGTATGAATATGTTTATGATATATGATGTATGACTATGATTCATGCTATCTGGAGTATCTTGATTGAGAAAATAAATCTCTATGTCATTGTGATTTTGATGTTTGATCTTGTCTTGGAGATGCTCAGCTGGGGATTTATGATTTCTGCTTGGGGATGAACAGTAACTTGATGTACCCTGACTGGGGATAAAAGATACTAATAAGCCATGCTGGAGGAGAGCAAAGTGTTGGAGAACCGGCAGTGTTGAAGACGTGAAATCCGTTGAGGAGCTAATATGTCTTCGAATATCTCATCCCTTGCTTGTCGGAGAAAGATGATTGAACTGGTCTGTGCCCTTTAAACTTGATATTCTTGATGGAATTGAATGATGGATGATCTGAACGAGACATAGTCGTACGCTTTAATCCTTAACTTTTGCCTAGGCCGCCCTTTCAGGTTTTCAGCCTATCAGGATACCCTTTTTTGCCCAAGTCGCCCTTTCGGGTTTTCAATCTTGCCGGGTGTACTTTTATATATATATATATATCCCTAAATTTTGCCCGAACCCTTTTGGTTCGCCGGGATGCCCTTACTTTTGCCTAGGTACGTCGACCTAGCGGGTCGTATTTATGCGTAGTATTTTTTTACTATGTCCGCGTTCACAGGATGTGGAAAGTCTTCGCCATCCATAGTAGTGAGTATCATTGCTCCTCCAGAGAATATCTTCTTGATTACGAACGGTCCTTCATATGTGGGCGTCCACTTGCCCCTAGGATCTCCTTGTGGTAGAATAATTCTCTTTATAACCAAGTCACCGGTCTGGTATGCTTGTTGCTTGACTTTCTTGTTAAATGCCTTGATCATACGTTTCTGATATAACTGTCCATGACAAACAGCCGCAATCCTCTTCTCGTCAATCAGGTTTATATGATCTAGTCGAGTCTGAATCCATTCGTCTCCGTCTAACTCTGCATCTTTCATGATCCTCAGAGATGGAATTTGAACTTCAATCGGTAATACATCTTCCATGCCATAGACTAGTAAGAACGGGGTTGCCCCAGTTGAGGAACGTGTCGAGGTACGGTAACCATGAAGAGCGAATGGTAACATCTCATGCCAATCTTTGTAAGTAACGGTCATCTTCTGTACAATCTTCTTTATGTTCTTATTGGCGGCCTCCACTGCGCCATTCATCTTTGGTCTGTAGGGAGAAGAGTTTTGATGCTTTATCTTGAACTGCGTGCAGAGTTCGGTAATCATCTTATTGTTCAAGTTGGTACCATTGTCTGTGATAATCCTTTCGGGAATGCCATACCGACAGATAAGATTGTGTTTAATGAATCGAGCCACCACATTCTTAGTAACGGAGGCAAATGAAGCAACTTCTACCCATTTGGTGAAGTAATCAATGGCCACGAGGATGAAACGATGTCCATTGGAAGCAGTAGGTTTGATTTCCCCGATCATATCAATGCCCCACATTGCAAAAGGCCAAGGAGCAGTCAAAACATTTAATGGAACTAGAGGTACGTGTACTTTGTCAGCATAGATCTGGCACTTGTGACAAGTTCTGGAATGCTGATGGCAGTCAGTTTCCATAGTGGACCAGTAATAACCCGCTCTCAGAATCTTTTTAGCCATAGTATGTCCACTAGAGTGAGTTCCAAAGGTACCGTCATGCATGTCTTCCATAATCTCTTCTGCTTCCTTCTTGTTCACACAACGAAGCAAAGTTGAATCATGATTACGCTTGTACAGAGTGCCATTGCTTAGGAAGAACTTGGAAGCAAACCTCCTTAAGAATTTCTTGTCATTGATAGGTGCCCCTTCAGGGTATTCCTGAGCTTCGAGATATCTTTTTACTTCATGAAACCATGGCTTTTCTTCAACCTCGTCAGTAACTATTTCGTAACAGTATGCCGGTTCATCATGTCTTTCAATAATAATTATAGGAGCCTCATTGTCCCATCTGACTTTGAACATGGATGATGTAATACGGTGAACTGACTTTTTATAATTGAAAAATGTCGCGGTTAAGCATGAGTCGCCACCGACTTTTATTTTATCCAAATTTAATCAGAAAGGCTAAAAGAACAGACAAAAACCTTTTTAAAAGAAAAACTGAGTTCGGGGGGTAATTATGCAAAGGGAAGGTGTAAGGCACCCTTTGCATCCATGGTTATCCATGGGCTCTTAACTTGCTTTGCTCTTTTTGTTTCAGAAATGTAGAAGAAGAAGATATGAACTTTAGCTCGTAAATGAGCGTAGCCATATTGAAGAATTTTGAGAAAGAATATTTGAAAATAGTTTAGAGCAAGGCAAAGCAATTTTAGAGCGATTTACCTTATATTTGAGAAAATCTGTTCTTTCAGCCTTTTTGGAGCGAAAGGGTCTATCCTTGCCATAAGAGGGCAGGAAGCCTTTCATTTGGAGGTTTAAGGGTCATCGAAATATCCTTTGCCATAAGATTGTCCCATGCCATAGAAGGGCAGGTAGTCTAAGGCAAGGATCAGAATAAGCCTTTTCGTAGGCAGCCAGAAGATACCTCAGCCTTTTCCGTAGGCAACATCCGAGGGTCGAGGTCATTTGTGTATCGAAGGCAGCATCATTAGGGTCGTGACCTTTTTTATCGAGGCAACACGGCTGAGGTATCCTCGAATTCGAGGGACATGGCTTATTCTGCAGAAAAACGAAGGCAACAGGCAACAGGCAACAGAGAGGGTTACCCAAAAGTGTGCGTGTGTGCACCAATCATGTGATTCAATTCAGGTTATATTATCTTGTGTTTAGTTATTCTAATTAATTTAGAGTTGCACTCCCTATTTTACTAACCACGCAGTACATAACAATATAAAGCAGTAAGGGGGCGGGAAATTGTAACCAGTGGATCCCAACAAAGGGGTTTGACACAAATAATAATAAAAATAAAATATAAAGGGGGTAAAATTTAGGGTTACCAAACTCATGGCTTTGGCAATCCACAAACCCTGAAAGAAAGAAAATAAAAAAACTGAGTGAGTGTATGGCTAATTCGAAGATAATCAGGATTAATTAAAAAATGAGAGGAAAATAAATTGATAAGGCATGCATAAATAATACTTAGCTTCGATTCGTATTTGATCTGATATGGTTAATAGGGCGCCTTTAAGGTTAACCCTGAAAAGAAACAAGGCAGAGAAAAATGAAGGCGGAACAAACCCTAATTCTAAAAGGAAACCAAATAGACTTTAAAACAAAAGGTACTTAGCTCTGGGTTTTTGATCAGGCGCGTAGTCGGAATGAACTCTATTGATAACCCTGAAAAAGGCATAAACAGAAAAGAAAATTTTTTAGTGTATTGGAATGTTCGTCGTAAACCCTAATGAGGGCACAAGTTAGTCATGGTTAATAGAACAAATAAAATCGAATTAATTAATTATTGGTTTTCAACCTAATTAATTAAATTGGTGAAAATAAGATTTCGATTAAATATATCACCTTAATATATTTTAATCAAATTATAAAGCAACTTACTTATACAAATAATTTATATAAATTAAAATCCATTGGAAATAATTAAAATTATTTAATAATAATAAAACAAATAAATAGTTATTTGTTTATTTATTTCATGTTAAAAAGAAAATTTCTATAAAAAAGATTTATGTATATATGTATAGAAAGGGCTCAAATAAAATATATGTGTATATATTAAATAAAAGGAATTGTGTAATAGAATGTAAAAAAAATTGAAGAATTCTTAGCTTTTGATTGTATATGGCGCGCTCTGGACGTCCATGGTAGACCTGCATATTGATGTGCATCAGATCTGATAACCTGTTCATCTATTGGTGGTGATTGACAGTGTGTGGTGGGCGTATGTGCATTCGCAAGCACTGGATTATACAGCAAGTTACTCCAAACGGAGAAGAAAAAATACTTGTGGAAGCCAAGTATCGAACCGGCTCCTTCATGCTCAAAGATTTAAGCGCTCCGTTCACCACTAGGCCATGCTTCACTTCCTGTTAACGAGACAACGCGCAAGTAATATATTCAAACATGAATTGATCAAAATTTTAAAACAGAATTCGCGCCAGGGACTTATCTTCTTCTTCGTGGGATTTGTCAAAAACACAGAACTTTTGGCAACGATTTTCCGTGTTGCCATAGACCCTGCACATTCGATTCTAACCAAAAACAGCGGATAAATAAAATATAAAGACATGAATTAACCATAAATCTCCTTCTAAATCCATTGGTGGCCACGGTTTGGACTGATTTTGCCTCAAACTAAAATCCCTAATTTAAAGTCCACAAACCCTAACAATGGTGAAGCGATATACATGCGTCAAAGCTTAAATCAAACCATCCAGAACTCGTCGAAACACATTCATGATTACAAATATATGTTCAAAACAGATTAAATATGCACATATGTATGAGTTTGATTCGGAAGAATTTCAAGGCAAACCGTGAGTCTATGGAGATGTTTCTGGACTCGTTTCTCGAAGGTAAAGGTCTGGATCGCTTCCAAATAATTGCAAGGACGTGTTAGGATCGATTAGATGCTTTGGATTTGCTTAAAACTCCGAATTCAATCTTTGAATTTCTTGGAACTTTGAACTCGGTTTTGCGACTCTTGTGCTGCCGGATTCTCCTCTCCCAGGGGTCTGCAATTGCTCACTATTTATCATAGAATGGATTAGGTTAACAAACTTGGAGCAAATCTGTTAGAATCTTTTGATTGGGAATTATGAAAATTTGATTGGAATTTGGTTCATGATCTTTCCAATTTTGGCCAATCTTGATCTAATCTCCTCTCAATTTTTCCAAAACAATTGTCACGAAATTTGCACTAGATATTGGATATTTGGATGATTATATTTGATTAGAATCAAAGCAAATCAAATTTCTTTTGTATTTTCCTTTTAATTACTTGATTAAATTGATTTTAATGAATAAAAATTCACATAAAAATCAAATAATCTCAAATAAATCGTGGCAATCAGATTAGGTCTCCTTGATGTCTTGAGGAACAAGATTGGGCCATAAAACTTGGGCCTCTTTTGCAAAAGAAATCAATTTGAGGCCCTTTATTCCATTTTTTCCTTCTCAAATTTGTCCAACTTTGACATGGCGTATCTCCCTCAATTTTTGAGGTATGGAGGTGTTCTAAGACTTTTTAGAAACCTTAGAGAGTCCTCTAACCAGTTTCTTTGGTCTCATATCAAAATGATTTTCCATGCTCATTTTATGTCCTTTTGAAAAAAAGTGTCTTTTTGTTGACTTTTAAAAAGGACCTATAATGTTTTGATCCATATCTCTTAAATGAAGCATTTTTAGACTTGGCATGTGAGAGACAAAATTGTAGAGAATCAAATTTCCTTCAAAATGAGCTTTGGATGGAAATTTTCTGATGTTCCATGTAGGAGTTATGGCTGGTCAAAGTTCAGTTGACTTTTCCTGCACAAAACCCTAATTTAGAAACTTTTTGATTTGTTGATTTTTGATCTTTCCTTGATGAACCATGATCAATTCTTGATCAAATGGTGAATGATACTTCAATATGAGGATCTTGACAAAATAATCAGGAATTTTGACTTTGCTTTGACCACAGTTGACTTTTTAGGTCAACTAGTCGACTATTGATTTTCTGAATTTTTGAGTGACCAGAGATTTGAGATAGGCCTTGATACCTGTCATGGAGGTAGTGTGAGATATTTTGGGCCATATGAGATGCCTTGGAGCCATTGATTCACTGATTTTCCTTTGAATACACCAAACCCTAGTTTCAGAGCCTTGCATAGGAGAGTGTGCCTAGGAACTTTGTGTATTGATTTGAATTTGAATAAGAGAAATAATATGGGCAAATTTTGGGGTATGACAGCTGCCCCTGTTCAATTATCTTAAACCTGAAGATGTAGAGTGGTTCGTATGCCAGTCGGTCTCTGAAGGTGGAAGATGATTGAACACTAGAATACCCAGGAATTTGCCCTAGCTGCTGATGAAAGGATTTTGTCAGAGATGGGCTTAAAGATGCCATCCGATTTGATATACTTGAGAGTCAGAATGTGTCGTACGTTAGACTGTTTCTGAGGAATAGACTTAGGTTGAGTCGTACGTTAGACTGGGTCTAGTTTGCACCAACAGATGTCTGGAAAACCGTGCGTTAGGTCGAAGAATAAATCGTGCGTTAGACTATTCTCAATTGCATCCTCAGATGTCTAGAAAACCGTATGTCAGGTTGATGGATGAGTCGTGCGTTAGACTAATCCAAATTGCATCCTCAGATGTCTGGAATGCCGTGCGTTAGGCTGATGGATGAGTCGTGCGTTAGACTAATCCAAATTGCATCTTCAGATGTCTGGAATGCCGTGCGTTAGGCTGAAATTTTTTGTATTGAGGAATATTTGTTGGAAATGGGCTTAAAGATGCCATCCAGATGTCGAGACTGAAGTGTTTGAGAAGTAGTTGTTTGAATGTTGATCGTATAGTAGATGAATTAGATTTTTGGAGAGTTGGTCGTGTCAGCACCGTTCGTAGTAACTGAATTAAACTTTGGAAGATGATCGTGTCTACACCGTTCGTGATGATAGAATTAGACCTCTTATCGTGTCAGCACCGTTCGTAGTAACTGAATTAGACTTTAGAAACAGTTGATCGTGTCCACACCGTTCGTGATGACGGAATTAGATCTCTGAGAGTTGATCGTGTCAGTACCGTTCGTAGTAACCGAATTAGATCTTGGAGAGATAATCGTGTCTACATCGTTCGTGATGATAGAATTAGATTCTCTTGTCGTGTCAGCACTGTTCGTAGTAACTGAATTAGACTGGGAAGGTCAGTGATCGTGTCTACACCGTTCGTGATGATAGAATTAGATCTCTGAGAGTTGACCGTGTCAGTACCGTTCGTAGTAACTGAATTAGATCTTTGAAAATGATCGTGTCATTACCGTTCGTGGTAAATGAATTAGATCTTCGAGCGTTGACCGTGTCAGTACCATTCATAGTAGCTGAATTAGATCTTGGAAAGTTGGAGATTTCGTTCATTCGTCTGTACCTGTATTCTGCAATAGGTATAAAAATATTTTTTTATGCAATGTCATGATGTATGTGTTATGTAATGAGTCCCTCAAAATAAATGAGAAACTTTGTATGTTATGCATGAGTTCAGTATGTATGTGATGTATGACTATGTTTATGATTTATGGTATGCAAACATGATTTATGTTTTCTTAGTCGAGAGAATAGATCTCCAGGTCTCTGTGATTTTGATGTTTGATTTCGTCTTGAAAGATGCTCAGCTGGGGATTTATGATTTCTGCTTGGAGATGATCAGTGACTTGATGTTCCCTGATTGGTGATAAAGATATTGATAAATCGTGTTGGAGGAGAGCGACAGTGTTGAAGATGTAAACTCTGTTGGGCAGCCATGTCTCTATCGGGAGCGTTTGAAGATATCTTCTTAATGATTACTCTGTGGGGATATGATCTTGTGAACCCGGCTTTGTGGGGATACATGGGTGAAAGTTGCCCCCAATATTATAGTAACTACTACTTGATTTAGGACACGTCACTTAAAATGTCAAACTGGACTTGTATAGATTTGCCCCTGCTAGTAGGGACTTTGGAAAGATTCGCCTCGCGAGGACTTTATGAGATATGCACTATGGGCGTCATGCCCCTCGTAATCATAGGCCCAGGACGATGCCCCATGTTGATTGGAAATAGATTCAGATTTACTTGGATGCATGCCCCTGATTATTTTTGGCATCCTTGAGAGATTCTTGGAATCTTGACTGGATTGCCCCAGATTGATTGAGCAAAACGTGTCATGCCCCTTGTATTCGTAGGAGACATTGTGTCTTGGAGTAATCTTGTCTGTCGGGATAACTTTCAGTCATTAGTTGTACCCTGTGCAAGTTCTTTCTGATGCTAACATTTGAAATTATGTAGCAGAATATGCTTAATAATGAATTCATGAGATGCAATGTATATGTCTGTCTTGAGTTTTTTGAAAAACATTAAAACCAGAGATGTAAAAGCGTGATATTTGTAAAAACATGAGGTTTATGAAAATGAAGTATCAACTCAGCGTTTGTGGTAAACCTTAAGGAGTCGGGATACCTTTGTTGTGACAGTATGCTTTCGAACTAACCATGATTCAGTTAGGACTTTCAAGGGTTGTAACGTGGCTTGGTTCACGGTTTTAAGAAACAAAGGATAAAGGCTCAAAATTTGATTGTACCCACCCCTCTTCGTGATGATCTTCAATCCTAAGCTCAATTGATTCGACTTATGCATTCAGGTTCCAAGAGACTTTTGGATTTGCACCTTTGATAATGATGATGGTTCACAAGCAGAGAGAACTTTTGAGATGGCAGTCACTTCTTCCTTTTGGTAGTTACAACATTGTGTTGTTCAGGAATTTATTGACTTCTCTTTTTTTCATCTTTTTGATATCCCTAACTTTTGCCTGAACCGTCTATCTTGAGCTTACAGTCAGCGGGATGCCTTGATTTTTGCCTAAGTCACCTTTTTGATTTTTGACTTAGCAGGCTTTTCTTTGTATATGTTTTTTTCCATCATTTTTTTTGTGAAAGATATTGACTGCCTTGCTTAATGTTTGATGAACCATTATTGGTTTTGATTAACATCTCCAACACTTCTTTGATGTGTGCGGATGAACGCTTGTGATTAAAATCTTTGTTGAAAGGTGTATTGAGTGATTCTCTTGAAATAGAATGCACCGCCAAATTAACTGAGGACTACCCTGCCCCAGGTTATGATCAAGGGTTTTAATTTAGTACAAGAAAGAAACTTCTACTTCTTAGGCTCAAAAGGGTTAACAAGGGATTAACATCCTTATATCTCCACTGTTTAGGAATTGAAACAATGCCTGTACATCGTCAGCATAGTCCGCTCAAAAGCATACTGTATGAGGTTGCGGTATCGTTTTCGTCATCCTCCCTCAAAAGGTATACAACTTTAGCAGGAGTTGAGTAAACGTAAAACATATGCAAAGTAAATACGCAATTTAAAATGAGTGATAACGAAATAATGCACTCAAGACAATCATATGCAATGCACTGATGATGATTATTAAAACAGATAATGTCTATCATGATTCAAATGTTTAAACAAACAGAAAAGAAACTTGCAAATGAAAGTAGATCTAATGCTCCAAAAGTTCTTCCGTCTAGACGTCAATCAATCATGTCATGACTAGGCATAGGAGCAGTGATCACCACAGGGGTTTCAGGAGGGTTGGATTTGATTTTTCCGTTATTGACCAAATCTTGAATCTTATTCTTTAATGTCCAGCAATTGTTTGTGTAATGTCCAAGACTGTTGGAATGGTACGCGCACCTCGCATTGGGTTTATAGTAGGTGTTAGAATTCGTTGGCTCGATTGCCCTGAGCATCTGGATCATATGAGTGAATTGATTGTTGTGACTCAGTTGTCGTGATTCCATTATCGTGACTCAGTTGTCGTGACTTTGTTGTCGTGACTTAACTGTCGTGACTCAGTTGTCATGATTCCATTATCGTGACTCCGTTGTCGTGATTCCATTATCGTGACTCAGTTGTCGTGATTCCATTATCGTGACTCAGTTGTCGTGACTTTGTTTTCGTGACTCAGTTGTCATGATTCCATTATCGTGACTCAGTTGTCGTGACTTTGTTGTCGTGACTCAGTTGTCATGATTCCATTATCGTGGTTTTTTCTGATTTGAATGTCATGATTAAATCTTTAATCGCACGCTTCAGCAGTCTACCATCCTTTACACCATAACCAGGATTTTTCGAATAATAAGCGCATCTCGCGTTATAATTGTACCCCAAGAATATGAGTGCCTTTAATTCTTTTTGCCCCTTGGACAAGTTTAGGATCAAATCTTGAAACTGGGCATTCTAAGCTTGAAGATCTTTGACTGATTGCTCGAGATTCATGATGCTGAAATAAACAGCGAGGAGATGAGAAACCTGTGGTGGAAACCTGTGATGCAATGTTATGAATGCAGATGCAATATTTTCAAGGATCTCCGGAAATTTAGTTAGCAACGTAAAAAATGATTTGGTCGCTTCTTCGTTTGAAGAACTCTGATTCTTGGATGTTCTTCTATGGGAATCCAGCTCACCATATCCAGTGGGTCATAGCCTCTGATTCGGGATACCTGTGAATTTGAAGGTACATGGCTAGAGAAAAATAAATCCTCTTGCCCCTTGCTAGATACAAGGTCTCTGAATTGGAAGATATGTGGCGAGAGGAAAGTAAATCCTCTTGCCCCTTGATAGGTACTGTGTCTTTGAATTGGAAGACGAATGGCCAGAGGAAAATAAATCCTCTTGCCCCTTGCTAGGAATTCAGTCCTTGATAAGAGCACCTGAAATTGTGCGCCCTAAATTCCTAAGATCCTTGAAAGGGTTGGTTAATCATGTTATGCTTATGATGTCATGATGTCATGATGCCAAGTAATTAACAAACACAAGCAAGTCACACAATTGCCTTAAGGGTAGGCTTGCATGACGTTCATAGGTATGTACCCTCCCTCCTTTCGTTTAGTGGGTTCAACCTGTCTTAAAAGTAACCAGGTTCTATGGTGCTCATATCCTTGATCTTTCTCGTGGGCATTGTCTCAACATAGCGCACAATCGGCCAGCCAAAAACATCCCTTGAGTCTAATCTCAATGAGTGTAGCATCGAGTATCAACCGGCTTTAGTCAGGAATCCAAAGCCAGCCATCTCGCTACTTCTTATAAGCCAAAGTCAAGTTCGACTAAAGTTCTAGGGGCGAATTAGTGCTCATGACACCACGCGGTAGCCAAATGTCTCCTCGATCAAATTCAAGGGCCATCAGGACAAACCAAAGTGTCACACTAACGGTGGCCACCAGTTCAACCATAACGATACATGTCGTACAGTCTCCCTGATCTCATGCCACATACCTAAGGTACTCAGATCCGGGTTAGGATCTTTCACACAACAGAATACCCAAAACAGCCCTGCAAAAGTAAAGCAAGCAAAACAAACAATAGAAAACATTTAAGTGAATCCTAAACTTTTAAGGTAACCCCTCTTTTATTCGAAAGCTTCCCCAGCAGAGTCGCCAGTTCTGTAATACGGTGAACTGACTTTTTATAATTGAAAAATGTCGCGGTTAAGCATGAGTCGCCACCGACTTTTATTTTATCCAAATTTAATCAGAAAGGCTAAAAGAACAGACAAAAACCTTTTTAAAAGAAAAACTGAGTTCGGGGGGTAATTATGCAAAGGGAAGGTGTAAGGCACCCTTTGCATCCATGGTTATCCATGGGCTCTTAACTTGCTTTGCTCTTTTTGTTTCAGAAATGTAGAAGAAGAAGATATGAACTTTAGCTCGTAAATGAGCGTAGCCATATTGAAGAATTTTGAGAAAGAATATTTGAAAATAGTTTAGAGCAAGGCAAAGCAATTTTAGAGCGATTTACCTTATATTTGAGAAAATCTGTTCTTTCAGCCTTTTTGGAGCGAAAGGGTCTATCCTTGCCATAAGAGGGCAGGAAGCCTTTCATTTGGAGGTTTAAGGGTCATCGAAATATCCTTTGCCATAAGATTGTCCCATGCCATAGAAGGGCAGGTAGTCTAAGGCAAGGATCAGAATAAGCCTTTTCGTAGGCAGCCAGAAGATACCTCAGCCTTTTCCGTAGGCAACATCCGAGGGTCGAGGTCATTTGTGTATCGAAGGCAGCATCATTAGGGTCGTGACCTTTTTTATCGAGGCAACACGGCTGAGGTATCCTCGAATTCGAGGGACATGGCTTATTCTGCAGAAAAACGAAGGCAACAGGCAACAGGCAACAGAGAGGGTTACCCAAAAGCGTGCGTGTGTGCACCAATCATGTGATTCAATTCAGGTTATATTATCTTGTGTTTAGTTATTCTAATTAATTTAGAGTTGCACTCCCTATTTTACTAACCACGCAGTACATAACAATATAAAGCAGTAAGGGGGCGGGAAATTGTAACCAGTGGATCCCAACAAAGGGGTTTGACACAAATAATAATAAAAATAAAATATAAAGGGGGTAAAATTTAGGGTTACCAAACTCATGGCTTTGGCAATCCACAAACCCTGAAAGAAAGAAAATAAAAAAACTGAGTGAGTGTATGGCTAATTCGAAGATAATCAGGATTAATTAAAAAATGAGAGGAAAATAAATTGATAAGGCATGCATAAATAATACTTAGCTTCGATTCGTATTTGATCTGATATGGTTAATAGGGCGCCTTTAAGGTTAACCCTGAAAAGAAACAAGGCAGAGAAAAATGAAGGCGGAACAAACCCTAATTCTAAAAGGAAACCAAATAGACTTTAAAACAAAAGGTACTTAGCTCTGGGTTTTTGATCAGGCGCGTAGTCGGAATGAACTCTATTGATAACCCTGAAAAAGGCATAAACAGAAAAGAAAATTTTTTAGTGTATTGGAATGTTCGTCGTAAACCCTAATGAGGGCACAAGTTAGTCATGGTTAATAGAACAAATAAAATCGAATTAATTAATTATTGGTTTTCAACCTAATTAATTAAATTGGTGAAAATAAGATTTCGATTAAATATATCACCTTAATATATTTTAATCAAATTATAAAGCAACTTACTTATACAAATAATTTATATAAATTAAAATCCATTGGAAATAATTAAAATTATTTAATAATAATAAAACAAATAAATAGTTATTTGTTTATTTATTTCATGTTAAAAAGAAAATTTCTATAAAAAAGATTTATGTATATATGTATAGAAAGGGCTCAAATAAAATATATGTGTATATATTAAATAAAAGGAATTGTGTAATAGAATGTAAAAAAAATTGAAGAATTCTTAGCTTTTGATTGTATATGGCGCGCTCTGGACGTCCATGGTAGACCTGCATATTGATGTGCATCAGATCTGATAACCTGTTCATCTATTGGTGGTGATTGACAGTGTGTGGTGGGCGTATGTGCATTCGCAAGCACTGGATTATACAGCAAGTTACTCCAAACGGAGAAGAAAAAATACTTGTGGAAGCCAAGTATCGAACCGGCTCCTTCATGCTCAAAGATTTAAGCGCTCCGTTCACCACTAGGCCATGCTTCACTTCCTGTTAACGAGACAACGCGCAAGTAATATATTCAAACATGAATTGATCAAAATTTTAAAACAGAATTCGCGCCAGGGACTTATCTTCTTCTTCGTGGGATTTGTCAAAAACACAGAACTTTTGGCAACGATTTTCCGTGTTGCCATAGACCCTGCACATTCGATTCTAACCAAAAACAGCGGATAAATAAAATATAAAGACATGAATTAACCATAAATCTCCTTCTAAATCCATTGGTGGCCACGGTTTGGACTGATTTTGCCTCAAACTAAAATCCCTAATTTAAAGTCCACAAACCCTAACAATGGTGAAGCGATATACATGCGTCAAAGCTTAAATCAAACCATCCAGAACTCGTCGAAACACATTCATGATTACAAATATATGTTCAAAACAGATTAAATATGCACATATGTATGAGTTTGATTCGGAAGAATTTCAAGGCAAACCGTGAGTCTATGGAGATGTTTCTGGACTCGTTTCTCGAAGGTAAAGGTCTGGATCGCTTCCAAATAATTGCAAGGACGTGTTAGGATCGATTAGATGCTTTGGATTTGCTTAAAACTCCGAATTCAATCTTTGAATTTCTTGGAACTTTGAACTCGGTTTTGCGACTCTTGTGCTGCCGGATTCTCCTCTCCCAGGGGTCTGCAATTGCTCACTATTTATCATAGAATGGATTAGGTTAACAAACTTGGAGCAAATCTGTTAGAATCTTTTGATTGGGAATTATGAAAATTTGATTGGAATTTGGTTCATGATCTTTCCAATTTTGGCCAATCTTGATCTAATCTCCTCTCAATTTTTCCAAAACAATTGTCACGAAATTTGCACTAGATATTGGATATTTGGATGATTATATTTGATTAGAATCAAAGCAAATCAAATTTCTTTTGTATTTTCCTTTTAATTACTTGATTAAATTGATTTTAATGAATAAAAATTCACATAAAAATCAAATAATCTCAAATAAATCGTGGCAATCAGATTAGGTCTCCTTGATGTCTTGAGGAACAAGATTGGGCCATAAAACTTGGGCCTCTTTTGCAAAAGAAATCAATTTGAGGCCCTTTATTCCATTTTTTCCTTCTCAAATTTGTCCAACTTTGACATGGCGTATCTCCCTCAATTTTTGAGGTATGGAGGTGTTCTAAGACTTTTTAGAAACCTTAGAGAGTCCTCTAACCAGTTTCTTTGGTCTCATATCAAAATGATTTTCCATGCTCATTTTATGTCCTTTTGAAAAAAAGTGTCTTTTTGTTGACTTTTAAAAAGGACCTATAATGTTTTGATCCATATCTCTTAAATGAAGCATTTTTAGACTTGGCATGTGAGAGACAAAATTGTAGAGAATCAAATTTCCTTCAAAATGAGCTTTGGATGGAAATTTTCTGATGTTCCATGTAGGAGTTATGGCTGGTCAAAGTTCAGTTGACTTTTCCTGCACAAAACCCTAATTTAGAAACTTTTTGATTTGTTGATTTTTGATCTTTCCTTGATGAACCATGATCAATTCTTGATCAAATGGTGAATGATACTTCAATATGAGGATCTTGACAAAATAATCAGGAATTTTGACTTTGCTTTGACCACAGTTGACTTTTTAGGTCAACTAGTCGACTATTGATTTTCTGAATTTTTGAGTGACCAGAGATTTGAGATAGGCCTTGATACCTGTCATGGAGGTAGTGTGAGATATTTTGGGCCATATGAGATGCCTTGGAGCCATTGATTCACTGATTTTCCTTTGAATACACCAAACCCTAGTTTCAGAGCCTTGCATAGGAGAGTGTGCCTAGGAACTTTGTGTATTGATTTGAATTTGAATAAGAGAAATAATATGGGCAAATTTTGGGGTATGACAGATGACATAGTAGCCAATGCGTCTGCCAATTGATTCTCCTCTCGGGGAATGTGTTCAAAAGTAATCTCTTCGAAGTGTGGGATCAAAGATAGCACCAAATCTTTGTAAGGCATGAGATTAGGAGGCATCGTGTCCCATTCTCCTTTGATCTGACTAATTACTAGGGCCGAATCCCCATATACTTCCAAGAACTTGATTCTTAGGTCAATAGCAGCTCTAAGACCCAAGATACACGCTTCATACTCAGCCATATTGTTGGTACAATCGAAACATAGTCTTGTTGTGAACGGGGCGTGTCCACCTGCAGGAGAGATAATCATAGCGCCAATACCATTACCAAGTGCGTTCGAAGCTCCGTCAAAAACCATGGTCCATCGGGATCCTGGCTCAGGTCCTTCATCCGGACCAGGTTGTTTATAATCAGTAACAAGCATAACATCTTCATCTGGGAATTCAAAACTCATAGATTGATAGTCGTCTACAGCTTGCTGGGCCAAATGATCTGCTAACACACTTCCTTTGATTGCCTTCTATGTTGTATACTGGATGTCGTACTCTGTTAATATCATTTGCCATCTTGCTATTTGTCCTGAGAGAGCGGGTTTCTCGAACACATGCATTTGCATAAGTCGAGTCACATTTGAATTGCATTGAATGTGTTTGAGTTGTTGGTATGACGAGATGTTTGTTGTGACGTGATGAAATTAAAATTGTGGTTTGGAATACATTATCGTAATTGATTAATAACATTATGGCCATTAAGGAAATTACTTTGTGATGAAATGTTATAAGATGATATGTATTGAGAAGTGGTGAGCTATGTATGATCTTTTCTTTGCTTTGAAAATTATCATACATTCCTTTATACTGTTTGATATTTCACCCCTTCTGTTTGAATGTTACCCTTTGTTGGTAACGTGCAGGTAACGACGTGAAGTAGTTGTTTACCTTATAGCTCGATTCAGTGTGTCTATGCTCTGATACGTAGCACTCGGGGAACATTTATTTGTCTGGATTATGTCGTTATGCCTTGTTGTATTTTGTTGTTGTTCTCTTTATTTTGAGACATGTTGGATATTTTTGCCATGTTGGCAAAGATGTTATGATTTGGATTATGTTGGTATTGAATTCTGTTGCGATATTATGAATTATTTCTGGTTGAACATTTAATGAAGTACGCTTCCTCCATTATACGTGTTATGTATCTATGATCATGAGCATGATATTGTAATGTGTTCTTAATTGATAAATGTGACGCCTCAAATATGATGTTGATTTGAAATTGTTTGTACTCTGATTTCTTATTAAATTGCGGGGTAGATTTGGGGTGTTACAGTATCCAGTAATGCTTAAGATCTTTTAGTAGATTAAACTCTCGAACTCCCTTATAAAAGGAAAATGAAGTTTCAAGCTAACATCCATGAAAACAACAAAAAATGGAGAGAAGCGATTAGTCTTCCTTCCAAATACAAACTAGCAAAGAGAAGCAATTAATCTTCCTTCCAAACAAGAACTTGAAGCGGTTAGTCCCCAAGCTAAACCTCTATTTTCTAAAAACTTATCTCGAACCAACTTTTATATGGATAACCACAAACCAAACCAGTGTTTTGATATGGATAACCACAAACCAATATAAGATTTTAAACCTGACTTATCTCGAACCAAATTGAGCTTTTGAATCGGGCTTACCTCATGAACCGAGTTAAGATTTTGAACCGAACTGATCTTGAACCGATTGAGATTTTGAACCGGGTTGATCTCAAATAGAAGTAAGCTTTTAAAATAGGCCGAGCTTACGAACCGAACTAGAGACTTAGAAGCTAAATCCCCAAACCAAAGTTTCTAAAGGGTTTAGCTTTTAATTGCAAAAAATGGTTCCCCATTCGCCCCGTTTTTGACGATGACAACACATATCTCAGGGAGATAGTAAAAGAAACAAACAAAAATATATTTGGAGTGGTTAAAATCCCTCTTAATTAAGTAGAAAGTATATTGTACTCTCACTTAGAGTATATTTCTCCTCCTTTGTCACAATCAAAAAGTCGAGTAAAAGATGCATTGAGAGAATTTAAATATGCAAACATAAGCATTTAGAAAATCATACTGGAATTAAAGTACAAAAAGCAAGAAATTGTAGAAATCAAGAGTAGTGCAAAAAAAAAAAAGGAAAACAAACACACTTAGAAACTAAGACACATAAGTGAGACTATTCTTCGCCATAAGCATCATCATTCCTTGTGATGATATTTTTTTATTTCTTAGACATTTTTGGCTATATTCTGGCATATTTCCATGACCTTGTTAATTTCTATATCTTCTCCCCCTTTGACAAAATTAAAAACGTGGGTAGAAGATGAATTGCAAGAGTTTGAATATGCAAACATAAGCATTTAGAAACATCACACTTTATTAATTCAAATCATAGTGGAATTGAAGTACAAAAAGTATGAAATTGCATAAATTAAGATTAGTGTGAAAAACAAGAAAACAAACACACTTAGAAAGTATGACACATAAGCGAGACTATTCTTTGCCATACATGTCATCATTCCATGTGATGATCTTTTTATCTCTTCAACATCTTTGGCTATATTCTGGAAAATTTTCATGACCTTGTTAATTGTTATGTCTTCTCATTCATCTAGGTCTTTTTCTTCAACTACTGAGTCATCCTTTAATTTTTCATGTTTGATGAGAACCTTCATATCTCTAAGGGCGGTGTAGTTGATCTTGTTGGATGAGTCTATAGTTTCTCCCATGATATCGTCGTTGAATGTTCCTAGGAGTTTAGTGATCATTGCTCCATAGGGAGGTCCTGCTAAATGGTATTCCTTAGAGTTAATCATAAGGAATCTATAAAAGTTAACTAAAAAAGACTTAATCATGTTCCATAGATTTTATCTCGAGAGTATCCAGTATTGCTTAAGAGATTTTGGCATGTTAAACTTTTGAATTATCTTATACAAGGAAAAATGAAGTTTCAGGCTAAATTCCCACCAAACAATTAAAAATGGAGAGAAGCAAATAGTTTTTCTTCCAAACACGAACGTGCAAAGAGAAGAAATTAGTCTTCCATCCATGAACTTGAAGTAGTTGGTCCCCAAGATAAACCTATATTTTTTAGGGACTTATCTCGAACTAAGTTGAGCTTTTGACCAGACTGAACTCACAAATTGAATAGGGGTTTTGATTAGGATAACCATAGACTAATATGAGATTTTAAACCAGGCTTATCTCGAACCTAAATGAGCTTTTGAATCAGGCTTAACTCATGAACCAAATAGAGATTTTGAATCGAAGTGATCTCGAACTGATTGAGATTTTGAACCAGGCTGATCCCGAACTGAAGTAAGATTTTAAAACAATTTGAACTTACAAACTGAATCGGGAACTTAGAAGTTGAATCCCCAAACCAAAGCTTTTAAAGGGTTTGGGTTTTAACCAAAATAAACACTCCCTTAAGAATAAATTATTCAACCAAGATAAAATATTCCTTGGTAAATTTACAATAATACCATTTCCAGAATACAACAATTCCTCACTAAACAATAGACTTTCTCGAAAGTGCTATAACTAATTTTAAGTGATTGGTCAAGATATCTCTCTATTCTAAACAAACCTATCTATGAGAATCTAGTTAAAGACTTTTGGAAACATGCATCTCTTAACCCTGAAGAGAACTCCATCAAATCCTTCATATTTGATATTTCAATCACCATCAATTGTTTCTCATTTGTTCTTGCAACTGGATGTGAGAACCTAGGGATTCCTGTTAACTCTTTTGAAACTCAATTCATTGATCCTGAGAAGTTGAAATCTCTTCATGATGTTTCACTAGGATATAACCCAACTGTTCCTGAAAGTCTCTTGCCCATTCCAAAAACTTGGTTCAATCTTGTTAAATCAAATTTCCTTCCCATAAGAGAAAACCAAGACATCCTAACATATGGAGATCAAGCTTTTATCTATCTTTTGATGAATAACATGCGCATTAATCTAACTCAATCTATGTTTAATCACCTATGGAACTCAATCTCCATTTCCAGAAATCGTGCTAAGTCCTATATTACTTTTGGAAGAATTCTGTCAGAAATCTTCATTCGAGAAGATATTGTAGAGCTCATCAAAGATATGATAGAAGAATATGAAATTGGAACCCACCCTGAAAACATTTTATTGTGGACTAAGGGTAACTTCTTTAGAAATTAATAAAACCAAGCTAATGTATGCCCTTTTTCCTAAATAAAGATATTTGCATTACACTTTACATTTTCATCCTGATTTCTTAGGCATTATTTTTAGAGGTGAGACATTCTGATTTCTAAAAGCATAAGCCATGTCAAAACTTTGTCTTGTGTAAAAAATTAAACTATCTGTGTTAAAGAATCAAAAGATTTGAAGATTAAGAAAAAACAGGGACATGATCCTGAAATCATAAATAAAACATCCTGCAAATCAGAAGCTCATGATATTAAAACCTCTTTTAGCAAAGACATGTGTTTAAATAAACACGTGTTCAAATCTTCCTGAAAAAGCACATGTGGTCAAACTCCTTAGACAAAAATTCTAGGAAACTGTTCCAAATCTCCTGAAACTCGTCAACCCTATTGAAACAGTCGAATTCAATTAATGTTTGGAAATAATGAATCCTTAATTCACTGTGTTTGCTCCTTCTCAGTAAAGACTGTCTCAACCTCTATAAATTTGAAACCCTAGGATTCTCATCACTCAACTTCCATTCCTTCTTAGACCTGCTTTTCGAACTAACACATCAAAATTCATCCTCAATGGACTTTGAATCTCGTCTAATCATCATTCAAAGAACAATACATAGGTTTAGCTGAAAGGAATGATTATTTTATGAGTCTTCTGGAGAGGAAAGGATGGTTCAATTATGTTGTTCTTCTAAATGGTCCTATTTCCACAAACCTCGTAAAAACCTTATGGATGGAAGCATCCATCAGCGAAGATCACCGCAACATCACAGCCAAAATCTATGGTATTGTGTTTATTATCATGGAAGAATCCATTGTTGAAACTATAGGATATGCTCTTAATCCTTCTGCTATCAGTCTCGGGTCGTTTGACCGTTGGAATGCTAACCATACTATGAGTAGAAATATCAGACGCATCATCAACAATGCAGAACTTCTGACTCATTTCAGACAAGTTTTGCTTAGGTTTGTCTTGTCTAACATAACACCTAGAGGGAACTTTCACCAAATCCTATCAAATAGAGATCGTTTCTTCATTCATCGACTCGAAAAGGTTCGTCCACTGCATCTTCCAAATATCATCTTCTGTCATCTCAAAGAATCTCTCACTACCTTTGGATGTGGCCAAAGCATTCACATTCCTTATGGAAGAATTCTATCCGCTCTGTTTGTATCTGTTGAATTAGTTCAGATCATCCGAAATGCAGAGTTTGAGGACAATGATGACATTCTCTTGGAAGAAGAGTGTGAACCATTATATGCTTAGATGTATGTAGCTTTCTCTATTGTAGTTTTTGGTCAAGTTATTATTTGCATTAATCTACAATGAAAATTTGTGTTCTGTTTAACTTTTTATGATCTTTGCCAAAATGTCTGAATTCTGATAAACAAACATATAAACGTGAAATTAAAAGATATATATCTAAAAGAAGGTGAAAACTTGAAAAATAGATATTCTGGAATTATAACATGTTCTGAAATAATATTCTGACTTGACACAAATGAAACTAAAATTCTGAATACATTCCTAACTTATGTACCAGAAGTATTTGCTTTACAGGAAATTTTAAAACCTAAAAGAATTCTCTGATAGAACTTCTGAGAAAATGCACGCATACCCAACTAAACAAATATCAATCTTCTGAAAAGACAAAGAAGAAACTATTTCAGGGGGAGCTATATTTCATAAATTAATTCATTGGACAATCTAGTTCAGGGGGAGCTTCTGAAATAAAGTTTACATGATTATCAAACTCAGGGGGAGTAATTTAACTTAATCTCATTAAAGTCGTATCTAACCATCTTAGAAGCTTTTTTTATTATGACAAAAAGGGGGAGAAAAGAAAAAGCTTAGATTTTGATGAATAAATCAGTTGCTTGATTGAACATGAAAAGTGAGATGAAGTTTACTTGCTTAATTATTATCCTCTCATAAAATTGTTCAATCAAAATACATGTTTTTGTCATCATCAAAAAGGGGGAGATTGTTAGAACAAGATTGAGAATCTATGTTCAGAATCTGATTTTGATGATAACAAGCATATATTTTGTGAGTAACAATTTTATTACTAATGGTTTCATTTAGTGTGTAGATATTATGCTATAAACCTTATACATGATTCATCAGAAAAAGAGTACAATGACTACATCAGAAACTGGCTCAGATATGAAATCAAACATCCATAAGATTAACGAAGCTAAACATCATTCATCAGATGTTCTGATTAAGAATACATCAAACAAGCCAAGATCAGCAAATCAGAAGTAAAGAAGCAACAATGAAGAACAAGACCATTCAGAAGAATATGCAACAACAACAGTATCACAAGAAGCTAGATTTCAACAAGATAATCTTCAAAGAAATACCAACGTTACATACAACAAACACAGAATCAGAAAGTACAATCAGAAGCTTCAAAGGAATATCAATATACATGAAGATCCGTTACAGCAAGAAGATCACATGAATAGAAGATCAGAAGTTCTGATAGAGTAACGCAATGACATATAAAATGCAAACAACAATAGAGTCACTTGTGAACCAATGAAGAATCTACAGCTCAGGATACAGAATAAATAAAATACAAAGAGCTTAGAATCAAAGGGAGAGCCATTAGAAACTTCATCACATGCAAAATGGTTACAACATTTAAAAGGAACAACTCCCAAGGTTAAAAGAAGAAGCAAGCTACATGCAGCGTATTGGAAAGACAAGCTTAACCAAAATAAGCACGCCATCAACTATAATCATCATGGTGAGGATAAGGTTCTACCAAGAACAACACATGTCACAAAAGGCTCAATCTAGACGAAGCATTCAAAGCAGCATTCAAACAAATCTCAACGGCTAGATTCCAACGGTAACATACCAAGCTCTATAAATAGATCAAACTTCAGACTTGAAAGTATGCGTTCATGTATGCATCTAAGTATGCGTCTAGAATGAGCATCAGAGTATGTATCCAGGATACATCTACAGAGTGAAGAACAAGAAATATATTAGGATAAAATCTGTAGTGAGAAACTGAGCATGAAAGTATAAGAAAAGAAATATGATGTCATGCGTCACAAGATTTACAAGAGGCAACACATACTCTGTATGTGTATAAATAAGCTATAGTGTTGTTATACACTAATCATATGCCTAAATGAAGACAGAGAGTGAAAATATGTGAAGACACATCAAGAGGCAACTTACACGAAGTGTAAGATGAATCAAACATTAAAATACACATCACATGCCTACAAGAAGAATCTCAGAAGATGAAGAAGAAGAAAACCTGATGTCAAGCAGTATCCTTCAACGGAGTTAGAAGATATCCAAGAATACTTAATCATGTGGATAAATGATCATATTGAAAGACATTGGAAACTGAAGACACTGAGTTATTGCTCGTTGAGTGTTTCATGTTTACTGATGTTGATCAAATGTGTCATCAGCTGTAACAAGCTTTAAGATCAATATTGAAGAAGGAGAAGTTAAAGATCAATATGAAGAAGCAACTTACTAGAGCTGCTGCTCTAAATTTGCTTTCAGAAGATCATTTGAAGAAGCGACTCAAAACAGAGCTGATGCTCTGAATTTGCTTGAAGAAGATGAAGATCAAATAAGAAGCAATCAACATAGGTGCTGCTGCTCTATATCTGCTTTCAGAAGAAGAATATCTCATCAAGAAGTTCAAGAATAGAAGACTACAAGATTATGTATTATTCTTGTGATAAATTGTAAAACACATGGAGTTGTTGCTCAAAATGTGTTATATCTTAGGAAACTTCTGATAGATTGTTTAGACTCCAAAAGTGACTTCTAGTTAGTGAGTCATAAACATATGTACTTAAAATAGGAGAAAATCTGCTTGTATAAGAAGCATTCATGTAATCTCTAGAAGATGCCTTGAGCGATCAGTTAAGGTCAGAAGCTTGAGAAGACAATTGGCTGCAGTCATTATGGAAATCTCTTGGAGACTTAGTGAAGGTCAGGAGTCCAGGAGTCAATGGATGTTATATCTCGTGGAGATCACTGAACAGTCCATTGCAGTCAGTCACAGCAGGTAGCTGCTCAGGGAGTTAGTCACAACGTGTTGTTTTGCATGTTACTAGATTGATGAACGATATATCCAGATGGAATCACTAAACGGTTCAATCATCTAGGGGTTAGTCACTCGCGGGTAGCTTGTGCAGGATTAGTCAGAGCAGTTGGTTGTGCAGGTTGTTAGTCACGACGGAGGATCATGCAGTTGTAATCATGATTTGGTTATAGTGGATTAAGACCTCTGGACAGAGGAAAATCACCTGAAGAAGGTGGACTTGAGGTAGCCTTATTCAGAAGGTGAACCAGGATAAAAATGAACGTGTCTTCTACTTTCTGTACTATTCGTTTTAACTTAGAACACTCAAGCAAAAGCTCTTCAGAACTGTACTGAGACTAGTTGGAAGTTCTGATGACACATAGAAGTTAAAATGAGCATCTCATTGGTTATGTAGTTCTACTTCTACACGCTTCCGCAACACCAAAAGCATAATCCAATAGATGATAAAACAAAATAAAGAAAAGACATTAAAAATAAAGGGAATTTAATCTGGTAAAGAACACAATTCAATCCCCCCTTTCTTGTGTTCTTCTCCACCTTCAAAAATGTGAAGGGAGAAGCCTTTATTTATCTGCTTAAGGTTGATACAAGAAATGAAATATCGATATGCCAAAATTAATATGCCAATCGATTGACATCTTGCCCCAGTCAATTAGGCTCCCCAAAAATAAACGATTATAATGTTTAAAAGGAAATAGAAGATACAAATATGTTTGCTTTCATGAATACACTCTCAAAGAAATTTAAGGATATCTTTTTCACTAACCCAATCGATTGGGTATTAGTGTGAATTGATTTGACAATTCAATATTTTATCCAAAACTATTCTTATAGCTTTTAATTCAACTGGTACATCTCCAAAACATTTATAGGTATATTTTCTTAAGAAATAGAGTCTTAAAACTTGTTTTAGTGTATGTATGATTTAGGCGTATAACTTTATAAAAAAGACCTTATGTTTTTCTAAAACACGGTTCACTCAGACGACGATAGGGAAAATTTTCACACTTACTCTCTTTCATACTTTGAAGCTTCAAGTATTGTCAAGCAAACCAATCATATAGACATTTTCTTGAATATTTTTGAAGATGAGGCTTGAGATTTTTGAAGGACGGGAAACACATGGTTACCATATTGTGACCTGATTACTAAAATTATAATGCTTGTTGCATTCAACGTAGATGGGGAAAATTCAATTTACAGCTGCACGAAAATTGGGAAACACGGTTTAAATCTAATGCTAATCAAAGACCAAAATAGAGTCTTGGTTCATAGTGCTCCTCATAAGGCTACAAAGCAAGCTTCCCATTCTCAGCAACACGGACCTCAACAAGCAAGAACATCAAACCTGGAAGATTTTAATTATGAGATTCTCATCACTCCTTCTACTGAGAATTTGCTCAACGATATCATGACCAACATTAAATAGACAAACATGAGGCTTGAGGAGAGCAATAGGAGGAATGAAGATAACTTAAGGACTCTAAATGAGATGGATACTCAAACTATTTTCATTGCAATTCAACCGGCCAACGCCATAGTACCTATTCATCCTAGGCTATTTGGTTATGATAGTGATGGAAACAAACACCAGCTCCTTTCTTGTTTTTATGTGTGTGATTTGTTTTCTTTGTTTCTGATTCTTTTCTTTCAAATTATAATTCTAATTTTCCTTAATTTATGGATGTTGATTTCCCATTTTGTAACTTGATCAAATGTATTCTATGTGATCTTTATTTACTATCTCTCTATGTCTTTCCCTCATTTTGATAATGACAAAGAAATAGAAATATACTCTCATGGGGAGTAGAGTATAATATTTTTATTTGTGAGGGGGAGCTTTACAACTCCAATTTTTCGTCTATATTTTTCTATTTTACCACCTTCCTGGGAGATCTGTTGTCATAATCAAAAGGGTGGGAAAATGTGGTTTTATGTGTTATGCAGGTAAGTTCTTCTAAAGATTTTGATGATGATCATTGAACAAAGAAGAATAAATCTCAATCATTGTCAGTCAAGACACAAGCACAAGACCAAGTGTTCAATTTCCACTCTGAAAATCTAAGCAAAGTTAAATCAAGTAATTGAAGGGAACTAAAGTTGTAAAGTTATGAAAGCTTTTGTGATACCACGCTTAGTGTTTTATCTTGTATTTCACTGGTTAAATGTAACTGAAGCAATAGTAGGTCTTAAAGTATTAAAGAGATTCACCAAAACACCAAAAGTATTACAAACTCTACTTATTTTCTTAAAACTTCTTAAAATCAATCCTAGCAAGTACTCAATCTATTAAGAAGCTTTCTAGTCAATTAGGAAAGCAAAACTCAATTCTCTAATCAATTAAGCCCTTCGTATAATCGAGTAAAATAAGAGTAACACCTCTTAATCAATTAGCTATCCTTTTTAATCAATTAAGTGACATCTAAGATTAGGGTTTCTTTTTATGGCTTGACCTAATCGATTATGTTGATGTTTTAATCGATTAGGAAATGGCCATGCCCATGGACTATTGCCTTTTTGAAACAAATTTCTTCCTATATAAATAAGTGTTTTCCTCACTTTTAAACACACAATTTTTCCGAATAGTCAACTCTCTTATCTCACTCTTTCTCTTTCTTTTATCATTTTTATTCACCAGCAATTGTCCTAGTGTTGAATGTAACACCCTAACCTCTAAAACTCTTTATTTAAATAAAATCACATAATAATACATATTTATTCAACAAGGGTGTCACACATATCTCTCATGAAACATCTTTCTCAAAATGTTTTGAAATAAAGCAGCGGAAACCCAAAACATATTCAACTGAATGGCTCATATTAAATATAGTTTAAAATCAAACATAAGGAAAGTAATCCAACAAATCCCAAGAAAAATAGGAATACAAGAAACTCAAAATTATCCCGTCCCAGTGTTATATATTAGAGCGACATGCAGGAGTGCTAAACACAACTCAAAAAGGTAAATAAAGAAGAGGGCAGTCTACATTGTTCCTCAACACAACAACAACTAATGCCCATCTGTAACACCCCTTTTATACCCAAAAATAAATAAGCATATAATCAGAGAATAAGCATGCATATAATAAAAGGGCGTCACATCGATGTTTTCAAAACTAAAAGCCTTTAAAAACCGACAGCATTTACTTACAATAGATGATACACCTGGTCATTTTAAATAACACTTCTCAATTAATCATATTTTATCCAGAATATGCATTCACAGCAGAAACTACTAAATACTCATGTGTTTCATAAAATGATCCATGTCCCATACCATGATCAAGTCTCAATAATCATATCAATATAAATTAAAACATAATTCAGAATATTTGGCTTGAAAGCCTCTCAAACAACAAGTAGCCAAATAACAAGTTCTCAAGTCATAAACATAATACATAACCAAATAGAAACATGAGTTCAACACGACTAATCTACCCAGTGTTACATGACCAGAGCATCGACTCACTACCTAATCTCCTACAAACACGAAAGAATCTCCGACTAGATCACGCACGAGCTACTAAACTCCAGAACCTGCATGTCGCCAAACGAGGGCAACATTAAAACAGAAGGGTGAGAATACAAACCATTATGAAGAAAATATAATGAGATATAATGGTTAAATTAACAATTATAGGAATGCATTACACTTGCCTAATCATAAAATTAATGCTAATCATAATTCACATATATTAAGCATACACCAAGTATAAGAGTATAATATCTCATTACTATATTCTCAATTATACACATAGCCATAATTATCACATATTCCCGCATTTAACCAATTACGTATTCAAACATCACCCATTCTCAATTATCAACTAATACAAATATCGCTACAACACCAAGTGTACATAATCAATTACCAAACTCATACACATAGCATTACGACATCAATGCACACAATCAATTGTTCACTCGTACACTTATTACAACAACATAATGCACATAATCAATTATCACAATCATGCACATATCATGACAACATGATGCACATAGTCAACTATCACATAACTCTAATGTGACTCAATGAAACATGTGACACTATGCATGTGGTACCAATGTGAAATTCTAAGTTTCACCGGCCTCCGATTTATATCTCTAGAATCTAAGCCACACTTCCGATCCGGACAAGACCAAAGTCCACCAATTGTAAACATATAGTTTACGGCTTCCGATTCACTCTAGAATCCAAGCCCGCTTGTGTTTCAAAGCAAATCCACCTGTGTTTCAAGGCACACTATGATATGAATGTATGTACAATATCACAAATATATGCAATTAAGATCATCTCTACCATCTTAACTTTCCGCATATCACAATAATTCAACTCTATAAATTATCCACCAATTGTTAACAACATTCACAACACACACACATCATTCACATATGAGAGGTCAATTAATCAATTACGATTCACACAATCCAATTAACACTAGTAATCATACTATCTCATGTTAATTCTCATTTTTGTCAATTATACATGAACACACACTTTCCACATCAAACAATTAATTATTAGAATTAATGCTATCCAACTACTCATAGAGAATCAATATTAGCACAACATCATGGCATATACATATATTTATTCTCAACATAAACATATTCAAGCCAAAACACAATTACGGACAAATTCCCAAAATACCGTAATTTACCGATAACCGAATAATTTATCCAAGTCCAAGTATATTCCAAATAAATAGTCTTATTAAAATTAATTGAACTATTAATTTAATCAACCAATTAATAATCACACTATCTTAATTTAATTCACTTCTATTTCTACTCCATTTCCATTTTCTAGCATTCTATTGCACAAGACCGTTTTTATTGAAAAGATTATCGCGCTAGCTTTCTAACGCTTCAAACGGAGACTCAAACGGAGTTACAGTTCAAAAGATATGAATTGTTAAAGTTTCAACAAAAAAATAAACACCGACATCATACACTAACAACTCTAAACATGTCAAAATTACGCAAAATAAATAAAAGTATGACTCTTAATAATTCAAAAAAAACTCTGACAACTTTGTGACAACTTTAACAACTCCATTCACAACTCTATCGGCAACTCTAACAACTCTATTGACAACTCTAACTAGTTAACCAGATAACTCATATTTATAACTAACCCAAAACTCCTAAAAACATTATATTAATAAGGATTCTCCCCCTTACCTCTTGATTTTTCCTCCAAAACCCTAGTTCCTCTTTGTTCCTCCTTTTTACTCCTCTTCTCCTCTTTTTCTTCTTTTGAAAAAACTCAGCAAATGAAAAATGATACTCCTCTCTCTCATTCTACCCTTTACTATATTATTCATATTGGGCTTAACCCATATAATTTCACTTCCTAACTAATTAGGCCCAATTGATGAAATAGAGTAGTTCAAATAAATAGTTATGCTCCAACAAATAATATTATTACCCTTAATATTATTTTCCGATTAATCCAATTAAATCCAACTTTAACTCAATTAAATAAAAATCCAATAATAATATTAATTCTAATATTATTCCTCTACATATTCCACTTTATTAATTCTTCGATTAACTGAATAAATTCCAACTTCACTTAATAATCCGAACACGTTTCTCAATAACACCGATGATCCAATTAATTATCAAACTTCGTCCAAATTAAGTAAATAAATCCTTATTTAATTTAATTAGCCAAATAATAAAATTCGGGCTGTTACACCATCTACCTGAGTATCTGTAACACCGATACAACAAACAACACAAAAACAAATAGGGGTGAGAATAAATTCACAGATATTATCGGTGTATAAAACAGCGAGGATAGTTTTCAAAGCATTGTTATCAATCACACATTTCAAATTCACAATACACATATGGAATGCAATGTACTTCTCCTCCAAATGCATGTGGTACCAAAGTTTGGATATCAACGTTTTGTCACTAATTTATCCATCGTCTCCGATTCTTCTCTAAACCTGGTTCCTCTTTGAATCTGAAAACCATCGTCGGTTCCTCTCTGAAACATGACCCTCACTGGACCTAAGTTCTGTCTATCTCCAATATACATGAATGCATGAAATTACACAACAATATCAAGGTAATAATCAATTACCTGTTCCTCTCTGAACCCACAACTTCGCCAATGTAAGACCAACATTGTAGTTCCTCTAAACTACCCAACTCAACATAATATATAATTATAGCTCAACTCAATACATAATTATATAATTTATTCAACATTATTCATCAATAAGTTAATTATAACACTTCTCAACCATCAATGTTCAATAGAGTCAACTATAGTTCAACGAGCTCATAGAAACAACATTAACTCACAATTTAACACTAAAAAGGCTTATTAACTTTACTCCAAAATATTCATCATCTCAATTTTTAACTCTAATAGCTTGGGAGACTTTTACACAAGTAATAATATAACACAAAATCAACTCAAAAGAGTCAAATACCTTCAACTCAACTCCAAACCTATCAAAGGACTCTGAGCAAATCAAAATATGACTCTAAACTCATTAACAGAGCAACAAACGATCACCAAACTCAAAACTACTTGAAAACTTGTCGAACTAGACCATAAAACTTATCGCCGACCCGTCGCCCTCAGGAGAGTCGCGACTCCCACTCCCCACATGATCGTGTGCCGCGGTGCTGCGGCCTCGCGCCACACACGCTCTTCTTCGCTGCTGACCAGGCACAACATCGCGCCGCAACATCGTACCACCGCTAATCAGGCATGACATCGTGGCGCCTCCGATCAGGCACGACTTCTCCCCACGATTCGATTTGTTTTTAAATTCACCAATTGGGATTTTTCTGAATTTTTTCTAAATCTTACGATCGATCAACTTTCACCCCATTGGAACCCAACCACCCTAAAAAATATAGAAAAGTAACATTTGTTCATACAGTTAATTCAGCCATACGAAAAAGCAATAACATGGTTTTCAAAAGATCAACAATAGTCCAGTAAAAACAATATTAATCATAACAATGGTCTTCGAAGGTTTTGGCCAAACCTTCTTTGGCCACAAACATACAAGAGAATCAAGAAGAAGAAGAAGAAGATACGAGGATAAAGATCCCTAACTATCCGACTATCTAAACACCCATATGTGAATAGTTCCCCTTTAACTCAAAATTTGCAGATCGTTAAAGCTTCTTGGCTTTTTGAATTGTCTTTTTGTTCTTCCCACGACCGCTCTAACTCTTCTGCCTCTTTTCCCAAAATTCACACGAACTTCCTAAAGTTTCCCTCAACTAAACTATCTATTTATCTTAATTTGATCCATTCTTCTTTCACCCTTCAATTCTCTTTACACCCCTACTCTTTCTATTTTTCTAAAAGAAATTATTTTCTATTATTTTATAACTTAAATTAAATAGGGTTAATCATCATTTTGTCCCCTGCCATATAGGGCGAATCCCAAAAATAACCTGTAAAAAAACACATATTTCATCTCTGCCATTTGTAGATTCCTCTATTTTGCCCCCTCACTGGATTTGGTTAACAAAAATAATGCTCTGGCACTGTTTTTTTGGTTTTTTTTTATTATAATGTGGATAATCCACGTTGGTTTTTTATTTTTTTTACCACAATATCACATGTTGCGTTTTTATTTGATAATAATTCATACTTTAAAAACATTCAAACATCGTAAATTTGATCTTAGGTAGGATTTGAACCATGCACTATAACTATATGCCAACCAAGAACCTTTAAACTAGGTCAATTGTTCTTTTTGTTTCTTAACTAGACTAAGATAAACTTAACATAAAAAATATTATTAAACTTATTATTCTAAATGTTGTACTAGTACTATTTGTTATTTAAAATGTTTTACATACTGTACTATTATATTCCAAATTGAATCTAAATGATGTACTAAATTTTTTATGATTCAGTTTAAGATTTAATTTCTTTACATTGTTGTTTATATATTTTGTTTTAACTGAAAGTAAATAATTATTAACTATATTAAACAAAAATATGTCAACTAAACAAATATATAAATTATTAACTAAAGGAGTAATATATTACACTAAACAAATAAATAACACTAACAAATAAATATATATGTTACTTGATTTATTTACATTAACTAACATATTTATTTATTTCTTAAATATTATATTAATAATTATATTAACTAATATTAAAAGTTTTTAAAAATTGTAATATTGTAAAAAAAATTAATCTTAAAAAAAGTTAAAGGAATTAACGCTTTATTACTAAATACATAAACAAATATTATTTTAAAATAAATATTGAAATATATAAATATGTATTAGCTATTTTTAAATAAGTATGTTGAAGTAATTATATAGAAAATATTTATTTACTTTTATTTTACAGTAATTATTTACAATATATTTCAGTTTAATATAATTAATAATTATTTACTTTTAGTATAATATATTTGGAAATTATATATGTTTATAGAATTAATACTTTCAGTTTCATATATGGTTGAATAATACTCATATAAAATTAATTTAAAAAATAAATAATATCTATGTAAGATATCCATATTGATGCAAGATTGCAAGTTAATAGACAATGAAATTAAATAGCCTAGGTGGCAAGGGTGTTGTAGTAAAGTGTGGATGGTCTTGAGTACAAATTTAACGAGGGGAAAAATATTTTTTTAGAATTATTAGATATTTTGAATTTTAACAATTTAATAATAAAAAATTAATAAAATTAAAAAAAATAAAAAATAAAGGCTTATTAAAAATAAAAATTAAATTCCATGTCAACATATTTGGCAATAAAAAAATGAAAAAACAATAATAAATGCCCATCAACATTCCACATAATAATAAAATAAATAAATAAAAAGCCAACAAAGCAGCGCCACATAATTATTTTTGTTGATCAAATCCAACGAGGGGGCAAAACAAGAGAATCTATAAATGGCAGAGATGCAATGTGTGTTTTTTTACATGGTTGTTTTTAGGATTTACCCTATATGGTAGAGGGCAAAATAGTGATTAACCCAATTAAATATAACTCTAATTTAATTCAAATAACATAAATATCTATTTTTCTCTATTAATTAGTTTTATTTCTAATAAATTTACTAAACCCAATTAATTCCCACAAATATTAGTTAAATATCATTATTTAATTAAAAATATTCTAACACCCAAATAAAATAATTAAAATAATAATAATAATAATAATAATAATAATAATAAAATAATTATCAGTACTATTAAAATAAAATTGAGGTGTTACAACTCTCCACCACTTAAAAGGATTTCCGTCCTCGTAAATTACCTGAAGGGAACAGCTCAGGATAAAACCTCTTCATCTTACTCTCCAACTCCCACGTCACGTTACCTCCAACAGGTCCTCCCCACACTAACTTTACCAGAGAAATCTCTTTACCTCTCAATCGCTTCACCTCTCTATCCACAATCCGCAAGGGCGATGCGTCAACATTCAAGTTCTCTCATACTTGCACATCATCCAATTGGATCACATGAGACAAATTAGGAATATATTTCATAAGCTTAGACACATGAAAGACATCATGAAGGTTCAAAAGAGACGGTGGTAAGGTAACTCGATAAGCAACAACTTTGACCTTATGTTGAATCTGGTAAGGACCGATGAAATGAGGAGTGAGCTTTCAAGGCTTTGGCGCACGACCAACACCAGTCACCGGAGTAACTCTAAGAAACACATGGCCATCCTTCTAAAACTCAAGAGTCTTCATCCGCTTATCATGATAACTCTTCTGTCTGCTCTATGATGCCTTTATCTTCTCTCGAATCATCTTAACCTTCTCAGTAGCCTGTTGAACAATCTATGGCCCAATCATGACACTTTCACCAGATTCATACCAATACAAAGGTGTCTTACACCTTCTACCATATAAAGCCTCAAAAGATGTCATTCCAATACTAGAATGAAAGCTGTTGTTGTAAGTAAACTCAATTAACATTAAGTAACTGTTCCAAACACCTCCTTGCTCTAAGACATAAGCTCTCAACAAATCTTCTAAAGACTGAATATTTCTGTCCATTTTACCATTTGTCTGCGGATGGTAGGTAGAAATCCACCTCAACCTAGTTCCTAAGGCTTCCTGCAAGCTCTCCCAAAACCTTGACGTGAACCTCATATCTCTATCTGAAACAATACTCGGCGGAATCCTATGTGGCTTCACAATCACATTGATGTAGATCTCTACTAACTTATGGAAGAGAAAACTGATCTTTATCAAAATAAGATGAGCTGAATTAGTTAGTCTATTCACAACAACCCAAATTGAATCACTTCCTCAAGTAGTATTTGACAAACCTATCACAAAATCCATAAAGATATTATCCCATTTCCATTAAAGAATACTCAACGGTTGCATTAGTCTAGACGACTTTTGATGCCCAATCTTCGACTTCTGACAAGTCAAGCAAGCAAAGACAAACTTTAAACATCCTTCTTCATACCTGGCCACCAGAACATCTTCTTAAGATATTGGTACATCTTAGTGGCTCTAGGATGAATAATCAAACTACTACTGTAACTCTCTTCCAAAATTTTCTTTTGGGCACATATGGCACACAAAATTTATCCCAAAACTTCATGATCCCGTTCTCATCAACTCTAAAGTCCATTTCTTTACCTTGATTAATTAATACCAAATGATCAATCAACCCCAAAATATGAGTTCTGACCTTCTTTGATTCTTCTAGTACACTGCTCATCAACTTAACCATACCCAATCGCACACTTCTTGGCATCACTTCACACACTAAGCTAAGATCTTAGATCTGCTCAATCAAATCCTATTCTCTAACCATTAATGTCGACATGTGCAAGGACTTTCTACTCAGCGCATATGCTACCGCATTAGCTTTATCGTGATGGTAACTCAACTCAAAATCATAGTCCTTCAAGAATTTAAGCCACCAAATCTGCCTCATATTCAACTCCTTTTGATTAAATAGATACTTCATACTCTCATGATCAATGAACACCTCAAACCTCGAACCATATATATAATGCCTCCATACCTCCAGCACAAATATCACAATTGCCAACTCTAAATCATGGGTTAGATAATTCCTCTCATGAGTCTTGAGTTGTCTCGAAGCATACACTACATTTTGAACATTCTGCATAAGCATACCACATGAGCCCATCTTAGACACATAGGATAAAAAATGGCGTCGTCGTCAATATCTTCTTCAACTCTTGAAAACTTTCCTCACATTGGATATCCCACACATAATATTGACCCTTTCAATTCAACTGATTCAAAGGCAAAACTAACTTCAAAAAGCCTTCGATAAACCTTCTATAGTAACCAGGAAAACCCAGGAAACTTCTGATCTTTGTAACTAACTTAAAAGACTTCCACTGCAACATTGTGTCTACTTTAGACAGACTAACTGCTATGCCACCACTAGAGATCACATGACCAAGGAAACTTACTTCCCACAACCAGAACTCACACTTGGACAGCTTGGCGAACAACTTCTTCTCTTGTAAAGCGTGTAACACAACCCTTAAATGTCCCACATGCTCTTCATCTGACTTAGAATATACCAAAATATCATCAGTGAACACCATAACAAAATAATCCATGTAGGATGAAAAATCTTATTCATATACTCCATGAACACTCCCGGAGCATTAGACACACCGAACGACATCCCTGAGTACTCATAATGAGCGTATTGAGTCCTAAAATGCAGTCTTCGGAATATCTTCAGCCTTCACTCAAATCTGATGATAACTTGATCTCAAATTAATCTTACTGATCACACAAACACTAACCAATTGATCCATAAGGTCGTCAATTCTTGGAAGAGGATACTTATTCTTAATAGTAACCTTAAGCAGTTGTCGATAGTCAACACACAACCTCATGCTACCATATTTCTTCTTAACTAATAACACTAGTTCTCCCTATAACGAAACACTAGGTATGAAAAACTTCGTATCCAATACATCTTCCAACTGTTTCTTTAGCTCACCCAACTCTGATGCAGACATTCTATACGGTGTCATCGACACCGGTCTAATACCAGGTACTAGGTCTATGATAAACTCAATTTCTCTCTCTGACGGTAAATCACTAATGTCATATGAAAATGCATATATAAACTCACATACATCAGGCAGATCAACAATCATAGCTTTTCCTTCCATTCTTAAGGAAGTAAATATCATGAATACTTAAGCACGCTCTCTCAAGAATATTTTGACCTGTACAACATATATGAAATTCGAATCTGTACTTTCTTCAAGATCAGGAAACAAAGTTTTCTTGTCAAAACAATTAATATGGACATGTTTAAATTCCAACCAGATCATACCCAAAATAACATCGAGTTGACTCAAAGGCAAACATATCAAGTCAACTCCAAAGTTCTTACCATATATAGTCATAAGACAATTCAAACAAACCAACATAATAGTCACCAAACCATTAAATGGGGTATCAATAACCATACTACCAACCATAAAAGACAACTCAAGATTCAACTTGTTAACACAGTCAAGAGATAAGAACGAATGTGTTGCACCCGTATCAATGATACAAATCAAGGAGACACCATTAGTAAAACACGCACCTCAAATCAAATTATTTGATTTCGAGACATCTTCACCACCGAGAGCAAACACTTTTCCACTATCTGACACTTTCTTGGGCTTCTGACACTAGGTAGTGATATGACATGGTTCTCCATGGTTGAAACAAGTCACCACTGGACTCTTGCATTCATCAACGTGATGTCCCTTTTTCCCACACTTGAAACAATTAATGATAGTACACTCTGCATAACGATGCCCCAACTCCCCATATTTGAAACACTTAAAAGAAGCAGTATCACCTCCCCCACTTATTTCTTTTTTCCCTTATCAGTCGGAGTCATAAACATCTTACCACGATTCTGACTCTCACTCTTTTTCTCACTAGCAATTTTGTAGTGAACAAATCTAGCTTTATTATCTTCATCATAGATTCTACATTTTTTCACCATCATTGAGAAACGATAGATCTTCTGATAACCAATGAACTTCTTGATCTTAAGATGTAAGCCACTCTTGAATTTCACGCACTTAGAACCTAAGGCTTCCATGTAACATCCTGATTTTATTAGCTATTTTATTAATTAGTTAATTTGGTGTTTTTAATAATTATTTATTTTAATCAATTATTATGTGGTATAATGATTATTTGAATATTTAATTATATGTGTATTTGTGCTATTTGTGTTAATAGAGTTATTAATGAAATAATATGTTATTGGGCCTAATTAGTAAAATAAGGATGTTGGGCAATAGTTGAGTTAAACTCAAATTAGAGAAAAGAGATAGTAAGAGAGAGTTAGGTCATTTTTATTTTTCATAACTTTTGTAAGAAGAATAAAAGAGAGAAGAGAAGAGGATTTTGTGAGATTCTTGAAGATAGAAGGAGATTAACTTGAGGCAAGGGTTAGAATCCAAATGATTATAGGTTTATATAATTGGGTAATGTTGTGTGTAAAATATGCTATGTGTATAATCTCTTATTCTCTTAATTTCATAGATTTGGAAAATGTTAGGGTTTATGTTGAATTCATGGGATTTGTGCTATTAATCATGTTTGATGATGTTTGCATGTGAACCCATGATTAGGAACATGTTTAGGAACCTTTTATGTGTGTTAAATTGTGGTTTGGATGAGTTTTGGTTGGCAAAAATCAGATTTAAGTTGATGTTGAAAGTGCTGAAAACGCACAGAATTTTGCTATTCTGGTGTCTTCCGTCGGTCGAGCATCGGGCGAGCGAGGTTTTTTATGGCCAAGCTACTGATTTGGAGTGCCGGACGAAGGATTTCTCGCGCCGGGCGAAAAATGCATGTTTTGTGAAAATTCAAATGATCATAACTTTTTATCCGTAACTTCGTTTTATGCACCATTTGAAGCGTTAGGAAGCTAATGTAATTATATATTTGATAGGATAGAATTGGTTTGCACTTGATAAATTAATTATGATGTTGATGTGTGAATAACATGTAATTATGTGTTGTACGTTATAACTTGATAAGAGATGAATAACAATTGTTAGCATGATATGTGGTATGGTGTTCATGATATGCGTGAATGAATATATATACTATTTGAATATATTTTGTTGGGAATAATTATTCGAAATATGTATGTATTGAGATGTGAGTTGATGAATAATGATGCAATACATGTTATGAGGTGCTTGAATACATGTGATTGAATTACTATGTGCTAATTGATGTTTTGATGATTGGTTTGAAGTCATGTTGTGTAATGTGGTGCAATGTTGGAAATATGTGATTATGTAGTTTAAGAGGTTAAGAATCATATTATTTGCATAAGTCTTGTTTTTTGCACACTTACACTAGCTTGAGTCTTTAAAAGAGGCAATGTCGGGTAAACTCGAAGAGATTATTTGCTTGTCCTAAACCTAACGAGTATGGGGTTTGAAAGCTTAACGAGTATGGGGCTTTGAGGTGGTTATCTAGTTTGAGAGATGGACAATCGGCTTGCCGGGAATGATAACAGAGGGATCCACATGCATATCGCATAGAGTCACACTTGAGTTGCACGTGTCGGTGTGAATTGTTGTTGTGTGTGATTATGTGATATGAATGTGTGGATATGAGTTTTGGTTGATATGCATATATGTGGATATCTGTGATTTGATATTGTATACTTGATTGTATTTCATGATTGGATTACAATTGTTGGTTTTGGTAATTGGATATGATTACTCAAATTATGTAACTTTGTCAAATGAGCTAACATGTTAATCTTGATATATGGTATATGAATGCATGTTTTTGGGAAGAGTGATGATTTCTTGAAATGTATTCTTGTTGTGTTTTACATTTCCCATTATTATGTTTATCTATAATGATTTGAATTCTCACCCTTCTGTTTGAATGATGTTCATCGTGACATCGTGCAGGTTTCGACGAGTAGTGAGCTTATCCGAGGATTTAGCCGAGGAGATTTGGTTTATCTTTTGATTAGGTAGATAGTCAAAGGCTCTGGTCATGTAACAATTGGGGGTTTATTTGAACTCATGTTTTGGTTATTTGGATAATGTTATCTTCTTCGTATTTTAACATGATAATTTGGATATGTTGTTAAAGGCTATGTTCCCTAGATCTTGGATTTCATATAGCATAGTGATTATGTTATTTTGAATTGGTAGATGAATATAGTATGAGATATATTCATTGAAATTGTTTGAATTGTATTTATTCTTCCGCGTGCGATATGCATTACATATGAAAGCATGAAGTGTCAAATTATGTTACAATATGATTAGTGCATGTTTTGTATGTTTATTCTAGGTTTTCATTGCGGTGAAAATAACATGTGACGCCCTTTTTTATTGTATGCATATGAATACTCTGTGAATAATTATTATAATTTGGGGTTAGAAAAGGGGTGTTACGTTCCACACCACTATAGTAAGGATAAAATGTGACCATATCTTCAAACTTAGCGGCATAGTCAGCCACAGTCATGCTACCTTGCTTCAGTTGCAAGAACTCGATCTCTTTTCAGCTACGAATGTCAGTTGTGAAATTCATCCAAGTAATTGCAGTACCTGCTGCTTCCATTCTCTAATGGGTACTTTCCCACCAATATTCAGCCTCTTTAGAAAACATATGTGTCTCGAACAACACTTTCTGCTCATCAGCGCATGTCATGACTCTAAAAATCTTTGTAATCTCCTAAAGCCAAGTCTGAGCACCTTTAGGATTATAACTCCCTTTGAACGTAGGCAGATTTTTCTCTAAAATCTTCCCAGCCCATAAAACTTATCAGCTCCATCATTCTAATTGTTATTCTGATTCTCCTGCAAAGCCGCATTCACTTGCACCATCACCTGAGCCATTGTTGTAACGCCCCATATTTTCTAATTTTAATTTAATCGGAAATTAAATTATTATTTGGAATTATTTAGTATTTTCGTTGAACTAATTGGAGGAATTATGGAATATTGGTCTTTGGGCTAAGTGTGGTATTTAGTAATGAGGGGGTGTTAAGTTGTTGAGCCCATTACTAAATTATGTTATGTTTTCATAAAACAAGGAAATAAGAGGAAATTGAGAAATAGAGGAGGAAAACCAAAGAGGGAGAGAAGAAGAACTCATATACAAAAGTCATTTTCGTATTCATGGTGCAGCCCTTGCAAAACGAGTCATAACTTTCTGCTCGTAGCTCCAAATCAGGTAATTCTTGAAGATTCAGATTTTACACGAAATTTCCTCCGGTTTGATATATTAATTCGTGTCAAGGAAGTTCTTGATGAGGGAGATAAGCGAGTTTGAAGATTGGAGATTCTTGCCGAATTTGAAGAAAGAGGGCTTACGGGTTTGATGGAGAAGAAGGGGAAAAGTCCAGATTCTTGGCTAAGGTAAGGGGGCACTCTTCCGATTGACCTCTATTATCGGGTTGTAGATGATAGGATTAAGATTTGTATGGTATTGACTCAATAGAGAAGTATGTTATAGGTTGGGGTTTGACATTTAGGTTCAAATTGATAAATTATGTGTAAATGCATGTTTGTGATGTTTGATTATGTTTGGATGTGTGGTTGAGGCATGAAATAACATGTATTAACTGTGAATTGATTCTGTTTTTCGTGCATAGTCGAAATGACTCGATTTGGCTTGTGTTTGGGTGGAAATAAGTTGCTGTCAAAAGTGCTTTTTGGCTGTTGCAGGTTGATGTAACCGGTTACGGTCGGGCTTGTAACCG
The DNA here is from genome assembly GCF_029867415.1 of Vicia villosa. Taxonomy (NCBI): domain Eukaryota; kingdom Viridiplantae; phylum Streptophyta; class Magnoliopsida; order Fabales; family Fabaceae; genus Vicia; species Vicia villosa. Next base: position 173,810,529 of record NC_081180.1, read on the forward strand.
GTTACGATTGTGAAAAATAGGGTTTTTTGGGCTGGTTACGAGTTCGTAACCGGTTACGGTGTTGTTCGTAATCCGTTACGATCAAGCAAAAATAATAGCGAATAGAGTTACGTCAAGCGTAACCGGTTACGGCATTCCTTGTAACCGGTTACACTTAAGCTATTTTTGAAAATTTGTTCTTCGTAACCCGTTACGCTGAAGCCTTTTTGAAAAATAAATTATTTTTATCAGGCGTAACCCGTTACGCTATTTTCGTAACCTGTTACGCTGCAGCTTTTACGAAAAATATTTATTTTCAAAAATTCGTATCTTTTGAACCGTAAGTCCGTTTTGGGTGTCGTTTTGGGCGTCAAGTCAATCATTTAATTTCCTATCTATTAAAATAGATTAAAGAGCAGTAGCTCGATTTTATTTTAAAAACCCGGTATTTTTGGTGGTGAATTATACTTGTATGCATAAGTGATAATTGCATTTATGCGGTGGCGTTGCGGCAATGTATTTGTTATGTTGATGTTGTGTTTGGTGTGGTGTAAGTATTACATGATTGTTGAATGATGTTCAAATATGAATTCACTATTTGGTGTTATGTTGGTGAGTTGGTTTTGATGATGTTGTTCATCTTAATCGGTATTACTGTGGTGATAATATATTGAGGTGCTGGGAATATATTATGTTGTGATTAATATCATTTGGTTGTGAACTGATTATTCCATGTGTGTTGTTAACGATGATTCACTACAACGCGCAAGGCTTTTAAAAGCGCTTTTTTTGGCCTTTAACAGCGCTTTAAAGCGCTGCCAAAGCCAGCGCTGGCATAGGCTACGAAAGCGCTTTTAAAAGCGCTCTGGTAGGCCCCCCTATAAGAGCGCTTTTCTGGAAAAAGCGCTCTTGTAGGCCCCCCTTTAAGAGCGCTTTTCAAGAAAAAGCGCTCTGGTAGGCACCCCTATAAGAGCGCTTTTTTCAAAAGCGCTTTCGTATGTTGCGTTTTTTTTTTTTTTTTATGCTTTTTATTATTTCTAAACCTGCACTTTTGGCAGCAATATTTTAGAACCTGTAATTTACTATTTTTTGGCAGTATTTTTTCATGAACCTATAATTTATCATTTCAAATCGATAAATACCATTATAATCGATATCGATTATATACAAAAAAGTATTATATTATATACCATTAATGTAAATCAAAATACATATATACATATTTATAAACCAAAACAACTAAACCAATTCACATATTTCTAAACCAAAACAACTAAATGGGAAACAACTTCCGAGTTCTTATGCAACCAATGTACGCTTCCTGTATTATCTGGAGCTATGTTGTATTGATGCTTTAGTGGAGAACCAGTAGTCACCTGAGCTATGTTGTATTGTGTCACAGAATATGAATCAAATAACTGTACCCCGAACGATCCTGCCACAGAAGACTTAGCTTCGGGGTACATTACTTGATTCTTATTCTGTGGAACATAATCGGCAGGGGCACATTGTGTTCTATCCTTTACCAGTCCATCCACTGTTTGAAGCTCAACCTACAATAGAAAAACGTGATTATTTACACAACATTCACATTCTCAATATTTTCTCTATCAACCAAAAATTTCCTCATCTCCGAACAAAAGACAAAATAGTTAATAAAAATAGTGCTATACCAGAACAGAAACCAATTTATAAGAAATCAATTAACAACCACATGCACATAAAAATAGTTTTTGATAAAAGAACAAGTCAATTGAGCCAACAACCAAAAACCCTAAAAAAAATCAGCCGTAGAGCCGTAGAGCCAACAACCAAAAACCCTAAAAAAAATTCTGTTCATCATCTTCGAAAAACCTCTCCAGAAACTGTAAATACATTGTTCATATTCATCCAACAACAATCACAATACACAGCCGCAAACACTAACCAAAACCCTAATTGTTCATCTTTCTCATACACGCAAACCATTCATCAGAAACAAAACCATTCACAAATCATCATCAAACATAACCAGACAAACATTCATCAAACCCAAACATTTGTTCATCACTTTCCTAATCAAACAAACCCTTCAGAAATTTGAGAGAGGAAGAGAGAATAAGAAATAAACTCAGAAAGGTCTCACCCGGTTTTGGTTTGTAGATTCAGAATCGAAACCGAACTCAGCAACAACACGAACCTCAACTCACCATAAACTCGTGTGTTTTGGATCTGAAAGGAAGAAGAACGGCGGAGGTTGCTCGTGGTGGCTGGCGACGGAGGGACGAACGGTGGTGGCTGGCGACGGAGGGACGAACGGTGGTGGCTGTGGCTGGCGACGACGGAGGGTTTTTCGGTTGCAGAGAAAGTGAGAAACAGTAATAAAAAGAAAACGAAAGAGAGAAAGTGAGAAAGTGAAAGCGTGTTTTTGTTTTTAACTTTTACTAATAAAGGCTACTAAAGCGCTTCTGAAAAGCGCTCTCATAGCCTGGTCTATACCAGCGCTTTTTAGCAAAAAGCGCTCTCATTAAACCCCCCTATAGCAGCACTTTGAAAAGCGCTCTCATACCCCCCCCCCCCCTTACCAAAGCGCTTTTCAAAAGCGCTCTCATACCCCCCCTTACCAAAGCGCTTTTCAAAAGCGCTCTCATACACCCCCCTACCACAGCGCTTTTCAGAAGCGCTCTCATACCCCCCCCCCCCTTTAAGAGCGCTTTTTTAGCGTGTTTTTTTATTTTGTTTTTAGTGCAACCTATAAGAGCGCTTTTTACTAGAAGCGCTTTAGTAGGGGTGCTGTTAAAGATTAAATTTGGCGTAGTGATTATGAATTTATTTAGATTGATGTTGATGGTTTGCATGCCGTAGATGATGCATGCATTCATAATCATTCTGTTGCCTGTATCCAGATGGAGAGGGATCAGTGGTAGCTAATTCCCATTGTGTGGAATTAGTGAGAGAAGTAGCTGTATCCTTGATGATGGTGGATCGGTGAGACGGGTTCATCCCATGATTGGTACCACATGCATATAGTTGCATTGCATTAGGTGTATAAATGATTATAACATGAATGGAAGGTTGTCCAATGTTATAATATTGTGTGTTTGAATTACTGCTGTTTTGTGGATGTGTATATAATCTGAATGTATTTGCTATTGGGTGAATATTATACTGTTGATGTTCTATTGTTTATGAACTGATAACATTGTTTAATTGCGAATGAGACTCACCCTTACTGTTGATCATTTTCAGATTGAAGTGTTGCGGCCTGATTTTTTATGAGGATAGCTGTTAGGCTAGTTCATTAGTTCGAGTCAGTGTCATGCTCTGATATTGTAACAATGGGAGAACGCTAGTATACAGTTTTGATTATAACTCTATCTATTTGTTTTGAGTTTATTTTGTGGGATATTGCATAGATGATGTTATGCTTATCTGTTGGAGAATGTTCCGCTATGTAGAAACATGATTATGGTAATTTGATGAATTGTTCCTAAGTGTAGCATGACAATTGACTTATGATAAATTGATTTATTTTAATTGTGGCACCCTTGTTTTCATGTTTACTCTGAAATTTTTATTTAATTGTCGCGAGGTTTAGAAGGGTGTTACAATTGCTCCTAGAGCATGAACAATCACACGATCATTTCTTCCATCCATTTCTTTATGCACAACCTGCCAAGATATATTACTAATCGTAATCAAAAAATCAAATAGCGGTTAACAAAATCAAGTATCAATAGTGTTCACACACAATATGCATCTTCAATAACATACCTTATCCCACCTTCTTTTTGTTGATAACATCCTTATATTGCAAGACCAAGAAATCTCCACTAAATTGATTTGGAAGGATACTAATAACATAATTAATTTAGTTGGCTGGAAAAAACTTCTAGCTCAAGAAAAATGGGTGGCCCAAGGACTCGGTAAACCATAGATGTTAACACAACCTTTCTTGGAAAACTTATCTAGGAAAAGTTTCAAGATATAAATAATTGTTGGGTAATCATACTCTCTAACAAATATTTATATGGTGCTTGCTTTCTTTCACTTTATGCTAATTCAAGTCCCCCCCACTTGGAATTCTATTGTAAAAAGCTAAGAACGTGTTAAAATACGTGTTTGACTGCTAACCTAGGCCCGAGTACTCTTCTTTTTGGTTTAAACATTGGACATTTCTTGGCCCTTTAGATTCCAATGTTTTTTCTATTCACTTTCATGACCTTACTATGTTTGTTAATATTTTTGCTCAACAATGCCTCAATGCATGTGTTATACATACACTTAGCTTACTAAAAATGTTATCACTGATCTCACCAATAATAACCTAAGCTTCAACCCCAACCTGGAAGATATCTTTGTATGGTCTTATCACATAAATGGAAACTACACAACCAAGACTGGCTTCATGTGGCTCTTCCATAATAAATAAGGTCAAATTATTCATAACATTGAATCATGGTATTTGGGTTGGAAGCTCCAACTCATAGAAAAGGTTAAGTTTTGGCTTGATAATCAGAACTTTGTGCCTAGTCTCTATTTGTTTCATCTTTAAAACACGATCACATTGACATTATGCTCCAGATGGCGCATGGAAGATGGTTCTTTCCTACATTGTATTCGATTGTAGTGATTATAAAAACCTTTGGTTTAAACTTGAACTTTTACATATAGATTTTTTCTTGAGACAAGTTACGAATGTATGACTTATAAATGGAAGGTCAGACAATCATACGAATCCCTTTGCCATGGGGTATAGAGGATTTGGCAAAACATAAACTCAACATGCATCCCCATGAATCCATTCCCTTATATCTTCTTTTCTCTGGTTGTCTTCTTCCACATTTATTTTAGTAAATATCATCAGGGGAACACGAAAGAACATTTCATCATGTGGAACTTTCTAACATCGCTCTTGTACTATTATTAATTTCGATGGAAGCAAGAATGGAACTCTAACTTACGTGGCTTTGGTGGAATTATTCACAATTATTCAAGGGCTTATTAACATGGCTTCTCTGAATATATTCAATACTTTTTAGTTATATTCTAGAAGGAACTTAAAGTCGGTGGAATGCTTGTTGACATCGAAGGAAGATTCTGAGCCTTAATCTTCCATAGAGATAATGGAAGAAAAATCAAAGAAAAAGAATCTAGAATTGGGGATTTGACTTATAAGATTTGTAAAATCTATGAAATATGTGGTTTTATATTTTGATATACCATAATATAATCTATGCTAAGAATAACTTCTAGCTAAATAAAAAACTATACATGAACACAAATTGGAATTGGATACATAATAAAAAGAAAATAATGTATTCATTAAATAAATCATTGTGTATTACGAGATGATGGTGAGACGCTTAGGTATCATTCAACTATAGTTAGTTAGCCTATGTTTGGATATTGTAAAACGAACAAAGTTGAGATGAATGGAGTGAAACATAACATATCAGAATAAAGATGTTATTCTATTGTTTGAATATTTCATAATGGAATAAAACAATTTTGTAATTCGTCCAAATTAGAGGTACAAGAAAAGAAAGATATTGATGAAATAAGATGAAATACATTCTGTCACACTTCATTCCATCAATTTTTAAATTAATCCAAACAATAGAACTCAAGGTTATCATATCTAATTCTATAAATTCTAACATAGCCTTAGTCTAGCAATTTAACTAACTATCAAGTCATAACCAACTTACTTACAACATCTTCCTATTATCTATGTTAATTTTGATAAATATTTATCACAATTAAATAAGTTACTTAATACATTATTAATGTTTAAAATTATTCAATATTCTACAAGCCCAAAAATAAAAAATTAATACTGATCGATATAGTGGAGAATATCAAGAAACACCAATAAAAATATGTCAATGACATTTTAATTTTAATGTTCAAATAGTAATATTCAATGGACTTCTGTTTGTGTTTTTTTGGTAAAAGACAGAGTATATATTAAAAAGAAAGAGAGATACAAAAAGAGGGGGGGACATGGACCTGAACCCTCAAGATTTAAACAAAGTGAAAATAAGGGAGACATAGCCTATTACGAACTAAGTCGTCAAAAACAGACACATGAGCTTCATTCAACTAAACAAAGCCTTGAATGGATAGGCCTAATGAAGCTAATCTGTCTGCACAGTGGTTCCATTCTCTATAAATATGCGAAATAATAAAAGACATACTATTGGTTCTATATATACAATTAAGTCATTTGTTTCTTAAGGATTAAGGAACAATGTTTAAGTTATTGAAAGCTTGAGTGACTAGTGAAAAGTCAATCTCCACCCAAAGGTAATTCAAGCTTCTATCAACTGCTTCTTCAATTGCCCTCATGACACCAATGAATTCCACATTTAAAGCAAATTTGTTACCAAGATTTCCAGTGAAACATCTAATAAGGTTTACTTAATGATTCTTGAAAAGTCCTCCGCAAGCTGCATGACCTGGGAGACCAAGAGAGGTTCCATACGTATTGCATTTTATCCAAGATAAGAAAGGAGGCTTCCAAACTACCTCAATTATTCGAGGACCTCTAGGAGGGTGGGAGGAAACTTTGAAAGCTTTAAGAACCATAAAGTCTCTCACAGAACATGAGGATGTCGCTTTTGTATAATTGCGTGAAAGCTGAACCTGAGCAACTATCAAATTTATGGCAATTCTCCAACGAGTGTTCTTGTTATGGAATTTTTTCTGATTTCTGCAGAACTAAATGATATTAAAGATGTTGACAATGGCATAGATAATTACTACCTCCCCTTGCTTAGACCAAGCTCTATTGCAAACTTCCTAAATATCCAAGAGGTTGAATCAAAAAACATGCTGTGTGATATTGACTAACCAATCCTAATTTTTTTTTATAGAAAAACTGCATAGCAAAAATAGGTGCTCAATAGTTTCTTCCTAGCAGCCATAGAGAATACAAATAGAGGGAAAAAGCATAATGCCTCTGTCGGCTAAGATTTCGTCACTAGGAACCGTGAAGTTGATAAGCTTCCACACAAACATTGATTTTGAGGGAGGTATACTATTGTCCGTATCAACTTTGCCCAATTAAAGTTTGAGCTTGAAGGAGATTTGTAATTATAAGCATCTTTGAGGGTCAGTACCTACTGTAGAATGATTCTATCTGAGTTCATCAGGCCTAAGATCAAGAGGAATATAAGACCGATTGATGATTTTAGAAGGTTAGGGTAACAATTGACTAAATCTGTTGGAACTGTCCAAATCTGTTGGAACTGTCCAGTGAAAATTGTTGATATTTGCTACTATGAATTGTAGTACTATAGCAAAATAATATGGTTATTCAATAATTTGCATATGACAAATGGTCATATAAAATAAGATAAACTTTTATTTTTATAAGAAAAATAATAATCACACAATATTTGATTTCCATGCACGCCATTTCTCAAATATAGCTTAATGTCAAATTTAAATCCTCAATATAGCAAGGTCTAACATCTTACTAGTGTAGTAGTAGTCGCTACAAAAATAAATAAAAAATAAAAAAGTTAAAAAGTCTGTTGGGGTTAATTTGGTCATAGAACAATAATCTGTAGGGATTATCCTCATGAATAACGAACCTATTAATACTTTTTTATTTTAATTTTGAATTAAATAAAATTGTTACTTTACACATGCAAATAAAATAAAATAAAATAAATATAAAGTGGAGTGAGTCCCGACAAGAAAATAGCAGTTTCCCATTCCAGTCCTCATTATCGTTCATTAATGCATTGCACAGAGAAAGAGGGAAAAAGAAAGATTAAAAATAAAGTAGAATTTAATAAGGGCATGCTTGTGAAAAAAGTTTTATGCATTCTTTTACATTAATTATATTAAATTAAATTTATTTATTATTGGTAAAAATTACAGCTGCAAAGTGGTAATCAGATTCTCTATATGCATAAATATGTCGCATTCATGCATTAAATATATTTATAGTAGTTGAATTAAAATTAAATGATATATAAATTTTCTTATATTTTTATTTAATTTTGAAATAAAAACACTAAATATAAATATAAAAGATTTAATGGAAATTAACTGACAGCGTAAAACACTTTTACACTGTCAGTAAAATCAAAACCGTTAAATTTTATAAAAATTTGACTTTTTAAAATTAGGGTCATGCTAACATGTGTCCTTAGGACACATGTTAAGGATATTCTAATTAAAAAAAGATAAATATAATTAAATACAATATAATTATATTTAAATATAAATGGTGAAATCTTTATAAAAAAAATAAAAAATGTGAAATACATTTGTAAAATTAGATTTTTTTTTATAATTTTAAAAACAATAAATTTAAATCAAAATCATTTGATTTTAATTCGAATCCAATCAATTACTGCTTCATAATTGTAAAATTGCGTGTTTTTTATTGTATAAAAAATTATAAACACACAAAAGTTCAAAAAATATTTAATAATAATAATATTTTTTTATTATGGCAAGATATTCTATCAACTTTTTGCTTACTTATTTCATTTTAAATGGAAATAAAATTCAACTTATAGTTATTTTTGATTTGTTGATTTTGCATAATTTTATTTTTGTAAATATTATATTCAAATTAAATATATTATACACTCATATCTCATTATTAAATATATTCTATAAATATTTCAAAAAAAACTAATTTTTTTTAGTATCACTTCAATACAAATTAAATAAGAATAAATATTTTATTAAGAATTTGATATATTTATTTTTTAACTTTAAAGGTTAAAAAGAGAAAAAGGCTACACTTACCATCTCCCCCTACAACTATACTCCATTCTTCTGTGTGGCGCCATTTGAAAACTCAACTTTGTTCAAATCACACTTCATCTTTTTTTTTTCTTCTTTTCTAGTTTCTAGAAAAAAACACAAACACAAGACAAAAACAAAACCAAAAACAAAAAACTCTTCATCATGGAACAAACCATGAACAACAACAACAATGTTTCTTCACCTCAATCTCAACAAGTATTAACAAACCCTTTACCTCAAATCATGAACATGAATGTCGGAAGCAGTGTTAGTGTTGTTAACACTACTGGAATAACAACAACAACAACAACATCAATGGTGGTTTCTACCGTAGCAGTGTCAACAGCAGCTGCAACAACAGCAACAACAACGCCGGGAAGCAGTGGTGGAGGAAGCTTTGATTTGTTTGGGAAGAAGAAAAGAGGCAGACCAAGAAAATATGATGCTGATGGAAACCTGAATCCTAATTACAGGAAGGTTGAAAAAACACCAACAACAACAACACCATTGTTGCCACCACCACCTGGATTCACTTTGTCTTCTAATGAGTTTTCCTCCAAAAAGATCCGTGGGAAACCAACTGGGTTTGGAAATTACCAAATGCTTTCTTCTTTTGGTGAGTATTGGATATAACAACTATGGTTTCTTTGTATGGAATCTTAAAGTTTTGAACTTGTATTCAAAAATTTTAATGGGTATTTTTTGGTTATGTTTTTTTCCTAGTTAGGCCAGTGAAAAAGTTAGAAACTTTACTTTCTGTGTTTCTGTGTGTATTTGTTTTTTATGACTAAAAATATGTGTTGTTTTCTGAAATTAGTACTTAGGTTTTGGTTTCTAATTTTTGATTTTTTCTGTTGTTGGTAGAATCTGATTTTTCTGTCTGTAATTTTTTAAGGTGAAGTGTTTGCAAGCACTGCTGCTGTGGATTTTGCACCGCATGTGGTTACAGTTTATACAGGAGAGGTAATATAGTGAACATTTACATTATCATTGTTAAGTTTTTTTTGTGATGTAATGTGATTTACTGAGAAGTTTTTAACAGATCTATAGTATTTGGTAAGGTATGTGATAAAGGTATTGTTTTGTTGCTTTGTAGGATGTTGGTGGGAAGATCTTGTCATTTGCACAGAAGAGTCCAAGAGCGATATGCATTCTTTCTGCCAATGGAGCTATCTCTAAAGTCACATTACGGCAACTCGGTTCTTCTGGTGGTGGTATTTTGACTTATGAGGCATGCTCTTCTAAATCTAAACTCTCTAGTGTTGTCAATTTTTCTCTCTCGTTTTTGCATTTATGCGATTAAATTGAACTATTTGAGTTATTCTACTGACAAAAGTGCTTGCAAGGCTATATGCATATCGAGTGTTCATTTAAGCTGTTTTTATCCAAACATGATCTTAATGTTGGTTCAATTTTCTCCTAGTTATCCCTTTAGCAATCTCATGGACTAGACTATTTATGTCTTCTGCTAAGTGTGAATATAGATATGCCATATTTGTTAAACAGTAATTACATAGATGTCAAATAATCTTTGTTTGTCTCTATTTGTAGGGTTAGACAGTTTTTTCTATATACTAGCTCTAAAATTGTTTATTCCATCATGAAATTATAGTAGTTGTAATTGATATATTTAATTCTTGAACTGTTGAACATTTTTGTGTTCTATTCACTTTCAGGGTCGATTTGAGATCTTATCTTTGTCTGGATCATATACGGTCTCAGACACTAGCGGCATAAGAACTCGCGATGGTGGACTGAGTGTATCACTTGCTGGTCCTGACGGCCGAGTGATTGGAGGTTCTGTTGCTGGTCTACTTACAGCTGCTGGTCCTATCCAAGTAAGATATTTTCTTCTTGATTTACTCTATCAGTTTGGTATCAGATGAAAACTTTATCGATTACTTTTTTATACAACTTCACTGATAAGATTTGACTTCAAGTCGCAACTAGTGTAGTGAGTTTTGAAGTTAGAACTGCATAACACTATAAAGTATTGAAGTTAGAAGCACGAGGGATTATTAGCATCTAGCGGATTCGAATCTGAGATCTTGAGACGAACACACTCTTAGTATCTGATTAAGGCTTAGTTGATGATTTGAATAGCTGAAATATAAGAATAAGTAACATGATTGATAATAATCTTAAATCATTCTTGGTTTCAGATTGTAGTGGGAAGTTTCACGCCAGATGGTAACAAGGCACTTAAAAAGAAGTACCAACGGGAACAAACGGTGGCGTCTCCAACTTCAACCGGTCCAGAAATGGTGACAGCAGCAAGACCTATCTCACAAGCAAATGCTCACGGAGAAAACTTTATGATACCTATTTTGTCTCAGTTACCTGATCATCAAAACCAGAGAGAATCTGTCAGCGTTTCAAGCGATAAACTGAACTTAGATGACACACCTGATGCTGCTACTTGGACCGGTTCCGACGAGTATTCAGATCAAAGAACATCTCCCGATATCAACATTTCTTTGCCGGATGAATAGAAAAAAAAGGTCTTGATACTCTTTTCCTATGACGTTTGGTAAACTAGATACATTAGTTATTCAGGGAATCTGTGTCTCGGAATATTGTTACATTTTTGATGATATTGTAACTTTTGTTGTTGTGAATTCAGGTGATGGAGAAGCTGACATGGTAACTGAATGAAACTAACAATGGGAGTTTGTGATGACAACTAGGCTATTTGACACAATGTACAGTTGTCAGAAATTAGAAAGTATTGTTATTATTATTATTATGGGCTTATATTTTTTTGATCTTACCATTTGTGTTCAAAACTTGCAAGTTTTGTTTCTTTGTTTTCTTTTAGAGTTGGGATTTAGCTAGGTGGATGGGATTGTTATCAAACACATTTTAAGCTATTTTGTTTGGATTGTATTAATCAAATTTATTATTATTATTATTATTATTATTATTATTATTATTATTATTTTTATTTTATTTTTATAATTTATAAGTATGATGAAACACAGAAATAGAAAAGTGAGTCGACAGTTTTTCAAATAGGTCGGTCAATGTTTTTTTTGAGATATGTACTTTGGATTAAACATGGTAGCTAGCAGCCTGACACATAAAGGACTCTGAACATTACCAATAGGCCAATTATTTGGTTGTCATGTTATTTCTTACTTACCTTATCTAATATAATATTAAGAAAGTTAATTGTTTTGGAAATATCATTGATGTCTTTTCTTCTAATTATGTCACGATGTGGTTTTAATCAATTGTGGTATTAAGTTGGAATTGAAGTGGATTTTCTCATTTTTCTTCTAAAGAAGTACAATTTCTTTAATTCTTTTTCATGTTATCTTTCATTAGTGTTAAATATTTTGTCAATTTCTTGAAACCCATAACTTTCTATTATACAGGTGTGGTTTGTTTGTAAACAATGTTCTTTGGTTACATATTTTCTTAGTTCTATCTTTTTATGTTATTTTTCTTTAGTGTTATATTTGTGTAATGTTATAGATAAACTCAATTTCATTAATGTTTAGCCTGTTTGGTTTAGCTTTTAATCAAGCAAACGCAAGTCTGGACATGGATCTGCCGTGATTTTAGAGAAGCTCTAAAAGGTAGCTTCTATGAAAACTTAGAAACCCATCGTGATTCCATTGAAAACGTGAAAACCCACCGCTACACCAAACATGCTAGTTATCTTTTTTTTGTTATAATATTTTGTTATCTTTTTTTTGTTATAATATTTTGTCAATTTCTTTTCAATTTTTGATACCCATAATAACTTTGGATTACACATGCGTGGTTTGCTTGAAATCAAAGATATTTGTTTACACTTTTTGTTTCTTCTGCGGTTATCTTTCTTATTTTTTTGTTTTGTTTTGTAATATTTCTCAATTACTATTTCAGTTAATATTATTTATGAGAATTGGAGGAAAGATCTCTTAATAGGTAAAATTTAAAATGTTCTATTATTTCTCATATTTATAAAGGTGCAAAAGATAAAGATCAAAGTTTTGGTATTTATAATTTTGTTATTCAATTTTATCTCTTATGTCTGATTTATTTTAATCTTACTCTTTCTTTTGAAGATCAATGTTACATCAGAATGTATAAATTTTTTTATGCTGTCTCCAACGAAACAAATCATTATTGCATTTTTTTACAACTTGATTATTTTTCTAATTTCAAAATTAATCATGAAAGATATTTTCAACATTGTGGTGAAGTTGTTAATGTTATTTTCAACACATATAATAAAAGGAGTTTTGGGTATGTCAAATTTCTAACAACAAATTGGCAGAAAAAATAAGTTTGTGCTCATGTTATCTTTTCAAGTAACATTTTATACCTTTTAATATTTGTGTTTTTTCCACTTTCTTAATTGTTCCAATTCTCTGCTAGATAATTTATAACATATGATACACCTACATTAATTGATAATAGATGATAATCTCATTGGTGAAATTATTTGTTTGAGAATTGATTATGCCATTATCCAAAATTCTGCATAACTTTGCACTATGATACAACTACATTAATTAATTATCAATCCATGATTTTATGTTCCTTTTGTTAGTGTTTAATGATTTTTTTTGTTGTATGTGATTTCAGTTTATGAGACTGTTGAACATTTGGATAACATGAATGGCTTCTTTGAAACTAAATTGCTATTGGTACTTCCTGTTATTTTTTATGGCTTCTATTTGTTTTTGGGTCCACTTATTCTCATTTTCTATTTGCTTTTTGGTGTAGACAAGGAAAAACTTAGCTAAACTGAATTGACTTTTAGAGATTGTTTTTTCATGGGATGAATTGACTTTGAGATAGTTTTTTCAAAAAATATTTGATGTATTGAAATAAGCTATTTTAATGATGCAACTGATTTTCATTTAAATAAAATACTATCAATTATTGCTAATGATCATTTGTTACTTTGTCTAACCAACTGATCTTAATTGTGGCAAATTTCTTGAATTATTCCCACTTTCAGGTTCCTACTTTCATATAATCTCCCAATCTTTTAAGTGCGCTGTGGCAAATTGCTTGAATTATTCCCATTTTATGTTCCTATTTTCACGTGAATTTTTTTTAATGGATCCGATAGATTACTAAAACACTTCATGAAAATACAATAATATCTCTAGATTTTGGAAATCCATTTTCGGACACTTCATGAAAATACAATAATATCTTCCGATTTTAGAAATACATTTTTAGACGCACCTCAAACATACAATTCATTAGTTTTTAAACAATATCTCCATTTTATAATTAAATTTATTCCAAAAATACATTTTTAGATGTCTCCGAAAATATATTTTCAGAAGGCATTTGGTTGTATATTTGCAACAACGTACTCGTTTGTATGTTTTGCTCCTACTTTGCAACAACGTGCTTGTTTGTATGTTTTGCTCCTACTTTCCATGCATGTCTTGGCAACATGTGTCATAGCTCCATAACTATAAAAAGAAGATGAATATTAAAGTAATTTTAGTAATTTGTAGCTTCTACTTCTAGAAATGATTTTTACACTAAAATTTATCGTTCCAGTCACTTTTACATAAATGTATTTTTTTTTAATAAGCAAAGATGGTATTATAAAAAAGCACAAGAAGTGCTAACCAACAAATACAAGAATGAGAATTAAGAACAACTCCCCCAACCCCCAATCATCCATCATCTAATACATAAATGCGGATTGACACACCAATCACCCCAAAAGATGGATTCTACTCCATTATAGGAAGAAAGATACCATTCCCAAGCAAAAAACTTAACCATACCTAGAATGTCAATATCCCTCAAGGATACACCATCAAACACAATGGCATTCCTACAATTCCAAATACCCCAACAAAAAGCCAAACCAAATAACCAACTAGTATCGACCTTAAATTTGGTTTTACAAGAAGAATCCAAAAGAGATAAACGATTGATAAAATTACCCGGAAAAACGGTACTATCCAATCCGAGCCAATCACACACCTTGGTCCACCAAAGATAGGTAGTCGGACAAGAAACAAGAAGATGATCCAAGTCTTCCTCTTCCACCCCACAAAAAGGACAAAGTGTCTCCGAAGAAGCAACCAAAATGTTTCACTTAACTAAATTTGTCTTTGTTGGGAGTTTGTCAAGAAGAAGCCTCCAACCAAAAATTAAAAACTTACTAGGAATTTTAGTCTTCCAAAGGCGAGCCAAGGCATTCACTAGATCGACACCAAGATTATTACCCCGAATTCGACCTTCCAACAACAAATCATAAGCCGCCTTCACTGAATAACCCGAAGAATGTTTCCACCAAATGTAAGTATCTTCCAAATCAAAGATGGGTTTTTTTCCATCTAAAACTCGCATAAGATCTCCCACACTACCTCCTTCGCCTTCTTCTATGAAGAAATCGTCAAAATTTACACGCCATTCCCACACACCCGAAATCCAAAACCCGTTATCAACCACTTTAAAACCGAGAGCCTCCGCATACCGGTAAAGAGACGGAAAACGTTCACAAAGAGGAGCTCCTCCCGTTAGCCATCTATCCAACCAAAAATCAATGTGATCTCCATTTCCCAACTTGCAAATAATTGCGGATGGAAACCAATTTTCCAACGGTCCATTTCCTCCCGAGCCCACCGAGCAAAGATCTTTCCACCAAAGCGAGACCTTGTTTCTTTTGTGAATCACATTATTGGAAAGCATAGCTCTCCTAATATCACCGTACCTGCAAGAAAGAAAGTTAGTCCATAAAAAATTTTCCCCACTCAAAATCCTCCATCTCCACTTACTTAACAACGCCTCATTAAACAAGCCACAATGTTTGACTCCTAAACCTCCTTCCTTCTTAGAAAGACAAACTTTATCCCACCCAATCCAATTAATCTTCTTCTTATCCTCCGAACCTCCCCACAAGAAATTCCTTTGAATCTTAATCATCTCTTTAATTACCGCTTTTGGCGCTTTAAAGAATGAAAACATGAAGATTGGAATACTAGACAACACCGAATTTAAGAGCACAACTCTCCCACCAATCGATAAATGCTTAAATCTCCAAGACTCCAATCTTTTCCTTAACTTGGATACCACCGGTCTCCAAACCTCCCTCCTCCTATGGTTGCAACCCACCGGTATACCTAGAAAAGAGAAGGAAGAGGATCCCACCAAACAATTAAGAAAAGTAGACGCCGCTTGTATAAAATCCGTATCCAAGTTCACCCCCACAAATCTACTTTTAGAAAGATTAACACGAAGGCCAGAAACCAATTCAAAGCCCCTAAGCATGGCCTTAATACTCCATAAGTTATTCCACGACCCGTCACCAATCAAGATAGTGTCATCCGCAAATTGTAGAATCTCGAAATGGACATCATTACCGACCTTAAAACCTACATAATCACCCAAGCTCGTAGCTTTCTTCATTATCGCCGATAAACCTTCCGCTACCAACAAGAAAAGAAATGGAGAAAGCGGATCCCCTTGACGAATCCCCCTAGAAACCACAAAATCTTTAGTCGGGCTTCCATTCACTAGGATTGACATCGAACTAGTAAAAACCAAAGCTTCCATCCATTTTCTCCATCTAGAACCAAAACCCATCCTTCTTAATAAAAATCTCAAGTAATCCCACGAAACACAATCGTAAGCTTTCTCAAAATCTACCTTCACCATCATACAACTCTTTTTTTCCCTCTTAGACACATCCAAAATTTCATTGACAATCAACACACCATCAAGCAAATTTCTTCCCGCTACAAATGCCGATTGACAATTCGAAACCAACTTACCAATCACCTTTTTCAACCTTTGAGCTAATAACTTAGACAAAATGCGATACATGCTACCAATAAGGCAAATTGGTCTAAAATCATCCAAGTTACTAGGATTCTCCACTTTCGGAATAAGAGCGAGGAAAGAAGCCGTCACCGCTTTAGGAAGAGTAGCCCACTCAAAGAACTCATTCACAAAGTCTAAAATATCATTCTTCAAAAACGGCCAACACTTCTTATAAAAACCCATATTAAACCCATCCGGCCCCGGACTCTTATCCCCTTCCGAATTCCAAATCACATCCTTCACTTCCTCTTCAAGAAAAGGCACCTCCAACCCCATAGAATCCTCCAGAGACAAACAAGCCAACTCAACCCCTTCTAGAATCGGCCTTGAGCTCGAAGTTTCGGAAAAACGTTTTTCAAAGTGGCCACGAATCTCTTCCTTTATCAACGTCACATCCTCCACCCAACCCGAAACCCCATTCAAACCCACCACCGCATTCCTTCTATTCCGATATTTAATAGTCTTATGAAAGAAATGAGAATTGGAATCACCCTCCTTAAGCCAAAGAGCTCTCGCCTTTTGTCTATTTAAGGACTCCTTTAACCGAACCATTTCCCAAACTTTATTCGAAGCTAAAGATCGATTTACGGCCAAAGCATCCACGTCCACCGGATCATTACCAATCATGACAAAACCCAAAGCATTAAGCTCCTTAATAGCCTCTTCTTCTTGTAAATTCAAGATTCCGAAAACCTCCAAATTCCAAGCTCGTAATTTCTCCCTAAGAACTTTCAACTTTTCCTTGAACCCATAAATTGCCTTCCTACTCCTAGGTACCTCCAACCACGCTTTTTCCGCAAAAGAATAAAATTCAGCATGATTCATCCAACTAGAAAAAAATTTGAAAGCCTTCGGACCCCAATTACGGTTATTCCCCTTAAACCAAATAGGACAATGGTCAGAAAGATCCCTATTCGCAATAACTTGACAATCAATCTTCCAAAGATCCAACAACGCCTCCGAAAATAAGAATCTATCCAACCTACTTCTAGCCGAACCATCAAGTCTAAACCAAGAGAAATCTCTCCCCACGGCACGCACATCAATCAATTCAAACTTTTCAATAAACCCCCTAAATTCCTCCATCTCCCGAAAATTGAAAAATCTAGAACAACCTCTTCTCTCCACCTCAGATTTAACAGCATTGAAATCTCCACCTACACACCAAATCCCTTCCGAAAAATTCTCCTTAAACTCTATCAGCTCACTCCACATTCTCCCTTTCTTTTGGAAGCAACAAGCAGCATAAACATTAACAATATAGATATTTACCCCCTTCCAAATGACATTCAGCCCCATGACTCCTTCCCCCACAAAACTGAAATTCAGAGTAAACATACCTTTACGCCACAACATAATCATACCTCCGGATCTGCCAACTGAGGGTTTGTAACTCCAGTCCACATCAGTACCACCCCAAAGCTCATAAACCCACTTCTCATCCAGTAACTGAATCTTTGATTCTTGAATCAAACAGAAATCAAACTTCTCCTTCTTGATTAATAAACTAAACCTTTTCCTCTTTAAAAGGCTGCCACATCCCCTCATATTGTAAGAAATAGCATTCATAAGGAAACCTTATCATAAACAATCTTCTGAGATAGAGCAATGCCATCCCTGTTCTCCAATTCTTTGATAGCTTCAACATAATCCGCTCCATTAACACCTCCTGAAATGCCATACGCCGCTGCTTTGGACCATAACCTCTGTGCCACCTCTTCCGACAGACATCTCCTAAGCCTTCCGTTTTCCGATTCCACACAAGAATCAGAAATCTCCTCCACTGTATGCTCATCGTTGAAACCCATTCTTCCTTTCCCCTTCCGCTTTTCCAGATTCAGTTCTACCCTTCCACCCATTTTTTTCCGTAACGGTTCGTAAAAAGATTTGGAGATTTTTACAACTTTCTGTTCCGCCCCAATCTCCATAGACGCGACCTGTTGTGAATTATTAGAATGGGCCTCACAAGAAAAACTCCCACCGCCAAGACCATTTTTACCTTCTACCAAAAGATCCCGTTCAAAAAAACCTTCTGATTAGGCCTTTGATGGTTTCGGTCCAATCCCTCTAACAGCCAAATCGAATTGGCCCACCACATCAGGAACCGCTTTCCGCACCTCCATCCTTTTTTTCCTCGCCACGTGTCCTTTAAGTTTAGTTTCCAGCCTCTTCACATATTTAGTGGGTCCCAAATCATAAGAAGCCACCCTACCCTCTGTACCTACACATAATAAATCAATATGCTAAACTCAATTCTATTAAAATCAATTATACCAAACACAATTCTACTATAATCAATTATATTCACCGCCAATTCAAACACACCCTTAAACTCGTAAGAGGAAGGAAACTTAAATATACACATAGACAACCTAAATATATGCAGAGACAAACAACGCCATTAAATTTGAAAATTTCTTCACCCACGTCCTAACCTTCTTATTCACCTCTGGCGAATTTACCAAAATACCCTTTATTTCGGAAATACATTTCCGAAAACGTACTTTTATTGGAAAAAAAAGGTGTTTTCGGAAATGCACTTCCGAAAACACGAAAAAAATGTGTTTTCGGAGATGCATTTCCGAAAACACCCTCTTTTTTGAGTTTTCGGAGATGCATTTCCGAAAACACCCCTTTTTGGGAGAGGGGGTGTGTTCGGAGATGCATATCCGAAATATTCCAAGACCAAATTGGTCTTGAAATGTTTCGGATATACACTTCCGAAAAAGTTCAATAATTATTAAAAAATTAAAATCAAGGTGAATCAATACAATTAATAGGTATAAAATGAAAGTGAATCAATAAAATGAAGGTGAATCAATAGAATCAAAATTTCCTAAACAATTTTAAAGTTAAAAATTATTTTACTAACTTATATAAATCAAAAACATTTTAATTTCATAAGTAAATTTTGAATGGTATAGAATTAAATATAAAATTTATTTATTAAATAAAATTAAGACAAAATCTTTTTTAAATTTTTTTAAACTAAATAAAAAATTATAACTCATTTTTAATTATGAATCAGAATAGAAATATATAAATATATAATAATAATTATCCATTTTGTAAGTGAAATATATAAATATATAATATATAAATATTTAATAATTATTATATAAATATATAAATATATAATAATTAATATAAATTAAAACACTCATTTTTTTTAATTTTTATAATTATTATATAAATATATAAATATATTTACAACTAATATATAATAATTATTATATAAATATATAAATATATAAATATATAATAATTTTTATAAATATATAAAAATTATTATAATTATTATATAAATATATAAATTAAAACACTCATAAATTATTATTATATCAAAATATATAATTATTATATAAATATATAAATATATTTATAATTAATATATAATAATTATTATATAAATATATAAATATATAAATATATCATAATTTTTATAAATATATAATAATTATTATAATTACTATATAAATATGTAAATTAAAACACTCATAAATTATTATTATATCAAAATATATAATAATTATTATAATTATTATATAAATATATAAATTAAAACACTCATATATTAAAACACTCATAACTATTATTCATAACTTATAAATTATATCAAAATATATAACTATTATTATTCATTACTCATAAATTATATCAAATTTATGATATATGAATTAATTAATATCCTAAAATTAATTTTTGGGATTTTTTTAGATTTTTTTATTGTTTCGGAGATGCATCTCCGAATCTATTGAAAATCCCAATTTTTGGGATTTTTTCGGAAATGCACTTCCGAAGTCTGGAAAAATTTAGAAAAAAAAAATTCGGAAATGCATTTCCGAAGCGGGGTAAAATGGGTTTTTTGCTGGGGTGACCCCCATAGGGAGGTGGGTAAAAAAATTTTCTTAAATTTTATAATAAAACGAAACAATATAAGTTCCCTAAACTAAGTTAATTAAGTAGTTAGCTCTAATACTTATAAACCTAATATGTGCAGTAACTAAAAAGTAAATGGAATTAACCTTAAACATAAAAAATAAGCCATTAGGTGATTTTGACAAAGATTACATTAATTCAAGCTTGTAAAAAAACTAAAAAATTTTAGTCAAAATATTTTGTGTGGTTTCACTTGTATTAGTTGGACAATATTTACAAACAAGATAGCACGATTTTATACTCAAGAGAGAGTTTGACAACTCCAGAGACAACAAGACAAAGACAGATATACGCAAATAATAAATCTTAATATTTTGCAAAAGTATATTTCTGAATGTTTTCCAAAACAGCAATGCTATGTTTACACCATTTCCTACATCCAACACTTATACCGTATACAGTGTTCACCGTATTTATACCGGTGAACAATATTTTTTAAATAATATAATATTAAATAATGAACAGTATTCGTGAACAGTGACAATGAACAGTGCTGATGAACATTATTTATGAATAGTATATAAACAGTGACTTTTAATAGAAAAACAAAGCTGGTTAATAAAGTAAAAAAAAATTGGTTAATGAAATGATGAAGATGGTTAATAAATATCCTGATGTTAAAAATAATTTTTATGAAATTGGTTAATAAAATTGCCCAAATTTTAAGTAGTTTGAAGTTGGTTAATAAAATATTAAATGTTAGTTAATGAAGTTATAAAATTGGTTAATTACATAATTTTATTTTCATATTCTCTCAATCTTAAAAATAAAAAAAAAATTTAAAAAATATTATTATTATTATTAGATTTCACTATTCACCGTATACCTGAATAGTGAAATAGGTGTAAGGAAATGGTATATGGATATCATTTATCTTTTCAAAAATATATTTTTAAACTTTTTTTTTTTTTAAGTTGAGTTTCACTTAAGACATGTTTTGTTGTGAAAATGATACTTAATACATCTAAAGCTGTATTTCTAAAATTTGAAAGAGAATTATGAATTTTTATACCATATAAAATGTATTAAAAAATTCTCCTTTCAGTACTCTCTTGGTTATTGTGATTGATACTAGTAACAAACCCGTGCGTTCGCACGGGTTCTGGTATGGGATGCGCATTTGTTTCAGATATATATTTTTTAATAAAAAATGTTTGATATCCGTAAAAAAAAATTGAATGTATAGAAAAATGTCTGGTACCTGTGAAAAAAATAATAATTGAATGTATAGAAAAATGTCTGGTACCCGTCAAAAAATAATAATTGAATGTATAGAAAAATGTCTGATACCCGTGAAAAATTAATAATAGAATGTATAGAAAAATATCTGGCACCCGTGAAAAATTAATAATTGAATGTGTAGAAAAATGTCTGGCACCCGTAAAAATATTTAGATCTATAAGATAATTTTATAGATAAAAAACTTAGAAAATTAACTAAAATAACATATATTTTTATAAGCATGTTTAACTATATATGAAGTGTACATTTTTTATATATACATCAATTATACAAACATTAATAATTAATTTCTATACATAATAATTCAGAGTTCGTGTCGAGAGATCATGACTCTGGCCAAGTATTATTCCCACCAGGAGTCGAACTCGGTATGGGGATAAATTTAAATATAAATTTTTCTCTCCTTTATTGGTATAACATAAAAGTGAAGTTATTGTAGTAATTTGTGAAATTACTATGATAAATGTTTAACTTAACTAAAAAAAATTAAACAAACACCATTTTTTTATATTGTAACATATATAAATAGTTTCCAATCATAAAATTATTAACTTACCATAATTTCAAATTTTCATATCATTAATTATATTTTAATATGTATTCATACATGTTATTGTAATTAATATATTAGATTTTAAAAAAAATAGAGTACATGTGTTAGTCATATATTTGTTAATCTTTGTAGAAATAAAAGTATAGGTATTAAATTATATATTTAAATTAAGAACTATTAATTAATATAAAAAAATATTACTTCAGCGATTTAATTGCAATTTTTTAATTCAATTTGTAGAGATAATATTTTAAAAAGTTTAATGATGTAAAAATAATTTAAATTAAAATAAATAAATATTTGTAGGTTCAACCTAGGCATCATTGGATTGATAAGGTGTGATCTTTTAAAATCAATCAACTATTAACAAAAACCGTCTCTTCAATGCTTTGAAAAGTGAAAATATTGTCTTCTCTTATCTCATGAAAAGTAACGTACAAAATACTCTACTACAAATACATGAAACATCATTCAATGAAATTAAATAAATGGAAATGAGTATAAATAAATGGAAATGAGTAGAGTAATTAAAAATTATTTAATGTTGTATTAAATAATCAATAATTTAGTCTTTTAATAATAAGATAATTATTTTATACTAATAGATAATACATTAAAGACAATACTTACACAAATCATTAAGATCATTAAGTGAAAAAAAAGGAAATTTTAGACAACAACAAAATAATAATAAAACTTGCTTTTTTTGATAACATGTTATCAAATTAAATAATACATGATACACTTTCCGACAGTAACATAGCTACTTCATGTGTTAGCAAGAACTAAGCATAAAGTTAAAGAAATCAAAGAAAATTACAATAAATAGGAGTCTAATTTTCCATTTAAAAGTTTTGCTTTAAATTAAAAATAATTTCAATTAAAATATTAGATACATGAAAAGTTAAAAAAACAACACATTTTTCCCGTGGATTTACACAGATTTTGGCATGGATACTCGTGCGTTCACCCGGCACTGGTGTATTACTTGTGCATTCCAACAATAATATTTTTTTTATGATGTGAAAGATCAAACAATGTTGTAACCACAGAACATACTAAGGACTTTCTTACCAAGTATTTTTCCCGTTATAATCAATAGAAAACTTATTCTCGTTTACATCAATAAAACTCGTGTGTACGCACGGGTTCTGGTGTGGTATGCACATATTTTCACAGATATAAATTGTCGTTTCTAAAAATATTTGTATCAGCGATACACTATTTTTTCATTAATATTATAAATCATTGTAAAATAAAATGGTTGATTTGAAGTGCACCATATATCAAAAAATAATATTAGAAAATTAGAAAGAATGATTATAAATTAAATACTCAATCAAAGTAATATTACATGCAACAATATTTAATAAATGATATTCAAATATATTCAAACAATTTTCAAAATGGGATAGTGATGAGTTGGTAGGGAAGAGAGAGAGTAGACAGGAGAGACTTGATTTGTATTTAAGGGTGGAGAGATAAAAAGTTGAATGATGTTTGTGAAGAGAGAGTTATGATTAATTAATGTGTCCTGATAGGATGCATCATCTGCTTTTTTAAAATAGACTGAGACACATGGGACAATATGTTAGCAATAGTACTTTTATCACAGTAAAAAAATAATACTATTAATATGCAATAAAAGAGTCAAGATTGAAATAATATATCTATGTTATTATGAACAATGTCAACATCAATCACGAAAAAGCAAATAGTCTAAGTGGTGTTATGTTTTTACACAAAAGTTAAATGAAAAATTGTTTGATTCAAATATGCTATGTTGTCCTAGTACATTGGAACATACATGATATAAGACTATCATTGTTTTTATCCAATTTTTTTTAAAGTCAAAATAGTATATCATCATTCATCATAATACAAAACTAAACAACATTTAAAATAAAACCAAATCCTCTCCAAGAACCTCATAAATTACGCATTAATCACAAATTCAAAAACAGGTCCTCTACTACTATCATCAAATTCAAATTCTTGCTTTATATATGGATCCTGCCATTTTCCAAGACAATGGTGTTTCATTATATGCTATTAACTGCAACTAATAAAAATTATTAATAACAAATATAAAAATTCATAACTCAACAATGTACTATAAAATTAAAATTTAATATCAATTATTTTATTTTAATAACTTTCTTTAGTACAATGATTATTATGTTTTAATGATCATTTATTATAGTAATTTTAAATATTTTAACTAATAATATATCAAATATTTTAAAATAATTTAGATTAAAAATAAAATAAGTATGTATGACTATTTATTTAATTTTAGATACATCTATCATATAATATTTAAAATTAACTATCAATCTTAAAAGAGAATAATTTTTTGCCATATAATCTTTCCAGTCTTCCATATCAATCTTTTTATCTTCTTTTGAATCAACCTCCTTCATTGTCTAAAAAAAGATCAAGTCAAGAAAATAATGAGATAAGAAGTAGATTGAGAAAAATATAGAAATTGAAGGAACACAAAAAATTCTTATTAACCTTTCACATAATAGATTCAACAATATCATTTAAAACTGTAGCATACGAATCAATCATAATAGTCAACACTTCTCCTTCAACTTTAATATGTCATTATGTACAAAAAAAAGATAATAAGATGGTGAAAAAGGTAGAATAAAAATACATAATTAAAATACTTATATAAATTCATACTCAATCAAAATTAATATTTTGTAAACAAAACAGAAAAAATTAGGATAAATTATGACATTCAAGTAAATCAAATATCCACAAATATTTTGTATTAATATATTTTAGGAGTTCTGAAGACCTAGCCATCCAGTAAGAATGGGAGAAAAAAAATAAAATGCACTAAATTTATGTTGGTGAGTGAATGCACACGTTAGAAAAGAGTAGATTAATAGTAGTAGCATAAGAACATACCAGAACATGTCTGACCAAGAATAGAGAGGAATATTTGTTCAAATCCCTATCAAGCATTAGATATGCTTCATCATAAAAAGAGGAATGAAAGACATAATAAAAAATAAATAAAGGTTTCAAAAAAATAAACTATTTCTATCATTTAAATCAAAACCAGTGGAATGAAACACTAAAGAGTAGACACAACTCATTCTCAACAAAAAAAAATAGTTTTCAAATTGCATATAGAAGTAGTTAAGTTCTCATTGTAGACTAAACACACAAATCATTCTCAGCAAAATTGCATATAGAAAAAATTAGCGAATATTCATGAAAAAAGAAAACAATAATAATGAAAATAAATGAGTATAGAAGGAGATTTCTTTTTACATGACTCACCTTTCAGATCTGTTACTTGAATGCATCTGTAGCCCCAAATGAAGTTCAAATATATGTAAAAGAAACTGAAATGAAAACAAAATTGAATCAATAAAACCATATTTACCCAGATCCGAGAGAAAATATGCTCAGTAACAATAACAACAAAAATCTAGATTTGAGAGAAAACCTGCAAATCAAATAAAAAATAGATTTAGCACTCAATAACAACAACAAAATTCATATGTGAGAGAAAAACTATAAAAGATTTTGGTTACTTGAAAGAAGAAGTAGAATGAGAAGAAAGAAGAGGGTTTAGGGTTAGTGATATGAGAGGAAAGATGAGATTTCTGAGAAGGAGAAAGAGAGACTATGAAATGAAAGAGAGAGAAAAAATAAAGTGGTTTATTATGTGGTTAGAAGATGTTTTGAGGTAGAAGAAGAGAGAGAATGAAGGAGAAGTGTTCCACGTGGCAACATAATGAAGCAGAAGGGCATATTGGTACTTTCCAGAACAATGTATTTTCTTATATTGTAGATGTGTTCATTGGACCCCTTCTCATAACCATACTAGGATATTGTTATTAAAAGAGTTATGGGGCTGTTTGATGCTAATATTATATAAAACTTTAGTCTGAGTTTGGAATGGTAAAATTAACAATTATCAAATGCATTTATTATTATAGATTTTTTTTATGTTTTAACTATTAAATATAACATTAATAGTCGTTTTTTTTTGTTTGTTAAAAATTAAGAGAACATATATAAGACAGACAATATTATTATTTTTAATAACTCACCTTTTATATGCATTTAAAATATTAGTGAAGTTATAAATTATGTTAATTAAATAATTGTGCATGTAGAATAGTCAATCGATTAATTAAAGTTTAAAGAATTTTTATAATAACTCAAAATTAAAATTTCATAGGATAAAAAATATTCTTAATATCAGAATTCCGATTCGCGCAACTGCGATCGGAATGGGTCTAGACCCACTTGATGCTAGAACTCATTCTTAAATCGAATTATATTGGTGGTGATAAGCCAAAAAATAAAATATTCTTAATACCTGTTAAAAAATATTCTTAATACTTACTTTAAAATCTTTTTAGTATTAACAAACACGCCATATATATTTAATACCGTTATATAAAAAACACTAGAAAACTAACAAATATTTATCATTAATAATATATAAAAAAATATGATACACATTTTTTTACTAATATTTTTTTCAAATAAAAAATAGGTTACTAGGTAATATATTTTTGTTTTATTCTTTCTCAACTCATAAAAAAATTACAAAAACAAAATTAATATATTTATTTTTCAAAATAACTTTAAGATTAATAAATATAAATATTAAAAAAAATAACAGTTTTAAAATATATGAATTTATTTAATCAAATGCATGACACATATAATATAAGTTATCATTCTCATATAATGTTTTTATAATTATCCTATTTATTTTATTATTTAAAAAACTATTTATTTATAATATCTATGATATATTTTATTTTACTATTTTAAACTTTAATAACTTACTTAAAATTACAAATAATAAAATATATTAACACATGATCAATAATATTAAATTTATGATAAAGAAATATATATATATATATATATATATATATATATATATATATATATATATATATATATATATATATATATATAAAAGAATTTAAATATTCAAAAATATAATGGTATATTTCCAAATGATGAGAAGTATATAAAAATAATGCGTTGATTTAAATATTTATTAAGTTAATATTATTATTATATCTTGATTATAATAATATATATTTAATTATATATTTTGATTAATACAATTAATTATACTATTAATTGTATTGATTTAATTTTTTTTTTAATAAATATTACGTTATTTCGGATATGCATATCCGAAAAATTCCACCACCAAATATTTGAATATTTTGAATATGCATCTCCAAAATCATCTCTTTAAAAAAAAAATGACTTGTCATTTTTTTTTTATAAAGAAAAGTGTATGTATATCCGAAATATGCAATGAGAATTTTCCAAAATTATATGTTCACTGTCAAACACAGAAAAATTTACTTTGTACCCCTACAATTAATATTATACCCCTACAATTTTTAAAAGATACCATTTTTATCCTTTAATATTTTTAACTACTTTATTATTTTATTTTTTTAAATTTATAAAGAAAAATCATAAAATTATAGCCCTACACATACAAACCGGAACGCTTTTGTAAAGTCTTCCGGTATATAAAATAAAAGTTAAAAATACATACCGGAACTCTTTTGCAAAGTCTTCCGGAACACAAAATAAAACTTGAAAAATCTAAAAAAATACATACCGGAACTCTTTTGCAAAGTCTTCCGGTATGTAAAATAAAAGTTAAAAATGACTACCGGAACTCTTTTCAAAAGTCTTCCGGAACACAAAATAAAACTTGAAAAATCTAAAAAAAATGCATACCGGAACTCTTTTGCAAAGTCTTCCGGTATGCAAAATAAAAGTTAAAAATGTCTTCCGGAACTCTTTTGCAAAGTCTCCGGAATACAAAATAAAACTTGAAAAATCTAAAAAAATGTATACCGGAACTCTTTTGCATAGTCTTCCGGTATGTAAAATAAAAATTAAAATAATAAAATGATAAATTAGTTAAAAATACACAAGAGCAAAATTGACATTTTAGGTAAAATGTAGAAGTATGAAGACAAATGTAGGGGTACAAGATAAAATTAGAGCCACAGTTTTTGCTAACATAACAAGCTCTGAATATTAAACCACAGTATTAGCCCAATGTCTGGCCCGGACCTTAGTTGCATTAGGCGGTGTCAGACCTGATCTTAGTTCAGGAGATGCAAAAATAAATAAAATGGTGCAAATAAAAAATTAATAAAAAAAATTTGGAATTGAAAGTGCAATTTATATAGAGAAAATCTTAGATCCATCAAAGGGTGAAAAGTACATTAGTTCAGGAAATTTAAAATGCAATTTATATAGACATTTAGGTGCAATATTTAAGGATTAAGGGTTGAATTGAACCCCTCAAATGGGCAGCCTTGTTCTTCAACCATCTTTACCGCAGTAGAAAAAATGTATTATTGAATGAAAGTACAAAACATTCATTACAGAGATATCAAAGTAATTCAAGATTGGTTTGATTAAAGGAGAAGAGAAGAAAAAGATTATGATAAGTAGAGCAAATGAGTGGATAAAGAAGACTCTTTCCAGAATTTTGATTTTATTTCAAATTTCATTAAAATTCTTTTTTTATTAAGTTTGTAATAAAAAATAGTTTGTAATTAAAAAAACATAAATGATTTCAATTGAAATATCAAAATAACGCATTGGGCAACAAATACATTGTCTAATTGTAAATAATAGTCATTTTATTAACAATAGAAATTGATTTGTCTAGTTGTAAATGATAATCACTTTATTAACAATAAATTATTATTTTTTGACATCCAAAGGCCTAATTAAAGGCGATTACTGAGAATATTCCTCTGCAATAGTAGGTTTGGGCCTCATCTCATACAAATGGATGTTAATGGCTACTGATCTAGCCAAATCATAAGCTTCTTTGTTGTTATCACGATTTATGTGTGTAAACCTTATCTTTTTGAAATT
This sequence comes from Vicia villosa, assembly GCF_029867415.1. NCBI lineage: Eukaryota > Viridiplantae > Streptophyta > Magnoliopsida > Fabales > Fabaceae > Vicia > Vicia villosa. Next base: position 173,839,708 of record NC_081180.1, read on the forward strand.
CTTCTTGTATCTCTTCATCTTCCATATCGTTCCGCCAGCTGCTAACCTGTGTGTGCTTTCGTCGTTGTTTCTGTTCATCTCAATCACAATCGTTTTGCAATCAGTTTCAAGCTCCAGTTTTTTGTACCTTTTTTACTGCGCGATTTCTAGGGGTGGGAATAGGCCAGACCGGCTTACAGGGGCCTATAGCCTAGCCTACTAAAGGCCAGGCCAGGCCAGGCCTATTTGATAAAAAAGCCAGGCTTGGGCTTTTTTAAAAGCCTATTTAATAAAATAGGCCAGGCCTAGGCTATTAAAAAAGCCTATAAAACCTTGTTGGCCAGCCTATATTTTCATATATATTAAAATTAGTCTAAATATGTTGGCCTATATATGCATATATATATATATATATATATATATATATATATATATATATATATGGCTTCTTAAGTAATATGAATTAATTGAAAACATTAATAAGAAAGAGGCTTTTAAATAGGCTTTCAGGCCAGGTCAGGCTTTTAAAAAGGCCAGGCCAGGCTGAAAAAACGAGCCTATTGTAGGCCATAGGCCAGGCTCAGGCCTTGTAAGTTTATCGTAGGCCAGGCCCAGGCCTTATAAAGCCTAGCCTAGCCTATTCCCACCCCTAGCGATTTCCATGGCCACACATAACGCCATTACTTCTGATTCCATTGGTTGATTAGTTCCCTTCATTCTCTTAGTCGTTGTATGATGATTCCTTCCATTTTCATCAATGAAGATCGCACTCAGACCCCATATGCCTTTTATGGCTAGACTTGCATCCGTCTTGCACCTGATCCATGAAGAATGGTGATTATGGTTGTTGTTGTTCTCAGTTTCAACTTTGTTCAGGTTTGTTTGCTCTTTTTTCTTTCTCTTATTGTGTTCATCGTTTTTTTCCTCCTTTTTTTTGTCTGATCTTATCCTTATCGTGTTTTTCGTTTGATGCCGCTTCCGTTTTGTTCGTCACTTGCTCCATTTCTCTTTGAATTGTATTGTGGCAGGACTTTGATCTCAATCCTTGGCGAATGTCCTTCAAGTTCTGGTTGCAGTTGATTCTGATGATATTTCCGATGACTGGTATTTGCTCGTCGGTGAGTTTGTGAATTCTTTTGGTTGTATAATTCTGGTGCATATTTATTTTCCTAATTCTTTTTTTGAGGTTGGATAGAAATTGATTTGTCTAGTTGTAAAACATAGTTACTTTACTAACAATAGTCACTTTATTAACAAGAAATTGATTTGTCTAGTTGTAAAGTGAATATCATTTAACTTCAAGGAACTTGAGTTTGAGACCTCATAGGTAAACATTTATGTCCATAATTTGTTAATATTATTATAAATTATGTGGATTACTTGTCATTAATGTACATTGGCCTAGTAGTAAAGAAACAAAGATGTCTTTTAAAGACCTTGAGTTCGATTCCTTAAAAGAAACAATTTTGACTTTTTTGAAATTATTAATTCATAATTGTTTAAAAATAAAATTAAAAATAAAAATCAATTTTGTATTTAAAAAATGAAAAATAAAAATAAAATCCAACGTGGTAGTCCAGTCACAGTTTAAAAGTATGAAAAAGCCGGTTTAAAAGTAAGAAAATGGACTTGATAAAAATATTAATAGAAAGACTAATATGATCCAGTTAAATTTTGTAAGGGATTAAATCAGGTCTATTTTTTTTATGAGGGACTAATTTAACTTGTGTAATATTTGTGAATGTCCAAAATGAGTCTTCACTTTTAAATATATTAGTTGAAAACATTAGAATAAAATTAGAGTAATTAGTAAGGAATAACATAAGTGTAATTATAAATAATTGAAGTTGAGTGACATTTTTGTAATTAAGTGTAGAAACACAACAATAAAATATGAGAAATTATTATCATTTGAATCAAAAATATTTTTTTATTCTTCCTTCTCAACTTAACCCTATCTCCTTCGTAGTCAAAATTCTCAAATTTTAAATCTTAACCAAAAATCAGTATGAACTTCATTGAAAAATTTGACCTATTATCATGAAGACCTTAGATTTTTAGTTTTACTTTTTTTTCATTTGTATCAAAACCATAAGCTCCAAAATTTCAAAATATAACAATTTCAAATTTTCGCACTTCTAACTACCTTATCCTTCAATACTTTCCCGAAGTAAAGAAAGAAAATGTGAGATTTTTAAGCGTTTTTCTTAAAGGATTTTTATTGAAATAAATTCTAAGTGATTTTTTGAAATTTCATTCATGTTTAAATTGGTAGTATACATATATATTTTGTTAGTTATTGAGATTGGTTTAATGCTTAGGAGCTGAAGTTGAAAAGATTCAAGTATAAAATTTGTTTGAAGTTTGATTGGAGATAGAAGCTTTTAAATTAAAACTAAATATTTTGCTCTCAACAACCTAATTACTGAGTTCCTTTTGGAACATAATCATGCAACTAAAATACGGGTACAGTTTGTTAACATGTGGCTATTGAACACACGAATTCTCTTATAGAAATAAAGGGATAAAAAAAAAAAAAAAAAGGCTTTTTAATTAATATGAAAAGTTAGAAAATACACAGTAAAATATCCTATATATACTAAAACTTATCTCCATGAAATTAAAAGGTCTCTAAACTTAAAGAAATGATATACTGACAGCCCTCTCAAATTAGGTGTAGTAGTGAAAAATTGAGACTAAAGTCATTGGATTGACTTAGTTCGTATTTTAGTGAAAGTCTCCACCGCGCTTTATTATTTCCAAAGGAAATGGGAAAAAGAGCGAAATAAAATCCAAAGAAGTTTTTAAAACAAAACTAATAAAAAACAAAGATCTTAGATTCGGGGATTGGTTATACAAGGGTAAAATATTAACACCCCTCACATCTATAGTACTCTACAGGAATATCTTTTAAAATATATTATTGTTATAAAACTGCTTTTGTGTTTTTGTTTAAATAGAATGGAATGGTGAGAAAAGAAGTTTTATTAAAAGTGTGCTCGACAAGACATCACATCTTGTGCCTACATACCCCTTAAGTGTAATAGGGAAGTCAGAACATTTGTAGTTCCTCTTAAAAGGAAAATAAAAGAACCAAGTGAAAAAATCTTTTTGGTTGTAGAGTTTTAACAATACTCAACGTTTTTTTTTTTAAAAAAAAATGTTAAGCTTACTTAACAAGTTTTGAAAGATGTCAAGCTTTAACAATACAAGGCAAAGATTGATTTTAAAAGAGTGGTGGTTACGCTTTAACAATACAAAACTAAGGTTTGAGTTTAAAAAGGTTGAGCTTTAACAATACAAAACTATTTTTAAAACAGGGATGAAGTGCTAAGCTTTAACAATACTAAGCACAAAGTAAAAGAGATAGGAAAAGAGAGTGAGTACCTTGACAATTTTAGTCAATACCATTCTCATTCCTTTGGATTATAGCAACAATGATGAATCATACATCTCAAACAAGCATTAAGGATGAGTATCTCAAGTGGCATGTGAGACATATTATGTGTATCATGGATACAATCAAGGGGTGAGTATAAAAAAATATATCAATGTATAAACTCAAGGGTAAAAGATTATGAATAAAAGGGATGACATACCTCAATATCATTTCATGTATGAATATAATGTGATGATGAATGAATGTCTCATGGATGTGGGGTTAGTTTAACAATGTGTATAAGTACAATAATAGCATAACCAAAATAAAGATGTAAATCAACAAGTATATGTACAAGAAGATAAACAAGGAGGGATCATCATAATCAAGTTGACATTAACATGGTATTGCATTTAATTAAAGGGGAAAGATCAAGAGATCTTAAGATTAGGGTTTTGGTTGTATGTACACTAACCTAAATCTAATCTTTTTCTAAAGTTGAATGAAAAAACCCTATGTGAATCAACTAAGGGAACATGATATAGAATTCAAATGAGGCTAATTTTAACCCTAAAAAAATCACATAAGTTTGTTCAAGATATTTGGTGGAGAAATCACTTGAAAATATTTGATAAAAGGGCCTTTTAAAAGGCATAAAAACATCATTTTTGATTTAATTAAAAATTAATCAAATAAATAATATTTTTTTATTTTTAAAATATATTCAAAAAAAAGATATAATAAATTAGAGGTATGCAAAAAAATCAAGTGAAAATAAATAATTTTGCTATGTTAAATAAATTATCAAAGTTTGTAAAATAAATTAACAAAACAAGTGATAAGAAAAAAAATTAGGTTTTTGCCCCTAGAAGGTTTGAACCCACGCCCTCAAAGTAGGTTAAAACCTTAGCCATTAGGCCAGGTGTTTATGTTGATCATTGAGCGTATTCAATCAATTATATAATAAAACAAGTTAAAATCATGAAAAATCACAAAATTGTAAAAGGTAGAATTCAAACCCGCACCCTTATGGACAAAGTGACATGAGTACGCGCGTTTTAACCACCGGGGTGGTGATACATCCATTAATAAATGCGCTTCCCTTTCATATAATATTAAACAAGTTTAAAAACTAAATTTTCACTTCATCTTCAACCTCAAGACATTTCAAATTTTTGGAAAATGCAACTCTCTTATTTCTCAATCAAATGACAAACTGTAAACATGAAACTTGTTCCATTTTTTACCACGATTTCAAATATGTATTTGTAGCGGCGTAAAATTTGAGATCAAAGCCATTAATTGACTTGGCTCGTTATTTCAGTGAAATTCGCCACCGCGCTTTATTGTTTCCAAAGGAAATGGGAAAAGAACGAAATAAAACCCAAAGTTTGTTTTTTTAAAACAAAAAGAGATCTTAGGTACGAGTGTTGATTATACAATGGGAAGGTTTTAAGCACCCCTCATATCTGTGGTACTCCAAAGGAACCTTTTTGAAAATATGTGTTATGTGTGTGTAAAAAGAAATGTTTTTGTTTGATTTTTAAAATAAGCTCGGCAAGACATTACATCTTGTGCCTACATACCTCCTCGGTGCAATGGAGAAGTCAGAGATAATGTAGTTCCGCTTAAAAGGGAAGATGTTTAAAAGGAATAAACACTTTATCATCGTCGGAGAGAATACTCAGCCATTAATCTTGAGCATGAGAACAAATGGATTATTTGCATCACAAATAAAGGAAGGGCTCCAACTTGGATAAAATCAACAACTATGCCACTAGCTCTCTCAAGTGGAAAAGATTCCATCATATCAATCAATTTCAAAATCGTGGGGTGTCGCAACTCACTACAACAATTAATCCTGTCTAAACTTTCAAGAAAGCCCATTAAGGGCAAAAGATATTTTTAAAGAAAGGTTTTAAAAGAGATTGCAAACATAAGAAGGTTTTGGAAAAGGGAGAAGATTTTAAAAATCTAAGAAGGGGGAGGAGATGAAGGGACTATCCTAAAGCATAAAGAAAAAGCTAAGGAAAGAACGATCTAACCAAAATAAGAAGCTAACGCTTGACATTAAGAGTCAAGGTAGATATCCCATCCTTTGGACTACCAACACTAAACCGACGCATTACCACTTGGGGATCCATATGAACTTATTGTCTTTAGCACGACTTGAACGCATCATACAATTATAACGAAAATCGGGTAGAGTAATAACTGTATATGGGAGAAATCCTTATCACGATGCCTTGGAATTAACCATCAAGGGCTTTCGAGGGAATACCTGCACACACAAACAGACAACAACCCAATGCCAGACAGAATAACAGACAGAATAACATCTGCATAACAGGGTCCAGAGGTACTAAGTCCAGCAAATCCAGGTCTCCAAAATGCTCGGGATAGTAACCAATAGTCCATAGATCCTTAGGTGTTTTTTATGATTTGAGTTGTTTATTAATGTTTTAGCACAAAAATAAAGTATGGTCCAAGTGGACAAAAAGAAAATGGCGGAAATAAAACGTCCAAATGGACAAAGAGAAAATAGCGGAATTATAAACGTCCAAATGGACAAAGAGAAAATAGTGGAATTATAAATACGATGAATGATAAAATAAAGCATAAGCAATAAATATAAAGAACAATATAATAAAATGCGGAAATTAAAGTCAATTGTTAATTGTTAAAGATGACCATCTTGAAACTTGTCAAGTATATCATCAAAGTGTTATTAATGATGATTGATGGTAAGTGAAGGATGTTCTCGGATTTAAATTTGATTGAAGTTTATCAGAAGCTTGATAAAATCATAGCGACTACACGATAAACTTTCATAAGTCTTAAATCAACCGCATACAATTTTCTGCCATATTGAATCTTTTTATTCGGGACACAAAATGTTGCGCTATGTTAAGCAGATCGCCAAGTGACTTATGTAGAAGTCACCCTACAATGAGGCCGGTCAACAATTTATGTGCTAATGCATGCGAGAGAAACGATATATAGATCATTCTCCGAAAGAAATACCCCGCGAAAAGAAAATACGTAGTGGTTTCATCTTTATCTAGAATCCAAAAGAATTCTCATGATGTTGAAGATTTTCATCGACCAAAATAAAAAGAAATAAAAGATGGAAACACATTCAAAAGTTCCTTCCATCTTCAAGTTCAATCACTTAAAATTGCGGATTTGGATTTTCATCCTATCAACGTCCTAAGTCCATTGACATTGGGGAGGAATTAGACCTATAAACTTGTGATTTAAAGAAAATATCAAAAGAAGGGAGTAGAAGAAGAGTTAGAACCAAAACAAGCTCAAAAAGGCAAAAAAACACATATCTGTCAGCAAGCAATCGATTGCTCCTTCTTCTGTTTTCAAAATCTGCGCATTTTTTCAACTATGAAATTGATTGCACACAGAGAGCAATCGATTGCACTATGCATTTTTTCAAAAAAACAGCAAACAAAGGGAGTAAAATTTGTTTAAGCATAAAACCAAACACCTTATAATCTTGGATCAACTTGAGCACGAAAATACATCAAATAAGCAAGCAAATAACATCAATGTAGCACCAAAGGTGCATCACACACAAGCAACACAGGATCACATCTTTGATTATGGAATGGATCAAGATAATTACCACTTCTTTCACAAATTTTGAGTCTACTTGAAGAAAACAGCCACAAATGCTTTGATCTTCCACAGTTGATGGTGAACAACAAAATAAAAGAGTGAAAGGATGAAGGTTTAGCTCAAAATTAGTAGGATTCAAGGTGAATCTTACTAATTCTATGAAAATGAACTTTGGGTGAGAGGTTTGGAAAGGATGGGAAGAGAAAATTCCAGAGTTTCTTTGGATTTTCAAGCTTGATAAATGAAGAGGTGAAGACCTCTATTTATAGGATTTATGCTTGAGATTGGTGGTGGTTTGGAGTTAGGATTGGTAAATGAAATTAGGTTTGGTAAATGAATTTGGAGCCAAAATTACGATCCAATGGTTCATATGTTATCAAATGAGGGTACATGATAATATTGATCAAAATGATATAGAGAATTGATTGTGCAATCTAGAACATTTGCCCCACACATGAAAATGGTGACACTCTCTTCAAAAGCTGAAAATTGCCTTCATTTTTCCAATTTCGCACTGGTGCAATCGATTGCTCTTGTTGTGCAATCAATTTCTCTACACAAATATGGCCCAAAAACAGTTGGTGCAATCGACTGCTCTACACAAATCAGGCCCAAAAACAGTTGGTGCAATCGGTTGCTCTCTTTGTGCAATCGATTGCACAGAAGTCAGAAGGCAAATCTGGTGCAAAACAAGTGAGTGCAATCGATTGCTTGCTGAAAAATGCTTAAAAATGCCTTTTTGATGGATGTCTTGGATTAGTACCTACAAAACACAAACCTACTAAAGCACAAAGCAATATTTTTGGTAGTTTGGTTAGTATAATATATACAAGTAAAAAAAATTGGTGCTTGATGATCCCCCTTACAGATGAAGTGAGCATAACACCGAGAGCAGAGATTTAAGATGAAACTCTTGATTAATGATTGAGATGCAAATGATGTATGATCTTAGGGTCAAAAATTGGGGTATGAAAATATCAAACACAAATTTATTTGAGCTATAACTCAAGAGTTTTCCGGAAAACCGTATGAACCCTAAAACTTCAAAATGAAATTAAATGATCCATATCAACGATAAATGAACACTAACAGAGGGATTTTAATCCTTATATCATTCTAAACAAGATAGAATCGAGAATTATTGAAAAGTGTACAAGAATAAGAGAGTTCAAGTTTGAAAAACTTACATTTGAAGTGAGAATCGAATTCTGGATTTGAGCTCTTCTGGAAGTGTTGTGATGATCTGAATAGCTCCACTGAACCCCCAAGAAGCTTTTACAATGCCTACTTTAGATTGGAAGTACCTCAATCTCTCTGGACAACTCGAGTTGCAGCGATGAATAATTTAGGCTATGAGATTTTGATTAAGGTGTTTCAGTGGTGATCTGATGCATACAAAAGTGTCTATATGCTATATGGGATGTGTTCGGATGATTAGTTTGCAGAGAAATTGAAAGGAGAGGGGAATTCAAAAGTTTAGGTTTGAGAGCTTGCAACAATGGTGTTCTTGTGCAAATTTTGGTGTGTTGTGTTCTAATGCTTGCCTCTCTATTTATGGAGGTTCCAAATGGCTCACGTGACTTGCAAAAATAAACTTCAGTTCATATGGAATGGTAGTTTGATCAATTGGTTTCTTCAGGTTTCAAAAATATGGCTTGCTTCATGGTGAAGAAAGGAGTGAATCAAGGAGATTTGCCATGCTTCTTTGACTTTTGGAGATTTTGAAGAAAAAGTAGACAGCTTCATGGCTCCATAACTTAAAATTCATTCACTTCTAGAAAAATGCTAAAATTGACAAAGTTGTAGATCTTGACTTCTTCTTAAAATTAGGCTTTGGAAGCATAAAATTTGGCCAAGTATTTAAGAAGTTATGACCTTTCAAAGTTAGGCAAAAACACATGTAATTCTTCATGAAAAAGTCAAAACCCTAACTGTTGACTTTTGAATCTTTGATTAATTTTCTTGATTTTTCTTGATCAAATGACTTCAATAATCATATAATCATGATTTTGATCTTCAAAAGTCCATGGTTGACCAAATTTCTCAAAATTCAAAGATGATCTTGAATAGTAGACTTTTTCCAAATAAATTGAATTCTCCTAAGTATCAATTGAATCAAGCTCTTATAGACAAATGGATGTTATGAGTATATTATAATGAGGCATCAGAGTTCCTTGAATCATGATTTGAGCAAGGGAACCATGTTTTGACCAAAAGCCAACTTTCTAGAGAATTAGGTCAAAACCCTAATTGTGTACCAGATGAATTTGAAAGTTGTTGATCTCGAATTGAACCACACTTGTGCTTGGATATCAATGAGAGAAATCAATTTAGCATATGAGGGAGCTTGAGCCACCTTTTGAGCCATAAAGCCCTAATTTGCTTGAGCTCCTTGATCAGTTACCTATCTTAGGAAACAAGCAACAAGCAAATATAATATTTTCGGTTAGCAAATGATGCATGAATGATTATGAATGATGATAAAACTCTTTGAGACCCAATACAAATGAGGTGGGATCTCAGGGTCAAAAGTTGGGGTACAATACTAGGTTTATTAATGTCAAGTAATCCTAGTTTGCTAACAAGACTAGAAAATGGCCAATGTGAAGAGCCTTAGTGAACTTATAAACTATTTGATTTATAGAATTAATGGGAATAAGGTGAATTGTTACTTCCAACAGATTCTCTCGCACTAGGTGACAATCCAATTTGATGTGCTTCGTGCATTCGTGGAAGATGTGGTTTGTGGCAAATGTAAATAGCACAACAGTTATCGCAAAACAGTGTGAAAGATGTAAGGTGTTGTATGTTGAAATCATACAACTGATAGGTTAGCCATTGTGCTTCGCAAGCTGTGTTTGCAGGTGTCCGATATTCAGCCTCTAACAACGAGTGTGATATAACCGTGGTTTCTTACTCTTCAGACTAATGATGAAGGAGCCTATGTAGAAGCAAAAACCTATTGTGGATCTCTGTCATACTCCAAAATTTTCCCTCCCATTTTAGTCTTTATATGACTTATGTTAAAATCATCTACATACATAGTCCTCGTGATAATTCATTTAGGAATCATACATGAAATTCATCTACATTCATGGTTATCACGTTATCCAACCAGGTCATTCGTTTTAACATTTCATTCATCGCATTTCACATAATTCATCGTTGGGTCAGAGGTTCAGTAATAGTGGTTCTAATCAGTTTAAAGTGGATTTTCGAGGCAGATATTATTTGGTCATTTAGGCTTATTTCCGATATTACTTGTGGTTTGGATCATCTCTTTATTTGAGATTCATGATTATCAGAGGAATTGAAATGGATATTACCTAATACGGAAGATTGCTTGAATTTAAGAAAAAAATCAAAGTTGGAAATTCAAAGAATACTCCATTCATTCATGGAAATTCATGGTACAATGCTTATTACTTGAGATACATGTTGAAAGAATGAATTACAAGGGAGAGGATAAAAAGTTACATCAATTTGGCAAAGTTGAGTTTTTAGTCAAACTGTTGACTTTTTGGTCACCTGTTGACTTTTGGTCAACTTTTGACCATTGACTCGATTTTGACTCCTGAATTTTTCTAGACATATTCTACAAACATTTGATCCAAAATTCATCATTTTTCATCAAAAATCAAGAAGTTTCATGGTTATGCTACAAGATACAAGTGCAAAGTTTCCAACAATGTTATCTTCCATGACTATGTCTTCACTTTCCGATGTTGCCTCGAGCTCATTCTTCCACTACAATGCACACTTTGCTGCAAGGAAGAAGATCCATAAAATTGATAATGAGTATCACGGATTAAAGTCATCCAAAAGTCGTGAAAAAATTGTGCAATACATGAAAAATTGTACACTATTTATTTAATTCTAAGCTTGTTTCTCAATACAATTCAAGCCATTTCATGCACCAAAAAAATTAGAATTTTGATTCACAAATTACACCATTCGAAAGTACTTATCTCCAACATAAATTCACTTCTCAAAAGCACTTAAGATCATAGTTTCATTCACCAAAATTTCAAGGTAAAAATGAAGAAAAATTGAGGTAAGAATCAAGTTTCAAGCTTAAACACAAGTGACCATTGACCTACAAGTGACCATTGACCTTACACCCAAACTTGGTACTTTTGCAAAAACCAAGCATAAATGGCCTCTAACTACCCTTAACTATCTATTTTCACACAAACACATCCATTTACCTATTTACCCCTAATCTCTCTAACTACCAAACTAACACAATAACTACCAAACTAACACAAACTTCAACTTCCATTTACAATCAAAATTTCACACAATCCTAATCATTCATAACAATTAGTCCAAGAGTTAGAATTAGTGATCCGCAACTAAGACCTAGATTAATTTCCAACCATTGATAAAAGCTTCACTTTGATCACAATCCAATGATCCAAAATCAACCACAAAACCTATCTAAAGCTTATTTCTTTTGCAAAATGAAGTTTGTGGGAGAACCTCTTTTTCAAACTTAATTTCTCTCAATTTCTCTCTTTTTCACTTCCTCACCTTCACTCAAAGTTCATCACCGACACCAATTAGAACTTCACATTGAAGTTTTAATCTCGGCGGAACTTAGCCATTTTCATCATCAACATTTAATTAACCATTTATCATCCATATTCATCATTCAATCATCAACCAAAAATACACCAAATTCATCAATAAATATTCAACATATTCAAGGTTGAACATCCATTTCTCATCGTCTAAGGTTCTACAAAAATCACAATAAAGTTACAAGCATCATCATTAATTTTCCTCATGAATAATCATCACAATTCAAGCATATTCATCAAGTTTCTATATTCAACCATTGTTCTCAAGCAAAGTATAATTGGAAGCATAACAAGGAATAAATTTGTCGGTAACTCTTTATCCTTCTTCTTCCCATGCCATCACCATGAATATACTTGTATGAATTCTTCTTGTTGAATGTATGTGGTGAACTTTTTAATTTATGCTACTGTTATGAATAGATTATTAATGGAAGCATTTGAGTTAGAACACAAGAAAAATCCAAATTCAAGTAGTCGACACATTGTATTTGCATGAACTTTAGAGTTTCTAACTTGTTTCTAGTATAAAATTGCATATATAGCTTTTTCATGAACTTTAGAGTTACATTTAGGCTTAGCGTTAACATTGATTTTAGCCATAATACAAAAGAGCTTTTTCACTAAACTCTAAAGAGAAAAACTCAAATTTAGGTGGCATTGGAAAATAAGCATGACATGATTTTTCTCTCAAGAATTAGCATAACATAACAATTAATTTTGATGCAAAAAGAAAAATCCAGCTTACTGAAATAAGCACTTTGTGAACCAAAACCCAATTTTGATATAAACAAAAAAATGCTTTTATTGAATTCTCAACATTCCGATTCAACCCCAATAATGACAATGACAAGAAATTAGCACTAGAAGTTTAAAACACATGAAAACCCATAACAATCCAAGCATTAAAACCCATTTTCATGAATTTTTAACAAAATTTTTCTTTTTCCATACCTTGAGAGTCTTCAATGGAGTTGGGAACATGGAAGAAGAAGAGGAAAACAAAATTGACACCACCCCTGGGGAGGGGGCCGCTGTTGCCACGGTTGGTTGGCCAACCCCCTCACCATGCACCACCGCCCACTAGTTCATAGGAATGGGAATAGGTTAGGCTGGTCTACGGGGGACTTATAGTCTGCCTGTTTAAGGTCATGCCAGACCTATTTAATAAAAAGTCAGACTTAGGCTTTTTTAAAAAGCCTTTTTATTTAAATAGGCCAGACCTATGCTATTAATAAAAAACCTATGAAGCCTTATAGGGTGGCATATATTTTTTTATATATTAAAAATAGTCTAAATAAACTGGCCTATATATGCATTTATATTACAAAAAAATTAAATAGGCCGACCTATATATGCATATATATTAGAAAAAAGCTAAATAGATCGGCCTATAAGGCTTCTTAAGTAATATAGATTAATTGTAAACCTTAATGAGAAACAAGCTTTTAAATAGATTTTCAGGCCAGACTAGGCTTTTAAAAAGGTTCGGCCAGACTAAAAAAATGAGTCTATAATAGGCCATTGGTCAGACTCAGGCCTTTTAAGTTTTTATCGTAGGCCAGGCTTAGGACATCTAAAGCCTAGCCCATTTCCCCCTATAGCAGCCGAATTTGCTGATGCTTTTGTTCTTCTTCACATTTTGAACGCGTTTGGGAGGAAGGGCGATAAGATGGACCGATCCGGTCCCGTTCAGGGTTTATTTTATTTTATTTTTAATTCCAATCATTTTATTTTTTACATTCAACCCAACATGGTATTTCACTTCAGCCCAATATTTGCCTTCATGCTTAAGCCCATGTTGAATCAAGAGCATCCATCTCCTTTCCTAAATTAGGGTTTTAAGGATCAACTCCCAATTAAATGGTCATATATGGAAGCTTAATGGTTTAAATTTCAAAAGAGCACCCTCATCATCAAATGTCATGTCTTGAGTATCTATTAAACTTCATTTGGTCAAGTTCATTCTAAGATCATGTGGCTTAATTCCCCAAGAGACTCCATAGGTTCATGTGTTTATTTCCATGCCTTCTTCAACAAGTTTCAGCAAGCTATGAGCCTCACTATCAAGTGTGATTCAAGATAACATCATTTCAGAAAAGTTCAAAAAATTCAAAGTTGATTCAAGAAGTTTGACCTTATTTGACAAGTCTTTGATTCTATGATAAAAAAGGCATAATTACCTCAATTTTCATTATTTCTAAGTGTTTCTTTTTGCAAATGATTCTCCTTGACACGATCAACAACTTCTCTTCACAAGTCAAGAGGATATGAAGAAAGTCATAAAAAATGAGAAGACATTATGGGTCTTCCTTGGAAAGCTCAATGAATTTTGTGTCCACTTCAAAGAATCATAACTTGCTCAATTTTTATCATTTTGAGCCCACTCTTTTTGCATTATAATCTTGAATGAAGTCTACTTCAAGTCATCTTTGAGGGTCAAGATCCAATTTTGAATAAAAGGTCATGAAAGATTGCAAAAGATTATAGGTCATCTATGGAGTTTTCAAGAATTTTCCTCAACTTCCCTAGAGCATAACTTGCTCAATTTTCAACATTTTTTAGTATCTCTTTTTTCTATGAGCTCTTCTTGATGTCTACTTTATTTCATCTCCAAAGATCAATATCTAAATAATTGAGGAAAGCATTGAAATTATGAGAAACACTATATGTCATTTTGAGGTTCCATACTTAGAAATTTTTCTAAGTCTAAAATTCAGGTTGTTTTCCCAAATTTCAAAGAAGCATAACTTTGTTCTCACTCAACCAAATCAATACTTTCTTTTCACAGTGTAAAGCTTGAGGGAAGATGTTTCAAATGTAAAAAGAATGAGATCATAAAGCTTCATACATTGATTGTACCATGGTTGTAATGTTGGCACCTTGAAATTGAGATTTTCATTAAAAGTCAAAAGTGAATTTGATTAATGTGCCTACTAATGACCATATTGATGCGTGTTTTCCACTTAAACATGATTAGAAAAGTTGTCTGAGTCATTTAGAAGACCAAAACACATCATTTTCTTGAGTTTTGAAGAGCTGCAGCTCACACTTCACATGTGACATCGGGTTGGCATGATTTTAAAGATTATCGATCCTTCTTGCACATATGAGCTCACCATTCACCTCAGCTATAAATAAGGAATTCATTCCACCATTTCCACAAGCTTTGATAACCAAAGAACCCCTTCAGAACTCATCCTTCAAGCTCTAAAATATAAGAACCAATTTCATATTTCTAAAGCTTCCAGTTCCAAATTTTTGATTCATAAACCTTCCTTGAGCATCACTGAAGGTAAAGCAATTGAAACCAGAGCAAATCATGCCCTAATATTCTTAGTCCAAGTCAAGTTTCAGAGCTCTTTCACCTTACTTCGTACAGGTAGTTTGATACATCCATTTGCTTCATTCTTGACACGATAATGTAGCTTTTAACCTGGTGATATTTTTTGGATGTTCATTTTGATGAACACATGCATTAATCATTCGTATTTTCAAAAATCATTCTCAAACTTCTTCTGATTTTTTCCAAAACGATTGAGTTGAGATTTGAATAAATGTTTCGCGAGGATATGGTTGAGATCGTCTTGATGAGGCGAGTTCAATGATACCATCACGAGTGTCTAATTTTACAATTTGATTATTTCACGATTTTCTACAAAATCCTTTAAAACTTTGAATCTGGAGGTTAAGATGATGAGGTGTCATCATCTAACCAATGATAGCACGCCACTTGAAATGTTTTGGTTGGCTTAACCTTTTTAGTCCAGATGCGCACGTTTTGACTTGGATCCATGATGTTCCTTCACCTCTGATCCCTGGAATTTGCCAGTGTGTATTAGTGAACAAGATCCTACGCTCCTTTTTTTTTCTTCTGATTTTATTTCTTTTCTATTTTATTTTCTTAAATTGATTTTATTTCAAAAATTCATAACTCCTTCATTTTAATTCCAAAATTTATGAAAAAAATACCAAAAATACTTTGAATTATTTCTGATTTTTTGAATATTTTCCATATTTTTATTTTGTCTTTTGATATTTTTAATATTTTCTCTCGTTTTCTTTGAGTTTTAATTGGTTTAAAAATACTTTTGAGTGTCTAAGTATTCTGAAAAAAATTAGGAAATGATCTTATGATGGTTATTAGCTTATGGTGATTTTTTGTTTGAATTTGTTTGATATTTAGAGGTGTGATTTGAATTTTGGCCTTTATTTTCTATTTAAAATCATCTTAAAAATTTGTTATACATTATCTTTAATTTTAATACTTAATGATCCATTTAGTGAAGGTTCTCGATCTTTTTTTCCCTTTTTCTTCATCTCCCTTTTCTTGTCTTGTGGGTGCAAGTTTTAATGCATTCATTGTGTAGAGGTTATGGTTTTACCATTCTTTTGATGAATCATTAAGATGAAGTCTCATCATGACTAAGAGAAATTCATCTGGACATGTGGTTTTACTTTTAATCCATTCTCCTCCATCTTCATCTCAATCCTATTCTTGTTTTTTATTGTTATTTTACATGTGTTGCAAGTTGTAGGAGAACGATCCTCTATATCATTTCTCTAACTTATTCTTAATTAAACACATAAATTGTTATTGATCGGCCTCGTTGTTGGGTGACTTCTATATAAGTTACTTGGCGATTTCTTAACATATTGCTAAATTTGCCTCATATAGGAAAATGATCATTAATGACCCAAACTTATGTTTGAAAACCCAAGGATGGTTGATTATTGGACTAATGGATTAATTTTGGCCTAAGTTTATCATTCAATCATCATTGATCATTCCTTCTAACAATTAACTTCTAATCACTAACTTCTAACTGCTAACTTTCTTTTATGTACCATTTATTCTTTTATGTTTTATTTTACCTCATGCTTTATTTTATTTTATGCTATCTGTTCATCTTTAGAATTTCATCTTCATATTTCATTTATGTTATTTTCCTTTTGTCCAATTGGACTTTTATTTGTACTTGTGCTCTTTTTCTTTTGTCCATTTGGACTTTTATCTTGTTCTTAAGACATTAATAATCAACTTGAGCAATAAAAGACTTAAGAATATTTGTGGACTATTGGTAACTATCCTGATCACTTTGGAGATCCGGACTTCTTGGACTTAGTATTAGGATCCTGGTTACCTTGATACCTCTGGACCTTGTGTTATCTTATTGTTAAGCTATCTGAAGTTCTTAGAGTTTTCTCCAAGTCATTGATAATTTTCTCTATGTGCAGGTTATTTTGAGTTCCCTACTTTGTGTGAAGTCCTTGGGGTTTATTCCAAGGCATTGTGATTAAGGATTCATCTGTATACAACTGTTACTCTGTCCAATTTTTGTCTTAAGTTCTTGAGGTATATTTCAAGGCATTGGTTTGCAAGTTATTCATGTGAAAATTTTGTGTGGAACCTAAAAGTTAATCTGGTCCATTGAAGCTTTGAAACAAAAAAGGAAGACTTTTCTTTATTCATGATTCATCTGAGGCTTATTTTATCTGGTACTTGGTATTATACTTGCTTGGTTTGTTAATCCAAAGGATGGGAATTTTACATTGACTTATTTATGTCAAGTGTTGGCTTCTTGTTGGTTATATCTTTTCTTACCTTATATTTTAATTTATGCCTTTAGGATAGTCCCTTCATCTTCTCCCATCTTGTTAAATTTTCAAAATCTTCTCAGTTTTTCAAAATCTTCTTATGTTTGTAAACTTTTAAATTCTTTTGATAAAAAATTTCTTTCAAAACCTTTAGCCTTGATGGCGTTTCTTTCAAAGTTTAGGCATGAGTAATCATTATGGTGGAGGGGTAATCCCATAATCCCTTGATATTGATTGATATGATTGATTCTTTTCCACTTGAAAGAGTTAGTGGCATACTTGTTGATTTTATCCAAGTTGGAGCCCTTCTTTCACTTGTGATGCAAAGAATCTATTTATTCTCATGTTCAAGTATGGTTGCCTGAGTTTTCTTCTATGATGAAAAAGTGTCTATCCAATTTTAAACACAAATCTTTGTTTCCTTTAGAGCGGAACTACAAATGCTCTGATTTCTCCATTGTACTAAGGAGGTATGTAGGCACGAGATGCGATGTCTTGCCGAGCATATTTTTAAAACTAAACAAAAACTTTCTTTTGCACACAATTTTTTTTACGCAGATATTCAAAAAGTTTCTTGTGGAGTATCATAGATGTGAGTGGTTCTAACACCTTCCCCTTGCATAATAAACCCCCGTACCTAGGATCTCTACTCTATTTTATTAGTTTTGATTTGAAATACTTTTTCGGGTTTTATTTTGCTCTTTTCCATTTTCATTTGGAAACAATACAGTGTGTTGGCGACTTTTACTAAAATAATGAGTCAAGTCAATCCAATGTGAAATTCTGGTATCAGATATGTGATGTCGAATGAGATGTCACGACTCAATATCTGAGCACTTAACAGTTATGAACAAGTTGATAATAGCGACAATAATAGTGCAGAAAATAAAGAACACAACGATATGTTTACCTAGTTCAGAAATAACCTTCCTACTCCGGGGGCTACCAAGCCAGGGACGAAACTAATATTTGATAGTACCAATTTAGAGTTAAACTCCCCTGTTTACAACTCCTCACTTAATCACTACCCTTCATATGATTTCAACCCAAGACTCACCTAGGTATGAGGCCCTCCTCAAATCCCTTCAATCACAACACCCTGTGACAAAATAACACAAACAATAAAAACAGAAGACACTCTTCCAAGATACACAATCCTCAATGCTTAAAAGCTTATGAGGACGAAACTACTCTCCATACTTAACAACTTCAGAGATTAAACCAGCATTCAGCACCTACAGGTTTGTGAATGCACACATATGGAACTTACAGCAAAAATAATGATTTCCATAACCCTAAAACACAAATATCAGTTCCACCTAAAATTAGGTTACAACCCTTCTATTTATAAGTTTAACATCGACTGGACTGGGCTTCAAAACACAGCAAAGAGGCTGCCAAAAATCTGCTACTTGTTCTCCAAGAAAATAGGTCTTCAATCCAAACTTTCCTATATTGTCTCTAATAATAGAAAGTGTGGAAATATCTTGATTCGATAAATCTTAGATAACACATCAGCTAATTGATTATTCCCAAATATTTTATAGTTGAAACACGAGATTCCCGTAGCAATAAAACCTCCTGATTCACTTGACAGATCAGCTTCTGCAGTCAGAATGTCATACCAGACATGTTGTGACATCTTGTTTGACATGTTGAAGTCTGAACATTGGGTCATCTTGCATTTCTTTCAACATGATCTTACTCAGTATGTTTTACCAAAATGAATGCCCAACTTAGAGAAACTACACAATGGCTTTGGTATCAATTTTTCACCGTTACACCATGAACATGTAATAATTTTATCGCTTTCCATTAACCGCCCATTAACTTAACATACCAAAAAACAATAAAAATAAACTTTTTCAAAAGAAAAAAAACAAATTTGATCCAACGCCAAGTACCTCTTCCATTTAATTCATGCAAATTCCAAAATATTCAAACACTTGATTCAATTTCAAGTCATTTTTGAAACATTTTTATAATAAATTAGATGAAAAAGGATGGGGTGTACATACTTGTCCAACCATCTTTCAAGTACATGGGTTGCCCACCGTACCTAGCTTGTGGCCCAACACTTGTCTTCCATTTAAAACACTTACAAATAAACTAGTTTAATTCGGTCCTCCAGGGATGAATAAGTAGAGGTCTGGGTGCACTTGTTCTTTCAGCTTCCCGAGTATTCCAATTGTCGGCCTTACCTAACTTGTGGTTGGATGCTTGTCTCCTTCTAAGTTCCAATGATTAAACTCACCAAACAAATTTCAGAAACAAACCTTTTGAGGATAAAAAAGGAGAAGTTTTGACTCAATTGTCCTTTCATCTTCCTAAGTACTTGGATTACCGGTTGTACTTAGCTTGTGGTCCGATGCTTGTCTCCCATATAAAATCAATCACAATGAATCAAACCTTCTTTTTCCGCCTTAGGGCAATTAAAAACCTTTTCAGAAAGGACATGTTATTTCTATTCTACCACAATACAAACAATGTTGAAGCCTCCTCACGTGTGAGCATACAAACATTTAACTTCTAGAACGCGAACGTTAACATCATCCACTAAAAAAAAACCAACAAATACTTATTTTATACCCCATAAACTACGGGGCTCTAATTTCTCATTGCACTATAAGGATACATAGGCTTAGAATTCTGAAATCTTGGCGAGCACACTAATTAAAAATTTATTTTTCCCCATTATTTAAATCCAATAACCATTAATAGCAAGTAACCTTTAAACAACACCCATGCACAAAACAATCAAAATGGTTCCCGTTGAGTAAAACGAATGTGAGGGGTGCTAATACCTTCCCCTTGTATAACTGACTCCCGAATCCAAATTTGGTTGCGAGAAAATTTCCTTCACTTTAGAGGTTTTCTCGATATTTTCCTTTTCCTTTTAAAAAAATAAAGTTCGGTGGCGACTCTATTTTTTTGCAGCGTGAAAATCTTATCGTGATAAGACAAGTACCTCAATATGTGTCAGAAATAGGCATGGAAATAGGGCAGGGGCGGGTTTAAGTATTACTAGCCCCTCCCTGCCTTCGTGTACCAGCCACACCTTTTCCCCGTCCCCATTAGGAGGTAACAAATAACAACCCATCCCCGTCCCTAAGATGATATCATTTTTAGAGTTCAATTTTATGGTAGAATCAATAGGTGTTAAGGCTGGTTTGGTTCTAGAAGGCTTGTTTGGCATAAGGGTATGCCTTTATAAGATCTTGTTATCTTAAACCTAAGAAAGTACTTAAGGTGGCTAATATCTTTGATACTAAACATAGTGTCCAAAAATTGCTTAGTATGAGTGATTTATTTAATATCATTACCTACAAGTAATAAGTCATCAATGTATACAAGTATAACAATAAAATAATTAAGACTCTTCTTTGTGAAAAAGGATTAATCTGATCTAGATTGTTGAAAACCTAGTTTAGATAAAGATTGAGTTAACTTATTGTTCCACTGCCTACTGGCTTGTTTGAGCCCATAAATAGATTTATTGACCTTACAAACAAGATTTTTATTGGAGACTTTCAATCCAGAAGGACATTTCATATAGACTTCTTCTTCTTCCCATGAAAAAATGTGTATTTATGTCTAGCTGGTGTAAAAACCAATTTTCGGAGGAAGCTATAGAAAGAAGAAGTATAAATGTAGTCATTTTGATGATTGGGCTAAAAGTTTCATGGTAGTCTAGACCTTCTATTTGATTGAACCCCTTGGCAACAAGGCAAGCTTTGTAGCGATCAATAGTGCCATTTGGAAGAAATTTTAGTTTGAAAATCCATTTGCACCTAATAGTTCATTTATTGGGAGGAAGATAAGTTAGATGCCAAGTGTTGTTAGAATTTAAATACTGAAGTTCATTTTGAACAACATGTTTCCAATTGGGATCATTCATTGTAGATTCAGGTGTGGAAGATAAATTTAAGATAACATTTTCATGATTATAAGAGAAGTTGTCATAGTTAATGAATTGAGATACACAATAGAGAATATTACTTATGGTAAGGGAGGATGGGTGAGAATTCTCACCTAAGAGGAGAGCACAATGATAATCTTGCAATACATAAGAGGCTTGGTCATTCTAAATGACTTTCTTAAAGGTTAGAATGTAAAGGTTTGAGATTTTGGAATTTTTGGAGAAGGATTATCATTGGTATTAGGGTGGTTAGGGGTGATGTTGGTTGTTATATCAAGGACATCTGTAAATGAGTCAGTAGGAGTATGATAGCTATGTTTAGGTGTGCTTTAGGTTCAATGATTGGTGAAAGATAAGGGAATATATGTTCAAAAAAGGAGGTGTCTCTAGATATGAAGATGTTTTTGTGATTTATGTCAAATAAGATGTGCCCTTTTGACTCTAGACCTGGTTCTTGGATAAAGATATTTTCTTGATCTTGGGTCGAATTTGGTCCTATTTCTAATTGATATGGAAGCATAAACAAGGCACCTAAAAACCTTTAGGTTTGAATATTCAGGGGAGATTTATAAAAAGTGTTGTAAGGGGATTTAAAGGAAAAGATTCTAAAGTGTAACCTATTAATAAGAAAGACAGTATGGAAGAGGAAGTTGAACAAGATGAAGATGGAAAAATATTGGATTATGATGCTTTTTGTAATGTTCTTAGTTATGGTTTTTATCATGTATTAAGTTCTTCTAAGTTAGTCATGGTTGTGTGTTAGTGATGTTGAATATTATGTTGTATCAGTAATTCTTCACCATTTGTATAAGTTATTGTGTACCAGAATTTTATTGACTTATGATGTATCAGCTATTGTGTACCATTTGAATGCAATTATTGTAGTATTTTATTGACATTTTCTTGAGTACATTGTTTAATTAATGTGTTATGTAACTGATAATACAAGACAATAAATTTGAGATATTAGAGACAATATAAACAACACAATAAGTGACATTGATTGACATGTTCAAAATATTGTACTTAAACCCAAAAGTGGTTCCAAATCTAAGATGAATCCCACACAAAATACAAATATTGTTCAAACTAAACTCAAAATACAAATATTGTTCAAACTAAACTCAAAATACAGATAAATGTCAAAATCTAAGCATTCTTCTTGGGTGTGGATCTTTTTGTTGGTGTAGTCCTCCTTGTTGTTGGGCCAATCATATTTTTGGATGCAGTTAATTTGGTTGTAGGTCCAGGTGGTATCCATGGAGCTGGTGCTCTTCTGACTCCCAGCTTCTTTGACTTTCCTATAGTTGGTTGTTGAGCAGCCTTTCCTTTAGAAGCTCGAGAACTTTGAGAAATTGGTTGCTGAGAAGGCCTTGGTGTAGTCACCTGAGAGATCTGAGTAGTAGCAGAAGTTGGTATATGTGAAGTTGGTGCAGTCACTTGAGATTGCTGGGTAGGAGTAGAAGTTGATGCAGTCACTTGAGATTGCTGGGTAGGAGTAGAAGTTGGTGCAGTCACTTGAGATTGCTGGGTAGGAGTCTCTTGAGCAGGCCATATAACTTTACATGTTGATTTGTTATGCCCTTGCTTCTTGCACCTACTGCATCTCACAATTAACCATGTTCTCCTTAATTTTCCTGTCAGTTGCATCAATCTCACTTTGTTCACGATTTCTCTTCTTTTTGGGTCTACCAGGCATCCTTCTATACTTTGGAGGTCTGACATTAACATCTTCCTCAACATTGTCATCCCCAACCTTATCACCCACTACATTAACATCTTCTACAACATTAACAGGTTCCAAATAAGTTTCTGCTTCTATAAGCAAGTCACAATAATCTGGCTCAGCTATTGTGTGTTGAATGTAAATGTCACAATTTTGATGTACCATGTAAATATAAGCTATTTCTAATTCTCCTTTATCATCATCCAGTTCAAACATGCCTAATGTAGGAACTTTGTACCAGATCTTCTCAAACTCCCTATAGCCTAACTCCTTAAGAACACCAACAAAATCAAAATATGACCAAGTGTCTGCATCTATTCTCAAGTGAGATATATCTCCTCCTTCATACACATTATTATCACCATCAACAAATTCACCACTATGATGAATTGTTAGATTCAGATACTCGTCCATTACACCTAAATCATAAGAAACCTTAAACTAAATAAGAAACATATAATAAAAACCCCAAATCACACAAAAATAATGAGAAACGTGTTGAAAACCCCTAAATAATAAAACTTAATCATAAAAACCTTAAAAATACTGAAAAACATCTAAAAACCCTAAATCATAACTTCAAGCATCAGAGAGATTAGGTCTAAAAGAAGAAGACATACCTGAAAGCATGTGTGAAATCAAACGTGAATCTTCAATGGAAATCTCCTTCAATGTTGTATGTACACAAGTTGTCTGGTTGGAGCTTCGAAGATTTGCCTCCTACGCGTTGTGTGGTGTTCGCAGAAATTATGTTCTTAAGTTGTGAGGTTACCCTAATGAATAACTGAGTCTTATGCCACTTAGGGACCACTTCAACATCCTAATAACACACGTGGATATTAAATACACAAATTAACTAATGGATGTTGACAGAAGGATTAACGTGCTCCATTTTAAAATGTTAAGGGAGCTATTTGTACTTTTTAAAAATTAAGGGACCAAACTGGACTCCAAGTTAAAAATAAGAGACGAAGCAGGGTAATTAGCCTATTTAATAATAAATATTAATGAATTAATATAAATTTATTAAATAGATAAAATATTTTGTGAGTATATTTTTAAATAAAATATTGAAGTAATTAGTTTTATTTGCATAAAATATGTATTTATTTAAAGTGGTAAATTAAATATTATTTAACAATAATTTTAAAAAATAAATAAGGTAACTTGAGTGTTTTTATTTAATTTTAAATAAGATTATTTTTGTCATTTTATATATTTACAAATTCTTACCTTTCACTTTCTATCCAGTTTCACTAATAACTAAAAATTCTTATTATTTTTCATTAACTTTCTACTCACTTTCATTCCTCTAACATTATTTTCTCCTATTTTCTTTCCTTTCACTTTCTTTTCTCATCCAAACAAAGCCTTAGGGCTTCTTCCACATTTTGGGCTCACTTTTAATATAAAACACATATTTTCTATTATTTCTCTATAATTGCAATTTTTTGATCGAGTTGTGATTTCTTCATTCAATTCTCTAATTTTATGTTCTCAATTAGATGGTTCTTTAGGATGAAACTCTATTCTTTAGAAAACTTCCTTCAAATATTAAGAAAACAAGGGGAGTCTTCGAGATTTTTCTCTTTCAAAATACCTTTAACTTTGTGAATTGTCTCGTTTTCATCTCATTTTTGGCTTGCATAACAAATCACCGTGTCCTATTTTCTTCAATTTTTTGACATGTCTATCTTCTGTTTTACTCTTGGCTTTCCTAGAAAATGGATTGATACTAAAATTATTTATATTTAATTCTTTATGCATTTAAACCTGCAAATGCATTAGAAATAAGTCATAGTAGCTATGATAATACTCAAGACTTAGTTGTCTAATATTTATAATAAATTGATAAAATTTAAAATATTATTTTAAATACAAGTTAAAATGTTTCATAAAATATAATTGAATTTAATTATAATTTCCACTTATCACTACCACCTCCGCTCCAAAATAAATGACACATTTTGTCATTTTTTATCAAGTAACGTAGTCGTTGAAATTTCACCCTTTAAAGATGAATAAGTGGGATGTGGCGGTTTTGAACCCACGCCCCTGCATGTGATGTCTCTGCACAACTATCAACTAAACTTTTCAATGTAATTTTAGTTTATATCTTCCAATGTATCCTCTAATTAATTTTCCTAATTTACTATTTCTATCACCTTGCATTAATGTTTGGTAAAATTGTTATTCTCTCTCTCCTCTCTCCCTCTCTCATTTATCATATCTTCTTAATCTTCGTGATTGTGTCAAGTATGACACTAATTTTGAGATAGATGATGTATGGAATATACCCTTGTTTCAAAGAAATCGGGTGTTTACAAAGTCTTAAAACCATAGTCTTTTGTTGACAATAAGCTTTCGTATATGACATGCTAGATTTTGAACCTAATTGATATATTCAACCCACACATATCTTTCTTGATTATCACTTGTCACTATTGACCTTTATTCATCTCTTGGCGATCACAATCCCCAGGAAAGTTTCACCTTGAAATCCAAAAGTACATTCCTCTAGTCTTAATCACATATTGTATTGCCTAGTCTAGTTAAATATTACTTTTAAATCCTCATAGCTTGACTCACTACCTCGAGTTTTGATGACCATGTCATCCATGTAGATTTAGATGTTATCCCCAATCTACTTGACAAATACACAACCCATCAATCTCTAATAGGCGACCCTAATGTTCTTCAATCCAAAATACATAATTTGACGATAAAAGTTAGGTCATTTGTCATGTAGACATTTTTAGAACCATTGATTAGATTCATCATGATTTGATTATATCCTAGGTCACAACTTATATCCTAGGCATTCCTTCGACCAAATTGACTTTTCATCCCAAGACGAGTCTCTTAAGTTATTATTGAGATTGTTAACATAACATTTTCTAACTTGTTGATTTTTCATGATTGTAGTTATCTTTACAATATACAATGTGAGCGGTTGATATAACGGCCTTAATATTGAGTATTAGTCTTTTGATTAGGAAATTGTAAGTTGATATCCCTTTGACTACCAATAATTTCGGCCGAACTAACTCTGACACGTTGACTATATAAAATTCATCAGGACTTCTATGAATCTCATGACCACGACGATCTCACCTAAAAATTATACTAGAAAGCCTTGTAAAGCTTGAGAATAGATTTGAGTCAGCTCAATTGATTTTAGTCTTCCTCAAATATAATATCAGTCTAAATGTCTTGATCTATCGAGTAACTTTGATCTCTTTCATTTATATTATTTTCTTTATTTGTATGGTTTATTCTACAACATCACTTATTTTAAGACACAGAGAACAATTTATTTGCAAAATTAATTTCCATATTTTTCTTTTCCTTAGCTTGCTCCCATTAATATTATTTGAGTTTATCAAATGTCGTTAGTGGTTGAATTTAAACAATAAATTACTCTATTGTTCTTTACTTTACTTCGTTAAGAACGGGTATAACTAAAGACAGCATTGACTAGTAGAAGAAGTGTCAATGTAATTGCAACAGTTTCAGGTGAGCTTTCTATTACATTAAGGGTGTTCATTTGTTCAAAATATCAAACTAATCTAAAGTTGTTATTGAAAGATTTTGAATACATTATAGTCTTGGCATTGAGATGTTGAGCAATTTTCAACGTGGTTGTAATGTAGTGTCATTTAGTGCGTGCCAATAAAGCCTCATCAATACAAAATTGTTAAACAAGCAAAACAAACATAGTAGAAACAAACACATATATTTTGTAGCACGTGTACATCCAATTAGAAATAACTTGCATGACACAGAAATGTCATTCTTGATAAAGAGTTTGATGAGAAATGTTTCCATTGGTTGGGGCCTTGTGGTCCATACTTGTCTCTAATCTGAATTTTTCTTAAGATCAATTTTTTCTTTTTACTTGAGTTTACTTATTTTCGTGGTATTATAAAAAATTTAATGATCAAAATTTTATCTCTTTAAAAATAAATAAATGAGACAACGTAAATTCGATTTGTAATCTTACAATAAGATGTTTATGCGCAGTTGAGTTGACTTTAATTGAAATTTTTATTTTAAACTTATTAAATAGTTGGTATATTTAAACTATTATATAAATCTAATATTTCAGTTATTAACAATACATTGGTTATTAATAAATTTTTAGTGTAAAATTTATTTCATAATAAGAAGTAAATGAAATACCAGTCTCTCTCTTTGACAAAAATACTAGATAATAGATTGAATGAATTTTTAATATTTAATAAAATTAACAATTGAATTAATTAATTCAACTTATGCGTATAAAATAACATAAAAAATAATTTTTAATTAATATTTACTTTTTCAATTAGGATAACATAAACTTGAGAAAAAATAATACTGTAATAATAAATCATGAATTTAAACTTATAAACTACTAGAGTTAGCTTATAAAATATTATAAATTAAACCATTAAAAATAAATTATAATAAAAGATGACAGTCACGAAACATTTTTTAAATATATAAATTTTTGTTATAATTCATAATAGCAAAAAATGTGACTAGCCAAACAAATGATTTTATAATGCTCCACAACTTTTAGTGATTTTAACCTCTTATATATTTTTCTTAAGATTTTGAAGTAAGTCTTTCAATTTAATTTCCTCTTCATCTATATTGATCAGTTTATTATTTATTAACACCACTCCTCTTCATCTATATTGATTAGTTTATTATTTATTAACATCTCTTTAATCCAAATGCAACTTTTCTTAGTAATTTAAAAGTCAAAAAACACAAACAAAAAAAAAACATAAATTTTAAAATTTTAATTAACGATTTTATTGGCTCTAATATTGTACAAAATGACTTTTTGCATTTTTATTTAAAAAACACCTAGAATTTAAGAAATAAGTATATGCAATAAATTATGTCATCTCAATATATATATATATATATATATATATATATATATATATATATATATATATATATATATATATATATATATATATATATATATATATATATATATATATATATATATATATATATATATATATATATATATATATTTTAAAAAGAAGGAGAAAACAACTAAATTACAAATAAAAAAAAAACATTATAGTTAATATCACTAAAATATGTAGGTCAAAATCACACTAAATATTTGAAAGGTAAAAATTACAATTTAGTATTTTTTTTTCTAGTGTTATATTTGTAAAAGAATTGGCTAGAGCAATGATCATAGGCCGCTCTAAGAAAGGCGACGATCACATGTCGTGTTTAAGGAGGTACCGTCTCGCCCCCAAGACTTTTTTAAATCTCAGTTATGAGAAACATGGGATAAGACGTTTCTTTAATAGAGAGATGTAAGGGTCAGTAACTCACCCATAAGCCCTTAGAAACATAGATTCAATGGTTTACCATTGACTAGGTGGGCGGTGACCTTTTCCAAGGAAATCCTAGACTTAAAGCCTCTATAAATACATCTCCCCCAACGGGAGAAAGGGCAGATCATAAATCATATGCTTATACCTAATCATCCAACACATATACAGAGTCTCTCATCTCACGTGAGCATGTTCTTTAAACCACCATAAACACCACCGTATAAGGCTTCTCGGCGCCGTGGGAAAGCCCCCACCACCATTATTTGTTATACACCTTCTAAGGCATCAGAGTGCCCTTGCCCTTGAAGGGGTAACATGCATACCTATAATTTTTAACCAGTACAGTGGGGCCCACCATAGGGCCCTGTTAAAACTAACCTGAGTTACACCTCTTTCATTCTAACTCCTTCCATCTTCCCCCTGAAGATGACCAACAAAACTTTTATGTTCGAACACAAACAACATAGCCGAAGGTTTCGCCGCTGGAGGTAGCTCTATCTCCTTCCAAAGGAAATACGCAAGGCAGGTGCTTGCAGCAAATGCAATATCTCCTACTTGGCAGGCCAATGTGGTTCTAGTACAAAAAGATAACAACATATGGCGCCATTAATGAAGAGGTACGGAAACTGTCTAACGCCAGGTTCATCATGGAAACAAAATACCCTACTTGGCGAGCCAATGTGGTTCCAGTACAGAAAGATAACAACTTATAGCGTATGCTAAGCTTCATGATACCGCATGTTGAGCTTCATGGATACAGACTAACCAAATTCATATGGACTCATTGGACGTTCCCAAAACAGCCTCTATGTTGAATCATGGAAACTACTACTACAATGTCATGCCTTTCGAGGTTAAAAACACTTACGCCACCTACCAACGACTCATGGATGTTATGTTCACCCATCAAATATGGAAGAACCTATAGGTCTACGTTGATGACATGAAAGTGAAAACTATCGAAGGGCGTATCCATGCAGAAGATTTGGAGGATGTCTTGCAGTTAGTTAGGAAATACAATATGCGCCTGAATCTTGCCAAGTGTTCTTTTTAGGTTCAAGATGGACTATCCTAGGGTTCATGATGACAAGAAGAGACATTGAGGCAAATCAAGATAAATTCCAAGTAGTCATCACCATGATAAGCCCCAACAATGTCTAGGAAGTGCAAGAACTTACAAGGTTCCTTGCCGCTTTATTTCGGTTGCTCTCGTGCGCAGCCTTCATGGCTTTCCTTTTCTTTATCGTCATGAAGAAGAAAGAGAGATTCGAATGGACCGCTGAGTGCAAAGAGTTTTTCTCCAAGTCGAGGGCCTTCCTTGCGTTGCCCCTTATTCTCATTCGCTAAAGGGAGCATTCGCTGCTACTCCTCTATCTCTCAGCCACAAATTAGGCGAAGAGCTCAGTGTTTGTCTAGGAGACAGACAAGCCTGAAAGACTTGTGTATTTTGTAAGCAAGGTTTTCAGAGGTGACGAAGAACATTTTCATAAAATTGAGAAGCTAGCGCTAGCTGTCATAGTAGCGGCGGGGAAGCTGAGACCTTACTTTTAGGGTTACAAGATATTTTTGAAAACCAACTATCATGTTCGTCAAATCTTGAAGAATTCAAATTTGGCAGGAAGGATTGTATCTTGGGTGGTGGAACTCTCGAAATATGACATCAAATATTGCATGTGAACAATATAGCATGAAAAATAGATTTAAAGGTGTTACCAACTTTCGCTCGCATAACACCAGAATTTAAACTCACAAACGCCTGTTGTCGCAAAACTTTTATTCTTTTTATCTCGACTTCTGAAAATGATTATTTTTGCAATTTTAAAGTAAGTTTTGCCGTCGCAATTTACTTAATTAAAAACTTGAATTTAACTTTAGTCGGATACCATTATTTTCTTTTGATGCGGAGCCACTATCTCTTAGAATACCCCACTTTCGCGGTATATATTTTAGTACAAAAACAATGTAAAAACAGCCCCAAAACAAATCTCAAATTAATCGCTTATGTTATGAATATTTATGTTAGTGGATGTCCATCCATCTCCTAGTTCTTCATCTTCCTATTCTATACTTAATATGTGTTTAATATGTATGAGTTTCTATCTCCCTTGAGTCCTATAAATAGAGACCCATATTACAATGTAAAGCACACTTGAAATAAGATAAGATAATATTGCTCTCTTTCTTCTCTATCTCTCTTTGATCTCTCTATTGTTTTAGTTAGTTTTATAACACGTTATCAGCACGATACTCTACAACGCGAGTCATGATATAGTCAGGTTCTACGTTATTTTCTAATCTTAATATATTTGAACCAATATAATATAATTCATGATTTTGTTACTATTTTTTTTTCTTCATATAAATATGTTTATTTTTTATATATTTTATAGAGAAATTTATTTACCTTGTACAATAATATTAGATTTCTTTGATAATTCTTGTTAAATTCCAGAAGAATTTAACATTAAACCATTTCTATATGTTTGTCCGAAATTGAATTTTAACACATAAAAGTGTTAATTTAATATTCAAGCATCCCTGAAGGATTGCACAAAGAATAATTTTTCTTGACTGTTGTTTATGGAAATAATTTGTGATGTGATATTTGTAGAACTAAAGATTATTGTTATTAAACTATCTCCAAATTATTATTCAAAGATTGAGTTTAATCGAGTATTGTGTTTATCAATAATTGATGAATTTCAAAAGAATTCAAAGTTCGATAATCTTTAAAAGGTCGCATCTATAATATTATTGAATCCCAGAAGGATTTCATAATTTTTTTTTGTATCGATCTAAAAATTCATAACTTGTAATATGCTCATTAAAATATTGTCATTCTAGAAAAATGACACAAATAATTTTAACGCATCCCAGAAGGATGGTTATATATATTTTTTAGATTATTGTATATAACAAATTATTTTTATAGTTCCTGAAGAACTTATCAAGCATCCCTGAAGGATAGAAAAATAAATTATTTTTATAGTTTTTGAAGAACTTATCCATCCCTGAAGGATAGTAAATCAAATTAATTATATGACGATATAATTTTAGTGATATAATATTGTTTGATTAAATATGTTTAATTTTATAAGGGGTAGTTGTTTGATAATTATATGATAATATGTTCATATGAATGTGTTTGATTAAAGTGTTTAATAATGAGATACTATTATTATATTGATTTTGAATTATACTGGAGGTATTGAATATCTTTGTATTACACAAATGAATTTGGACATAAAATGTATAATAGAAAAGCTACCGTCTTTTTTTCCTTGGGCTTGTACTACACTTATATTAGTACAATTTAAGCACATGTCATTGTAAACCAGTAGTTTACAAATTACACTTAAATGTGTCGTTGGTAAAACCGGTTGGGTCATCTCGGATATAATATGATGCGAATAATTTGTATTGAAGAACCAGAAGTTTCTTCAATCCATTAAATTTTTGTGTGTTTCTAAAGGAAAATAAAAATTTGAGAAATTGCGTTTTTATGACATTAACTGTTGCATCGACTAAAATATCATGCATATGTCTCTATTCACAACCAGAAGTTTGTGAAATTATTTTCTCACCTAATTAGACTAAGATCTTGTTTTCTGGACTTTTTTTATAGAAATTCCTGTATAAGTATCACATATATATTATTAAAATTGATATTGAATATCATGTAATATATGTTCTTAAAAAGAAAATGGACCCGAAGATCCATTCTTTAGACGTCTAAAGTTAATTATATGGTTGATACTTATGAGATCATCAATTCTAAATTATATATTTGAAACACCCAAAGTATGATATTAAGATGTTTATTCGCATTAAGCCAACAGTATACTATATCTTAGTCCTCCCTAATATATTCTAATATTTCTCATCTTAGTGAACATTTGGATGTGTTGTGTATATTCCAATTGCTCCAATATAATACATTAAGATGAGTCATGAAAGAATATTGGAAAAATATAATTAATATGAGTCTCAATTTTGAGGATATAATTTGAGCAAATAATCAAATACTTGATTGCAGCCCAGTAGGCTGATTATCACTTGATAAATTAATTTTCCCAATATTAGGGG
Source organism: Vicia villosa (assembly GCF_029867415.1). Classification (NCBI taxonomy): domain Eukaryota; kingdom Viridiplantae; phylum Streptophyta; class Magnoliopsida; order Fabales; family Fabaceae; genus Vicia; species Vicia villosa. The sequence goes on from NC_081180.1 coordinate 173,871,959, forward strand.
GAGGGGAATGAACAGCTGAAATCATGAACAAGAAGTTCAAATGAACAAGTTAAAATAAATTGTTGTATTGATCCTCGTACAAATCAATATGAACCAAAAGTTCAAAATATTATTCATTTGTAAAGTTTATGAAATAAATTATCAGCTGGTAATACTCCACTCAAAGTGGATTCTCCTATTGGATAATATAATATTGCAAATGAGTTGTAGCTGCGCCTGAAGCGTGGTATGAAAGTCGGTTCCAATGTTAAAAGTCCTCTACTAAGAAAAGAAACTAAAGATGACCCAAGTGAGGATATGAAAATGCTAAGAGCACTTTGATCTAATTTAATTTTCAGTTCCAGAAGAACAAATCAAGTACTTGAAATATGAAATAAAGAGATCTCGATAAATTATGTCATGGATGAAATGCAATGGAACCGAAATTGAGATAACCAAATAAAGTCAATATTGACAATGTCTTTGTATACAATATAGCACTAAAAGTGATCAATGATAACGAGGATCATGAGTCAAAGTCTATTAAAGATTGTAGACTAAGTGAGAATTGGCCAAATGAATATATTCAATTATAGAAGAATTAAACTCACTTTACAAGTGACTCATTTTTGGACCTGTAGTCCGAACACCTCAAGGTGTGAAACCAATTGGATATAAATGATTTTTATGAAAAAGAAACATAAGAATGATATAAAGTTTGATTTATTGCTCAATGATTTTCACAAATACCTAAGATTGATTTTGATAAAACATATCCACCTATAGTGGATTCAATCGACTTTTTTATATTTAATTAGCCTTGTAGCACATGAAGGGCTTAATTTGAACATGGTGAATGTTATGACATCTTATTTATATGGTTCACTTAATAGTGACATTTACGTGAAACTCCCTGAAGGGTTCAATATACCAAAGGCACGTAATTTTGGATCTCGAGAAAACCACTCTATCAAATTGAACAAGTTTCTCTATGGATTGAAACAATCTAGACGCATGTGGTATGATCAATTTGTCCTTTTATTTTCATAAAATGATGTGGAAAAGTATTTGCAATAATAGTTGTCTATGTGGATGACATAAGTATTATTGGAACTCCTGAAGAGCTTCCAAAAGCTATAAATTGCTTAAATAAAGAGTTTGAGATGAAGGACCTAGAAAAGACAAAATATGTCTAGGTTTGCAAATTGAGCATGTGGACAAAAGAATATTTGTACATTAAGAAGGCTATATAGAAAAGTGTTGAAATGATTCTATATGAACAAATGTCACATGTTGCCTACTCCAATATGGTTGTTAGATCATTAGATATGGAGAAAGATCTTTTTAGGCCTCGAGAAAAGGATACAAATTGCTTGGTCCTGAAGTACCATATCTTAGTGAAATTGGAGTACTAATGCACCTTGCTAAATACACACATCATGATATATCATTTGCGGTCAATCTATAAGTAAGATAGAATTATTCATCTACACGAAGAAATTGGAAAGCGGTCAACCATATACTTCATTATCTTAGAGATGTAGGTTACTTGTCAGATTCTCACAATGGTAGATCAGAAAGAGGTTATTTATTTACATGTGATGGTACAACCATTTCATGGAGATCTGCGAAACAAATCATGGCAACAACTTCATAAAATCCTGCATAACTATTACCACTACATGAAGTCACTTCGAAGAAGACATTTTAAGCAACGACTACAAAGAATGTCGTCTCACATGTAAATGTCTGCATGAGGGGGAGAAATACATATGTTTTGCACTCTTTTTTCCTTCACCATGGTTTTGTCCCATTGGGTTTTCCTGGTATGGTTTTTAACGAGGCAATTCACATTCAAAGGATATTGTACTCTTTTTCCTTCACTAGAATTTTTCCCACTGGGTTTTTTCTAGTAAGGTTTTAACGAGGCATATCCTCAATGGACATCCAAGGGGGAGTGTTATGAATATTTATGTTAGTGGATGTCCATCCATCTCCTAGTTCTTCATCTTCCTATTCTATACTTAATATGTGTTTAATATGTATGAGTTTCTATCTCCCTTGAGTCCTATAAATAGAGACCCATATTACAATGTAAAGCACACTTGAAATAAGATAAGATAATATTGCTCTCTTTCTTCTCTATCTCTCTTTGATCTCTCTATTGTTTTAGTTAGTTTTATAACAGCTTAATTTTTTTAAAAGCGTGAGCACCATCGAAACAATGTCCTCACATTTTGAACTCAAATTAATTTAGTTAGACATATTTATCAAAATAACCAGAGTGTTACCAATTTGCATTCTAAATAAAGCCTTAAACATAATAGTAAAATATTGATAAATGGATACTAGCATGCATACAATCTAATAATCAGTAATGAAATATAATACTAATATAATGTAATAGTACTAGATGATGAAAGAAAAAGTAACACGAATAATGAAAATAAAACAAAGGGTTAATAGTAATTCACCTCCTGTAATGTTAGCGAATTTTGCTTTTCCCCCTCCCTACCTTTTGGCAACAGTATTTTCAAAAAAACCCGTTGCCAAAACCTACCTTTGGCAACGGTGGGAGATAAACCAAAACACGCTCATATTACAGGGGGTAAACTACTATTAACTCTAAAATAAATGACAATACGTACAGAAGGAAGAAACGGGAGATCCTTTCCGAGAAAATCTTAAGCTCAAAGCCTGTATAAATATGTCTTCCTTAATGAGAGAAATGGGAGATTTTAACTCATATGTTTATATCTAAGCACTCAATACAAATACATGGTCTCTCTCGTCTCACATGAGCAATTCATCTAAACCACCGTAAACAGCACCGTATATGGTTTCTCGCCGCTGTGGGCAAACTCTAACCATCATTATTTATTATACACCAACTAAGGCCCTAAATGCCCCTGTCATTCTACACATATATTTTTTGACCAATACACTCCATATCTAATATTATACTTCATTTGTCGCAAAATATATCACTTTAACATATTACATACAAATTTAAAAATATAATTATTTTGTTTGAGAAAGAGAAATTATAACTAATTTTATAAACTTATATTTTATTGATAAAATTAAAAGGAAAAACGAAAATGATTAAAAAAATAATGAATAATAAATATTAATTTCGTTTGAGAAAGAGAAATTATAACTAATTTTAGTTGACTTTGAGTCGTGTGGATATTGTTGTATTTAGGGTTGATGTTACTTTTTGCAGGATTTCTTTGTGACTTCGTAAGTTTGGTTGACTAAACTTTTGAATTGCAGCAGGATAGCTCCAAGTTGACCCAGGAATGGGAATTGAGTGAAAAGAACACAAACGAGGGACTTGGATCCTCTCCTTCATTTTTCTCTCATTCCCTCTCCATCCTCTCTATCTCTCTCTTAATCTTAATCTCTTGTATTATTGTCCCATCTAAAAATCACAATCATGTCTTATAAAAAAAATCACAATCATGTTCTACAAGAGATTTTTCTCATATTCTTAAAATTACAATAAAAATATTGATGTAAGGAACAAATAATAATGATACTTAAAATAAATAATCTCAAACAAAAAATTAACCCAAACAATATAAGTAAATCCACGACAATCAAGAAGAAGATAAAAGACGAGTACACAAACAATTTGACTACCGAGTTTGATCAAAACGATCTATTCTAGGGAATGAGCATCTCTCAAATTTTCTATACTTCAAAAATTGATACATGAGATTGCAAATGCGTTACAAGAAATTAGTGAAGTTGTTGGGTCATCATGAGGATGAATCATCCATATTGGGTCAGAAGCAACACACAAGTGAGAGAAGCACCACATATTCACCCAAAACCTTAAGACAATGGGTATATGGGTTCTCTCTCTTATAAAGTGTTCAACCTCAACTTTTCCAAGCAAAGTGTGACTTACACAACTTATACTTATTTCTCAATAATCTCCCCTTTAAGTATGAGTCAATCCATTATGCTCCCATTAAGTGGAAGCTCTTTCATCGTCATACTTGTACCATCGTTGACAGACACCCTTACCACGTCTCAGGTACTTCAACGGGTCACGTCTCCTGACCACCACCATGTCAGGAAGACTTTCGATACAATGAGCTGGTCGCTTACTCGAACCAGACTCTAATACCACTGACGGGTCATCATGAGGGGGAATCATTCACATTGAGTCAAACACTCACCTAAAAGTGAAAACTCGACCAAACAAATGAGAGAGACATTACATATTCACTCGAAACCTTAGGGAAATATGAATATGGGTCCTTTCAATTAAAAAGTGATCAACCTTAACTTTTCCAAGCAATGAATCATACTTGTTTCTCAACACAAGTTTCCAAGTACAAAATCTATTTTTTACCCAGTGTTAACTCTCCAACTCTTTATATTTGATTCATACAAACCTAAAGTGTTTAAAAGTATTTCAGAATTCCCTTATGTATCCCCAAATATTTATCAAATTCCAAGAATATACTCCAAGAAGTTCCACCTTTGCAAAGGTCTATCTAATTCCATGAATACAATCTTTGGAAGTTCTACTGTTACCTCTCTAATTAGGATTACCATTTCTTCCCTCATATATTCTTATTTTACTAACGAAAGTGATAGAGATACATATATATAATATATTTAAACCCTAATGGGATGGATATCAAGTCCGATTAAACCTACTAAAACAATTTCCAATCAAACCATTGAACATTGCACAATTCAATTGTTCATGGTTGCAAATAAACATATTTCCCCATTAATTTCCAAACTACCCAAGTTTCAAACAAAAAAATTTGCAACGTAAAGCACAAGCCAATTGGATTGACACATGCATTAGACAAATTATAGGCCAAGACAATTGAATTGGTACCTACTGATCGGTCACCATTTTACACTCAATTTCATCATGAATTCGACACACGATCGTCATGTTTGGTAACACTTTGTGTTTGTTTCCCAATGTTTTCTTTAATTTATCTAGTTATAAGTTTATTTGTTTGAAGTTTGTTTTTGTGTCGTTCTCATTGTCAATTAGGTGCTTTTGATCTCGTTTGGTAATGGTTTCACGTTAGCTTCGGATTGATGGAAGATCGCATGTACAAGAGGTGCGCAAAGAAGAAGCAAAAAGGAAAAAAGAGCAAGAAGGCAGAGGCGGACACGGTCTGACCGTGTCACCTGACACGGCCGTGTCAGGCCTCCTGAAGAATTGTGCTCCCAAGACCAGAAGCTGACACGGTCTGCCCGTGTCAAGTGACACGGCCGTGTCAGCTGTGCGGACAAAATTTCTGATTTTTTTGGTTTTTACAATTTTAAAGTTTTGGGGGCAGTTTGGGTATTTCGGCGGAGATCTGAAAACCTAGAGGGATTAAAAGAGGATTGAAAGACAAGGAGAAGACACTTTTGATCGTACGAAAGAATTCCATAAGAGGGCAAGATAGCTTTATCAAGGTTTTGGAAGACGAAGAGATTCAACGGTGGACACCATTGAAGATCAGAGTTCTCCTAATCTTTGTAAATGTCTAAACTTTTTGATTTTGGTTTTTTGAATATTATGAGAGGCTAAACTCCCCCAATGCCAGGGGGTGTCCCTGATTTTAATTGTAATGACTTTGATCTACGTATTTCTTTAATCAAGTATTCATGTTTTGCAATTTAATTGTCTAATATTTTTATGCGTTCTTTGTTGGACAAACAAAGACCGATCTCCGGTTAACAATTTGTAGGACTATGATTGTTAAGGTTTTTAGAGAATTGAATCTGAGATATCACCTAGGACTAGGGATACCGTAAGGTTATTTGAATATTCTTGATCATTTATATCTTTGGTTTACAAATCTTTGTTTCTAAGGACTTAGGCAATAGGATTGCAAACCAAAAGGTTTTCACTAAGGACTTAGGAAAACATCCTTAAGAACAAATAGTTGCACCTCATGAACTTGTTAAAGAGATCTTTTTACAGAGTCATTATAAGGCAAATCATACACCTACCTTGGCATTACTCTAAATTTATACACAAAAGCTCAACTTTACTTTCAGCTAATTTATTTTAATTCTATTATTTCAATATAAGAAAAAACCCCATATGCTATTTTGTTTAATTGACTCTTACAATAATTTGTATTTCCCACGCAATCCTCGTGATCGATACTTGGGGTAAAACCCATTATTACTACATCGGTGAAAATAGTACACTTGCTATTTTACCGATCAAGTTTTTGGCGCCGTTGCCGGGGATTGCCAAAATATAAGTTATTATTCAGTCAATTAAAATTTTATTGCTATGCAATTAAAATTTTATTTCTTTTGCAAAAATTTGATTTTTATTTACTTATTTATTTTTATTGTTTACTCCCAACTAATAACTGTCTAATCTTGTATGCGAGGTAAGGCCTCAGCTGAACTTCTTTTTGACGCAGAACCAGAAAGATTATTGCGAGCACGACTCCGAGAAATTAAGCGGAAAAGACTGGCTTCAAAAGGAGAATCACCTACAGTTTCAGAATTGGAAGACGAAGAAAGAATATCTATTTCATCCGAACAGTCAGAATCTGAGCCTGAAACTATGGCAGCTAACCCACCTCCTCCAGAGAGGCTTTTAGGAGATTATGGAAGAGCTAATGCACAGCTTGGAAGAATGACCATCGTAAATCAACCGGTCAACGTGGCACACTTCCAACTACATCCTTCAACTATCCGACAGTTAGAGAGCAAGCCGTTTGCTGGAAGAATCAATGAAGATGCGAATAAGCATCTACAGAGATTCCTCACCACAACAACATCATTAAAGATCGAAGGCCATTCTGAAGAAGCAAAGAGACTCGTGATGTTCCCATTCACTTTATCCGAAGACGCGGAAGAGTGGTTTTACTCACTTCCAGCTGGAAGCATCACAACATGGCAACAGATGGAAACGGCTTTCCTTAATGAGTATTTCCCTGCATCAGTCTTTATTCGAAAAAGATATGATATTGTGAATTTCAAGCAGAAAGAAGGGGAATCACTAGGAGATGCATATAAGAGGTTCAAGAGGTGTTTGGTGGCTTGTCCCACTCATAACATGGACCCAACCGAGCAAATGCAGACTTTTGTTAATGGTCTCCGACTTAAGACAAAACAGCTTATCGACACTGCTGCCGGTGGCTCAACTAATTTTTCAACAGCCACTAGTATCAAGAGAATCATAGAAGCTATTGCCGCTAATGAGCACATTTAGTTATATGACCGTGCAATGAGCCAACCGGAAGGAAAAATTGATTTGAAGCTTGCTGATCAGGTAGTTAAAATGGAAGAACAAATTGCGGCTGAAGTAGAAAGAAGATTGAAGAAGATGAATATTAGTGAACAGAAAGTAGCACAAGTTGAGCCAGTCGCCTCAGTTGTTTGTGAAATATGTAGCGGACCGCATTTTGCGATGCATTGTGTGGCAACGCAAGAACAGGTGGATCAGATTCATATGTTGAGGCAAAATAATCCATATGCCAATACATATAATCCAGGTTGGAAAAATCACCCTAATTTCGCATGGAAGGACCAACAAGGAAACGTTCAAAAGCAAGGACCAACCCAATTTCAATCTCCAGCTCAGTCACAACAATATAGACCTCCTCAACAACAACTTCCTTACCAACAACAATTTCAACACCACCCGCAACAGTTCCAATCTCAAGCGCCTCAACAATTTCAACAACAGGTACTGAAGAAAGCAGATTGGGAGATCGCTATTGAAAAAATGGCAGCTCAAAATTCTCAATTCCAAGAAGAAACAAGGAGCAATCTGAGGAACACAGGGGCATCAATCAAAAATTTGGAAATTCAAATGAGCCAGATTGCACAACAAATGACCAACACTCAACCACAGGGAGCTCTACCAAGTGCCACGGTTACAAATCCCAGAGACAACAATCATGTGAACGTTGTGACTACCAGAAGCAATAAATCCAATGACAAACCTGAGAAGAATTCTAACGAAGAAGATATGCTGATTGAAGTGGATGTAGGGATTAAAGAGAATGAGGTTGTAAGTCAAGAGGTCAAGGGGGACGAAAGGGTGGTAAAAGAAAAAGTGGTTACACCTAAACCGACGGTTAAACTCCCTTTCCCCAAAAGAAACAAGAAGAAAGAACAACATGAGAAGAATTTTGAGAAGTTCTTAGAGATGTTCAAGAAGCTTGAACTGAACATTCCCTTCTTAGAGGCACTTGAGCAAATGCCAACCTATACAAAGTTCATGAAAGATATTATCTCAAAGAAGCGGACCATTGAGAGTGATCCGATTATTCTAACTGAAACTTGTAGTGCTATTTTGCAGGGCATGAAGATTCCGGTTAAAAAGAAAGATCGAGGTTCAGTAACTATTCCATGCACCATTGGTGATAGGTCTTTCAAGAAAGCTCTTATTGATTTGGGAGCAAGTGTAAGTCTTATGCCATTATCCATCTACAAAAGATTGGGGATAGGTAAAGTACAAGATACACGAATGACACTTCAGTTTTCCGACCAATCAGTGAAAAGACCGTATGGAGTGGTAGAAGACGTGTTGGTGAAAATCGACAAGTTTGTATTCCCTGTAGATTTTGTTATTCTAGAGATGCTCGAAGATGAAGAGATACCAATCATTTTGGGGAGACCATTTTTAGAGACCGGGAGATGCTTGATCGACATAGAGGAAGGTACAATGACCTTGAAGGTTTATGATGAGGAACTAAAGATTGATGTGCGAAACACCATGAAGTACAAAGATGACATTGCCACAAGTCAACACATTGAGGTAATTGATCAAATTTGTGATGAAGGAAATTCTTTGACAACACAACAGTTACCGTTGGAGAGAGTTTTGAGCTTATCAATCTTTGGAGAAGAGGAGACAGTTGATGAAAAAGATAGTGAAGTTTTAGCCATGATGGAAAAAACATCATTTGTCAAAAATCCTCGCCAAAACCGATGGGAAGAGCTAAGGCAACCATTAGCGGAGGAAAGTAAAGATGAACCAAAGAAGGGGGCTGAACTAAAACAATTACCGGAGAACCTCAAATATGTCTTTTTAGACACTGAGAGTAAATGCCCGGCCATCATAAGTTCTCACCTTGAATTCCTTCAAGAAGATAAACTTGTCAAAGTGCTTAAAAAGAATAAAAGCGCTCTGGGATGGTCCATCGAAGAGTTGAAAGGAATAAGTCCAACAATTTGCATGCACAAAATCCTCATGGAGGATGATCACAAACCAGTTGTCCAGCCTCAACGACAACTCAATCCAGCGATGAAGGAAGTGGTTAGAAAGGAGGTGGTAAAACTTTTGGACGCAGGGATGATCTACCTAATATCTGACAGTTCATGGGTGAGTCCAGTTCATGTGGTGCCAAAGAAAGGTGGAACTACAGTTGTTAAGAATGAAAAGAATGAGTTGATTCCCACAAGGACAGTTACAGGGTGGAGAGTCTATATTGACTACCGAAGACTAAATCTGGCAACAAGAAAAGATCACTTCCCCATGCCTTTCATCGATCAGATGTTAGAAAGGTTGGCGGGTCATGACTACTATTGTTTCCTCGATGGCTACTCGGGGTATAATCAGATAGCTGTTGCACCAGAGGACCAAGAGAAGACCGCTTTTACATGCCCTTTTGGTATTTTTGCCTACAGAAGAATGCCATTCGGGTTATGTAATGCACCAGCCACATTTCAACGATGCATGCAATCCATTTTTTCCGATATGCTTGAGAAGTATATGAAAGTATTCATGGATGACTTCTCGGTTTTTGGTAAGTCTTTTGATAATTGCTTAACTAACCTTGCTCTTGTTTTAGAAAGATGCCAACAGACCAACTTAATCCTCAACTGGGAGAAGTGTCACTTCATGGTGCGTGAAGGTATAGTCTTGGGCCACAAAATTTCTCATAAGGGAATAGAAGTTGATCAAGCCAAGATAGAAGTCATTGCAAAATTGCCTCCTCCCCTGAATGAAAAAGGTATCCGAAGCTTCTTAGGGCATGCGGGTTTTTACCGTAGGTTCATAAGAGACTTCTCAAAAATAGCAAAACCTTTAACTACACTTTTAGTTAAGGACAAAGTTTTTATTTTTGACAAAGAATGTGCCGTAGCATTTGATACACTAAAGCAAAAATTAGTGTCGACACCAATTGTTGTAGCCCCAGATTGGTCTCTACCTTTTGAGATCATGTGTGATGCAAGTGATATTACAGTGGGGGCGGTTTTGGGACAGCGTAGAGAAAAATTGTTACATGTTATTTACTACGCTAGTCATGTGTTGAACCCTGCACAGATGAACTATGCAACTATTGAAAAAGAGTTGTTAGCGGTTGTTTATGCCTTTGATAAATTCAGGCAATATCTTTTGGGTTCTAGAGTCATTGTTTATACTGACCATGCTGCTTTGAAGTATCTTTTTGCTAAACAGGACTCTAAGCCAAGACTGCTAAGATGGATCTTACTCCTTCAAGAGTTTGATGTAGAAATTCGTGACAAGAAAGGATCTGAGAACACTGTGGCCGATCACTTGTCTCGAATGTCACCTATTGAAGAGACAGAAACCACGCGCCCAATAAAGGATGAGTTTGCAGATGAACATATCCTCGCTGTTATTGGTGTACCTTGGTTCGCCGACTATGCGAACTATTTGGTAGGTGGTATTATCCCTGATGATTTTGACTATAACCGTAGAAAAAAGTTTTTACATGATTGCAGGTTCTACTTGTGGGATGATCCTTTATTATACAAGAAGGGTCTCGATGGTTTGATTAGAAGATGTGTACCCGAAGAGGAACAACGAGATGTGCTAAAAGCATGCCATGACTCAGAATATGGCGGACGTTTCAGTGGTGATAGAACGGCGGCAAAGGTCTTACAATCTGGGTTATATTGGCCCACATTATTCAAAGACGCTCAAAGCATTGTGAAAGAATGCGACAGGTGTCAGAGAACGGGGAATATTTCAAAAAGAAATCAGATGCCTCAGAAGGGTATACTTGAAGTGGAGTTGTTTGATGGGTGGGGTATTGGTTTCATGGGACCTTTTCCACCATCACATGGGAAGAACTACATCCTTGTAGCGGTGGACTACGTCTCCAAATGGGTTGAAGCAGTTGCTCTTCCTACAAATGATGCCAAGGTGGTGGTGAATTTCCTCAAGCACAACATATTCTCCAGATTCGGTGTCCCCCGAACACTCATAAGCGATGAAGGTACTCATTTCTTGAATAAGTTGATGGAGAATCTGCTGAAGTGTTATACCCCAAAATTTGCCCGCATATTTTTTCAAGAAAACTCCAATCTAAAAATTAAGAGTCTCATATAATCATGGATTTTTATTTCAATAAATATCCTGACATGTGAAATACTTAGTTTTTAGAATTTTTCTTATACAGTATTTTGGCTTGCAATTGAATTTATTCTTACGCAAACGCCAAATACTGTTTATTACTTCACACATGCTATTTATTTATTTACAGATAAATAGTACTGACACAATTGGTACAGAGTTAAATCTTTTGCAGGCGCAGAATCAGGAAACTCAGACTGTACTGGTAACAAGTAGATTATTATTATCTTTTGTTTCCCATTAATTTTTGTACTATATTCCATTATTTTCAAAATCTTTTCAAATCTCTTTTTCAAAAAATCAAATCCTAACTTTATTCTATACATCTCTCTTTTTCCCAACACTATCATACACTTTCTTTCAAATCTTACTTCCACTCAAATTTTCCTTTTGTACGGAATCACTTCATTCCCCAACGTCTCTATCCTTCTTTCCATTCTATAAATACCTCTCATTTTTCCATAAAAATCTCACATCAAATTCTAACTCACCTCTCAAATTTCTACTTCATATCCATCCTTTCTTCTTCCCCGACAAAATGGCGAAGTGGTGGGAAACGTGTTTTCTTATGGTCATCACCATTGCTACGGTGATCATGTCTTTTTTCTGTCTACATAGCCCGGAACACTGTGGACCTGGGATGCTTGCACTCCCAATCATCTACATGTTATTATTTGTAGTATGGGTTATTAATCGTCATTCTTAAAATTTGCCGTATTTCTTATTTCTTAAACGTACCGTTTATTCGTCGTACTGTTCAATATAGTATGTAATATTTGTACTGTCAGTATTAAATGTTGTACTATTTGTCATAATGTTGCTTAATTATTCAGATAATATTTTGTGTGTTTTCTGCCAGTCAAATATTCATTTTTCTGTGCATTAAATGATTTTCAGGGTTATTATCGGTAATTTTGCTCACGTACAGTAAATATTAGTTATTTATTATGTCTGTGTTTTTAACAAGTCATGTAAATAAACTTTAATTTTTCACATAAAACAAAAAACAACAAAAATAAAATTAACTTTGACTGTTGATTTTTCACTCTAACTGCTACATTAATACCTGAAGAGTCAGTTGACAGTCAGACTGTTGGCAGTACAATTCTCAGTGTTTTGTACCATCAATCAAATCAATCTTTTACAATTCAAAATTCCAAGATTTTTGTCCTAGAAGTCTTCTGAATATCACATGATTAGCAGAGACTCAACACTGCACAAAAATCAGGTACGCTTAACTGTCTCCTACACAAACAGTCCCTGACTAGGGTTTTCTTGTTTTTACAGGAGAAACAAGTTTTTGAGACCTCAAATGGATTTCATGGACATCCATATATCTCAAAGTACCATCAAACAAATTTTCAGACTTCAATCCACTTAGACGCACCGTCAGCAGCTCAAACAGTCAACAGACGACCCGTTTGACCAAAAAAGTCAACAGACAGTCAAAAATGAATTTTTTTGTCAACATCCATATTTGTCAAAAGATTCATCATTTGATCATTGGATGATCATAATTCATCAAGGAAAGATCAAAAATCAACAAAACCCTAAGATTCAAAATTAGGGTTTTCTCCTAAAAAGTCAACTGAACTTTGACTGGCCATAACTCTCTCATCCTTCATCCAACAAATTCAAACCAAAGCTCATTTTGAAGGAAATTCAATTATCTTTCAAATGCAATTGATCCCATGGTCATTACATTCACCATTTGAAAAATATGAACAAAGACATTACAGGTCATTTTCAAAGTCAAGAAAAAGACACTTTTTTCAAAAGGACACACAAGGAGCATCAAAAATCATTTTGACATGAGACCAAAGACATTGGTTATAGGACTCTTTTAGATTTCCAAAAAGTGCAAGATCTCCTTCATATGACAAAAATTGAGGGATTTACACCTTGTTGAAGTTGGCTAAATTTTGGGAAAATGCATAAAACCAACATTGCTCAAAAATGTATTTTTTCCAAATGGGGCCAAGTTTTCATGGTTCAAACATGTTTGACATGATATTATGGGCCTCCCACGACCAAGACAAAGCCCACACCATTTTTATCCATTTTTGGCTTAATTTTATCTTATTTTAAGATTAAATGAAAAAAGAAAATGGAAGGATAATGGATAGCTTAGTTTCTAAGCATGAGTCATCCAAGAATCTTCAATTTTCTGCAGAAGATTGAGGTACCAGGCAAGAGCATTGAAGAGAAGCAAGACATGGTCAACAATTCAAAGGTTTTAATATAAAAAAATCAAGAATTCAACAAAGGCAACTAAAGGCTTCTTGGCTTCAATTCTAAGCACAACATAGCCTATATAAAGGCTATAACACTTCACAAATAAAAGGAGCACGAAATTAGAGCCAAACTTCTGTTTGTAACACACTTGTAATCACTTAATTTTTTCAAAGAAACTTGAAATTCGAATTTTAAGTTTAAGTCAGTTTCCATACAAACTAAACATTCAAACACCTTCCTCAAGCATCACTGAACATATTCCAATCATTTCCAAGTCTTGAAACTCACTGAATCAAGTACTACAGGTCACGATTGGTTCGAACTAAAATAAACTTGTATCTCATAATCCATGCATGTTTGACAAGATGTAGACATATATTTGAGTTTAGTTTGATGTCCTGATCGTTTATGGACATTTAATTAAGGTTTGGTTGAGTAATCACGAAGTTACCATTTTAGGGTTCATAATCTCAAAATTAGGGCTTTCTGAAATAGGCAAAATTACAGGTTCTAAGTGGTACCATTGAGTTCGTATGGACTAGACGAATCGAACGGACATGTCGCGCCAAATTTATATGCATGTTTGACCCTATTCGCTATTTTGCAGGTTTAGGAGGTATCTATTACAGCGCTTTTAGTATAAAAACGTTATTAAAGGTGCTGGCTGGAGGTTGAAGATGATGAGGTGTCTCCACCTCATTGGATAAAACGCGCGCGTGTTTTTTTAAATAACCTATGATTCTGTGCTTTGCAGTCTATGCCTTTGCCATACGCCTCACTTCAATCACCTTCTGATCCACTTGCCAGCTCATCCTACGTCCCTGACACGCCAGTCCATACCATGGACTCTCCAATCAACTACATCTGATTACTATCCTTTTATTTTTCTATTTTATTTTAATTTCTTTGTTAAATTAATTAAAAATAGTTTTTAAAATCCAAAAAATACACAAAAAATATTTTTAAGTTTCTAAAATAATGTTTTATTTTCTGATATAAAAATATTTTATGTTTCTTCATAATTTCAATATTTTGTATAATTAATTAGTATATATTTATATATTTGATTTTTAATTATTTTCAACCAATCAAAAATCATAAAAAAATTTGTTCTTTATATTAAATATTGTTTATATATTATAAACTAATTTTGTACATATTTTGAATAATTTTCTCTTCAAGTTTTAATTATTTGTGTAATTATTTGCATAATTATGTGTTAATTAACTTAATAAATTTCAAATCAATTTCAAAAATTCAAAAAAAAATTAGTTTTGTTTTAAAATTAATTAGCAAACATTTTGAACATATTTTGAACTTAATTTTTAGGTTTGAAACTTATTTTCATCTTTTTTCCTCATTTTAATTAAATTAATCATGCATTAATCATAATTAAAATAAATCATAAAAAATCCAAAAACATTTCTTTATTTTCTTGCTATTTAAATTCCTAGATAAATGTATAGGTTGTCAAATCTATGTAAATAGGCGTAGTTTACATTTCCTGCAAATCGATGTAATAGCGTAGATTTACTTTCCGCATTTTATATTTCCGCATTTTAAATTCCAGCACATATAAACTGCGTGTATGTCAAAGATAAAATTGAACCGTTAGATCACTAACTCCAAAAGATAAAATATCTGAATTCAAACACAATCAAACTTGCACCTCCTAAGGTAATCCCTTCTCATTCTTTTCAAAATCAAAGTCAAAATTCTACTGTTTCGAGTACAAAATCGAACCCTTTGTTTGTATCCGGTGAAAGGATAGATTTTTAAAGGAAATAGGATAAAGACCTTACAACTCAGGGTAGACCTCCTAATTTGCTTGCTCAAATCAAAATAAACAAAATTCTCATACACTGTTGTTTTTCAAAATAAAACATTCCAAAAAGACAATACTTTGTATATGTCCAAACAAGGATCATTACGAAGTTAACGTTCTTTTTTTCAAAAAAAAAACATCTTTCGAAAGATAAAAAACACTTTGTATACATCCGCACAAGGATCATTACAAATTCAATTTACAAAGGTATTTGAAACCACATATGAGCATTTTAAAGCAATTGAAAAGTGATCGAAAACAAGTGAGCTAAGCAAACTAAAGAGCCCATGGATAACCATGGATACAAAGGGTGCTAACACCTTCCCTTTGTATAACCTACCCCCTTACCCAGAATTTCTTAAAGGTCTTTTTTCTGTTTCTTTTATAAACCTTTCCTTAATTGGATAAAATAAAAGATCGGTGGCGATTCTCTGAATTTTCAAAAATGCGAAAGCAGAAACAATAAAAAGAGTCAGTTCACGTATCTCTCCGCGAGAGGTATGGCTGAAAACGGAGGTCCACAGAACTGGCGACTCTGCTGGGGAAATACTTTCAAAAAAAAACAAAATGTTTTCAAAAGGGGTTACCTTAAGAGAATAGATCACTTCGATGTTTTCAATTGTTTGACTTGATTGCTCTATTTTTCAAAGGTTTGTTTGGGTATTTTGCTTGTGTGGAAGATTCTAACCCGAATCTCGAGATACCTTAAGTATATGACAATAGACCAAGGAAACTGTACGGCATGTACCGATACGGTTGATCTGGTAGTCATTGTTAGTGCGATACTTTGGTTTATACTGATGTCCCTTGAAAAACGATCAAGGAGTATATTAGGCTTCCGAAATGTCATTAAACACTAATTTGTCTCAGAACCTTTTTAGTTGAACTTGACTTATGGCCTATTAAGTGGCTAGCTTTGAAATTGATCGAAGTTAGTTATCCTCGAGGAATATTTTGATCGGCCGCTCGAGCGCCGTATTGAGATGTTACCTCCAAGGATCATAGAACCCGAATACTATTCTAGGACAGGTTTTAACCAACTCAACTTCAGTGGGGAGGGTATCACCTATCAGCTCCATGCAGGCCTTTAAGCCTAAGGCTATTGTTTGATTTGTTTTTGTGTGCCACATGTTTGACATCATAAGCATCATAAGCATATCATTTTCTCACTAAGCACTTCAAGAATCAAAGAGTTTACCTTTGTTCATTTACAGGTAATGGCTCCCGCCACCAGAGATTACATCCGAATCAACATCTCAACGGTACCATCTGAACTAAAAGACTTAGTATCAGAATTCCCCAGGAATGTTCAATTCACCGAAAGGCATGGTCACCTACTCCATTTGGTTACCTCAAAATTTGAAGAAGACATGATACGGGTCCTGTTCCAGTTCTTTGACCCTGAACATCATTGCTTTACCTTTCCTGATTACCAGTTGGTACCCACTTTGGAAGAATTCTCTGAACTAATTGGATTACCTGTTCGAAATCAATTACCTTTCACTGGTTTGGAAAGGATTCCAAAACCTGAAGTCATTGTTGCTGCTTTACATTTGCGAAAATCAGAAATCGAGTCCAATTGGGAAACAAAGAGTGGAGTTAAGGGTTTGCTTACTAAGTTCTTAATGGAAAAGGCTCGATTACTGCTAGAAAACAAAAGTTATCCAGCTTTTGAGGAGGTTATGGCCCTTTTGATCTATGGGTTGGTTTTATTCCCTAATCCCGACCAGTTCATAAGTGTACACATCATCAACCTTTTCCTAACCCGTAACCCGGTACCAACATTGCTGGGAGACATTCTACATTCTCTACACACTCGTACCATGAAGAAACGAGGAACTCTTATGTGCTGTATACCACTACTGGCTAGGTGGTTTACATTTCATCTACCCCGATCAGTGTTGAGAAATGAACAAAGAATGCAATGGTCTCGCAGGATTATGTCTTTGTCTCATTCAGATATCCGGTGGAACAACTTCTTTCAAAGAGACATTACTATCATTGATCATTGTGGAGAGTACCCTAATGTGCCACTCCTTGGCATCAAAAGGGGCATCACTTACAATCCCTCTTTGGCTCTACGCCAATTCGGATATGCAAGGAGCAACGGTCCTCATGACATGATTATCTGTGGCATTGTGTTTGATTACGAGAATGATTCTCATAGACACCGACGAAGGTTTATACATGCATGGGGCAGTGTCTATAGAATAGAAAGCAAAACTTTGGGGCAATGGAATTCTATCCCTTTGGAACCTTACCTCAGATGGGTCCGTACTCATGCTCAGAAACTCATCATGCCATATCCCGCCATTCTACCTGTGACTATTGAGCCAGAGGTCGAAGGAGACGAACCCCACGTTATTCTACACCCGGATATGCCAACTGACCTGGAAGAGCTGCAAAAATCTTGTGTTCAACTAAAAGAGGAAAGAGATACCTTCAAAGCACACTGTCAAGACTATGAGAGAAGGATATTGGAGCTCACCGGACAGCTTCAAGAAGAACAGCAGATCAACACATTCCTGGGGGAAAAGAGAAAGCGTCCATGGGAGACCTGAGGGATCATTCATTTCCTTTACTTCTGTTTTGTAAGCCCAAATGAGGCAAAAGAAAAAAAAAGCACAAAAAGAAATAAATTGTTTAACTAATGTTTGTTTCTTCTTTGTTTTAACAAATCTAAACTCTAAGATCCTTGAAAACATTGCACACACATTTCATTCATATACATTGCATATACATTTCATTCATATACATTGCATATACATTACATTCATATACATTGCATCCATTCATACACATTGCATATCAGGTTCACATGACGGATTTCTCATCTTCTCGCTGTTTATTTCAGTCAGAAGAGATGGAATCTGAAATGAGCATCAAGAATCTCGAAACACAGAATGCCCAAGTTCAAGTGGCAATTCTAGAACTGGCAAAGGGGCAACAAGAACTGAAAGCCCTGATGATCAAGAAGAAAAAGAAGCCCAAAGGATCTGTAGGTTTGAGTCACCTGAAAAGGAAGGTCAAAATCCCAGTCAAAAAGTTCAAAAAGCCACCGATCCCTGAAGCAGTCGGTGATGATGAACAATGAGACAATCACAACAACCAGGGTTCTGCTAAACCCTCTCTCTCTTCCAATGAAGAAGATGATCATTCTGGGGACGAACCGGATGATGACAAGTACCAACAGCTGGAAGAACGTATGAAAGCTATGGAGATACAAAAAATACCTGGCTTAGATTTCAATGATCTGGGACTCATCTCGGATGTTGTTATCCCTCCAAAATTCAAAGTTCCTGTCTTTGCAAAATATGATGGAGTTTCTTGCCCAAAACTACATCTGAGATCCTATGTGAGGAAGATACAACCTCATACAACAGATAACAAATTGTGGATTCACTTCTTCCAAGAAAGTCTGTCGGGTACACAACTCGAGTGGTACTACCAGCTGGAAAATACCAAGGTTCATACTTGGGAAGAATTAGCTGCTGCTTTTTACAAACAGTACCAATACAATGCCGATCTTGCATCAACCCGTACTCAACTAAGGGGCATGTCCATGGCACCAAAAGAAAGTTTCAAAGGATATGCGCAAAAGTGGAGAGATATGGCTGGAAGGGTTCAACCACCCTTATCTGATCGCGAGCTAGTCGACATGTTCATGGGCACTTTAACTGGCCCTTTCTATAGTCATTTGCTGGGAAGCTCATCATCAGGTTTCACTGACCTGATATTGACCGGAGAACGTGTCGAAAGTGGCATTCAAAATGGAAAAATTCAAATAGGCTCCTCCTCTGGTACTACAAAAAGGCCCATCAGCGGGAGAAATGAGGTCAATACAATGCAAATTCAGAAAGGTCGCAAAAATGAGCAGCATCAATCTGTAGGGGCAGTTCTGATCTCCGCATCTATGCCTCAAAAAGATCAACAGCCAAAATATACGCGTCAACCAGATGCACCAAGAAGAAATTTCACCAGAATCAACATGCCAATCTCTCAGGCATTGCAGCATTTGCTAAAAGCAGATCTGATCACATTAAAAGGTCCTCCAAAGAATGTCAACACTTCCTCTCCGAGTTATCGCCCTGATGCAACATGTGCCTATCACTCAAACTGTCCAGGACATGACGCAGATCACTGCTGGGCCCTGAAAAATAAAATACAAGATATGATAGATGCTGGGGAAATTGAGTTCGATCCTCCAGAAACTCCAAATGTCATCACTGCACCTATGCCAAAGCATGACAAAACTGTTAACGCTATCCTGGACACTGTTTACATCTATGATATGAACGAATTATCAACTCCACTCTGCGAAGTCAAAGGAAAGCTAATCCAAACTGGTTACTTTCCAGGATGTGACCCCGATTGCTTTTATTGCTCATACCTGCCCAATGGTTGTGAAAATCTGAGAATGGGAATTCAAAAGTGGATGGATCGCCGTATCATTATGTTTGAGAGGCTCCCTTCTATGGACGTGTTATGCGAAGTCTTTGCAAACGGGATAAGAATAGAGGATGTCTCAGTGATCTCCAGTTTACCATTCAAAATCTCTGCCAAGGCTCCGTTCAAAATTTCTGCTACACTCAAAGTGGCATCAGTAGTCATTGCTAGCCCAACTCCATTTCCATACTTCTCAGACAAAGCTGTCCCATGGGGTTACGAAACTAATGTTTATGTTCATGGAGTTAAGCAGGGTACCTCGACTGAAGAGGCCGCAAAGTTAACTACTCCAACTGTGGATAATATTGTGGGTACCAGCAAGATCACGAGAAGTGGAAGAATCTTTTCACCAGAAATTTCTCCAAATATTGCTGCTGGTCCGGTCCGAGTCCCAGTTCCTAATCAAGATGACAGCGCTCGAGGCAAAGAGCCACAAGTTGAACAAGTTCAAACCACGGTGGAGATCACTGCTTAGGATCCATCAAAGCAAGAAATGGAGGAAATATTGAAAATCATCTGCAAGAGTGATTACAATATTGTTGAGCAACTGGGGCACACCGCTTCAAAAATCTCAATGCTATCTCTACTAAAATATTCAGAAGCTCATGCCAAAGCTCTGATGAAGTTCCTGAAAGCTGCGCATGTGCCTCAAGAGATCTCAGTCGACCAATTTGAGAATTGTGTTGCCAATTTAACCGTGAACAATGGCCTCGGTTTCTCTGATGTGGATCTAACCCCTGCTGGAAAAAATCACAACAAAGCCCTACATATCTCCATTGAATGTAATGGCACCACTCTATCTCACGTGCTAGTAGATAACGGTTCTTCTTTGAACGTGTTACCGAAAACAGTACTAGAAAAGCTTGACTTCGAAGGAATTGTGTTACAACCAAGTTATGTTGTGGTAAGAGCCTTTGACGGGTCAACAAGAACGGTATACGGAAAAGTGAATCTCCCAATCAGAGTGGGTTCTCAGATCTTTGATTCTATCTTTTACGTAATGGAAATTCACCCAGCCTATTCCTGTTTACTTGGACGCCCTTGGATACATGGGGCAAACGCTGTAACTTCTACCCTGCATCAGAAGTTAAAATATCCAGTAAAAGGAAAGATTGTCACAGTCTATGGCGAAGAGGAATATGTGGTTAGTCACCTAAGCAATTCCAAATATGTTGAGTTGGAGGACGAATTCATCGAAACTCCCTGCCAATCTTTTGAGGTGGTCTCTCCAGATGTCTCTACCACCAAGCATATTTATGCTACTCCAACTACAACTATGGCTTCTCTCAAAGATGCCAAAGCTGTGATTGAACAAGGTGATTGCACAGTATGGGGACAGCTTCCCGATATACCCTACAAGTCCGACAAGCTAGGCCTGGGCTATGATAGTGGAAATCAAAAGAATGATCAAAGTCCTCGTTCTGGAGGATTAATGTCACACTTCGTCAGCCAAGAAGTAAACGCCATTGAAGATGAAGGAGTGTTCTTGAACCATATCATTCAGCCATATCCAGATGAAATTCCACCCATTTCCATGGGAATGTGGGATGCTGTGGGAGAACCAAGTGGCGGGTATAATTATCAGTATACCGCACCTCAGAATTCTTATATTGCTATGGAAGACATTACCCCGACTGGATGGGGCGATCAATTTGGAAATAACAAAAGTTTCACAAGTCCCGTCGCTGAGCAATATCAAAATCCACCCAAAGAAGTATGGGATACGCTAGGAGAACCCAGTGGCAAATATGACTATATGGTGAAATATTCCGCTCCTCCGAGCTCACAAATTGCTATGAAGGACATTGTCCCAACTGGATGGGATGAACATTACGATGACAATTTCACTCTTGAAGAAGCCAGGGAAATACCAAATAACGAGGGTTGCTTTCTGTCAGAATACACTCCTCACCAGGATGCACAAGTCTCTATTCAAAACATCATCCCGACTGCATGGGACGGCCTTATCGAGCATCTTGCTCAGCCAACAGAGATATCTCAGCCTGGGCTCTCGTATCCAGCAGAGTATATCGCTTATCCCGAAAGATCACCGGCTCATTTTCCCACTAATGAAATCAATGCTGTGGAAGATGAAGAAGACAACTGCAAAGGGAACAGCTGGATACTCCCTGCTCACAACAATGGATTGAACAACTGGAAAGCTGAGGATGTGATCTCCTTTGACCAGGAGTAAATGCCATTTCCTGTTTTCTTTGTGTATATTGTGCAAAGATAAAAATGGTTCCTGAACTATCGAACCATGAGCTTGAAAGCCGTGTGCCTTGCCCGAAGCGCACTGGTCCTTTTATAAGGGCTTATCATATCATGATCATGTGCATTCAATAAAATCATGGGACGCTTGCATATTTAAATTTTGTGATCCTTTTTCTTTCTTTCTTTGCTTTCAAATAGCTATGTTTTTTTTCACACACACTCACATAAATAAAATGCAGATTCACATACACTTTGGATCCAGTCAATAACGATTCTGCTATTGCCTGTCATGACTTTGAAAATCCGATCTACCAAACTGAGGACGAAAGTGAGGAAGATTGCGAAGTACCAAGAGAACTTGCAAGGATGCTAGAACAAGAAGACAAGGCCATACAGCCTCACGAGGAGCCAATTGAGGTCATCAACTTGGGCAGCAACGAGGAAAAGAAAGAAGTCAAAATAGGGGCTGATTTAGAACACAGCATCAAGCAAAGACTGATTCAAATGCTGCGAGACTACGTCGAGATATTCGCCTGGTCCTATGAAGATATGCCAGGCCTTGACACGGACATTGTAGTTCATCGCCTGCCAATCAAAGAAGGTAGCACTCCAGTCAAACAGAAACTACGAAGGAGTAGGCCTGATATGTCAAAAAAGATCAAAGACGAGGTTGAAAAACAGTTCAATGCCGGATTCCTAAAAGTTGTAAGTTATCCTCCTTGGATAGCTAACATCGTGCCTGTACCTAAAAAAGACGGGAAAGTCAGAATGTGCGTGGACTACAGAGATCTGAACCGGGCAAGCCCCAAAGATGATTTCCCTTTACCACACATCGATGTACTGGTTGACAATACCGCACAATGCAAGGTATTCTCCTTTATGGACGGATTCTCAGGGTACAATCAAATCAAGATGGCACCCGAAGACATGGAAAAAACAACCTTCACAACACCCTGGGGAACCTTTTGTTACAAAGTAATGCCCTTTGGTTTAAAGAACGTAGGAGCAACCTATCAACGTGCAATGGTAGCGCTGTTTCATGATATGATTCATCAGGAGATAGAGGTGTATGTCGATGACATGATTACAAAATCCAACACCGAGGAAGAACATCTGGGTCATTTACACAAGTTGTTTGACAGACTCAAGAAATACAAGTTGCGACTGAACCCAAATAAGTGTACCTTTGGAGTAAGATCCGGCAAACTCTTAGGTTTCATCGTCAGCAGCAAAGGTATTGAGGTTGATCCCGCCAAGGTCAAAGCCATTCAAGAAATGCCTATACCTCGTACCGAGAAACAAGTCAGAGGATTCTTGGGACGTCTGAATTACATCGCCCGATTTATTGCCCACATGACTACTACTTGTGTGCCGATCTTCAAAGTGTTGAAGAAAGATCAAGTGGAAAGATGGAATGACAAATGCCAGTTAGCCTTTGACAAAATCAAAGAGTATCTCCAAAAACCGCCAATCTTGTTGCCACCCGTGGAAGGAAGACCTCTGATAATGTACCTAACTGTGTTAGAAGACTCAATGGGGTGTGTACTAGGACAACATGACGAATTCGGCCGAAAGGAGCACGCAATCTACTATCTTAGCAAAAAGTTTACCGATTGTGAAACAAGATACTCACTACGCGAAAAAACTTGCTGTGCCTTAGCATGGGCGGCTCGCCGACTAAGACAGTACATGCTAAATCACACCACTTTCATAATCTCCAAGATGGATCCTATCAAATACATGTTCGAAAAACCTGCTCTCTCTGGAAGAATAGCAAGATGGCAAATAATCTTAATAGAATATGACATTCAATACACTTCACAAAAAGCAATCAAAGGAAGTGTGGTAGCTGATCATCTGGCTCATCAAGCAGTGGATGATTATCAAGCACTGAATTTTGACTTCCCAGACGAAGACATTATGCTAGTCAATGACTACAAACAACCAGGACCAGAAGAAGGACCCGAGCAAGGATCCCGTTGGACTATGGTTTTTGACGGAGCTTCTAATGCAGTTGGCAATGGCATCGGAGCTGTGATCATTTCCCCCGCAGGAGGTCATACACCATTCACTGCCAGATTATGCTTCAACTGCACTAACAATATAGCCGAATACGAAGCATGTATTCTGGGTCTTAAAGCTGCAATTGATCTAAGAATCAAGTTCCTGGAAGTATACGGAGACTCGGCCTTGGTAATCTACCAAGTCAAAGGGGAATGGGACACGAAGCACTCGAATCTAATTCCTTACAAAGAATATGTGCTAAGTTTGATTCCTTATTTCAAAGAAATCACTTTCGAACACATCCCGCGCGAGGAAAATCAACTAGCTGATGCCTTAACTACCATGTCGTCCATGTTCAAAGTCAGGTGGGACAACGAGGCGCCGATGATCACCATTTATAGACAAGATGAACCATCCTATTGCAATGAGATCGATACCGAAGGAACAGAAGAAAAACCATGGTTCCATGAAGTAAAAAGATATCTCGAAGCTCAGGAGTACCCTGAAGGGGCATCCATTAACGACGGAAAATTTCTAAGGAGATTTGCAGCCAAATTCTTTCTAAGTAATGGAACCCTATACAAACGCAACCATGACTCGACTTTACTTCGTTGTGTAAACAAGAAGGAAGCAGAACAGATCATGGGAGACATACACGATGGTGCCTTCGGTACTCATTCAAGTGGACATACAATGGCTAAAAAGATCCTAAGAGCAGGTTATTACTGGTCTACCATGGAAACAGACTGCCATCATCACTCCCGAACCTGTCACAAATGCCAGATATATGCTGACAAAGTACATGTACCTCCAGTTCCATTAAGCGTCCTGACGGCTCCTTGGCCTTTTGCAATGTGGGGTATTGATATGATTGGAGAAATCAAACCTACTGCCTCCAACGGACATCGCTTTATCCTGGTCGCTATTGACTACTTCACAAAGTGGGTAGAAGCAGCTTCATTTGCTTCTGTCACCAAGAATGTGGTGGCCCGGTTCATCAAATACAATCTCATTTGTCGGTATGGCATCCCTGAACGGATTATCACGGACAATGGCACAAATTTAAACAACAGAATGATTACTGAACTTTGCACACAGTTCAAGATCAAGCATCATAATTCCTCTCCATATCGACCAAAGATGAACGGCGCGGTGGAAGCTGCCAACAAGAACATCAAGAAAATCATACAAAAAATGACAGTAACCTACAAAGACTGGCATGAGATGTAACCTTTTGCTCTTCATGGTTATGGCACATCTGCGCGTACTTCAACAGGGGCAACTCCATTCTCCTTAGTCTATGGTATGGAGGCAGTTCTTCCAATTGAAATTCAGATTCCTTCCCTAAGGATTATGAAAGAAGCCAATCTAGACGAAGACGATTGGATTCAAACACGGTTGGACCAGATAAACTTGATTGATGAGAAGAGGCTCGCAGCTATTTGTCATGGTCAGCTATACCAAAAGCGTATGATCAAAGCCTTCAACAAAAAAGTCAAAAGTCAAGCATACCAAACTGGTGGCTTGGTTGTCAAACGCATCATCTTACCACAAGGTGATCCTAGAGGCAAATGGACTCCCACCTACGAGGGACCATTCATAATCAAGAAAATATTCTCCGGCGGCGCCATGTTGCTTACCACCATGGATGGCGAGGATTTCCCACACCCTGTGAATGCTGACATAGTCAAAAAATACTTCGCTTAAAAAAAAAACAGCTCGCTAAGTTGAAAACCTGAAAGGGCAACTTAGGCAAAAAATGAGCATCTCGGTGGATTGAAAACCCGAAAGGGCGATCCAGGCAAAAATTAGAGACTAAACAAATACTATCCCGGTAGGCTGAAAACCTGAAAGGGAAGCCTAGGTAAAAGTTAGGGAATAAAGCGTACAACTGTGTTCCGTTCAACTGCCTACTCACAGTCAAGATTCAACACATCAAAGACACCGATCAGTCCAATCACTTTCTTCCAACAAGTGAGGGATGAGATGCTCGAAGACAGATTGGCAATAGCAGAATTCAAACTTGACTGGATTGTTTTCACATAGCTATTTATCTTTATAAATATTTTCCAAAGCTTTATGACAATTTCCTACTTCTAGGATTGTTGTCTCCCTGTGCTAATCAGCCTATCATGGCTCTTTTTCAAAAAATCAATGCAGTTTAGGCTCAAAATCACTATTTTCACTTTTTCTGTTTTGAATACGTAAACGTCCCAATGATAATTCTGAATGAACATGTGCATTTGAATATGATTGATGTTTACCAGGAAAAAAAGGAATAGCATTCAGGTAATGTCCCAATTATCTGGACATCATCCCATCAGAAGAAAAATCCCCAAGAGAAACACACTTCTCAGCAAATTCCTCAATAAGATTTTCTCTCCAAAAGAAGTCTTATCCCCCAGCAGGGTTGTTCCAGATTACTATCCTCAGAAGGTGTGATCTCCACACCCGGACTTGGTCAGATAGTGCATCGGAGGATTATGCATCTTCCTCATTCCCACTTAAAAGGGCATCAAGATCAGAACTTCCAAACTGCCTTTCATTCCCAAGCGGTAGTCAAAGATCCTTCAACAGAGTACCATGGTTCTCAAAGAAGTTCCCCAGCCGAGGGTACTCAAACAAGACAAAAGATCATCAACAATCACAATATAGTCATATCCAGATGACTGGCGAAAATTTATTTTCCTAAATAGAAGCTTGACATCATACATCATACATCATACATCATACATCATATATCATACTTCATATATCATACATCATACATCATGCATCATGCGCATATTCATACACATATTCATACACAACATAACATGCATATTTCTCCTTGTCGCACGCTCGCG
Source organism: Vicia villosa (assembly GCF_029867415.1). Classification (NCBI taxonomy): domain Eukaryota; kingdom Viridiplantae; phylum Streptophyta; class Magnoliopsida; order Fabales; family Fabaceae; genus Vicia; species Vicia villosa. The sequence continues at coordinate 173,898,840 of NC_081180.1, forward strand.
AAAAAATGAACAGAGTCGCCACCAATATATTTATCCCATAAGGGAAAGGAATATCATAAAACCTAACAAAGGAAGGAACAAGGTCTTGCGACCAGAGAATCAAGGTACGGGAGTCGGTTACGCGAGGGGAAGGTATTAGCACCCCTCGCGCCCATCGTACTCGATGGTATCCACCTATGTTTGTTTCTATCTAAAGGGTGTGTACTATGTCTATGTCTACATGCGAATGAATGCAAAAGGAATACGGGGAAAAGAAGGAATTATTTACAAGTGTGCTCGTTCAAGCCCCGCGACTTGATGCCTACGTATCCTTTTCAGGAATCAGAGCGTCGTAGTTCGGCTCCATAGTTTTTGTTTGTTTTTGTGCTTTTTAGTTGGGCGGAGTTAACGCTCGCGCTCTTGCATAAGGGGACAGCCTAGGATGCAATAGAGCGGAGATAACAATGCCCTTAAGAAAGGAGGTGAGAGAGTGATTTTGAGTGTTTCGAGGAAATCCCTAAAGCAAGGGAAACTCGAGTTACTCTTTGGTTTGTGTCTTTTAGAATTTGGGAACTTACGCCCGAATGGAACCCTAAAGCAATGGAGATCCAAGCACTCGAATGATTCCCTAAAGCAAGGGAGATCCAAGCTTCCATTCCCTTTTTAATGATTTTCACTTTTTTATTAATGTTTTTTTAGTGTTTTCTTTGTATTTTTTAAAGGGATTTTATTTTGATATTTTTAGATGTTTTAAGTTGTAAAAGAAAAAGAATGAAAAAGAGGGAGACTAACCTAATTTCTAAACCTAGGGTTATTCTAATCTAACTCTAATATTAACATACTAATGATATTAACAAGGTAGGCCAAAAATATAGTGAAAAACAAGTAACAAAATTACACAACAATTATACAAAAACATGGAAATGGTACAAAACATAGAGAAAATGGTTCAAGTATTAGTGCAAAATTCAACTAAAAAAACTACTATTTTCATGGGTTTATAATGAGAAAATTCTAAGACTAAAATTAATTCTAAAATCTACTAAGTTTTATCTTTATTACTAAGAAAAAAGAAAAAAAACTATATCAAAAACTAAATTCTAGCAATAGTAAAAACATGTGATTAGGGAGGTGCAAATTGGATTCAGGTGTGTGCTGAGAATTAGGGCGCAGGCCCACATACAGTTAGCCCAAAGTTGTTTTTGTGAACCAGGAAAAAAAAGATAGGGAACGTACGTGGGCCTTAGGGGGGTATGCATTAGCAATTCGTGGCCCATGACAATTATGCCTTGGTCCAATTATGTTTTCAGATAAAGAGAAGAGAACAACATGGGCCAAAAAGGGGGGTGAGATAGCAATTCGGCCCAGTGCATTTTGTTGATCCAGATTTTATTTTCAGAATTAGTCTAGTTAAACCTAATTAATCCTAATCAACTCTATTTAATACTAAGCTAATTAAATGAAAATAAAGGGGAAATTAGGGTTGAAGTTTATGTGACCATTCATCTTTCAAACGCAAACCCTTCTCTCTCTCGTCCTACTCTCGTATACGATTTCCGGCGAGCGGTTTCCGCCGCCGACCACCGTTTCTATTCTCTTAATCTTCAAAACCTTAACATCAACCTTATCTCATTTCTAAAGCTCTATACGACTACGTACTCCAATCACCGGGATTTTCATCCAGGAAGCGGGATCGTGGAGCTCGAAAGGAAACCCTAAGAACATCTAATGGCAAATAAATCATCCTCAATTAAAGAATCACGCAACCAGATGAGGGTTCCTATTCTACACAGCGTATACAATCAGGTGGCGAAGTGATTTTGAGCAACAAAGAGGAGGTTTTAGGCTTACCGACCGGAGCAGTTCCGGTGACTCTTCAACGGCGATGACGGAACAGAAAACCAATGGCTCGACGCGAAATAAACGCGGAGTCTTGAAGAGGAACCTCAGTTTGGAGCACATACAAAGACGGCGGCGACAAACCTTAGGTAACGTACACGAGCTCTTACTTATTCTCGATCCTTCTCCGTCCTCTAATTCCTTCAATTCTCTTCTTCTTCTTTTTGTGATTTTCTTTGCTTCTTCTCTGAGTCTTGTGTGTGATGAGTTGTGTTGTTGCGTTTATGAGTATGCGATGTGGTTTGGCTCAACTGTTAGAGCTTCAGATGTTGAAGCTCTATCAGCTATGGTGTGAGAGCGTGTAGTAGGGATTGGGAGAGATGAAGTTGCAGAGAGAGAGGTGAATCATGGGGAATGGAGTGTGTTATGGAATGAATCAGAAAATGGCGTGAAGTTTTTGAATTGGTGAGGGAAGGTGTTTATATAAGGGTTAGGCTCGGGTGAGTTAGGTTTGGAGTGAGGAATGAAAGGAGGTATGTGTCTGTTATGGAGGTTAGAAGGTAGTTACAGGGGGATGAATCTGAGCGCTTGGATTGAAATTCAGTTAGGAGATTAGAGGGTGGAGATTGAGTCAGAGGGGAGGATTGAGAGTTGTCAGTTATGAATTGAAGGGTGAGAGTTAAAGTTGGTTTGAGGTGGTTATGAGTTTTGTTATTGGCAGTTACATGTTAGTTAGGAGTTTAGAAAACAGTTAGAGATTGGCATTTGGTTGTGAAATTCTGTTTTGACAGTCTAGAAAATGATTAGAATTTAGGATATTTGCTGAGTTGGATTCGATAGGTAGTAATTGTTTCTTATTTTTCGGTTAGGTGAAATGTAAGGGATGGTTTTATTTGGTTTTTTGGAACTGTTTATTTGAGTTTTTATTTTGAATGCATGCTGGTGTGAGGTTTGATGCTGAACTGGTATGTGAATGATGCAAGACTGCTATGTTATAGTATGGTGCGAGGCTGTTTATTTGAATTTCGTTTCGATACTCACGAAATTTGTATCTAGAAGTGAATGGTTGTTTGTGATATCTATGACTGTTTTGGTTTCTTGTATGAATTGAATGCCTCTGTTTTCATGTTGCAGAATTTCTCTTTGGTTTTGGATGATGATGTGAATTGTTTTTCTGTTTGATTTTGAATTGAATGAATGTACAGGATGAATTTGTGGATGATGGTTAGAGGTATGTAGTGGGTTTAACTGGTTTTATCTATTATGCAGGCTTTCACATGATGGAGCAAATGTCACAGAGAAATTGGACACAAGTCAAGGCTTAATCAAGCAGGGTCATGATAATGAGGGCAAGGTTGAGACTGCCTCGGATGGGATGAGTCTAGGGTGCAAAAAGTCAACAGTTGACTAAAAGTCAACTTAGGCCAATATGTGTGATTTTGTAGCTTTTTTCAATGTAATGTGTAATGATGAAATTGGGTTTTATAATGAACATGAATATTTGACAATGGAATTTTGTAGTTGACTTGTAATTGACTTTTTTCAAGTGATGAAGCAGTTTCCCTCCTTATTTGGATTTAAATTTTCTGGTTTCTTGAATGAGTATCATGAATGAATTTTTCAATATGACCTTTCATCTAGTCTTGAATAATAATGGCAATCTTACCATCTATAATGAAATTTTGACTTCAATCCGACCTTTTTCAAACCACACCCGCATAGCAAGCAACAACTGATAACAATGCCTCGATCACAACATGGATATGTAACCTCATCTTTGCACCCTGACTTACACTTTGCACATTAATCTCTGACTCCTCTTTTGTCTTGACAAAGTTTCTCATTGAAGATAATATTGGAAGCATAGAGGAAAGCCTTGTCTTGAAGTACATAGTAACCATGAATCCAAACCCCACGTTCACAGTCCAATGCTTTAAGAATCACAAGATGAATCAGTGTTATTCGATATGTACACCTCAAAATTGCCATGACACCTTAATAATTCCAGATCCTTGATTCCAATGCCAATTTTATTGATCAATGGATGTATGATGTGTTAGATAACCTAATGGAGTGATGTATATGAATGTAAAGCCTAAGCCAGTTAGATATAAAATTAGGGTAGGACAAATTTGGGGTATGACACTCCTTTAGCTCACATTACATGCATCATAAACATTACATATCACTAACTTGATTTTTTCAGGCAGACGGATATCTTCAACAAAGATGTTCTCAATCACATGCAGTGTTCACCTGAATTCCATGAACGGTTCTCTCAGATATAATCAAGCCGAAGATTCATTCTGATCACTTATCAACTCAAAAACAAACATCGAAGATCTAAAGTCGATACCTCAGACGGTTCCAGAACGATCTACCATCGAAGATCTAAAGCTGATACCTCAGACGGTTCCACAATGATCAACTTTCAAAATCTAAAGCGGAAAAACTTTGGACAAGTTCCGTAACGATCATCCTCCTAGACTTAAAGCGGTAACCTTGGACGGTTCCGAAACAGTCAACACAAAGACTTTCAAATCCTTCATCAAGATATAATCAATGGATTCATTCTGATGAACGAACCATCAAATACAATTGCCGGGTGGCATCTGAAAGCCCATCTCAGGTAATGTTTCAATCTGCCAACAACATTTCGCAGACGACATTCAAATGCAACTTCCAACATCTCTTCTGATCAAGGTAAGTGCAAATTTTCAGGGCATCTAAATATTCAATCATCTTCTACCTTTAGATTTCAGACAATCTCTTCAGGTTTAAGAAGATTGAATAGGGGCAACTGTTATACCCCAAAATTTGCCCGCATCTTTTTTCAAGAAAACTCCAATCTAAAAATTAAGAGTCTCATATAATCATGGATTTTTATTTCAATAAATATCCTGACATGTGAAATACTTAGTTTTTAGAATTTTTCTTATACAGTATTTTGGCTTGCAATTGAATTTATTCTTACGCAAACGCCAAATACTGTTTATTACGTCACACGTGCTATTTATTTATTTACAGATAAATAGTACTGACACAATTGGTACAGAGTTAAATCTTTTGCAGGCGCAGAATCAGGAAACTCAGACTGTACTGGTAACAAGTAGATTATTATTATCTTTTGTTTCCCATTAATTTTTGTACTATATTCCATTATTTTCAAAATCTTTTCAAATCTCTTTTTCAAAAAATCAAATCCTAACTTTATTCTATACATCTCTCTTTTTCCCAACACTATCATACACTTTCTTTCAAATCTTACTTCCACTCAAATTTTCCTTTTGTACGGAATCACTTCATTCCCCAACGTCTCTATCCTTCTTTCCATTCTATAAATACCTCTCATTTTTCCATAAAAATCTCACATCAAATTCTAACTCACCTCTCAAATTTCTACTTCATATCCATCCTTTCTTCTTCCCCGACAAAATGGCGAAGTGGTGGGAAACGTGTTTTCTTATGGTCATCACCATTGCTACGGTGATCATGTCTTTTTTCTGTCTACATAGCCCGGAACACTGTGGACCTGGGATGCTTGCACTCCCAATCATCTACATGTTATTATTTGTAGCATGGGTTATTAATCGTCATTCTTAAAGTTTGTCGTATTTCTTATTTCTTAAACGTACCGTTTATTCGTCGTACTGTTCAATATAGTATGTAATATTTGTACTGTCAGTATTAAATGTTGTACTATTTGTCATAATGTTGCTTAATTATTCAGATAATATTTTGTGTGTTTTCTGCCAGTCAAATATTCATTTTTCTGTGCATTAAATGATTTTCAGGGTTATTATCGGTAATTTTGCTCGCGTACAGTAAATATTAGTTATTTATTATGTCTGTGTTTTTAACAAGTCATGTAAATAAACTTTAATTTTTCACATAAAACAAAAAACAACAAAAAGAAAATTAACTTTGACTGTTGATTTTTCACTCTAACTGCTACATTAATACCTGAACAGTCAGTTGACAGTCAAACTGCTGGCAGTACAATTCTCAGTGTTTTGTACCATCAATCAAATCAATCTTTTACAATTCAAAATTCCAAGATTTTTGTCCTAGAAGTCTTCTGAATATCACATGATTAGCAGAGACTCAACACTGCACAAAAATCAGGTACGCTTAACTGTCTCCTACACAAACAGTCCCTGACTAGGGTTTTCTTGTTTTTACAGGAGAAACAAGTTTTTGAGACCTCAAATGGATTTCATGGACATCCATATATCTCAAAGTACCATCACACAAATTTTCAGACTTCAATCCACTCAGACGCACCGCCAGTAGCTCAAACAGTCAACAGACGACCCGTTTGACCAAAAAAGTCAACAGACAGTCAAAAATGAAATTTTTTGTCAACATCCATATTTTGTCAAAAGATTCATCATTTGATCATTGGATGATCATAATTCATCAAGGAAAGATCAAAAATCAACAAAACCCTAAGATTCAAAATTAGGGTTTTCTCCTAAAACGTCAACTGAACTTTGACTGGCCATAACTCTCTCATCCTTCATCCAAAAAATTCAAACCAAAGCTCATTTTGAAGGAAATTCAATTATCTTTCAAATGCAATTGATCCCATGGTCATTACATTCACCATTTGAAAAATATGAACAAAGACATTACAGGTCATTTTCAAAGTCAACAAAAAGACACTTTTTTCAAAAGGACACACAAGGAGCATCAAAAATCATTTTGACATGAGACCAAAGACATTGGTTAGAGGACTCTTTGAGGTTTCCAAAAAGTGAAAGATCTCCTTCATATGACAAAAATTGAGGGATTTACACCTTGTTGAAGTTGGCTAAATTTTGGGAAAATGCATAAAACCAACATTGCTCAAAAATGTATTTTTTCCAAATGGGGCCAAGTTTTCATGGTTCAAACATGTTTGCCATGATATTATGGGCCTCCCACGACCAAGACAAAGCCCACACCATTTTTATCCATTTTTGGCTTAATTTTATCTTATTTTAAGATTAAATGAAAAAAGAAAATGGAAGGATAATGGATAGCTTAGTTTCTAAGCATGAGTCATCCAAGAATCTTCAATTTTCTGTAGAATATTGAGGTACAAGGCAAGAGCATTGAAGAGAAGCAAGACTTGGTCAACAATTCAAAGGTTTTAATATAAAAAAAATCAAGAATTCAACAAAGGCAACTAAAGGCTTCTTGGCTTCAATTCTAAGCACAACATAGCCTATATAAAGGCTATAACACTTCACAAATAAAAGGAGCACAAAATTAGAGCCAAACTTCTGTTTGTAACACACTTGTAATCACTTAATTTTTTCAAAGAAACTTGAAATTCGAATTTTAAGTTTAATTCAGTTTCCATACAAACTAAACATTCAAACACCTTCCTCAAGCATCACTGAACATATTCCAATCATTTCCAAGTCTTGAAAATCACTGAATCAAGTACTACAGGTCACGATTGGTTCGAACTAAAATCAACTTGTATCTCATAATCCATGCATGTTTGACAAGATGTAGACATATATTTGAGTTTAGTTTGATGTCCTGATCGTTTCTGGACATTTAATTAAGGTTTGGTTGAGTAATCACGAAGTTACCATTTTAGGGTTCATAATCTCAAAATTAGGGCTTTCTGAAATAGGCAAAATTACAGGTTCTAAGTGGTACCATTGAGTTCGTATGGACTAGACGAATCGAACGGACATGTCGCGCCAAATTTATATGCATGTTTGACCCTATTCGCTATTTTGCAGGTTTAGGAGGTATCTATTACAGTGCTTTTAGTATAAAAACGTTATTAAAAGGTGCTGGCTGGAGGTTGAAGACGATGAGGTGTCTCCACCTCATTGGATAAAACGCGCGCGTGTTTTTTTAAATAACCTATGATTCTGTGCTTTGCAGTCTATGCCTTTGCCATACGCCTCACTTCAATCACCTTCTGATCCACTTGTCAGCTCATCCTACGTCCCTGACACGCCATTCCATACCATGGACTCTCCAATCAACTACATCTGATTACTATCCTTTTATTTTTCTATTTTATTTTAATTTCTTTGTTAAATTAATTAAAAATAGTTTTAAAAATCCAAAAAATACACAAAAAATATTTTTAAGTTTCTAAAATAATGTTTTATTTTCTGATATAAAAATATTTTATTTTTCTTCATAATTTCAATATTTTGTATAATTAATTAGTATATATTTATATATTTGCTTTTTAATTATTTTCAACCAATCAAAAATCATAAAAAAATTTGTTCTTTATATTAAATATTGTTTATATATTATAAACTAATTTTTTACATATTTTGAATAATTTTCTCTTCAAGTTTTAATTATTTGTGTAATTATTTGCATAATTATGTGTTAATTAACTTAATCAATTTCAAATCAATTTCAAAAATTCAAAAAAAAAATTAGTTTTGTTTTAAAATTAATTAGCAAACATTTTGAACATATTTTGAACTTAATTTTTAGGTTTGAAACTTATTTTCATCTTTTTTCCTCATTTTAATTAAATTAATCATGCATTAATCATAATTAAAATAAATCATAAAAAATCCAAAAACATTTCTTTATTTTCTTGCTATTTAAATTCCTAGATAAATGTATAGGTTGTCAAATCTATGTAAATAGGCGTAGTTTACATTTCCTGCAAATCGATGTAATAGCGTAGATTTACTTTCCGCATTTTACATTTCCGCATTTTAAATTCCAGCACATATAAACTGCGTGTATGTCAAAGATAAAATTGAACCGTTAGATCACTAACTCCAAAAGATAAAATATCTGAATTCAAACACAATCACACTTGCACCTCCTAAGGTAATCCCTTCTCATTCTTTTCAAAATCAAAGTCAAAATTCTACTGTTTCGAGTACAAAATCGAACCTTTTGTTTGTATCCGGTGAAAGGATAGATTTTTAAAGGAAATAGGATAAAGACCTTACAACTCAGGGTAGACCTCCTAATTTGCTTGCTCAAATCAAAACAAACAAAATTCTCATACACTGTTGTTTTTCAAAATAAAACTTTCCAAAAAGACAATACTTTGTATATGTCCAAACAAGGATCATTACGAAGTTAACGTTCTTTTTTTCAAAAAAAAACATCTTTCGAAAGATAAAAAAACACTTTGTATACATCCGCACAAGGATCATTACAAATTCAATTTACAAAGGTATTTGAAACCACATATGAGCATTTTAAAGCAATTGAAAAGTGATCGAAAACAAGTGAGCTAAGCAAACTAAAGAGCCCATGGATAACCATGGATACAAAGGGTGCTAACACCTTCCCTTTGTATAACCTACCCCCTTACCCAGAATTTCTTAAAGGTCTTTTTTCTGTTTATTTTATAAACCTTTCCTTAATTGGATAAAATAAAAGGTCGGTGACGACTCTCTGAATTTTCAAAAATGCGAAAGCAGAAACAATAAAAAGAGTCAGTTCACGTATCTCTCCGCGAGAGGTATGGCCGAAAACGGAGGTCCACATGAAGAAATATAATGTGAAGCACAAGATTGCAACAGCTTACCACCCTCAGACTAGTGGTCAAGTCGAGGCATCGAACAGGCAAATCAAGCAGATTCTCGAAAAGACTGTGAGCGCTTCAAGAAAAGATTGGGCTATGAAGCTTTACGATGCATTATGGGCATACAGGACTGCATTCAAAACACCCACAGGCATGTCACCCTATCAGTTGGTTTATGGTAAAGCTTGCCATTTGCCACTCGAGCTTGAACACAAGGCATTTTGGGCTTCTAAATTCCTCAACTACGATATTGTAAAAGCCGGTGAGTCCCGTATCCTCCAACTACATGAGTTAGAGGAATTTCGAGATCAAGCTTATGAAAATGCTAAGATGTACAAAGAACAAACAAAGAAGTGGCATGATCAAAGAATCATCAAGAAGGACTTTTGGGAAGGACAACTAGTGTTGTTGTTTAACTCGAGGCTGAAGTAGTTTCCTGGAAAATTGAAGTCAAGATGGTCAGGGCCATTTGTTGTGCACAAAGTATTCCCACATGGTGCGATTGAAATTAAAAACCAAGCCAATGGGGACATATTCAAAGTAAATGGACAGAGGTTGAAGCCCTACTATGCTGGGCAGGAAGCTGGATCAATTGAGCATGTGCGTCTCACTTAATGAGGTAGACGTCCGTCGAGCCATGCGACGTTAAACGAAGCGCTTAGTGGGAGGCAACCCACTATTTTTGTTATTAACAGTTTTCTTTGTTTATTGTTTTTGTTTTGTAGGTTGTTTTTGAAACACAGCTATCAAGGAGTGAAAAGAGCAGAAAACACAAAACGGGGAAAAAAAATTTGAGCACAGTGCCTGACACGGTCTGGCCGTGTTGGCTGACACGACCGTGTCACACTGATCAAAAAATTTGAAAGAAAAAATTGGTTTTCCAGACCCGGACACGGTCTGACCGTGTAAGCTGACACGGCCGTGTCAGCTGGGTATAATTTTTCAGAAATAAAAAAGGGATTTCCAGACTCGGACACGGTCTGACCGTGTCACCTGACACGGTCGTGTCAGCGAGTCAGATTTTGAATTTTTTTTGTTTTGCTTGTGGGTCCCGCGCGCCCCACACACCTAAACCCTATTTTTCCCTTCTCTTGCTTCACTTTTTCTCTTTCTTCCTCTTTCTTCCTTCTTCTTCTCCCACAAAAACCTACCTCCTCCATTAAACCTCCAACATAAACCTTCATACACCACTTCAAAAATTCGTTTTTCCCCACACCCACTTCACAAAAAGTGTTCCACTCGTCACCCTCCATCTACCTACGGTGGCCGTTTTCGCTAACTCGCAATTTTAATTTTTGTGAAATTTTCAGGTACCCAAAATGCCCCCGAAGAATGTTTCTAGAAGAAGGCCAACCGAGGATGGACCTTCGAGACCTCCATCTCGACCACGGAGGAATGTTGAACCGGTGGCTGAGCCGGGTAACGAGAATGCTCATGGGATCACCTTCACTCACCCCGCCCATGAAGTCCGGTATGCAAAACTTAAGGATAGACGGTTAATTCCGAACAGGTATATGTGTCCCTCTACTTTAGCTGAATTGGGTTTGTCTGAGGATGTTCATAGACTGTTGAATAAAATAGGGTTGTTAGATTTTATGTTGCGTACCACACCCACTTATGAACGGATCACATTAGAGTTCTTGAGTACAGTGGAGTACGAGGTCCATACGGACTGGGAAAGAAGACTCCCTATGTGTACCGGTGCAATCACTTTTCAGTTATTTCAGACTCAGCACCGGTTAACTCTAGAGGAATTAGGTGCTATCCTTGGTATACCCGTTGATGGACCGGGAAAATTGCCTAGTGATTTTGAACCAGGAAGTTTTTGGGGTAAGATCACCGGAACAGAATATATCTCTAAAGACGCAAAAGCTTCCCGGATTCATAATCCATGTTTCCGTTATGTGCAAAAATGCTTGGCTTATTCTATGTTTGGCAGGGGTGACAGTCAGGGCGTTATCTCGCAAACTGAACTTTTTCTTATGTCATCTATGGTCTCGGACACTCCTGTGAATGTGGCGGCTTTTGTGGCTGCACATTTAAGCAAAGTGGGAAAAGCGGTTTCTGGTGACATTTGTGTTGGGGGTATCATCACTCAAATAGCTAGATTCCTCGGCTATGACCCGGTGGAGCATCATCATGAGCCCGTCGCAGGTATGACTAAATTAGATATGCTTGCTTTAATTAACCAACTTGTGATACAGATGAATGGAACTACTTACGAGTACAAAGTTTGGAAAACGGTGGTCATGACTCTTCCAAACCCTGACCGAACGTCCACCCTTAGCGAGGAGAATTGGCGCTATCGGGAAATTTTTAGGAGCAATTATCAGTTTCAGCGGAATGAAGAAAGTGAACACCTACAAGGAGAGACGGGTCAATCCTCACAAGGTGGTAACCAATCTTCATCTTTCACAAGTGAAGAATGGACTTGGATACACGGCGAATTCGCCGATCTCAGAGATGAGCAAGCGCGCCAAGGTTTGGAGTTACACCGTCAAGGGGCTGAACAAACCCGTCAAGGCGTGATGATGACGGAGATGCATAGCATGATGCAACAATTGATGTTGCATTTTCCTCCTCCTCCTCCTCCTCAGTAGGATGTTCTGTAAGTCCTCTCCGGCGAGTAGGAAAACATTGGGGACAATGTTTAGTGCAAGTGGGGGAGGGATTTTTATCAGTATTGTTTTCTTGTTTTAGTATTTCATTTTAATTTGTTATTGTCTGAAGTTTTCTTTTTAGTTGTATCAAAAGTGTAACAGGATGAAGATTGGTGTCGAAGGCATGAGTTGATGAGTGGTGAATGGGAGGAAGACACAACCAAAAGCTAATGTCTCAAGGGCACTTTGGAAGTACATGTAGCCGAAAATGTCGGACGCAACGTGGTGAACGGAATTGAGCAGTTGAGTGACGAAATCAAGCCGTAAAGAGAAGTCACACGACATGAAGGGTGTGTGGAAGCTGCAAACTTAACCCACCTGGTGAGGACTATAAAAGGCCAAACACTTACAGAGATCACCATAAGAGTAAAATCAGGTATGTCTTTATCTCCCTAATTTTGCGTTTGTCCTGCCAACATATTACAATTGTGAAGTCACACAAGAGGCAGTTGTTTGTTTTTTTTCTTTCCCCCTGTCCTTGTTTTTCCGTCATTGTTGTTTTGTTATTGTAGTCATATCCCTCGTTTACCCCGTTGAGCCATTCCCCCTTGTTTTGTTTTGTTGTATCTCCATCCGTCATGATTACCATTTTCGGGTAGCACTTATCGTTATTTTTCTCAAAACCGTGTGAAAATTGTAAGTTTGGGGTGGTCTATATGTATGTATGAAAGTAAAAGGGCAAGTGTGCAGAAAAATAAACAAAAGAGAAAAGAGAAGTGGGTGAACCACGCACAAAAAGAAAAAAAAGAAGAGAAAAAGAAAAAGGAGTTTAACACACTTGCCCAAAAAGAAATGAAAGATTCCGTGATTCTAACACTAGAAATTTCGATGAAAACAGAGAGTCTAAGAAGAAAACCCCCACACATATATAAAAAAAACCGAGAAAAGTAACATAAGTGCAGAAAAACCCATTGTGTACCCGTTCATTGTTTATCCAACCTTCACCTCAGCCCCATTACAACCCAAAAAGCCCTCAAATTGTGTGATTCCGTTTTGTGTAGTGGAAGTAGGATGTTCGCAAAGTCAAGGGTTGATATCGCATATTATGATCTGAGCGAAAAACACTTTAACCACGAGAGAATTTGTGAGGAGTGTGACTAGTTTGCAGGTGAAACACATCTTGATATGAAGTGTGATGGGCAACAAGGCGCGATAAGTCCCAAAAGCTGACTCAAGGAAGAGATTCAAGTTGCGAAGGATATCGGCTATGTTGTGGTACAAAAGGAAATTCAAGGTGACCTTTGTTTGTTCGCTTGCATCGCTTGAGGACAAACAATGAGATAAGTTTGGGGTTGTGATCGGTCACCATTTTACACTCAATTTCATCATGAATTCGACACACGATCGTCATGTTTGGTAACACTTTGTGTTTGTTTCCCAATGTTTTCTTTAATTTATCTAGTTATAAGTTTATTTGTTTGAAGTTTGTTTTTGTGTCGTTCTCATTGCCAATTAGGTGCTTTTGATCTCGTTTGGTAATGGTTTCAGGTTAGCTTCGGATTGATGGAAGATCACATGTACAAGAGGTGCGCAAAGAAGAAGCAAAATGGAAAAAAGAGCAAGAAGGCAGAGGCGGACACGGTCTGACCGTGTCAGGCCTCCTGACGAATTATGCTCCCAAGACCAGAAGCTGACATGGTCTGCCCGTGTCAAGTGACACGGCCGTGTTAGCTGTGCGGACAGAATTTCTGATTTTTTTGGTTTTTACAATTTTAAAGTTCTGGGGGCAGTTTGAGTATTCTGGCGGAGATCTGAAAACCTAGAGGGATTAAAAGAGGATTGAAAGACAAGGAGAAGACACTTTTGATCGTACGAAAGAATTCCAGAAGAGGGCAAGATAGCTTTATCAAGGTTTTGGAAGACGAAGAGATTCAACGGTGGACACCATTGAAGATCAGAGTTCTCCTAATCTTTGTAAATGTCTAAACTTTTTGATTTTGGTTTCTTGAATATTATGAGAGGCTAAACCCCCTCAATGCTAGGGGGTGTCCCTGATTTTAATTGTAATGACTTTGATCTACGTATTTCTTTAATCAAGTATTCATGTTTTGCAATTTAATTGTCTAATGTTTTTATGCGTTCTTTGTTGGAAAAACAAAGATCGATCTCCGGTTAACAATTTGTAGGACTATGATTGTTAAGGTTTTTAGACAATTGAATCTGAGATATCACCTAGGACTAGGGATACCGTAAGGTTATTTGAATATTCTTGATCATTTATATCTTTGGTTTATAAACCTTTGTTTCTAAGGACTTAGGCAATAGGATTGAAAACCAAAAGGTTTTCACTAAGGACTTAGGAAAACATCCTTAAGAACAAATAGTTGCACCTCATGAACTTGTTAAAGAGATCTTTTTACAGAGTCATTATAAGGCAAATCATACACCTACCTTGGCATTACTCTAAATTTATACACAAAAGCTCAACTTTACTTTCAGCTTATTTATTTTAATTCTATTATTTCAATATAAGAAAAAACCCCATATGCTATTTTGTTTAATTGACTCTTACAATAATTTGTATTTCCCACGCAATCCTCGTGATCGATACTTGGGGTAAAACCCATTATTACTACATCGGTGAAATAGTACACTTGCTATTTTACCGATCACCTACTATAGGCCAAGTCAATCCAATTGGAGCCTATGTATTAGTATTAGGAAGAGACGACAATTCATTTGGCTGTGGTTCAAGTTTTTTTAATTAAAACAATTAATTAATTTAAAACATTGAATAAAAACTAATAATATTTAATTTTATTTGGATTACATACAAGAATATTTTGTACACTTAACAATAACGATCTGCTTGATCATACATGCCACTGGTTCCAAATCCTATAGGTACCCTTTCTCGTTCATGTCTTTGTTGATTCACCTGAGGTGTTTGATACGAGGTCCCTAGAGCATCACCATCACCAGATTCCCTAAGAAGTTATTGTAATTCTACGTAGTCCTGTGCCTACATTGACGCACTGTTGTAATTGATTTTATTGCCCATGCTATTGTAGTTAGGTTATGTTATTTGGGTTGATGGGGTTATTGGTGAATGGCCTAATCGATTGAATGGCGAAATTGTTATGAATGCTTCATTGGAGAAAGGAAGAAATGGTTGTTGTGGTGTTTAGTAGCCATACATTTGTTGGATATTTTAGTGTTGTGATGTTAGGGTATTTTTTCTATGGTAGGAAGTGTTGGTGTCAATATTTATTGGGTATTTTTGCTATGGTAGGAGGATATGCTCACACCAATGGAGAGACATATGTCTCTTATGTATTCGGGTTTGGTTTCCTAAATACCGATATCACCCGATTTGCAATCAATAGAAAATCTAATTTCTTGCATTTGAAAGAGATAATAGAGTCAAAGTTAAGGTTTGGTCCAGTGTCACAAACTATATATCAAAATCCCATATTTTTTAAAAACAATCATGTCAATTTTTTCCAACTTAAGGTTCGAGATGATGAAGATGTTGAAAATATGTTTGTTAGTCAAGAACATTTTGAATTTAACTATATTGAGTTGTATATTTTAATCCAACAACCATAATAGTCTCAACAATCTCAAATTGTTGAACAATCATAAATATTTGATCTGTCTCAAATTATTGATCAAGCCAAAGTTGAAGATGAAGCAAAAGTCGATGTCTTTAATGATGAAGAAGAAGAAAGTGAGAGACAGGTCGATTATATGTTGAACGTTAACACTGAAGATGACGATCAAGAGCCATTACCTCTAAGTCATGTATATTATCTACCTTAGCACATGACAAACTTAAACTTTAATGAAGATGAGCCAACCTTAGATATTTTTTTATAACTTGTATATGCCGTCCGATAGTGAGTTAAAAGTGGGAAACATGTTTCGCAGAAAAGAAGATTGAGTGCAAGCTATAAGAAAAGTTTCACATAGAAAACTCTGCTGATTATACAGTAGATCACATTGATGCGAGAAGGTATGTCATTTTGTGTTATAATGAGCTTTGTATGTTTCGGCTGGCAGTATCTTACAAGAAGATAAGTGATCCATGGAAGATAAGTTCTATGGATTCACCTTACAGTTGCACCTTCACTAATCTTCTATAGGATCATCATAAAATAATATGTCAAGACACTATGCCTCTGGTTAGCAAGGACCCGTCATTGAAGGTGAGTACAATAATCTCCCATATCGTTACACAATATAATTATACTCCCTTATACACTAAAGCATGGACTGCAAGGACAAAGGTTGGTGAACACGTATACAAAAATCAGGAGGCTTCATACAAAGAACTTCCACAATATTTGGTGGCACTTAAGACATATACTCTAGTAACTATTACAATTATGGAGACACTACCAGGATATACATAGTACAAAGCTTATGTTAATGGAAATAAAATATTCCATTGACTCTTTTGGGCATTTCACCCATGCATAAAAGGTTTTGCATTCTGCAAACCTATTATACAAATTGATATAACATGGTTGTACGAGAAAGACAATGACACATTACTTATGGAAGTGGCACAAGAAGACAACAGTAATATCCTTTCCATTATCTTCGCTCTAGTTAAGGGTGATACTTTTGGTGGTTAGAGTTTCTTTTTCAGGATTCTCAAAACATACGTTGTTCCACAACCCAACCTATGTTTGATTTCTAACAGACATGCATCTATTGAGAGTGCATACAACAATCCCGATAATGGTTGGAAAAATCCTCTTTCTGCCCATGTCTACTGCATTAGACATATTGCACAAAACTTCATATGGGATATCAAAGACAAGAGTATTCAGAAAAAAAATTTAATGCATGGTATTGCTTTAAATTAGCCATCATTCGGAAACTACCATGAGGAAATTAAATTGTCAAATGAGGTTGCATTAAGTTGGGTCGATATATTCCAGTGGACTAGGGAATTTGACGAGGGTCATTGATGAGGCCACATGACGACAAACCTTGTGGAATCTATAAACTCTGTCTTTAAAGGCATTAGAAACATAATCATAACCGTGTTGGTGAAGAAACATATTCTAGGTTGGGGTCATTGTTCGCAACCAAAGGCGAAAAGTGGAGTTCAGTGTTACAATATGGTAAATTGTTCAGTGAAAGTTACATGAAAGTTATGAAGGACAAAACTATCAAAGCTAACATACATGGAGTTAAATGATTTGACATTCATAAATACAATTTCAGTGTAGAGGAGACAATGAACCAAACTAAGGGGAGGCCAAAGGGATACTATCAGGTTGAATTACATAGAGGTTGGTGCGACTGCAAAAAGTTTCAAGTCTTCCGTATACCTTGTTCCCAAGGAATTGCGGCATGTTCAAGTGTTTTCCAGGACACTTTCTTACATCTATCTGTCATTTATAAAGTTGTAAACGTATTTAGTGCAAATAACAATAACTTCCTAGTGATAGAACAAGAGGAGTATTGACCTACATATTAAGGGGATGTAATTTTGCACAACAAAAATATGAGAAAGAAGAAAAAGGGTCACCCCAACAGAACGTGTAATAAAACCGAAACGGATATGTTTGACAAATTGGAAAGAAAATATAGTATATGCCGTCAGCCCGGACACACAAGGAAACATTTTCCCAATGTTGGAACAAACTCTAGTTGATAATGTATTATGTAGTTAAATTTTTTGCAACCTTGGAATTCAATATAGATAACGACTTTTGGCTCCAAAAAAACGAACATAAACACACCTAAAACAACAACACAAACAACAACAAAAAAGACATAACACCACGACATATATGAGAGCATACAACAATCAAAACAATATCATTTATTGCAGACATCATATCCCTAACATCAATGTCATCCTTAACTGACACCCACATAGGCTGGATGTCATCATTCTCATCCGTAATAGAGATGTATGAAACAAGTCTCTCAATATTGCTAATGCTTTCACCATCATTTATCTCTCTGTCTAACAAGAGAATCAAGTTCCTGTCAAGTTTCTCGGAACTCCGAATGTTATAAAATGCATCTTCATCGGAGGCTTGGGTCTCGAGAAAAAACAATCTCATTTCTTATACTACTCATGTTAGAACAAGTGAAGAAAAGCTTAAGAAGAAATTGAGAAAAGGTGTGAAAAAAAGGTAAAATGCACACCTCTATTTATACTAAATGATATCTATTAAAATATAATATTTTGCAGAAAAAAGAAAGAAGATTGCAACACATTGAAGGAAAATGAGTTGACGCATCCTCCTAACACTAATACATAGGTGCCAATTGGATTGGTATGACCTATAGAAGGCACAAATTAATCTAGTTTCAGTGCTATGCATGATTTTTTTTGTTTGAAACATAGATAGTTTGCAAATTGATGGAAAAATATAATTATTTGAAATTTGTTGTTGAAAACATAGTTAATTTGAAAAAAATTCCACATAACATACCATCAACCGTTTTTGAAATCATAGAAGGTGATTCATGGGAGGGGATTCTCTCAATTGTATTTTTTTATCCGATAAAATCTCGACCATTCATTCAATTTCCAAAAATATAAAATAATATAGTAAAATGAGTTTTAAGGGTAATAATTTGCACAACTTCCTTTCTAGTAAAATTTACACTGGAGAGGATCCCCGCCCGTGATCCATATTCTATCAGACAAAACCTTTAACAAAAATATGACGAAGTTTTCCGAAAAATTTCTCATTACTCAGATGACTCAAGTTATTCATGATATGTTTGCATGTAGACAGACGTTTGTTGCTTAAAGATAAGAGATGAATCATGGTTTTCATATTCAGTGTATGATCGACAAATATGAATTTTTAAATTAATGATGATAAACTATTGTAAATATTTTCTTCCATTAATTTTTATTATAGAATTTTTTTAAATTTATTAAATAATTAATATATTTAATTTATACTAAATGACTAAAAATACTAGTTATTCAATAAATTAAAAAGTAATTTTTTTATGTTAGAGGTCAAAAGAAATACTATAAGACAAATTGAACATAAAACTTGATGCAACACCATTTTGTTGTTGGTACAACAATTATTGTTTATAACATTTTTTCCAACATGTATAAAATGTAGAGTTTCTTAAAATCTCTAGGTAACGGTTTTATACCAACAACGTGGAAATATTTTTAATAGGTAATTGATACTAATCATATTTCAGTTAGTCGAAGAGTCGGCTTCTCATCTGTTCTTCGAGTGCCTTTGTTTTGCAGGCATTTGGTTCCAGGTTATTAGGTGGCTCGGAGTGCACGCGGTGCTTCCAAAAGATTGTCGAGAACAAGTCGATCAATTTGAGGCTCTAATCAGCAGTGGTAGAAGCGCAGCTATCAAAGCCAAAGCGGTCTGGTTCGCTTGCATCTGGAGTATTTGGAAAGCAAGGAACAATAACATTTACAAAAATAAAGCGATTTGTGTTGACCATATGTTTGACTATGCTCAAAGACTATCGTGGAACTGGTTGAGCATCAAACATAAGTTCCTAAACTGTAGCATATCTCAATGGCATCTGAATCCTAATATTTTTCTGTGTTAGGGGCCTTAATCGACTGCTGGGTGCGATACAGTCATAGCCAGGATAGTCTGGCTTGGCTGGCAGAATTGCATCATTAGTCTATTTTTTCTCCAAGGAATCTGGTTTGCCCTGATGCTGTGGTGATTTTTATCAGTTTGTGTGGGAGGATTAGGTCGTCGTTGGTTCCAACTCTGGTGCAGGTATTGTGGGTCCGGTGTTGGGTTAGGAATTATCTCTGCCGGTGTTCCGTTGTTACATTATTTGTCTTTGTGGCAGCTGCATAATTTCAATTGTGTATTGTCTTATGCTTTGCAAATGTAGGGTGTTTTAGTCCTACTATTTTGTTGGTTCTGAAGTAGGCAGGTGTTTTTAAGACTGCTTTTGGTGTTGTATCTATAAGGTCTGCTTTTTGATGTCTTTTAACTACAGAAGGTATTTTGTTCTGATAATTTCCAGTGAAAGTTTGGGATGAGCTACTCCAGATAGTTAAGTACGTGCTTCTAAATTAGGATTTGTTTGTTTTCTCTGGAAGTGGTGTAGCTTGGTTTTGGAGCTGATTGTAATTTGTTTTCTCTGGCAGTGCCTATTATTTGAATAAATTTTTTGGCTTTTACAAAAAAAAATATAAAGTCAATTTTTTTAAAAATAAAAAATAGAGATTTGACAACAGTAAAATCGACAAAAAAGATATTTGTAACACATTTGTGTAAAATGACGCGTCTCACTGCACTATGTATTAATACTAGTATAAGAAAGAGTGAATCTTTCCAACACGTGTTACATTAAGAGCTATATTTGACATAATATTATACGAGATGAGTGGCGATTCTATTAGAATAGAAGATAGAGGTAGTTCTAGTTGGTGAAACACCATTAGTCATCTCAATACCGGGGAAGGATATTCTTCAAGAACATACTTTGTTAGAGAAGCTTATAAGGTGCTTTTGTCTCAAATTAATAATCCTTCTAATCCGGTCATATCTAAGGCATGGCACAAAGAGATCCCTTCAAAAAATTTGTGCTTATCTCGGAGGTTATTCCAAAATAGGATAGCGACTAGAGATAATCTTGTTTAAGAGGAGTTATTGGGCAAGGATCCACCCAATGTATTGGAGAGTGTGGAAATGAAGAAACAATCTCTCATTTATTTTTTGAGTGCCCAATTTTTGTAGGGGTCTGGTATGCTACTTGGCGCTGGTTAAACATTTCTTCGGTTATGCACACTGACAGTATTATGTAGATGGAACCGTTTGGAGGCTTGCTTGCGGTAGAGGCAACAAGGTCTCACATCAGGCGATAGTAATCTTGTTTGCGTGCATATGGCGTATCTGGAAATCAAGGAATGAAAAATATTCCAAAACAAAGATATTGAGGTTGAAAATTTGATAGAGGACGTGAAAATGTTTGCATGGAATTGGCTGAAATTTATAGCAAAGAGCATGGAATATAACATAACTCTATGGTGCTTGAATCCGAGGGCCTGCCTCGGCGCTTTAGAGACTTAAAGTGGTAGCTACTAGATACTGCAAGTTCTGTGATTGGGTTGCAGGTGTCCGACTGATTCCGTAGGTGTGGACCTCCGATTTTTTTAATCCCGGGCCATACCTCTGTTCTGTAGAGATACGTGAACTGACTGTTTTTTATCGCTTAATGCTTTCGCATTTTGAAAATTCACAGAGTCGCCACCGACCTTTTATTTTATCCAATTAAGGAAAGGTTTATAAAAGAAACAGAAAAAAGACCTTTAAGAAATTCTGGGTAAGGGGGTAGGTTATACAAAGGGAAGGTGTTAGCACCCTTTGTATCCATGGTTATCCATGGGCTCTTAAGTTTGCTTAGCTCACTTGTTTTTCGATCACTTTTCAATTGCTCTGAAATTGCTCATATGTGGTTTCAAATACCTTTGTAATTTGAATTTTGTAATGATCCGTGTGTGGATGTATACAAAATGCTTGTTTATCTTTCGAAAGATGTTTTGAAAAGAACGTTAACTTTGTAATAATCCGTGTTTGGATGTATACAAAGTATTGTCTTTTTTGGAAAGTTTTGAAAAAACAACAGTGTATGAGAATTTTGTTTGTTTTGATTTGAGCAAGCAAACTAGGAGGTCTACCCTGAGTTGTAAGGTCTTTATCCTATTTCCTTTAAAAATCTATCCTTTCACCGGATATAAATGCAAGGTTCGATTTTGTACTCAAAACAGTGGAATTTTGACTTTGATTTTGAAAAGAATGAGAAGGGATTACCTTAAGAGGTGCAAGTGTGATTGTGTTTGTATTCAGATATTTTATCTTTGAAGTTAGTGATCTAACGGTTCAATTTTATCTTTGACATACACGCAGTTTATATTTGCTGGAAATTAAAATGCGGAAATGTAAAGTGCGGAAAGTAAATCTACGCTATTACATCGATTGTGCAGGAAATGTAAACTAGCCTATTTACATGAATTTGACATCCTATACATTTATCTAGGAATTTAAATTGCAAGAAAAATAAAAGGCATGTTTTTGGATTTTTTATGATTTATTTTAATTATAATTAATGCATAATTAATTAAATTAAAATGAAGAAAAAAAGATGAAAATAAATTTAAACCTAGAAATTAAGTTTAAAACATGTACAAAATATTTGTTAATTAATTTTAAAACAAAACTAATTTTTTTGGAATTTTTGAAATTGATTTGAAATTGATTAAGCTAATTAAAACATAATTATGCAAATAATTACACAAATAATTAAAACTTAAAGAGAAAATTATTCAAAATATGTACAAAATTAGCTTATAGTATATAAACAATATTTAACATAAAGAACAATTTTTTTTATGATTTTTTGATTGGTTAGAATAATTAAAAAGCAAATATATAAATATATACTAATTAATTATGCAAAATATTGAAATTTTGAAGAAAAATAAAATATTTTTATTTCAGAAAATAATATATTATTTTAGAAGTCTAAAAATATTTTTTGTGTATTTTTTGGATTTTTAAAACTATTTTTAATTAATTTTGTAAAGAAATTAAAATAAAATAGAAAATAAAAGGATATTGATCATGTGTGGTTGGATTGAGGGTCCATGATAAGGATTGTTTGATCTGGCGCGTTGGATGATTCATTAAATGAGATCAGATGGTCCAGAAATTGAGGCACGTGGTGATCAGTACACCTGCAAAGCATAGAATTAGAGGAAATTTTAAAAAGTACGCGCGCTGGCTGGCCAATAGGAGGAGGACACGTCTTTGTCTTCAACCTCCAGACCCCACTTTTAACAGCGCTTTTATGCAAAAGCGCTATAATTGATGAACCCTAAATCTGCAAAATAACGAATAGGGGTAAACAAGCATAGAAATCAGGCGCGATGGTACCATTGGATTCGTCTTGTTCCACTGAATGTAACCCTGCCCTTAATTTGTTTTAATTTTGGCCCTAATGAAGAACCCTAATTTTGAGCTAAGAAAACCCTAAAATGGTATATGCTACAAACAGCCATTAAAATCCAATTGAAGCTCCAGAAACGACCAGAGCTTCAAACCAAACACAATTATGCGTCTACATCTTGTTAAATATGCGTGTGTTATGAGATATAAGTTGGTTTTAGTTTGAACAAACCGTGGCCTATATAGCTCGATTCAATGAGGTTTAAGACTTGCAATTGATTGGAATAGTTTCAGTGAAGCTCAGAGATGATGTTTGAATGCTTAGTTTGTATTGAAATGGACTGAAATTAAAAACTCGAATTTGAATTTTCTTTGAATTTTTTCAAGTGGTTACAAGTGTATATGAGCAAGGCTTTGTTTCTGATTCGTGTCCCTTATGTTACTGAAGCATGCCAGCCTATTTATAAGCATTGAGTGCTTAGAATTGAAGCTAAGAAGCAACTAGTTGCCTTTGTGGAATTCTTGCATTTTTTATATTAAAAAAGCTTTGAATTATTGACCAAGTCCTCTTGTCTTCAATGCATCTGCCTTGCTCTTCAATTCTCTGCAGAAAGATGAAGATTCCTTGGGTGAGTCATGCTTGGAAATCAAGCTACCCATTATCCATCCATTTTCCTTTTAATTTAATCTTAAAATAAGATAAAATCATGCCAAAAATGGATAAAAAAGGTGTGGGCCTTGTCTTGGTCGTGGGAGGCCCATAATATCATGGAAATGATGTTTGAATGCTGAAAACTTGGCCCCATTTGGAAAAAATACATTTTTGAGCAATGTTGATTTCATGCATTTTCCCAAAATTTAGCCAACTTCAACAAGGTGTAAATCCCTCAATTTTTGTCATATGAAGGAGATCTTGCACCCTCAAAGAGTCCTCTAACCAATGCCTTTGGTCTCATGTCAAAATGATTTTTGAAGCTCCTTGTGTGTCCTTTTGAAAAAAGTGTCTTTTTGTTGACTTTGAAAATGACCTATAATGTCTTTGATCATATTTTTCAAATGGTGAATCCAATGACCATGGGATCAATGGCATTTGAAAGATAATTGAATTTCCTTCAAAATAAGCTTTGGTTTGAATTTTTTGGATGAAGGATGAGAGAGTTATGATCAGTCAAAGTTGAGTTGACTTTTCAGGCAAAAACCCTAATTTTGAATCTTAGGGTTTTGTTGATTTTTGATCTTTCCTTGATGAATTATGATCATCCAATGATCAAATGATGAATCCTTTGACAAAATATGGACTTTGACAAAAAATTTCATTTTTGACTGTCTGTTGACTTTTTTGGTCAAACGGGTCGTCTGTTGACTGTTTGAGCTGCTGACGGTGCGTCTGAGTGAATTGAAGTTTGAAAATTTGTATGATGGTACTTTGAGATATATGGATGTGTATGAAATCCATTTGAGCTCTCAAAAACTTGTTGCTCCTGTAAAAACAAGAAAAAAAACCCTGATTAGGGACTGTTTGTGTTGGAGACAGTTAAGCGTACCTGATTTTTGTGCAGTGTTGAGTCTCTGCTAATCGCGTGATATTCAGAAGACTTCTAGCACAAAGATTTTGGAATTTTGAATTGTGAAAGATTGATTTGATTGATGGTACAAAACACTGAGAATTGTACTGCCAGCAGTTTGGCTGTCGACTGACTGTTCAGGTAGCAGTTAGAGTGAAAAATCAACAGTAAAAGTTAATTTTCTTTTTTGTTGTTTTTGCTTTTATGTTTTATGTGAAAAATGAAAGTTTATTTACATGACTTGTTAGAAAAACACAGACATAATAAATAACTAATATTTACTGTATGCGGGCAAAATTACCGATAATAACCCTGAAAATCATTTAATGCACAGAAATAGGAATATTTGACTGGCAGAAAACACACAAAATATTATCTTAGTAATTAAGCAATATTATGACAAATAGTACAACATTTAATACTGACGGTACAATTATTACATACTATATTGAACAGTACGACGAATAAACGGTACATTTAAGAAATAAGAAATACGGCAAATTTTAAGAATGACGATTGATAACCCATGCTATGAACAATAACATGTAGATGATTGGGAGTGCAACCATTGCAGGTCCACACTCTTCAGGACTATGCAGGCAGAAGAAAGTCATGATCACCGTAGCAATGGTGATGACTGTAAGAAAACACGTCTCTATCCACTTTGCCATTCTTGTCAGGGAAGAAGAGAAAATAGATATGAGGTAGGAATTTGAAAGATGAGTTAGAATTTGATGTGAGATTTTATGGAAGAAAATGAGAGGTATTTATAGAATGGAAAGAAGGATAGAGACGTTGGGGAATGATGTGATTCCGTACAAAAGGAAAATTTGAGTGGAAGTAAGATTTGAAAGAAAAAGTATGATAGTGTTGGGAAAAAGAGAGATTTGATTTTTGAAAAAGAGATTTGAAAAGATTTTTGAAAATAATGGAATATAGTACAAAAATTAGTGGGAAACAAAAGATAATAATAATTTACTTGTTACCAGTACAGTCTGAGTTTCCTGATTCTGCGCCTGCAAAAAGATTTAACTCTGTACCAATTGTGTCAGTACTATTTATCTGTAAATAAATAAATAGCATGTGTGAAGTAATAAACAGTACTTGGCGTTTGCGTAAGAATAAATTCAACTGCAAACCAAATTACTGTATAAGAAAAATTCTAAAAACTAAGTATTTCATATGTCAGGATATTTGTTGAAATAAAAATCCATGATTATATGAGACTTTTAATTTTCAGATTGGAGTTTTCTTGAAAAATAATGCGGGCAAATTTTGGGGTATAACAGTTGCCCCTATTCAATCTTCTTAAACCTGAAGAGATTGTCTGAAATCTGAAGGTAGAAGATGATTGAATATTTAGATGCCCTGAAAATTTGCACTTACCTTGATCAGAAGAGATGTTGGAAGTTGCATTTGAATGTCGTCTGCGAAATGTTGTTGGCAGATTGGAACATTACCTGAGATGGGCTTTCAGATGCCACCTGGTGAATGGGTTGATGGTTTGTTCATCAGAATGAATCTTGATGAAGGATTTGAAAGTCTTTGTGTTGACTGTTTCGGAACCGTCCAAGGTTACCGCTTTAAGTCTTGGAAGATAATCGTTACGGAACTTGTCCAAAGTTTTTCCGATTTAGATTTTGGAAGTTGATCATTGTGGAACCGTCTGAGGTATCGCTTTAGATCTGCAATGTTAGATCATTCTTGAACCATCTGAGGTATCGACTTTAGATCTTCAATGTTAGATCGTTCTGGAACCGTCTGAAGTATCGCTTTAGATCTGCAATATTAGATCGTTCTGGAACCGTCTGAGGTATCGCTTTAGATCTGCAATGTTAGATCGTTTTGGAACCGTCTGAGGTATCGCTTTAGATCTGTAATGCTAGATCGTTCTGGAACCGTCTGAGGTACCGCTTTTAGATCTGCAATGTTAGATAGTTTTGGAACCGTCTGAGGTATCGCTTTAGATCTGTGATGCTAGATCGTTTTGGAACCGTCTGAGGTATCGCTTTAGATCTGCAATGTTAGATCGTTTTGGAACCGTCTGAGGTATCGCTTTAGATCTGTAATGCTAGATCGTTCTGGAACCGTCTGAGGTACCGCTTTTAGATCTGCAATGTTAGATCGTTTTGGAACCGTCTGAGGTATCGCTTTAGATCTGTGATGCTAGATCGTTCTGGAACCGTCTGAGGTATCGCTTTAGATCTGCAATGCTTGATCGTTCTGGAACCGTCTGAGGTATCACTTTAGATCTGCAATGTCTATTTTTGAGTTGGTAAGTGATCAGAATGAATCTTCGGCTTGATTATACCTGAGAGAACCGTTCATGGAATTCAGGTGAACACTGCATGTGATTGAGAACATCTTTGTTGGAGATATCCGTCTACCTGAAAAAATCAAGTTAGTGATATGCAATGTTTATGATGCATGTAAATGTGAGATATTCCCGGAGAAATATGCATGTGATGTTGTGTATGAATATGCGCATGATGCATGATGTATGATGTATGATGTATGAATATGATGTATGAATGTGAATATGTGAATGTGAATATTTGAATGTGAATATGAATGTGTGAATGTGAATATGAATGTTTGAATGTGAATATGTGATGTATGAATGTGATGCGTGTCAAGCTTCTAGTTGGAAAAATAAATTCCCACTAGTCATCTGGACATGAATGTATTGTGATCGTTGATGATCTTTTGTCTTGTTTGAGTACCCTCGGCTGGGGAATTTCTTTGAGAACCCCGGTACTCTGTTGAAGGATCTTTGAATATCTCTTGAGAATGAAAGGTAGCTAGAAGTTTTGATGCCCTTTCAAATGGGAATGAGGAAGATGCATAATCCTCCGATGCACTATCTGACCAAGTCCGGGTGCGGGGATCACACCTTCTGAAGATAGTAATCTGGAACAACCCTGCTGGGGGATAAGACTTCTTTTGAAGAGAAAATCTTTTTGAGGAATTTGCTGAGAAATGCGCTCCTCTTGGGGATTTTCTTCTGATGGGATGATGTCCAGATAATTAGGACATTTCCTGAATGCTATTCCTGTTTTTCCTGGTAAACATCAATCATATTCAAATGCACATGTTCATTCAAAATTATCATGGGGACGTTTACGTATTTAAAACAGAAAAAGTGAAAATGGTGATTTTTGAGCCTAAGTTGCATTGATTTTTGAAAAAGAGCCATGATAGGCTGGTTAGCACAGGGAGACAACAATCCTAGAAGTAGGAAATTGTCAGAAAGTTTTGGAAAATATTTATAAAGATAAATAGCTATGTGAAAATGATCCCAGTCAAGTTTCAACTCTGCTATTGCCAATCGGTCTTCGAGCATCTCATCCCTCACTTGTTGGAAGAAAGTGATTGGACTGATCGGTGTCTTTGAGGTGTTGAATTTTGATGGTGAGTAGGCAGCTGAACGGAACACAGTTGTATGCTTCATTCCCTAACTTTTGCCTAGGCTGCCCTTTCAGGTTTTCAGCCTACCGGGATAGTATTTGTTTAGTCTCTAATTTTTGCCTGGACCGCCCTTTCGGGTTTTCAATCCACCGAGACGCTCATTTTTTTTGCCTAAGTTGCCCTTTCAGGTTTTCAACTTAGCGAGCTGTTTTTTTCTTTTTAAGAGAAGTATTTTTTGACTATGTCAGCATTCACAGGGTGTGGGAAATCCTCGCCATCCATGGTGGTAAGCAACATGGCGCCGCCGGAGAATATTTCCTTGATTATGAATGGTCCCTCGTAGGTGGGAGTCCATTTGCCTCTGGGATCACCTTGTGGTAAGATGATGCGTTTGACAACCAAGCCAACAGTTTGGTATGCTTGACTTTTGACTTTTTTGTTGAAGGCTTTGATCATACGCTTTTGGTATAGCTGACCATGACAAATAGCTGCGAGCCTTTTCTCATCAATCAAGTTTATCTGGTCCAACCGTGTTTGAATCCAATCGTCTTCGTCTAGATTGGCTTCTTTCATAATCCTTAGGGAAGGAATCTGAATTTCAATTGGAAGAACTGCCTCCATACCATAGACTAAGGAGAATGGAGTTGCCCCTGTTGAAGTACGCGCAGATGTGCGATAACCATGAAGAGCAAAAGGCAACATCTCATGCCAGTCTTTGTAGGTTACTGTCATTTTTTGTATGATTTTCTTGATGTTCTTGTTAGCAGCTTCCACCGCGCCGTTCATCTTTGGTCGATATGGAGAGGAATTATGATGTTTGATCTTGAACTGTGTGCAAAGTTCAGTAATCATTCTGTTGTTTAGATTTGTGCCATTGTCCGTGATAATCCGTTCAGGGATGCCGTACCGACAAATGAGATTGTATTTGATGAACCGGGCCACCACATTCTTGGTAACAAAAGCAAATGAAGCTGCTTCTACCCACTTTGTGAAGTAGTCAATAGCGACCAGGATAAAGCGATGTCCGTTGGAGGCAGTAGGTTTGATTTCTCCAATCATATCAATACCCCACATTGCAAAAGGCCAAGGAGCCGTCAGGACGCTTAATGGAACTGGAGGTACATGTACTTTGTCAGCGTATATCTGGCATTTGTGACATGTTCGGGAGTGATGATGGCAGTCTGTTTCCATGGTAGACCAGTAATAACCTGCTCTCAGGATCTTTTTAGCCATTGTGTGTCCACTGGAATGAGTACCGAAGGTACCATTGTGTATTTCTTCCATTATCTGTTCTGCTTCCTTCTTGTTTACACAGCGAAGTAAAGTCGAGTCATGGTTGCGTTTGTATAGGGTTCCATTGCTTAGAAAGAATTTGGCAGCAAATCTCCTTAGAAACTTTCTGTCATTAATGGATGCCCCTTCAGGGTACTCCTGAGCTTCGAGATATCTTTTTACTTCATGGAACCATGGTTTTTCCTCGGTTCCTTCGGTATTGATCTCATTGCAATAGGATGGTTCATCTTGCCTGTAGATGGTGATCATAGGCGCCTCGTTGTCCCACCTGACTTTGAACATAGATGACATGGTAGCTAAAGCATCAGCTAGTTGATTTTCCTCGCGTGGGATGTGTTCGAAAGTGATTTCTTCGAAGTAAAGAATCAAACTCAGCACATATTCTTTGTAAGGAATTAGATTCGGGTGCTTCGTGTCCCATTCCCCTTTGACTTGGTAGATTACCAAGGCCGAGTCTCCGTAGACTTCCAAGAATTTGATTCTTAGATCGATTGCAGCTTTAAGCCCCCAGAATACATGCTTCGTATTCGGCTATATTGTTAGTGCAATTGAAGCATAATCTGGCAGTGAATGGTGTATAACCTCCTGCGGGGGAAATGATCACAGCTCCGATGCCATTGCCAAGTGCATTAGAAGCTCCGTCAAAAACCATAGTCCACCGGGATCCTGGCTCGGGTCCTTCTTCTGGTCCTGGTTGTTTGTAGTCATTGACTAGCATAATGTCTTCGTCTGGGAAGTCAAAGTTCAATGCTTGATAATCATCCACTGCTTGATGAGCCAGATGATCAGCTACCACACTTCCTTTGATTGCTTTTTGTGAAGTGTATTGAATGTCATATTCTGTTAAGATCATTTGCCATCTCGCTATTCTTCCAGAGAGAGC
Organism: Vicia villosa; assembly: GCF_029867415.1. Classification (NCBI taxonomy): domain Eukaryota; kingdom Viridiplantae; phylum Streptophyta; class Magnoliopsida; order Fabales; family Fabaceae; genus Vicia; species Vicia villosa. The sequence goes on from NC_081180.1 coordinate 173,928,863, forward strand.
AGGTTTTTCGAACACGTTTTTGATGGGATCCATCTTGGAGATTAGGAAAGTGGTGTGATTTAGCATGTACTGTCTTAGTCGGCGAGCCGCCCAAGCTAAGGCACAACAAGTTTTTTCGAGTAGTGAGTATCTTGTTTCACAATCGGTAAACTTTTTGCTAAGATAGTAGATTGCGTGCTCCTTTCGGCCGGATTCGTCATGTTGTCCTAGTACACACCCCATTGAGTCTTCTAACACAGTTAGGTACATTATCAGAGGTCTGCCTTCCACAGGTGGCAACAAGATTGGAGGTTTTTGGAGATATTCTTTGATTTTGTCAAAGGCTAACTGGCATTTGTCATTCCACCTTTCCACTTGATCTTTCTTCAACAGTTTGAAGATCGGCACACAAGTAGTAGTCATGTGGGCAATAAATCGGGCAATGTAATTTAGACGTCCCAAGAATCCTCTGACTTGTTTCTCGGTACGAGGTATAGGCATTTCTTGAATGGCTTTAACCTTGGCGGGATCAACCTCAATACCTTTGCTGCTGACGATGAAACCTAAGAGTTTGTCGGATCTTACTCCAAAGGTACACTTATTTGGGTTCAGTCGCAACTTGTATTTCTTGAGTCTGTCAAACAACTTGTGTAAATGACCCAGATGTTCTTCCTCGGTGTTGGATTTTGCAATCATGTCATCGACATACACCTCTATTTCTTGATGAATCATATCATGAAATAGCGCTACCATTGCACGTTGATAGGTTGCTCCTGCGTTTTTCAGACCAAAGGGCATTACTTTGTAACAAAAGGTTCCCCAGGGTGTTGTGAAGGTTGTTTTTTCCATGTCTTCGGGTGCCATCTTGATTTGATTGTACCCTAAGAATCCTTCCATAAAGGAGAATACCTTACATTGTGCGGTATTGTCAACCAGTACATCGATGTGTGGTAAAGGGAAATCATCTTTGGGGCTTGCCCGGTTCAGATCTCTGTAGTCCACGCACATTCTGACTTTCCCGTCTTTTTTAGGTACAGGCACAATGTTAGCTATCCAAGGAGGATAACTTACAACTTTTAGGAATCCGGCATTGAACTGTTTTTCAACCTCGTCTTTGATCTTTTTTGACATATCAGGCCTACTCCTTCGTAGTTTCTGTTTGACTGGAATGCTACCTTCTTTGATTGGTAGGCGATGAACTACGATGTCCGTGTCAAGGCCTGGCATATCCTCATAGGACCAGGCGAATATCTCGACGTAGTCTCGCAGCATTTGAATCAGTCTTTGCTTGACGCTGTGTTCTAAATCAGCCCCTATTTTGACTTCTTTCTTTTCTTCGTTGCTGCCCAAGTTGATGACCTCAATTGGCTCCTCGTGAGGCTGTATGGCCTTGTTTTCTTGTTCTAGCAGCCTTGCAAGTTCTCTTGGCACTTCACAATCTTCCTCACTTTCGTCCTCAGTTTGGTAGATCGGATTTTCAAAGTCATGACGGGCAATAGCAGAATCGTTGTTGACTGGATCCAGAGTGTATGTGAATCTGCATGTTAATTATGTGAGTATGTGTGAAGAAAAAACATAGCTATTTGAAAGCGAAGAAAGAAGGAAAAAGGATCACAAAATTTAAATATGCAAGCGTCCCATGATTTTATTGAATGCACATGATCATGATATGATAAGCCCTTATAGAAGGACCAGTGTGCTAAGGCACACGGCTTTCAAGCTCATGGTTCGATTGTTCAGGAACCATTTTTATCTTTGCACAATATACACAAAGAAAACAGGAAATGGCATTTACTCCTGGTCAAAGGAGATCACATCCTCAGCTTTCCAGTTGTTCAATCCACTGTTGTGAGCAGGGGGTACCCAGCTGTTCCAGTTGCAGTTGTCTTTTTCATCTTCCACAGCATTGATTTCATTAGTGGGAAAATGAGCCGGTGATCCTTCGGGATAAGGGATAGACTCTGCTGGATACGAGAGCCCAGGCTGAGATATCTCTGTTGGCTGAGCGAGATGCTCGATAAGGCCGTCCCATGCAGTCGGGATGATACTTTGAATAGAGACTTGTGCATCTTGGTGAGGAGTGTATTCTGACAGAAAGCAACCCTCGTTATTTGGTATTTCCCTGGCTTTTTCAAGAGCGAAATTGTCATCGTAATGTTCATCCCATCCAGTTGGGGCAATGTCCTCCATGGCAATTTGTGAGCTTGGAGGAGCGGAATATTTCACCATGTAGTCATATTTGCCGCTGGGTTCTCCTAGCGTGTCCCATACTTCTTTGGGTGGATTTTGATATTGCTCAGTGACAGGACTTGTGAAAATTTGATCATTTCCAATTTGATCACCCCATCCAGTCGGGGTAATGTCTTCCATAGCAATATAAGAATTCTGAGGTTCGGCATACTGATAATTATACCCGTCGTTTGGTTCTCCCACAGCATCCCACATTCCCATGGCAATAGGTGGAATTTCATCTGGATATGGCTGAATGACATGGTTCATGAACACTCCTTCATCTTCAATAGCGTTTACTTCTTGGCTGACAAAGTGTGACATCAATCCTTCAGAACGAGGACTTTGATCATTCTTTTGATTTTCACTATCATAGCCCAGACCTAGTTTGTCAGATTTGTAGGGTATATCGGGAAGCTGTCCCCATACTGTGCAATCACCCTGTTCAATCATGGCTTTGGCATCTTTGAGAGAAGCCATAGTTGTAGTTGGAGTAGCAGGAATATGCTTGGTGGTAGAGACATCTGGAGAGACCACCTCAAATGATTGGCATGGAGTTTCGATGAATTCGTCCTCCAACTCAACATATTTGGAATTGCTTAGGTGACTAACCACATATTCCTCTTCGCCATAGACTGTGACAATCTTTCCTTTTACTGGATATTTTAACTTCTGATGCAGGGTAGAAGTTACAGCGTTTGCCCCATGTATCCAAGGGCGTCCAAGTAAACAGGAGTAGGCTGGGTGAATTTCCATTACGTAAAATATAGAATCAAAGATTTGAGAACCCACTCTGATTGGGAGATTCACTTTTCCGTATACCGTTCTGGTTGATCTGTCAAAGGCTCTTACCACAACATCACTAGGTTGTAACACAATTCCTTCGAAGTCAAGCTTTTCTAGTACTGTTTTCGGTAACACGTTCAGAGAAGAACCGTTATCTACTAGCACATGAGATAGAGTGGTGCCATTACATTCAATGGAGATATGTAAGGCTTTGTTGTGATTTTTTCCAGCAGGGGTTAGATCCACATCGGAGAAACCGAGACCATTGCTCACGGTTAGATTGGCAACACAATTCTCAAATTGGTCGACTGAGATCTCTTGAGGCACATGCGCAGCTTTCAGGAACTTCATCAGAGCTTTGGCATGAGCTTCTGAATATTTTAGCAGAGATAGCATTGAGATTTTTGAAGCGGTGTGCCCCAGTTGCTCAACAATATTGTAATCACTTTTGCAGATGATTTTCAATATTTCCTCCATTTCTTGCTTTGACGGATCCTCAGCAGTGATCTCCACCGGGGTTTGAACTTGTTCAACTTGTGGCTCTTTGCCTCGAGCGTTGACATTTTGATTAGGAACTGGGACTCGGACTGGACCAGCAGCAACATTTGGAGAAATTTCTAGTGAAAAGATTCTTCCACTTCTCGTGATCTTGCTGGTACCCACAATATTACCCACAGTTGGAGTAGTTAACTTTGCGGCCTCTTCAGTCGAGGTACCCTGCTTAATTCCATGAATGTAAACATTAGCGTCATATCCCCATGGGACAGCTTTGTCTGAGGAGTATGGAAATGGAGTTGGACTAGCAATGACTACTGATGCCACTTTGAGTGTAGCAGAAATTTTGAATGGAGCCTTGGCAGAGATTTTGAATGGTAAGCTGGAGATCACTGAGGCATCCTCTATTCTCATCCTGTTTGCAAAGACTTCGCACAGCACGTCCATAGAAGGGATCCTCTCAAACATAATGATACGGCGATCCATCCACTTTTGAATTCCCATCCTCAGATTTTTACAACCATTGGGCAGGCAGGAGCAGTAAAAGCAGTCGGGGTCACACCCTGGAAAGTAACCAGCTCGGATTAGCTTTCCTTTGACTTCGCAGAGTGGAGTTGATAATTCGTTCACATCATAGATGTAAACAGTGTCCAGGATAGCGTTGACAGTTTTGTCATGCTTTGGCATAGGTGCAGTGATGACATTTGGAGTTTCTGGAGGATCGAACTCAATTTCACCAGCATCTATCATATCTTGTATTTTATTTTTCAGGGCCCAGCAGTGATCTGCGTTATGTCCTGGACAGTTTGAGTGATAGGCACATGTCGCATCAGGGCGATAATTCGGAGAGGAAGTGTTGACATTCTTTGGAGGACCTCTTAAGGTGATCAGATCTGCTTTTAGCAAGTGCTGCAATGCCTGAGAGATTGGCATGTTGATTTTGGTGAAATTTCTTCTTGGTGCATCTGGTCGATGCGTATATTTTGGCTGTTGATCTTTTTGAGGTGCAGATGCGGAGATCAGAACTGCCCCTACAGATTGATGCTGCTCACTTTTGCGACTTTTCTGAATTTGTGTTGCATTGACCTCATTTCTCCCGCTGATGGGCCTTTTTGTAGTACCAGAGGTGGAACCTATTTGAATTTTTCCATTTTGAATGCCACTTTCGACACGTTCTCCGGTCAGTATCAGGTCAGTGAAACCTGATGATGAGCTTCCCAGCAAATGGCTATAGAAAGGGCCAGTTAAAGTGCCCATGAACATGTCAACTAGTTCGCGATCAGATAAGGGTGGTTGAACCCTTCCAGCCATATCTCTCCACTTTTGTGCATATCCTTTGAAACTTTCTTTTGGTCCCATAGACATGCCCCTTAGTTGAGTACGGGTTGGCGCAAGATCATCATTGTATTGGTACTGTTTGTAAAAAGCAGCAGCTAATTCTTCCCAAGTATGGACCTTGGTATTTTCCAGCTGATAGTACCACTCGAGTTGTGTACCCGACAGACTTTCTTGGAAGAAGTGAATCCACAATTGTCGCACCCCAATTTTTGACCCGCTTATTTCATTCATTTTTGACTTGTCGAATTTTATTTCATCTGCATTCATAGTTCAATCGTCGCATCATTGCATATTTTAAAAAAAAAAAAACAGACTTTTATTAAAGTCAATAAAAATTAGCCTTTTAATAGTTTAGATTAAAATTTAATTTTTATTTTTAGTTTAGGTTTAATTTAGATAATTTTTTATTTCATTTTTATTTTTTATTATTATTAACCTCTTTTTTGTTATTATTATTATTATTATTATTATTATTATTATTATTATTATTATTATTATTATTATTATTCCTTTTTTTCTAACAAGTCAAACAAAAAATAGTACACAAAGAAACAAAAAAGGGGTTTTCACGGTTTCTGCTACATCTAAGCACTACCCTAAGCACTACCCGGCATTTTGCTGTCCAATACAAGCCAAAGATTTCACTAATTGGTCCCTCCAAAACTCTGCACCATCTCTGCTATCCCATGCCAAACACAACACTCCAAAATCTGCCGCCAACTTGCTACCTTGCATCAATTTGTTCATACACAAAACCTGCATCCAAAAGAAAGAGGACAGCATACCAAATGTGATTCAAAAAACCTCTTCAAATCTCTTCCCAAACCCTAATCTCAGGGTATAAAAAGAGACGTGGAGCAACAAAAAGGGGGAGAGGAGACCACAAGAAAACTCTGTCAAAATCATTGCACAAAATAAGCTTCCTCCAAAACCTTCATATTACCATCTCAAATACTCAGCAACTTGAGCCTTCATACTCATAAAACACAGCTCCGAAAACCAACCTCCATACTCCATCCATCCACAAACATCATCAAACTCCCTTCATTCATGCACCAACCTGCATTTTAACATTTCATATACATCACCTCCATAGCAAACGTTTTAGAACCGTTCACAAAATAAACCGTATCTCACCTGCAAATACATTTTCAAATCCAGATCAACAACCATCAATCACTTCATGGTGTACGCAATATTCACCATCATCGATTCAAATAAATAACGAACACCGACATCAGAAGCAACACAAACAGGGAAGAAGGAACATAGATCGAAAGGAAAACTGAAACACATGCCTCTATAAACTCTTGACGGTATCCTTGAACTCTATGTACTTATTTTATCTCTGCGATTTGAAATTGTTGCTTGTTATGTGATTGTTCTTACGAAGTTGTATGTTCATCATGTTGCGGTTACCTTAATTTTCGTTGCCTTTGGGGATTATTCTTGTTATCTGTTTGTTTGTGTTAACCGCGAATCATAAACGAGATCGAGATGTGAGGAACGTTGCCTTTTGTTGTTGAATCACGCGAGATCGAGTCGAGAGATACGAGACTCTTTAGAACTTAGAGTTTTGAGGTGAGAGATGAGTTACGGTTGTTATCGTTTTCACGTTGAGATTTGTAGATAGATGGCTTTGTTTTGTTATTGTTGTTTTGCTGTTTGAAAACGTGAAAGAAGAAGAAACAAAAAACATGAAGCAGAGAAAGAGTACACAAGAGGCTGAGTTTCTTTTAGGGTTCCTTGAATCCGTAAGTGTGGTCTATTGGGTCAGAAACCCCCTAACCCGGTCCGACCCAAACTAGTTTTTTTTATTCCTTGCTGTTAGTTCTTTTTTTTAATCCAATTCCTTGGGCCTCAACAATTATGGGCTGGTGCCCACACTCTTTGCACCATCACCAGATTCCTTACACCCCTCCTATACTTTTAGTTTATAATTTATTTTCTTCATGGATTTTAATTTTAATTTTCAATTCTTGTTTTCTTTAATCATAAAAATGTAAAAATATGTTTTATTTAGACTTTTATTTTTCCTTTTAATATATAAAATGCAAAAAAATTAGATTAATCTCTCAATTCAAAATCAATAAAACTTGGTCCAACACCAAGGCGATTTCAATAAACTTCTCGATCCAACGTCGAGTTTTCTTCTTTTCGAAAACCTTTTCCTAACCATACCGAAAGATCGTGTGACAAGAAGTGTACACCTCTTGAATACCTCGATTCTTTTGGATTAACACTTTTTTTTAAATCTTTTTTAATCAAATCAAAATGACCAAGTGACAAGAAGTGAACACCTCTTGAATACCTTGATCTCTTGAACTAAAACACATTAATAAAATCAAAGTGATCAAGTGACAAGAAGTGAACACCTCTTGAATACCTTGATCCTTTGAATCAAAATACCTTAATCAAATCAAAGCGATCAAGTGACAAGAAGTGAACACCTCTTGAATACCTTGATCCTTTGAATCAAAACATATTAATCAAACCGAAAGATCTTGTGACAAGAAGTGCACACCTCTTGAATACCTTGATCTTTTGAATCAAAATACATTAATCAAATCAAAGCGATCAAGTGACAAGAAGTGAACACCTCTTGAATACCTTGATCTTTTGAACTAAAACACTTTAATCAAACAAAGTGATCAAGTGACAAGAAGTGCACACCTCTTGAATATCTTGATCCTTTGAATCAAAACACATTAATCAAACCGAAAGATCTTGTGACAAGAAGTGCACACCTCTTGAATACCTTGATCTTTTGAACCACAATTAATTTACAAGGACAACAAGTGACAATGGGGCTCGCTCCTGTTCAATACCTTGGGTAAAGACGCGCTAGGCGAACACCTATGCTCAATCCTTTGCTAAATGTCCCTTTAAAACACAATCTCAATTTCATTCAACCTTTTTGCCTCATGGCCTTTTCATTTTAAAACTCTTTTCATAAACGAGACACTCATTCAATTTTAAATGCGAACATACTTCCACATGTGAAGATCGAATATCTTCCACTCGAATGCGATGATGGCCAAAATCATGTCTTATCTTGATTTAGTCATCCATTCTTGTAGTGATATCATATCCATGTGCGCGTAGTATTTCCATTTGAAAGCGATCGAGTACCTCTCGCTAAAATCAACCAACAAACTTTCGTGGTTCTTAGCCCGAACTACGATTGCTCTGACTTTCCCATTGCACTAGGGAATACGTAGGCACAAGATACAAACGTCTTGGCGAGCATAATAATAAAAAATCTTTTCTTTTTTCTTTATAATAATAAAAACGCTAAAAAACATTTCTTTCATCTTTTCTCGATTAATAAGCTAAAGAACACAAACATCATGTAAACACTCAAACACGAAACTAACTAAATGGGTCCCATCGAGTACGATGGAAGCGAGGGGTGCTAATACCTTCCCCTTGCTTAACCGACTCCCGAACCTAAAATTTGGTTGCGATGACCATCTTATCCGTTTTCTTTTTATCCGTGGGTTTTATCGATATTTTCCCTTTCCTTTTGGAATAAATAAAGTTCGGTGGCGACTCTGTTGATACTTCGAGCGCGCGATTGCGCTCGAGTCACATTTTTACCTCTACAACAATTTGTTATCCGTTGTATGAGGTTGTATCTTCCTTACATAGGATCTCAGATGTAGTTTCGGGCAAGAAACTCCATCATATTTTGCAAAGACAGGAACTTTGAATTTTGGAGGGATAACAACATCCGAGATGAGCCCTAAATCATTGAAATCTAAGCCAGGTATTTTTTGTATCTCCATAGCTTTCATACGGTCTTCCAGCTGTTGGTATTTTTCATCATCCGGTTCGTCCCCAGAATGATCATTTTCTTCATTTGAAGAGAGAGAGGGTTTAGCAGAACCCTGGTTGCTTTGATTGTCTTCTTGTTCATCATCACCGACTGTTTCAGGGATCGGTGGCTTTTTGAACTTTTTGACTGGGATTTTGATTTTCCTTTTCAGGTGACTCACGCCTACAGATCCTTTGGGCTTCTTTTTCTTCTTGATTATCAGGGCTTTCAGTTCTTGTTGCCCCTTTTCCAGTTCCAGAATTGCCACTTGAACTTGGGCATTCTGTGCTTCGAGGTTCTTGATGCTTGTTTCAGATTCCATCTCTTATGACTGAAATAAACAGCGAGGAGATGAGAAATCCGTCATGTGAACCTGTTATGCAATGTGTATGACTGGATGCCATGTGTATGCAATGTATGAAATGTATGTGCAATGTATATGAATGCAATGTATGAAATGTATATGCAATGCATGAAGTGAAATGTGTGTGCAATGTTTCAAGGATCTTAGAGTTTAGATTTGTTAAAGAAGAAACAAACGTTAGTTAATCAATTTATTTCTTTTTTTTGCTTCTTTTTTTCTTTTGCCTCATTTGGGCTTACAAGACAGAAATAAAATAAATGATCCTTCAGGTCTCCCGTGGACGCTTTCTCTTTGCCCCCAGGAATGTGTTGATCTGCTGTTCTTCTTGAAGCTGTCCAGTGAGCTCCAATATCCTTCTCTCATAGTCTTGACAGTATGATTTGAAGGTGTCTCTTTCCTCTTTGAGTTGAACCCAAGATTTTTGCAACTCTTCTAGGTCAGTTGGCATGTCCGGGTGTAGAATAACTTGAGGTTCATATCCTTCGACCTCTGGTTCAATAGTCACAGGTAGAACAGCAGGATATGGCATAAGGAGTTTCTGAGCATGAGTGCGGACCCATCTGAGGTAGGGTTCCATAGGAATAGAATTCCATTGCCCCAGAGTTTTGCTTTCTATTCTATAGACACTGCCCCATGCATGTATGAACCTTCGTCGGTGTCTATGAGAATCATTCTCGTAATCAAACACAATGCTACGGATAATCATGTCATGAGGACCGTTGCTCCTTGCATATCCGAATTGGCGTGGAGCTAAAGAGGGATTGTAAGTGATGCCTCCTTTGATGCCAAGGAGTGGCACATTAGGGTACTCTCCACAATGATCAATGACAGTAATGTCTCTTTGAAAGAAGTTGTTCCACCGGATATCTGAATGAGACAAAGACATAATCCTGCGAGACCATTGCACTCTTTGTTCATTTCTCAACACTGATCGGGGAAGATGAAATGTAAACCACCTAGCCAGTAGTGGTATACAGCACATGAGAGTTCCTCGTTTCTTCATGGTACGAGTGTGTAGAGAATGTAGAATGTCTCCCAGCAATGTTGGTACCGGGTTACGGATTAGGAAAAGGTTGATGATGTGTACACTTATGAACTGATCGGGATTTGGGAATAAAACCAACCCATAGATCAAAAGTGCCATAACTTCCTCAAAAGCTGGATAACTTTTGTTTTCTAGCAGTAGTCGAGCCTTTTCCAACAAGAACTTGGCAAGCAAACCCTTAACTCCACTCTTTGTTTCCCAATTGGACTCGATTTCTGATTTCCGCAGATGTAAAGCAGCAGCAATGACTTCAGGTTTTGGAATCCTTTCTAAACCAGTGAAAGGTAATTGATTTCGAACAGGTAATCCCATTAGTTCAGAGAATTCTTCCAAAGTGGGTACCAACTGGTAATCAGGAAAGGTAAAGCAATGATGTTCAGGGTCAAAGAACTGGAACAGGACCCGTATCATATCTTCTTCAAATTTTGAGGTAACCAAATGGAGTAGGTGACCATGCCTTTCGGTGAATTGAACATTCCTGGGGAATTCTGACACTAAGTCTTTTAGTTCAGATGGTACCGTTGAGATGTTGATTCGGATGTAGTCTTTGGTGGCGGGAGCCATTACCTGCAAAAACAAAGGTAAACTCTTTGATCCTTGAAGTGTTTGGTGCAAAAAATGATATGCTTATGATGCAAACATGTGGCACACAAAAGCAAATCAAACAATAGCCTTAGGTTTAAAGGCTTGCATGGAGCTGATAGGTGATACCCTCCCCACTGAAGTTGAGTTGGTTAAAACCTGTCCTAGAATAGTATTCGGGTTCTATGATCCTTGGAAGTAACATCTCAATGCGGCGCTCGAGCGGCCGATCAAAATATTCCTCGAGGATAACTAACTTCGATCAATTTCAAAGCTAGCCACTTAATAGGCCACAAGTCAAGTTCAACTAAAAAGGTTCTAAGACAAATTAGTGTTTAATGACATTTCGGAAGCCTAATATACTCCTCGATCGTTTTCAAGGGACATCAGTATAAACCAAAGTATCGCACTAATGATGACTACCAGATCGACCGTATCGGTACATGCCGTACAGCTTCCTTGGTCTATTGTCATATACTTAAGGTATCTCGAGATTCGGGTTAGAATCTTTCACACAAGCAAAATACCCCAACAAACCTTTGAAAAATAGAGCAATCAAGTCAATCAATTGAAAACATCGAAGTGATCTATTCTCTTAAGGTAACCCCTTTTTGAAAACATTTTGTTTTTGAAAGTATTTCCCCAGCAGAGTCGCCAGTTCTGTGGACCTCCGATTTTTTTAATCCCGGGCCATACCTCTGTTCTGTAGAGATACGTGAACTGACTCTTTTTTATCGCTTAATGCTTTTGCATTTTGAAAATTCACAGAGTCGCCACCGACCTTTTATTTTATCCAATTAAGGAAAGGTTTATAAAAGAAACAGAAAAAAGACCTTTAAGAAATTCTGGGTAAGGGGGTAGGTTATACAAAGGGAAGGTGTTAGCACCCTTTGTATCCATGGTTATCCATGGGCTCTTAAGTTTGCTTAGCTCACTTGTTTTTCGATCACTTTTCAATTGCTCTGAAATTGCTCATATGTGGTTTCAAATACCTTTGTAATTTGAATTTTGTAATGATCCGTGTGTGGATGTATACAAAATGCTTGTTTATCTTTCGAAAGATGTTTTGAAAAGAACGTTAACTTTGTAATAATCCGTGTTTGGATGTATACAAAGTATTGTCTTTTTTGGAAAGTTTTGAAAAAACAACAGTGTATGAGAATTTTGTTTGTTTTGATTTGAGCAAGCAAACTAGGAGGTCTACCCTGAGTTGTAAGGTCTTTATCCTATTTCCTTTAAAAATCTATCCTTTCACCGGATATAAATGCAAGGTTCGATTTTGTACTCAAAACAGTGGAATTTTGACTTTGATTTTGAAAAGAATGAGAAGGGATTACCTTAAGAGGTGCAAGTGTGATTGTGTTTGTATTCAGATATTTTATCTTTGAAGTTAGTGATCTAACGGTTCAATTTTATCTTTGACATACACGCAGTTTATATTTGCTGGAAATTAAAATGCGGAAATGTAAAGTGCGGAAAGTAAATCTACGCTATTACATCGATTGTGCAGGAAATGTAAACTAGCCTATTTACATGAATTTGACATCCTATACATTTATCTAGGAATTTAAATTGCAAGAAAAATAAAAGGCATGTTTTTGGATTTTTTATGATTTATTTTAATTATAATTAATGCATAATTAATTAAATTAAAATGAAGAAAAAAAGATGAAAATAAATTTAAACCTAGAAATTAAGTTTAAAACATGTACAAAATATTTGTTAATTAATTTTAAAACAAAACTATTTTTTTTGGAATTTTTGAAATTGATTTGAAATTGATTAAGCTAATTAAAACATAATTATGCAAATAATTACACAAATAATTAAAACTTAAAGAGAAAATTATTCAAAATATGTACAAAATTAGCTTATAGTATATAAACAATATTTAACATAAAGAACAATTTTTTTATGATTTTTTGATTGGTTAGAATAATTAAAAAGCAAATATATAAATATATACTAATTAATTATGCAAAATATTGAAATTTTGAAGAAAAATAAAATATTTTTATTTCAGAAAATAATATATTATTTTAGAAGTCTAAAAATATTTTTTGTGTATTTTTTGGATTTTTAAAACTATTTTTAATTAATTTTGTAAAGAAATTAAAATAAAATAGAAAATAAAAGGATACTGATCATGTGTGGATTGAGGGTCCATGATAAGGATTGTTTGATCTGGCGCGTTGGATGATTCATTAAATGAGATCAGATGGTCTAGAAATTGAGGCACGTGGTGATCAGTACACCTGCAAAGCACAGAATTAGAGGAAATTTTAAAAAGTACGCGCGCTGGCTGGCCAATAGGAGGAGGACACGTCTTTGTCTTCAACCTCCAGACCCCACTTTTAACAGCGCTTCAAAAGCGCTATAATTGATGAACCCTAAATTTGCAAAATAACGAATAGGGGTAAACAAGCATAGAAATCAGGCGCGATGGTACCATTGGATTCGTCTTGTTCCACTGAATGTAACCCTGCCCTTAATTTGTTTTAATTTTGGCCCTAATGAAGAACCCTAATTTTGAGCTAAGAAAACCCTAAAATGGTATATGCTACAAACAGCCATTAAAATCCAATTGAAGCTCCAGAAACGACCAGAGCTTCAAACCAAACACAATTATGCGTCTACATCTTGTTAAATATGCGTGTGTTATGAGATATAAGTTGGTTTTAGTTTGAACAAACCGTGGCCTATATAGCTCGATTCAATGAGGTTTAAGACTTGCAATTGATTGGAATAGTTTCAGTGAAGCTCAGAGATGATGTTTGAATGCTTAGTTTGTATTGAAATGGACTGAAATTAAAAACTCGAATTTGAATTTTCTTTGAATTTTTTCAAGTGGTTACAAGTGTATATGAGCAAGGCTTTGTTTCTGATTCGTGTCCCTTATGTTACTGAAGCATGCTAGCCTATTTATAAGCATTGAGTGCTTAGAATTGAAGCTAAGAAGCAACTAGTTGCCTTTGTGGAATTCTTGCATTTTTTATATTAAAAAAGCTTTGAATTATTGACCAAGTCCTCTTGTCTTCAATGCATCTGCCTTGCTCTTCAATTCTCTGCAGAAAGATGAAGATTCCTTGGGTGAGTCATGCTTGGAAATCAAGCTACCCATTATCCATCCATTTTCCTTTTAATTTAATCTTAAAATAAGATAAAATCATGCCAAAAATGGATAAAAAAGGTGTGGGCCTTGTATTGGTCGTGGGAGGCCCATAATATCATGGAAATGATGTTTGAATGCTGAAAACTTGGCCCCATTTGGAAAAAATACATTTTTGAGCAATGTTGATTTCATGCATTTTCCCAAAATTTAGCCAACTTCAACAAGGTGTAAATCCCTCAATTTTTGTCATATGAAGGAGATCTTGCACCCTCAAAGAGTCCTCTAACCAATGCCTTTGGTCTCATGTCAAAATGATTTTTGAAGCTCCTTGTGTGTCCTTTTGAAAAAAGTGTCTTTTTGTTGACTTTGAAAATGACCTGTAATGTCTTTGATCATATTTTTCAAATGGTGAATCCAATGACCATGGGATCAATGGCATTTGAAAGATAATTGAATTTCCTTCAAAATAAGCTTTGGTTTGAATTTTTTGGATGAAGGATGAGAGAGTTATGATCAGTCAAAGTTGAGTTGACTTTTCAGGCAAAAACCCTAATTTTGAATCTTAGGGTTTTGTTGATTTTTGATCTTTCCTTGATGAATTATGATCATCCAATGATCAAATGATGAATCCTTTGACAAAATATGGACTTTGACAAAAAATTTCATTTTTGACTGTCTGTTGACTTTTTTGGTCAAACGGGTCGTCTGTTGACTGTTTGAGCTGCTGACGGTGCGTCTGAGTGAATTGAAGTTTGAAAATTTGTATGATGGTACTTTGAGATATATGGATGTGTATGAAATCCATTTGAGCTCTCAAAAACTTGTTGCTCCTGTAAAAACAAGAAAAAAAACCCTGATTAGGGACTGTTTGTGTAGGAGACAGTTAAGCGTACCTGATTTTTGTGCAGTGTTGAGTCTCTGCTAATCGCGTGATATTCAGAAGACTTCTAGCACAAAGATTTTGGAATTTTGAATTGTGAAAGATTGATTTGATTGATGGTACAAAACACTGAGAATTGTACTGCCAGCAGTTTGGCTGTCGACTGACTGTTCAGGTAGCAGTTAGAGTGAAAAATCAACAGTAAAAGTTAATTTTCTTTTTTGTTGTTTTTGCTTTTATGTTTTATGTGAAAAATGAAAGTTTATTTACATGACTTGTTAGAAAAACACAGACATAATAAATAACTAATATTTACTGTATGCGGGCAAAATTACCGATAATAACCCTGAAAATCATTTAATGCACAGAAATAGGAATATTTGACTGGCAGAAAACACACAAAATATTATCTTAGTAATTAAGCAATATTATGACAAATAGTACAACATTTAATACTGACGGTACAAATATTACATACTATATTGAACAGTACGACGAATAAACGGTACATTTAAGAAATAAGAAATACGGCAAATTTTAAGAATGACGATTGATAACCCATGCTATGAACAATAACATGTAGATGATTGGGAGTGCAACCATTGCAGGTCCACACTCTTCAGGACTATGCAGGCAGAAGAAAGTCATGATCACCGTAGCAATGGTGATGACTGTAAGAAAACACGTCTCTATCCACTTTGCCATTCTTGTCAGGGAAGAAGAGAAAATAGATATGAGGTAGGAATTTGAAAGATGAGTTAGAATTTGATGTGAGATTTTATGGAAGAAAATGAGAGGTATTTATAGAATGGAAAGAAGGATAGAGACGTTGGGGAATGATGTGATTCCGTACAAAAGGAAAATTTGAGTGGAAGTAAGATTTGAAAGAAAAAGTATGATAGTGTTGGGAAAAAGAGAGATTTGATTTTTGAAAAAGAGATTTGAAAAGATTTTTGAAAATAATGGAATATAGTACAAAAATTAGTGGGAAACAAAAGATAATAATAATTTACTTGTTACCAGTACAGTCTGAGTTTCCTGATTCTGCGCCTGCAAAAAGATTTAACTCTGTACCAATTGTGTCAGTACTATTTATCTGTAAATAAATAAATAGCATGTGTGAAGTAATAAACAGTACTTGGCGTTTGCGTAAGAATAAATTCAACTGCAAACCAAATTACTGTATAAGAAAAATTCTAAAAACTAAGTATTTCATATGTCAGGATATTTGTTGAAATAAAAATCCATGATTATATGAGACTTTTAATTTTCAGATTGGAGTTTTCTTGAAAAATAATGCGGGCAAATTTTGGGGTATAACAGTAGGTTTCAGAGCTCTTCTTTGCTAGCTCTGCAGTTTGGTTCGGTGAGAGTTTATGCAGCAGGATGATTAGTGGTGTTGGAGTTCTGTTTCTCATTTGTATTGGGTGTTTGAATTTTTGTCGCAACATGATTCCTGCGTGCGGTGATGTTACTTCTCATATTTTAAAAGATTGTTTGTAGACGTTATCTCTGGTAGAGCATCAATTTTTGTTGAGCAGTTGGATTTGATGGGAGGTTGGTAAACGTGTTTTCTCTATTTTCTGTTAGCTGTCTTTAGTTGTGTTATTTGTTGCATTTGTCTACTATATTTTCTAAAATGTAGTTGTAGTTGTTATTTGGTTGGTGGCCTCTATATTGGTGTTGGTTATGTCTGGTGAAAGGGGTCTGGTGTACTAATTAGTTGGTACTTTGTTTTGTTCTTTGTTCTGTTTTATGGGCATGTCTTATTCCGGTTGGTAATGATTATTAATTGGGCTTTTCAAAAAAAAAATTTAACGGATAAAGAATTTTTTTTAGAGAGTATGTCAACTTCTACCACACGAACTAGTGAGAATAACTCAAAAAAGTAACTTTCACGGTCGTAACTTGTCACTGATGTGACAATTATTTAGTTTTCTTCTATAAATAAGATCCCTCATAAAGAATATAGAATTGGATACATTAATTTCAAAACAGACTTTAAATCAGAAACAAATATAAGCTTTCTATAACTTTAAGTATACTTTCCACCGTATTTTAAATTTCTTGCAATTCTTTTTTAGTAATATGGAGGGCCTAAGCCTAGAGAAAAAAATTACAATAAAACGGTTCTAGGAACGAAGGTTTCTAACGTGTTAGAATGCATTAAATGCCTAATAATAAAAGGGATATCTTCCCCGAAAAAATCATCCCCACTTGTTGCTCCTAGTTTAGCTAATACATCTGCACAAAAATTGGCTTCTCTATACGTATGAGACACCTTCAACTCAAGGAACAACTTCAGCATCCTCGTGATCTGCTTCACCACAGAGACACTCTCCATATTTCTTACTCTACCAGAACTAATCATGTGGATGGCTAGCGACGAGTCCACATTCAACCCCACCTTGGCAAAACTAGACTTCTTGGCACGAGTTAACCCTTCAAGGATACCCCAAAGTTCATATCTGATTGCATTGCAAGTACCTAGATATTTGGAGAGCCCGCCTAAACATTTTTCATGCATAACTCTAATTATATCTCTGCTGCCTGCAACTTTACTAGTTATACAAGTATCACCCATGTTGTTCTAACCAAGCCATGTTCAAAGGGCTTCCAACACACCAAAATAACAGTTGTCTCCCTAACAACAACTATCTTGTTATTATCCAGAGCATTATCATACTCATCCACTCTAACTTGAACATACACTTCAAGGTTGGTAGGTCTATTATAGCTACCCTCATGCATCTCCTTATTCCTCCAAAACCATAAATTGTGACAACCTATCGCCCAAAAACGTGTCCACTTACTATTCATACCGAGATTAAGAGTAATCCTGTTTATAAGATTCATAGAAAAGAATTTTATTTTAATTCTATCAGGAACCTTATTCCTCCACAAATTCCTTTCTATGGGGCAATCTCTTACAACATGCAACGTAGGTTCCATAACAAAACCACAAACCTTACAATCGACTCCACCAAGACCTTTTAAACTTTTGCTGAAATTGGTTAAAATTTGATCATAACCAAGCATCCAAATAAAGAAACAGACTCTTTCACTGACTACGAGCTTCCAAAGTTTCCTCCATTGAATATCATTATTGGCATTCTCATGCAACACAAGGTTCTCATAATTATGCTTAACAGAATAATGTTCTTTGGTAAATCCTACAAAAAGGAACACATCTTCTCCAAACTCAGGGCTTGGGGGAAGGATAGCTTTGATTTTCTGCAAAATATCCTCCGGAAGACCTTCCAGTTTCAATCACCAAAATGATTCATAATGTATCTCACTTTTGCATGCTCAATATCGTCAGGGATAACCACATTCATACCCCGAACAATAATCCATTTATATATCCAGCAATCCAGCCACGCATATGTGATGAAATCATTCTCCAACTTGACTATGTCACACTAAAGTTTTGAGTCACAGCTTCTACTCTTAAGACTTGTAGTGTCTGTAACTCGATATTTGTTCTTTAAAATTTCACATCACAATTCATCTCCTTTATTATGCAGCTGCCAAATAATCTTCGTAAAATAAGCAATATTCATTTGATCAAGTTTCTGAAGCCTTCAAGCTGCAAGGAAAGTTTCAACCTATCCTTCTCAAGGGTCATTTTCTTGGGACTATATATATGAGACGCTCTCATTTGAAGAAGCCGCTGATTCATAATGCCACTCAAGCAATATTTCAAAACTCAACAAATAAAATTCAAAGAGAAAAAGAGAAAGAAATATCTTAGAGAAACTGTAATGAACACTCTATTGTGAGAAATCTAGTTTCTAAGGATCCCTAGAACACAAGAGTTGTTGCTCACTAGATTGTATTAACATTTGTGCTAAACTGTTTATGTTTCAATCTTCTTATTAAGAAGCAATATCTTGTAAACATTACCATTTGTAAATCTATTGTGATTTGTATTCCTCAAGTGACTAGGTTGTTAGTCTGTATACTTGAGAGGTCTAAGGTGTCTTTCTAGACTCTTAGAGATTGTTTATAATCTTTCAAGATTAGTGGATTAAGTCCTTTTCTAAGGCGAAATCACCTTGGTGGGTGGATAAGATTATCCTTTTCTAAGGTGAACTTGTATAACCGAACATGTTCTTTTTCTTCACCCTCCTAACTATCTCATTAACTTTTGTTAATAGTTTATCTTAAAAGAAAAGTTTTTTAGAAAGCCTAATTCAAACCCCCCCTTTCTTGTGTTTTTCTCTACCTTCAATTGGCCTTAGAGCTCTGGCTCTTTGTTTATTTTTATATCAAACACTTAACCGTGTAGAGAGCTCCAGTGTGAGAAAAACTATGGCTACCGCTGCTAACACTCATGGAAGAGATAGTTACAATGCTAACCTCCAGTGTTTGATGGAGAAAGATTTGACTATTGGAAAAATAGACTATAAAGTTTCTTTCTAGGCTATGATATTGATCTCTGGGAGATTGTCACAAATGGGTATGAAGAACCTATTTCTGCTGTTGGTATTCCCATTCTCACAATCAGAATGAATGATGAACAAAAATATATGTTCAAAAATCATCACAAATTTAAAACCATCATTTTCAATGCTATATCCTATAATGAATATAAACACAATTACAAATAGAGATTCAACAAAATACATTCTTGATTCATTAATAATGACACATGAAGGCAATCCTCAAGTTAAAGAAACTAAGGCCTTGGCCTTAATTCAAAAATATGAGGCTTTCAAAATGGAAAAAGAATAAATTGTGGAAACTATGTTTTCAAGGTTTCAAACTTTGGTCGCAAGACTCAGGGTTTTGGACAAAGGTTATACTACTGTTGATCATGCTAAGAAGATCATTAGAAGTCTACCCAAGAAATGGAGACATATGGTAAATGCGTTAAAACTCGCCAAGGATCTGAACAACATAACTCTTTAGTAGATGATTAGCTCTTTAAGGAGTCATGAAATAGAGCTAGAAGAAGATGAACCTCAGAAAAGAGGAAAATCAGTTGCTCTAATGTCCAAATTAGAAAGGACCAAGCCAGAAAAGAAAAAAGCTTTCCAAGATGAAGAAATGGAAGATTCTGACGATGAAGATTAGCCTTTTCTAAGGTGAACTTGTATAACCGAACATGTTCTTTTTCTTCACCCTGTTAACTATCTCATTAACTTTTGTTAATAGTTTATTTAAGAAGAAATTTTTTTTAGAAAACCCAATTCAACCCCCTCCCCTTTCTTATGTTTTTCTCTACCTTCAGTAACTGCTCCCACATATATTGATAATCCTTCTTATGAAGGATCTTCCCACCAAACGATACACTGAGATATTTCCCCATATATGTAGTTTCATGAAAACAAAAACTTTGCAGCAACTAAGCTCTTGTACTTTTTTTGCACATTTTACTAAACGTATGCATGGTTTTTATCACATTCCGTTTTCTTTTCCTTGGCTTCACCCCAGGAGTAAGAGATCATCCGCGAACATCAAATGAGAGAAGCAAGGACCCTTCTTCCCCATGTGAAGCGCTTTCCAATATTTAACATCCATGGCTTCCATGATAAGGTGTGACAACTTCTCCTTACATAAGACAAATAAATAAGGCGATATTGGATCTCCTTGACGAATCCCCTGTTGAGGTTTGAAGTAACTATCTCTAGCTTCATTCCATTTAAAGTTGGTCTTTACGCTTGTAACTGCATGCATGATGATGTTGATTAAGTTACCCTTTGTCAAAAGCCAATTATTAAAAAGTATTCAAGTAAATATAGATACTTTTAGGGGAAACAAATTTAGTTTAAATGATCTCCATATGAGATTTGGTTAGGGCTTGATTGAAAAGAATTGATAAGCTTTCTGTTTGAGTAACCTTTATCGATATTGAGGCTCCACGTCCATTTATCTGAAACATTAACCAGCAAAGCAAATCTCTTCCTAACCTTCTATTCCTCCCACATGATAAGGCGTCGTCGCTGCCTCCAATAAGAGATTAAACTCGAAAATATCCCAAGACGGTTATGCAAAAATCATTAGTTTGAAACACATTTGATAATGAATGTCAAAATGCGAAATGAGAAATAATTTCTTTAAATGAAACAATAAAAATAAAAGGAAACTGAATTTATAAATGGAATGCAAATGCATACATTGATTTAAATCACTCATTTCTCGCTAACACTTGGATACTTCGAGTATACAAAATTTGTGTAAAAGTTGCGGACCTCTAACCATACAAACACGAACTACTTATATAGTAGTTATAATATAACTGTCACCAACAGTCAACTAAATAAAACTTGACACGTCCCTATTTCCATGCATCTTTCGCCTTTGACAAGCTTACACGTGTTCTTCAATAAGTGTGTAACCTATCCTTTTATACCTTGCTCGGACAAAGTGTATCATGTAGTAATGTAAAAACTGAAAGTTCTCCAAATTCTACTAAGTCCTAAAACTTGAGCATTTCTTGTCTTCGACTCTACCTTTGCTGATATTTATATTTTGACCAAGGTTCCAAGCATACCTCGGCCTGTCGTGGTTTTCAAATAACCTGTTTCAACCTTAAGGTAAAAAATGACCATTTCGACTAGGGCATAACCCAAGTCAATTCATCACATAACTGCTGGATTGCCTTTAATCCTCACATTTGTCTTGTGTAAAAAATATGAGGTAGCACCGTCGCAAACTCATATGTACTCATTGAAGTAGAGCTTATGCTTTCCATAATTCACTCTCTCCATTTAATTGAGAATTCCATTTTTCCCATCACCATGTTCCAATATTCTTACTTAATTGAATCATGCGCCTTTTTAAAATTCACTTCAAACGTTTTGTTAACCCATCTCAATTGATAGTTGTGCAACAACATTTGATTGAAAGAGCACCTGGAACTTGCAAAATCCCACTTATCACTTTTAATATATGAAATTTCAGCCACTAGACTACTAGACAAAAAAATCCCACTTTAACATAATCATTTTTTTTTCTTTTTTTTACATCATCCACCATCTCATTTGCCAAAAATATACTATCCAATTTTTGTCCTTTTTTTTTCAAAAGCCGACTGAACCTCATCAATCACATTGTCAATAATTGATTTTAACATATGTCGTAAAAAATTTGGCCAAACATTTATACAAACATCCAACTAAAATATAGCTTTTAAATCCAAATATAAATTTTACATTGAAATTTATCATTCAATGTTTTATGTAGATACATCAAAACACAAATCACTTTATATCCATCAATCATTTTTAAATAGAATTTATTTTACAAAATCAAATCATATAAAAATCGACTTTTATAATTGTATAGCCAAACATGCACTAATATAGAAAAATATAAGACAAAAGCATGCCAGTGCATTTGATGTAAATAATCAATTATGGATAGCGTGGCTTTTAGGTACATAACTACATATGATATGATATTTGTGCAATTTTAGTGTGATCTTTAACAAATAATGAAAATAACTAGAAAGAAGATTCTCAGTTTTGCTAAACAAATAAACGTTACAAGTCAGTTCTTGAGAAGAAGATTACGACATGTGGACAACCTTATATAGGAATCAATTAGTTTAGTGGAAGAAAATATGTGGAAGTAAGAGGGAAGGTGCAATGTCTAGTCCAACCAAAATTAAATTGTATACGCTTTGCAAGAATATACTAGGACACAGGTGGTTGATATTTAGGATTTTAATTATATTGTAATATATAGTTGGAATTTGATATTGTATGTGTGTGTGAAAAAATTATTTATTAAAAGAAATCAATATTTATTTTGTAATATTAAATTTTTGCAGATAGTCGGTGAGAGAGCATGTGATAAATGTGAGTGGACTATAATAGAACACATAATTTGAATATTTTTATGAAAAATAGTTGTTAAATAAGGTTTCAAAACACATTTATTAATTTATTAACGTTAACCAATTAAAATGAGAGTCCTACTTAAAGTTTTCAAAAGTTTAATACGATGTTGAAGGAGATGATAGACTAATTTAAAGAAAACTCGTGTCGAAATACATATGGTAGATTCTTTTTTAGTTTTGAAGATGAATCAAACATGATCATTTAAAACTGAATTGAATAAACACGGCAAAGAGACAAGAAATAAATGTAATTATGCACAAAGACGAGTACAAACCAACAAATTATAAAAAAAAAATTTAAATCTTTAGGAGTTTGTTTAGACGTGAAGGTTTGAATTTCGAGGGTGTACTGTTTTTTTTTAAATATAAATTTGTATTTTGTTAGATGCTCTATCTTTAAACGAAATTTCTATAAATGGAGATTAGATTGATTTTTTTTATATTAGTCGGTCGCAATATCGAATACTAAGATTTATATAAAATACACAAAAAAAAAATTAAACATATATGTACATCACATACGTTGTCCACTATGTGAAGTCACCTACATGGATCAATTTTTTCAGAATATTATATTCAAAATTATATTTTTATCTAAATTGTTAAATTCGAGAATTTTTTTATTAATTTATCTTATAATCTTTCTAGGTCTTCATATTCTTTTAGTTGTTTGGCTTCTCTCTATCTGACATCTCTCTAGGTCTTCTTTATATACGTCGGTCGCAAGATCGCATACCAAGATTCATAAAATAATAAACAAAAAAATTAAATGTATGTGTACATCACTTATTTACAATAACAACGAAGCATTGTTCACTATGTGGGTTCGGCTATATGGATCAATTTTTTCGCAATAATGTTCTATTCCAAATCATACTTTTATTCAAATTGTTAAACTTGAGATTTTTCTTAATAACTTATCTTATAATATTTCTAGGTCTTCCTCTTCTTTCAGGTGTTTGACCTCTCTACATCTAACGTACTCTCCTTACCATAAAATCTACATGTCTTCTCTCTACATACCTAAACTACCTAAGTCTATTTCCACCATCATCTCTACTACAGGTGTTACCCCAACACTCTCTCTAACATTTTCATTTCTAATTATATCATTTCTAGTCTTCTCCACATCCAACTTAACATCATCATCTCTGCTACACTTACTTTATTCTCGAGTTGATTTTTAAGTGTCCAAATATTTTTTCTTGTAAAACATCGCAGGTATTACTGCAGTTGGATAATTTTTTCCTTCAGCTTTAGCGGTACCTTTGTGTCACATAGAACCCCTGAAGCTCTGGTTCATTTCAACCATCTTTTCTAAATTTGATGGTTTACATCTCCTTCTATTTCTCTACCATTTTGTATTACAGATCCAAGATATTTAAACCGTGTGACTTTAATTAGGGATGATATTATCACCAACTTTCACTTCTATGTTAGAAATACTTCTTCTTTTGTTGAACTTATATTCCATATACTCCGTCTTACATCTACTTAAGCAAAAATCACATGTTTCTAAAGCTTAAATTGTCTCTAATCTCTCATTTAAATCCTCCTTTGACTCCCCAAATAGGACTATATCATCTTCAAAAGGCATGCATCTTGGTGCTAGCTCTTGGATGTGTTATGTAAATATATCCAAAATTAAAGTAAAAACGTAGGGTCTTAGAGTTGAACCTTGATCCAAACCTATTGTAATAAAAAAATCGTTGGTCTATCTACCTTGTATTCGCACGCTAGTCGTTACCCCTTCATACATATCTTGGATAGATCGAATATAAGAAATCCTAATCCTTTTTTTCTATGGGGTTTTCAACAAAATCTCTCTAGGCACTCTATCATACGCCTTCTCTAAGTCAATAAAAATTAAGTGCTAGTCTTGTTAGTCCATCTTATACTACTCCATCACACATTATAGTTGATAGATCGCTTCTATGGTTGACCTTCCAAACATAAAATTAAATTGACTCTCACTGTCTTGAGTCTCTTTTCCTAGTCTTCATTCAATCACTTTTTTCATAACTTCATGGTATGACTCATAAGTTTATCCCCTCTATAGTTTACATAATTTTGTATATCCTCATTGCTCTTATAGATTGAAAATAAAGTGTTTATTCTCTAGTCATCCGACATTCTTTAACTTCTTAATTTTATTAAAGAGTTTGGTGAGTCACTCATTGCCTCTCTCCAAAAACTTTTCATACTTCAACTGATATATTGCGCTCAGCTGTCTTAATGTTACTCATCCTTTTCAATGCATTCTTTATCTCTTGCTTTTGAATCCGACGATAGTAATTATAGTTTCAATCATCTTCTCTAATATCGAATTTGTTAGGGTCCATTTGGTTCAATCGATGGGAGAGGAGGGAAGGAATTGTTATCAAGGGGAGGTGATGGGAAGGGAGGGGAGGGGAGGAATTTTAATTACATATATGTTTGGTTCAAAATATGAAGTGGAGGGGAGAAATTTTATTTACAAATATGTTTGATCACAAGGGGAGAGAAGATATTTTGAAACTAATTTACATTTTTAACCTTGTAATTTTACCATAAAATTCACAATATTTACCATTTATAATTTAAATACAAATTTTAATGACAAAATATAAATATTCAATTCGATAACATAAAAAATAATTATAAAAACATAACGGTTATAATATATAGTTTTAAAAAAATTATCGAATACAATAAAATTTAACAAAGTTATTAAAAACAAAAATATTAAAATAATTAAAAAGTAATAAAAATAAAAATAAAAAATTTAATTATAATTATAATAAAAAAATTGCAAATATAATTATAACTAAAATAAAGCACATCCCCTTCTCTCCGAATTTTCCTCAAATCGGGGATGCAAAACGTGACTTTGGAGAGAATTTGATCCCCTCCGGCTACCTCCCATTTTCCTCTAAAAATTTGAACCAAACACTTATACTATTAAATATCACTTTCTCTCCCATCCATTTATGATTTACCTCAACCAAACATATTCTTAAAGTCCAGTAAAATATCACATTCTTCGTTAAATAGTAAAAAATACATATTCATTAAATTTAATTGTGAGATATCACATTCATTAATTTGTCCTTTTAAAATTAATGGGATATTTATTACTGTAATTTTTTCATTAGTATCAATACCCTACTAGCCAACCTCTGCTACATTTCGCTGACAAAATTAAACATTAGTTATTGTATTTTGCACGGACGATTTTGTAATAATTATTAGGAGATCAAGATGTGATTTTTTTTTTCTTTAACACGCAAAATATAGAGCTTGAAAAATAAATTATCAACACTGATGATTGAATCATTGATTTCATTAATGATTCCATATTTAAAAGATTTAATAGAATGTGTATTAGAGAAGTGTGAATCTCTCTTAACCTGAATTTGAAAACGAAAGTTAAAACACAACCTTCAACCTAACAGTTGTTGAATGATTCTTGTTGGGCTGTTTTTGACACCATAATTAGAATGTTAGACCAAAGTAAGTATGCATATGTGTTTTGCATTATAGCAAAAACTACTACCGACCTCTTTGATTGGCTGTTAAGACTAAGACATGAAACTAAAGTGATGATAATTCTAAGGATACATAAAGATTGATTAAGTAAATAATAGTCAAAGCAATTTACATGTTAGTAATACTTTTTTATATTTATAGTAATTTGTATCAATATATTCCATAATGAAACAACACTATGCACTTTAAGGAAGTAGTCAATGCTCAAACTCTAATTCTTGAGTATGAAAAAATTTACTTGGGACGGAAAAGTCAACCTTATGTGCATTATGATGGGAAAGAAAATAAAAAGCAAATTTTATGTATGATTAAATAAAACATAAAAATTCAAATCGTATAATTTACAAAGATTCGGGTAAAAACGCAAAATTTAAAGATTCTCAAATCTAAGTGGTTTAAGGAAGGCGAGTTTAATTTTAGTTTCTTCCATGTTTTTGTCAATGTTAAGAGTAGAAGGAATAATATTTTTGCTTTGTAGGTTGGAGATGTTTGGTTGGAAGGAGTGTCTGAGATTAGATAATAAGTTTTTAATTTAAGATATTTTCAATGAGTCCATTTTTGACAGACCTCACCTGAATGCAGTCTTTCATTCTCTTTCCCTGGGGATAATCTTGTCCTAACCACTTCTTATACGCTTCAAGAATTAGATGGTGTTGTTACCTCGTGTGATAGTAACAAGAGTCCTAGCCCTAGCAGGTTCACTTTCTCCTTTCTTAGAAGGTTTTGGAATTTTGTCTAGGGAGGATGTTGGGATTATGTTTGATCAATTTCATCGGCTTGCTTTGTTACCTCGTAAATTTACTTCTTACTCTGTAACATTAATCCCTATGATCAATTCCCCTACTCAGCCAAGTTATTTTATGTTTATTTCTTTGGTTGGTTATTTATATAAGTTGGTAGCTAAAGTGTTGGCTACTAGACTACATGAGGCTATGGAGGGAAAGATGATGATTAGAGAGAAAAGTAAGGGTAAAGTAGGAATAATCTAATGAGAGGATTAAGTTTTTAGTGTAAAAAGAGAATTAGAAGGAGGATTTTTATCAGTACGTAGAAAAAAGATGAAAAGAGGCAAGAAGAAGAGAGAAAAAGTTAGGGCATAAGAAGAGCATCCATTGAAGGAGCTTTGAAGAATTTTGCGGGAGAAACATAAGGTAAGGGGGAGAATAACTTAATAAAGGTTATATGCATGAAGGGTAGGGTAGAGGAGTCCTTAACCTCCAATAGGGCTTGTTGATTCATTGATTTTTGGATGACTATTGATGAATGTATGATGTTGGATCTATATTTGTATGCATTTATTTGAATTTGTAATGATAAGTTGTTATTATGCGATTGTATTCTTGAGTTTTTATGTGGAATTAGGTAATTCTAGGTATAAATTTATGTAGTCAATTCATGATAATTTGATATGCTTTAAGTGTCTTAGAGTACGATAATATGTTTGGAATTGTTGATATGTAATTTGGTGTGAATTAGATTGTGGTAATTGGGACTGGAATGAAGTTGAATGGCTTGATGTAGAAGACTGATACGTAACGTGAAATTGCAGATTTTCGGAAAACTGGACTAGACCAATCGATTGGAATAGGGAGCCCAATCAATTGGCTTCCTTCAAAAACTGAAAAATAACAAATAGAAACTCGAAGCATTTGATTGTGCCAATGGATGAATCGATTGGTCCTTTTGAAAATTTAGAAATTTGGTTACAGTAGCTATAAACAATCATTTATACCATGAGCTCAATCAATCTGTTCCCTCCCATTTTTGAAAAATTACGTAAACAGTAGGTCACGCCAATAGATTGGTCGGCGATAGCAATAAATTAGTTTACCGGTTGTTTCAATCATAACTTTTAATTCGTAAGTCCAAACGAAATTTTGTTTGAAGCATCGGAAAACTAACAATATTTCCTATCAAATAATGAAGCAGTCAGGGGATGAATTCATGGTATTAATATGATTAATTGATGAGGCTAAGATGTATTGTTGATGTTATGTTGTAGATGAATGCTATGGTGAATTTGTTAATGAGTTGTGAGTATGATGTGATATATTATACATGTTGAGTGTGATTATTGTATTGTTATGTGTGTGAGAGAGTAGTTCGATTGTGAAGAGCTATTGAGACACTTGCTTTGAATTGTTCTCAAGTTGTGATGTGCATGTATGAATTGTTGCTGGTAGTAATCTAGAGAGAGGATTACGAGATGTTGCTTATGCATGATGTTAGGATCAAATAGGTGTCTTAATGTGTTGACATTGAATGATATGATCATGCATTATTTTGAGTTGTGTCAAGTGGCATGTTCTCTAGATCAGAGAGGAGACTAGTAGCTTGTCCCAAACTCATAGGGGGCTTAGAGCTGAGAGGGGGGCTCGTGGGTTCCGAGACAGGACTCAGTTCCCGAGAGAACCAAATTTTAAGTTGGTACCACATGTATATGCATCGAGGTGCATAGTTATGTTACATTTCATGAATGAGTTGTATGCATTTTACCTGTGGTGTGCAATTGTTGAATTGGGTGTGAGAATGTATTGTCTAATACTGTAAGTGATTATCTTTGGAAATTGCAGTATGTACCATTTACTTTATTAATTTTATTTATCACCCCTTTATTGTTGTTTTGGTTTGTACTCCTTTTTTGGAGTACAAATAAGCAGGTAACTTAGTAGCCGCTTAGAGTGGAAGGATGGCGAGAGGTTGTTTCTTCACTTTTCTTTTTGTGTTTTAAATTACGTGCCCTGGTATGTAACATTGGGAAACGTTTGAGAGTTTGGTCTAATTCTTACACTAGAGAGTTGATGTGTACTATAATGTTTGATATTTCTATGTTTTAAGGAGATTTTATTTATGATTCTGACCATGCCATGAGGTGTATTTGAAATTTAAATGAATTACATGATTTGATTAATGCATGCTTTATTATGAGAAATTCCGATACGATAATATCCTAAGTGAAGATGAGCATGTGATGACACCCTAAGTGAAGGTGTTGATTATGGTTTTATTTGAAAAGGTGTTACAAGGCATGTGTGTTTTAGAAAAGAGAATGTATGACATCCTATATTTTTGTGTGTGAATACTCTAATTTATTAAATAATTTTTGACGGTAAAAATAGGGTGTTACACATGTGACCAACATGCCCATGAAAATCCATAGTTGTCAAACCATTGGTTAGTGGATCAGCTAGCATTAAGTATGTTCCTATATGTTCTATCAAAATTTCCTTCTACTAAACTCTTTCTTTCACAACAAGATACTTATAACAATAAATTTTAATTTTATATAAATCATATTGTCGTTGGAGTAGATCACAGTTGCATTATTGTCACAATAAACCAAGGGCCTTTTGATGCTCCCAATGATGTGTAGGCATGTGACAAAGTTCCGTAGCCAAATTGCATGATTTGATGCCTCAAAGCAAGCCACAAACTTTTTCTCCATGGTGAAGGGAACCAAAAAAGTCTATTTTGAAAACTTCGAGGAGATGTCTCCTCCATCCAAGAGAAATATGTAACCAGATGTGGAACATCTACTATCTGGGCTTCCTGCAAAAATCAAGTCGGAATACCAATTAACCTCCAAGTTATCTGAATTTCGATAAGTGAGAACAAAATCTCCAGTTATCTTCATATAGCTCATTACATGATTTATTGCTATCCAGTGTTGCATACCAGAGTTGCTTAAATATCAGCCAAGAAATCCTACTATGAATGCTAAGTCGGGACGTGAGAAAATTTGAGCATACATAAGACTCCACATAGTTGAAGCATATGGAAACTTATGCATCTCTTCTTTTTCAAGATCCTTAGTGGGCACTATTTGAGACTAAACTCGTCTCCTCTAGCAACAATTGTGTCTATTGGTTTACTATCTTTCATGGAGAATCTATCCTGAACTATATCAATATAGCTCCTTTGTGACAATCCTAAAATACCTCGAGGACGGTCTCTAAGTATTTGAATTCCCAAGACAAAAGAGGCGTCCCTAAGATCTTTCACTTCAAAATTCTTTGTGAGAAATCTTTGTGTTTAGTGAAATAAGCCAATATTGTTTCTTGCCAACTTAATATCATCTGCATATAGTACCAAGAAAACAAATTTTCTCGCACTGAGCTTTTGGTACACACAATTATCAACTGGATTAGCCTCAAAACCAAATGAGTATATAGCTTCATGAAATTTGTAATACCATTAACGGGAAGCCTGTTTAAGACCATAAATGGATTTCTTGAGTTTGCAAACTATGGACTTTGGGTCTCCTAATACAAAGTTTTCTTGTTTCACCAAGGTTGGTAAGAAGAACCGTGATGAAATGATTGAACATTACACCACGGTTGACTAAAAGAACCGTGGTGATATACAAGATTAAACCCATTTGGTAACGATAAATGGAAAATTGTTGGAGCTGAGTTTCAAACCCTCTCACTCTAGGTACATTTCACTACGGTTGCTAACTATGACCGTAGTGAAATGTCTTTTAGTAAATAAAAAAAAGTGCCCAAAAACGAGTTATTACCATGGTTAACAGCAAGGTTGTTGTAATATTGTGTTACAAAAGGACTATTTTGTAGTAGTGTTTATATGTAGTAACAACAATAATCCTAAAATGCAAAAGTGTATAACACTTGTTCGCTTTTGGATCTTCCTCAACCGGTACTCCTAATGTCTTAAACACTCTTCAAATTGGGGAGAAGAGATAATCTACTTGTTGTAAGATATATTGAAGACCATAGCCTATTTATAAAGTGATGGCCGATTAGGATTCTCATTATTAAAGCTTATACCTAATTAATTAATTAATTAATTAATTAATTTCTAAATGAAATCTAGTCAGCCTTAAAACTTTATTTGATCACTTAATTGTTTAAGACACTTAATTTTATAAAATAACTAATATAACTAAATTATATATGCCCCATAATAATTATTGGAATATTAAAATAATATCAAAAATATTCCAACAGTCCACAATAACATGTTTTCTTCCTGTCCAACTTTACACCAAAATATATGTTGGCCTAAGTGTCAATCTCCCCTCTTGTGGGCCAGTAAAAAAATTCACAGACACCTCTTTCTTCATAGATACTATGGCTTGCCGAAATATATCAAGTATGATATCTCTAACAATGTCATGTCGGTATTTGAAGCATGAAAACTCCTTACAATAAAATGTGTTTCCCCAAATGTGTCCAAGCATGTCTTACGACAAATAGAGTAAAACCATCAATAGGAAACAAGATAATCATAAGACTATATCAAAGGATAGTACGATACCTTACCAATGATATGTGGTTGTCTAGTCCATCAATAAGAATAGGAAGGAGAAAATCCTGAGCATATGTTGCTTGCAATCAACCAAAAACAATTTTTTATCTTATGGCCATATCAAATTATACGTCCATGTCCTAAACACTTTTAATAAAAAGGGCCCTCTCTAAAACATATTGTGCTTTATGATGTTGTTGCTAGTAAAACTAATAACGTCAAAATCTAGAATCACAACTATATGACCATTCGAAGCTTTGTCGAAATCGAAGTCCATACCATATATCTTATTGTCTCTCAATATATGATCTTGTAAACCCAAGATTGAGCCCTGGAATCCACAAAAGCACATGGAGTAGCCTCTAATGTCGAGTATAAACTCAATACCCAACTCTAATGGATAAAGAAGCCACCGTCCATTGAAGGCCCCTAAAGAAAAAACATATACCAACCACGAAGTCTTCAGCTAAACTTCATAACTCTTTATCAAACCAAATAGGTATTTCATCCATATGATTAGGTTGACACATTCTCAAGTCAAAAAACAGTTTGTAATACCTATGAAAGATCAAAGTTGAAAAACCTTACTTTAAGGGTCTCTTAATTGTGGCAAAAGGTGCATTAACTTAACAATCCCTATTAGATCTCTTCATAGACAACCCCTCAATAAAACCTTCATCGCGACTAATAGTCCCTCTAAACAACTTCATATCTAACATCAGTCTCTCAATGTTTGAAACTAACAACCCCCATGAACTTTACTACCATCACATGAAAGACAAAAGATCGCAGTCTTACGAATATTCAATTCAAGACTTAATCCCGGACCCGTCTCTCGAATGATGTCAAGGGCTTTAGCCGCCTCCTCAGAATCTCTTATGATGAACCTGTCATCTAGATACCAGACATGAAGAAGAAACTTGCAATTGTCTCCAATATGATGAATAAGTGAGTGTAAAACAAGAGTAAAAAGAAGATGCCTTAACGGGTCACGTTGTTGTACTGTAGTTGTAACACCCCATATTTTCTAATTTTAATTTAATCGGAAATTAAATTATTATTTAGAATTATTTGGTATTTTGTTGAATTATTGGAGAATTATGGATTAAGGGCCATTGGGCTGGAATGGTGAGATTAGTAGTATCAGGGTGCTAAGTGAGTAAGCCCGTTACTAATTATTTTATGTTTTCATAAATTAAAGGAAATAAGGAAAATTGGGAAAAAGGAAAAAGGAATGTGAAAAGCAGAGCAGAGGAGATGAGAGATTGGAAAGCTGATACGTGAAAGAGGAACAAAAGAGGAAGAGGGCTAATCAAGATCTTTGGCTAAGGTAAGGGGGGACTCTTCCGGTTAATCTCTTTTATCGTATTATAGATAATAGGACTGGTTTAGATGCATTGTTTGTGTCAATTGGTTATATGCTAGATTGGGGTTTTGGGATGATTTTGAGGGGAATTGTATGATTTGATTAATTATATGATTATATGATTGTTATGGTGATTAGGTGATCCTCTTTGTGCGTTATATTTGTGTTATAACATGAAAGAGGAACAAAAGAGGAAGAGGAACAAAAGAGGAAGAGGGCTAATCAAGATCTTTGGCTAAGGTAAGGGGGGACTCTTCCGGTTAATCTCTTTTATCGTATTATAGATAATAGGACTGGTTTAGATGCATTGTTTGTGTCAATTGGTTATATGCTAGATTGGGGTTTTGGGATGATTTTGAGGGGAATTGTATGATTTGATGAATTATATGATTATATGATTGTTATGGTGATTAGGTGATCCTCTTTGTGCGTTATATTTGTGTTATAACATGTATTTGACTGAAATGGTGGTATTTGAGGTTCATGACATAACTTGGTTTGGTTTTTGGGGATTTTGGGGTAAATCCCGTAATGCTGTCAAATGCGGTGAAAGCTCTGACTTTTGCCAGTTCGCGCCGCGAAGGTAGGTCTGCGCCGCGAAGGCGTAGTGATTTTCTCGTTCCGCGCCGCGAACCTTTGTTTGCGCCGCGAAGGCGTGTTTTCTATTCGTTACGCGCTGCGGACTGTGTGTGGCGCCGCGTGCTGTAGCGATAATTGTTTTCTTGTAAAAAGTTAAAGATGTGTAACTTTCAAACCGTAAGTCCGTTTTAGACGCCGTTTTGGACGTTGTTCCTTAAATTGAATGCTCTACCATATGAAATAAATAAAACAACAATAACTTGATTTTATTTTGAAAAGTACCGTTTTCTCCAAATGTGGTTTATTCTTGTTTTGCATAGTTGATGAGATGCAATGACTGTTGTTTGCATAATTGAATATGTGCAATGATGTATGTTGTGATAATGTGGTTGCTCCTGCTTGTTATGCAAAGGGATGTTGTTCATGGTAAATATGATTATCATGTGTTTTGATGAATGGTGATGTAAATACTCTGTTTTGTTGGGTTGATTTGTGGTACTTAGTACACGTTTGTGAGAGGTGTCATTGTTGTTGCACTGAATGGCGGATGTTCTATCTCTTATGATGTCGTGGTGGTAATTGATGTTTGATATACATATATTGTTGAGGTAAAATATGTATTTTATTATGGTTGAGAAATAGCATAATTGTGTGTGGCTATTGATTATTGTGTTGGTTGATGATTATGACATTTGGATGGTTTATGTGGATGATGAGCATGTTATGGTTGATACATGCATTTCATAATCATTATGTGGCTGATCCTTGACGATGGTGGATCAGTGGTAGCTAATTCCCATTGTGTGGAATTAGTGAGTGGGTGTTGCCGTATCCTTGACGATGGTGGATCGGTGAGTTGGGTTATCCCAGATTTTGGTACCACATGCATATAGTTGCATTTGCATTAGGCTACTTGTGTTATTATAACATGAATGGAAGATTGTCCAATGTTATAATATGTGATGATTGTATAATGGTTATGATTTGTTTGGATGAATTATGGTGTTGTCTCTTGGTAATGTATTCTATTTGTTGTTGTGTGTTGATGAGTACTTCCTGACAATCTGAATATAATGAAATTGGATGAATAATGTGACTATGATGTGTTATTGTTTATAATTCGATAACATTTGTTAATTGTGAATGAGACTCACCCTTACTGTTGATATTTTCAGATTGAGGATAGCGGCTTTTGGCTCGGTGAGGATTAGCTCATGAGCCAGTTCGTTTAGTATAGCGTCGGTGTCATGCTCTGATATTGTAACACTGGGGAAACGATAGCTTAGAGTTTATGATGATACTCTATCGTGTTGTTATTGTATTAATTCTGTGGGATATTGCATAGATGATGTTATGCTTATCCGTATGGCGAATTTCCGCTGTGTTAACATGAGATGTTTATGTATTATGATGAATTGTTCCTTAGTGAAAGCATGACAATGAATTTATGATAAATTTGTTTTAATTGGAATTGTGGCACCCTTGTTTTCATGTTTTACTCTGAATTATTTTATTAATTTCCGTGGGGTTTAGAAGGGTGTTACAGTAGTGGCTGATATAATATGTCTATTCCCAAGGTACAATCTTGTTGTCTAATCATAAAGAAACTTAACCCACAAAGAAATAGATAGACATCTCACCCTCACCTCGTGTAGTAGATCTGATTGATCTATCAAGTTGAAAGCATTCGAGAAATCCATTGTAAGCATAGCCAACGAACCATCTTCATGTTGCTTATTTAACACCCATATGAAACTGTCCAAAATAACATCAACATCACCCGATACCCCAATCTCAAACTGGAAGTCATTGAGATATCGTGCTACATATCTTTATTAACCCCTTTTATAGCAACATTAATTGAATATCAACCGTCTCCAAATAAAATCAACAACAATTAATTATATGTCTCCATCAAGCTTTAATATTGATGCCAAAGGTGCAGTGACAACAAACTCGATCAAACTCAATGTCTTCTCCCCAAACATAACTTAACAACTATTTATGTTTAAATAGTTAAATAATTATATATAATAATTCTATAAAATTTATCTGTGCATGATGCACGAGTGTATGTCTAATTATTATTACTTTTAAATAATATTTATAATTATTTAAAATTATTCTTTTTCAATTACATGATAAATAAAATAAACATGTGTCGAGGTTAAACTTGAGACATTTCAATTGGATAGAGATGCCTAACCTAAAACCAAAAAAAATCTACTTTTTTAAATAAATAAAGTATTAAATATTTGTTTGATGCACATAAAAAAAAAATAGAGAGAGACTTTAATGTTATGTGTCAAAATAATTCTTCTATACTTTTTATCTATTCCATCTTATTACACCATCATCAAAACATTTTCTATTCTACTACACGAGTCTCCCCCACTCTTGAGACAGCGATAGTGCAACAACAAAACCCTCAATATAAACAAACAACTCTTCACAACAGAATAACAGAGAGAACATAGAGAAACAAAAACAAAGCACTCTCTCACTGTCACGGTGCCATTGCCATACACACCTCTTGCAAAAATGGATGCTTTTCAAGAGGCTAGATATGGACTTGGCTTACAGGTTGAGTTTGTTTGGAGGCAAATCAGAGAGCCATTGATCGTGCCAATACTGAGAGTTGCGGTGTTTCTGTGTCTTGGCATGTCATTGATGATGTTGGTTGAGAGAGTTTACATGGGTGTTGTGATTTGTTTTGTGAAGGTGTTTGGTAGAAAACCAGAGAAGCGTTATAAATGGGAGTCTTTTAAGGATGATGTTGAGTTGGGAAACTCTAACTATCCTATGGTTCTTGTTCAAGTTCCAATGTATAATGAAAGAGAGGTGAATTTTTTTTCAGTGCTGAATTTTTGAAATTTTGTTATGTTTAGTATGAAAGTTTTGAAAGCATAAGTTGTAATATGGTTGTAACTAAATGCAGGTTTATCAGTTATCAATTGGTGCTGCATGTGGATTATCTTGGCCTTCTGATAGAATCATCATACAAATTCTAGATGATTCAACTGACCCAACAATCAAGGTATCTATCTATGCTTTATATTTGGTTCAATATATGAATCAAATAGAACAACTTTATTTGATTCAATATATGAGTCAAACATATCAACTTTTGTCTATTAAATGTCTCTTATAAAAAAGATTAGAAGTATATGTTATTATGTTAAGGTTTCATTTTCAAGTATGATAAGGAAAAATTGATTTTCATAAAAGTAAAATTGATTTTGTTTTTAAAATAAAAATTAATTTACATTAAGGTTTAATTTTTTTTTGTTAAATGTGATTTTTACATTTTAAGTTATTGTTTAATTTATTTTTACTTAAGTATATAAAATTAACTTATTTTTACTCAATTGCAACATAAATTATTTTATATCAAGTTAATTTTAATTAAGATTAATTTTACAAATATTTATTGCAAACCAAACATTTGATGAGCTTTTAGTTCCTTAAGTTAATTTTAGATTCTACTTTGATTTTTAAGTTTTTAAATTCTTCTGTTGTCTTTAAGTTTTTTTTTTCATTTATACCCTTAAATTACAAAAGTTAATATTTTTAATTGATTTTTTTTGTATTATTCAAATATTCATTATTAAAGTCTTTAAGTTAATTTTTCATTTATACCCTTAAATTACAAAATTTAAAATCTTTTATTGATATTTTTTTGATGGTATCTTTTATTGATATTTTTGTCCAATTTTTTTTAAATAAGATTGTATTAAAGAAAAGAAATAAGAGAGAGGGAGATCAAACTAAAACACTCTCAATCAAGAAGAGAATCTTAAGAAAGACAGATCAAATATATTTTTTATAAAATATGTCATCAAGAATAGGAAATACATCAAAAATAGGGGATTATAACTATAATGAATCGAGTCAGAAAGAGTAAGGTCTAAGTTAACAAGGGAGTTTGCATAACTAAGAGAATCTTAAGAAAGACAGATCAAATATATTTTTTATAAAATATGTCATCAAGAATAGGAAATACATCAAAAATAGGGGATTAGAACTATAATGAATCGAGTCAGAAATAGTAAGGTCTAAGTTAACAAGGGAGTTTGCATAACTATTCCCTTCTATGAGAGACAACAAAAGACATATTTTTAGTAATATAAACACAATCAAGTCATTTATTACGAATATGCCAAGGCACCGCAAAAGAAAGATTGAAAGCAAGGACCATAGCCGCAAAATCTAATTCCCTTAAATTACAAAAGTTATAATTTTTTATTGATACATTTCTCAAACTCGAGTTATTCAAATTTTCACTATTAAAATATCTTTAAGTTTTTTTTATTTATTTATACCCTTAAATTATAAAAGTTAAAATTTTTTTATTAATATTTTTGTCCAAATCAAGTCATTTAAATATTTACTATTAAAATGGTGAATAATGTCCTGAAATATCAAATAATTTATCTTTAATTATATCTTATTCCCTCCATCTTAAGGTAGTAGTTCTCTTTACAACTTTATCTGTTTTAAATTATTTGTCTTTTTAAAATATCAATTAATTATTTATTAATTTACTTGTATTATTATATTGTAATTTATTTAAGTATTTATTAATCTTTCTTTTTGGTTCCACCATGATTATATTTCTTAAAAGATAAGAAAATGTCCAAATCATTTATATTTAAAAGCGAAAGAAGTACTTTACTAACTATAATTGAAGTTATTTTAATAATGACACACATTTTATCATTTAAAATTAGTCATCATTTTAAAAAAATTTGATATCTCTAACAAGAAAAACTATTGATTTCAATCAATGTTACTATTAATTGTAAATGATAGGATTAATAATATGTTTAAGTTAATATATTAATGGTGATTGTGAATACAGGAGTTGGTACAGTTGGAATGCCGTAGATGGGGAAGCAAAGGAGTAAACATAAAGTACGAAGTTAGAGACAACAGAAATGGTTACAAAGCTGGTGCACTCAAAGAAGGAATGAAACATAGCTATGTCAAACAATGTGACTATGTTGCTATCTTTGATGCTGATTTTCAACCACAACCTGATTATCTTTGGCGAACCATCCCTTTCCTTGTTAGTAATTCTGATATTGCTCTTGTTCAAGCTCGCTGGAAGTTTGGTAACTCACTTTTTCTTTCTTCTTTTTTCATCATTCACATTAACCACAACTAAGCAAGGTTCTTTTTTCATTTGTTTGTAGTGAATGCTGATGAATGTTTGATGACGAGGATGCAAGAGATGTCACTTGATTATCATTTTACTGTCGAACAAGAAGTGGGATCTTGCACTTACGCCTTCTTTGGCTTCAATGGTAACTAACTTTAATTCATATATTTATACAGGACATCTTTGAGCGCGTGCAATTGCAGGTTATCTCATAGGGCTCAAAATATACCATGGCTAAAAAGAACCTCGTGAAATTTTTGTCACGCTTAAACCGTGAAAAGATTAAGCCCTATTTATTATGCCATAGTTAAATAAACCTACGTAGGGCATCTGAAAACTTAAGACAACCTTGCATTTATAGTAAATTTTATAAATGATGTTCATGACACAGGGACTGCTGGTGTTTGGAGAATTTCGGCGTTGAATGAAGCTGGCGGGTGGAAAGATAGGACGACAGTGGAAGATATGGACCTAGCTGTACGGGCAAGTCTCAAAGGATGGAAGTTCTTATACCTCTCTAATTTACAGGTTCTTTTTCTTATTTCAATCTCAAAACTCAGATCTCTTTATAGGTAATGTTACACTCTTCTGGTTTCATAATATATGTTTTTCTTTATATATATATAGGTTAAAAACGAATTGCCGAGTACTTTAAAAGCGTATAGATACCAGCAGCATCGATGGTCATGTGGACCGGCCAATCTTTTCAGGAAAATGGTTATGGAGATTGTCACAAACAAGGTAATAAGGTTCATTCATCTCTTGAATACATTGATTATGTTGTTGAATTTAACATGACCAAAATTTATTCATGTGTTTCTTTAATCTGTTCATTGCAGAAAGTGTCTCTGTGGAAGAAGATATATGTTATTTACAGTTTTTTCTTCGTTCGGAAGATTGTGGCGCACATAAACACATTTGTATTCTATTGTATTGTGTTACCTGCAACTGTTATGGTGCCGGAAGTTGTTGTCCCTAAATGGGGTGCTGTTTATATCCCTTCCATCATCACTCTTCTAAATGCGGTCGGAACTCCAAGGTTATTTTTTCTCTACTTTCCCTTTCATTTAAATAACATTGTTTAATTTAACAACCACGTGTGCCTCCTAGATGAGGTCAGATGAGGCCTAAAGCCATTGCTTAATTCGCTTAGGCCTTGATCCGTCTCTGAAGCTCTTACGGTGAACTTGTTTTGCAATTAGAACTTTGTTGAAGTTACTAACCCGGCTTCTCATTTTTCAGGTCACTTCATTTACTCGTCTTTTGGATTCTCTTTGAGAATACCATGTCTCTACATCGAACAAAGGCAACACTTATCGGCCTACTAGAGGCTAGTAGAGTGAATGAATGGATTGTCACTGAAAAACTCGGAGATGCACACAAGGGTAAAGGTGGTGGTAAAGGACTCAAAAAATTCCGATTTAGGATCGGAGACAGGTATAACAAATGCGTAAAATATCACTCCATTCGATAATTTTCATTTTTAGTGATATTTAATTAGTACTTACCTATCCATATATTGTTGTGTTTGTGTTCAATTTTTAGGATTCACATGTTAGAACTTCTTGTTGGATTCTACCTCGTCTTCTGCGGCTGCTATGATCTTATGTATGGGAAAAATCACTTCTTCATATTCCTATACATCCAAGCAATTGCTTTCTTCGTTATGGCATTTGGATATCTTGGCACATTTGTTCCCAACTCATAGAAGAACTTGGCATTTGCAATACTTCATTCACCGATTTCGGGTTCTGTGACTTCAACTTATTTCTACATGATGTATAGTGTGACATAATATTCAAAATGCACAGAGTGGTCTGATACATTAGAAAAATTAAAGTTTGTTTATATAAAAAGAATGTATAAAGGGTTATTCTTTAAGGTTCTGCAGAGATACAAAGGGAAATTACATGAGTATAGAGAGATGTGCTAAGCATAAGTCTTAAATTGGTTGGAAGATTGTTTTTAAGCTTTCATAGTTTCTTTAATTTTTTTTTAATAATTATTATCATTCTTTTGGTTCTTTACATTGTATTTGTTTGAAGAAATAAACAATTTCAATTAATGGAATAGATTAAACAACTTCCAAGAATGTATTGCTGCTCATACGCGGTAAAAAAGGATGAAATTTTTTCATACAACAGCATGTGTGAAGAATATGATTGAATTGATTAGTGGTCAATTAGAATTGATTAGTATTAATATTGTATTAATAGTATTGATTACATTACGTTATTGTGTATATAGCATATGAGTATAAATATACATTCAGGGTGATTTCATTAGACACGGAACAGTATACAGAAAATACAATTTCAATATGGTATCTAAAGTTAATGGTTTCACGATACTTTCTATTTTTGCCCTAGTAACCTTGATGTTCAAAACACTGGCTACTGCGTGTCTATGTTC
The DNA here is from genome assembly GCF_029867415.1 of Vicia villosa. Lineage (NCBI taxonomy): Eukaryota > Viridiplantae > Streptophyta > Magnoliopsida > Fabales > Fabaceae > Vicia > Vicia villosa. The sequence goes on from NC_081180.1 coordinate 173,969,653, forward strand.
TGTGCCATCACATGCCCAATCACAGGTGTGTCGCCACGACTAGATTTGCAACTCTCTAGTTAATCTGTCGGCGGAAGCTCAACCCCAATGGACGCCCCACGCGGTGCCAATATCCAGGCGCGTCAGCTTCACGCGCACTACGTCGGATCTAATTTTTTACGCGTTTTTGCACCTGTTTTGCCGTTTGTCACGATCGTCACTGTCCTCCCCGCCACTGAGTGGCCTTGTTTGCACGTTTTTCAACCACCAACTCTCATGGGAGATCACTCTGCTACCGATTATGTCGCTTTTACCAAAGTTCTGCTCATCCCGTATGAGAAACTAAACGGGACAACCAACTACAACTTATGGGCTAGTGTTGTCAAGTTATTCTTTTATGTCTACGGATTTGAGGTTTCATGGTCAAGGACGTGAAGATCACTTGACCAAAAACTCGAAGGATATTTCCACAGTCCATCGCACTAGATAGAAGCTAACATAAGTCTCTCAATGCACCGTGTTATGGTTTTCTATATCACCTAATCTTCAAGTGCATTATCAAGTCTTTACCACTTATCATGAGGTTTGGAAAAAGACAAAGAAAGTCTTCTACAACGATTTTCATTGTCACTACTGTGTCATCCTTAATCTCAACTCTTTTAAACTAGAGAATATGGATATGCAAGCTTATCTTAGTAAGCCTGATATGTTGAAGGCTAACTTTTCAATCCTAATTCCTTTTAAAAAAAATGCAATAACTCATGAAGAACAACACAACAAGATTTTCATGATCAGGAAATTTAAAGGAATGCCCCTCTTTGGTGAAGAGCTTTCATTTTTGGTCTTTGAACGTCCCTCTTTGAGAATCAAACTCACCATATCGAGTGGGTCATCGCCTCTGATTTGGGATACTTCTGAATTTGAAGGTACATGGCTAGAGGAAAATAAATCATCTTGCCCCTTGATAGGTACTGAGTCTCTGAATTGGAAGGTATGTAGCCAGAGGAAAATAAATCCTCTTGCCCCTTGATAGGAATTCAGTCCTTGATAAGAGCACCTAAAATTGTGCGCCCTAAATTCCTAAGATCTTTGAAAGGGTTAGTTAACATGTGATGTTATGATGTTATGATGTCATGATGTTATGCGAATGCAGTGCATCAGACAAAGCGTAAGATAGTAAGGACAAACAAGTCCTACAACAAAACCTGCAAGGAAATCAAAGGGTTAGCAACACACACAAGCAAGTCACACCAATGTCCTTAGGTTTAAAGGCTTGCATGGAGTTTGACTAGGTAACTACCCTTCCCCAAAGGTACTTCTATGGATAAAGAGATTTCAGCACCAGGGTTCTACCAGTTACTCAGAATTGTCAGCCCCTCTAAAGCACCCTCGAACATGGTACATGCATACCACGCAATGATACTTTAAGAAGAACCCTATCTGAGTTGTAGTATCGGGTCGCGACCATAACTTGACATGCATCAAGAATAGCCCTCCCACTACGTTCCTAAAAGTCAAGATGGGTTAAAGGTGACTAAAGGTCCTTGAGCTCCGACGCACCCAAAGGTACATACGTAAACCTCTCTCATGCAAAAGAGGTACATAATAACCAGTGGAGGCCTAACTCAACTGTGAACTCTCATATTGACCAATCCCAAGCATGCACAAGGGAGGTCTCCATGACTATGCCGCTCCTATCTCAAGTTTACTTGAATCCGGGTATAGGATTCGTCCTTCATTTAATTCCCAAGCAACCTTTAAAATAAAGCAAGCAAAACAAACAATTGAAAACATTTAAGTGATCCTAAACTTTAAGGTAACCCCTCTTTTTATTCGAAATCCCCAGCAGAGTCGCCAGTTCTGTAATACGGTGGGAGAACTGACATTTTGAAATATGCGGATAGCAAGAGTCGCCGCCGACTTTTATTTTATCCAATATATAGAAAGGCTAAAAGAACGGAAAAATACCTTTAAAAGAGATTGAGTTCGGGGGGTAGGTTATACAAAGGGAAGGTGTAAGCACCCTTTGCATCCATGGTTATCCATGGGCTCTTAATTGCGTAGCTCACTTGTTTGTTTGACTTGTTTGAAAGAGTGTCGTGTGTGAATTGAAAAGATTTGAATAAGGACTTTAGCTTGTAAATAAGCGTAGCCTTTTGGAAATTGTTTTGAAAAGGAGGTGTGAAAAAGATAGTTTTGAATTTGAAAAGAACAAGCATTTAAGAGTACCTACCCTAAGTTTAGAAAAAATATTCTTTTAGCTTTTCAGGGTGAAAGGGCTATCCATACCATAAGAGGGTAGGAAGTCCTTTCATTGGATATTGAAGGGTCATCGAGATATCGTTCGCCATAAAATTCTCCCTACCATGTAGAGGTAGGCAGTCTTTAGGGAAGGATAGAATAGTCATTAATCTTTTTAGGCATCATGCGAGGATACCTTAGCAATTGGGACAATCATCATGTTTTACCAAGGCAACTTCGAGGGACTAGATCTCCTTGTTAGAACAAGATTTGTTCTGATCAATATTCTTAGTTTTGATGATAACAAGCATATGAATTTTGTATGAGATAATGTGGTACTCTAATACTATGCAATTTCCATTTCAGGAATTATATAAAGAGTATGCACAAAATCAGCGCAAGAAGCACTGACTTAGAAGGTTCAGCATGCAACATCAGAACATGGTCTGGAAAGACATCAGAAGATGGTCAAGCAGAATCAGAACATGGGTCTATGGAAGCATCAGAAGAACTTGAGATCAGAAGCAGAAGCACTGAAGTTCTCATGGTATCACGCTCAGAAGCACTTCAAGGTCAGAAGACAAGAAGATGCTCTGCACCAAGCTGTTTGACTCTGATGATATTCAAACGTTGTTTACACAAACATCAGATCAGAAGCAAGTACTAGCTGGCAGGCTACGCTGACTGACAAAAGGAACGTTAGAAGCTATTAAAGGTAACGTCAGTAGACACAGCGAAAACAAGGCTCGAGGTAGTTGACAAAAGAGTGAAACATTAAATGCAATGCTGTACGGATTACGCAAAGCATTAAATGCTCCCAACGCTCATCTTCTCAAGTGCCTATAAATATGAAGTTCTGATGAGAAGCAAGGTTACAACTCACGAATCACAACTTACGAACTACAACACTTGCGCATTATACAGAAACGCTGTCAAATTCAAAAGCTCTCAAACTTCATCATCAAACTCACTACATTGTTGTTGTAATATCTTAGTGAGATTTAAGCTTAAACTTAAGAGAAAATCACAGTTGTGATAATAGCTTTATAAGAAGCATTGTAACTCTTAGAATTTGTTTACATTAAGTTGTAAGAACTAGAGTGATCAGGTTGTTGATCAGTATACTCTAGAAAGTCTTAGAAGGTATCTAAGCAGATTGTTCCTAGAGTGATCAAGTTGTGATCAGGATACTCTAGAAGACTTAGCAGTTGGCTAAGTGGAAAACCATTGTAATCTCGTGTGATTAGTGGATTAAATCCTCAGGTGAGGTAAATCACTCCAAGGGGGTGGACTGGAGTAGTTTAGTTAACAACGAACCAGGATAAAAATCATTGTGCAAATTATTTTTATCTTACAAGTTTTAAAGCTACACTTATTCAAACCCCCCCCCCCCTTTCTAAGTGTTTTTCTATCCTTCAATTGGCATCAGAGCGCCGGTTCTAAGGTGCAAGCACTTAACCGTGTTTAGAAAAGATTCAGGAAGAGAAAAACACTAAGTCAAGATGGTTGAGACTCCACCACCTTCATCTACATCTACATCTGGCTCAGCTGAGAAATATAATGGAAATGGTAACAATGGTTATACTAGACCTCCAGTATTTGATGGTGAAAACTTTGAATACTGAAAAGATAAACTTGAAAGTTACTTCCTTGGTCTAGATGGTGACTTATGGGATCTTCTGATGGATGGTTACAAACATCCAGTGAACGCTACTGGCGTAAGGCTTACAAGACAAGAAATGAATGATGATCAAAAGAAGCTTTTCAAAAATCATCATAAATGTAGGACTGTTTTGCTGAATGCTATCTCTCATGCTGAGTATGAGAAGATATCTAACAGGGAAACTGCCTATGATATATATGAGTCATTGAAAATGACCCATGAAGGAAATGCTCAAGTCAAGGTGACCAAAGCTCTTGCTCTAATCCAGAAATATGAAGCCTTCAAGATGGAGGACGATGAAGATATTGAGAAGATGTTCTCATGATTTCAAACGCTATTGCATTAAAATCTAATATTAAAAAATGCACTAACGCTTTTCAGGCTGAAGAAGTAGATTCTGAAGAATCAGAATCAGAAGAAGAAGATGAATTGTCCATGATCTCCAGAAGGGTAAACCAACTCTGGAAGAGCAAGCAAAGGAAGTTCAAAAGCTTCAGAAGTTCAAAGAAGTTTGAACGAGGAGAATCTTCTGGTGGCAGAAGATCTGACAAGAAGAAGGTCATCTGCTATGAATGCAATGAGCCTGGATACTTCAAGAATGAATGTCCAAAACTTCAGAAGGAGAATCCCAAGAAGAAGTTTCATAAGAAGAAAGGTCTTATGGCAACATGGGATGATTCCGAATCAGAATCAGAATCAGACTCTGAAGGAGAGAAAGCCAACCTTGCACTGATGGCCACAGTAGATAATGGATCAGAATCTACATCAGAATCAGATTCTGAAGAGGTATTTTCTGAACTATCTAGAGAAGAGTTAGTTTCCAGTTTAACAGAATTTCTGGAACTCAAGGCTCATCTTAGTATCAAATACAAAAAGCACAAAAAGCAATTTGAATTTGAAACTAAGAAGCTGGAAGTGGAAAATTCTGAACTGAAGGAAAAAGTTTTAAAATTATCCAAAGATATTGGATCTCCTTCTGAATCAGAAAAATCCGTTCCTAGCCTCAATCATATTCTGAAAGAATATGACTCGAGCTTCAGAAAGTTCCTATCTAGAAGTATTGGCAGAAGTCATCTTGCTTCTATGATATATGGTGTTTCTGGAAACAAAAGGTTTGGTTTTGGCTATGAGGGTGATAGCTCACATAAATTTGAACCTGTTGATGATTTGAAAATCACATACAAGCCATTGTATGATCAGTTCAAATATGGCCACTCACATGATATCAAGCTCACCTCATATGCACAGAGTTTTAACACTACACACACCAAGAAGCATGTGACACAACCTAAAAGATATCATGCTGCCAAACCCAAAGAATATCATGTTGTTCCTCCTGTTACTTATCATGCTAAACCCAAGTTCAATCAGAACTTGAGGAAAACTAACAAGAAAGGACCCAAGAAATTGTGGGTACCTAAGGAGAAGATAATTTCTGTTGCAGATATCCTTAGCAGCAAAGAAGACAAAGCACAAAATGCCATGGTACTTGGACTCTAGGTGCTCGCAACACATGACGGGAAGAAGGTCTATGTTCCAAGACCCGGTGCTTAAGTCTGGTGGAGAAGTCAAGTTTGGAGGAGATCAGAAGGGCAAAATTATTGGCTCTGGAACCATAAGTATTGGTAACTCTCCTTCCATAACTAATGTACTTCTTGTAGAAGGATTAGCGCATAACGTATTGTCCATAAGTCAATTAAGTGAGAATGGTTATGACATAATCTTCAACCAAAAGTCTTGCAAGGCTGTAAGTCAGAAGGGTGGCTCAATCCTATTTACAGGCAAGAGAAAGAATAACATTTATAAGATTGATCTTTCTGATCTTGAGAAGCAGAAGGTGACTTATCTTATGTCTGTTTCTGAAGAGCAATGGGTCTGGCACAGAAGATTAGGACATGCTAGTTTGAGAAAGATTTCTCAGATTAACAAACTAAATCTGGTCAGAGGACTCCCAAATCTGAAATACAAATCAGATGCTCTTTGTGAAGCATGTCAGAAGGGCAAGTTCTCCGGACCTGCATTCAAATCTAAGAATGTTGTCTCTTCCTCAAGGCCGTTAGAACTTCTGCACATTGATCTGTTTGGACTAGTCAAAACAGCATCTGTCAGAGGGAAGAAATATGGATTAGTCATCGTAGATGATTATAGCCGCTGGACATGGGTAAAGTTTTTAAGACACAAGGATGAGTCCCATTCAGTGTTCTTTGAATTCTGCACTCAGATCCAATCTGAGAAGGAGTGCAAAATCATAAAGGTCAGAAGTGATCATGGTGGTGAATTTGAGAACAGATTCTTTGAGGAGTTCTTCAAAGAAAATGGTATTGCCCATGATTTCTCTTGCCCTAGAACTCCACAGCAAAATGGAGTTGTAGAGCGAAAGAATAGGACTCTACAAGAAATGGCCAGAACCATGATCAATGAGACCAATATGGCTAAGCACTTCTGGGCAGAAGCAATAAACACTACGTATTATATTCAGAATATAATCTCTATAAGACCTATTCTAAATAAGACTCCTTATGAATTGTGGAAGAACAGAAAGCCCAACATTTCATATTTTCATCCTTTTGGATGTGTGTGTTTTATTCTGAATACTAAAGATCATCTTGGTAAGTTTGATTCTAAGGCACAAAAATGTTTCCTTCTTGGATATTCTGAACGCTCTAAAGGCTACAGAGTATACAATACTGAAACATTGGTTGTAGAAGAATCAATCAATATCAGATTTGATGATAAGCTTGGTCTTGAAAAGCCAAAGCAGTTTGAGAATTTTGCAGATATAGATATTGACATATCAGAAGCTGTAGAACCAAGAAGCAAAGCTCCAGAAGCTAAAAGTCTCAGAAGCAAAGAATCAGAAGATCAAGTTGCTGCATCTTTAGGAAATCTCAGAATTTCTGAAGAGCCAACTGTCAGAAGATCTTCTAGACTCACCTCAGCTCACTCAGAAGATGTGATCCTTGGAAAGAAAGATGATCCTATCAGAACTAGATCATTTCTAAAGAATAACAATCAGAAGCAGTGATCAGAATCAGAAGGTGAAAAGTTCTATTCAGTGGAACACAGCTGTCATCAAGAGTATTCTGATGGTGAACACGTGTATGTATGTTGCACCCCAAAATTTGCCCTCTTTCTTCGTACTATAAGTTATCAACGACGTTTATTTCGTCACTTAGAAGTCAAGAAAAAATAATAAAAGAAATTCATTGAAGGCGCAAGTTGATTGGAATTTGCTCATTGAGAATTGAAGTGGACTTAAGTTCAAAGATAATCAGAGTGAACGAAGATTCTTAAGTAGTTGCGTGGAATTGTGTTGGATGCGAGTTACAAGATGAAAGTTCATTATATCATGCGTCATAGCTCAAAGTTGTAGTTTGTGGTTCTCTTTTGATGTCAATAATATCAAATATACGTTTTATCCATCATTCAAGAATGATCAAATTCATATTCATGTATATAGATTGTTCTGAAATTAAGGTTATCAATTCAAGTTCATTCAATATTTGAGAATCCATTCAAAAATACAAAACTCCAAGTACAAAGTCCATACAATATCCATATACTCATTTCAAATCCCTTTATTATTGATCATATTCCAAGTTTATCAAGTCTAAGTCTATCCATTATATGACATTCCATGAAAATTTCACAGAGAATTCTACATCCAAAACTATTACTTAAATCAATTCCAGATCTTCAAACATTTGGCGGTATCTTGTTAACTAATCGGTGTCTTGATGACCTTTAGTGCCGACCCGTAGCTTGTATGAGTTCAACATAATCCAAAACCGGAAGCTCTGCAAAAACACCAACAAAACCGAAAAGAGCCCATTGATAAGAAAAAAACCAGAACAGAATCGAAACAATCGACAAAAGAGAAGAAAGAAACCTGTAACAGAAAATCGTAACTGAATTCTCCGATTCATCTTCATCATCTTCTTCAAGCTCCAACCGAATCTTAATCTTCCTCTCTCCATCTTCTTCATTCATCGAAAACTCTTCATCCATCAATACGCATCACCTCCGCCATCATCGACAAACGCTCTGCGCGCCGATTTCTATATTCACGATTCACGGTAACAATCTTCAAACCTTCATCACATCTTCAACCTCTTAACCTTCTTCAATCTTGAACCTCTCAATAATCATCTTCAATACGCACCAATACCTTTCGCCGTACCTGCATCAAACAACAACAGCTTGCAATACAGAGAACAATTCAACAACCTCATCGTCCTTCCCTTCCGTTCACGCTTCACATCATCGATAATCACCGAACAATTATCTCCATCGCTGCAAACAACAACAACGAAGCAAATCATCATTGGGCCTTCATTCGTATCACAACGCAATTTCAACCGTGTGCTTTCGTCTGCCACAACACACCTCAGAAAGGTAAAAGAAGAAGAAATCGGAGAAGACGAGGAAAAGGAACAAGCTGAAGATTCATGGATGCATAATAGTACCTTCAGATTCGGATTTCATCAAGTTTTCTCGCCAACGTCATGCTTGGATTCGCGCCGGATGAACTCCGGTTGATGAGCGAAGGAGGGGGTCAGAGGGAAGGCAATCGCGAGTTCATCGGAGGAAGGCCTGAGAGGACGGAAGAGAGATTGAGCCGTGAGTCATCGTCACCGGAGATGGTGAGTGTGTCTCCGTCGCGCCGTTTACCATTGGAGAAGGAGACTTGAGGTTTGTAGTGTCACTGATAAACCTAGTTTATTTTAAGCCATTTTGATTAATTAGAATAATTGTTTAATGGAATTAATGTGAATCATTAGTACTGATTATTGAGTCTGATTAATCAAAATGATATAAAATTCTAATGGATTGAATCAAATAATCCTTGGGCCTTCTTACACAAATGCTGACCGCACCCTTCCCTGAGCCCATTGCCACTGTTTTTGGCTGAAAATCTGAACAAAAAATCTGTCGGGCTTAACCCCTTGGGCCCTTGCACCAGTTTGCTGTATACACCACTTTTACACAATGAACCCCCCTGTGTGCATAATTTTCTACTTTAGATTTGTTTTTTTTTACTAGTTTGTTTCAAGTATTTTTTTAGTGTAATAAATATAAAACCATTGACATTTTTGTTAGATGTTGACATAATAAGAGAATATAAAATCATTGAGTTTTGTTAATTTTGGTTGATAAGAAAAGATAATAAAAACATGTACTATTTTCCGTGTTAGATTTAATATTTTGTACATAGTTTTGTTCTATTGTTTTAAATAAAAATGCCATGAAAAATAATATTCTTGTTAGATTTTGTTCTTAGAATTTAATTAGAATTTTACCTCTATTTTGTTTCATAATCTGATTAAGCGACTTTGTTCGCATTTCCTTGTTATTTCTAATAAGTGTGCTAGCTTGTGCAAGGTACTTTGAGAGAGTTCGATTGCGAATCAATTGCGTTGTGTTCCACTTTATTTGTGGGACACAAACTTATTCCTGATCTCTCATCCATTGAGATGTATATTCTCGTATTGTCTGGATTGTGTTTCTCGCAGGTAGCTTGTGTGGTTGTGTCTGATACGCACCACATAGTGGTTGTGATTTATTTTCACACTGCATCGCTTTGACGCTTATGCTGGACTCCTGGTTCTGCTGGATGTTAGATTACGTGAAGTTTCTTAGTTCTGCTTGCGTTGCTAGCTCACTGCGGATTTGCTATCCGCTCGGTATCCCCTTTGTCCCTTTTACTCTTTTGCGCACCATATCTTGCCATGAGAAGTAGGGTAGGCATGCAGCATCATATTTGCCATGAGAAGTAGGACCTAGGCATTCATCTGGCCAAGCCCTCGAAAGAGGCTCTGTTTTTGCTTGTTTATTATTCCTCGCTTCTTTTTTACTTTCCGCCTGTCTCGGGTGGCTTTCCCCGTTGACAATTGCTTCGGGTGGCTTTCCCCGTTAGCTAACAGTCTGTGGTGTCCTTGTCTCGGGTGGCTTTCCCCGTTGACAGTAGCTTCGGGTGGCTTTCCCCGTTAGCTAACAGTCTGTGGCGTGTTTATCTCGGGTGGCTTTCCCTGTTGATAGTAGTTTCGGGTGGCTTTCCCCGTTAGCTAAGAGTCTATAGTGTATCTATCTCGGGTGGCTTTCCCCGTTGATAGCAGCTTCGGGTGGCTTTCCCCGCTAGCTAAAGCACTTCCCCTGTCCCCAGGTCACTACTTCGGTAGTTTGCTTGCTTTACGAGTTGAGCTCGTTTGTGTGTTGCATTTGCATTGTTTACTACTTCGGTAGTTTATTTGTTTCTCGAGCGGAGCTCGATTGTATGCCTTATGTTTGTGATGCTTGTTCACTATCTCCTTATCTGCTATGCCTGTTAGTATGATATCTTTGTGATGCTTGTTCACTATCTCCTTATCTGCTATGCCTGTTAGTATGATATCCTTGTGATGCTTGTTCACACACTTGCACATGTATGCCTGTTACATGTTATTTGCGATGCCTGTTCGCGTTATCACTTGTGATGCCTGATCACACACTCACATTCGTGTATGCCTGTTACATGTCTGTTTTTGTTTGCGATGCCTGTTCGCATGTTTTTTATCTGTGATGCCTGTTCACATTCCATGTTTGCTAGGATCTTTGTGACGCTCCTCGTTTGCATGCTCCCTTAGGGTGCTCGGTTCCGTTTCTCTAGGAGACGCGAATCGAGATAGAAACAGAAACTTTTGAGCCGAACTACGGCGCTCTGATTTCTCCATTGCACATTGGAGGTACGTAGGCACAGGGTACGAACACCCTAGCGAGCGATCTTTTCTCTTTTCCTTTATTTTGTTCGGCCTTTTCTTATCTTATTTTCCTATTATTTGCATGTTTCCTCTTATTTGTACATCTTCCATTGCATGTTTCCTTTGCACATAGTATGATACACACACACACACACACCCTTAGATTAGAAACTAGCAAGAATGGATCCTGTGGAGTACCACAGACGTGAGGGGTGCTAATACCTTCCCCTCACGTAACAGACACCCTTACCCTTTCTCTGAGACCATTGCTTGTTATTTGGTTTTCTTCGATATTTTCCATTCCTTATTGAAGGATAAATAGATGTTCGATGGCGACTTCATTGTATTTGTTTCGATGAGTTTTCCAGTTGCTTCAGCTGGCGACTTCACTGGGGATTATCCGAGTGTCGTTCCTAGTTCTTGCTTGATTTCCTTTCGGTGGTTGTTTGTGTGTTTACTGCTAGCATCATTGTATATACTGCTTGCATGCATTTGCATTTATGTGTTTACCGCTTTCTTTTCTGTGGTTGTTTGTGTGTTTATTGCTAGCATCCTTGTATATACTGCTTGCATGCATTTGCATCTATGTGTTTACCGCTTTCCATATTCTGGATATACTGCTGTGCTGGCTGGTTGTTTTTCTTGGCGGGCGGGATGTTACTGTGAGGTAAAAGGTCCATTACCCAGATCAAGTATACACTTAGATTAGCGTGGATAGTTATGTTGGCTCTCGTGGCGCCTGGCACGTAGAGTTGGCATAACATACCACAACCAGGAGAGAACTCGGTGAGGCGATCTCTGTCCGGCATGCTTATTGCCGTAGGCAGGCGCTCTCATTGTTTGTTCGAAATTCCTGGCGACCATTAGGGACATCCTGTGTGTGTTTAGGATTCCTACCTGTGAGATTTGGGATGGGACAGGAAACCTTGGCTCCTACATACCATTTGCTTCTCTAGATTTGGGGTCGGACCTTTATTTGGTCTGTTCTCATCGTGCCCGATATTTTGGTATTCTGAAACAACGGCAGAGCTTTGATCCTGTTACTTTTGGTTCTATTCAGACGTGGTACAACATGAGTGGTTCTATTGGAAGTTAGTTGGTTCTTGTTGATCTGAAACTATGCCGAACCTTTGAACCTATGTCGTGTGATTTTACGGCAGTGCAACTGTATCCAGTATTGTGGTTCCCACCACCTTGCATCATTGCATATTTACTTTTTGAAAAAATGATGTACAAAAGAATAACTAGCATACATGTTCCTTCTGTTTCCAAGGAATCATATCTTTAAGCCTCGTTCCGAGCTCTTTCATCTCTTATTTGCTAAAAAAAAAACAAAAACACGAGGATTCCTTGGAAATTGAATGAACATGGAATTGCATTCATATCATGCATCTCATACATTTCATGCATAACAGGTGTTCATGATTGAGGATCTCTTATTCAGACTTGGTACTCTCACTAGACTCACAGACTCGACTTGTTCTTATTGCTTATTCAGAGATTAGTCATGGAACAACTTTGTGGGGATTTGACCAAGAGGAAAGCTCAGTTTGGAGTTCTTTTTGAAGACTTGTCTTATGCTCATTTGCTTCCATGCTTACTTTATTTGCAACTGGTTAAGCTCCGTACTGTGTGGATGTCTACAGATTCTCCGCTTAATGACGATGATACTAGGTGTGAGTTCTATTCTGGGGCGCTGGTTGTGATGTTAGTACCTGCAAGTCTTTGAAGCTGTTTGGGGCTCCCGCACGAGGGATAAGCAAGACATTGTCTATCTTGAGCATTGCACCATTTGCATTGCTCGAATCCCTAAAGCACTTACAAATTCCGTTTGACTTTTCCAGAATCTTCTGCCCGACAGTAATCAAGAGTGATTCGCAAGAGACACCTCTCATTCTCAAGGATCTGTTTCATATCCCGAGTCACCTCTTCACGGAGTTCCCTTTTCAGTAGCCTTTGCTTGTCAGCAGAGAGAAAGAACATGAGAAACAAATTGATGTGAGCCCAGTGCCATTATGTTCGGTTGTGTCCATGCTTGTTGAAATTTGAGTTGGTTAAGATTCGTGCTTTGGGTGTTTCTCACCATAGATAGCTCTCATATTTTGATGACAAGACTCGGTGTTTTCCATGCTGGGGGGACCTGATCATAATGTCAAGCTTTACAAGGTGTTGAAGTACAAAGAGTCCAAGACTTGCTCGATGCAGAGGTGTTTGAGTTCATTCATAATGGTTTCTACTGGTCAATCCCATTTCATCTGTTGCAAGTAGAACGTTTGTTCTCCCTCGAGGAAGTAACTCATGAGAATCACTTGCAATCTGTACTGCCAGAGGCTTCCTTCCCAACAATCATTGTGTGTTCCAAGTAATGACTTTGATAGCCAAGCGTTAGAGGTTATTGTTGTTCGCTGATAGTAACACAAGTTTCCTCCATTCATGATGGTGTTTTCTGTTTCAGCTGCTATATTTAGGGCTCCCGACCGAGGGATAAGCAAGACTCCGTGTTCTTGAGTTTGCATTATTGGCAACTCAAATCCCTAAAGCATTCACAAACTCTAGTCGCTATATCTGGGGCTCCCGACCGAGGGATAAGCAAGGCGCCTTGTATCTTGAGTTTGTGTACCACTGACACATCTCAAATCCCTAAAGCTGAGCACTTAAAGCTTTCATATGGCCTCGCCAAAATCTTCTTCCAGGAAGTGATCTAAAGTGTTCTGACGTAACGCTTGATGTTTTCCGCTATGGGGGCATTTGGTTATCTGATTGAAGGCTGTCAGCTATTCAGAGACAAAGTACCAGACCTGATTGACTCAAAGGCTATCACATTCGCACCTGAAGGCCAGAATTAAATTCTCATCCGACTCAGCGGATCTTCCGAAGCAATAAGTCCATACGGAGAGAATCTCCTCAACTTTGACAACTCCTGAATCATCATGCATGTTCATGTTTAAGCTTTCTTGTTTTGTTCAATACTGTTGCATGCAAAACTTGTTTATTTTTGAACTATAATCATAATGCGCTGAATATGTTTGTCTTGAAAAAATCCATTCGCTTTTGCTCTTATATGTTTTTCTATGCTTTTTGTGATATCCAACTCTTGTTAATAAAGCATGATAACTCTGTAGGGAGAATGATGAACATAATACCAAAAACCTCAAATGGTATGCTTTTGAGTAGAACCCTGTTGATGATGTACAGGCATTGTTTCAAATTCCCAAACACTGGAGATATAAGGGAGTGAAACCTTCGTTAACCCCTCTGAGCCTTCGAAGTAGGAGTTTCTTTTCTATTAAAAAAACCCTTATTTTTAACCCAGGGGCGGGTAGTATTCAGTTAGCCTGATCGAGCATTCAAAATTCATCAAGAGCACGCGTCTAAAGATACAACAATGGCTATCTTTCAAAAGGTTGAGGAAATTCAAATCCACAATAGTTATCCCTCATCTCAGGAGGTCGAGACATCAAATTTATCCCTCACAGCAGGAGGTCGAGACTAACATCAAAGCCGCAATGGTTTATCCCTCACATCAGGAGGTCAAAGGATGATAATACCACAATGGTAATTCCTCATCAATCAAAGACTCAGGCAGTCACAATCACTTCCAACAAATCAGAGATTCAGGATCACACGACTTATTCAAAGAAAAGAATAAATCAAAAAAGAAAAGAAAAAAAAAGAAAGCCCGCTAAGTCAACAACTTGAAAATATGTGACTTAGGCAAAAGTTAGGGCATCCCGCTGGACATCCAAATCAAAATTCAAAAGAATTTGTCCAGGCAAAAGTTAGGGAAACGAAAAAAAAAGCAAAGAAAAAGCGAAAAACAAGGATTACAAAATAAAGATCCTCAACAAAGAACAAAGTCGTGTGATCAGACACCAGAAAAGAAAGGTAAAGTGACTGCCATGTCCGAAGACCTCATTGATTCCTCAATCATCCCAAACTCCTCTTAAAAGATGGGTTCTCGTGTCAAGTTAATTGAACTTAGGACTGGAGAACATCACGAAGGGGGTGGGCACCAAATCATTTGAGCCTAAAAATCTTTTTTTTAAAAACCGTGAACCTGGCCACGTTACAACCCTTAAAAGTCCTAATTGAAGCAGGGTTAATTCGAAAGCGGACTATACAAGAGAATACGGTAAGCTGACTCCTAGGAGATCCGCTAAATGCTTGGGTTAGTATCACACCATCTTTCTTTCATAAAAAATCGATGTTACGACATCCTTTCAAAAGGTTTCTTTAAACTTCAAGACAAACATACTCCTTGCATTAGAATTATATTTTTCATAATAAACATTCTTTGCATATGAACAAGTGTTTAACATCAAGAAGGTTTCCATCATGAACTTCAGATGAAAAGTGTATTCCTCCCGAAGGACAGGTTGTCTTCCAAACTCCGTTGAGTTGAAGCAAGAATATCTCAAAGTCTGATCACCTTCAGGAGCACAAAAGCATTTGAATACTCTATCGAGTAAGTTTTCAATCAATCTGAGGCAATCAGGTCAAGATTCAAGGAATCTCTCAAAGTGTTGAACAATCAGGGGCATTCACTCAAGGGCAGTTGAAGCTACCTCCAACGTTGGTCAATCAAGGCATGGTGCCAAAGTTCATGATACTGGGGCAAGTTGGCTATGATAGCACGAATATCAAGAAGTCCGTACAAGACGAATCTCCTCCAAAGTCCTTACAGGCTGGGGCAAAGCAATATGCATTGGCATTCTTTCCTCATCAGGAGGTGTTCAGTTTAAAGTTCAGGTGTGAGCTAAGCAACATATGAACTTGAGAACCGTCAGAGCGTCATCCTCAGCAGTGAGAAGCTAAAAGTCCAATACTTACTGGCATTTTTACAATCAATATGAATATGCAAAACATTATGAAAGCCAATTTTTGTTTGGTTCCTTTGAAGTCAACACTTGCTGGACCCATTAAGCCCACTTCCTGGTGGCATTCCCTTGAAGAACCAATGCGTGTTTGATGCTCCGGCCGATACTTGTTCGGTGTTCTAATCACTGCTTGCCTGTCAACTCATAGAATCCATTGCCTTTATGGAAAGTTTCAAAGCCAAGATGTATGACAATCTGTTTGCTCTTGCATTTGCCCATTGTGGATGAGCATCACTATCCTCTGTTATGTGAGGAAACCTCGTGAAGATGTTATGTTATATCTTGGGGCATTTTCATATATCTCGCAGGTATATCCTTTTGAGCGTATCATATCAGTGCGTTGGCGGATCTAGCCAAGTGAGAGATCCTCATTCCCCAGCTGAGTGCATCTAGATGAGGTTTTCTTTGTTCCAAGATTCTCATCTCCTCAGCAAAGCACATTTCAATGCAATCTCCGTGCTTCAGAAGCCTTGTTCCTCAATGGAATATCTTTTCCCCAGTTGAATCATGATTGAACGGTATCTGATTCCCCAGCAAGCTCTAAATGAGGTTCCATGCCCAAGTTCCTCATTTTCCCCAGTAGAGCTTTTCTCTCCCCAACAGATTGACCTGTTGTCCCCAAGAGAGTCATCTTATTCCCCAGTGGAGTTGTCTTAACAAAGGTTCTTATGCTAAGTTCCTTATCCCCAGTGGATCTCTCATCTCCCCAGTGGATCGCTATGTAGAAGTATTCATCTTCTCCACTGATTCTTTCCTCAGCAGAGATTCACATGCATCCTCAGCATAATCTGTTCTCATCAAGGATTTCCCCAGCGAAATGCGTTCTACACAAGCAAGTTGGTCACTCCCCATCAGAGTTGTCTCCATAACTTGTCTTTATCTTCACATCCCCAGGGTGTCGAGAATTCGCTTCTCCATATGAAGTTGCCAGGGTCTTCCCCAAGCAGTTAAGTGGGATGTTCATATCCTCAAGCAGGATTTATTCCCCAGCTAGAGCTCGCATCTAGATTTGATTATCTCCAGCAGATTTCTGATCCATCTTTGCCAGCTCACAGTTGTGACCCTTGGTCACTCTTCTTGTCCTCCCCGCAGAGTTCCATACTCTCTCAAGGATTTCTTCAGCAATTCAGTGCTCCTCCGTTGTTTCCCCAAGCAGCGCCCGAATCATGCATCATTCGCATTGCATTCTCAAAGTGTATAGCGTCTTCCTTCTCAAGAACGTTATTCCATAAACATTCATACATGCATCATGCATAAATCATATCATATTTGTTTCTTTCTACAGGAAAGTTATCAAGTTTCAAAATGCCTCCTAGAGAGCAACTCGCCTAATCATTATAGGCGCTTATCCTGATGTCTTAATCAGAAGAAGTTTGTTTTCCTATCTTGACATCGTCAGATCAGTTGAATGCATTCTTATTCCCGATGCCCTCAGATCGGTTGAAGATATTTGTTCCTATCCTGATTCCAGTTCAGTTGAAGGAACCGCCTCCGGATCTCCCAAGATCTTCCTAAGGAGCAAGCCTGCTGATGCATCAGATCAGTTGGAAATATCTACGTCCTGACGATTTATTTTCGTTCAGAAGAAGAACTCATCTGCCCAGTCCTGATACTTACTATCATTTGAAGATGTTTTCTTTTCCCGGCGTACACAGTTCGGAAGAGATATCCGTTCCTATTCCTGATAAATCAGACTTTCAGTTGAGGGAACCGCCTCCGGATCTCGTCGATCTTACGAAGGAGCAAGCCGCTGATACCCAGATCAGATGGAGATATCTACCTGATTGACTTTGTCATTCAGAAGAGGATTGTTCTACTTATTTTCTAGCATCGAGCCTAGATCAGTTTAAAGACTTCCTTTCCCGGCGTACACAGTTCGGAAGAGATATTGTTCCTATTCCTGATAAACCAGACTTTCAGTTGAGGGAACCGCCTCCGGATCTCGTCGATCTTACGAAGGAGCAAGCCGCTGATACCCAGATCAGTAGGAATATCTGCCTGATGATTTAATTGCATCACATGGAGATGTCGCCTTGGTGCCCAGACCAGAGATATTTACTACCCGTTGATGCCCAGATCAGCCGGAATATCTCATTTCGATGCCCAGATCGACTTAGACATCTATCCCCGATTCCTGTTCGGAAGACATCTACTACGCCTGATGCCCAGATCAGTCGAGATGTTACTTCTCTTGATGCCCAGATCAATTGAAGTCTTTTCCCCTGCCTGTGGGGTTATCTTTTCCTTCTTATCGCAAGTTGGAGCTACTTAATTATCCAGATCAACTGAAGTTTTTTCTCCCTGCTTGCGGGGTGGTACATTCCTTCTTACTGCAAGATGGAATCTTCTATTGATCAAGAGCGCAAATTTTCGAGTTCATTCTAGTATTCAATCTCCTTCCACCTCAACAGTTCGAAACTTTCATATCTCACTCGTCAGGTTCAAGAAGTTTGAATAGGGGCAGCTGTTGCACCCCAAAATTTGCCCTCTTTCTTCGTACTATAAGTTATCAACGACGTTTATTTCGTCACTTAGAAGTCAAGAAAAAATAATAAAAGAAATTCATTGAAGGCGCAAGTTGATTGGAATTTGCTCATTGAGAATTGAAGTGGACTTAAGTTCAAAGATAATCAGAGTGAACGAAGATTCTTAAGTAGTTGCGTGGAATTGTGTTGGATGCGAGTTACAAGATGAAAGTTCATTATATCATGCGTCATAGCTCAAAGTTGTAGTTTGTGGTTCTCTTTTGATGTCAATAATATCAAATATACGTTTTATCCATCATTCAAGAATGATCAAATTCATATTCATGTATATAGATTGTTCTGAAATTAAGGTTATCAATTCAAGTTCATTCAATATTTGAGAATCCATTCAAAAATACAAAACTCCAAGTACAAAGTCCATACAATATCCATATACTCATTTCAAATCCCTTTATTATTGATCATATTCCAAGTTTATCAAGTCTAAGTCTATCCATTATATGACATTCCATGAAAATTTCACAGAGAATTCTACATCCAAAACTATTACTTAAATCAATTCCAGATCTTCAAACATTTGGCGGTATCTTGTTAACTAATCGGTGTCTTGATGACCTTTAGTGCCGACCCGTAGCTTGTATGAGTTCAACATAATCCAAAACCGGAAGCTCTGCAAAAACACCAACAAAACCGAAAAGAGCCCATTGATAAGAAAAAAACCAGAACAGAATCGAAACAATCGACAAAAGAGAAGAAAGAAACCTGTAACAGAAAATCGTAACTGAATTCTCCGATTCATCTTCATCATCTTCTTCAAGCTCCAACCGAATCTTAATCTTCCTCTCTCCATCTTCTTCATTCATCGAAAACTCTTCATCCATCAATACGCATCACCTCCGCCATCATCGACAAACGCTCTGCGCGCCGATTTCTATATTCACGATTCACGGTAACAATCTTCAAACCTTCATCACATCTTCAACCTCTTAACCTTCTTCAATCTTGAACCTCTCAATAATCATCTTCAATACGCACCAATACCTTTCGCCGTACCTGCATCAAACAACAACAGCTTGCAATACAGAGAACAATTCAACAACCTCATCGTCCTTCCCTTCCGTTCACGCTTCACATCATCGATAATCACCGAACAATTATCTCCATCGCTGCAAACAACAACAACGAAGCAAATCATCATTGGGCCTTCATTCGTATCACAACGCAATTTCAACCGTGTGCTTTCGTCTGCCACAACACACCTCAGAAAGGTAAAAGAAGAAGAAATCGGAGAAGACGAGGAAAAGGAACAAGCTGAAGATTCATGGATGCATAATAGTACCTTCAGATTCGGATTTCATCAAGTTTTCTCGCCAACGTCATGCTTGGATTCGCGCCGGATGAACTCCGGTTGATGAGCGAAGGAGGGGGTCAGAGGGAAGGCAATCGCGAGTTCATCGGAGGAAGGCCTGAGAGGACGGAAGAGAGATTGAGCCGTGAGTCATCGTCACCGGAGATGGTGAGTGTGTCTCCGCCGCGCCGTTTACCATTGGAGAAGGAGACTTGAGGTTTGTAGTGTCACTGATAAACCTAATTTATTTTAAGCCATTTTGATTAATTAGAATAATTGTTTAATGGAATTAATGTGAATCATTAGTACTGATTATTGAGTCTGATTAATCAAAATGATATAAAATTCTAATGGATTGAATCAAATAATCCTTGGGCCTTCTTACACAAATGCTGACCGCACCCTTCCCTGAGCCCATTGCCACTGTTTTTGGCTGAAAATCTGAACAAAAAATCTGTCGGGCTTAACCCCTTGGGCCCTTGCACCAGTTTGCTGTATACACCACTTTTACAAAATCTGTCGTGAAGTTTCTTAGTTCTGCTTGCGTTGCTAGCTCACTGCGGATTTGCTATCCGCTCGGTATCCCCTTTGTCCCTTTTACTCTTTTGCGCACCATATCTTGCCATGAGAAGTAGGGTAGGCATGCAGCATCATATTTGCCATGAGAAGTAGGACCTAGGCATTCATCTGGCCAAGCCCTCGAAAGAGGCTCTGTTTTTGCTCTTTTATTATTCCTCGCTTCTTTTTTACTTTCCGCCTGTCTCGGGTGGATTTCCCCGTTGACAATAGCTTCGGGTGGCTTTCCCCGTTAGCTAACAGTCTGTGGTGTCCTTGTCTCGGGTGGCTTTCCCCGTTGACAGTAGCTTCGAGTGGCTTTCCCCGTTAGCTAACAGTCTGTGGCGTGTTTATCTCGGGTGGCTTTCCCTGTTGATAGTAGTTTCGGGTGGCTTTCCCCGTTAGCTAAGAGTCTATAGTGTATCTATCTCGGGTGGCTTTCCCCGTTGATAGCAGCTTCGGGTGGCTTTCCCCGCTAGCTAAAGCACTTCCCCTGTCCCCAGGTCACTACTTCGGTAGTTTGCTTGCTTTACGAGTTGAGCTCGTTTGTGTGTTGCATTTGCATTGTTTACTACTTCGGTAGTTTATTTGTTTCTCGAGCGGAGCTCGATTGTATGCCTTATGTTTGTGATGCTTGTTCACTATCTCCTTATCTGCTATGCCTGTTAGTATGATATCTTTGTGATGCTTGTTCACTATCTCCTTATCTGCTATGCCTGTTAGTATGATATCCTTGTGATGCTTGTTCACACACTTGCACATGTATGCCTGTTACATGTTATTTGCGATGCCTGTTCGCGTTATCACTTGTGATGCCTGATCACACACTCACATTCGTGTATGCCTGTTACATGTCTGTTTTTGTTTGCGATGCCTGTTCGCATGTTTTTTATCTGTGATGCCTGTTCACATTCCATGTTTGCTAGGATCTTTGTGACGCTCCTCGTTTGCATGCTCCCTTAGGGTGCTCGGTTCCGTTTCTCTAGGAGACGCGAATCGAGATAGAAACAGAAACTTTTGAGCCGAACTACGGCGCTCTGATTTCTCCATTGCACATTGGAGGTACGTAGGCACAGGGTACGAACACCCTAGCGAGCGATCTTTTCTCTTTTCCTTTATTTTGTTCGGCCTTTTCTTATCTTATTTTCCTATTATTTGCATGTTTCCTCTTATTTGTACATCTTCCATTGCATGTTTCCTTTGCACATAGTATGATACACACACACACACACACACACCCTTAGATTAGAAACTAGCAAGAATGGATCCTGTGGAGTACCACAGACGTGAGGGGTGCTAATACCTTCCCCTCACGTAACAGACACCCTTACCCTTTCTCTGAGACCATTGCTTGTTATTTGGTTTTCTTCGATATTTTCCATTCCTTATTGAAGGATAAATAGATGTTCGATGGCGACTTCATTGTGTTTGTTTCGATGAGTTTTCCAGTTGCTTCAATGTACGGTTGGTAAAAGCGTGAGTTAATCTGATGGGACGCCGCCCTAGGTAACTGTGTTAAATCATTTCATTTACCACGATCTCTCATCTAACGTCACTCATCAGTTAATGCAATTGATTTCATTTGATTCTGTAACTGTTCATTCTCATAACTTTATTGCATTCTTTTTCAAATCCGTCTCTATAAATACTATTCAAATCATAACGTTTATCTTTTTCGCTCCCATTCTCTCTTTCTTCTTGCATGCATTTTTGCAACCTTTTCGGTCTTTTCTCAAACCCTAAACGCAAACCCAGAAATTGTTTTTCAAATCTCAGTACTGTTTCAATGGCCGCTTCATCATCTCACAATGTTGGCTCATCTGTCCCTCTCCATCTGCAAGAAGAAGATCAACAAATTACTCCGGTTATTGCCTGTTCTATTTCCAAAAAGGAGTTGGAAGTTATCTGTGAACTCATGGTAGACTTTGATAGTCTCGAAGAACATAACTTTAGTCTTAAAGAAGATATTCTTTTTCAAGGATGGACCTTGTTATTTGCTGAGTTCTGTGGACCATTCTATCCAGATCTTGTTAAGGAATTTTGGGTGCATGTTGTTGTTGCCCCTAAATCCATTCTGTCTTTCGTCCATGGGAAGTTTGTGGTCGTTACTGAGAACATTCTGAGAATGATGTTCGATCTAAGGAACCCTGAGGGTGGTTATAAAATTGATCAAACGGCTGATTGGGATGAAGTGTTATCTACCCTTTACACAGATGTAAAGGAGACAAAGCGTGTCAAGGACAGGAGGGATCTTTATAAAATCTGGACCAAGATTCTTCTGGGGTGTTTCTATCACAAGAAAGGAACACATGCTGCAGACTTCGTCAACAATGAGCAGAAATACATTCTGTATTGCATTGCTACTCGGAAGAAGGTTGATGTTATCTACATAATCTTCAATCACATGTGGAATGCTGTGAGGGATTCCAGAAATGCCTTCAGAGTAAAGAAGTGTACTATCATTCCTTTTGGAAGAATCATTACAAACCTTCTGGTTCATTCCAAGATAGTTGAGAAATTGGAAGCTGAAGGTACCATCAAAGATCTGGCTGTCAATACTGGAAGTTGCTTGAATGCTCTCACCTTGAGAAAGATGAATGTTATTGATACTATCATCAAAGCCCCTCAACCTCTTCCTGGAGCAAGAAGCAGAAGAGATCCTATTCTTGCTGACTTTGAAACCTTCTTCAGAAGTGAGGTGCCAGGAGTCAGAACTAGATATCTGAAGTCACTCAAAGAAGATGAAGGAGTAAAAGATCAAGAAAAAGGTGCTCCTGCTAAAGAAGGTCGTAAGAAAACTTCTACTTCTAGGGCTGCTGCCTCGGAAGATGTTTCAGAAGCTGCTCCTGAAGCTGCTGTGAAGAAGGAAAGAAGGACTAAGAGAAAATTTGATCATCCTTCTGATAATCAGGTGAAGGTAGTTCAGAGTGTAGCTGCTGCTACTACCGCGGAGAAAACTGTTCCAGAAGAAGCTGTTGCTGAAGAAGTTCAAGTTGTTTCAGTTGCAACTAAGAAGAATGTAAAGCAGACTGCTGAGAAAAAGAAAAAGAAGAAGTTGAATAAAAATGTTGAAATTGGTATAGCTATTCAGAAGAAGAAGAAGACAAGAAAAAGAAAATTAATATTAAATGCCTCTGATGATGATGATGAGGATGTTCAAGAAGCTGTGATTCAGCAAGCTAAAATATCTCAAGGACCAACAAGTCAAGCAGTTGGAGGTCAGAAGGTTGTTGCTAGTGAGAAGGAGACACTGGAATCTGCCAGAAGAAGAGAAATCTCTCTTGGGAAGGCTAAGATTGTGGAAGAGCAGAAGAGTAAGAAGCAGAAGAAGCTTGAGGCTGTGTTTGAAGCTGTTCAGAAGGTATCCAAAGGTATTCATCTCTCTGAACCTGATTCTGTTCCTACTTTACGTTCAGAAGTTGCACCAATAGCTGCTGCTCAAACCCCTGAACCAGTAAATCAACCAGAAAAAGCCCCATCAGAATCACCCATAAAAGTCCATGTTCTCACACCTCCTTCCTCTCCTATAACCAAAACCCTTACTCCTCCTCCCTCACCCATCAAAAATGCTCCCATTCCTTCATCTCCACCCACAACCAACCTTGCTTCTGACCAGGCCCTTGGAAACCCTGTTCTTGATATACCACCCCTACAAACTCTCTTTCCACCTCACACAAATATATCCACTTCTCAACCACCTCCTCATGCACACCTTGAACCCATCCCTTCCACCTCTCAAAACAACCCCTCTGGTTCTGGTCTTCCAGATTCTGCATCACATGAGCAATTGCTCTGTGACTGCAACTACACTCCCAAGCCTCGTCTTGAAGCTGAGATGGTAGTGTTAGATTCTGAGAATGAAGCAGAATCATCTTTTCGGTTGGATAGAGAGCCTCAACCCTATTCCGTTCCTAATCCTGATTCACCAATAACCATAATAAAATTCCGCCGTGAGTACCCTATTGGTGTAAATTTTGAAATGGTAAAGAGGAATCTCAGAAGAGTCTTTGATACTCTCAGAATTGTTGAAAGTTCTGGCCTCAATGATGTTGTTATGCGAAAGTTCTGGAGAATATTTCGAAGAAAAGCAGATGCTTGCTTTGAAGAACTTCAGGAAATTTGTGTAGAAACTGCTCCACGCCCTTGTGGAATTCTAAGGTGTTATGAAGACTTCTGGTTCATTCGTCTCGGAGGGAGATATATCTTTGAGGAGAAGCAGTTTGTTGATGAACTTGAGGAAGCAAGAATTGCTGCAGCAATGGAAGCCAATCCTTGCAGAGATATTGTGGTCTGGAGACCTCAGTATCCAGTTCTGCTTTGAGATTTCAAGTCGCTCTTTGACTTTCTAAGGGAGAATCCTTCTGAGAAAGACCCCAGCTTGGTCATTCCAGAAGTTGCTGATCCACCAGAAGTTGAAGGTCCTTCTGCCCCAAGGAATCTGGCTGCCATTCTTCAGGCTCTTGAGAATGGAGATTCTGAGGTTCCTGCTGCAGAATATGGAGATGCTTCTATGGAAGAAGCAGATGCTGAAGATCATCCTGCTGACAGTATTCCTGTTGAGGAAAATCAAGGTGATGATCTGATTATGGAAGCTGCGGTTCAGAATGCTATCCCTCTGGACAGAAGTTGTGAAGCTTCTTCTGATGAACCTTCTTGTCTCGCAAGGACTCTGGAAGTTATTCAGAAGAACCAGGCTGAGCTATCTTCTCGCATGGATGAGCAACACACGATCAATGCTGAGTTCCGCACCTTCATGGAGAGGCAGACTGAGAGCAACAATGGGATTCATGACATGCTGGCCAAGATCATGTCCAAGCTAGGGTCATCTTAGTCTTTGAGTCTTAGTTGTTTTCTTTGTTTGCTGCATCTGTTTTTCCTAGCATCCCTCTTGTACTTCTGTTAATTTCTCTCTTTGGTAATCAATGAAATTTATCTTTTCTTCTCTCATATTGTTTGTCCTGTTTTTCATCTGAATCTTTTATGTTTTTGATGTTATGACAAAAGGGGGAGAAAGATGTGATAAATGATCTGATTTATTTTATCAGTTGCTGGGAGAAAGGCTCCACATTTCTAACAGAACTTCCAAAGTTCTATGTCTTTGAGTGTTTTGCAGGAATTGAAGATCCTCTTTAAAGCTCAACATGAGAAGCAGAGACATGTGGAAAAGCAATTCTGTATAGAATCAAGCTCATGGAAATTGAAGCATGCTGAGGGCTGTAAAGCTTCAAGATCAGAAGCAAGAAGGAAGAATGTTCTGATATTCCAACTCATTCTTATTCCTTATATGTTCTGATGCATGTTTTTAGTTATAAAATATGCTCTGTAACATTACTTGTTTTTGCTCTGATACATAATTATATGTTCTGATACATATTTTATGTTCTGATTCATTCATGCTGACTTTTGTTGTTTAGCTTGTTCTGTAACATTTCAGGATGTAGAGATGCTCTGATGATGCTCTGGTACATTCAACAATGTTCTGATACAATCTAGCATGAAATGATTCAAGAATGTTAGAACAAGATTTGTTCTGATCAATATTCTTAGTTTTGATGATAACAAGGATATGAATTTTGTGTGAGATAATGTGGTACTCTAATACATTGCAATTTCCCTTTCAGGAAATATATAAAGAGTATGCACAAATCAGCGCTCAGAAGCTTTGTCTCAGAAGGTTCAGCACGCAACATCAGAACATGGTCTGGCAAGACATCAGAAGATGGTCAAAGCAGAATCAGAACATGGGTCTATGGAAGCATCAGAAGAACTTGAGATCAGAAGCAGAAGCACTGAAGTTCTCATGGTATCACGCTCAGAAGCACTTCAAGGTCAGAAGACAAGAAGATGCTATGCACCAAGCTGTTTGACTCTGATGATATTCAAACGTTGTATACACAAACATCAGATCAGAAGAAAGTACAGGTGGCAGGCTACGCTGACTGACAAAAGGAACGTTGGAAGCTATTAAAGGAAACGTCAGTAGACACAGCGTGAACAAGGCTCGAGGTAGTTGACAAAAGCGTGAAACATTAAATGCAATGCTGTACGGAATACGCAAAGCATTAAATGCTCCCAACGGTCATCTTCTCAAGTGCCTATAAATATGAAGTTCTGATGAGAAGCAAGGTTAATCAATTCTTGACGATTTCTGTGAATATTAACTTGCTGAAACGCTGTTCAAATCAAAGCTCAGAAACTTCATCTTCATCAAAGCTCACTACATTGCTGTTGTAATATATTAGTGAGATTAAGCTTAAACGTTAAGAGAAATATCACTGTTGTGATTATAGCTTTTCAGAAGCATTTGTAATACTCTTAGAATTGATTACATTAATTTGTAAGTAACTAGAGTGATCAAGTGTTGATCAGGATACTCTAGGAAGTCTTAGCTTGTGTCTAAGCAGTTGTAATTAGAGTGATCACGTGGTGGTCAGGATACTCTAAGAAAGTCTTAGCTTTTGTCTAAGCATTTGTTCCTAGAGTGATCAGGTTGTGATCAGGATACTCTAGAAGACTTAGTCGCAGACTAAGTGGAAAACCATTGTAATCTGTTGCGATTAGTGGATTAAATCCTCAGGTGAGGTAAATCACTCCGTGGGGGTGGACTGGAGTAGTTTAGTTAACAACGAACCCGGATAAAAATAACTGTGCAAATTGTTTTTATCGTTCAAGTTTTTAGACTACACTTATTCAAACCCCCCCTTTCTAAGTGTTTTTCTTTCCTTCAATTGGTATCAGAGCGCCGGTTCTAAGGTGCAAGCACTTAACCGTGTTTAGAAAAGATTCAGGAAGAGAAAAACACTTCAGTAAAAGATGGCTGGTGAAATTCCAACAGATCCACCTGCATCTACATCTGGCTCTGCTGAGCAATACAATGGTAACAATGGTTATACTAGACCACCAGTATTTGATGGTGAAAACTTTGAATACTGGAAAGATAAACTGGAAATTTACTTTCTTGGTCTAGATGGTGAATTATGGGATCTTCTGATGGATGGTTACAAACATCCAGTGAAAGCTAGTGGCGTAAAGCTTACGAGGCAAGAAATGGATGATGATCAGAAGAAGCTTTTCAAGAATCATCATAAATGTAGGATTGTTTTGCTGAATGCTATCTCTCATGCTGAGTATGAGAAGATATCTAACAGGGAAACTGCCCATGATATATATGAGTCATTGAAAATGACCCATGAGGGAAATGCTCAAGTCAAGGAGACTAAAGCTCTTGCTCTAATCCAGAAATATGAAGCCTTCAAGATGGAGGATGATGAAGATATTGAGAAGATGTTCTCAAGATTTCAAACTCTAACTGCTGGATTGAGAGTTCTGGATAAAGGCTACACCAAGGCTGATCATGTAAAGAAGATCATCAGAAGCTTACCCAGAAGATGGGGTCCAATGGTGACTGCATTCAAGATTGCCAAGAATCTGAATGAAGTTTCGTTGGAAGAGCTTATCAGTGCCTTGAGAAGCCATGAAATAGAGTTGGATGCAAACGAGCCTCAGAAGAAAGGTAAGTCTATTGCATTAAAATCTAATGTTAAAAAATGCACTAACGCTTTTCATGCTAGAGAAGAAGATCCTGAAGAATCAGAATCTGAAGAAGAAGATGAACTGTCCATGATCTCCAGAAGGGTAAACCAACTCTGGAAGAGCAAGCAAAGGATGTTCAGAGGCTTCAGAAGTTCAAAGAGATTTGAACAAGGAGAATCTTCTGGTGACAGAAGATCTGACAAGAAGAAGGCTGTCTTCTATGAGTGCAATGAGCCTGGACATTACAAGAACGAGTGTCCAAAACTTCAGAAGGAGAATCCCTAGAAGAAGTTTCATAAGAAGAAAGGTCTTATGGCAACATGGGATGATTCTGAATCAGAATCAGAATCAGACTCTGAAGAAGAGCAAGCCAACTTCGCGCTGATGGCTACAGAAGATGATGGATCAGAATCTACATCAGAATCAGATTCTGAAGAGGTATTTTCTGAACTATCTAGAGAAGAGTTAGTTTCCAGTTTAACAGAACTTCTGGAACTCAAGGCTCATCTTAGTATCAAATACAAAAAGCTGAAAAAGCAGTTTGAATTTGAAACTAAGAAGCTGGAATTGGAAAATTCTGAACTGAAGGAAAAAGTTTTAAATCTATCCAAAGATAGTGGATCTCCTTCTGAAACAGAAAAATCCATTCCTAGCATGAATCATATTCTGAAAGAATATGACTCGAGCTTCAAAAAGTTCTTATCTAGAAGTATTGGCAGAAGTCATCTTGCTTCTATGATATATGGTGTTTCTGGAAACAGAAGGTTTGGTTTTGGCTATGAGGGTGATACCTCACATAAATTTGAACCTGTTGATCTGAAGATCACATACAAGCCATTGTATGATCAGTTCAAATATGGCCATGCTCATGATATTAGGCTCACTTCACATGCACAGAAGTTTAACACTGTTCACACCAAGAAGCATGTGACACATCCTAAGAAATATCATGCTGACAAACCTAAAGAATATCATGTTGTTCCTCCTATTAAATATTTTGCTAAACCCAAGTTCAATCAGAACTTGAGGAGAACTAACAAGAAAGGACCCAAGAAATTGTGGGTATCTAAGGAGAAGATAATTTCTGTTGCAGATATCCTTGGCGGCAAAGAGGACAAAAAGCAAAATGTCATGGTACCTGGACTCTGGGTGCTCGCGACACATGACGGGAAGAAGGTCTACCTTCCAAGACCTGGTGCTTAAACCAGGTGGAGAAGTCAAGTTTGGAGGAGATCAGAAGGGAAAAATCATTGGCTCTGGAACCATAAGTCTTGGTAACTCTCCTTCCATAACTAATGTACTTCTTGTAGAAGGATTAACGCATAACTTATTGTCCATAAGTCAATTAAGTGACAATGGTTATGATATAATCTTCAATCAAAAGTCTTGCAAGGCTGTAAGTCAGAAGGATGGCTCAATCCTATTTACAGGAAAGAGAAAGAACAACATCTATAAGATTGATCTTTCTGATCTTGAAAAGCAGAAGGTGACTTGCCTTATGTCTGTTTCTGAGGAGCAATGGGTCTGGCACAGAAGATTAGGTCATGCTAGTTTGAGAAAGATTTATCAGATTAACAAACTAAATCTGGTCAGAGGACTCCCAAATCTGAAATACAAATCAGATGCTCTTTGTGAAGCATGTCAGAAGGGCAAGTTCTCCAGACCTGCATTCAAGTCTAAGAATGTTGTTTCTTCCTCAAGGTCGTTAGAACTCTTGCACATTGATCTGTTTGGCCCAGTCAAAACAGCATCTGTCAGAGGGAAGAAATATGGATTAGTCATCATTGATGATTATAGCCGCTGGACATGGGTAAAGTTCTTAAAACACAAGGATGAGTCTCATTCAGTGTTCTTTGAATTCTGCACTCAGATCCAATCTGAGAAGGAGTGCAAGATCATAAAGGTCAGAAGTGATCATGGTGGTGAATTTGAGAACAAATTCTTTGAGGAGTTCTTCAAAGAAAATGGAATTGCCCATGATTTCTCTTGTCCTAGAACTCCACAACAAAATGGAGTTGTAGAGCGAAAGAATAGGACTCTACAAGAAATGTCCAGAACCATGATCAATGAAACCAATATGGCTAAGCATTTCTGGGCAGAAGCAATAAACACTGCGTGTTATATTCAGAATAGAATCTCTATCAGACCTATTCTAAATAAGACTCCTTATGAATTGTGGAAGAACAGAAAGCCCAACATTTCATATTTCCATCCTTTTGGATGTGTATGTTTTATTCTGAATACTAAAGATCATCTTGGTAAGTTTGATTCTAAAGCACAAAAGTGTTTCCTTCTTGGATATTCTGAACGCTCTAAAGGCTACAGAGTATACAATACTGAAACATTGATTGTAGAAGAATCAATCAATATCAGGTTTGATGATAAGCTTGGTCTTGAAAAACCAAAGCAGTTTGAGAATTTTGCAGAATTTGATATTGATATATCAGAAGCAGTAGAACCAAGAAGCAAAGCTGCAGAAGCTGATAGTCTCAGAAGCAATGGATCAGAAGATCAAGTTGCTGCATCTTTAGAGAATCTCAGAATTTCTGAAGAGCCAACAGTCAGAAGATCACCTAGACTTGCTTCAGCTCATTCAGAAGATGTGATCCTTGGGAAGAAAGATGATCCCATCAGAACAAGGGCATTCCTTAAGAACAATGCAGAATGTCAATTAGGTCTTGTTTCTTTGATCGAGCCAACTTCTGTTGATCAAGCTCTAGAAGATCCAGACTGGATAATTGCCATGCAAGAAGAACTCAATCAGTTTACAAGGAATGATGTATGGGACTTGGTTCCTAGACCAAAAGGATTTAACATCATCGGCACTATGTGGGTATTCAGAAACAAGCTAAGCAAGAAGGGAGAAGTGGTAAGAAACAAAGCCAGACTGGTTGCTCAGGGTTATAGTCAGCAAGAAGGGATTGACTACACAGAAACCTTTGCACCAGTGGCCAGGTTAGAATCTATTCGTCTATTAATTTCTTTTGCCACTCAACACAACATCACTCTTTATCAGATGGATGTCAAGAGTGCCTTCTTAAATGGTTATATAGATGAAGAAGTTTATGTCCATCAACCTCCTGGTTTTGAAGACTCCAAGTCTCAAAATCATGTTTTTAAATTAAAGAAATCATTATACAGATTGAAGCAAGCTCCTAGAGCTTGGTATGAACGTTTAAGTTCTTTCGTTCTGGAAAATGGTTTCACTAGAGGAAAAGTGGACACTACTCTATTTTTGTAAAACCTTTAAAAAGGATATTTTAATATGTCAAATATATGTTGATGATATCATCTTTGGAACATCTAATGCTACACTTGGAAAGGAGTTTGCTGAGTCTATGCAGGTTGAATTTGAAATGAGCATGATGGGAGAACTCAAGTATTTCCTTGGGATTCTAATCAACCAAACTTCTGATGGAACCTATGTTCATCAAACGAAGTATGTGAAAGAACTTCTGAAGAAGTTTAATCTTTCTGAAAGTAAAGAAGCCAAAACTCCTATGCATCCAACATGTGTCCTAGGTAAGGATGAGGTAAGTAAGAAGGTAGATCAGAAGTTGTACAGAGGTATGATTGGATCTTTTCTATACCTAATTGCTTCTAGACCTGACATTCTCTTCAGTGTTTGTTTGTGTGCTAGATTCCAATCAAATCCGAGAGAATCTCATTTAACTGCGGTTAAGAGAATTCTGAGGTATCTGAAAGGTACTACTAATGTTGTTTTAGTTTACAAAAGATCCAAAGATTACAACTTAGTAGGATTCTGTGATGCTGACTATGCTGGAGATAGAATAGAAAGGAAGAGTACTTCTGGAAGTTGTCAATTTCTTGGAAGTCACCTGATCTCATGGTACATCAAGAAGCAAGCTACTATTGCCCTCTCAACAACAGAAGCAGAATATGTTGCTGGTGCTGGTTGTAGCACACAAATGCTCTGGATGAGAAGTCAGCTAGAAGATTATCAGATATATGAGAGTAACATTCCTATTTTCTGTGACAATACTTCTGCTATATGTTTATCTAAAAATCCTATCTTACATTCAAAAGCTAAACATATTGAGATTAAACATCATTTCATAAGGGACTATGTTCAGAAGGGTGTTATATCTTTAAACTTTGTGGATACAGACCATCAATGGGCTGATATCTTTACAAAACCCCTTGCTGAAGATAGGTTTAAGTTCATTCTGAAGAATATCAGTATGGATTTATGCCCAGAATGAGAAGATGAGAAGATCTTATGTATGAGTATCTTCTGAAATGAGATTGGATTAGTCTTTTATAAGAAGTTCTGATTGTGATCAATTAGAAGTAGTGATTCTGTTATTACTAACGTTTCATTGTCTAAGTTGACTCAGAATCTCTTTAAAAGTAAAACAGCTGTAACTGGCTATCCAGATGGTAAACACGTGTTCACTAATTCTGGACAAGCGTGCGTGCAGTTGAGGGGACGCCTACTTAGGTAATTGTGCTAATCACTTCTTTTGTCATTATTATCTCTCCTCACGTCACGTAACATTAAATGCTATCCATCATTTCCTTTTATTTTTTTCTTTTAATACTCTTCAAACGTTTCTTTTCCCTCTTATATTTCTCTCTCTTGCATTCAGTTTCTTTTTCGCTCTCTCTCTTTGCATTCATATCATAAACCCTAGCAGTTTTCACTATCTGCAACCTCATCATGAATCCTTCGTCAAGTTCTGCAAATCAAGAAACTGATCGTAAATAAAAGAGAAAGGCAACTGATGAACCAGAAAACAACTATGACCCTCTCAAGGTGAATCCCTTTGAAGATATGATGTCTGGAAACTACTCTAGACGTGTGTATCAACCCCTTGATGGTATCCCTCAATCACCTCCCTCTTCACAGACTTCCATCACCTCTTCCTCTTCTTTCACCTCTCTGGAACCACCATCTCCACCATCTGATATCCCTTCCCCCTCAACCCATCTCACAGATATCTCCTCACCTCTCTCACACCCTTTTCCCACCAGAACACCTAACCCCTACAGTTTTGTGTTTCCTGACTCCAGGTTCACTGTTAACCCTCCTACACCTACCACTCATGCTTATCTAGAGCTTTTACACTCAGATGTAAATAGCTGGTTGGAGATTCTTGGTGCTTCTCACCTTAATCATCTGGATGAGTATGCTACCTGCAACCTCTGGGAAGCCTTTCGCCAGGATTTTCTGGTTAGGGCTACGGATGTCCATAGAATGATCATGACTGAAGCACCTGGGGCTCGTGGTCTTCTCTTGGAAGTTGGTGAAAGCAGCTATCACCATCTCATTAGGAACAGAAGAGTTCTTGAAGAGAGGATACCTGCAGATGAGATGGTAGAAGAAAATCCCTGCAGAGACATCGTGGTATGGAGACCAAGATATCTTGTGCTGACTGGTGATTTTCAATGGTTGTTTGATTGGTTCAGAATGAACCCTTCAGAAAGTGCTCCTCACATGGTCTTTCCAGAAGTGGTTTATCCTGCTGAAGTTGCTGGTCCTACTCCTCCAACAAACCTAGCAGCTATTCTTCAGGCGTTGGAAGTTGGAGCTTCTGAGTTGCCTGAACCAGAATATGCTGAGGCTGCTCCTGAGTCAGACTCAGATGTTGAGATGGAAGGTACAGAAGCTGAAGACCTCCCAGAAGATCGTCCTGCTGAGATTGTTGTCCCTGTTGGCAGAAATTCTGGTGCTTCTTCTTCTGGTGTATCCTCAGCTCTGATGGAGACCTTGGAAGCTCTGCATCAGAGTCAAGCTATGCTGGATTCTCGTTTGGATGCGCAAGAAGCAGCCATCGCTGAGTTTCGCTCCTTCATGGACAGGCAATCTGCAAGCACTGACGGGGTTCATGACATTCTGGCGCAGATTTTGTCTAAGCTAGGGTCTTAGTCTTTGGCCCTTGTAGTTTTCTTTGGTTGATTGCATCTGTTATTCTACATACATCTTTTGTAATCCTGCTTGTTTAATCAATGAAAAGTTTAATTCTGTTTCTTTCCTTTGTCGTTTTCTACATCTGAATCTTTTATATTCTTTTTGATGTTATGACAAAAAGGGGGAGAAAATATATGATAAATGATTTGATTAAATATTATCAGTTACCGGGTAAAAAGGCCCCACGTTACTAACAGAACTTGCAAAGTTCTATGCTTTAAGTTGTGTTGTTGCAGGAATTGAAGATTCAAGATCAATATAAGAAGCAACAAGATGAATCAAGTTCTTGGATTCTTAAAGCAAGCTGAGTGCTATGAAGCTTCAGAATCAGAAGCAAGAAGGAAGAATGTTCAGATATTCTGATGATAGAATATGATCTGAAACATTATGTCTATTTGTTCTGATACATTCTATATGGCTCTGACACATATTATGTGTTCTGAAACATATTCTATGTTCTGACTCATTCATGCTGACTTTTGTCGTTTAGTTGTGTTCTGTAACATTTCAGGATGTAGAGATGCTCTGATGATGCTCTGATACATTCAACAATGTTCTGATACAATCTAGCATGAAGTGATGTAAGAAGAAATTCAAGCTCTGAAGCTGTCCCAATGGAAGTAAGAATCAGAAGCTGTGGATGTTCTGAAGAGCAATCCATCACTCGGAAAATCTGTTCCATCTCCTTAAGCCAATCTTGAGCCCCATCAAGATCATACCTACCTTTGAAAGTAGGCGGGTTCTGCCTCTAGAAAGTTGTTAAGTTGTGTGACTTGTCAATCGCACCAGTGTTAAGTTGATTCTCCACAGCCTGAGCCATCGCTCCCAAGGCAGCAGCATCATTTCTTCCACCAATATTCTGCTTCACATCAAACACAAACAATGGTAAGAAACCAACTCGATAGTACTCGACTGTCACGATATTGTACTAGATTGACAACTTGGCCAGACTAACCGACCTGCTCTGATACCAACTGTAACACCCTACTTTCCCCATCGGTAATTAATAAAAACTAGAGAAAATCAAATTTTAAATCAACGCCAAATAGGATGTCACATCATTCAACATCATGCAAATAGCTCAAACATTTAACAAATGAATACGTAACACACTTTTTAGAATAAACCTACAACACAATCATCATGGTGTTCAACTTTACTTTATTAACGCAATGGAAAACAATTCAAAATATTTTAGTCATCATCTTCAACAATTTATCAACCAAAATCAAATTAAATAAAATAGAGCTTATAATGCTCTCATAATCTTTCAAAACATGTAATATCTTAATAAACAAATAAGCGTTCATCCCTGATGTTACATATCAAAGCAATACTTGACTCAATCTATGCAATACGAGACGTCACTTTGTACCACAAGCAACTCTAATCCTTGTCACTTGTGTGTTACCCACGTAGAGGCAACATTCAAACAGAATGGGTGAGATATCATATTCACAATTTCGCATCATATCAAAAACACCGGAATAATATAAGTTTCCAGAAAATTTACTCATACTGTTTTAAATCATTTTTACTAGATAGAAAATATTTTTAGCTTTCCGTAGGTTCGAACGGCGGGTCAAAAGTTATGATTTTTCAAAGTTTTCAAAAACTGCCAGTTTCCTTGGTAATCGGTTACACTACTGTAACCAAAAATCAGGCTATTGTTTTGTCTACGGTAACCGATTACCCACTTATGGTAACCGATTACCACCTTTTTCAGAAAATACCCATTTTGTCAAAATGTTCGGTACCCAGTTATGATAACCGGTTACCCACTCACAAGTTTTTCCCAGAAATTAAATTTTTTTCACGTGGTAACCAGTTTCCCCTGGTGTTAATTAGTTTCCGCTACAGTTTTTCCAAAAAATCTCCAACTCACAGGTTGCGATTCTGCTCCCCCCCCCCCCTCAAACACATATTTTCAATATGAAACAGAGACATTTATCCAACCAAACATGTATAATTTATAACCATCAATTAGGATCATTTTATACCATCAAAATCGAAGGATTCAACACAAAATCAATATCAACATTCATATTATCACATACACATCAAAGCCTAATTTCACGCAAACATGAACATACAATTATATGACCTAACTCTACCATAATCCATCATCATACAATCTCTTTTAGTGTTAGAACCTCATCTTTATCTTGGTTGATGATTCTCTACGAAGTCCCCTTGCTCTAACCTTGGTGTTCTTCCCTTTTTCCTCGTTCTCTCTTTTTCTATGGTTTTCACAATCCCAAATAATGACTGTGTTCTCTCTTCCTTGTTTTCCTCAATATTAACTATTTGACCTCTAAATCAATATCTCTATCTCACCCTTCCTTATTTTTAATTATTTAATAATTCTAATTTACTAAATTATTACTATATTATTATTACTATTAAAATAATAATAACAACAATAATTCTAATAATACTATCATATTCATACACAACACACCATATCACATATTTTTAATTATAAAAATAAATACTTTAGAAACGGGGTGTTACACCAACTACTCCTCTATTACGTCAGATGCACCTGAACTTCCAATAGTATTATGAAAAGGTATTTGGTCTCATCATCCCAATGCTAAATATGCTTGTGTTTTAAACTATGATCATATATTTACTTCCTATCTTTCTTTTTTTACTGCTTTGGATTCAGTGTATATTCTTAAGTCAACAGGTTTATTTTTTATACCGATCATGCATTCCCATGTTAGATTCATCCTTCCTCCGGTGAAACTCTTTCCCTTCCATATGGCTATAGTGGGTTGGCATAGGTGGGGTTGTCGAACCGAGTATACAGATTTTCCTCTATGTTGATGTAAGATTGATTCATGCTCAACATTTCCTATGTGGCCTGCGCTCATTACCTCCCTAGAGTGATCGACCCAACCACAGTTAGCGGGAACATGTTACACTCCCTAGTCTTGGTTGAAGTAATTCGACCGAGACTTCATTTACAATTGCACATGCTTGTTTGGATCTCCCTTCCCATTGTATTCACTCAACTTAGGAGGTTTCTCCATTGTTTTAGGTATTCTACAATCCAAAATGCGAGAACACAAAGGATAATTTTGCTTATTGTTTGGTGGTTGATTTTCTATCTAATCCAGGGAGGAGCATGGCTGCCTTGATCTCCCTCGAGGATTTTAGAAGGACTTTAGCGCTTCTTGTTCCTTTGTTGATTCTGCGACTTTGAAGCTTCACCTTTCCTCATCGTGGTCGTCTCAGGGATGGCAGTTTGAGTTCTATTTGTTATAAAAACCTTTCCTCTATCTCCTGCGAATGATGTTGAACATTCTATTTAGCAATTTGTTGGTACCTTGTAACCCAAGGTTAACTCACAATAATTGTAAACTATATAAGGCTTATGTTTGTGAAACTGGCGACAAAATCAGAGGTCAAATCATAGGCACTGGAATAGATCCAACGATCTGAGGAGCTTGGAGTAAATCTAGATGTAGTGGAGTCTCTGTGACTTGATCTGTGGCATCTTGCAGAGGAGGGGCGGTTGATTGATCGATGCTTGAGTTGAATTAGTGGCAGGAGAGACTTCATATGAAGTGGAGAAACGAGTAGCTTTGAACCCATCCATTATTAAGAATCTTTAAAGTTAAGGATTTGGAAATTCAGGGAATCAAAGTTGATACGAAGCTTGTTCAAATCAAACATGATATATCTTTGCATTCGATTAAGAGATATCTTGATATGGTAAACTGAAAAAAGATTAGAATAGTTAAATCAACAAGCAAATGTGTAATTGTAAAAAACACATGAATTAAAAGTAGATTCTAACAAACGATGCCACTATTCCATTACGGAACCTAAAATAGAGTGAGAATTACTGATAACTTTGGATCTGAGCTTCCGATGCGGCAGATAGGGGAAGGCCTGCAAGCACAACAAAAAAAAGAAGCTTCTAGGCTCGTGATTTAGCTATGTGATATTCATGTGGCAAAAAAGGGATGTTGCGACGTGATTATCACTTCGCTACCTATATAAATTATTTAAAAAATCAAAGTAACGTTAACACATGGGTTCAATCAAAATTTAAAAAAAAATGGTCGTGGCGTGGAAAACACGCCGCAACACAAAAAGTAAAACAAAAAATACGTCAGTTCTGCAGATTGGGGGGAAGTTTGAAATTTTCAAAATTTAAGTTGTGACGTGAAAAACACGTCGCAACGTTAAATTCAGAGATCAAAAAATAAAGAGGGAAAATTGATCGGCAAAAGATTGGATGGTTGCAGGTTGACTGACAGCTTTAATTAGTGTCATGATATTCACGTCACTAAAATATTATCATTGTTAGTTGCAACGTGAATATCCCTTCACTAGGTTGCAACGTGATTTTTACGTCGTTGATTGGTCTATATATTTCCTCAAAAACTCTCTCTTGGAATTCCATTCCAAAACAGTTAACTATGTCCCTCATCTTTTCTCCTCTTCTTCTTCTTCTTCTTCTTCTTCTTCTTCTTCTTCTTCTTCTTCTTCTGCACATCCCTTCCTCATCTTCCCAAATACCCTTCCATTGCAATTCTTCATATTGTATCAAAGGTAAGATTTTTCACTTCTTCCTCCATGGTTCTTGTTCAATTTTATTTTTAATTTCATTTTATTTTTACTGTATTTTCTATTTTTAATTTTTGTTTAATTTTTTTTGTCAAGAAGTTTGAAGAAGAGGATTGAAAGTAAAAGCTTATCCAAAATGTATTTTTGTTATTTTAATTTTTTTCTGATTTTGATATATATTGGATTGTTGGTTGTAGTAATAAAATATTTAACGTATTGTTTTCGGGAAATATTCTTATTTTAAATATATAAAACAAATATAGTATAAGACATAAAAGGTATTTTGGTTATTTTAAATATTTTTAAGTGTCATACCCCAAAATTTGTCCACCACATTTTTATACTCAAGCTCATCCAAGTATCAACAACTAAGTGGATGCACACTCTCCTAAACAAACAACCTACAACTAGGGTTGTCGCTTCTCTTCAAGAAAAATCAAGTTCTGACAATTCAAGTGGACCTCATAACCTCTCATATGCCTCAAAGAATCCTCATGCCAATTCTCAAGCCCTGATTCAATAGATTGCTCACTCAATGACCCAAATGATCAATAATCGACTGGTTAACCTAAAAGTCAAACTATGGTCAAATCACAGTCAAAGTTCCTGATTTTTTGTCAACATTCTAACCTTGAAGTATCATTCATCATGTGATCAAGTATTGATCATGATTCATCAAGGAAAGATCAGAAATCAACAAAAACTCGAGGTTTCTAAATTAGGGTTTTTGGACTAAAAGTCAACCGAACTTTGACCAGCCATAACTTTCACATGGAGCGTCATAAATTTCCCATCCAAAGCTCATTTTGAAGGAAATTGAAGTCTCTACAACTTTGTCTCTCACAAGCCAAGTCCAAAAATTCTTCATTTGAGAGATATCAGTTAATACATTATAGGTCCTTCTAAAAATCAACAAAAAGTCATCTTTTTGCAAAGAAGTGTACATGAACATGGAGACTTCAATGAAGATGAAACCAAAAGGAGTGTCTAAAGGACCCTTTGAGCTTTCTAAAAAGTCCAAGAACATTCAAAAAGATTAAAATTTGAGCAAGATACAAGTTGCACAAGTTGGACATTTTTGAAGAAGTGCATGAAGGAAAGTATTTGCCAAAATCAATTTTGTTCCAAATGGACCCAATTACTTTTGATTCAAACATGATCAATAGACCATCCACGACCCATAGGCCCTTATATACATTTTTATTATTTTTATTTATTTTTATTTTGAATTTAATCACTTAAATTCAAAATTAAATGGAATGAAATAATAAAAATAATCAAAGATTTGATTGAGATTAATTTTCTATTCAATATTGAGAAATATATGGAGATTAAAATCAAGGGAAAATGTTAAAAGATTTGCAAGGAGCAAAATTGGAGAGAATGAATATTATCAAATCAAATTTCAATCTTTTCCAATAACTTGTTTCTTTCCATTCCTTTTGCCCTAATATGAGTCATTATATATTCTCAAACACATGTTCAGCAAGGACGCGAAAACATAAGGATTGGCAGCCCCTAAGCAAAACCCTAAACTCACCAAAATTATCAAGTTGAAAAAAAATTCATCTCTGGTTCCAAGCATCTTCAGGGGGCTCTCATTGATTTCATTCCATTCTTGAGGTAAGAAGTGGTGAGAATACACTCTCGACCAGGCCCCCATGAGGCATAAAACGTGTGCATATTGTTCTTCTTAATCTCGCGCTTTCGATTTTCTTGCCATGCATATTATCATGTTTCGATTTGAACTAATTGTTTGCTTGCGTATTTGGCGTGATTGAGAGAAGTTCTGGGCCATTAGTTTGGAATTTTGACGTGGGAAACACGTATCACATGGTTAGGGCACCGAGCTTTTGAAGCTTCGTATGCCATGTTTCAGATCGTTTCAGGCCACACAAATCTCACCATTGGACTCGTGGCATGTTAATTAGTGGATCTGGGCTATTTGTTGTTGTTTTTTGATGAACTTTCGCAGGCTTTAAATCACGTCCATGGAAGAAGATGAATCGGCAACAAAATCCGCAGGAAATTATGCGGATAAATCCGCAGCAAATTCCATAGCGCTGGAGGTAGAAGATGACAACGTGGAGCTTGGACCTTTGACCATCATGCGTGTTAATCTTCCATTCGCTAGTCGACCTTTCAGTCCCTCTTTTTGCATTTGACTGGTTCTCGCTGGTCATGTGGGCCCAGTGTTTGTTTTTCGTTTGAATTTCAACATAAAATTGATTTGTTTATTTAATTGTTTAGATGAGATTTACTAACAACCAATGATAACTGATCAATTGGCTAGGCGTGTAAACTGCAAATCCCAATCACCTGGGTTCGATACCTAGTGGTGACCATTTATTTTTGATCAACTTCCTTGCATAGACTTACTCACGAATCTAATGCAGCACACACAGGGGGACCATGGTGAACCCTCGCCCCTCAACCACTAGATCTCCTGGAAGCATGATCAAACGCTTCTGAAAGCGCAGCCTCACCATGGACATTCACAGGCTGGCCACACTGAATCACACGCCCCAGCCAGCTAAGTTTTTTTTTTCTTTCTTTTTTTATTTTATCTACCTTGTTATTTATTTATTTTTATTATTTTTTTCCCCTTTTAATTTATTTCTTTTAAAACTTTTATTATAATAATGTTATATAATTAATTATTTTATGTAATTCAAAGATTCGGGTTGTTCTTCATAAAAAGTTTTTTTTACTAATGATTATTTTAGCGTAATAATTTAATGTTTAAAACCCTGATTTTTATTTTAGCGTAATAATTTAATGTTTAAAACCCTGATTTTTATTTTAATTATTTCTTTTCATCATGGTCACTAATCACTGCTATTGGTAGGTGTTATCTATTAACGCACTTTTAGCCTTACAAACCCTTTAGGTCACAATAAGTTTTCTTGAATAAACCTGTTAGGTTCAGGGGTAGGGTTTGTAAACTTTTTAGGGTTTATAGATCTTTGATCAATTAAGGTTTGTAGATCATTCATACACTAAAAATTCTTTTCTTTTGTGCAAATTTTCAGGGTTACCCCTGTATCCTCCGATTACGCGCCATATCGGATCAAAAGCTAAGTTTTTAATTCTTTTCCTATTTAAATATTATTTTACTTTTATTTTTTCCTTTTGTCCAAAATAGGGTTTGCCTCGAATAGTCAATGAATCCCTCCTACACTCACCCGATTATTTTGGTTCGAGGAAGATCAAGGCTCAAGATAATTAAACTAATTATTCATCCCTCTTATTTTCTGCTTTTATTACCCATCCCCGCAGGTGTTTATTGTAATAGCGTAGGAAATTTTATTTCTGCTTTTATTTTATTTTAATTGCGTGGTTAGTAATTTAGGGAGTGATAACAGATAAATGTCATCGAAGTTAACCACATGATTGTGCACCCACACACCTTTTGGGTAACCCTTCTTGTTGCATGTAGCCTTATATTGTTGTCTTGTTTCCTCTAAGTATACTAAATAGTCAATTCCCTCGATTCCGAGGATACCTAAAGCAATGTTGCCTTAAAGATTGAAAATCATCTAGTCCCTCGATGTTGCTTCGGAAAAATAAGATGATTGTCCCATTGCTAAGGTATCCTCGCATGATGCCTAAAAAGATTAATGACTATTATATCCTTCCCTTAGACTACCTGCCCTCTTTATGGCAGGGACAGTCTTATGGCGAACGATCCTCTCGATGACCCGATTACATCCAATTGAAAGGCTTCCTGCCCTCTCATGGTATGGATAGATCCTTTCATCCTGAAAAACTAAAAGAACAATTTTTCTAACTTAGGGTAGGTAGTTCTTAAATGCTTGCTCAAATTCAAAATTACTTTTCACACCTCTTTACAAAAACTTTCAAAAAGGCTATGCTTATTTACAAGTTAAAGTCCTTATTCAAAATCTTTTCAAACAATTCAAAAATTCAAAAGTGAGCTAAGCAATTAAGAGCCCATGAAAAACCGTGGATGCAAAGGGTGCCTTACACCTTCCCTTTGTATAACTTACCCCCCGAACTCAAAATCTTTTCAAAAGGTCTTTTCCTGTTCTTTTAGCCTTTCTACTAAAATTGGATAAAATAAAAGTCGGTGGCGACTCTTGTTATCCGCAACATTTCAAATAAAGTCAGTTCACCGTATTACATTAAGGAAATATGTATTTTAATTAATTAAAAGAAATAAAGTGAAATACATGATAATATATAATTAATATATTATATTTATTTAAAATAAAATAAATATATTTTATTTTATTTTATATATGAAGTATGAACAAAATATAATTATAACTAAAATATTTTATTTTTATTTTCAAAATAGAATAAAACAAAAGAAAATAGAATATAGTTATATTTTATATATAAAACATAATGGTTATATATTAAAAACATATATTATTATATGTTTATTTAACCAAAGACATGACAAAATAATTTTCTTTAAATAGTATAAATATTTCTTTAATATATTATATTTATTAAAAAGAAAATCAATATATTACATTTTACTTTAAATAAAAATAGAATATAATAAAATTTATTTTTTATTTTTATGGTATATATTCAAAAAAAGATTATATATATATATATATATATATATATATATATATATATATATATATATATATTTAAAAACCGAATAATACGTTTTTTAAAACAAAATAAAATAGAATTTAGTTATATTTTATATTTAAACATAATAGTTATTTATTAAAAACAAAAATTAGTATATGTTTATTGAAACAAAAAACAAAATAATTTGGTTTAAATATTAATTTAATATATTATATTTATTGTAATAAAATGAATATATTATACTATATTTTACATAAAAACAGAATATATTATAATTTTTTTTATGGTATATAATCAAAAATAGAGTGTATATATATATATATATATATATATATATATATATATATATATATATATATATATATATATATATATATATATATATATATATATATATATATATATATATATAATTAAAACTAGAAGACTTTTTTTTTTAAAACTGAATAATACATTTTTCAAAACAATAAAATAGAATATTGTTATACTTTATATTTAAAACATAATAGTTATTTACTAAAAAACATAAATTGTTATATTTTTATTTAAACAAAAACAACATAATTATGTTTAGAGTTAATATTTAAATGTTTATATAAAATTTATTTATAATTTAGGGTTAATAGTTATTTTGCCCCTTCCAGAATCTATGACATTGATAATTT
Organism: Vicia villosa; assembly: GCF_029867415.1. NCBI lineage: Eukaryota > Viridiplantae > Streptophyta > Magnoliopsida > Fabales > Fabaceae > Vicia > Vicia villosa. Next base: position 174,012,828 of record NC_081180.1, read on the forward strand.
AGTGGATTTTTAATTTTAATTTTTTTTCCATGCTTGCTTTTTTATTTTTATTATTTTTAACTTTGAGAATTAAAACATGAAAAATAGTTTTTTTAATATGTAATTTTTGTTTATTTGAATTTAAATCTGAGATCTTGAAAGAGCATACCATCTAGACCCAAACTTTCACCACTAGACCACACACGCACCAAAAATTCTAAAAGTTTCCTCCAACAAAATTTGAACCAGGACACATTTGCTATACAAATAAGTGTCTTACCAACTCTGCTAGATATGTTCTTAATCAATTGGAAAATTTTATAACATTACTGCTGATTTTTATCACATTACTGATGATATGTAATTGTGCTTCATGTATTTATTTCATAAACTGTTTATTTGTTAATTGTTTTGTTTATTTATTAATAATATTGTATAAACCATGTTAATCATATTAATAACTATTATTTTAATTATTTATTAATAATATTGTATAAACCATGTATAATATTGTATTAATATTCTAATCACACTTTTATTTATACTCTTATTTTAATTATTTTTTATTTTTTATTTAATAATATTTATTAAATTAAATTTTAAGCATTACTTTTTAACGTTAATATTTTTTTTGTTTTACATTAAATAGTATTTTAATCACATTTAATAAAAATAATTATTTTTTTCTAAATAGTATTATATATATATATATATATATATATATATATATATATATATATATATATATATATATATATATATATATATATATATATATATATATATTTGTTTTTAAATACTCCCTCCGTCCCAAAATAAGTGTCGCATTTGATAAAATTATTTGTCCCAAAATAAGTGTCATTTTAAGTTTCCAATGCAATTTTAATTTTTATCTTCCAATTATGCCCTCTAATTAATACTCTTAATTTATTATTCTCTCACTTTACATTTATGATCATTCAAATACACCAATAATAAACAGGGATAGTTTTGTAAAAACACTATTCTCTCTCTTTCATTTATTACATTTTCTTAATCTGTGTGTGAAATGACCAACTATGACATATATTATGGGACGGAGGGAGTAGTTATTAGAAATCACATCTAGTCTAGTGGAAGAGGGTACTTGCTAAATTTGTCACGTGGATTTAAAAAAATGAAAAATTATAAAAAAATGCCAACTAAGATTTTCATGTTAAATAATAAAATAAATAAAACAAATAAAACATGTCGCGTAATAGAGTCTTGTGATTGGATTTCAACATGTGTCAAAATAGGGGAATTTTGAAAGGTTAGGAATGGAATTTTTTTATTTTATAGGAATTTTTTTTAAAACTCGTCTATATGGCAGAGGGCAAAATAACTATTACTCAATAGTTAATATATTATGTGAGAATATGTTATATATTAAGTAGTTTTTAGTTAACATAAGTGTATGTTTAAGAATAGTATTAAGTTTGTTAATACTTTAATTAAAGTTTTATTAAAATTTTCGAAATTGGTTGATTTATTAAAATCACAATTGTAATTAAAAAGGCAATGATTGTATAAGTGTGCAGTATGGAATATTATCGCTATTATCATAGTTGGATGTACAGTAGGTTGTATCCTGGAAGACGCGGACTTAAACCAAATTTCGAGGAAGAAGTTAAAGGGTTTATCCCGTAGGAATTTGCTCAGGAATGTTGTTGAAGCGAATGGGGAGTTAGGTGTTCTTGTCTTAAATGTGCATTTAGACCTATAATTAGTGATCCAGAGAAAGTAGAACGTCATTTGAAGAGAGTGAATTTCATTGAAAATCATTGGGTTTGGACATATAATGGAGAAGAACTGCTGAGTAACGTCTCAGAGACTAGTAATACGCATGCTTTAAGTAGTCGATCACCTATGAAATATGGGAAAAACTTTAATCTGATCGGTTAGATGGTTGGCAATGCTTTTAGTGTGAACATGACCTATGATGAACACACTTCTTGAAGGATGAATACTCACATTGAGTTAATTGAACTTAGGTTGGAAAACATCACGAAGGGGGTGGGCACCAATAATATATTGAGCCTAAAAATCCTTTTTTCTAAAACCGTGAACCTGACCACGTTACAACCCTCAAAAGTCTTAATTGAAGCAGGGTTAATTCGAAAGCATACTATAAACGAGGATACGGTAAACCGACTCCTAGGAGATTTTCTAAAACGCTCGAGTTGGTATCACACCGCCTTTCACAAAAAAAAAATATCAATGTTTTGACATCCTTTCAAAAAGTTTTTTTTAACTTCAAGATAAACATAGACTTTGCATTAGAATTATATTTCTCATAATAAACATTCTTCGCATATGAACAAGTGCTTGACATCAAGAAAGTTTCCATCATGAACTTCAGATGAAAAGTTTAATCTTCCCAAAGGACAGGTTGTCTTCAGAACTCCGTTAGGTTCGAGCGAGAATATCCCAAATTTCTGATCACCCTCAGGGGCACAAGAGCAGTCGAGCACAGTAAGAATTCAGTCAATCTGGGGCAATTAGGTCAAGATTCGAAAAATCTCTCAGAAGTGTTGAGCAATCAGGGGCATTCACCCAAGCATAGCTGAAACTACCCTCAACACTGGTTAATCAGGGGCATTGTTCCTAAGTTCATGATACTGGGGCATGTTGCTTATGATAGCACAAATATCAGAAAGTCCTCCCAACAGACAAAGTTGCTTCAGAGGTGCATCGAAAAGCAGAAATGTCTCCTGCACCTGACTCAGTTGGCTAAAGACTAATGTATACAAGGGACGTGACACATTATTATCCTTTCATTTGGGGCAATCAAGTCAAGATTCAGAGAATCTCTCAAAGGCGCTGAACAACCAGAGGGGTAAGTCTATCACTTGAGGCACGTTGCAAAAGCCATTTAGTGACTAGTATCAAATGGTGTCAACACCATTCTCTCATCCCAAGTTCTAATTTCAGTAACTTCAGACGTCGGGTATACCAGACTACTAATCCCAGGGGCAGATAGACTCCCACGTGTAAAGGGCCACGTATGGTTAAGAAAATATTTTCCGTCGGCAAGTGATGAAATAATTGAAGACATAGAGGCAAGGGAAAATTGAAACCTGAGGGAATCTTCCCCACATAGTCAGTTTCACAAAAATATCTCCACAGAGTAATCCTCGAGAAGTTATCTTCAAATAGTCTCTTCCCAACGGAGTTTATATCTCCAACACTGCAATTTCCCCGCTATAATTCTCTTCTCCAACAGGGTTTATTCAAACTCACTATCCCCAGTAAAGTTGACACTCACAGCTGAAACTTGGTCAGATAGTACAACGGAGGATTATCCTTTTCTCTTATCCCCATTCAGGGTACATCAAGGTCAGATCCTTCATGTTACTTTCATCCCCAAGCAAAAACCAGAAATCCCCAACCGAGTATCTTCGAACAAGATAGCAAGAATCATCAGCATGGTCATAGTGACATCATCTCAAGATTCATATAGAAATTTATTTTATTAATCAGGAATTGCTGGACGAAGTCACTAATACGCTCCAACTACATAAGTCGCGTCCATGCATCATATATCATACATATGTCCATACATCGCATATAATGTTTTATGACAAACTTATACATAACATACAAGTTCCTCATTTATTTTGAGAACTTCACCATACAATACATGCATCATGACATCGCATAAAGACTAACTTTGCCCTTTCGGTTACAGTCCCAGTCAAATAAACAATATCTCTAATATTCAGATCTGATTTTGCCACCTCAGACGGTGCAGACACGGTCAACCTTTAGATCTAATTCTGCCACCTCGGACGGTGCGGACACGGTCAACCTTCAGATCTAATTCTGCCACCTCAGACGGTGCGGAAACGATCAAAATTCAGATCTTATTCTTCCACCTCGGACGGTGCGGACACGTTCAACCTTCAGATCTAATTCTGCCACCTCGGACGGTGCTGACACGATCAACATTCAGATCTAATTCTTCCACCTCGGACGGTGCGGACACGATCAACATTCAGATCTAATTCTGCCACCTCGGACGGTGCGGACACGATCAACATTCAGATCTAATTCTACCACCTTCGACGATGCGGACACGGTCAAAGAACGAGGCAGATGCAATCGACGCAAAGATTATTTCTGACACTCATCCTAAGTATATTCTTTCAGACACAACTTAACGTACGGCTATTTCTAGCAACCATATGACATTTCTTCGGATGCAACCTAACATACGATTCATTCTGATGCTCATGTAACATTCTTCAACACATTTATTGGGAACAGTCCAACACGGACTCATCATGGTTTATGTCCTCTGATACATTCTAGTGTACGACTTATTTTGATCCCTACCTCACTTCAAAAAAACTGGATGGCATCTTTAAGCCCATCTCTGATAGCACTCCGTCAACAACTGGATGGCATCTTTAAGCTCATCTCCAACATTACATCCTGCACCGGCGAGTGCAAATTTCGGGGCATTTAAGTATTCAATCATCTTCCACCTTCAGATTTCAATAGGCAAAGAAGTCAATCTACCTCTTCAAGTTTAAGAAGATTGAATAGGGGCAGATGTCATACCCCAAAATTTGCCCTCCACACTTCAAGGTTCAAGCTCAGTTGATCTTCAAAAACTCAAGGATTGGCTATGCATCTACCCTCCTAATCAAGGAGGCTCACCTTTAGGGTTTCCCCTCTTCTGTTGCCTTTCGATAATACGGTCAAGTCCCTCGAGCGTAGGGATGCCTTAGCATATGCTGCCTATTATTCAAAATCATCATAGTCCCTTCAGAATAAAGATCATAGTCCCTTCGAGTTACCTATGATAAAATGATCCCGTCCCTCAAGTTGCCTACGATAAATGATGATAGTCCTTTCGGATTTCTAAGGTATTCTTACTTGTCGCCTTTTATGACCATTTGATGTCCCTTCACATCCAATGCATAGGACTTCCTGCCCACTTATGGTATGGATAGCCATTATGACTATTCGATGACTCTTCGATTTCCCTTTACATCCAATGTATAGGACTACCTGCCCACATATGGCATGGATAGTACTATCGCTCAAGGAAAGCTTTAAAGCATAGGACAGACCTTACGAACTTAGGGTAGGTAACTCTTAAGTGTTTGCTCACAACAAAACATTCAAAATGCTTTTCACACCTCATGTTTTTTATACATCTTTCAAAGACTACACTTTGTATACATTCGAATGATAAATCTTTACAAAGTTAAAGTTCTTTTACAAACTATTTTTCTATACACACTACACTCTTTCAAACAAATCAAACAAAAACAAGTGAACTAAGCAATTAATAGCCCATGGATAACCATGGATACAAAGGGTCCTAATACCTTCCCTTTGTATAACCTATCCCCCGAACTTAAAATCTTTTAAAGGTCTTTCCTGTTCTTTTTTGCCTCTCCAAATTGGATAAAATAAAAGTCGGTGGAGACTCTTGCTTACCGCAACATGTTTTACGAAATAACAAAACAAAAATTCAATTCTCCCATCATATTACAGGTTGACACTTCTCGCCCACTTCAAATATATTAGTATCGTCAACCAACGTCTTTCGTACATGTCCTTGAGGTCGTACCTGTCCCTGAGATTGTTCCTCTCCCTGAGGTCGTTCCTGTCCCTGAGGTCGTACATGTCCCTGAGGTCATTTTAGACTCTCCTCTGACGCTCTCTCCATCACCATATTCGATCTTGAAATCTGAGTTTAATCTTCTGATTTCCCTTCGAAAAGGTATACATCAAACATGAAATCCTTCTCCAAATGATATTGATTTATGTTATCATCGTCTTCCCTTTTACAGTATACTTGTTTGTCTTCTCTGTCTTCTGTTTCTATTCCTAAAAATTTAGGTGAGGCATTATCTCACTCTGAGTGGAGGCAATTAATGAAATGTGTGCTCTTCAAAGCAGTTGTATCTGGGAACTGGTTCCTCTACCCCTAGGGAAATATTTAGTAGGTTGTCGTTGGTATTATACAACGAAGGTTGGTCCAAATGGTAAGATTGATTGATTTAAAGCGGGCTTGGTAGCCAAAGGATACACTCAAATTTTTGGGTTGGATTATAGTGATACCTTCTCTCCTATAGCCAAGATGGCATATGTTAGACTTCTTCTAGCCATTTCACTCGTTCGACATTGGTCTCTTCACTAACTTGACATCAGAATGAATTTTTGATGGTGATCTTGAAGAGGAAGTATCTATGGAGAAACCACCTGGGTTTGTTGCTCAGGGGGAGTCATCGAATATGGTGTGTAGGCTACACATGCCTCTTTATGGTCTTAAGAAATCTCATAGAGCTTGGTTTGGAAAATTCAGCATTGTAGTATAACAGTTTGGTATGATCCGTAGTGAAGCTGACCATTGTGTTTTTTATCGCCACTCAACCCAAGGGTGCATTTATCTTATTGTGTATGTAGATTATATTGTCATAACTGGTAGTAATCAGCTATGAATACTCCAGTTGAAACAACATCTCTCGAATCAATTTCAAACAAAAGATCTTAATAAACTCCACTATTTCTTGGGTATTGCGGTAGCCCAATCGAAAAATGGTTTGGTGATTTATTTGCGAAAATATGCTATGGATATTTTAGAAGAAACATGTTTGTTGAATGCTAAACCAGTTGATACTCCTATGGATCCAAGTGTCAAACTATTATTCAATTGGGGGGCCTCTATCTGAATCGGGAAGGTATAAGAGATTGGTTGGAAAGTTGAATTATCTCACAATCACTCGTCCCAAATTTTCTTTTGCAGTCAGTGTGTTAAGCCAGCTCTTAAATTCCCATTGTCAGAAACACATGGATGTTGTTATCCGGATTCTGAGATACATCAAATGTGCTCCAGGAAAAGGTATACTGTATGAAGATAAAGGACATACTCAGATAGTTGGATACTCTGATGCTGATTGGGCAGGGTCACCCAATGATAGACGATCCACCTCTGGGTATTGTGTACTTGTTGGAGGAAACCTTATATCTTGGAAAAGTAAGAAACAAAATGTAGTTGCAAGATCAAGCGCCGAGGCAGAGTATAGGGCCATGACAATGGTTTCGCAACCGCAAAAAATCAACATAGTCGCCACTAACATATTTATCCTAAAAAGGAAGGGAATGCCAGCAAACCACGAAACAAAACAACGGTCTCACGACCAGAGAAGAGGGTAAGGGAGTCGGTTACGTGAGGGGAAGGTGTTAGCACCCCACGCGCCCATCGTACTCGATGGGATCCACGCTTATGGTCTAATATATGGGTGTGTAAGCAAATTGCGCTAATTTGGACTAAAATGCATGCAAAACGTAAGGAAAAGAAATAGTTGTACTCGCACAGGCCCTACCCTGCTGCCTATGTATTCTTTTTGAGGAATCAGAGGTACCGTAGCTCGGCTAACTAATTTCTGTTTGTTTTGTGTTTTTTAGGTGAACGAGTCACATTTGCACTCCGCTGCTTGACCTTTGGAGTCTTACGCTTGGGAATGGAGCGAAAATAACAAGCTCTTAAGAAAATAAAATCAAAGAGTATGGTCTATGTTTTAATAAATGCATGAGGAAAGCCTAAGCTAAGGGGGGGGAGCTTTCTAACTATGTTGTCATACAAAGGGCGCAAGACTAAGCTAAACTAGAGACCTATGGGGAAAAAGAGAAAACAAACAAAAACAAACAATAATATCAAACAAACGAGCTCGGTCATGCACATACACCTACAAGCGCAGGCCTTGTAGTAGAAAAGTTGTCCCGCCATAGCCAAGGGGAGCGTATCACCCGAGTCAACCAAGCATTAGACCAAGGAGAGAGGACCGTAACATTATATTACCGGGGCAAGGAGAAGTAGAGGCGGATCGGTGTGTGCATACACTGAGCATCAACGTCGGTCAACATGAGCTAATAAACTTGGGGGTTCGATTGCATGAACCCACTTCACTTTACCCATTGGTCCTTCGACTCGACGATCTTAGGGACTTGTCCAGACCTTTAAACTTGCAAAAAGTGAGCATAAGGACGACCTGAGGACTGAAAGTTGCGGGGGTTGATTGTTAACCCTTTCCGCTTGCCTTCTTAAGGACTTACAATGGCCTTTGGTAAGACTTCCTGCAAGCAGCACATCGGAAAAAACAGAACCTCTCGCACACGCCTCAGAGGATTTCCAAATGCAATGCATTCCTAAGTCCTACTTCTCATGATAAAGGATGAGTGAAAGCAATAAAATGCGGGAAGAAGTTAAAATGAAACGAGATCAATACCAAATGGATTATGATCCGTAAATTACAACAAACTATAAGAAAGAAAATCAGAGATCCCGCGAGCGAGCTAGCAAAAGCAACAGCAAACATGTCAGCACTCCAATTAAAATCCGCGTAAGCAATCAAGATTCGGTGCGATGAAATTAAATCACCCGCCGACGTGTGCATCGAGCACAACAAGTACCAAACACCTGCAAGGGAAACAAAATATCAAGACAAGCAATGTATAACGGTAATAAGCGCGTGTGAGAACGTGAATCGGAGAGATAATAAATGTTGTGTCCCACAAATAAAGCAAAACACGAGAGCGAGCATGATAAGTGTCAAAATATACTTATTTTGTGTATGTAAATAGTGGCACTTATCGATACTTTTGTTAATACCGTTTGAATAATTCTCCATTTTGTGTATAAATACGTATACTTTGTGAATAATTGTATTTTCATATACTTTTATACCATTTGATAATTTTTCCTTTGTTTTTATAGGTATTCATGCTTATTGGAGCCTTGAGGAATAAAGTGTCAAAGGCACGACTTCGATTTCGCAATTTTGGTGAAAGCCCGCTTAGCCACCGTCAAGCGGACTTCCAAAGACTCAAAATAAGGATGAACAAAATCATCATTTTGGTTTCCATTCATTCATTATTAGATAGAGCATTGAATAAGCTTTCCAACGCTTCGAACCGGGCGCAATTCGGAGTTACGGTTCTCGAGTTATGGCGAAAACAAAATCTGATTTTTAGCAGACTCCGCTAAGCGGAGGGGGTCCGCTGAGCGGAGCTCCAGCGGAGCAAATCAGCGTCTGGAAGCAATTTTGAGTCCGCTGAGCGGAGGGGGTCCGCTAAGCGGACCTGCTAAGACAGCAGCTCGTTAAAAGGGGCAAAAATCACATTTTTAGGTTATGGGTTGGGTATTTTTGAGTCCCAACACCATCAACTTCATTCTTAGGGTAGATTAGCTTAGAAAACAACTTCGGAGGTTGCATTTGGATGATCGGGGGTGGATTGAGCATCGAACGGAGCTGACAAACCGGGAGATTTTCGGTTCATTTCTCTTCTTCTTTGTGTATTTCTCTTTGGTTGGGTTTGTTTGTATATTTACTTGAATCTTATGTATATTTACCGATTATAATGTTATATTTAACTTGCTTTACGAATCTGTGTTGATGTTATCCTGGATTTTTTCTCTATGCTGGGGATTTGGGGTGCTTTAGAGATAAACTTCTTGAATCCTTATCTAGGATGATAATCTGTTGGTTCTGAACTCTAGAGATAGATTTAGAGCTAGCATTCACTGTTTGTATATGTTCTTAATGCTTTTGTGTTTGAGCGGCGCGCGAGAGATCGCCGACGCGAGAATACAGATGTTCTCGTGACTTCGCGTTAGAGATAACCTTAGTTTTGAGATGATCTCGTTTGTGCTCCAGAGATGGACGCTTATGTGAGAGATACGTGATGACATAGATGAGTATCGTAGGTTGAGTATAATGGGTTGGTAAGTGTATGTTTGTTAAGAGTGAATATATTTACATGCCTGATAAGTTATTTCTCATCTAAGAATGTGTTTATTCTTTTCCTGTCTATATCTTTGTTTACTTTTTGCTCATTTAATCCAAAGTTCAAAACTGTAGAAACTGTTGAATGGCATCTCTCCATCTCTGAGGACGATAAATCCCGGATCAATATTTCCAAATCTTGTTTGTTGCTTGCCCTATACTGCATTCAACAAAATGGCGCCGTTGCCGGGGATGGTTGTGATTGCATCGCAATAGTTTATATGGTCTTTAGCTTTGTATATATCGTATATATTGTATAGTTTCACTTGTATATATATTTACTTGTACATATTTACTTGTTTATGTTCACCATATAAGTTTACTTGTATATGTTTACATATAAGTATACTTTTATTGGTGAATGTTAGTGAAACATGTTGATCTCGGATGAGCTCTTTAATAACAAATCTTCACTTTTCAAATTGTGAATCCAACATTCACCAATTTTCTCTTTTTGTATGATAATAATTATATTTGTTCCATACTTGTATATATGTGTTTGTTTGTGTATATAGGTGTAGACTTTCGTTTTTATGTTCGTAAAATCGTTGTATATATTTGTACTCGTAACGTTTGTTGATTGGTTGGTTAGGACACTTTCTTTAGGCTTGTGCGGTGAGACGTCACCATGGCATGACGAGAGGAGGCTACTTTCCAAACACCGGAACAATAAAGGCGTCAAGCTAACGACGTAAAACAAGCGTTTGTTGGGAGGCACCCCAACGGTTGTAAATATTGTTTATATTTCTATTTATGAGGTATTTAGGTGAAGTGGTGAGTGATTGGAACAACAGATCCTGTTCTGATTTTTCTAGTTTCTGCTATGTCCGCTAAGCGGAGCAGAGCTCGCTAAGCGAGCATAGCAGAATTTTGTTTTTCTGCTCTGTACCAGTGGGGTTCCCATTCCACTTGGTTCACTCATTTTTCCCACTTTCACCAAGGCTAATTAGTAGTATATATTAGTTTTCTTTTTCTAATTCTTGTGTTGGTTGTTTGTACTCAAATTTTGTTCGGTGATTAGAAGATTTTTGAGGTGATTTTCCAAAGCTTGAGTGTTTCAACTTGCGGATGTATGGTAGGATTTTTTTTTTGAAGTTGTATCATTCAAGGTACTCATTTATCGCTTTCTATAATATAGCATGTTTAGGAAACTTTTCATTTGTACAATTACCATACCATTCATTCTTTTGCATTACTTGCTTGTTGATTGAATCACTTTAGTTCCCAAACCATAAATGTGAGGAAGCTTTCCATTGTTCATATATGCTGGAGGCCACAATCTTTGTTTTAACTGGATTTTATTATGCTTAATCTTTTGTTTATGTTGATTTTATGAAAGCATGAAAAGGATCAAGGCATTTTGTTTCATTTTGAGCACAACCACCATAGCCAAATTGTCAATTCACCTTGGGAGTGTGTGATCATTTGTTAACCCTTTTGAGCCTTTTTGTCAATATCCATGTTGTTTTTGCTAAATGCTTATCTTTGAGTGTTTAGTTCTCATTTTTGCATGGATGATTGATTCTTTATTTTCTTGAACCCTCAACCATGATTTTTGGTATGAATTTTTACCTTGCCTTAGAAAGTAGGGAGTATTCATATGATGGTGTGGTTGAATTCAAGTTGGGGAGAGAAATGGTTGCTACTTATTTGGTTGTTGCTACGAGGTTGAAAAGAAAGAAAAAGAAAAAAATGTGAAAAGAAAAGAAAAAAAGTGAAAAAGTTTTGAAAAAAAAGAAAAGAAAATAGAAGCGAATAATTGTGCTAATAAGTAGTATGTATTGGTTTGAGAAACTTGTGGATAAGGAAGAAGTTTGATCGGAATATTGTTGTTTGAATCTTTGGTGGATTGATCACTCCCTTAGGTTTAGGCAAGTTTTTGTTTCGATTAGCCTTAGGACATATCCCTTGTTTTTTAACCAAGCCACATTACAACCTTGAAAAGTCCTTGTGATTCTTGCTTTTGTATCTTCAATGTGATTTTTGGATGAATGCATAATTTAATCTTTTGTTTGCAAGATTGTTGGATGAGTGTTAAAAGTCCTTCACCTTTGTGTGTTCTTCATCCAATGATGAATATTTGCTAGGTGTGATTCATGATGTGGGCATGTATTGTGTTAGAATGTTTTGTATGCTTTTTGTGCTTAGGATTCGTTTCGTTCATATGTTGTAGTTGTAGGATAGTGGTAAGTATTTACTTTGTTTATACGTTTTTGTATTAAGCCATACATTTGTTTTTGGTTTTCAAAACTTGTTGATTCACAATTCTTTGATTTATTACTTTTTATTCTTTGATTTATTTGACATTGTTTGAGGACAAAAAAAGTTTCAAGTTGGGGAGAGTTTGATAAGTGTCAAAATGTACTTATTTTGTGTATGTAAATAGTGGCACTTATCGATACTTTTGTTAATACCGTTTGAATAATTCTCCATTTTGTGTATAAATACGTATACTTTGTGAATAATTGTATTTTCATATACTTTTATACCATTTGATAATTTTTCCTTTGTTTTTATAGGTATTCATGCTTATTGGAGCCTTGAGGAATAAAGTGTCAAAGGCACGACTTCGATTTCGCAATTTTGGTGAAAGCCCGCTTAGCCACCGTCAAGCGGACTTCCAAAGACTCAAAATAAGGATGAACAAAATCATCATTTTGGTTTCCATTCATTCATTATTAGATAGAGCATTGAATAAGCTTTCCAACGCTTCGAACCGGGCGCAATTCGGAGTTACGGTTCTCGAGTTATGGCGAAAACAAAATCTGATTTTTAGCAGACTCCGCTAAGCGGAGGGGGTCCGCTGAGCGGAGCTCCAGCGGAGCAAATCAGCGTCTGGAAGCAATTTTGAGTCCGCTGAGCGGAGGGGGTCCGCTAAGCGGACCTGCTAAGACAGCAGCTCGTTAAAAGGGGCAAAAATCACATTTTTAGGTTATGGGTTGGGTATTTTTGAGTCCCAACACCATCAACTTCATTCTTAGGGTAGATTAGCTTAGAAAACAACTTCGGAGGTTGCATTTGGATGATCGGGGGTGGATTGAGCATCGAACGGAGCTGACAAACCGGGAGATTTTCGGTTCATTTCTCTTCTTCTTTGTGTATTTCTCTTTGGTTGGGTTTGTTTGTATATTTACTTGAATCTTATGTATATTTACCGATTATAATGTTATATTTAACTTGCTTTACGAATCTGTGTTGATGTTATCCTGGATTTTTTCTCTATGCTGGGGATTTGGGGTGCTTTAGAGATAAACTTCTTGAATCCTTATCTAGGATGATAATCTGTTGGTTCTGAACTCTAGAGATAGATTTAGAGCTAGCATTCACTGTTTGTATATGTTCTTAATGCTTTTGTGTTTGAGCGGCGCGCGAGAGATCGCCGACGCGAGAATACGGATGTTCTCGTGACTTCGCGTTAGAGATAACCTTAGTTTTGAGATGATCTCGTTTGTGCTCCAGAGATGGACGCTTATGTGAGAGATACGTGATGACATAGATGAGTATCGTAGGTTGAGTATAATGGGTTGGTAAGTGTATGTTTGTTAAGAGTGAATATATTTACATGCCTGATAAGTTATTTCTCATCTAAGAATGTGTTTATTCTTTTCCTGTCTATATCTTTGTTTACTTTTTGCTCATTTAATCCAAAGTTCAAAACTGTAGAAACTGTTGAATGGCATCTCTCCATCTCTGAGGACGATAAATCCCGGATCAATATTTCCAAATCTTGTTTGTTGCTTGCCCTATACTGCATTCAACAGAGCATCAACCGAAAAGATCCTCCACATTGCCTTGCATACTAGCACACACGTTAGAGATGACAAGACACCGCAATCGGAATTGCGTTATTGTACTATAAACTAAACCGAAAATGAATAACGGAGTAGAAAACAAAAAACGCGGTAAGAGGGAAATAATAACTACACGGGGCAGCAACTATACGCCTAGGAAAATATGTACAAAGCATGTCGAGAATATGTAACAAACGAACGCAAGAGCGCGGAATGCAAACGGAGACAAAATACACACGTTTAAAGCGAAAATACGGTATTTAATACACTTTTTAAGCATAAGCTAACCAAAAATGAAATAGCAACATGGAATAGCAATCAAAAGCATATTAAATATGTACACTAAAATTACGGAAGCCAAAACAAGTATTTACAAGCAAAACAGTACACCGAAACGGCGAAACCGGTTAAAAATGGTAAAAACCAACTTTGTCGGAATTAAGCCAAAATTTTATGGTGAGTTAGAAACATGCCAAAGAACTCAAATATGCAGTCGGAATTTATTAAATCGGCTCGGAGACACGATTTCCAAAGTCAGGCAGTAGCGAAAACTATAAAAAAGTCAACCGAAACAAAAAATAAACTTCACCAAAAGCTCCGAAAATATCAATTCATATGGAAAACATTATTCGCATGCTCAAAAACTCAAAACAGTTTAAAAGTTATGATGATTTTAGCAAAGCCGACATACCGCACACGTTATGGAGAATTCGGAAAGAAGCAAGCAATAAAACAATAACAGAACAAATTTCAGCACTGTCAAGCATTTATTAGCACACAAGAACACCATGTTATCACTTAAAAACACACAACAAACAATACCACAAAATTTTAGATTAAATCTCTTTTAGAAAGCCAAGTTTCATGAATTAGAGGAAGTGAAGTGTGGTGAAATTGAAGTATCAAATTTGCTGCACTGTAATAGCCATAAAACAGTCCATAAAAGTCTCAAAAACATGTCTAAGCTCAATGCAAAACTTCATGGTGATTGGCACAAAACTTTGAGTGCAACAAACTTAGCACATGACATGTAGAAACCAAAAAAATACCAAGTAACAAAATAAACTCATGGCAACAAACATAGATCAAGAAAATTCAGCTTTGAACCCATTCCAAACTATATTATCCTCACCAATCCATGGGTGATATCCAACTCTAGTGATCAAACCTTCATACAAAGCAATTCTAAACAATTTCTAGCAAGCAAAAATTGGAAACACAACACAATCCACGCTCAAGAAACTAGTTCATATCCAACAACAATCATCGACAAAATTCAAATCAAGAACTCTCACCATTATACAAAACAACTATATCTCATCCATATTCAAATTCAAAAATCAACCACAACACTAACTCCACTGAAAATTCAGCACCATCACTTTCATTAACAACTCAACCATTATCAACTTTCAACCATGCAACATCAACAATTTTCAATTAAAACTTCCAGCATTATTATCATTTCAAATTAACACCAAAAGACTACCATATCATTACCAATTATCATACTATCGTGCTTTTGTCAAGTAATGTATTCCAAAATTAAATCATCATACATTCTATCACCAAAAATCAACATTAAGCATGTTTAATCCACAACACAACATCAAGCTCATGTCGACAATACAAATTCCATAATGAATTCAACAAAAATATGGTGTGCATCGATTCAAATTATGATTATGTTAACAGTAACAATCATCTCAGCCAAAACTTCAATAACCAAAGCCTAATCCACCTTAAGCATCATTGCTAACGTTCAATTAACAATTTCAAATCATCATTAACAATTTATTATCATGCTCAAGCATCACATTACTTCTAATCATCAATCAACACTATCAACACTCAAGTAGATAGCATAGAGCATTACCTAAAGCAAATGGAGAGGAGATGAAATGGATGTCAGTCGCTGAAATCGCGAGGAGAAGAAGAGTGCAACGCCAGCTTCGAAAACTCAACGGAGAAAGAGATCTACGGCGTCGCGCGCGGCCGAGAATGGAGGGAGTGGTGGCGATTGGAGATAGCGTGTCACAGCTTAATCGTAAAATGAGAAGGAGATCCTTGAATATTGATCAATTTGTGTTCTTGAGCTTGATGAATGTTCTTGGGAAATTGATGAAGTTGTTATGAGTTTATGAGTATTTTTGTAGTTTTGATTTTGAGAGAATTGAGAGAAAATGATAGAAAGTATTTTTGATATTTTTGGGAGAATTGAAGTTATGAGAGAAAAGAGGGAAAAAAGTATATATAGTGTAAGTGATGAAATGTCAAAAATGCCCTTAACTATTTCTTTTTTGCTCATTTTCAGAGAAATGTGACTCGGTGTGAAATTCATAAACAGGACCAACGTCGACTCGAAGATGACTAAATTTGTGGATCGTAGCCGCAAGAATCGTCTCGATCCGATAAGCAGTGAATAAATTATGCCCGTTTGAATGACGAGAAACGCCGATTCATCTGGCGCAACTGTGTAAAATTTTGTGAGTACCGCTCAAAGAATGCGATCAAACTCATCCTTTGGCTCGAAATCTGACTGAGCACATGTGATGAGGAATCGAAGCCAACGAAATTTTGGAGAGAATGTCTCCAGAATGGGCTTCATACAATAAAAATCAAAGAAGTTATGAATTTTCAAACTCGCCGCGACATACCCGAAAACACACTTTTCACTGAAAAATCATGACGCTCTTCAAAATGCTAGGCATTTTCGGTGCATTATTGGTCAACAATCCAAACATATGAAATGTTGGGGATAATGGCAGGGAGATTCAGTTAAAATTTCGAGTGAATCGGTCAAGCGGATCATGAGATATGAATTTTTTTATGTCCGAAAACAACGGTTCAGCACCACCGACTACTCGTAAACTCCAAATTCGACGGCCTTCCTCAAAGAAATGGTCTCTGAGCCAAACACAAAAGTTGAAGAGAATGTCGAAATAGTGTAGGTGAGCGGGAACCAAGCTCATAGAACCTTTCAGACAAGACTTGCAATTTTCTTTGTATTTTCACTGTATAAACCGAATTTCACGCCATATTTTCTTAAAACCACAAAAACTCTTTATTATTTTCCTTCCATTTTCGAACGACAAAATAAACTTCATCCATAACTTATAGCTCAATTAAAGAGGGAAAATTTTGGGGTGCAACAAATGGCAACATGTAAGCTCATTTGGTTAAAATATTTGCTCAAAGAACTTCAAATTGAAGAAGCAAGACCAATGATACTTGTTTGTGATAATCAAACTACATTGCACATTGCTTCAAATCCAGTCTCCCATAAGAGGACCAAACATATTAAAATAGATTGTCACTTTGTTAGAGATAAGATTGTATCAGGCGACATCGTCACAAACTTTGTCAACTCTAATGATCAATTGGAAAATGTGTTTACAAAATCCCTGTGAAGTCCCAGAACTAATTATATATGTGGCAAACTTGGTGCTTTTGACTTATATGCTCAATATTGAGGGGGAGTATTGATATTTGTAAATATATAGTGTTAAGAATATTTGTATATAGAATAGTCTCACATCGATTATATCATGTAATTAGCTATAATCTCTCTATATATAATAAAGTCTCCGTAGTGTTTTTTAAAACACACAGTTTATTCAAATGTCTCTTAGTCTCTTGTATTTTAACAATTATAAATGGTAATTTGTCTAAAATTATAATTACAATACTTTTAGAAAATATATGTTCAAATTATTTCAAGTAACCACGTTGTTTCAAACCGATGAATTTTAAAACAAGTTAGAATGCTAAGAGATGAAAGATGTCGGTTTGTTATGAGCTATTATGGTATTAAACAAAGCACAATTGTAACTTGTACCTTATGCTCATGATGAATTCATCAGTGTTCATTGTCTCTTGAAGATTGCTTGAGTTCCAAGTCTTTTCACAAGAGATTCCTTTGAAAGCTATGATCTTTTTCCTTCTTTTATAATTCACTTGAGATTGATTCTTTGTCTTCAACAAAACACAAAAACAATGTTGGAAGCTTGTCTTTCACATAATCTACAATTACAGATTTCTAGAATAATACTAGAAAGAATGTTTAGCAAACATAACCTAACTGAGACCTAAGCATAAATATAAATCACTATAAGCAATATGTTGTGAATTCAATGCCAAGAACAAAGTATAAAACAAGGAAGAATAAAGAACAAGGAAGAAGAACACAAGAATTTGGTTATAACTGCTATTCTTTCACTTTCTCTTAAAACAAGATTACAAGTTTACAAGAATAGCAAATAACCTCTCTCACCCTAAATTAGGATTTGCAGCTTAGCAATGATGAGAGACTAGTATGCTATTTATAATAAAACCTAACATACTAACTAATGGGCTTTTTCCACAAGGCCCATTACACAAGTCAACTTAATAAACAAGCTAACTTAACAAATTAGGGTTTAAACACTAAAACCTAATTTAACATGCTAACAACCCTAGCATCTTCGACACAAGCATGTGAACAACCTTCGACTTCATGCTTAACCCTGTCGAACCAAGAAGCTACCCTTCGGCCATACTAGAGTTCGATCCAATATCTCACACAATAAAACCTAACAACATAAAATTATAGAAATCGATAAAAACCTAAGAAACATGTGAACTATGCAAAAATTAAAAGAGATTGTGATAGAGAAAATTGTACATCGGATTTACATTGGTCCAGTGCGTCATCCTCAATTGCACCTAGTTCGATCTCTAATTGCAAACAATTGAAAAAAATATTGTCATTCACTAATTTGAAATTACTAAATGTGTCTTTTGATATAACAGATAATCACAGACAATGATTATAGTCAAGGTGCCTTTTGATTTGAATTAGTCAAGACCTTGAATCAAATCAAGCCTTTTAGCACTAAACGTTCACTTTTTAGTGATCAAAACACAATAATCATCTTGCATAGTTTACCATCGTAACCAGATAACTTTTATTGAGTCATGCCACCCCATTAGTAGTGTTTATACAATAATACCCTTTGTAATATTTTATGTTTTTAAAACATATTGTGTATTTTCCGAATTTTGGGGAAATTTATGAGATTTTACCAAAATCTTGGGGAAATTCATGAGTTTTTACCGAATTTTCGGAGGATGAGTTTTAACCGAATTTTTGAAAAAACAAGTGTAAAATTGTAAATTTTTCCCAAAAATCTATGAATTTTTACCTGATTTTTTTATTAAAAAAACCAATGTAAAATCACATTTTTTTTATATTTGATTTTTTAAATATCTGGTATAAAATACTACATTGTACAAAGATCCCGTATAAAATATCGGATTTATCAAAAAAATTGGTAGTGTTAACTTTGTTTTTTTTCCTATTGTATATGAACTATCGAATTTTTTAAAAATATAAAAAATTACAAAATATATCAAATTTATCAAAAAAAAAAACGGTAGTGTTAATTTTGTTTTTTATAGGCTTACATAATTTTTTTAATTTAAAACTAAGTTTTTTTTTAATAAAAGAGAAAATATATATTAAAACAAAAGAGGATTACAATAAAACACAAGAGGGGACCAAACCAAACCTCTTAAACCCAAAGCCTAAGCGTTACAACCTTGTCTAACAAGTAATCCTTAGTAATATCCTTATAAACATAACTAAACCAAGATATTGATCTGCTCTTAAAACCAAGATATTGATAGGCTTACATAATATGAACTAAATATATTTTTTTCAAAATTCAATAAAAACTCATACTGAATTTTAAAAAAAGTTGATAAAAATATAAAGTTTACTTTGCATAAGTCAAAAATACTATCAAATTTTTTGAGTTCTACAATTTTTTTTAGAGTGAATATTTTTATCAAATACTAGTATTTTAAGATGGAATAAATAATAAAAAACATTTTAATAATAAAAAATTAAAAAGGGTGTCAAGTAGAACAAAATCATTTTAAAATTGCACTCCTCATAACAATAATTTAAAAAATTCACGCCAATAAATGGCACTTCCTTTGTAAAAAAAGTCACATCCCTTTTTTAAAAAAGGCATGTTCCAGTCATATTCTACTCATAATAATACTAACACACGTCTATTGAGGCAGTGGTACAATTTTGTTTTTTTTGTTTTTTTGTTTTTTGTTTTGCCATAAACGAGTAGAATGCGCAATATCTCAAATTTTATGACGTAAACTTATTATATTGTGAGGAAAAAAAAAACGTATTAGACAATAATAAAATATAAAAAATATAGAATTAAAAAAATCTACAAATAAATAAAGACTTAACAAGAAATATATTCAATGTTTCAATAGAAAAAGAAACAGATTCAATGTTTTCAATGGAAAATGTTCTTTTTTATATTACTATCTTTAATTATAAAATCTATTTTTTATTTTTATTCCTTTAATGTAAAAATAATTTATTTTATTCTATATTTAATGACTTATTTATAAAATTACTTTATTAAATTAATAATTGGAAAATACAAATATTTTTTCTCTTTTTTATTATATTACTAATTACTAAAGTAACACATATTTTTTTATAAATTATTAGTGGTATTTATAAAAGTCTTATAAAAACAAGGGAATAATATAATGTTTAATGAAAATTAATTAAAGAATTTAATTGATATTGAAGATGTAAAAAATATTTTATTTAATTATAAACTATAATTTGTCTAAATTTATAATCATAATATTTAAAAAATATTCAAATTATTTAAAGTAAGAAAATGTATACTGAAAATATATAACCATTAAAATTATGTAATTCTAAAAATTTCAAGACGATAAATGCTATATTCCTTTAATAAAATCACAGTTTTGGCTTATTCCTTTCTAATAATTCGCTTTTTAAGTTTTGGCAAGGTACGGATTTGTTTTTTCTTTCAATAATCATGTGTAGGATGTAATATATAAGCATATATCAAATATTCGTTGAGGAATTCATTTTATTTAGACTATGATTTTTTTTAAGGGTTAAATAAGTTTTTGTCTCTATAAATATTGTATTTTATTAGCTCTTCTAGAATTTTGACAACGGTTTTAGTTGGTTTTATCAACGGTTTTTTTTGTAAAACCCGTTGCTTAAAAGGCAGAGAGGTACTAAAAATGAAAACTATAATATTTATAGAGATCAAAAACGTATTAAACATTCTTTTTGAAGTCTAAAATAATAATATATTTATGGGTTAAATGTACAATACTTAAAATTTAGTTTAGTCCCTATAATATATATATTTTCTAATTTTTCTATAATAATTTTTTTTGAACTTCTCCTAAATATATAATTTAAATACTGATGTATGAGATAAACTAAATTTCACCATTATTACAAAAGATATTATCGATAAAAAATAAAAATAATTATAAATAAAGGAACATAAAAACAAAAACACCATAAAAGGAAGACATTTCCTATAAAATTATATCATTAAAACAATAATATAATTAATTCAATTAAATTAGAGTTAAAACTATTTATAATAAATATGATATTAAAAATTATTAAAAAAAGTAAAAATAAAATTAATGATGGATTATATAATTGACCGATAACATAAAAGAATTATGTATGAATTAAATTAAAAATTAAAAAAATACATTAAACAAAAATATTAAATAAATAATGAGTACAACTACAAATGTGTGGTATCATTTGATGGATACACGACAAATGATTACTATATTGTAGTAGCACATTGAATTCTAGATCGTAGATTTTTTTTTTATATACACACATTCTTTAGTCCACTTGCTCATCGTACTAGTGTTGATACCCCACACTCATCCTCTCTATATTTCCATGTTCATAATTTCTTTTGTGTATTTAAAATTCAATCTTTCTTTCCCTTGTTCTGGTTTTGACTTTCACATAACACCACAACCATGTTTTGAGATCTAGAAAAAATTGATTTCAACAAAGTGCGTCATTGTCTTTACCATTTGTTAGTAATTAAAAATGGAGGCATTTGAAGTAGTGAACGAGGGAATTGGTGAACAAATTGAGTTTGTTTGGAGGAAAATTAGAGAGCCAGTGATTGTGCCAATGCTGAGAGTTGCGGTGTTTTTGTGCCTAGGCATGTCGGTGATGATGTTGGTTGATAAAGTTTACATGGGAGTTTCGATTTGTTTGGTCAAGTTGTTTGGGAGAAAACCTGAGAGGCGTTATAAATATGAGTGTTTTGAGGATGATGTTGAGTTGGGGAACTCCAATTATCCTATGGTTCTTGTTCAAATTCCAATGTATAATGAAGGAGAGGTAACTCTTTGAAGCGAGTTTTTTTACTTTAAAATGTTGATTTTCTTTTATAAGTATAAAATTTTCTGTTTGAGTTTAATATACGAGTATATGAAATGCAGGTTTATCAGTTATCAATTGGTGCTGCGTGTGGACTTTCTTGGCCTTCTAATAGACTCATCATACAAATTCTTGATGATTCAACTGACCCAACCATCAAGGTATCTTCATAACTCAGTATATAATAACTTTAAAAAATGAATTCATATGTTGGATATAAAAATTTTTTTTATGATTTTAAATTGCGGTCCACAACTATAATTAGAGTGTAATATTACTGAAGCGATAGCTTCTGTAATCACCTGCAATTACATTGGACCGTAATTGTAATGTGTTTTTTTTTTCTTTGTAGTTTCTGCAATCAAAATTTACGCTGCAATACGCATCATAACAATTACAATAACCACAATGGACGCATCATAACAATTACAATAACCACAATGGACGCATCGCAACAACAATTTAGAACCTCATTTTAATTTTTTCTTTTGGAATATTCTCCTCTCAAAATTTAAAGTTTTCAACTCTAGCTAGATACCAAAAATCTCCCTTAGATACTAACTACCTCTCTTATTCTCTCTTATTTGCTATTTTCATACATAATTTTGTTTTGGTTTAAATGGCTCCGTTAGTTTAGGGAGAGATTGGTCTCTTAAATTCATGAGTTGGACACCCTACACTTCTCGAGAGTTGCGGCGCTTATGAGCTTCTAACTTATCCTAACAACAACCTTTGTCTTTAGCATGCACTTTAGGCGTTCTCACTAATTAGGATTTATGGATCTATGACAAAATAGTTCTAAATTTCGATTCATTTTATCACTTATTTTTATATAATAAAAACCTTTTTTTAACTAGTATTCATCTCAATACTAAATATATGGGTGAAAATAAGTTGAATTGAATTAAATTTTGTCAAGTTTAAATCTGTTCTACTAAAAAAATTTAAAGTTTAATTAATTTATTATAGATTTATTTTTTAGTTTGAAATTTACAATTTTTTGAAGGTGTGATTAACCTATTAGAAATCTATATTATTTAAACATAGGTAAATAAGAAATTCAATTAATATTTAAATATACTAACGAATCAAAAATACAAAGAGATTAAATAATTATTTACACTGACTTATTTGAACTTACATAATATCATAAATTTTTTGAAATTATTTATCTACGAGAATTTAAGAAAATAACTTATATATTATTTATAATTTTTTAAACTTATTTTCACATGTTCTTTAAAATAATTAAATTTTACGTTTGTATTTTAATATAAAATACATATAAAAGTAATTAATTTATTTATCTTTATTAAAATAGATCGTAGGGTCGGCCCAACCCGTTTAGAGGCCTAAAACAAATTTTAAAGTGAGGCCTTTAAAATGTTTTTCAAAATATTAATTTTGTGATTGTTAACAGTTGACTAAAGACCAAAAGGAAAAGAGGCCTATATTTTACCAATTCAACTAGAATAATATATGTAATTGAAATGTCATTATATATTTTTATATTTAAATAATAAAATTTGAGACCTTTTTTAAACCTACATTTTTTAGCCTAAAACCCTAGCTTGAGCAACTTAGCTCTTGGGCCGACTCTGATAGATGGATTTGATAAATTTAAAATGTATATTTTTATATCATATGACCTAGTCCATTTAACTAAATAAACGTATAAAAAACTTTAAACATTTTCTACTTAAAAAATATAATCGACACTAATCTATTAGGACATAGACCCGTGTTAACTGGCTCCACCCGTTCACACCCATACTAAATCCCCACATTTTTCATTTCCCTAATATCTTACAAAGTTATAACTTTGTAAACTTTCCTAAAATCCAAATTGGAATCTAAGAGCACAAGATAGAGCACTTAACGTTCACATGTTTGTAAGGCCATTAAGCGTTTTAGATTGCGATTCATTTGTTAAATTTTCCATTAAAAAAACAATGTTTTTGTTTTTAACTTATTCTCTATAACATTAATGAATCCATGTCATACACATGTGTCATGTCTAGTGGTGATTCCGTTTACCCAATCAAATGTCAATGGAAAGTGAGATCGAGTTTTTTTAATTGTAGAAAAAGTGTTTATAATAATTTTAAAAAGAAAAGTAAATATATATATATATATAATAGGATATTAATATTTATATATTAATGGATAACAACCGACAATAAAACTATGTGCCGCTAATTCCTTCTCTATGTGCGGTGGGTCTTGAGTTATAAGAGTATAAGATTTATGGCCCGTTTGTTTAGCTTTAAAAAAATTTAAAAAAAAAATTTAAGAAAAAAATTTTAAAAACAAATTTTTCATAACTACTTTTTAAAATATTATAAATTTTTTTATGTGTTTTTTCTAAAATGAAACATTAATTTTGACATTCTATAACATAAACATATATTATTGAAAATCAAAATTTAGTCAAAATTGCAGTTTTTAAAAAAAAATTATATTTTAAAAATGACTTTTATGAAAATCTATTTGAAATAGCTTCAAAATTAAGTAACTTTTCGAAATTTTGATATCCAAATTTTTTTTCATAAATAAATGAGAACCTAAAATCACATGTTAAGAATAACTATTTAAACAAAATTTTATTTGAAGTTTTTATAAAAAAAAAAATTGTAAATTTTTTTACATAAAATTATTAATCACTATAAAAATTATTTTAAAAAAAATCAAAACAAAGGGGCCTTGAGTTCACAGCTCAATTATTGTCAACAAAATTTCTTCCTATTTTCTTTTTGTGTTCTAGGATATTTTTTTAAGATTTCAATGCAAAAAAATATTTTTAAAAAAACTCAGTTCTTAAAAAATACACTCTCTAATTCTATTTATAAAAAAAACTTATTTTTTAAATTCATTAAAAAAATAATGTATATTGCTCATACATTGTCTAGATACATTAAATATGTAATGTATTTAAAAAATAAATTTTTTCTTATAGATATGACTAGAGTGAGTACTATAGAGCACTCATTGCATTTTTCATTTTTATAATATTATTATAAATGAATTATTGATATTTATAAATTATTGATATTTATAAATTAATAATTTTTAAAATTAATTTTTATAAGTAAAAAAACAATTTTTTTAAAAATAACATTAGAAAATTTCTTATGCACGAACTCTTTATAAAAAATTTCATTTAGATCAATCATACAAATAGTGAAAGATGGTTGAATATTTATTAAAGTTTTAAATATAGACTAAAATTAGATGGTCGCTATTTGTAGGATCACATCCACATTTTATTATTGTTTTATTTTTATATTTAAGATTGTCAAGTTTCTCATTCTTTTTTTATTACAACTTACAAGTCAAACCCACTCATTCTAGTATTTTTTTTTTTCCAATTTATAAACTCATGAATAATGATGTGACATTTATCTTACTAAAAAAATTAAAATAGCATCCGACAATATTTTTCTCCTCTAACTTATTAGTAGCCGGTTCTAACAAATATTCTTGCATCTGATATTGCATCTGATATCTGATATTCATGCACAGTTATCAAATAAACCGGTTTATGAAATGCAGGAGTTAGTGCAGGTTGAATGCAATATATGGGGAAGCAAAGGAGTGAACATAAAGTATGAAGTTAGAGACAACAGAAATGGTTACAAAGCTGGTGCTCTAAGAGAAGGAATGAAGCATAGCTATGTGACACAATGTGACTATGTTGTTATCTTTGATGCTGATTTTCAACCACAACCTGATTTTCTCCGCCGAACCATTCCTTTCCTAGTCAGTAACCCTGAAATTGGTCTTGTACAAGCTCGTTGGAAGTTTGGTAAGTTACTACCTTTATCCTTTTTCTCATTCTAGATCGCATTAACGTTATAACATGTTCACACACGTGGTTGGACAAATTGTTGGTGGGTGAGGTAGGTCTACTTGGTGCTTGAATTGAATGCTATGCCTCTCTTTTTTAGAATAAATTTTGTACCGGAAAAGGTAGTGGGAATGGCTACTTAACAAAATGTTTTTTATATAAAAAAAATGGAAACAATGTGTCATGTATAAATAAGGGAACAATTTTCTTATTTGATTACTGTTATTCTCAAATCGTACACGTGATTGTAACCAAAACAAAAATCGGACACGTGACTGTAGGAAAGTGCACGAAAAGTCTTCAAATGATTCAGATTCACAATTGACTTTATCCCATTTCATAATTCTTCATGAACAACTGTACTCAACTTCTTTGTAGGGCATTGGTTGAGAATATACAATCCTGTAGAGACAACTTGTCCCTAGGGGCGGAGCCAAGGCCCAGCTAACCCGGACAGCCGCCCGGGCTCAACTCTATTTTCTTTGTACTCCTTCCAATTTAATAATTGATTTTTAGAAAAAATCAGGGGCAAAATAATAAAAATAGGGTATGAAAATTAAAAGAGATGAATAATCAATTGTGTAAAATTTTTGCCCAGACCGTCTAAAATTCCTGGCTCCGCCACTGCTTGTCCCCCAAATGAATATATATATATATATATATATATATATATATATATATATATATATATATATATATATATATATATATATATATATATATATATATATATATATATATCATCTTTATCTTAACAACCTTAAAAATTTTGAGAGAGCCAAAGATAGAGAGAACAATTTAGAAATTATAGTGGTAATCTTAAAGAGGCAGGAGTAAATTCCAAAAAATAAGGGTAGCAAAACAACATTTATGTTTTGCCACATTTTTTCTTGGGGTGGACCAAGTAGATAAAACATATATAGTGCAGACCTAAAACTTGGTCCACAACAAATATAGTAGATAAAACATATATAGTGCTGAGACACACGATAACAGAACAACATTCTGAATAGTAGATAAAACATATATAGTGGAGCAGTTGACCAAAGTTGACAAGATTATTTATGATTTTAAGAATATTGAGGTGAAGATAGATGATGAGGACAAAAATCTACTCTTGTTGAGCTTATTACCCAGCTCCTTTGAATACTTTAAGGATGTTCTTATTTATGGTAAGGAATGTAGTGTTACTTTGGATGAAGTCTAGACGACCGTGAGATCTATAGAATTGTCAAAGGTAAAAGATTTGAAGATTGACGATAATGGTGAATGATCGAGTGTCTAAAGAGAATGAAGTGAGCATATATGGATGTTCAAATAAGAAAGGTTTGACAAATCAAGGTTAAAATTCTTTACTTTTCAAAAAACATGTCATTTCATGAGGGATTGTCCTGGAAAGAGGGACAATGATTATTCTATTCAGATTTCAGTTTCGATAAGGATAATTACGAAAGGGTTGTTGCACTAGTGATGTCGAGTTTCAGACTGAAGAGAGTTGGGTCATAGAATCGGTTTTCTCTTATAACATGTGTCCAATAAAAGAATAATTTGAGACTTTGAAGATGTAGTAAGGTGGGGTAATTCTCCTTGGGAACAATAACGCTTGCAATGTTCATGGTATTAGTAAGACTAGACTTAAAATGTCCGATGATCGCGAGTTTCTTCTTAACAATGTGAGGTATGTTAAAGAGTTTAAGTGAAATTTGTTATTCATAAACATGTTTGATAATTTAGGCCATTACACTAGAGTTAAACATGGGGTGTTAAAGATTTTGCATAGTGAAGTGATCAAAGGTAAAAGGTCTAAAATATATGGCTTATATATTTTAGAAGGTTCGGATGTTGTTTTTAATTCATCATCTGTTAGTGAATACTTTCATGGCAAGATCATGTTGGGATTGAGGTCAAGGCATGGTGGATTTCTAGAGGTTATTTTAGAGAAATTTATGAGTTTTGAAGAAGACAGTGGATAAAAGCGCAAGTGACTGCTGGGTTGTCATTGAGTCTTTGGGGTAAGGTTAATGCCAAAGTAGTTGACCTGGTTGGCAGGTATTCATTTATAAGAATAAACTTCCAAACACCTATGATAGTTTGTAACAAGAAACTACTTTTATTCAAAGGTCGCCAAAGCTTTGGCTATTGTACAAATCAAGCTAATTAAATTTGGTGGTAAAGTTGTGGATTGTGTTTTCAATGGATGTTGAATAGGTAGAAAGGGTTATGAGTTGTTGGGAGTTAAACATGGAGGATTGAAGTCCATCAATCGCAGATGTATTAATTTTAATGAGACTTGTCAAGGTAAGAAGATTAGGAAGGGAACAATTAAAAAGGCCTATGATTACCATTTTACTTGTGATAAGATAATGAGGAAGATTGTACCATCTCAAATGGAAGTTTATGTTGATATTAAGTGTTATGCTTTGAATGTGGCTGAAGGGTTGTAAAACTAAAAAATAGAGACCATTAGGAAGGCATTCGAAAGCAGGTGTAGTTAAAGATGGTTAAAGACTCATACTTGTGAGCTTGTTAGACTACTAAAGCAGAAAAAGGTGGGTGGGAGCAATGAATGCAAATGGAAAGATCAAGGTTCAAGTGAGGCTTGAACTTGATAAAATTATTTAATAGATATTGAATTGGCAGAAAGCAGCAAAGTGGTTAATGGGTAAATTTACATGACTATGGTTCCAAGTCAAGGTGGAAATTGTTGAAGTATGTCTTAAAACCTTAAGAGATTAAGAGAAAGAAGCAAGTCTGGAGATTGTAAATACCAGAAATCAGTTGGAAGTCGATGAAGACGACAACGACATTGCATGGCTGACCGACAATTCTAGGCAGTGGTGGTATGCAATGGAGCTTTGTTGGCCGATCTTGGTCGATCAATAGTTGGATCAGTCTATGTTGGGTTAGTTATGTCAAGTATCTGATCAAGTCCAAGCAATTTTCATATATGGGACTTGATTATTTCTTTTTGTGAATCAATTTGTTAATAAATTGTGTTTTTGACTCGTTACATATTTGTTGAATTTCAACATTTATAAATATGTATCTTAAAATTACTTTTGCAAGGCTTGCAATCTCACATTCTTCACCTTCTTATCACTAGTATAATACTTCTCGAATTGTTGCAAAGTTCGGGGAAACGAAATCAAAAGAGAATTAAACATTATACTTCTAAAAAAATCTTAAAATATTAGATATGCATTATCTTTATTTCAAGTTTAACATTTTAGCATCTATAAATTATGTGAAATGTAATCACTCACTTGTAACTAAATTTCTAAGGCAGCAAGTTATTGAACTAATTAGTTAACGATGTGTATTTTTTTTCCTTATTTGTTTTTAGTGAATGCTGATGAATGTTTGATGACGAGGATGCAACAAATGTCCCTTGATTACCATTTTAAAGTGGAACAAGAAGTGAGCTCTTCAGCTTATGCCTTCTTTGGCTTTAATGGTAACCTCTCTCTTTTTTCTTTCATTAAATAGATATGAAATTATTCATTACATAAAAAATTAACATCATTATGGAATACTGTTTCCATGTTTTAAGAAGGGTTTAAGAGATTGAAATCTAAACCAACAATTACCCTTGTAATTTAAAATTACAATACAGGGACTGCAGGTGTATGGAGAATTTCAGCGTTGAATGAAGCTGGAGGGTGGAAAGATAGAACTACAGTGGAAGACATGGATTTATCTGTACGTGCAAGTCTCAAAGGATGGAAATTCTTATACCTTTCCAATTTACAGGTTATATGTTTTCTTAGTTTAAACTCAAAATTTGTTGTCACCAAAGTTTAATGTAGTTTAAGAGTGTTATAATATTGCATTGATTTCATAATATATAGGTTATAAATGAATTGCCAAGTACTTTAAAGGCCTTTAGATATCAGCAACATAGATGGTCATGTGGGCCAGCCAATCTCTTCAGAAAAACCGCTATGGAGATTCTCGCAAGCAAGGTAACGTTTATCAACAACTTGCTTACATTAATACATAAATATAAATAAATATTTTTGTTAGAAATTGTACTCATACTAACAATAACAATGCATAAAAATTAATCTCAATGATTTAAAATTGACTTATTTGTTTGTCCATTACAGAATGTGTCTTTGTGGAAGAAGATATATATTCTTTACAGTTTTTTCTTTGTTCGAAAGATTGTGGCACACATCAACACATTTGTGTTCTATTGTATTGTGTTACCTGCCACTGTTGTGGTGCCTGAAGTTGTTGTCCCTAAATGGGGGTCTGTTTATATTCCTTTCGTCATCACCCTTCTAAAATCTGTTGGAACTCCAAGGTTGTTTTAACTCTATTTTCTCTTTTTTTATTTTCCTTACTCGATGTTTGGTTTCAGTGTCACCCATTTCTAACTTGGCGAAGTTACATAATTTGTTTATCAATTTCCAGGTCATTCCATTTAGTTTCCTTTTGGATTCTCTTTGAGAATACCATGTCCCTACATCGAACAAAAGCAACAATTATTGGTTTACTAGAGGCTAGTAGAGTGAATGAATGGGTTGTCACTGAAAAACTTGGAGCTACTCTCAAGGCTAAAGGTGGTGGTAAAGTATCAAAAAATATTCGATCAAAGATTGGAGACAGGTAAAATTAAGTGGTCAATATTAATCTACTTGGTCTCAACAATTATAAGCAAAAAATCATTGTATTTGATTTCTTTTTGTGCTTATATTAGGATCGGAATGTCAGAACTTTGTGTTGGACTCTACCTCCTTTTGTGTGGTTCATATGATGTTATATATGGGAAAAATCAGTTCTTCATATTCCTATACGTCCAAGCGATTGCTTTCTTCATCCTGGCATTTGGATATGTTGGCACTGTTGTTCCCAACTACTAGAAGAACTTGGTTTGTTCCCGACTCCTAGAAGAACTTGGCATGAGCAATTCATTTACTAATTTTTATTTTTTAGTTCAAGTTATATCTATATATTATGTTTTAGTATAATATTAATTATTCATAGCATGATATATTACATTAGAAATTAAAGTTTGGTAGTGGGAAATTTTTGTTGACGGGAAAAGTTTCATTTTTAACGAATAAATTCGATAGAGTAATTTAAAATTCTAGCTAGAATTATATTAAATTTTATAGTTGTTAAGTTTATTATTCTTATATGTAATGTTCGAATCAATACAAGAATTGCAGGATAAAAGAAAACACAATGAAAATACAGTAAAGAAAAAAAGAATCAAAAGACAAATATGTGTATTAGATTTAAGGGAAAACACACATTATTCCTTCACTCTATCAAATTTGAGATTGTTATTCTTGGTATGTGTGGATGTGTAATCTATAATCTGGATAGATTTTGAATGGAAAATGAAAATTCTCTTCACAATAGTTTTTTGTCTATGATATAAACAATCAGAAAATAACTAATTCCTTGTATGAGTGTCACATGGTTAATAACCACTTTAAATCAATTGTGAGAAACTTATTTCACAATTTTTTTTCTCTTGATTACTTGATATACTTTTTGAATCCATAACGTTCTTAAATTGTCTCGGAACATCTGGCGTTGTATTTGAAATCTTGCATAGTTCGAATATGTATGCATTTCTTCCAACAAATATCTCCTAAAATGTTAATTCTAGATTATGTTTTAGAATTTTAATGATCTATTATGTGATATTTTTTCTTTTTAGGTTTCATGACTTGCTAATATTTTGAACATTTTTTCACATCGTGAGTTGTTGTATCTCTGGAACAATAATGAATTTCTTTGATACTTTAGTTCTATCTTCATCTAAGGTCCTAGTAACGAGATCTCCCTAGCTTGGTCCTTCATACTCATTTCCACCACACAAAAATAACATGAAAACGAAATCATTAATATCGAACTATACATGTTCCAGCATATGAGTTTTAGCACATGGTGAGCTTAGTTGTAACTAAAAAATAGAAATGTAGACTATACATTTCAGAGAGTAATGAAAATAAAAATTAAGCGATAATGAAATTACAAAAAATCTTCCAAATGAAATTACCTTCATTGTACAAACTCTCAACTTCAACTTCACAACAATGGAAATGGGTAAGGAAGATAGGGTGGTACACCCAATTCTTTAGGATTCTTCCCTTAGGAATTTTTTTTTCTTATATATAAGCTTCTTTAGTAATTGGTACAACCTTATTTATCTATTAAAGTTTAGTTCAAAGAAAAAGCATATTCCTTTGTCTACATTAGGATAGTATAACTTTGTAAATGGTGTGACATCTTGCTTGTCGTTTTCAATGCATCTTTCATTCATATCTATATATTTCATCCACTCAAAAAAAATCCCTTTATAACTCCTTAAGTATCACTTTTTACTTCAAAGTCATGTTGTGACACCAAGCATCGCCAAACTAACTCTACAATATAGGCATACGTATAATCCATAAAAAAACTAATATAATTGACTTAATTACTAAATAATCTACTTATCTATAATTAAATACGACTAAACACCCAAGTTTCAAGTTATGAATTCAACTATTTGGAACTTAGATAACTCGCACAAAAGGATTTATCAATACTAAATCCCCTAACTACAACTATTTTTTATCTTTTTTCACAGAACCTACTTATCCTCTATTTTTTTAATACGGTTTTCTAGAGCGACAAATCTTTCTTTGTTTAATTGATTATGCATAATATTTTAATAATCTTGAACAAGTAGGTCATTTTGTATTCTCAATCTAAGAGGTTGTAAATTCAGTTTGATAAGTAAAAATACATCTTGTCCACAAAGTAATTTGAAGGGTGTTGTTCATATTGCCCCTTTAGGAGAATTCTGATAAGCCTATAAAACATCTCGCGTCAGTTTCAAGGCTCTTGTCTTATGTATTTTTTTAAATGATCAATATCTTATGTAAGGCTTTGACCTGTCCATTTTCGTGAGCATAATAAAGTGTTGAAGCAAATAATTTTATATTTCTTAATTCAACATATCTCACCATTTTACTCCTTATAAACACTTAACCTCGATCAATAGCATTTTAAGAAATAATCCATGACTACTAAGATGTATCTACGTCCCTTTGAGAAAACGTAATGAATTTGACCAATCAAGTCTAATTCCCAACCATGAAAAGAACATTTTTTGTTATAAAATGCAATTTGTTGGATGGTGAAACTTTAATGCTAGCATGTCTTTTGCATTCTTTACAACATTTGGAAAACTCAAAACATTATTAAGCTATGGTATGTCAAAACCTTTTTTTCCTCTTTAAAACCAAGTTCATTTTGTCACCTTCTTGGTGGGCCCAACAAATTCCTTCATACTTTTTATAGTGCCACTAAGCATATTATTTTCCTAAGTAGCTAGCTAGAGTACCATCAAACATCTGTCTGTATAATTCATCATCTAGTATGGTATAGAACAAGGTTTTGTATTTTAACTTTTTATCATGGCTCGAGGTGAGATTTTACAAATATGTTACTATTTCTAACCTCTAATCTCAAACCTTGAGTACATCAATGATTTGAAAGTTACATTTAGATATGGATTTTTGAATCTCAATAATTTTGTGGAAGTGTTTCCTTGAAGTTTTGTAACTTAGTGCATTTTTAGCCAATTCATTTTCCTGAAAATATTTCTATTTAAGGTATGTATTACAAACTGAATTCATGAAATTTGTCTAAAAGAGGTTTGGAAATATTAGACTGTCAAAATAAATTTGTACTCTCACATTTATAATTTCAATTTAATTGATTTATTAATATATGTGAATTGCCTCAAATAAGTACACTCTTAGCTTTAAAGTTGATCGGAAACTCCAAACCAGCAATTAGTGCTTCATACTGTAAGTATTGAGTGCGCCTAAGAGGGGAGGGGTGAATTAGGTACTTTAAAATTTTATGGTTTTATGGAAGGATGATTATTTGTTTTCTAGTTTATGTTATGTGAAGAAAGCGGTAAAGTGCAGAAAGATAAAGAACAGTGGAAAATTATACTAGTTCCCCTCACAGTCCGAGAGTACGTTTAGTCTCCTTACAACATGTAAGAGATTTTAATAGTTTTTAGAACTTTGTATAAGTCTAATCCTAGACTTCTAGACACAAGCTTCTAACTAATCACTAAGGAAAAAACACCTTATGATTCAAAAAAGTTGAATTGAGAACAATCTTCTTGATTATGGTAGTTGTCTTGAACAAAACATAGTATTTGGAGAAACTTGACTTCACAATCTCCCCATTTTTATGATGACAACCGTTGAAATTCAAAGTGCTTGAGTTTCTTGAAATGCCTGTGACGCTCTCATGTGAATGTTTCCCCTAACTTTGATATATCCCCCTTAATCAATGCACTCTCTTGATTCATTTAAAGTTTGGACAGATTTGAAACTTTCATTTTCTGCAAAAGTTAGATAAAAAGGCATACACAAACACGTGCATCTTCTCCTCCTTTGTCATTTACAAAAATGATGGGAAAAGAAGTAAAAGGTAACATTAACACATACAAAATAGTAGCATACCACAAAAATATGAGAATCAAAATAGAAACAACATAACATTGACCATTGTCTAAACATGAATGGAAACTACATAATGGAATTGAAATAACTTAGTCTTAAAGAAAATTTAAACGATAATGAAATTAAAAACGATACGACATATAACATGAAATAAAAACATCAATAAATGAAACAAGAAACAAGTAAAATCTTTAGTCATCATCTTCTTCCATTTCCTCTTCCTCGCTCTCTTCCACTTGGGCTTGGTTTTGCTTCTTAGTCTCGGTTAAAAGATCTAGGCAGAGGTTTTAGAGGCCGGAAGTTATGATGGTCTCAAGATAGCACATTTTTTGTATATGAGCTCATTGGTATAACCACCTTCCGGAACCGGAGTTGCGGATGAAGAGTGTAACATCCTTCTAAAACCCCACGACTTTTTTCACGAATAATTTAAATAAATTAAATAAACGTAAAATAGTTCCAAGGATGTCACATCTTCATAAAACATCATATAATCAATTAGCCTGCTCCGTAACACGGATTGCAACATACTTGTAACATAATAGCATCTTAGTATCACAACTAAGTCATTTAGAACTTCGCAGCGGAATCATAAGTCTTAAACTTCTTCATAATATAAACTTGATACCATGAGAAATAGTTCAAAATCAAAACATCTTCACATTATGTGTACATAACATCATAATCTAAAACAAAACATATACTCATAAAAGGAATGCAAAATATTCAAAATAACACCATGTTTAATGTTTCCAAGTCAATCGATCCCAACCCCGATGTTACGTATCAGAGCAAGACCCCCTTTATTCTAGCGAAAGAAAATAAACGCACTCTAAAGCCATCCTCTAAGCTTCCTGCACTAATCTTGACTACCTGTGTGTTACCCACATCGAGGTAACATTCAAGCATAAAGGGTGAGTAAATCACAATCATTATAAAAGACATAAGAGAAAGATAGAGTAGTTATAACATGCGAATAAGAACCACATAACATCATAGACATATAGTGTAACACCCCATAATTTCCATTATTTGATTTAATTGGAATTTAAATTATTAATTGTATTATTTTGGAGTTTGATGATTTATTGGAAAATTATAAAGTAATTGGTCCTAGTGTGATAGTTAGTAAAGGGGAGGTGTAAGCAAGTAGGCCTTACTAAGTTAATTTTATTTTTCATATAATAAAGAAAGTTGAAAAGAAAAGAAAACAGAAAAACAAAGAGGAAAGGAGAAGAATCAAACGTACGTAAAATATAGAGGAAGAGGAAGCACTCAAGATTTTTTTTGGCTAAAGTAAGGGGAGACTAATTCCTTTTAGCCTTTATTATTAGTTTCTGAATGATAGAATTGATTAGGTGTGTTGTTTATCCCAATTGAATGTATTAGAGGTTTTGAGATTTTGGAATCTATAGGGTAGATTGGATGAATTTGATGAAATTGAATGATTATGGATTATACTTGATGCTAGATAACCCCAAAGCATGATAGAAATGTGTTAGAATATTGAATTTGACACTGTTTGAAGTTGCAAATGTTTTGGTATATTTTAGTTTGAGTTGGAGAAGGTGAGATGCTGTCAAAAATAGGATTTTTATGCTACTAGTACGTTGTAACCGGTTACACTCAGGGTGGTAACCAATTACGGTAGCGAAAAATAGCTAAAATTGGAGTTTTGGGTCTGGTAACCGGTTACGCTCGGGGCCGTAACCGATTACCTATTAATTTTGAGAATAGCGAATTGAGTTATGTCATGTGTAATCGGTTACACCCTTTTTGGTAACCGGTTACACTGAAGCCTTTTCGAAAAATAATTGATTTTCGTCATGTGTAATCGGTTACACCATTTTGGTAACCGGTTACACTCAAGCTTTTGAAAAATATTTTGTTTTAAATTTTAAAAATACATATCTCTCAAACTGTAAGTCCATTTTAGTCGTCGTTTTGGGTGTTGGAAAGGTAATAGAGTATTCTATCTAATAAATTATTTTAATAGGCAGTAGTCCGATTTTATTTTGAAAATCTCGATTTAATTCGTTATGGTGTGTTTGTACATTGTGTGCATAATTGGATAGATGTGACAATGTGGTGATGTTGTGGCATCATAATCGTAATGTTAATGTTGCGTCGGTGTGAAATTGTGTATGATGTGATTGTTTTAATTGTAAAGAAGCATGAATACATTATGCTCGGTGTTGTTTTCGGTGAGTTGTTCTGTGATGATATTGTTCATCTTGATTGGTGTTGATGATTAGTATGCTTGATGTGGTGCATGCATTCATAATCATATTTGTGGCTGTGGCTGTATCCCGGTGGTGTTTGGATCAGTGGAAGCTAATTCCCATTGCATGGAATTAGTGAGTTGGCGGTGGCCGTATCCCGGTGGTGTTTGGATCGGTGAGATGGGTTGATCCCATAATCTTGGTACCACATGCATAGTGTCTCATTGCATTAGTATGTATGTACATTCTAACATGAGTGGAAGAATTCCAGTGTTATAATGCGGTGATGTGACTTGTGTTTGATTGTATTCGTGAATTATTGGGTGAATAATTCTAAAATCTAAAATATGTTTCAATAGGGTGAACACTTTATTTATGATGTTTTGTTGTTTTTGAACTCATAATATATGTTAATTGTGAATATGTCTCACCCTTATTTTTTATCATTTTCAAATTAAGGAGTAGCAGCTTTTGTGCTTGGTGAGGATAGCTTATAAAGATTCCGTTTAGTTTTCGGTTGAGTCGGGTGTCATGTTCTGGTCTTGTAACACTGGGGAACTTTTCTTTTATTTTAGAGCTATTTAATACACTCTTGTTTTAGTTATTTGGATAACTTTTGGTTGGATTATGAGTCGGTGACTCTTTGGTGTTGGTAACCGATGTTTAACATTCTTCAATTTTATGAAATTCTATTCTGTTTGCGTTAAACATGTTTTTGGTGAATAATGTTGATTTATGTTCCTCACAAAAGCATGACAAATGGGTTTTTAATTTTTATTGAGGAGTTGTAGCATCCTTTTTACATGTTTTACTTTGAAATTATTTTGTATTCCGTGGGGGATTAGAAGGGTGTTACAATAGTGGTATCAGAGCATGGTCGGTCGTTGTGGCTTGTGTCTTATTGTTAATTATTACTTGTATACGAATAGTGTGAGTTAACACTATCGATACGGTTGTTCTAATGAATATTGTTTTGTGAATTATCAAAACAACGGCTGGAAGAGGTGGAAGAAATGATGACGCACTTGCTGAGGCTTTAGGAATGCTTGTCGGTGTGCTGGGAGGGAATCTCAGTAGAGCTAGAATTGGTGCTAATAGGCAACTGGGAGATTTTCAAAGGAAGAACCCTTCGTTGTTCAAAGGCACATACGATCCTTAAGGTACCCAGAAGTGGCTAAAAGAAATTGAAAGAATCTTTTGGGTGATCGATTGTGCTGAAAATCTAAAAGTAAGATACGGTACTCACATGTTAACTGAGGAGGATGATGACTGGTGGATTGCTACCATGACTGAACTGGAAGCTGGTGGTGGGGAAATTACTTGGGTTGTCTTCAAAAGAGAGTTTTTGAGGAGGTATTTTCCTGAAGATGTCCGGGGAAGAAAAGAGATTGAATTCCTGGAGCTTAAACAAGGTAACGTGTCTGTTAGTGAATATGCTTCCAAGTTTGTTGAGCTGGCTAAGTATTATACTCACTACAACAATGATGAAGCTAGTGAATTTTCTAAGTGCATCAAATTTGAAAATGGCATTAGTGATGAGATTAAGCAGGGTATCAGATACCAGAGAATTCGCAGGTTTGCTGATTTGGTTGATTATAGTAGGATCTTCGAGGAAGGTATCAACAAGTCAAAGTCATCCCACTCTCGCGAGTTGGTTGACAAAAGAGGAAAGAAACACATGGATCGAGGTAAATCGTATGGTAGAGGAAATCAGAAAGCTGGTGGTTGGAAAAGGCCTAGTGAGGGAGACTCTAATGCTCTTGTTAGGTGTTATAAGTGTGGTGAATCTGGACATCACATTCATGAGTGCAAGAGTGAAGAGAAAAAGTGCTTCAAATATGGTAAAGCGGGTCATATTGTTGTTGATTGCAGAGTGAAGATGGTAACTTGCTACAACTGCGGTGAAGAAGGTCATATTAGTCCACAGTGTACTAAATCAAAGAAGAACCAATCTAGTGGGAAGGTTTTTTCTTTGTCTTGGTCAGAGACTACCCTTGAAGATCTATTGATTAAAGGTACGTGATTTATCCATGGCACACCTTTAATTACAATTATTGATACTGGAGTGACTCATTCGTTCATCTCTTTGGATTGTGCTAAAAGATTGAATTTAGAAATATCTGATATGAAAGGAAGTATGATTATTGACACTCATGCGTCGGGTTCAGTAACTACTTCATTTACTTGTTTGAATTGTCTGATTGATATTTTTGGTAGGGAGTTCAGAATGGACTTAGTGTGTCTTCCGTTAGAACAACTCGACATTATCCTGGTTGGAATTCAACCGGGTTCATATCAATTGTTTTGCCAAGACCGTTATTTTCCCTGAAGTTGTTAGTGTTGAGGACTTGGCTAAGACTGTTAGACAAGTAATTGAATTTGTTGAGGACGGTGTTGTTGTGTTTATGTTGTTTGTGTCGATGGAAGTAAAAGGAAAGGCGGCGAGTAATGAGTTACCAGTGGTATGTGAATTTCCAGAAGTTTTTCAGCAGATGTGAGGGTGTTGCCACCTGAGAGAGAAGTAGAGTTTTCTATTGATTTGATTCCTGGAACTAGTCCTGTGTCGATGGTGTCATACCCTAATTTTGACCCCCCTGAGATGTCACACCTCCATACTTTACATCAAATTCAAAGCAGATACTCAGAACAGTCACTTATTCACCTAGTATTTAATCGAGGATGTTCAAAGACAAGAGAACTCAGGCAAAGGGTCAATCAATGAAAGTATTAGTCTCCAATACAATCATAGGACTCAAAAGCTTCATTCTATTCACCTATGATTGATTAGACACCAGTCATCAGGGCTCAGGTTTGCTCAGATCACCAATTTAGGGTTTTGAGCCCATCAAGGGCTGCAATCAGGGACCACATTTGGGAAACCCTAAAAAGCTCTAGGGCATCACTCAAAGGCTTCAATCATCTTCAAATAATCCATGTGACAATATCCACAGGGCATTTCACTTCAATTCAAGATCCACAGTCATCAATTTCATCTGGTCGACAATTAGGGTTTTTGACCTAATTCACCTAGACAGTTGACTTTTAATCAGGACATGGATCCAAAACTCAAAATATGGCTCAAGGACTTCTACTACTTAAATATAATACATTCACATCACTCATTTAAGGAGGAGAACTTGATTCATCACAAAAGTCCAAGATTTCACTTCATCTGGAAAAAGTTAACTATACAATATCACCTTTGACTTACAAGTTTTTTGGTCAAACCATGACCTTTAAGGATCAATATCATCAATATAGGATTATTGAATTCATTTGGCCAAAGAAAATCAAGAAAATTCATCAAGGATCAAAAAGTCAACAAAAGTCAAACTAAGTGCATTTTTTACCTAGTTCATGGATCTCAAAACTTCACCTACACAACTCAAAAAACTTCCAACATGAAAGTTGTAGATCTCATCAAATAAAACAACTTCTAAAAAAGGAACTTTCTTCAAGAGATCAATCATTTAAGAGATATGGACTTTGGAAGTTATAGGTCATGAAAAACTTAGAAAATTTCTAAGTATTTTGACCTAGTTTTCTTCAAACTTTGGGCCTGTTTTACACAATTTTCCCAAATTATTTTGGAAAAACCCCAAACTAATGAATTGAAGAACATATTAAGGGCTTTCCAAATTGTGCTCAACCTTCTCCAAATTCATTTTGAGCTAGGATTTATACTTGTTCAAAGTTGGCCTCATAAGGTAAAATTATAGGTCATGTACAATTTGAAACTTTGCAATTTTGTGCATATGGCTTCACTAATGGATGCTACACGACCCATAACACATCTTCAAACATACCATGCATCCATTTTCACCATGGCATAAGAATTGAGGAAGATTCCCAAAAGCAAGAACATGTGATTATGTAATCATTACTTTTGAGAATTTATGGTAAGTAATGATTCATCAATTGGAATCTTCTCCTAAGCCAATAGAAAGCCTCTACATATCAGAAATGTTCCCCAAGATCAGATGAGATCAATGGATAGGGAGCTAGCTCGGTTTGGCCATCATTGCATTTT
The DNA here is from genome assembly GCF_029867415.1 of Vicia villosa. Classification (NCBI taxonomy): domain Eukaryota; kingdom Viridiplantae; phylum Streptophyta; class Magnoliopsida; order Fabales; family Fabaceae; genus Vicia; species Vicia villosa. The sequence continues at coordinate 174,053,279 of NC_081180.1, forward strand.
GGAGATTCTTTGAATTTATTCATGGCCAAGAAACCAAAACTCTCTCATTAAGCAAGCTCACTCCCTCAATCTGTACAGAACTCTTTGCCTATAAATAGAAGTGTCATCCTTCATATTAATCACACCAAAGCAACTCCAATTCTTGCTTTCTCCTTCTCTCCCTCATGCTTATGGTTTTCAAAAGTTCTTTGGCAAGAAGAATCGAATTCTTCAAACCAGAGCTCTTCTTTTGAAAGTAAGCATTCTAACATCTCAAGGAGGTTCATTAGAGGTGATCCAAGCACCTGGATCACTTCTGTAAGTGGAGAAATACCATAGTCACTCTCACTTTGGAGCTTAAGCAGTTGGAGGTCTATAGAAGAATTCAGAAGGTGCCAAACAAATCTAAGCACATCAATATGTTCCTAGAGGTGTAGTGAAGCTATTCAGATGCCTGCAGCACATCTGTAACGATAGAATCACCAACCTCTATGTTCACTTGAAGCTCAAATAGAAGGTGTCGAGTAGGGCAGTTCTGAAGCATTCAAGTTGCAATAAGCATTCAGTTAGCATCACTAAGTCACCAGGAAAGTTTTCAGAATCATTCATACATAGCCAGAAGCTCTCCACCATAGCCATCGACCTCCATTTTCAGAGGTATTTTTTCAAGCTCTAACACCCTTATTTAAGTAATCTTTGCAATATATCTCGATACCATTTCATCCAGCATCATCAGAGGATTAAAAACCCTCCATCATCATCTGTTTATCTTTCGGTATAGTCATTTAATTTAATTTTTAAATTTTAGGGTTCTTCACGATCTTCAGTCAATTCGTTAGATATAGCTAATATAAATCTGTGTTAGTTACATATTTAGAATCGTGAGTGAATTTAGAACAAGTTTCATGTTTACACCTTGGCCATTGGTTGAGAATTGATGGATCTGGAAATTCAAAAATCCATGAGCTAGAGGTTGAAGATGACAATGGCCATGGCGCGCAAAATTTAAATCTCTGGGTGAAAGTTTATTTTATTTTGAGTGATAGTTGTTTTATAAACGAATTCATCGTTTGCCCTAGTGGCCTCACATGCGCTCTTAGTACTCTCTTGCCCACAGGTCTGGGGTTCGAATCCCCCTCGCCCCAGACTTTTTGATTCTTTTATTTTTCAGTGATTCACCACTTGTTTGAAAACATAACCAAATGGGTGTGTGTTATAAACACCAAGCGCGCGTTGGCCCAGTGGTGTTATTTTGAGCTGGTGACTTAGAGGGCGTGTGTTCAAACCTTGGAGGAGACAAACCCAATTTTTTACCACTATTTTCTTTTATTTTCTACACAAACTTCACACAATTATTTCACTTATCATATTAAATCATTTTCTCTTCATTTTTCACACACTTGTCTTTTAATATACCTATTTTATGAATAATCAAAAAAATCACGAAAAATATTATTTATTTGATATATTTTTATTAGGTTTAAAATGGTATGTTTTTAAGTATTTTAAAATACTTTTAATACATGTTTTCCTTAAAATTTCAAAACCTAAGTATCTCATAAGTATTTTAGTAATAAAACCCTAATCATTTAGGTCTTAATTAGGTATAGACTTTGTCTTTACCCTAATTAAGTTGACATTTGTCAGTTTTCAAAACTGTTTTCAAACTTCAATAAAACAGACGATCAGGGTTTTCAAATAACGAAACCTTGTATCATTTAAAATCTCGTCAATTGTTTCTCATAAACAGTAAACAAATCTTTGGGCCTCTAATAGAGTGTAAGTCCCAACCCCTTTTCATTTTATACAGACAATAAATACTGTTTTAACAACAGTATTTCAGTCATTTTCAAACAATTGTTTCTCTTGAACAGTAAATAAATTTTTTTAGGCCTCTAGTAGAGTGTAAGACCCAACACCTTTTTCTTTTCTTAGTTTGTTTTTTCAAAACTGTATTTACAAAATCTTCTCCCTGTTTTCAAAACATTCTTCTGGTATTTGAAGGGCATTATTCCCGGTGAAACTCTTCAGATACCTATGTGACCTTTGTCCATCTTCACTTCTTCTGTTTTCAAAAACCCTTAACTATTTATAATTATCAATAAAACAACACAATTGCTGGCGAGGCTTTGTACATACATCTTCAAAGGCTTCCACTCCATCCAGGTTAGGCTTTATAGCTTTCAATTTACAGTATTTATTTAAATTACTGTCAAATATAAACTGTTTATATTTTGTTTAAAACTACGTCTGAGTGTAAACCTTAGGACAGTTAAACTATATATATAGTATAGGACTATGGCCTAGGATTGAGAATGTCTTCCCGGTGAAGGCTCTTTCCTAATTAGAGATCTTTAGATCAAACCCTCAAGATGAATTATTCTCGGTGAAACATCTTAAAAAAAGCCTTAGAACCCAAACTAGGATACATCCACCCAAGAGGAATTATTCCCGGTGAAACCTCTTACCCATTTGCTTAGAGCCAAAATAAGTTCAAAAACCACATAGCTTTCTCTTGTGCTATAACAAGGACCCTCGATGACCCTCGATTAGCCTCCTCTTGGGCTTTGTACAAGGACCCACAGGCTTCTTAAAAGCATTCCCAACTTCCTCTTGAGCTTGTATACAAGGACCCATCAGGTTTCTTATAAACATAGGAACAGGTCTTTAGTCACCTTTTAGCCTATCATGGTGAGTCTCTTCCACTCTTCAAACCAGACTTTAAATAAGCCAAGATTGCCTCAATCTCAGTATTGAGCACACCTTTTGGAATGAGAGACATGGACAGTCTCTGTCACCCTTATCTTTATTAATTTTCCTTAGCAGAGTCTAGGTTCCTTATCTGTCTATCCTCAATCAGAGTCAGCCTTAATCTTGGGCTTTAAACAAGAAGTCTCAATTAGATAATATTTCTGCTATCATTAATATCCCTGGAAAGGGTTAACTTCCAAAGATCAGTCTTTTAATAGATAATTTCACCAGCTGAGTCAAAACCCCTGGAAAGGGTTAGCCTCCAAAAATTGAACTTTCAAAAGATAAATTCTTCAGTAGAGTAAAACCCCTGGAAAGGGTCAGCCTCCATTCATTCTTTAAAAAGATAATCTCACCAGTCTCAGTCCGTAAAAGACATATTTTTTCAATAAAGAGTCAGCCTCAATTCTGGGCTTTGTACAGAACAGAAAGACTTCTTAGTTTAAGTCAATCCCCAGTAGAGTTATCTCCCATGAGTCAATAAAATAATCAACCAATCAAAAGCCTCGAGCTTGGGCCTCATTCAAGCCAGCTAAAAATCAAATCTTCCAAACAATAGATAGACATAACTCATCTTCATAGGTAGGTATTTCTCCTATCTCACCACAAACAAACAATCATTTAAAACAAACAATCATTTCAAACATTCTCCCATTTAGGACTCGTGAAAGGCATGCTCTGGCTCCATCCCAGACTTGTACAACTTTCCCTAATTTGGTTGAGAATCTTTCATTCAAGAGGCATGTGGCTGTCATACTTGATCAACCAAGTAGACTCCCTCTCTTAATGAAACAATTTTAGCTTTTCTGCTACTTTAAAAATGTTTGTGGTGGAATAGTAGAAATACCTCTCTGAAGAGATGATTTCATGTCTCTTTACTGTAAACAGAGATTTAATTCAAGCTTCAACCTTGAGCTTCAAGCAAGGCACCCAAAAAAATCATTAATTTCCCTAATTAGTTCTCCGAACTACAAAGAGCTCTGACTTCCATTAGGGATATGTAGGCATGAGGTTCACAAGGAATCTCAGCAAGCTAATAAAATACCAAAAATAGTCAGTCTGTCTGTCTTCTTTTCAATTCAATTCTCTCTCCTAACACAAAGGAGAAACTTTCCCAATAATAAGCAACAAACACAAACACATAGACACAGAGAAGGTTCCCGTAGAGTACTACGGATATGTAGGGTGCTTAAACTCTTCCCTATGTATAACCGACCTCCCGGACTCCAGAATTTCTAGTCTAGGTGAATCCCCACACTTAGCAAACTACTAGGGTTTATTTGAGATCTTTTTCCCCTTTCCTACTTGTAGGATAATTAAAAAGTTTGTGTGATATCGTAGGAAGAACTGAAACAAAATTCATCTCGCCCCGGGCGCATTCTCCTTCCAAATTTCGCGTGAAGGGTCTAGCGTGCCGTCCTCCCAAGTGAAACGGGGAGGTAAAGAAAACGACACCATAGATGGCGTCGTATTGTATGTCGGCATCTGAGTTGGTTGAATTAAAGAGTCAATTAGAAGAGTTGCTTGAGAAGGAATTTATTCGTCCGAGTGTTTCGCCGTGGAGTGCTCCCGTGTTGTTGGTAAAGAAGAAAGAGGGTTCTATGAGATTGTGTGTGGATTACATACAAATGAAAAAAGTTACTATCAAGTAGATATCCATTACCGAGGATTGATGATCTGATGGATCATCTGGTTGGAGCATGTGTATTCAGTAAGATTGATTTGAGGTCTGAGTATCATCAAATTCGGGTAAGAGCTGACGATATTCAGAAGACTGCATTCAGGATAAGGTATGGTCATTATGAGTATATAGTAATGCCTTTTAGACTGATTAATGCACCTGGTGTTTTCATGGAATACATGAATAGAATCTTTCATCCTTATCTTGATAAGTTCGTGGTAGTGTTTATTGATGACATTCTTATCTAATCCAAGAACGAGGTAGAGCATGCAGAACATCTCAGAATTGTGCTAGAATTATTGAAAGAGAAAAAACTTTATGCTAAGTTATCAAAGTGTGAATTCTGGTTAGGTGAAGTAATTTTTCTTGGTCATGTGATTTCTAAAAATGGTATTGATGTTGATCCTATGAAGGTAGAAGCGGTATCTCACTAGGAAGCTCTGAAGTCTGTTTTAGAGATTCGTAGTTTTCTTGGTCTTGCAGGTTATTATAGAAAGTTCATAGAGGGATTTTCAAAGTTAGTGTTTCCGTTAACTAAGTTGACTAGAAAGGGCCAAGCGTTCATTTGGAATTTGAAATGTGAAGAGGGATTCCAAGAGTTAAAGAAAAGGTTAACTAGTGCTCCTATCCTGATTTTGCCGAATCCGGCAGAATCTTTTGTAGTATATTGTGATGCTTCACTGATGGGATTAGGTGGTGTGTTGATGCAGAATCAGCAAGTAGTAGCTTATGCTTCGAGACAACTTAAAGTTCATGAAAGGAACTATCTGACTCATGATTTAGAGTTGGCAGCGGTGGTTTTTGTGTTGAAATTATGGGGACATTATCTGTATGGTTTGAGACTTGAGTTATTTAGTGATCACAAGAGTCTGAAGTATCTCTTTGATCAGAAAGAGCTTAATATGAGACAAAGGAAGTGGTTAGAATTCCTTAAATATTATGAATTTGGTTTAAATTACCATCCGGGTAAGGCGAACGTCGTTGCTGATGCTTTGAGTAGGAAGTCCCTACATATGTCTATGTTGATGGTGCGGGAATTGGACTTGATTGAACAATTCAGAGACTTGAGTTTGGTATGTGAAGGCACTCCTAATAGTGTTAAATTAGGGTATGCTGAAATTGACAAGTGGTATTCTTGATGAGATTAGAACGGGTCAGAAATCTGATATTAGTTTAGTCGATCGGTTGACTTTGATCAACCAAGGCAAGGGAGGTGACTTCCGAATAGATGAGAACGTTATAATGAAGTTTGGTGAGCGAGTTTGTGTTCCTAATGTTGTTGAGCTTAAGAAGTGTATTCTTGAGGAAGGACACTGTAGTGGACTGAGTATTCATCCTGGTGCTACCAAGATGTATCACGATTTGAAAAAGTTGCTTTGGTGGCCTGGAATGAAGAAGGAAATTGCTGAGTTTGTTTATTCCTGTTTGACTTGCCAGAAGTCAAAGATCAAGCATTAGAAGTCGTATGGAGTTATACAACCGTTGTTTATTCCTGAGTGGAAATGGAACAACATATCTATGGATTTTGTTTCTGGTTTATCGAGGACAGTTAAGAACTGTGAAGCTATTTAGGTTATTGTGGACAGGTTGACAAAGTCTGCTCACTTTATACCGATGAGAATGGATTATCCGATGGAGAAGTTAGCTCAGTTGTATATTGAGAAGATAGTTAGTCTACATGGTATTCCTCTAAGTATTGTGTCCGATAGAGATCCAAGATTTACATCTAAGTTCTGGGAAACTGTTTGCAGAAGGCTTTGGGTACTAAGTTGAGATTAAGTTCTGCTTATCATCCGCAGACTGATGGTCAAACTGAGAGGAAGATTAAGTCGTTAGAAGATCTATTGCATGCTTGTGTGTTGGAGGAAGGTGGTGCTTGGGATAATTATCTACCTTTGATTGAGTTTAATTACAACAATAGTTTTCATTCAGTTATTGGTATGGCTCCGTTTGAAGCTTTGTAGGTAGGAGGTGTAGGACGTCATTATAATGGTATGAATCTGGTGAAAGTGTTGTGATTGGACCGGGGATTATTCAACAAACTACAGAGAACATTAAGATGATTCAGGAGAAGATGAAAGCTTCTCAGAGTCGTCAGAAGAGTTACCATGATAAGAGGAGGAGAACGCTTGAGTTACGAGAGTGAGATCGTGTGTTTCTGAGAGTTACTCCTATGACTCGTGTTGGTCGAGCTCTGAAGTCAAAGAAGTTGACGTCGCATTTTATTGGTCTGTTTCATATTAAGGAAAGAGTATGATAGGTGACCTATCGTATTGCTTTACCGCCGACGCTTGTGAATTTGCACGATGTGTTTCATGTGTCTCAATTGAGGAGATACATTCTGGATCCTTCTCATGTGATCCAAGTAGACGATGTATAGGTGAGAGACAACCTGACGGTTGAGACATTGCCAATGAGGATAAAGATCTAGAGTTGAAGAAATTACGGGGTAAAGAGATAGCATTGGTCAAAGTAGCTTGGGGAGGACCAGCAGGTGGTAATGTTACCTGGAAGCTGGAGAGTCAGATGAAGGACTCTTATCCTGAGCTCTTTACTTGAGGTATGTTTTCGAGGAAGAAAACTCTTTTAGTGGGGTGAGTTGTAACACCCCATAATTTCCATTATTTGATTTAATTGGAATTTAAATTATTAATTGGATTATTTTGGAGTTTGGTGAGTTATTGGAAAATTATGAAAAATAAAGTAATTGAGCCTAGTGTGATAGTTAGTAAAGGGGAGGTGTAAGCAAGTAGGCCTTACTAAGTTAATTTTATTTTTCATATAATAATGGAAGTTGGAAAGAAAATAAAACAGAAAAGCAACGAGGAAAGGAGAAGAATCAAACGTACGTAAAAAGCAGAGGAAGAGGAAGCACTCAAGATTTTTTGGCTAAGGTAAGGGGAGACTAATTCCTTTTAGCCTATATTACTAGCTTATGAATGATATAATTGATTAGGTGTGTTGTTTATCCCAATTGAATGTATTAGAGGTTTTGGGGTTTTGGAATCTATAGGGTAGATTGGATAAATTTGATGAAATAGAATGATTATGGATTATACTTGATGCTAGATAACTCCAAAGCATGATAGAAATGTGTTAGAATATTGAATTTGACACTGTTTTGATGTTGCAAACATTTTGGTATATTTTGGTTTGAGTTGGAAAGGTGAGATGCTGTCAAAAATGGGATTTTTCTGCTACTGGTACGTTGTAACCGGTTACACTTAGGGTGGTAACCAATTACGGTAGCGAAAAATAGCTAAAATTGGAGTTTTAGGTCTGGTAACCGGTTACGCTCGGGGCCATAACCGATTACCTGTTAATTTTGAGAATTGCGAATTGAGTTACGTCATGTGTAATCGGTTACACCATTTTTGGTAACCGGTTACACTAAAGCCTTTTTGAAAAATAATTGATTTTCGTCATGTGTAATCGGTTACACCATTTTGGTAACCGGTTAAATTGAAGCTTTTGAAAAATATTTTGTTTTAAATTTTAAAAATTCATATCTCTCAAACCGTAAGTCCGTTTTAGTCGCCATTTTGGGTGTTGGAAAGGCAATCGAGTATTCTATCTAATAAATTAATTTAACAAGTAGTAGTTCAATTTTATTTTGAAAATCTCGATTTAATTCGTTATGGTGTGTTTGTATATTGTGTGCATAATTGGATAGATGTGACAATGCGGTGATATTGTGGCAACATAATCGTAATGTTAATGTTGCATCGGTGTGAAATTGTGTATGATGTAATTGTTTTAATTGTGTTGAAGCATGAATACATTATGCTCGGTGTTGTTTTCGGTGAGTTGTTCTGTGATGATATTGTTCATCTTGATTGGTGTTGATGATTAGTATGCTTGATGTGGTGCATGCATTCATAATCATATTTGTGGCTGTATCCCGATGGTGTTTGTATCAGTGGAATCTAATTCCCGTTGTGTGGAATTAGTGAGTTGGAGGTGGTCGTATCACGGTGGTGTTTGGATCGGTGAGATGGGTTGATCCCATAACCTTGGTACCACATGCATAGTGTCTCATTGCATTAGTATGTATGTACATTCTAACATGAGTGGAAGAATTCCAGTGTTATAATGCGGTGATGTGACTTGTGTTTGATTGTATCCGTGAATTATTGGGTGAATAATTCTAAAATCTAAAATATGTTGCAATAGGGTGAACACTTTATTTATGATGTTTTGTTGTTTATGAATTCATAATATATGTTAATTGTGAATATGTCCCACCCTTACTGTTGATCATTTTCAGATTAAGGAGTAGCAGCTTTTGTGCTTGGTGAGGATAACTTGTAAAGCTATTTCGTTTAGTTTTCGGTTGAGTCAGGTGTCATGCTCTGGTCTTGTAACACTGGGGAACGTTTCTTTTATTTTAGAGTTATTTAATAGATTCTTGTTTTGCTATTTGGATAACTTTTGGTTGGATTATGAGTCGATTACTCTTTGGTGTTGGTAACCGATGTTTAACATTATTCAATTTTATGAAATTCTATTCCGTTTACGTTAAACATGTTTTTGGTGAATAATGTTGATTTATATTCCTCGGAAAAGCATGACAAATGGGTTTTAAATTTTTATTAAGGAGTTGTAGCATCCTTTTTACATGTTTTACTCTGAAATTATTTTGTATTCCGCGGGGGATTAGAAGGGTGTTACATATAGCACAACAATAACACAAATCCTTCACACTTAAACTTCACAAAACAAATCATTCAAACACACCACTTATCACAAATATTGTGCAATGCCACCAATAATGAAATGAAACTTCACTAGACTCATGCATGTGGTACCAAAAACATCACTGATGACTTAGTCATCGTTATTCTCCCAAGATCCCCACCATATGATCGATTCCCGCTTGGAACCGGAGTAGACCCGACCTTGTGCAAGTGCAACAAGAGCCTTAGCACAGGGCCTCATAATCTAAAGGGCCCCTTAAGAACCTCTAATTCTTAGGTAGATATCCCTATGGAATACAATGAAACATACATGAACTAATTAGCAGGGCCAAATTAATAATATAGGTCCCACACACTAACGAAAGAGGTTGTGAAAGATTATGGCTATGGGATGCAGTATTTATAACTCACTTTTCTTTTAATATTTACTAAAAATTCAATGTGGGACTCCAAACTTGAATTAATGTTCTTGACAAGAATGCTCATGGCCTCTCTCTAACTTCAACACTTTTGCCTCTCTTGCTTCTTCACTTTTCCTTATAAGTAATGCAAATATATTGTCAAGCTAATATTTATATAGTTTGAAATGTTTGTTCTTTTATATATAAAATACTCTCTCTTTTCTCGTGACAGAAACTTACTGCTTAGGAAGTGCAAGAATTCCTGCATCACGGTGTGATATGATAGAGAAGAACAACTTTGAGCATATTTAGACATGTATTTTTAAATTTATCTAAAGTGACACCTATTAGACCTATTAATATTTTCATTGCAAGATTTCAAGCATTCCATATGATAAAGTTGCACAAACTATCATCAAGGTTCCATAGAAATTATATGGAGCTATCTGTGATCATTTATACTCAATTCAGCATGCTTAATTGTAGTTTCATTTAGTGAATGTGATAAATTGATAATATAGAAAAGTTACACTAATGAGTACAAGTAATGTATTAAAACATGAAGCCATTGATGATTATGTGAAGGCCAATGTTCTAAGTTTGAATGATTTTATGACTGAAGAGAATAAAGACTCAATATAAAGTTTCACCACTTGCCTATATATTAATAATTCTTTTTCTATTATTTTATTTTCCCGTTAGTAAATGTTGAGAATGCATAGGTAGATAGAAGGAGTTGTTGGTCTTCTGCTTTGAATTTGTTTTAAAAGAGTTGGAAAAGTTGGCCTACACTTGCTTTGAAAGAGTGTCAATAACAACATCGATTGAAATTTTACACGTTACTCATGCTTTTAATATTTTGTTATAAATTACACTTTCATTGGTATAACTAAGTGATGATATTATAAAATAATATAATGACCTTTTACTATTTGAGTTTTTTTATTAAGTTCTTTTTTTATTGATATCAAATGATTTAGAGGTTCATACATAGTTACTTTTATGATTAGTTTTTTCCTCTCCGTCTCTACATGCATGAAAGGAAACGAGAGTGGAAGAAAAGAAAAAAAATGAAAGATAAAAGAGAAGTTTGTACGATTATTTAAATTAAAAGATTAATTTTAAAAATTAAAACAGGGCCTCCAAATGTTTGGGCCGACCCTGAACTGGAGTACATCACAAATTGTACTTAATCCACACTATGGGATTAATGCCATCATTGGACTGAAACGTCCTACAGCCTCATTGGATGATTATCCTGCAAAACTTCAATGGACTATTCGTTTTAACAATTGTTATGAATGCATGATGTACAACAACATATAAAATACGCCACAACTAGTTTAAACACATCATCACCCATCATAACCATCATGTTCTTCTTCAGACTTCATACACATACATCATAGTCAAAAAAACATCATTTTATTATAACAAATATCAAACATATCACCTCAAGACATAAACATAACATTTCTTACAATAAAGCACACATATGATTAATTCGGCATAAAATATTGTCACTTAATCATGACACAGTCACTAGATAACCACATCCTATGCTTCATATTATTTTACTAGAGTGTAGATCATTGCGATACATTTCCAAGGTTTCAAACGGCACCTAAAACCGAGCTACAGATCAAGAGTTACGAGACCTCTAAAATTAATTTTCTGCACATAACCGGAAAAATGGTAAAAAAAAAAAAGGAAAATGGCGCCTGCCACTTAGTGCCCTTAGAGTGGTGCATGCCACTAGTTAAATGGCCCCTGCCACTATAAAGGTGGCGCCTGCCACCATGTGCACATAAAGGTGACGCTTGCCTCCATACTGCTGTGGCGCCCGTTATAACACCCCGAATTTAATTAAATTGGTTAATTAAATTATTGAAGGATTTAAATATGGATTTAGTGGAATTTGGATGGCCGATATTATTTTAAGGGCATATTTGGAATTATTAAATTAAAGTCGGATAGTCAGAAAATAATATTAAGAATAATATTATTTATAAGTCGGAATTATTATATTGAAGAAATTATTATTATAAGTGATATAATTGATTATTTGAGTTATATCTCTTATTGGGCCTAAATTGATTTTGGAGAATATTAAATAAAGAGAGGATTTAAACACTAAGCCCAATTGGTTTTATATTAGGGTTTTAGAGATTTGGAAAAGAGGGAGTTGTCATAATGAAGAAACAAGAATAGAAGAGAAAGAGGCAAGACTAAGAAGAAGAAGCTTGAATATTTCTCATCCATGGTGTCAAATTGGAGACCCATTTGAGTTGCTTCAATTGATAAGATAAGGGTGGGGTTCGAATCTTATAACTGGGAACATGATAGATGATATGTTGGATGGGATTTATAGATTTTGCCTTGGTTGTTGCATTTTGATTGTTGTGGTTTGATTCCGAATTTTGGTTGATAATCCATGAATTGTTTGCATAAAAGTTGATATGTGTTGTTGTAATTTAATCTCATATGTTTCTATTACTATGTGATGATTTGTACTGGTCTGTAATGGAAATGAATGTGAAAAATTAGTGATATTGGTGTGAGCAGAATGCTGTTGGCGCAGAAAACCCTCTCTATTACGTTCAGTTCGCGTACCGTGCTGTTTTCAAATTTATTTTCTAGTTTTAGGAGTTCTGTCCCATAATGATTAGTTGATTGAATCAAGTCTTAGTAGGATGCCTTGAGTAAATAATGTTCATTGATGGTAAGAGAATTAGTTTAACTAAGTGTAGTCATATGTTACTAGAATTAACTAAGATAAGTAATTGAAATAGTAGTAAAATTATTAATCAAGTGGTAATATAGTTATATGATGCTTGACTAAATTAAGTAGGTTCATTTGGATTATGTAGATTATATGAGTATCTGTAGCAGCAGAACAGTAGGAGAGGCAGCAGAAGCAATTAGTAGTAGTAACAGATGACAAAACAGTACCGATTAACCGAATAGTTGAATTAAGCGATATAATTACTTGTCCCGAATTTGATGAAAATTTACGTGGTAGCTAAGTATAATTAGTAGATTAACATGGTGGTGTTATTTTGTTGAAATTAATTGTGATATTTTACGGACTGACCAAAATAGTGTGAATTTGAATATCTTTTATATTAAATATTGGTTTTAGAATAGAAAATAAATTAGAAACTTGGAACTAATGTAATATAATAATTAATTAGTTGACTTAATTAATAGTTGAATTAATTTTAATGAGTCCAATTGATTGGAATAAATTTGGAATTAGATCAATTATTCGATTGGTCGGTAAATTACGGTATTTTGAGGATTTGTCCGTAATGGTGTTTCGTCTTGAATATGTATGTTGAGAAATATATATTTCCATGCCAATGACGTTGTGCTAATATTGATTCCCCCTGAGTAGTTGGTTAATATTAATTCTAATGATTAATTGCTTGATGTTGAAAGTGGGTGTTCATGTATAATTGGCAAGATGAGAATTAAAATGAGATAGTGTTGTTACTAGTGTCAATTGGATTGTGTGAATCGTAATTGATTAATTGGCCTCTTGTATGTGAATGATGTGTGTGTTGTGAATGTTGTGTACAATTGGTGGATAATTCATAAGGTTGAATTATTGTGATATGCGGAAAGTTAAGATGGTAGAGATGATCTTAATTGCATATATTTGTGACATTGTACATACATTCATATCATAGTGTGCCTTGAAACACAGGTGGATTTGCTTTGAAACACAAGTGGGCTTGGATTCTAGAGTGAATCGGAAGCCGTAAACTATATGTTTACATTTGGTGGCTTCGATCTTTTCCGGATCTGAAGTGTGGCTAGATTCTATATGAATCGGAAGCGGTGGAACTTTGGGTCCACATTGGGTACCACATGCATAGCGTCACATGTCTTGCATTGAGTCACATTGAGGTCATGTGATGTTTGAATATATGTATTTATGTGATTTTTATGTGTACATGAGATGTGATAATTGAAATTGGTGATGTTTGGATACATAATTGGTTGAATGTGTGAATATGTGATAATGATGGATTGTGTATATATTTGGAATAATAGTATTGAATCCTGTGAGTATTATACGATTGAACTTCGTGCATACTTGAATATATGAAATTTATTGGATGACACTATTTACATGATTATGACTTGTTGTGCGATGAAAAGTATGTGAGATTAATGAACTGTGGAAGTATGATGTGTATGGTAACTGTTGATACTTGCGATGTAATGATTTTATATGTCTGAACCCTAGTATGCAATTTATCATACGCCCACTTATATGATTTGATATCTCACCCCTTTCTCTTGTTTCGCCGTTGCCTTTATATTGGTAACGTGCAGGTATTCAAGTATGAAGATTTAGTTGTCGTTACTCGAGTCGGTTGTCGCTCTGATACGTAGCACTCTGGGGGAAACGATTTATGTCATTCATGATGTTGTTGTTTAATTGTGTTATCTTGGTTGAACAAAATGATAAAATAACTGAAGATATTTTATTGAATACTTGTTTAAGTGATTTCCGCTGTGTTTTAATAAAATAAGTCATTCTGTTTCATAGGTGCTATGTATCCGCTTTATGCGACGAGTTGATTTGTTTCGTTTTGATTATGTGACGCCTCATTTGTTTATTGAGCAATTTTGAAACTCTGATTTATATATATTTGCCGGGTAGAAATGGGGTGTTACATTAGTGGTATCAGAGCAGGTCGGTCCATCCGGCCAAATTGTCGAGTCTGTTGAGTTGTGCGACAGTTGAATGCTGTTAGTGTTTTAGTCTTTAGTACACGACACGTGTGTGAAACACTGTCTGTACTTGTTTGTTTTGTTGCAGGAATTGGTTTAATTCCAAGTGGGGGAGATGTTTTGCTTCTCGAAGATGTTTTTGTTGTAAGGGATGGTCAGGTATGTTATCGACAAGCGACGATGCAAGTGTTGTTGAGAGTTTTGGATGTTAACCAGAGTCGAAGACAACGTGAAGTTAAGGATAATTTTGGGAGACAGAAGTTAGAGAGTGACGATGTTCAGCATGGTTGAGGACTGAGAGCTTGTCGGTGTGTTTAACCTTTGCGTCTGATGTCGGTGTTTGACAAGTGTTAAGGTGATAAAGTTGCGGTAGACTTTATGTTGGACTCACATAAGTGATTAACGGACGTAGTCGATGTGTGAAGTGTTGTGAATCGCAAACCCGAGTTGGAACTCGAGAATGCGCGTAGCTTGAGTTTCGGATATCTGATTTGAACTCCGTTTGAAGCGTCAGAAAGATAACGAGATGAAGTGTATTATAAGAATGATTGTCGCAGCCGTAATAGATTTGATTTTGACGCGATGATGTTGGGATGGGGTGCAGTTTGTCGTCGAAGTTATTTGAGGAGTTTGGGAGATAACATAAAAAATTGTCGATGCTTGACGTCGATGTTTACAATTTGAATAACGTCAGAGATTTGTATCTTGAGTTTCGAGTATCGGTTGGAAGTACCATTTGAGCCTACTAAGAGGTGAAGTTGTATTCTACCTTATGGAAATGTGTAAGCGTGTTGAATAAGAATGGTTATTACCGCAAATGTCTGAAGCGAAGTTAAGCAAAACTTGTTGTTGATGATTAAGATGAGATAAAGAAATGTTCAGTATTAAAGATGATTTGAGTACTGATGACTTTTAAGGAAGAGTGAAGTAGTAGCAAAGAAAAAGTCAGACTTGGGGATGATAGAAGTCGTATTTGGGATGCCAAAAGTGGCGGTGTGTATAAAAGAAGGATTGTATGGAATTTCTATCGCCTGTTTATCGTGAGGATGACTTCGGTTCAGACAAAAAAAATTGTGTGATGCTAAGTGATTATGAATTAGACTTTTGTATTATGTTTGGACGTCGGTGTCTCATTGACAAGATCGATTGATAAGGTAAGATGTTGTAGGAATTGTAAAAACCTAAAGTGAATCATTGGATTTAAGTGGAAATTCGGAAAGGACGTTATTTTGATGTAACAACGATTTATACTCCACTAAGGTTGTCGGATACTAATTGGCAAATTGGGGAACTGATCACCCTCAATCTATTGTTAATGGTAGGCGAAACTCGTGTTGGACGTTATAGATTTGTCTTGTTGTCTTAATAGTGTAGAAAAAATATCTATATTTTATCGTGAAGATAGCCGCCCATCAGTTTGTGTAGCTTGGTAAGAGGGATGGTTGAGTTAGAATTAGATGAGATTAACAATCGGTGTGGTACGTTTTATGCAAGAGAGTTTCACAAAGTGAAATATTGGAAATATCAAATGAACAACGATGTGAGGATGAGTATTGAAGGAAAGTCTATTTTGGATTGAGAAATTGTGAATCATATAAGTTGACAGTATTTAATCAAGAATGGTGACTTAAAAGAGAATTATCAGAGTTGAGCAGCGGAAGCTTTAGGTGACACTATTGTTGTATGACTTGAGGGAGTAAGAAACTATATGCCAGAAGTCGGTAAAAATGAGTTATCTTGATGTTTGGATTGATGGAATGTTGGAATGAGTGTGATGCGCCATGAATAGTGCATTGAGTCATCGATTATTGCAAAACTGGTAAGAACTGTGTTGTGTTTATGTTCATG
This sequence comes from Vicia villosa, assembly GCF_029867415.1. Lineage (NCBI taxonomy): Eukaryota > Viridiplantae > Streptophyta > Magnoliopsida > Fabales > Fabaceae > Vicia > Vicia villosa. Next base: position 174,069,382 of record NC_081180.1, read on the forward strand.
GGAATCGTTGTTGTGACGAAGAGTTAGTGATCGGAGTGTTACCAAGCACGATTTGGAGATTCGAGAATTTGATACGGGGTTGTGTTTGGGAGGGTGTTGAGCGAATTTTCGAGGACGAAAATATTATAAGTGGGGGAGAGTTATAACACCCCGAATTTAATTAAATTGGTTAATTAAATTATTGAAGGATTTAAATATGGATTTAGTGGAATTTGGATGGCCGATATTATTTTAAGGGCATATTTGGAATTATTAAATTAAAGTCGGATAGTCAGAAAATAATATTAAGAATAATATTATTTATAAGTCGGAATTATTATATTGAAGAAATTATTATTATAAGTGATATAATTGATTATTTGAGTTATATCTCTTATTGGGCCTAAATTGATTTTGGAGAATATTAAATAAAGAGAGGATTTAAACACTAAGCCCAATTGGTTTTATATTAGGGTTTTAGAGATTTGGGAAAGAGGGAGTTGTCATAATGAAGAAACAAGAATAGAAGAGAAAGAGGCAAGACTAAGAAGAAGAAGCTTGAATATTTCTCATCCATGGTGTCAAATTGGAGACCCATTTGAGTTGCTTCAATTGATAAGATAAGGGTGGGGTTCGAATCTTATAACTGGGAACAAGATAGATGATATGTTGGATGGGATTTATAGATTTTGCCTTGGTTGTTGCATTTTGATTGTTGTGGTTTGATTCCGAATTTTGGTTGATAATCCATGAATTGTTTGCATAAAAGTTGATATGTGTTGTTGTAATTTAATCCCATATGTTTCTATTACTATGTGATGATTTGTACTGGTCTGTAATGGAAATGAATGTGAAAAATTAGTGATATTGGTGTGAGCAGAATGCTGTTGGCGCAGAAAACCCTTTCTATTACGTTCAGTTCGCGTACCGTGCTGTTTTCAAATTTATTTTCTAGTTTTAGGAGTTCTGTCCCATAATGATTAGTTGATTGAATCAAGTCTTAGTAGGATTCCTTGAGTAAATAATGTTCATTGATGGTAAGAGAATTAGTTTAACTAAGTGTAGTCATATGTTACTAGAATTAACTAAGATAAGTAATTGAAATAGTAGTAAAATTATTAATCAAGTGGTAATATAGTTATATGATGCTTGACTAAATTAAGTAGGTTCATTTGGATTATGTAGATTATATGAGTATCTGTAGCAGCAGAACAGTAGGAGAGGCAGCAGAAGCAATTAGTAGTAGTAACAGATGACAAAACAGTACCGATTAACCGAATAGTTGAATTAAGCGATATAATTACTTGTCCCGAATTTGATGAAAACTTACGTGGTAGCTAAGTTTAATTAGTAGATTAACATGGTGGTGTTATTTTGTTGAAATTGTGATATTTTACGGACTGACCAAAATAGTGTGAATTTGAATATCTTTTATATTAAATATTGGTTTTAGAATAGAAAATAAATTAGAAACTTGGAACTAATGTAATATAATAATTAATTAGTTGACTTAATTAATAGTTGAATTAATTTTAATGAGTCCAATTGATTGGAATAAATTTGGAATTAGATCAATTATTCGATTGGTCGGTAAATTATGGTATTTTGAGGATTTGTCCGTAATGGTGTTTCGTCTTGAATATGTATGTTGAGAAATATATATTTCCATGCCAATGACGTTGTGCTAATATTGATTCCCCCTGAGTAGTTGGTTAATATTAATTCTAATGATTAATTGCTTGATGTTGAAAGTGGGTGTTCATGTATAATTGGCAAGATGAGAATTAAAATGAGATAGTGTGGTTACTAGTGTCAATTGGATTGTGTGAATCGTAATTGATTAATTGGCCTCTTGTATGTGAATGATGTGTGTGTTGTGAATGTTGTGTACAATTGGTGGATAATTCATAAGGTTGAATTATTGTGATATGCGGAAAGTTAAGATGGTAGAGATGATCTTAATTGCATATATTTGTGACATTGTACATACATTCATATCATAGTGTGCCTTGAAACACAGGTGGATTTGCTTTGAAACACAAGCGGGCTTGGATTCTAGAGTGAATCGGAAGCCGTAAACTATATGTTTACATTTGGTGGCTTCGATCTTGTCCGGATCTGAAGTGTGGCTAGATTCTATATGAATCGGAAGCGGTGGAACTTTGGGTCCACATTGGGTACCACATGCATAGCGTCACATGTCTTGCATTGAGTCACATTGAGGTCATGTGATGTTTGAATATATGCATTTATGTGATTTTTATGTGTACATGAGATGTGATAATTGAAATTGGTGATGTTTGGATACATAATTGGTTGAATGTGTGAATATGTGATAATGATGGATTGTGTATATATTTGGAATAATAGTATTGAATCCTGTGAGTATTATACGATTGAACTTCGTGCATACTTGAATATATGAAATTTATTGGATGACACTATTTACATGATTATGACTTGTTGTGCGATGAAAAGTATGTGAGATTAATGAACTGTGGAAGTATGATGTGTATGGTAACTGTTGATACTTGCGATGTAATGATTTTATATGTCTGAACCCTAGTATGCAATTTATCATACGCCCACTTATATGATTTGATATCTCACCCCTTTCTCTTGTTTCGCCGTTGCCTTTATATTGGTAACGTGCAGGTATTCAAGTATGAAGATTTAGTTGTCGTTACTCGAGTCGGTTGTCGCTCTGATACGTAGCACTCTGGGGGAAACGATTTATGTCATTCATGATGTTGTTGTTTAATTGTGTTATCTTGGTTGAACAAAATGATAAAATAACTGAAGATATTTTATTGAATACTTGTTTAAGTGATTTCCGCTGTGTTTTAATAAAATAAGTCATTCTGTTTCATAGGTGCTATGTATCCGCTTTATGCGACGAGTTGATTTGTTTCGTTTTGATTATGTGACGCCTCATTTGTTTATTGAGCAATTTTGAAACTCTGATTTATATATATTTGCCGGGTAGAAATGGGGTGTTACATTAGTGGTATCAGAGCAGGTCGGTCCATCCGGCCAAATTGTCGAGTCTGTTGAGTTGTGCGACAGTTGAATGCTGTTAGTGTTTTAGTCTTTAGTACACGACACGTGTGTGAAACACTGTCTGTACTTGTTTGTTTTGTTGCAGGAATTGGTTTAATTCCAAGTGGGGGAGATGTTTTGCTTCTCGAAGATGTTTTTGTTGTAAGGGATGGTCAGGTATGTTATCGACAAGCGACGATGCAAGTGTTGTTGAGAGTTTTGGATGTTAACCAGAGTCGAAGACAACGTGAAGTTAAGGATAATTTTGGGAGACAGAAGTTAGAGAGTGACGATGTTCAGCATGGTTGAGGACTGAGAGCTTGTCGGTGTGTTTAACCTTTGCGTCTGATGTCGGTGTTTGACAAGTGTTAAGGTGATAAAGTTGCGGTAGACTTTATGTTGGACTCACATAAGTGATTAACGGACGTAGTCGATGTGTGAAGTGTTGTGAATCGCAAACCCGAGTTGGAACTCGAGAATGCGCGTAGCTTGAGTTTCGGATATCTGATTTGAACTCCGTTTGAAGCGTCAGAAAGATAACGAGATGAAGTGTATTATAAGAATGATTGTCGCAGCCGTAATAGATTTGATTTTGACGCGATGATGTTGGGATGGGGTGCAGTTTGTCGTCGAAGTTATTTGAGGAGTTTGGGAGATAACATAAAAAATTGTCGATGCTTGACGTCGATGTTTACAATTTGAATAACGTCAGAGATTTGTATCTTGAGTTTCGAGTATCGGTTGGAAGTACCATTTGAGCCTACTAAGAGGTGAAGTTGTATTCTACCTTATGGAAATGTGTAAGCGTGTTGAATAAGAATGGTTATTACCGCAAATGTCTGAAGCGAAGTTAAGCAAAACTTGTTGTTGATGATTAAGATGAGATAAAGAAATGTTCAGTATTAAAGATGATTTGAGTACTGATGACTTTTAAGGAAGAGTGAAGTAGTAGCAAAGAAAAAGTCAGACTTGGGGATGATAGAAGTCGTATTTGGGATGCCAAAAGTGGCGGTGTGTATAAAAGAAGGATTGTATGGAATTTCTATCGCCTGTTTATCGTGAGGATGACTTCGGTTCAGACAAAAAAAATTGTGTGATGCTAAGTGATTATGAATTAGACTTTTGTATTATGTTTGGACGTCGGTGTCTCATTGACAAGATCGATTGATAAGGTAAGATGTTGTAGGAATTGTAAAAACCTAAAGTGAATCATTGGATTTAAGTGGAAATTCGGAAAGGACGTTATTTTGATGTAACAACGATTTATACTCCACTAAGGTTGTCGGATACTAATTGGCAAATTGGGGAACTGATCACCCTCAATCTATTGTTAATGGTAGGCGAAACTCGTGTTGGACGTTATAGATTTGTCTTGTTGTCTTAATAGTGTAGAAAAAATATCTATATTTTATCGTGAAGATAGCCGCCCATCAGTTTGTGTAGCTTGGTAAGAGGGATGGTTGAGTTAGAATTAGATGAGATTAACAATCGGTGTGGTACGTTTTATGCAAGAGAGTTTCACAAAGTGAAATATTGGAAATATCAAATGAACAACGATGTGAGGATGAGTATTGAAGGAAAGTCTATTTTGGATTGAGAAATTGTGAATCATATAAGTTGACGGTATTTAATCAAGAATGGTGACTTAAAAGAGAATTATCAGAGTTGAGCAGCGGAAGCTTTAGGTGACACTATTGTTGTATGACTTGAGGGAGTAAGAAACTATATGCCAGAAGTCGGTAAAAATGAGTTATCTTGATGTTTGGATTTATTTGACAACTTTTAATTGGGCCATAGCCCATAGACTATCTCCTATAAACTTTAGAAAGCAAATTATATGCAAAGGACTTTTGGGGTGTAAACAATTTTTATGTAACAAATATTTATATTGTCTTGTGCTCTAATTTTTGTTTTGCAATATTAATAAAAGAAGGTGATATATCATGTTTAATGATAATATATGTTTTGAATTATCCAGACAAAGAAAATTGTTATATTCCAAATAATGACTTATGTACCGCGTGGTTAAACTGTGTTTTTGATATAATAAAATAAAACAATTTAAGTCGGTTTAAAGTACCCCCGACTTAAAAAGTAATACGCAAAATATGATATAATAAAATAAACAATTTTAGATCAGTTGAAGGAGACCCGACTTAACAAATAATACGGAAAAATAAAAAAAAATAATGCAGGCTGTGGGGTTCGAACCCACGCGCACTTATGTGCAGAAGATCTTAAGTCTTCCCCCTTAACCTCTCGGGCAAACCTGCTTGTTGTTTATAATTCCACTGATTTGTTTTTATCTATTATTCCTATAAATTCAAAATAGATGCTAATCTTTTGTTATATTCTCAAGCACAAAATATATTCAATAATAATGATGCTCAAAATGCACTGGGATCATATATTAATTTTATTTTTGTATTCACATTTTATAATACTATATGCAAGTTACCTTTTAATTGATTCTACTAGCTTTTTCTTTTTTAGTATGATTAAGTTTCAGTCCAATTTTTCTATTCCGTCAAATAATTTGTTTTTCTTATATACAATTTATTTTTTATTCGGCATTCAAATTTTTTAAACAAAAACACTACATTAGTCATAAAATATGATTCAACTTCAAATAAGTTTTTTATTCTAAATAAAATACTGTGGCATTTATGACAAATATTTTTACTTCTATGTTAGATATTTAACCACTACTAGAGAGTTTTTAAGAATGTTAGATAGTTTTGACACTGAACTCAACTAGTTTCGTAAGCATATATTTTATTGGGTTAAATACGTTTTTAGTCCCTGTAAATATGTCACCCTGTATTTTTAGTCCCCATAAAAATTTTTTTAAATGAATGGTTCTTATAAAATTATTATGCACTTAATTTCAGTCCCTACTATAAAACCAATGTGTATTTTAGAATGATTATTTTGCATACATGTTCATAATGTTTTAAAAAGTTCTTGGGAAAAAAAGAAACTCAAAATTTAATTTCTAAGTTGTGATTTTCATTACTTTTATCATTATTTATTAAAATTTGAAAAATTCATATTTAATTTTTCTCGTTTTAAAAAATTCTAAAACTTGATAAATAAATATTTTACAGTATTATAAACATATATAAAAAAACTATTCAAAAATTTAAAAATTAAAGGGTAATTAAACAGTTTTTAAAATTTTAGAAAATAGCAGGGACTGAAATTGCATGCATAAAAATTTTAGAAGGACCATTTATTGAAAAAAAAAATTATAGGGACTAAAAATGCAGGGTCGCATATTTATAGGGACTAAAAACGTATTTAACCCTATTTTATTTGCATAGGTCTTTTATATAAGAAACATTATCCAACATCATGTATTATATATACGCTATATTGACACTGAAATTGCTACGCCGTATTTTTTACACCGTATTCTTCCAATTTCATTTTATGTGTGATACAAAAAACAAAAACCAATGCACATAAATACAATTAAAAAAAATAGATTGTATAGTATAAAATACGGTGTACATGTCATAATCTGGTGTAACTATATCATTTCTGTTATATATATTTTGTGCAGAAGAAGTATAAAGTTAAGCATAATTTTCAATTATTAGGGAGCTTGCGTTTTTTGTCACGATGGAATTGAAGATGACCTTTTTGTAAGTTTATTTAATGAAAAATTTATTTTATAACTTCTTATTTGTCAGCTTAAGGTTACATCTAATATAGAGCTTTCTTATATGATTAAGGTGTTTATATGTATGATATATGCTTTCAAGGAATTCAATAACTCCTTTCTTATACACATTAGTTTATTAGTTTTCATTTTATGCTACTAAATCTAAATAAAACCAAAACACAGTTGCAACAAAACAAAAATAAAGGAAATGCTTCATACACAAAATTTAAAACATAAACAATATAGATTCATAAGAACATAATCATTCCCAATACCTAATTGTCTTGGCATATCTTGTCTCTTGGTGTCTCTTGCCATTTACTTTCTTTAACAACACTAAAACCTAAAACAACCCAATAATGAGTTTGTAACTAAACAAAGTTATTGTCACAAAATTTGAATAAGAAATAAAGATAGCAAAGAACAACCAAATACACATCACAATTTCATTATGTCATTATGTCATTATGTTATTATGTTAAAAAAAAGAAACCCTAGCGAAGAACTTTTAGAAAGCAATAACATTACCATAACGAGAGAGAACAAGAAATAAATAACAAACACATAATGGCAACGTACCATAAGTCGAAGAGGATAAAATTGTCGTCTCATTTGCTAGGACATCCTTGTGTGTTATGAACAAAATAAATTGTCTATTATGTTTTTATTAAGTGAAAAGTATTTCACAATGGTTGCAAGAAACAACTGTAGTGAAATATGGAACACATAACCACAATTTAGTGAAACAACCGTGGTTGTTATACTTTCAATTTTTAAATAACAAAATATGTTAAGGGTCACGCGCTTATTTTTATTGAAAAAATGGAAAAAATTATGTTGAGATTCAAAGTCTGTTACCTGATTTATATGACCACAGTTGAGTTTATGAACAGTGATGAAATATTTCTTAATTGTATAAGATAAATTAATATGCGTAACAAAGAAGATATTACGACGGTGAATAAATGGTCGTTGTAATATATCTTCACCAAAAGTATGTTTTATAGTCGTAACTGGACAACCAAGGAATTCCAAATGTAGATCCTTCAAAAAATCAACAAATATAACTTTTGTGTCACAATATACGAATTAACAAGCAAGCAATGCTACAAAGTCTGCATCTTGCAATTCAAAAATTCATAACGTATCTCAAATCATAACCAACATAGTCTCATTAATTAAGCATATCGGAGTTCACAATTATAGATAATGAAGAATAAAATAACACTTATGGTGAGTATCAGAGGGACGTTTAGGAATGCAAGACATTAACTAGCCAAAAGTAAAGATATGTAATTTATCTTTGTGTCTGGTGTGGTATTGGTTCCATCAAAGGAATCGCATTGCAAATCAGTTTCCAATCAAAATTGCCTAAAAAAATTCACTCCCCGTGCATTATCGGTGTCCTCGATGCGATCTTCTCATTCCTTTTGCTCAATCTACATATGGTGGGGTGGCTCCTCGAGATGGCGGTGGTGATTTTGCTTGGTTGCTTACTTTCGTAGATTTGGGTTTCCACATGCCGCCAAACGTTTGTTGTTTTGATGAAAACGGTGAGCGAATAGGAGACCCAACCTAGATATGTTCAACTAGAGGCAACATGACAACAAAATATAAAGATCGGAAATGGGACAAGAGATGAAAGTGGTGACCAGATCTGTTCATACGCTATAATAGACTTTGAACATGAATTGGTGTTGATGTTGTTGTGTATGACTCCAAATGATGTTTCCATGATAGGTCGACGAAGTGAATCCAATTAGAGTTACCGTAGAATTCCGATGGAGGTGCGTTACTTAACTAAATCGAAAAGACTGTGTTTCTGGAATCGATGTCATAAAAGGGGAGTTGATGGTTTGTTTGGAGAGTTCAATGATACATAAAAGGGGATTCACTACGGTGGAAATTGCACCGATGGATGTGGCAGTGAGGAAGTATTTAGGGAGTTGGACGTTGTCGGGTTACTATGATTCCGATCTAGATGGACGCTTTGGTACATCAGTAACGAATATAATGTCCAACAGAATAAAGTGAATTGCAACTTCCCCCAACATTGTGCTTCTTTTTAGAAACCTAAAAAATACTGAATGTTATCTCTGATCCTTCCATTTGTTTTGGTGAAATTGCTATAAACAATATCAAGGTGGACTAGAGGCTAATCATGAAGCACGATAAAAAATAGGTTTTGGAAATTTTATAGTCTAGGTATGATGTGTGGCCCGGGAAAGCTTTGTCGGGCCCACAATGGGTGCCAAATATTCCTGATAAAATATCATTTGGATAATCCCCCCGAAGCTGGTCAGAATGGATCACAAAATTTGCGAAAATTTGTGTTTGAGGGGTTTTTAGGAGGGATGAATGACCACCATTGTTGGTGGTCCAAGGTTATTCTTGTTTCCTCTCCTTTTTTTTGTTATTCATCCTGTACCCCACTTTGGAATATCCTAGATCCCCTTTTATAGCGTAGACGCACTTAATGGCACTCAAGAAATATAAACCGCCTTATTTAATCATTTGTAACAAATTTATTAAATATCTGTAACGGTTTCAACCATATTATTGTAACTGATATGTTCTTAGATCTTCCTTCACTGTTACAAATGGGTGCTTATCCTGACATCTAGTTGGTCCAACCTGGGTACTTGAACTTTCCCGTTGTCTAGTTTATCCAACTCAAACCGGCATCTCTGAGTCATCGAGCCTGACCTGAAGATAAAAAATACCAGGATGTACACTCGTTGAATCCTGTTATATTTTCTTCAAGAATTTTAACTTTATATCGACATATTGTCCTCTTCGACAAGACTTAAATTTCTCCAATAATAATATTAAGTCTTATATAAATATGACAAATAGTACAAATATTTGTAGATTTCAAGGGTAACATAGGAATTTCATCTGAGTATCATTTTTCCTATGTATATATGATATATGATGCTTAGAAAAATTCATTGAAAACATTAAATATATTTTGACCATGTCCTCAATAATTTGGGTGTTGTTCACTACACCTCATGTAGTGATCACATACCTTATAGAAATTCTAAAATTTCCCTTGTATCGTCTAAATTTTAAATTCAAGGCGCGCCTATTATATACCAAATGAGTCGAGATTTCAAACTACAGATTAACCCTGTGACAACATTTTACATCCTTAGATAGTAAGTTAGAAGAAATTTGCCTTTTTTAATAAACCGTACACAGTAATAATTCATTTATAAATTAATCCCACAATAAACCATGCAAATTTGTCATTCAATAATAAGATCAAAATAAAAGAACTAATGTGTATATCTTAATGCCAAAATGTAAAAAATGTCAAATACATGATGTTAAAATGTCATAAACAATCTCACAATGAACTGTAATATAAAATTTCAAAATATCAAAATACAAAGTAAAAGACACTACTACGTATATATGATGCCCAATGTAACATCCTATTTTTATTAGATTTAATCAATTAGGATTATTTGATAATTGATAATTGTTTATGTGTTTTATTTAATTATTGTTTGCGTAATAATTATTTGATTTTGTGGTAATATGTTATTTAGCTAATTAATAAATGGTAGAATTTTATTTGAAATTAGTTAAATGGGCTTAGTTGAGTGAGAAAGAGTATTAGGTGGGTTAAGCCCAATGATATAATGAGAGTTAGAAGAGAATTCTATGAGTTAACCTAAATTAGATAGAAAGATAGAAAGAAAAGTAGAGAAGAGAAAAGAGGCAAAAGAGTAGAAGAGAGAAGAGAAGAGGATTGTAGATTCTTGAAGTTAGAAGGAGAAATTCAAGAGGTAAGGGTTTGAATACAAATTCTTGTAGAATCTATGATTGGGTAATGTTGTATGTGTTAAAACATGGGATTTCACTTTGGGTATATTCATAATCCATGAGATTTGTGTTGTTCGATGTTGTTTATGCTTGGAATGGGTAGAAATAACATGTAATTCATGATTCTTACTTGATTCTATGGGTGGATTTTGATTTATAACATGTTGGATGAAAAGAATGTGAAAACCTAACTTTGGGATTTGGGTAAAATTCATGAATTTGCATGATTAATGAAACTTTGATGAATCTAAGGATACATATGGATTATGTGTATGTTATGTATGTGAAATTCGTGTGCAAATAATGAACTGAACTGTGAATTGAGTGATGAAATGGAAAGAGGGAACTGTGCTGAGTTTAAGCAGAAAATTCACTTCTACGCTGTGTTCGCGACGCGAACGAGAGGTGGCGGCGCGAACTGAATGAATTTCTGAAATGATTTGGTTCTGCCTTGTACTTCGCGGCGCGCACATGTGGATGCGGCGCGAACTGAATGCATTTTTGAAATACATTGTTTCTGTCTGTTACTTCGCGGCGCGACCAAGGGTTGGCGGCGCGAACTATACTCAAAAATCTTTTCTTGTTTGTTTAATGACTTGACTTGCATACCTATTACTTCTATATGTTCAATATGTGTTATTAAATGATTAAATAACATGTGTGGGGTGTAATTGAATGTATTATGTATTGGAATGCTAAATGATAATTGTGTTGAGATTGGATTGAATTGCATGTTGTGTAATGTTATGCAAGGTTGGAAAGATGTGATTGTGTAGTTTAAGAGATAGAGAGATCGTCTTAAATGCATGAGTCTTGTTTTGTTGCACACGTACACAAGCATGAGTATTTGAAAGTGGCAATGTTGGGTAATCTCGCGAAGGTTATTTACTTGTCCCAAACCTAACGAGTACGGGGTTTGAAAGCTTAACGAGTATGGGGCTTTGAGGTGGTTATCCAGTCTAGGGAGAATGACAATCGGCATGACCGGAAATGATAACGGAGGGATCCACATGCATATCGCATAGAGTCACACTTGAGTCGCACGTGTCGGTGTGAAATGTTGTTATGTGTGATTATGTGGTATGAATGTGTGGATGTGAATTTGATTGATATGCATATATGTGGAATGATGAATCATTTAATATGAATTAGAGAATGTGATGAGAATGAGATGTACGTGATTGATACATATTTGATGTGAAATGTGAAATATATATGTATGAGTGATATATGTGTATATATGTAAATTGGCAATATATGAGGTTGTGAATTAATTGTGATGATTAATTGAGTTGAACATGTTAACTTTATATTGGAGATAAATACATGTTTTGTGAAGAGTGATGAATTCTTGAAATGTATGCTTAATTATGTTGCATTTCCCATTATTATATTTTCTATTTAGAATTTGAATTCTCACCCTTCTGTTTGAATGTTATCCTTCGTTGATAACGTGCAGGTTCCGACGAGTAGTAGCTTGTCCGAGGATTTAGCCGAGGAGCTCCTGAGTTTGTTATTGGATTAGGTAGCGAGTCATATGCTCTGGTCATGTAACACTTGGGGGGGATTTTATTTAGACTTATGCTTATGTTTGGATATTGCTATTTCCTATGTTTTGTTGGATATTCGGATGTATTTGTTTGAGATCCCGGATATGTTGTTTGAGGCTATGTGGCCAAGATTGTGGATTTAAATGTTAATTCGATATTGGTAGATGAATATAGTATGGGATATATTCATTGAAATTTTAATAGCAATTCTATTGTTTTCCGCAAGCGTTTATGCATAATGTATGAAAGCATGAGATTTACATTGTGTTACAAATATGATCTTTGCATGTTAAGAATATTGGACGTTTTGCTTTAGGTTTTCATTGTGATGAAAATAACATGTGACTCCCTTTTCCTTATGCATGATTACTCTGTGTGATTGTATGATATATTTGGGGTTAGAAAAAGGGGTGTTACATTAGTGGTATCAGAGCATGGTCGACCAGTTGGTCAGAGTCGTTAATGTCTTTAATTCCGTTGTATTAGATTTGTGTATCTGACACAATCGATACTATTTTGTTTGTTTTGGGTTGTTAGTTGTCGTAGGACGATGGTTGCTGGAAGGAATGATGATGCCATTGCTGATGCATTGAGGATGTTGGCTGGATCTCTTGGCCAAATGCCTCAAGCTAATGCTGGAAATCGGAATGGTGATGATGATGAGTACCGTGCTTTAGGGAAGTTCCAGAGGAACAATCCTCCTATCTTTGAGGGTGAGCATGAACCGGATAAAGCTCAAGCTTGGTTGAAGGCGATTGAGAAGATTTTCCGAGTCATGAATTGCACCGATGCTCAGAAAGTGCAGTTTGGTACTCACATGCTGGAAAAGGAAGCTGAGGATTGGTGGGGCAATATGGCTCAAAGATTTGATGAGGAAGGTATTCAAGTTACTTGGGATCGTTTCCGCGATGCATTTTTGGAAAACTATTTTCTGGAAGATTGCCGTGGAAAGAAAGAAGTGGAATTCCTTGAGTTGAAGCAAGGAAATGGTACCGTGGCGGAGTATTCTGCTAGATTTCAAGAGCTTATCAAGTATTGTCCTCACTACAATACTATGAATGCGGAGAGGTCAAAGTGTTTGAAGTTTGTCAATGGTTTGAGACCGGATATCAAGAAGGCGATTGGTTACCAACAGATTACCCGTTTTGCTGAGTTGATCAATAAGAGTCGGATTTATGATGAGGATAGTAGGGAGAGTGCTTCTCACTACAAGGCGATGAATGATAAGAAAGGTCAATTCCGTGGAAAACCATACGGCAATAAGAAGAAGGCTGGTTTTGGCGGAAAGCCAAGTGGGGGAGTATCTAGTGCTCCGATTAAGTGTTTTAAATGTGGAGCTGAGGGACATCGTGCTGTTAATTGTTCCAAAGTCGAGGTAACATGTTTCAAGTGTGGCAAGAGTGGTCACAAAGCAAACGAGTGTAGAGGTGGTTCAAAGGTGACTTGCTACAATTGTGGAGAGCAAGGTCACATTAGCACCAAATGTGATAAGCCAAAGAAGGAACAAGCGAAAGGGAAAGTGTTTGCATTGTCTGGTGCGGAGGCTTCTACCGATGATAGGCTAATCCAAGGTACGTGCTTCATTAATGGTACACCTTTGATTGCTATTATTGATACCGGTACGACACATTCTTTCATTTCTTTGGATTGTGCTAAGAGATTGAATCTTGTGTTATCTAATATGCGTAGAAGTATGACTATTGATACACCTGCTATGGGTTCTGTTTCTACTTCTTTTGTGTGTTTGAATTGTCCTTTGAGTATTTTTGGTAGAAATTTTGGGATTGATTTGGTCTGTCTTCCGTTAGAGCAACTTGATGTGATTTTGGGTATGAATTGGTTAGAATTTAATCGTGTGTATATCAATTGTTTTGATAAGACTGTTATTTTTCCTGAGATTGGTGTTAAGGAAGATTTTTTTTGTCTGCGAAGCAAGTTGGTGAATCTATTCAAGGTGGGGCTGAATTGTTTATGTTATTGGCAACCTTAGATGTTCATGAGAGGAGAACTATTGACGAATTGCCAATAGTTTGTGATTTTGCGGAGGTATTCCCTGAGGATGTAAGTGATTTACCGCCTGAACGTGAAGTTGAGTTTTCGATTGATTTAGTTCCTGGAACTAGTCTTGTATCAATGGCTCCATATAGGATGTCTGCTTCTGAGTTGAAAGAGTTGAAGAGTCAACTTGAGGATTTGTTGGAGAAGAAGTTTATTCGTCCTAGTGTATCGCCATGGGGCGCACGTGTTTTGTTGGTTAAGAAGAAGGAAGGTTCTATGCGGCTTTGTGTTGATTATAGGCAATTGAACAAAGTGACAATTAAGAATAAGTATCCACTTCCAAGGATTGATGATTTGATGGATCAGTTGGTTGGAGCTTGTGTGTTTAGCAAGATTGATTTGAGGTCTGGGTATCATCAGATTCGTGTGAAGGCGGAGGATATTCAGAACACTGCTTTTAGGACGAGGTATGGTCATTATGAGTATTCTGTTATGCCGTTTGGTGTGACCAATGCACCTGGTGTATTCATGGAGTATATGAATAGGATTTTTCATGATTATCTGGATAAGTTTGTGGTTGTGTTCATTGACGATATTTTGATCTACTCCAAGAATGAAGATGATCATGCTGAGCATTTGAGGATTGTGTTATCGGTGTTGAAGGAGAAAAGGTTGTTTGCTAAGCTTTCGAAGTGTGAATTTTGGTTAAAGGAAGTGAGTTTTCTTGGCCATGTGATCTCTAGTGGAGGTATTTCTGTTGACCCGTCGAAGATTGAAGCTATATCTCAATGGGAAGCTCCTAAGTCTGTTTCTGAGATTAGAAGTTTTCTTGGTTTGGCTGGTTATTATAGGAAGTTCATTGAAGGATTTTCTAAGTTATCTTTGCCGTTGACGTTGTTGACTAGGAAAGGACAAGCTTTCATTTGGACTTCGCAATGTGAATCTAATTTTCAAGAGCTTAAGAGAAGGTTGACTTCTGCTCCTATTTTGATTTTGCCAGATCCGTTTGATCCGTTTGTGGTGTATTGTGATGCTTCATTGTTGGGTTTGGGAGGCGTTTTGATGCAAAAAGGGCAAGTGGTAGCTTATGCTTCAAGGCAACTTAAAGTTCATGAGAGGAATTATCCGACACATGATTTAGAGTTGGCCGTCGTTGTGTTTGTTTTGAAACTTTGGAGGCATTATTTGTTTGGATCAAGGTTTGACGTTTTCAGTGATCACAAGAGTTTAAAGTATTTGTTTGATCAGAAAGAGTTGAATATGAGGCAACGAAGGTGGTTGGAATTCTTGAAGGATTATGATTTTAGTTTGAACTACCATCCTGGAAAAGCGAATGTTGTAGCCGATGCAATGAGTAGGAAATCATTGCATATGTCTATGTTGATGATTCGAGAATTGGAATTGTTGGAACAATTTAGAGATTTGAGTTTGGTTTGTGAAGCGACGTCTTCGTGTGTTAAGCTTGGTATGTTGAAGCTTACTAGTGATATTTTGGATGAGATTAGAGAAGGCCAGAAATCGGATTTAAAATTGGTTGACATTATTACATTGATTAACCAAGGTAAAGGTGGTGATTTTCGGATTGACGAGAATGGCATTGTGAGATGTCGTGATCGAGTTTGTATCCCGGATGTTATGGATTTGAGAAAAAGAATTCTTGAGGAAGGGCATAGAAGTGGTTTGAGTATTCATCCCGGTGCTACTAAAATGTATCAAGACTTGAGGAAAATGTCTTGGTGGCAAGGTATGAAGAAGGATATAGCGGCGTTTGTTTATTCGTGTTTGACTTGTCAAAAGTCAAAGATTGAACATCAAAAGCCGTCTGGTTTGATGCAACCGTTATCTATTCCCGAGTGGAAGTGGGATAGTATCTCTATGGATTTTGTTTCGGGTTTGCCAAGGACATCGAGTAATTGCGAGGCAATTTGGGTCGTTGTGGATAGATTGACGAAATATGCTCATTTTATTCCGATGAGGATGGACTATTCGATGAAAAGACTTGCTAAGTTATACATTGAGAAGATTGTGTGTTTACATGGTATTCCGTCAAGTATCGTTTCGGATAGAGATCCAAGGTTCACTTCTAGATTTTGGGAGGGTTTGCAAAGTGCTTTGGGTACGAAGTTGCGTTTGAGTTCGGCGTATCATCCGCAAACTGATGGTCAATCGGAGAGAACTATTCATTCGCTTGAAGATCTTTTGAGATCTTGTGTTTTGGAACAAGGAGGAAATTGGGATAGTTTCTTACCTTTGGTTGAGTTTACGTATAACAATAGTTTCCATTCGAGTATTGGAATGGCACCTTTTGAGGCTCTTTATGGTAGAAGGTGTAGAACTCCTTTGTGTTGGTATGAATCGGGAGAGAGTGCTGTGGTTGGACCCGAGTTAATTCAAGAGACTACAGATAAGATTAAGATGATTCAAGAGAAGATGAAGGCTTCTCAAAGTCGTCAGAAGAGTTACCATGATAAGAGGAGGAAGGCTCTTGAGTTTGAGAAGGATGATCATGTGTTTCTTCGAGTTACGCCAATAACGGGTGTTGGTAGAGCATTGAAGTCGCGTAAGTTGACGCCGCGTTTCATTGGTCCTTATCAGATTTCGGAGAGAGTAGGTGAAGTGGCATATCGGATTGCATTACCTCCGTCTCTTTCTAATCTTCACGATGTGTTCCATGTGTCTCAATTGAGGAGGTATATTGGGGATCCATCGCATGTTGTTCAATTAGATGATGTTCAAGTGAGAGATAATTTGACGGTTGATACATCACCTATGCGAATTGAAGATCGAGAGGTGAAGAAGCTTCGTGGTAAGGAGATTGCTTTGGTGAAAGTGATATGGGGTGGAGTCGCCAATGGTAATATCACTTGGGAACTCGAGGATAAGATGAAGGAATCGTATCCGGAGTTGTTTGTTTGAGGTAATTTTCGAGGCCGAAAATCTTTTAAGTGGGGGAGAGTTGTAACATCCTATTTTTATTAGATTTAATTAATTAGGATTATTTGATAATTGATAATTGTTTATGTGTTTTATTTAATTATTGTTTGCGTAATAATTATTTGATTTTGTGGTAATATGTTATTTAGCTAATTAATAAATGGTAGAATTTTATTTGAAATTAGTTAAATGGGCTTAGTTGAGTGAGAAAGAGTATTAGGTGGGTTAAGGCCAATGATATAATGAGAGTTAGAAGAGAATTCTATGAGTTAACCTAAATTAGATAGAAAGATAAAAAGAAAAGTAGAGAAGAGAAAAGAGGCAAAAGAGTAGAAGAGAGAAGAGAAGAGGATTGTAGATTCTTGAAGTTAGAAGGAGAAATTCAAGAGGTAAGGGTTTGAATACAAATTCTTGTAGAATCTATGATTGGGTAATGTTGTATGTGTTAAAACATTGGATTTCACTTTGGGTATTTTCATAATCCATGAGATTTATGTTGTTCGATGTTGTTTATGCTTGGAATGGGTAGAAATAACATGTAATTCATGATTCTTACTTGATTCTATGGGTGGATTTTGATTTATAACATGTTGGATGAAAAGAATGTGAAAACCTAACTTTGGGATTTGGGTGAAATTCATGAATTTGCATGATTAATGAGACTTTGATGAATCTAAGGATACATATGGATTATGTGTATGTTATGTATGTGAAATTTGTGTGCAAATAATGAACTGAACTGTGAATTGAGTGATGAAATGGAAAGAGGGAACTGTGCTGAGTTTAAGCAGAAAATTCACTTCTGCGCTGTGTTCGCGACGCGAACGAGAGGTGGCGGCGCGAACTGAATGAATTTCTGAAATGATTTGGTTCTGCCTTGTACTTCGCAGCGCGCACATGTGGATGCGGCGCGAACCGAATGCATTTTTGAAATACATTGTTTCTGTCTGTTACTTCGCGGCGCGACCAAGGGTTGGCGGCGCGAACTATACTCAAAAATCTTTTCTTGTTTGTTTAATGACTTGACTTGCATACCTATTACTTCTATATGTTCAATATGTGTTATTAAATGATTAAATAACATGTGTGGGGTGTAATTGAATGTATTATGTATTGGAATGCTAAATGATAATTGTGTTGAGATTGGATTGAATTGCATGTTGTGTAATGTTGTGCAAGGTTGGAAATATGTGATTGTGTAGTTTAAGAGATAGAGAGATCGTCTTAAATGCATGAGTCTTGTTTTGTTGCACACATACACAAGCATGAGTCTTTGAAAGTGGCAATGTTGGGTAATCTCGCGAAGATTATTTACTTGTCCCAAACCTAACGAGTACGGGGTTTGAAAGCTTAACGAGTATGGGGCTTTGAGGTGGTTATCCAGTCTAGGGAGAATGACAATCGGCATGACCGGAAATGATAACGGAGGGATCCACATGCATATCGCATAGAGTCACACTTGAGTCGCACGTGTCGGTGTGAAATGTTGTTATGTGTGATTATGTGGTATGAATGTGTGGATGTGAATTTGATTGATATGCATATATGTGGAATGATGAATCATTTGATATGAATTAGAGAATGTGATGAGAATGAGATGTACGTGATTGATACATATTTGATGTGAAATGTGAAATATATATGTATGAGTGATATATGTGTATATATGTAAATTGGCAATATATGAGGTTGTGAATTAATTGTGATGATTAATTGAGTTGAACATGTTAACTTTATATTGGAGATAAATACATGTTTTGTGAAGAGTGATGAATTCTTGAAATGTATGCTTAATTATGTTGCATTTCCCATTATTATATTTTCTATTTAGAATTTGAATTCTCACCCTTCTGTTTGAATGTTATCCTTCGTTGATAACGTGCAGGTTCCGACGAGTAGTAGCTTGTCCGAGGATTTAGCCGAGGAGCTCCTGAGTTTGTTATTGGATTAGGTAGCGAGTCATATGCTCTGGTCATGTAACACTTGGGGGGGATTTTATTTAGACTTATGCTTATGTTTGGATATTTCTATTTCCTATGTTTTGTTGGATATTCGGATGTATTTGTTTGAGATCCCGGATATGTTGTTTGAGGCTATGTGGCCAAGATTGTGGATTTAAATGTTAATTCGATATTGGTAGATGAATATAGTATGGGATATATTCATTGAAATTTTAATAGCAATTCTATTGTTTTCCGCAAGCGTTTATGCATAATGTATGAAAGCATGAGATTTACATTGTGTTACAAATATGATCTTTGCATATTAAGAATATTGGACGTTTTGCTTTAGGTTTTCATTGTGATGAAAATAACATGTGACTCCCTTTTCCTTATGCATGATTACTCTGTGTGATTGTATGATATATTTGGGGTTAGAAAAAGGGGTGTTACATTAGTGGTATCAGAGCATGGTCGACCAGTTGGTCAGAGTCGTTAATGTCTTTAATTCCGTTGTATTAGATTTGTGTATCTGACACAATCGATACTATTTTGTTTGTTTTGGGTTGTTAGTTGTCGTAGGACGATGGTTGCTGGAAGGAATGATGA
The DNA here is from genome assembly GCF_029867415.1 of Vicia villosa. Taxonomy (NCBI): domain Eukaryota; kingdom Viridiplantae; phylum Streptophyta; class Magnoliopsida; order Fabales; family Fabaceae; genus Vicia; species Vicia villosa. The sequence goes on from NC_081180.1 coordinate 174,088,932, forward strand.
TGCCATTGTTGATGCATTGAGGATGTTGGCTGGATCTCTTGGCCAAATGCCTCAAGCTAATGCTGGAAATCGGAATGGTGATGATGATGAGTACCGTGCTTTAGGGAAGTTCCAGAGGAACAATCCTCCTATCTTTGAGGGTGAGCATGAACCGGATAAAGCTCAAGCTTGGTTGAAGGCGATTGAGAAGATTTTTCGAGTCATGAATTGCACCGATGCTCAGAAAGTGCAGTTTGGTACTCACATGCTGGAAAAGGAAGCTGAGGATTGGTGGGGCAATATGGCTCAAAGATTTGATGAGGAAGGTATTCAAGTTACTTGGGATCGTTTCCGCGATGCATTTTTGGAAAACTATTTTCCGGAAGATTGCCGTGGAAAGAAAGAAGTGGAATTCCTTGAGTTGAAGCAAGGAAATGGTACCGTGGCGGAGTATTCTGCTAGATTTCAAGAGCTTATCAAGTATTGTCCTCACTACAATACTATGAATGCGGAGAGGTCAAAGTGTTTGAAGTTTGTCAATGGTTTGAGACCGGATATCAAGAAGGCGATTGGTTACCAACAGATTACCCGTTTTGCTGAGTTGATCAATAAGAGTCGGATTTATGATGAGGATAGTAGGGAGAGTGCTTCTCACTACAAGGCGATGAATGATAAGAAAGGTCAATTCCGTGGAAAACCATACGAAAATAAGAAGAAGGCTAGTTTTGGCGGAAAGCCAAGTGGGGGAGTATCTAGTGCTCCGATTAAGTGTTTTAAATGTGGAGCTGAGGGACATCGTGCTGTTAATTGTTCCAAAGTCGAGGTAACATGTTTCAAGTGTGGCAAGAGTGGTCACAAAGCAAACGAGTGTAGAGGTGGTTCAAAGGTGACTTGCTACAATTGTGGAGAGCAAGGTCACATTAGCACCAAATGTGATAAGCCAAAGAAGGAACAAGCGAAAGGGAAAGTGTTTGCATTGTCTGGTGCGGAGGCTTCTACCGATGATAGGCTAATCCAAGGTACGTGCTTCATTAATGGTACACCTTTGATTGCTATTATTGATACCGGTACGACACATTCTTTCATTTCTTTGGATTGTGCTAAGAGATTGAATCTTGTGTTATCTGATATGCGTAGAAGTATGACTATTGATACACCTGCTATGGGTTCTGTTTCTACTTCTTTTGTGTGTTTGAATTGTCCTTTGAGTATTTTTGGTAGAAATTTTGGGATTGATTTGGTCTGTCTTCCGTTAGAGCAACTTGATGTGATTTTGGGTATGAATTGGTTAGAATTTAATCGTGTGTATATCAATTGTTTTGATAAGACTGTTATTTTTCCTGAGATTGGTGTTAAGGAAGATTTTTTTTTTTTGTCTGCGAAGCAAGTTGGTGAATCTGTTCAAGGTGGGGCTGAATTGTTTATGTTATTGGCAACCTTAGATGTTCATGAGAGGAGAACTATTGACGAATTGCCAATAGTTTGTGATTTTGCGGAGGTATTCCCTGAGGATGTAAGTGATTTACCGCCTGAACGTGAAGTTGAGTTTTCGATTGATTTAGTTCCTGGAACTAGTCTTGTATCAATGGCTCCATATAGGATGTCTGCTTCTGAGTTGAAAGAGTTGAAGAGTCAACTTGAGGATTTGTTGGAGAAGAAGTTTATTCGTCCTAGTGTATCGCCATGGGGCGCACGTGTTTTGTTGGTTAAGAAGAAGGAAGGTTCTATGCGGCTTTGTGTTGATTATAGGCAATTGAACAAAGTGACAATTAAGAATAAGTATCCACTTCCAAGGATTGATGATTTGATGGATCAGTTGGTTGGAGCTTGTGTGTTTAGCAAGATTGATTTGAGGTCTGGGTATCATCAGATTCGTGTGAAGGCGGAGGATATTCAGAACACTGCTTTTAGGACGAGGTATGGTCATTATGAGTATTCTGTTATGCCGTTTGGTGTGACCAATGCACCTGGTGTATTCATGGAGTATATGAATAGGATTTTTCATGATTATCTGGATAAGTTTGTGGTTGTGTTCATTGACGATATTTTGATCTACTCCAAGAATGAAGATGATCATGCTGAGCATTTGAGGATTGTGTTATCGGTGTTGAAGGAGAAAAGGTTGTTTGCTAAGCTTTCGAAGTGTGAATTTTGGTTAAAGGAAGTGAGTTTTCTTGGCCATGTGATCTCTAGTGGAGGTATTTCTGTTGACCCGTCGAAGATTGAAGCTATATCTCAATGGGAAGCTCCTAAGTCTGTTTCTGAGATTAGAAGTTTTCTTGGTTTGGCTGGTTATTATAGGAAGTTCATTGAAGGATTTTCTAAGTTATCTTTGCCGTTGACGTTGTTGACTAGGAAAGGACAAGCTTTCATTTGGACTTCGCAATGTGAATCGAATTTTCAAGAGCTTAAGAGAAGGTTGACTTCTGCTCCTATTTTGATTTTGCCAGATCCGTTTGAACCGTTTGTGGTGTATTGTGATGCTTCATTGTTGGGTTTGGGAGGCGTTTTGATGCAAAAAGGGCAAGTGGTAGCTTATGCTTCAAGGCAACTTAAAGTTCATGAGAGGAATTATCCGACACATGATTTAGAGTTGGCCGCCGTTGTGTTTGTTTTGAAACTTTGGAGGCATTATTTGTTTGGATCAAGGTTTGACGTTTTCAGTGATCACAAGAGTTTAAAGTATTTGTTTGATCAGAAAGAGTTGAATATGAGGCAACGAAGGTGGTTGGAATTCTTGAAGGATTATGATTTTAGTTTGAACTACCATCCTGGAAAAGCGAATGTTGTAGCCGATGCAATGAGTAGGAAATCATTGCATATGTCTATGTTGATGATTCGAGAATTGGAATTGTTGGAACAATTTAGAGATTTGAGTTTGGTTTGTGAAGCGACGTCTTCGTGTGTTAAGCTTGGTATGTTGAAGCTTACTAGTGATATTTTGGATGAGATTAGAGAAGGCCAGAAATCGGATTTAAAATTGGTTGACATTATTACATTGATTAACCAAGGTAAAGGTGGTGATTTTCGGATTGACGAGAATGGCATTGTGAGATGTCGTGATCGAGTTTGTATCCCGGATGTTATGGATTTGAGAAAAAGAATTCTTGAGGAAGGGCATAGAAGTGGTTTGAGTATTCATCCCGGTGCTACTAAAATGTATCAAGACTTGAGGAAAATGTCTTGGTGGCAAGGTATGAAGAAGGATATAGCGGCGTTTGTTTATTCGTGTTTGACTTGTCAAAAGTCAAAGATTGAACATCAAAAGCCGTCTGGTTTGATGCAACCGTTATCTATTCCCGAGTGGAAGTGGGATAGTATCTCTATGGATTTTGTTTCGGGTTTGCCAAGGACATCGAGTAATTGCGAGGCAATTTGGGTCGTTGTGGATAGATTGACGAAATATGCTCATTTTATTCCGATGAGGATGGACTATTCGATGAAAAGACTTGCTAAGTTATACATTGAGAAGATTGTGTGTTTACATGGTATTCCGTCAAGTATCGTTTCGGATAGAGATCCAAGGTTCACTTCTAGATTTTGGGAGGGTTTGCAAAGTGCTTTGGGTACGAAGTTGCGTTTGAGTTCGGCGTATCATCCGCAAACTGATGGTCAATCGGAGAGAACTATTCATTCGCTTGAAGATCTTTTGAGATCTTGTGTTTTGGAACAAGGAGGAAATTGGGATAGTTTCTTACCTTTGGTTGAGTTTACGTATAACAATAGTTTCCATTCGAGTATTGGAATGGCACCTTTTGAGGCTCTTTATGGTAGAAGGTGTAGAACTCCTTTGTGTTGGTATGAATCGGGAGAGAGTGCTGTGGTTGGACCCGAGTTAATTCAAGAGACTACAGATAAGATTAAGATGATTCAAGAGAAGATGAAGGCTTCTCAAAGTCGTCAGAAGAGTTACCATGATAAGAGGAGGAAGGCTCTTGAGTTTGAGAAGGATGATCATGTGTTTCTTCGAGTTACGCCAATAACGGGTGTTGGTAGAGCATTGAAGTCGCGTAAGTTGACGCCGCGTTTCATTGGTCCTTATCAGATTTCGGAGAGAGTAGGTGAAGTGGCATATCGGATTGCATTACCTCCGTCTCTTTCTAATCTTCACGATGTGTTCCATGTGTCTCAATTGAGGAGGTATATTGCGGATCCATCGCATGTTGTTCAATTAGATGATGTTCAAGTGAGAGATAATTTGACGGTTGATACATCACCTATGCGAATTGAAGATCGAGAGGTGAAGAAGCTTCGTGGTAAGGAGATTGCTTTGGTGAAAGTGATATGGGGTGGAGTCGCCAATGGTAATATCACTTGGGAACTCGAGGATAAGATGAAGGAATCGTATCCGGAGTTGTTTGTTTGAGGTAATTTTCGAGGCCGAAAATCTTTTAAGTGGGGGAGAGTTGTAACATCCTATTTTTATTAGATTTAATTAATTAGGATTATTTGATAATTGATAATTGTTTATGTGTTTTATTTAATTATTGTTTGCGTAATAATTATTTGATTTTGTGGTAATATGTTATTTAGCTAATTAATAAATGGTAGAATTTTATTTGAAATTAGTTAAATGGGCTTAGTTGAGTGAGAAAGAGTATTAGGTGGGTTAAGGCCAATGATATAATGAGAGTTAGAAGAGAATTCTATGAGTTAACCTAAATTAGATAGAAAGATAAAAAGAAAAGTAGAGAAGAGAAAAGAGGCAAAAGAGTAGAAGAGAGAAGAGAAGAGGATTGTAGATTCTTGAAGTTAGAAGGAGAAATTCAAGAGGTAAGGGTTTGAATACAAATTCTTGTAGAATCTATGATTGGGTAATGTTGTATGTGTTAAAACATTGGATTTCACTTTGGGTATTTTCATAATCCATGAGATTTATGTTGTTCGATGTTGTTTATGCTTGGAATGGGTAGAAATAACATGTAATTCATGATTCTTACTTGATTCTATGGGTGGATTTTGATTTATAACATGTTGGATGAAAAGAATGTGAAAACCTAACTTTGGGATTTGGGTGAAATTCATGAATTTGCATGATTAATGATGTTAGAACAAGATTTGTTCTTATCAATTATCTTAGTTTTGATGATAACAATAATATGAATTTTGCTTAAGATAATATGGTACTCTAATCCATTGCAATTTCCCTTTCAGGAAATATATAAAGAGTACGCATAATTCAGCGCTCAGAAGTTGTATCTCAAATGGTTCAGCATGCAACATCAGAACATGGTCTGGCAAGACATCAGAAGATGGTCGAAGCAGAATCAGAACATGGGTCTATGGAAGCATCAGAAGAACATGAGATCAGAAGCACTGAAGATCAGAAGATGGTATCACGCTCAGAAGCACTTCAAGGTCAGAAGATCAGAAGATGCTATGCACCAAGCTGTTTTGACTCTGATGATATTCAAACGTCGTATTCACAAACATCAGATCAGAAGGAAGTACAGGTGGCAGACTACGCTGACTGACAAAAGGAACGTTAAAAGCTACTAAAGGCTACGTCAGTAGACACAGCGTGAACAAGGCTCGAGGTAGTTGACAAAAGCGTATAACATTAAATGCGATGCTGTACGGAACACGCAAAGCATTAAATGCATTCAACGGTCATCTTCTCAACGCCTATAAATATGAAGTTCTGATGAGAAGCAAGGTTACCGATTCTTAACAACTCTGAACGAAAATAAACTTGCTGAAACGCTGTTCAATCAAAGCTCAGAATCTTCATCAACTCACTACATTGCTGTTGTAATATTTTAGTGAGATTAAGCTTAAACGTTAAGAGAAATATCACAGTTGTGATTATCGCTTTTAAGAAGCATTTGTAAACTCTTGAATAGATTACATTAAGTTGTAAGGAACTAGAGTGATCGTGTGATCAGTATACTCTAGGAAGTCTTAGCAGTTGGCTGAGCAGTTTGTAACTAGAGTGATCGTGTTGATCAGAATACTCTAGGGAAGTCTTAGGAGTGAACTAAGCCTAGAGTGATCGTGTTGATCAGTAGACTCTAGAAAAGTCTTAGAGGGTATCTAAGCAGTTGTTCCTGGAGTGATCAGTGTGTGATCAGAAGACTCTGGAAGACTTAGTTGCGGACTAAGTGGAAAACCATTGTAATCCGTGCGATTAGTGGATTAAATCCTCAGGTTGAGGTAAATCATCTCTGCGGGGGTGGACTGGAGTAGCTTCGTTAACAGCGAACCAGGATAAAAATAATTGTGCAATTTATTTTTATCGTCCAAGATTTAAAGTCACACTTATTCAATCCCCCCCTTTCTAAGTGTTTTTCTATCCTTCAATTGGTATCAGAGCGCCGGTTCTAAGGTGCAAGCACTTAACCGTGTTTAGAAAAGATTCAGGAAGAGAAAAACGCTTCATTTAAAAGATGGTTGATGAAAGTGAAAAGTCTACATCTACACCTGCATCTACATCTGGCTCTGCTGAGCAATACAACGGTAACAATGGTTATACTAGACCGCCGGTATTTGATGGTGAAAACTTTGTATACTGGAAAGATAAACTGGAAAGTTACTTTCTGGGTCTAGATGGTGATCTATGGGATCTTCTAATGGATGGTTACAAACATCCAGTAAATGCCAGTGGCGTGAAGCTGTCAAGGCAAGAAATGAATGATGATCAAAAGAAGCTTTTCAGGAATCATCATAAATGTAGAACTGTTTTGCTGAATGCTATCTCTCATGCTGAGTATGAGAAGATATCTAACAGGGAAACGGCCTATGACATATATGAGTCCTTGAAAATGACTCATGAAGGAAATGCTCAAGTCAAGGAGACTAAAGCTCTAGCCTTAATCCAGAAGTATGAAGCCTTCAAGATGGAGGATGATGAAGACATTGAAAAGATGTTTTCAAGATTTCAAACTCTTACTGCTGGATTGAGAGTTCTTGACAAGGGATACACCAAGGCTGATCACGTAAAGAAGATCATCAGAAGCTTACCCAGAAGATGGGGTCCTATGGTGACTGCATTCAAGATTGCAAAGAATCTGAATGAAGTTTCTCTGGAAGAGCTTATCAGCGCCTTGAGAAGTCATGAAATAGAGCTGGACGCAAATGAGCCTCAAAAGAAAGGTAAGTCTATTGCATTAAAATCAAATATCAAGAAATGCACTAACGCTTTTCAGGCCAGAGAAGAAGATCCTGAAGAATCAGAATCTGAAGAAGAAGATGAACTGTCCCTGATCTCCAGAAGGCTAAATCAACTCTGGAAGACCAAGCAAAGGAAGTTCAGAGGCTTCAGAAGTTCAAGGAAATTTGAACGTGGAGAATCTTCTGATGAAAGAAGATTTGACAAGAAGAAGGTCATGTGCTATGAATGCAATGAGCCTGGACACTACAAGAATGAATGTCCAAATCTTCAGAAGGAAAGTCCCAAGAAAAAGTTTCATAAGAAGAAAGGTCTTATGGCAACCTGGGATGAGTCAGAAGATGATTCAGAAGATGAGCAGGCCAACTGTGCGCTGATGGCGACAGAAGATGACGGATCAGAATCTACATCAGAATCAGATTCTGAAGAGGTATTTTCTGAACTTACTAGAGATGAGTTAGTTTCCGGTCTAACTAAACTTCTGGAACTCAAGTCTCAGATTAGTCTCAAATACAAAAAGCTGAAAAAGCAATTTGAATTTGAAACAAAGAAGCTTGAGTTGGAGAATTCTGAATTGAAAGAAAAACTTTTAAAATTATCCAATAATGTTGGATCTCCTTCTGATTCAGAAAAATCCACTCCTAGTCTAAACCATATTCTGAAAGAATATGATTTAAGTTTCAGGAAGTTCTTATCTAGAAGTATTGGCAGAAGTCAGCTAGCTTCTATGATATATGCCGTATCTGGAAACAAAAGAGTTGGCATTGGTTTTGAGGGTGAAACCCCATACAAACTTGAACCTGTTGATGAAATGAAAATTACATACAAGCCATTGTATGATCAGTTCAAGTATGGCCACTCTCATGATATTAGGCACACTTCACATGCTCAAAGTTTTCACATAACACACACCAAGAAGCATGTGACACAACCTAGGAAATATCATGAAACTCACATTAAAAATTATCATGCTGTTCCTCCTATTGCTTATAATGTTAAACCCAAGTTCAATCAGAACTTGAGAAAATCTAACAAGAAAGGACCCAAGAAAATGTGGGTACCTAAGGATAAGATTATTCCTATTGCAGATATCCTTGGCTGCAAGAAGGACAAAGCACAACATGTCATGGTACCTGGACTCTGGATGCTCGCGACACATGACAGGAAGAAGGTCTATGTTCCAAGACCTGGTGCTTAAGTCAGGAGGAGAAGTCAAGTTTGGAGGAGATCAGAAGGGCAAGATAATTGGCTCTGGAACTATAAAGTCTGGTAACTCTCCTTCCATTTCTAATGTACTTCTTGTAGAAGGATTAACTCATAACCTCTTATCTATCAGTCAATTGAGTGACAATGGTTATGATATAATCTTTAATCAAAAGTCTTGCAAGGCTGTAAATCAGAAGGATGGCTCAATCCTATTTACAGGCAAGAGGAAGAACAACATTTATAAGACAGATCTGCAAGATCTTATGAGTCAGAAGGTGACCTGTCTTATGTCTGTTTCTGAAGAGCAGTGGGTCTGGCACAGAAGATTAGGTCATGCTAGTTTGAGAAAGATTTCTCAGATTAACAAACTGAATCTGGTCAGAGGACTCCCTAATCTGAAATTCAAATCAGATGCTCTTTGTGAAGCATGTCAGAAGGGCAAGTTCTCCAAACCTGCATTCAAGTCTAAGAATGTTGTTTCTACCTCAAGGCCATTAGAACTCTTGCACATTGATCTGTTTGGACCAGTCAAAACAGCATCTGTCAGAGGAAAGAAATATGGATTAGTCATCGTAGATGATTATAGCCGCTGGACTTGGGTAAAATTCTTAAAACACAAGGATGAGACTCATTCAGTGTTCTTTGATTTCTGCATTCAGATTCAATCTGAAAAAGAGTGTAAAATCATAAAGGTCAGAAGTGATCATGGTGGTGAATTTGAGAACAGATCCTTTGAAGAATTCTTCAAAGAAAATGGTATTGCCCATGATTTCTCTTGTCCTAGAACTCCACAACAAAATGGAGTTGTAGAGCGAAAGAATAGGACTCTGCAAGAAATGGCCAGAACCATGATCAATGAAACCAATATGGCTAAGCATTTCTGGGCAGAAGCAATAAACACTGCATGCTATATTCAGAATAGAATCTCTATCAGACCTATTCTAAATAAGACTCCTTATGAATTGTGGAAGAATAGAAAGCCCAACATTTCATATTTCCATCCTTTTGGATGTGTATGCTTTATTCTGAACACTAAAGATCATCTTGGTAAGTTTGATTCCAAAGCTCAAAAGTGTTTCCTTCTTGGATATTCTGAACGCTCAAAAGGCTACAGAGTATACAATACTGAAACATTGGTTGTAGAAGAATCAATCAATATCAGGTTTGATGATAAGCTTGGTTCTGAAAAACCAAAGCAGTTTGATAATTTTGCAGATTGTGATATTGATATATCAGAAGTTGTTGAGCCAAGAAGCAACGCATCAGAAGCAGAGCTCCTCAGAAGCAAAGAACCAGAAGATCAAGTATCAGCTTCTCTGGAGGATCTAAGTATTTCTGAAGAACCATCTGTCAGAAGATCATCCAGACTCATCTCTGGTCATTCAGAAGATGTCATTCTTGGAAAGAAGGATGATCCAATCAGAACAAGAGCATTCCTTAAGAACAATGCAGACTGTCAATTAGGTCTTGTATCTTTGATCGAGCCAACTTCTGTTGATCATGCTCTAGAAGATCCAGACTGGATAATTGCTATGCAAGAAGAACTGAATCAGTTTACAAGGAATGATGTTTGGGATCTTGTTCCTAGACCAGATGGATTCAATATAATTGGTACAAAATGGGTCTTCAGAAACAAGCTCAGTGAGAAAGGTGAAGTGGTAAGAAACAAAGCAAGACTGGTGGCTCAAGGTTATAGTCAGCAAGAAGGGATTGATTATACAGAAACCTTTGCACCAGTGGCCAGGTTAGAATCTATTCGTCTATTAATTTCTTTTGCCACTCAACATAACATCACTCTCTATCAAATGGATGTTAAGAGTGCCTTCTTAAATGGTTATATAGATGAAGAAGTTTATGTCCATCAACCTCCTGGTTTTGAAGACTCTATGTCTCCGAATCATGTGTTTAAACTAAAGAAATCATTATATGGATTGAAGCAAGCTCCCAGAGCTTGGTATGAACGCTTAAGTTCTTTCCTTCTAGATAATGGTTTCACTAGAGGAAAAGTGGACACTACTCTCTTTTGTAAAACCTTTGAAAAGGATATTTTAATTTGTCAAATATATGTAGATGATATTATTTTTGGAACATCTAATGCTACACTTGGAAAGGAGTTTGCTGAGTCTATGCAGGCTGAGTTTGAAATGAGCATGATGGGAGAACTCAAGTATTTCCTTGGAATACAAATAAATCAAACATCAGAAGGAACATATGTTCACCAAACCAAGTATGTGAAGGAACTTCTGAAGAAGTTTAATCTTCTGGACTGCAAAGAAGCCAAAACTCCTATGCATCCAACATGCATCCTAGGTAAGGATGAGGTAAGTAAGAAGGTAGATCAGAAGTTATACAGAGGTATGATTGGATCTCTTCTATATCTGACTGCTTCTAGACCTGACATTCTGTTCAGTGTTTGTTTGTGTGCTAGATTCCAATCAGATCCTAGAGAATCTCATTTAACTGCTGTTAAGAGAATTCTAAGGTATCTGAAAGGTACTACTAATGTTGGCTTAGTTTACAGAAAATCTAAAAGATACAACTTAGTAGGATTCTGCGATGCTGATTATGCTGGAGACAGAATTGAAAGAAAAAGTACTTCAGGAAGCTGCCAATTTCTTGGAAGTCATTTGATCTCCTGGTACAGCAAGAAGCAAGCAACTATTGCTCTATCAACCACAGAAGCAGAATATGTAGCTGCTGCTGGTTGTAGTACACAGATGCTCTGGATGAAGAGTCAGTTAGAAGATTATCAGATATTTGAGAGTAACATTCCTATATTCTGTGATAATACTTCTGCTATATGTTTATCTAAGAATCCTATTCTTCATTCAAAAGCTAAACATATTGAGATTAAACATCATTTCATAAGGGACTATGTTCAGAAGGGTGTCATATCTTTAAACTTTGTTGATACAGACCATCAATGGGCTGATATCTTTACAAAACCCCTGGCTGAAGATAGGTTTAAGTTCATTCTGAAGAACATCAGTATGGATTTATGCCCAGAATGAGAAGATGAGAAGTTCTCATGTATGAGTATCTTCTGAAATGAATGTGGAACATTTTTTTTTGTCAGAAGTTCTGATTGAAATCTTTTAGAAATTATGATTCGGTTATTACTAACGTTTCATTGTCTAAGTTGATTCAGAACCTCTTTTAAAGCAAAACAGCTGTTACGTTTTATCTCGGGATGGTAAACCTGTCGTTACTATTCATGGATAAGCGCGCGTGCAGTTGAAGGGACGCCGACCATAGGTAACTGTGCTAGTCACCTCATTTGTCTTTATTATCTCTCCTCACGTCACGTAACATTAAATGCTTTTCTTCATTCGTTTCACTTTATTTTCTTTTAAATACTCTTCAAAATGGTTTTTGGTTTCCTATCTCTTTGTCTTCCTCTTAAAGTTTTTTTTTTCTCTCTCTCTCTCTCTCTCTCGTTTTTCATTTCTTCTCTCAAAACCTAGCGTTCACTCTAAGTCTGTTGAAGCTCCATGACTCAAAGGCGACAGATCTCTGTGCATCTCGGGATAGCTCTTCTAATACCTCTCAAGTCAGATCCTTCTTTGATGTTGTTATCAACTTTCATCCAAAGACAGAAGACTTTCTTGAGTTGTAGGAAGATATGCTCAACTTCTATGTTGAGTTTCTTGACCGAATGTTGTATTTTTTAATTTTTGTAGTGATTTCCTCTTTGGAAACTCTACTTTGTATTTGCTAGGAATGTTTCTCATCTTGTTAAACATAGGAACCTTTTGTAATATCTTTTGATTATCAATGAAAAGTTTCTTTGTGTTTTACATTCCAGTAAATGTTTTCTTTTGTCGTTTTATGCATCTGAATTTTTTTTTATATTATTTTTGATGTTATGACAAAAAGGGGGAGAAGATAAATGATAAATGATTTGATTAATCTATCAGTTGCTGGGTAAAGGCTCCCACACATTCACTAACAAGAACTGCAAGTTCTACATGGTTTAAGTGTTTTGCAGGTACAGAGAAGTGAAGTGAATCTTCAGAAGCAAACACAAGAAGCAAAACCATGGAAACTGAAGCAAGCTGAGTGCTGTCAAGCTTCAGAGATCAGAAGCACTGATAATAGAATTTGAATATCATTGTCTATCCTGTTCTGACAAAATTCTATTTGCTCTGATACATATAATGTTATGGCTCTGATACATTATTTGCTCTGATACATTATTTCAGCCTATATAGCTCTGATACATATAATGTGTTCAAACATACATTTTATGTTCTAACTCGTTCATGCTGACTTTTGTCGTTTAGTTTTTGTTCTGTAACATTTCAGGATGTAGAGATGCTCTGATGATGCTCTGGTACATTCAACAATGTTCTGATACAAATCTAGCATGAAGTGATGTTGGTAGACATTCAAAGTTCTGAAGCTATCCGAGGGAAGCAGAAATCAGAAGATGTGAATGTTCTAAAAGATCCAGAAAACTCAAGTTCTGAAGCTGTCCTGAATGGAAGCAGAAATCAGAAGCTGTGAATGTTCTGAAGATCAAAGAAATTCAAGTTCTGAAGCTGTCCTGAATGGAAGCAGAAGTCAGAAGCTGTGAATGTTCTGAAGATCAAAGAAATTCAAGTTCTGAAGCTGTCCACGATGGAAGCAGGAATCAGAAGCTGTGAGTGTTCTAAGGATCTAAAGAAATTCAAGTTCTGAAGCTGTCCAATGGAAGCAGAAGTCAGAAGCTATGAATTCTCTGAAGGCAGAAGCTTATGTGATCGTCTCTACCGAAATAATCAGGGAAGTCTTTTATCAAAGTTCTTCGAGTATTTATTTCAGGGGGAGATTATTTATCTCAGGGGGAGATTGTTAATCTCAGGGGGAGACATATTCATATGCTTATGCTATAGCTGTGTAATTTGTCTTTTGCCGTCTACTCTTTCTGATCGCAAATTCATATCATTTATATATGTTTTTGTCATCATCAAAAAGGGGGAGATTGTTAGAACAAGATTTGTTCTTATCAATTATCTTAGTTTTGATGATAACAATAATATGAATTTTGCTTAAGATAATATGGTACTCTAATCCATTGCAATTTCCCTTTCAGGAAATATATAAAGAGTACGCATAATTCAGCGCTCAGAAGTTGTATCTCAAATGGTTCAGCATGCAACATCAGAACATGGTCTGGCAAGACATCAGAAGATGGTCGAAGCAGAATCAGAACATGGGTCTATGGAAGCATCAGAAGAACATGAGATCAGAAGCACTGAAGATCAGAAGATGGTATCACGCTCAGAAGCACTTCAAGGTCAGAAGATCAGAAGATGCTATGCACCAAGCTGTTTTGACTCTGATGATATTCAAACGTCGTATTCACAAACATCAGATCAGAAGGAAGTACAGGTGGCAGACTACGCTGACTGACAAAAGGAACGTTAAAAGCTACTAAAGGCTACGTCAGTAGACACAGCGTGAACAAGGCTCGAGGTAGTTGACAAAAGCGTATAACATTAAATGCGATGCTGTACGGAACACGCAAAGCATTAAATGCATTCAACGGTCATCTTCTCAACGCCTATAAATATGAAGTTCTGATGAGAAGCAAGGTTACCGATTCTTAACAACTCTGAACGAAAATAAACTTGCTGAAACGCTGTTCAATCAAAGCTCAGAATCTTCATCAACTCACTACATTGCTGTTGTAATATTTTAGTGAGATTAAGCTTAAACGTTAAGAGAAATATCACAGTTGTGATTATCGCTTTTAAGAAGCATTTGTAAACTCTTGAATAGATTACATTAAGTTGTAAGGAACTAGAGTGATCGTGTGATCAGTATACTCTAGGAAGTCTTAGCAGTTGGCTGAGCAGTTTGTAACTAGAGTGATCGTGTTGATCAGAATACTCTAGGGAAGTCTTAGGAGTGAACTAAGCCTAGAGTGATCGTGTTGATCAGTAGACTCTAGAAAAGTCTTAGAGGGTATCTAAGCAGTTGTTCCTGGAGTGATCAGTGTGTGATCAGAAGACTCTGGAAGACTTAGTTGCGGACTAAGTGGAAAACCATTGTAATCCGTGCGATTAGTGGATTAAATCCTCAGGTTGAGGTAAATCATCTCTGCGGGGGTGGACTGGAGTAGCTTCGTTAACAGCGAACCAGGATAAAAATAATTGTGCAATTTATTTTTATCGTCCAAGATTTAAAGTCACACTTATTCAATCCCCCCCTTTCTAAGTGTTTTTCTATCCTTCAAATGAAACTTTGATGAATCTAAGGATACATATGGATTATGTGTATGTTATGTATGTGAAATTCGTGTGCAAATAATGAACTGAACTGTGAATTGAGTGATGAAATCGAAAGAGGGAACTGTGCTGAGTTTAAGCAGAAAATTCACTTCTGCGCTGTGTTCGCGACGCGAACGAGAGGTGGCGGCGCGAACTGAATGAATTTCTGAAATGATTTGGTTCTGCCTTGTACTTCGCAGCGCGCACATGTGGATGCGGCGCGAACCGAATGCATTTTTGAAATACATTGTTTCTGTCTGTTACTTCGCGGCGCGACCAAGGGTTGGCGGCGCGAACTATACTCAAAAATCTTTTCTTGTTTGTTTAATGACTTGACTTGCATACCTATTACTTCTATATGTTCAATATGTGTTATTAAATGATTAAATAACATGTGTGGGGTGTAATTGAATGTATTATGTATTGGAATGCTAAATGATAATTGTGTTGAGATTGGATTGAATTGCATGTTGTGTAATGTTGTGCAAGGTTGGAAATATGTGATTGTGTAGTTTAAGAGATAGAGAGATCGTCTTAAATGCATGAGTCTTGTTTTGTTGCACACATACACAAGCATGAGTCTTTGAAAGTGGCAATGTTGGGTAATCTCGCGAAGATTATTTACTTGTCCCAAACCTAACGAGTACGGGGTTTGAAAGCTTAACGAGTATGGGGCTTTGAGGTGGTTATCCAGTTTAGGGAGAATGACAATCGGCATGACCGGAAATGATAACGGAGGGATCCACATGCATATCGCATAGAGTCACACTTGAGTCGCACGTGTCGGTGTGAAATGTTGTTATGTGTGATTATGTGGTATGAATGTGTGGATGTGAATTTGATTGATATGCATATATGTGGAATGATGAATCATTTGATATGAATTAGAGAATGTGATGAGAATGAGATGTACGTGATTGATACATATTTGATGTGAAATGTGAAATATATATGTATGAGTGATATATGTGTATATATGTAAATTGGCAATATATGAGGTTGTGAATTAATTGTGATGATTAATTGAGTTGAACATGTTAACTTTATATTGGAGATAAATACATGTTTTGTGAAGAGTGATGAATTCTTGAAATGTATGCTTAATTATGTTGCATTTCCCATTATTATATTTTCTATTTAGAATTTGAATTCTCACGCTTCTGTTTGAATTTTATCCTTCGTTGATAACGTGCAGGTTCCGACGAGTAGTAGCTTGTCCGAGGATTTAGCCGAGGAGCTCCTGAGTTTGTTATTGGATTAGGTAGCGAGTCATATGTTCTGGTCATGTAACACTTGGGGGGGATTTTATTTAGACTTATGCTTATGTTTGGATATTGCTATTTCCTATGTTTTGTTGGATATTCGGATGTATTTGTTTGAGATCCCGGATATGTTGTTTGAGGCTATGTGGCCAAGATTGTGGATTTAAATGTTAATTCGATATTGGTAGATGAATATAGTATGAGATATATTCATTGAAATTTTAATAGCAATTCTATTGTTTTCCGCAAGCGTTTATGCATAATGTATGAAAGCATGAGATTTACATTGTGTTACAAATATGATCTTTGCATATTAAGAATATTGGACGTTTTGCTTTAGGTTTTCATTGTGATGAAAATAACATGTGACTCCCTTTTCCTTATGCATGATTACTCTGTGTGATTGTATGATATATTTGGGGTTAGAAAAAGGGGTGTTACATTAGTGGTATCAGAGCATGGTCGACCAGTTGGTCAGAGTCGTTAATGTCTTTAATTCCGTTGTATTAGATTTTTGTATCTGACACAATCGATACTATTTTGTTTGTTTTGGGTTGTTAGTTGTCGTAGGACGATGGTTGCTGGAAGGAATGATGATGCCATTGCTGATGCATTGAGGATGTTGGCTGGATCTCTTGGCCAAATGCCTCAAGCTAATGCTGGAAATCGGAATGGTGATGATGATGAGTACCGTGCTTTAGGGAAGTTCCAGAGGAACAATCCTCCTATCTTTGAGGGTGAGCATGAACCGGATAAAGCTCAAGCTTGGTTGAAGGCGATTGAGAAGATTTTTCGAGTCATGAATTGCACCGATGCTCAGAAAGTGCAGTT